>NC_134573.1:47710114-48910114 GCF_050947875.1 Dermacentor variabilis
TAGTGGTCCGTGAGTTCCACCACGCGGGTTTTGCGTTGCCTCGAGAGATGTGGCCACGCTGCGTGGCGCCTCCTTCAGGCACTTCTACACGTCGTAGCGGTTCCGCGGTTATGGTGTGGCGCTGCTAAGCATGGAGGTCGTGGGATCAAATCCCGGCGAAATACAAAACGCCGTGTCCCGTGCACTGGGGGCACGTTAAAGATCCCCTGGTGGCGAAAATTAATGTTGTGTACCCAGCTGCAGCGTGCGGCATTATCAATCGTGCTTTTGGCACGTAAGACCCCAGAATTCAATTCATTCTAGCGGGACAGTGCGCTCTGTCTCCCTGGTGTCTTTTGGTGCTTGTCGTGTGGCCTTCAGCCGGATTTCTTCTAGATGGGCCGCGTCCATATGGATCCATGCCCAGTATGGCGTGGTGCGGTGTGCCGTCGTGAACATGCACTACACCCATTTTACGATTGCGGATTGTATCATCTCCAACCAATCTTCTTTGCGCCGTTGCCATTTCATGCTTATTTGTACACTTGATTACGGAAGAGCCAGCAATTTTTTTTCCTAACCCGAGTGCCGTATTCTTACTGTACCTATCTAAAGGTACCTCGAGATAAGTGCTCGGTGTCGTAAGGTGCTGTATAATAACGCAAGAGCGTTAAAGGCATCGCGTCACAAAATACACCCGATGTCGGCATCGGATATCTTTTGGCGCAAGATCATTCCGAACCAACCAGGCTGGCCTTCCGCGCGGCGCACAGACGTAGCTGAGCTACGGTGCCTAGCATTCTAGCCACCCTAACTGAACAAACTGAATTCCTCAAAGCTGCGTCAGGAAAATTGCATAGTACACCCTAAACACGATCTACATACGTGATAGCGTCAGATTTTAATTTGAATATACCAGAAAACATAATTTTGTTACGTGGAAACTCAAACACAAGCCACACTTCCAGCATTTCTGCCTTTCCCAAAGCGCTCGGTTCCTTACAACACCATCCAGATGGCGCTCCCCCTCCGCGGCACACGCAAGCAGCTGCATTTCTACAAGAAAGCTCGCCTTCGTAAATGGCGTTCGCCGCCAGTGTTACCTGGTAAACATTACGCTTGCATAAGCTGCAGTTGCCGGGAGGCGTGAACAGTCAGGCAGGGATCTTTGAATAGCATCGCGTTGGACTCTTTAAGGGAAAGCATTAGCGTCCTCCTATTTTTTTTTTTCAAACACGATATGTGTGGAATTTCAACCGCCATGGCTAAGAGCAATCATTTTTTTCTTAATGAAGACAATGAGGAATTAATTCTTAATGTTAGCGCATACAGGCGCCTCTGCCGGCCCGCCACCTGTTCACTCTCGTAGGGCCACGTGATCTCGGAGGGAGACTGTGCGCCCGTCACTAGATGGCCCAGAGTGTGCACAGGGAGGCGCTAGAGAGGAGCCCCGCGGCAATTCATGGCTGATTCGTGACGTATTCCTGGTGTAACAATAAGTTTTGTCCCAACGTTGCTTGAATGCTAATCACACTAACGTTGAATGTCATTTTCATGCCAGTTCTGCTGGCATTTTCATTTGAAAAGTAATACTATAAATAAATTAACTTTGGGTGGGCCATCCTAATAAGGCCACGGGTAGATGCGCATCAGCTCAGAAAAGCAAGTAAGCAAAGCTAAACACAAACAAAGTAACATGCGGTGCAAACAATGCTTATGCATTACTAGACAATTTTAGGATGTCTGTGGTCTTTTTTTCTTTTGTACTCGAAAGTTTGGCGTGTAGCAAACAACCTTTCGTGCATTGTTTCATACATTATAAATGACTCAATGAACCTTCCAGCGTAACGTGTTGGCGGGCTAGTTGGTGCGGATCCATAAATACTTCGTTTAGCGCAAAACAACGTACACAAGAAAAGGCGACAGGACAAACTCAAACTTTTGTCCTGTCGCCTTTTCTTGTGTCCGTTGTTTTGCGCTAAACGAAGTATTTATGGAACCTTCCAGCGTTATCGCTGCTGCTCGAGTAAGATCTAGCATGTGCAGTCGCATTCATAAGTCGCACACGTGAAGGCGAAAGCCTTCTGCACACGTGCTAATGCATTAAGTTATGATAGTAGGGGTCAGACTTCTAACACATCACGAGCCGCAGTGTGAAGTAAACCTATGGCGCTGTAGGTCGACCTCCTCAACAACACATGCGAGCACCTTATGCACTACCGAAAGGTTCTTTCTTTCGTTCTTTTTCTTTCCTTCTTTTTTTGTTTATTGCAGTCTATGTAGTTCAAGCAACGCATTCGTTTAAAATAAGGGTTTGCATTTGCCTGAGGCGTTCCAGTTTGAATTATGCACAGCGATTGTCGCCGTAATATAAAGATCTGAATGCAGTATAAAATTTTCAATTATCCCCCTGTGAAACATTTAGGAACTGCGGCGTCACCCCCTACATGTCCTCTCCATTTTGCCACTTCTGTGCAGCACAGTGCACCCTTTACCACATTGTAGGGAGCTGTACAGAATAACCCCGTAGCACACCCAATCCGTACCACAAACGTGAGCTTTAGGAGAGAGCCCTAGATAGCTCCACCCTCGCAAGCCAGTGCCAGCTGGTAGTGAGGACCGTGGGCGCGACGATTGCCTATGATTCCCTGGAAAGGGGAGACCACCCTGAAGACGACGCTTAAGGAATCCCTGAATAAAGGTGTGTATTCTCGACCCCTCACGCATTGCTCTACTACGGAGCATGTGAGGACCTTGTATATGAGAAAAAATAAATCTACAAGCGCAACCGGCGCAAAGAGCCGTCGTTGCAGAGCGTGTCGGGGGGAAACACGGCGGCGTCCGTATAGGATGGATGGATGAATGTTATGACCATCCCCTTTGGAACGGGGCGGTGGTTTGCGCCACCAAGCTCTTGCTATTACAGTTGATGCTGAAGTGGCGCCCCTTGGTGACGTCTACAAAAACAGCCTCGGCCACGGGCCCTCCCTGAACACACTACCCCACTTCCAGTCCACTATACTCTGTGGTGTACTCATTGTCACGGCTATCTTGCGATTTTCATCGGGGCGCGTTCTGCTAGGCGGCAACGTTCTCCGATTTGGCAGGGCTGTGTGGAAGGCGAGTGTGGGCCGAGCGTTATCTCCGGTGGCGAAGGCACGAATGCTTCAGTGCTAGGCGATGTAGCAGTGTGCAGTTGCATGGGCGAGCACGGTGCATGCGCCGTGCTCCACCATGCCGGGCACCGGCTATTAGGTCTGGCTGTTCTCAGGAGGGCAATGAACTGTATAGGTGACCGCACCTGGATGAAATGTCCACAGCTGGATGGTGAATCCCTTGCAGTGCCCGTTAGCGTCACTCACGCACGCGAAGAATCTCTGCAGACTAATTTTCGCAGGGCGAAAAGCAGAGCGAGTGAATGCACGTTCGCTCGCTGGCACAGACAGCCATGGAATCGCAATATATATCAAGCAACAAATTTATATCGACGTGGCCGCCGGAGATCAGCCTTTATCAGGAATGGTTTTACAAGTGCATGACAGATATTTTAACCCTTCGGGTAGAGTATTCCTGACACATTGCGCAACTAGCTGAAAGGAAGTTGTAACTTGAATTAACAAAAGAAAGTGTGAGGCTACATAGTACAATAAAAAAACAGTACAGGTTCGCCATGAGTGACGCACAGTACACTGCCACGAATTCGCAGTCGTCCGGCGAAAAAATTTCATATCTTTCGAAAGTCTCTAAATTATTTCTTGTTTACGAAAGGTCATGCTTCGACTCGATACGAGACTCACCAAGTTGAATTATGAAATACAAAAGTTGACTCTCGTCTGCAGATGTCATATGTTGCATGTAGTGTGATCTACTCTAGAGTGTCTTCTTCTTTCCTCCGCTTTTCTCTACTCTTCACTCCGAGGAGTGTAGTGTTCTATCACGCTTACTTTTCCAATTGTGCGGCGTTCATTTTGTTTGCACGGAAAATATAGTTTAATATCTCACACCTAGCTCTAGTTGGCGCTTCATCACGTAAGTCTCTTCTGTTCCCTTCCGGTACAATAACTGTAGCGCTAACAGGACGCATGCCTGTGATGGCTGTAGATCTACCCACAGTTGACTGCATCCTCCTGCTTCGAAAGTTCGTGAGAAGTGCTTTCTTCATTTTATTTCGCATATTGAGCCCTATGTTGTCGTTCTTCGTGAGAACGTAAAACTATTCTTTAAGGTATTGATAACTTGTTGACACCTCAAAATAATGTGTTCATTGTTTTGAACGTAAGAAAAGACGTTACCATACTGAAAAAAAAAGAAACGTATGTCCCATATCTCCCGTATCCAATAAGAACAAGTGAAATATTTTATGAGATAACTGGAATAGGGAGTTCTCGAACACACAAGTTTTCTTTTTCGACAGGGTAGGGTTTAAGTTTCGGAAGGTCGATGGACAGCCGGATGATTCATTAAAGCCGTGTTTCGAGAACACGTGTAAGGTTGTACAGTGTTACAGTTCATTTATTTATGCTTCACACGATATGGCCCTGTAGTGAGCAGCACATGAGCCATGCATTTTATTCTAGGGTTGTCTTACGTATTTCACTAACTTGAGTTAAGAGAGGGGTGACTACACAAATCTGACAGCTTTCTTTCTTTCCCACTAAGGTGCGACAAAGCCATACACTACGCCAGAGAGAACTTCAGCCACCAACGCATAGTGTACGACATCCTGGACATTGAATCCCATGGCGCGTCGAGCATCCTCGAACGATACGGAGCATTCGATCGTGTTTTCTCATTCCTGACTTTCCACTACGTGGCGGACATCGCGAAGGCGTACGGCAACATTTTCAAACTGCTGAAACGTGGAGGCGAGTGCCTTGTGCTCTCCATCGTTCGAGCCGACGCCATCGACGTATGGAACGAGGCGTACCGAATGGAAGAGTGGAATCCACTGATGATCGTGAGTGTTATTTGGGAAAAAAGAATCTTCGCGAAGTCCAGTGGACGTAGATGTGTCGGGTTGCAAACGGCGTAAAGGCGAGCCCTTAAGGTAAGGTCTGTTTTGACTAAAGGAAGCAGATGGCGTTTTGTTCGAGTTCAGTGGAGTTCATGGTTACATTAATACTGCGCAGTGTTTTGTGCTTTATCTTGCAACCGCCTGTACATATGATCCACAGTTGTTAATGGCCAAAATGTTTCCAGTAACACTGTTCATGTTGCAAACGTTTATTTCTACACTCTTACGACTGTTAAGGTTACTCGCTTCAGAAGAAATTAAAATGTTCTACAGCCAGTGTGTTGAAAACTCTAATAATTATGTACCGTACCGTACAGCGGCCATACTAGAATCATGGATGCAGAGAAAGTTCAAAAAGCAATCCATGAATACCATATTTTCCATAATATATGACGTTTTGTTGACATTCATGCAATGATATATCTGCAACTTTCAAATTGTACGTAATACTTAAATAACACTTGTCTTCCCTACCGCAACATCTAAGCTCTGGCCTTTTCTTTCACCCATGTGAGATAACTGTTATTGTCAATGTAAGGAAAGAAGTAGGGAACTAGAAAGTTCCGTCTCCAGCGCGTGTCTCCGAGCCACATGATCGGCACGCTCGAAAGCGCCATCGCCATCACGTCTCACTACTAGTTCGCCTACCAAGCTGGGCCATCGTTGTTACCGCTGTGTTTCCGGCTGTCGCTCGACGACTCTAATAAACCTCGTCACACAGAGAACTGTGTACACGAATCGAGGCCGTCAAGCACAATTGCTTAATTCCTCAGGAAGCCTGACCATGCCGCCTCTTTACACCAATCACTGGTCAGATTACGATCAGACCTGCGATATACTGAACTCTAGGAAATCCGCTTTCACTTTTACTACCCCGCATGATCTAGTCATCTCATTGGTGTGCTGACGGCTGTGCAATAACACTTACGTTTCAAGTTGCGATATGTGCAGGAGGTGGCGGCGCAACAACTATACGAAAATGCAGAGACAGTCACAAGAGCACTGTCTATAAATTTTAAGGCGAAAGCCTTTCTACGCTCATGGTGAAGTTTGTGTCAGCAAACCTGATCGCCGGAGTGTCCGCCGAAGCTCATCACGCCACATGAAGACATATTAAAGACAGATTAAAGAATGAAAAAATGATTGCCAGTGACAGTTAGTGAATGATAACGTTATAATAGAGATTGGTAGAGGTTAATATTGACTAGCAATGACTAATAATGACTCCGAAATTACCAACATGTCTAACGACGGCTTGTAACGACCACAATTGATTAAAAATAATTAAAATGCTTACTAGTGAGCAGTAAGAACTAAAACAACTGAAGTGACTTGTAATAACTAGTAATGACTATGAAATGAGCAATATGGTCTACCGACAACTTGTACCGATTACAATAGATTAGTAATGGCTAAAAATGCTTAGTAATGGCCAGTAATGACTCATAATGACTATGACTTGTAATTAATACTAAGCACAACGAAATTACCAATACGTCTAACGACAAATTGTAACGACTATAATTCTACAATTGATTAGAAAATACTAAAATGTTTTGTAGTGACCAGTAATGACTGAAATGACTAGTAATGACTACTGATGGCTAGGATATGACCAACATGTTTAACTACGGCTTGTAATGACCACAATTGATTAGAAATGACTTGAAATGCTTAGTAGTGAGGAGTAATGACTAAAAACGAAGAAAAAGAGAGGCGAAGAGGAGGAAGAGGAGGCTTTCGCCGTTCACCTGTTACGATATCTTAAGAGACCCGGAAATATTTAGCTTTAGCGGCAGTGACTCTAGTCAGACGGGGTAGGGGGGGCGAGAAATAAGAATATCCTTTTTTCGAGAACAACCATAAATAATTATTCGACGCTGGAAATAGTATGGGTTCACTACACTACTTGAACATGACTTTTTTCACGCTAATCAAGTAAACAAGATGTGAACGTAGCAAACCGAACTTCTGTGACCTGTGAAAGTTGCGATGCGACGAAACCCTCTGTCACATTGAATCAAGGCCGGAACCTGGCCGAAACGTAGGAATTAAAGGTGCATATATATACTGCTACGAATGCAACATGCTTTACCTTTCCAGGTCAGTGAGCATGTATTGCAGGGGACCAATTGCAATTCATGCTCCCTGACCTGGAGAGGCATACAGAAGGGTGGGTCTACAAATTAATCTGCAGAAAACTAAAGTAATGTTTAATACTCTCGGGAAGAGACCAGCAGTTTACGATAGGTAGCGAGGCACTGGAAGTGGTAAGGGAATACATCTAATTAGAGTAGGTAGTCACCGCGGATCCGGATCATGAGATTGAAGTCATCAGAAGAATAAGAATGGGCTGGGTTGCGTTCGCCAGGCATTCTCAGATACTGAACATCAGGTTGCCATTATCCCTCAAGAGAAAAGTGTATAACAGCTGTGCCTTACCAGTACTCACGTACGGAGCACAAACCTGGAGGCTTACGAAAAGGGTTCTACTTAAATTGAGGACGACGCAACGAGCTATGGAAAGAAGAATGATGGGTGTAACGTTAAGGGATAAGAAACGAGCAGATTGGGTGAGGGATCAAACGCCAGTTAATAATATTATAGTTGAAATCAAGAGAAAAAAACTGGGCATGGGCAGGACACGTAATGAGGAGGGAAGATAACCGATGGTCATTAAGAGTTACGGAATGGATTCCAAGGGAAGGGAAGCGTAGCAGAGGGCGGCAGAAAGTTAGGTAGGCGGGTGAGATTAAGAAGTTTGCAGGGACAACATGGCCACAATTAGTGCATGACCGGGGTAGTTGGAGAAGTATGGGAGAGGCCTTTGCCCTGCAGTCGGTGTAACCAGGCTGATGATGATGGGTGTAACCAGGCTGATGATGATGACGGCCACGAATGTAGAGTGGGTTTATTACAGTGAAAATGGTACAGAAGACTGGGGATCGTGCGCAACAGCCGATGATGATGATGAAGCCTCAATTATTGGCCCAAACCCACTAAGGGCGATAGACCGCAAATGGGGTGAAGATATGATTGAAAAATAAAATAAATTAGTTAGTGAATAAATAAGTCATAATATACGAAAAGAAATAAATAATCGAAGATGAGAAATAAACCGACAATAAAAGAAATGAAGTAGTGTATAATAAGGCAGTCAGCCATGCCTAGGTAAAGATAGTAACAAGAACTTATCAATAAAATACATAGAGAATAGACGTAAGGAATGGGCAAGGTAAATTTTGAATAATCATTGTAATAATATTATAACTGTGAATTTGTTAGGTGGGCGGATGAGATTAAGAAGTTTGCAGGGACAACATGGCCACAATTAGTACATGACCGGGGTAGTTGGAGAAGTATGGGAGAGGCCTTTGCCCTGCAGTGGGCGTAACCAGGCTGATCAGGACGATGATGAATTTGTGTATTTTAATTCTAGAATTTCCAAAATTCTTCAGTTATTTAAGGAGAAATAAATCGATAATAGAAAATACAAAATATTAATAAGGCAGTATTTTGTGTCACAAAGGAAGTTATTAATGGCTTGGGAAACGTTCCTGTGGCTGCATCCCAATATCATTGCTCCAAGTGAGAGTATAACAGTGCTGTAAGAAGGCAGTCCTTGATTTTAAAGCGTAATTGATAACATCGTTTTCGGTAAGCAGAAAACCGGCAGCACGATAATAAGTGATCGATGAATTTTGGTTCCTTGCAGAGGTAGAATAAAGGGAATACGCTATACCACATTTGTGCAAGTAAAGATTAGGTTTGGGAATACGGCAATGCAACTTTGTAAATGATACTTCGAATTGCCGGTTAGGAGATTATTGCAGGTTCCATGAATAATTAAGATGCATAAAGTCTGCAGATTTTGCTAGGCTTTTTTTTTTTCCTACGGTCAAAGACAAATGCCGATATCTAGTTTCTGCGATATGCGCAATTGTCGGCAGCGCAGATATCACTGGAGCTTTTCAAGAAGCTCGCGCTAAAGAATCGGCTGTATTATTATGAATGTGTCGCTGGTCTTGTACCCATAATAAATAAACTAAGCGTAACTGTGGCCGAGCTAATGTATAAAACGTGTTTAAAGCTGCGAATTTGCAGACGCGTTAAGTACGCTGCATACAGAAAGAGAATCTGTGACTATAACAACTTCTGTAGCCTGAAGGGGTAACTTTCACAAAGCAAGAACTATTGCCAGTATTTCGGCCTGAAAAACTTATGTGTAATCTGGCAGGCGAATTTAAAAGTACCAATCGAGGGATAATGAGTATATTGCCACGCCTGTCTTCCCTTCACACGAAGAACCATCAGTCGCTGTTAGATTTATTTGGAAATAGTCTTGCAAAAGGCCATTTAAACATTTTGGGGTCAGCAATCTTACGATATTTGGGAAAAATGTCTGTAAATTCAATTTTGAGTGACAACGTGGACCTATCGAACGGAATGATTTCCCTAAGGTGAAAATTGAAAGGTTCTAATTTAGCCTCCACAAATAGCCTGTGCGTTATGCAACCGTTGCAGCCTGTTCTCAAAAAATGAAATTCGTTCACTAATAAATGCATATTGTGTACTCCGTAGAGGCTGGATCGATAGATGGAAAAACTTTATTGAGGTCCATCGGAACGTGCACTAGCACCTAGCGGGCCACTCCCGCTAGGTGCTAGTGCTAGTAGGTACTCCCGCATCGAGATTCATAAGTTCTTAAGTAGGTTCGAACTGTAAGCTTGGGAAATCTCCTGTGAAGAGAAGGTAAGCGCGCATTTTGGTATTTAGAAACACCTAAACTTCGTCGAAGAGCTTCTCCCTGTAAAAGAACAAGTGGTCTCGTTTTATATTTTGCGCTTTTGGAGAACAAAACCCAGGAAAATTCTAGAATCGGTCGCACATACATAAGATAAATCATAATTAGTCATAATCACATACTAGACCATAATCACATACCAGAACGCCGGTTACTCCTTCCACTTAGTATTCCTACGGCTCGTGTTCCTTTCGTTGTACGTGAGAAGGCCAGCTAAGGTTTTCGTCATATGCAGTACCCAAGTACTTAAGCCACTCTACCTGTGGAATGGTTCGCTCTTCATATACTGATGATTGCTGTATCGGCACGGAAAGCGAAAGGAAAAGGACTGCACTTTTGTTTACGTTTGGTGACAGTTGAATATTGTAAAATCACGTATCTAAAGTACAGAGGTGCGTATGCAAGGAGGGGTGAGGGAATTCATGTCTCTTGCTTCCGCGAAAAATGCTGTGTTATCTGCACAGACATGCAGATTCACATCCTGTGGCAGTAGGACGGAACTCAACGGGCTAAATAGTACAGGAGGCAGAACAGCTCTTTGGGGCACTCCTCTTGCATGGTCAAACTTTCTTGAAGAAAAGCTGTTTTGAAAATGAAATTTTCTGCTTCTTAAAGATGTGAAAACCTATGCCTTTATATGTCGCAAAAAATGGTAGGACTGTAATCTGTCCAGCAGTAGTGAGTACTCGACGCTCTCATAAACTTCGACAATGCCAACAAAAGCACTAAATTCTTTTCTATGGCGAGGAACTTGGATACGGCTTTCCTAGTCTACATACGCACGCCATATGGAGACCAGGCGGGAAAGCTATTTTTTACCCTATTAGTTTTACCATATTTGACATAAGAGAAATAGGTCTAATATTGCCAAGATTCAAGCCGGATCCTTGTTTTTAACGTAGCGGAATTATTTTGGCTGTTCTCCATTTTTGAGGAATCTAATCGTTTCTTAGAGAATAGTTCGGAAGGCCTTCAGGAGACATTGCAAGGAAACTTTTAACATAACATTGGACATGCTGTCAGGACCTGGCGCTGACGCAGGCAGAGATCTAACGATGTTTGAAAGCTGTAACACTGACTTCCACAAAGTCGTCTGAAGGCAGGCCTTCATGACCCATTTGGCCAAAGTGATGTTAGGCATCGCACTAAGCCCCTTCCTGTGAATTCTAGAGAAGCAGATATTTCACGTGGTGAAGGAATTATCGACTCAATATTAGCTGGTGTCGGTATGAACTTGCTATATAGAAGGAATATGAACAGCTTTTTTGTTGCTAGGCTTAGAGAGGAAGTCATGACGTTTATCATTATACTCGCCTTTGTCATTCGACACTGATCTCTTGAATTTACGAGGTGTGAACTTATAATCACTGCAGCTATTGGGAAACTGAATGTAAGGTAGCTTTTTCCAAGCGGCTCTTCAATGTCTATAATCCCGTGTACATTCAGAATTCCACCAAGGAGAGTTAGTACTTTTGTCTATGTTAACACTAAACTGAGACCTTTTAAATTAACACCTTAATAGCACCTTCAGCTGGAGTCCACGACAGGCTTGATGTTAATCGTTCCATAGCTTTTAGCAACGCCTTTTTGACCACTATCGCAATAGCATAAGAAAGGGTTCCGTCTGCAACCATTTGCTGACGGGCTGTCACTCCTGCATATGCATTAGGTCTTCCTTGTAGCTCAGCAACAGCATCATGGTGTCAGCAGCGTCTCCTTTGAATTACTTCCACAGTTTGAAGCTCCTGGGTTCTTGCGGAACCGTTCGAGTAGTTGGCGGGGTGCCTACCACCACAGAGACAGCAGTTTTCTTTATTGGGCGAGCTATCGCTAAAATTGTTGATGCCGCCGCAAGCACTGCAGCGGGGAGCAGGGACGGCTTGCACGAACATTTAATAACGAAAATAAGAATCATATTAAGAATTTTCTTAAATGTTCTATAGACAACGCCATGTCCGCACAAGAACGCGTTCTTGAATTCGTTCTTATTTTGTTTAATAAATGTTCGTGCAAGCTGCCTCTGATCTGCAGCCCCTCACGCTGTAACCAAATTGCCATTTGGCACATTGTATAAGGCGTGGAACCAAAGTTACGACCTTGTGTATTAAGGACTAGACCTTAATGTTTGTCAGAGGCGTCGTCCCAGAACATATAACTATGACTACCTCAGTTGGAGTCTTCTTATTATCAATAACTCGGCTACACCGGTAAATGCAGGCGACGCTAGCCATCGAAAACATGTATAAAAACTCTTCAGGTGTTGAACTGACGTCAACGCCTCATACAGTGCCTCTAGAGCATGCAAGATGTGGTGGGACGACACAGCTTAGCGGATGCGGAGCGCATGGCGAACAATTCAGTAGCTCTTTGACACAGTTCTCGACCGGCGAGCAACACAGTATACCTTCTTTTTCTAACTGGCCGGCCTCGGTGATCTGTTGGAAGTGCGCTGAAGCCTTCTGCAATTCTACCTAAATCGTCTTTGTGCTTTTCCTACTAATAATATCCCCGTCAGTGGGCACCATGGCCACAGGAACGTTGCCAGTTCCACTGCGGAGAAATTACTCTTGAAAAGTGATAGTTCCTGGGGAGCTACCGAGGCTGACCACATGGAAGCCCCAAGCCAGGTGATAATGCAGACGTCAATCACGGCAGTCTAATTCCACAACACATACGAATTATTCAAACGGGAATGGGAAAGAAAAGAGAGGCGTAAAATAACATGGAGAACAAATAAAATGCCACCCGATACTTAACCTAAGCCCCCAGAGCCGGAGATGCCATTAGAGCGATGGAACGAACATGAGGCCGAAGAGAACCGCTCACCAAATACCTCGCACCGCTTCTTCTTCCTCTTCTGCGCTCCTCCGGTGCGGCATTAGATTTTCCTCCGGGGCAGACGAAGCTCAACGAGTGAGTCAGAGTGCGCATTGATGGTAGCATTTCAATCGTGCGACGTGCACTACTTGCGTCTTGCGTGAACGGCGGTTATTGCCCGTCACTTTAGTGATGACGTAGGCCACTTCACAAACTTTTGAGAATGACCAACGGGGCCGATTACTTGGAGAGAAGTTTATGGCAAAGTGGTTTATTTCCGAACTCCTGTTCACAGCCACACGAAGTCACCGGTGGCGAATATGACGGGTAAATATTGTGCGTCGTAGAACACCTTAGCATGAGCATGCGATGATAGGTTTCTGAGCTGGGCAAGTCGACGTGATTCTTCAGCACGGCAATATCTGCGGGACAGGAACGTCTTCGTTATGTAAAAAAAAAGGAAGTATGATGCCGAGAAAACTTTGAGGATAGCGAACATAGAGGAGTAAAAAAAAAGGTGCATATCTTGTCACTTCATGTTTGGCTGTGTTGAAGGCATACTTCGTGAACGGTAATACGGCAGCCCATGAGTTCTTAGGATCCGTTGAGACATACATTCTAAGCATGTCGACGGGAGTCAGATTAGCGCGTTCGGTTAAACCATTGGTTTGCGGATGGTAAGGGGTAGAATGACGACATTGAGTTCCACAAAGGCGTAGCAACTCTTCCGCGATGTCAGTGGTGAACTACCGGGCGCGATTACTTCTCACCACAATAGGAGCTCCGTGGCGGAGTATAATCGAATGCGGAAGTCCGAAGCATTGGATGCTGTAGCTGATACAAGTGCCCTTGTTTGAGAATAACGTGTTAAATAATTCACGCACACGATTATCCTATGCCAGCTGGTGGCAGACTTGGTGAAGGGACAGAGTGAATCTGTGCCCACTCTCTCAGAAAGTGAAGTCGGCGGTTTAAACGGCAGCTGAGTTCCTGCAGGAGCTGTAGTCGGTTGGTTCTGGCGTTGGCAGACATCACAGCTGCTGACATACTGCTTGGTTTTCTTTCCCGGTTGAAGGCAATAGAAACGTTGTTGGTGGCGCTGGAGTGCTCGAGCGAATCCAAGGTGCAGGATGTTCGGTCGTCCTGCCCGGCTCGAAATACCGCAACGTACAGAAATTCTGGCATGATGAGGAGCAGTGGAGCACCATTGTTCAAAAATTATTGTGATAAATCAGGCCGTCAGGAATCGCAAATGGCGTAGCCGGTTCAGATTTGTGGGTCGCATTTATAATCGCTTATAATAATGGGGCGCGCTGCTCGTTCTTGAAGATAGCGAAGTCAGGAAAGTCTGATGAGATTGTTGCTAAGTAGCCGCCGAAATCGTTATCATCAGGCCCATTCCTGTTAGAGGGAAGACGAGATAAGCAGTCGGCATCTCTGTGGCACTGACCGCTCATGTAAGCAACGTGAAATTTGTATTCTTGGCGCCGCAAGGCCGATCAAGGCAATGGGCGAGCTGGTTCACGCAGTCCAACGAGCCAGCAGAGGATGACGGTCGGTAACAATCTTGAAATGGCGACCGTACAAATTTGGTCTAAACTTGTGGATGGCAAAGATAACAGCAAGACATTACAGTTCCGTGACTGTATAATTGTTCTCTGCTTTCGTCAGAGAACGACTTGCATAGGCAACGACGCGTTGGCGGATGTTGTGAAACTTGACAAGCGCAGCACCAACATCCACATTGCTCGCATCAGTATGCAGTCCGGTGAAAGCGTCTGGATCGGCATGCCCAAGAAGTGGACCAGAGGTGAGCAAAAGCTTCAGCTGCTCGGAAGCAGTCTCGCACTGAGCGGACAATATGTAGGGAGTCTCCTTGCGAAGCAGATCTCTTAGTGAACAAGCAAGCTGGGCGAAGTCTTTGATAAACCTGAGAAAATAAGAACGAAGGCCCAGTAAACTGTTGAGGCCTTTCATTATCTTCAGCTGCTCAAAGTTGGGAAGAACATAAATTTTTTCAGGGTCTGGCCGTATACCGTCCTTGTCGATGAGATATCCCTGTACGAAGGCTTGACGTTCACCGTATTGGCACTTCCTTAAAGCGGTATTTAAAGTTTAAACCCGGCCAGCTTGTTGGATGCAGTTCAAAACATCAACTGGCTGATCGTGCTCGTAGACAGTTCGGCCAAAACTAATCGCATCCGCTAAATACCGCATACAAATCTTCCATTTGAGACTGCAGAGGATGGAGTCCATAAATCGCTCGAAGATTGCTGGGGCATTGTATAAGCCGAACGGCATGACGTTAGATTTACAGTCCATCAGGCGTAACAAAAGCGCTCTTTTCTCTGTCAGACGGATGCATCGGTATCAGCCAGCACCCGTATTAGAGGTTAACCGAAGAAATGTACGAGGTGGAGTGAAGGCAGTCAACTGTATCGTCAGTGAGTGATAAAGGATACACGTCTTTCTTTGTGACGGCACTCAGGTGGTGGTAGCCGGCATAAAATCTCCATGAGTTGACTTTCTTTTTGACAGGTATAACAGGAGGTGCCCAAGAACTGCCATACTTCTGAAAAAGGTCATTCTGCAACGTGTCGTCGACCTGTTCGGCGATTACTTTTCATTTCTGTTGGAGGGTTTCTGATATATCAGAGTCGTTGGCACTGTGTTCATACGGAAGTGCATGCGGGGTTCAGACAACGTCCGAGAACACTCGTGGTGAGAAAAATCACTGACATGTACCAAGCAAGCGCTAGTTGGAGTACATACTGCTCGGATGGCGACTTTTCGTCATACGCCTCAAGTCATCCTTATAGTTGGGTAACGGTCGACTGAAGTCTTCAGACACTGCAACTGTTCGTACATCAGTTGTAGCTTGCCCTACAAAAGGCAGGGTAAAAGACTCCGTAGAAGCGTTGACTGTCCACAAGAAACCACGCCCCTCGATGGCTTTAACAACAGATCGAGGGACCGACACATTCATCTTAATCGCGTTATTATGCTTGGTTTCGACAAGACCTTTGCATGATCCCATCCGGAAACGTGAAGAGCACACGGGAACAAGCATGGCTTTCTGGCCAGTCGAGCCAGTGTAGCGACCAGTCCGCGTGACTTGCCGCTCGAGGCACTTTGCGTGTATTCGCGGGCTTCTTTCATATTCGTGAGTCTTTTATATACCATGTATTGAACAACAGAAAGCTGTAGGGCCCGTTTTTCGTGTTGCTCTACAATTTTCTCATTGACACTTTTCATCTAACTATATTATTTGAGAAGTGGAATAATAATTAAGACTAATTAGGTAGTTATTCGTCTTGCAAAATATATTCGGTATCTCCAATCGACAGGGAACATTACCTTGGTTCTGTACAGCTCCGTGGCAGTGGTATAGTTTTAAATCTAGTTGTATGGCAGTTTGGACACCGTGTATACAACACTGTTTCCAGCAAAGCAGGAAAACACCTTAAGCTAAGACATTGTAGAACAGAACCAAATAAATGGGATGTGAATAAGGCTGTTTTAGAAAGGTAAATTTATCACGTATCAAATTGATAGAGGGCTCACTTACGCAATCATGCTTATGTATGTGAAAAGCTTCAGCAGTCTCACCTGTACGCTGTTGTCTGTGCCTCATAACGATAGCGGCTCTTTCGAATGTGGTACGCAACCGCAAGTGCGACAGTGGCTGGGTGCGTCCTTTAACGAAGTTTGGCGTTCTTTGAGGTTATGTTGATTCGCCGTCAGGTATGGCCACTATAGGCTTTACTACAAGAAAGCGCAACTTTTTACACGACGCCAGTACCACAGGGCCTAAAACTTTGAATTGTGCTCGATCAAAACGCTAGCGTTCTGACTCGCAATGCTGCTCTCAGCCCTTATCTGAATAGACAGATATATGCTGCCAAGTTTGTTTCTTGAGGAGAAACATCTGCGTCGTTTCTAATGACACTCTTCTGATACGGTGCGAAACCGAATGCAGGTACGGTATACCTACGTATTTGCGCCTGTTAAGTGTTTAGGCGAGTTCATCAGGGCTCTCTATTTCGGCTACTTTCCTTTTTTCTAGCAAAATCTGTGAAGCTCCTGCAGAAAAAAAAACACGCACAAGAGAAATAATCAGGGGCACGTCGTCGCTCCAACTTCATATTAAATGAAATTTAGATTGCATAAAACGAACAGATGACTTGACCTTATAAGAATTCGAGCACAATCCAGTCATTTGCCACTATCTTAGAATGCCTAGAAGCCACAGTGGAAAGGAGCTTAAGAAATGCGGGGGCGTGCTTCCAATATATTATGCTTTTAAGAGAAAGTTAACACGAGATCTAGAATCTGTGACGTTAACAGCGGCAGCTTCGCACTTGAAGCGCTAGCAGCGGCCCCTTGCTTTACATACTTTCGGAACATTAGCCATCACTGCGTATAGTTTGTCCCCTTTACGAAAATCAAATCGTCAACGTAGCGCAACAGATGCTAATGCCAAGCCCGAAGTCTGACTCACGGTCAAGGTCAACCCAGTTTAAGAAAATGATGCTAAGCATGGGCAGCTACTCTCGAGCCAATGCAGTTAGCAGAATACTCGACCCACAAATTGTAACCCCAAGCAACAAAATCTGAAGCAAACTAAAAGGAATAACTACGGAAATGGCTCCACAGTAGTGGTACAAGAACTGCTGAATCCGACTTCATCACTGTCATCAGGTATCGTTTTATTGCGATAGCAACTATATGGACAGACCAAGCGCATTTTCGCCGTCACCGTGGGCATCGGCGGGATGATTTGTATAAGTTACAAGGGCAATTACACCGTTGCCACCCATCGTACACTGTATGTGCGAGCTAAAGCAGGCCAGGCAAATGGACAATCGCGGCTCAACTTGGCGCGCGCGAAGGAGAAAGCGGAGAGCAAACACGCTGTCTTCTGCAGTGCGAAAGGCCGTGGAGAGATGAGACGAGATGAGATGGGACAGGACGGGATGATGGTGTTGTGGCCCAGTACCGATTGCGCATTCTGCGACTGGGCGCAAGGGGAGCTGATGATCGCGACTCAATGTCGCGTGCCATACATGCAGGAAAACACAAGACAGCGTGGTAGGGAGAGGGGGGCGGCTTCGGCTCAACCAACAAGTGCGTATTTTGCACGCCCGCTCGCGGTCGCGTGGGTCGTATCTTAAAAGGGATCTGCAGACGGCTCATACCTTTGTGCGCGCTTTGGTCTAGCCGCTGTTGCGTTGAAGCGATAGATGTCACAACGGTCGCTGCGCTCACTGCAGCTGCCACCCTTGCTCACACTAACGCTTCCACAGCGACTGTCCGCGCTCGTCAACTGAGATGTGATCATGTTTGCATGTGCGCGCTAACACCATGCTTGGTCATTCATTTAGTAAGTGAATGTTTCCAAGTTGTATGGCCCACAAAACTGCTATCCTAACTTCGTTGGATAGGAGTTTGGTTTGACCAAAACTGTGCTGCAAACTGTGACCTTTTAAAGCGCACGTCATTAAATGGTCATGGGGACGAGAATATAATAGGTCCTTAACGCCTATACTAAAGCGTTGCACGTACTTGGGTTGGAATATTTCAAAGAAGAGAGTACTCGGTACGAATTGTCAACTATAACAGAATGGTTAAACATTCTAAATGCTCTTGCATATAACCACAAACGGCGTGATGCCGCGAATCACGCCCCGAAGCTATAGGTCCGAAATGTACGTCCGGTTTGTGAGTAATTACAGAAAAATAACTTAAGCTAACCGAGTTCTGTGGTCTTCACAGCAGCCGACAAAATTTCCAACTTTAGGCGATACAACAAAGTAGTGAGGCTTTTCTTTACAATAGATGCCTCTGAATTTAACGGCTTCTTCTGCACTGCTTCGAGTACTTTATACAAAAATATGTCTTGTGGCGTGGCGACAAATCAGCGATTGCCCTATACCCACTGAAAATAATGAAGTCAACCAGGCTTTTTGTCCTTCCATGACGTCCTTGCTCGTCGTCAGGTTTAGCTGTGGTATGCATGCATTTTTGCGTGTTTTCGGGAGGCGCCGCTTCCGAGACCTTCGGCAATGGATGCGGAGTCAGCTAGACGTCCGGAGGAGACCGACTTCACAGCGTTGAGCGCTCCGAGGAAGCGCAATCACCTGATGAGCGACACAGGCAGCGAGGACACTTTGCTTTACTACTCTGCTTCAGAAGATCTGTCGGATGACGGCGACTACTTGACAGTTGTGAGGCAAAAAGGAAAGAGGAGAATTGTCACTGCCTCCTCGTCTTCAACAAGGACGACGGCGGCAGCAAAGGCCCATGACACGGCTCATACCATCCTCTTCTTACCCGAGACGCCGACCGACAACCTGAATCGGCTAAACAGGCAAGCCGTATCTGTAACACTAGAGGCTCTTGTTCCAAATGAGATCACGGATAAGAGAATTAACACCCGTAAGAACATTCTCGTGGTTGATGTCAAGAACAGAGCAGCATTGGATATCTTGAGTACAGTGAAAATGCTGGGCAAGATAAATGTTCGCACCATAATACCACAGGACAGCAATACTATATCAGGTGTGATTTATGATGTCGATGAGTCAATCGACGACAACGATCTGCCTATTTTGGTCAAACCTGCCACAGCAGATGTACCTATTATTGAAATCCGTCGCCTAGGAGATTCACGCTGTGTGATAATCACTTTCAAGGGAGGTAGCTTGCCGTCCCACGTGAAAGTTGGATTTTATCGTCATCCAGTGCGACCGTTCGTTCCAAGACCACTTCAGTGTCGTAATTGTTTCTAGATCGGGCATGTCAGCGACATATGCGAAAATTCGACCGTGTGCGCAAGGTGCTCTGAGCAGCACAGTGCAGATTCTTGCCGTGCGACTCATTTCAAATGTGCCAATTGCTCCGGTCCCCATGAAGCATCGTCGAAAGACTGCCCGAGACACAAGACAGAGCGCAAAGTCCCAAAACAAATGGTGAGAGACAACTCAAATCACAGAGAGGCCGCCGCCAAAGTACGACGGCGTAGTGTCCGCCGTTGCCGTAGACGATCCTCGTCTACTAGAAATACTGATACCGTCGCAAGACAGACGATACTTCCTGAGGCTGGTGCTCCCAAGGCGCTCACCCACACTAACAACACTGTGTCTGATGACGCAGTGGATACCTCTACTGCAAAAGACTGGCCTGCACTTCCGACATTAAGTCCTCCAGCCCAACAAAGGTTCGACGGTGGACTACCGACGAACCAATGAGGGCACAGATCACGTGCGAGGTCCCCTCCCCCAAGACAAGCAAGTAATCGCCATAATAAAGTCTCTAATGAAAGTCATTCGCGTGCTGATAAACGATATGCAGACGCCATCTGTTCGAAATGCACTAGAAGTGCTGGACGGCCTGGATCCGGTTCTTGCGAGCCTCTAGTAGCAAGCACAATGGCTCTACCGCGTCAGTCGTTCTTCGGACAAGTCAAGGAAACATCTATTATGCAATGGAATGACCGTGGCCTGAAATACCGCAGTGATTTTCGCCATTACGTTTTCACCAATCGATTGCCCATTGTTGTCGTCTGTGAACCGAAGCTGCAGAAACCCGTTCGGATCTCAGGCTATGAACCTCATGTGTCATCGACTTGTACTCACATTAGCAAAGTGACCGTCTACATACGGTGTCAACTGACTTATGTTGTTCATCCAGTGCGGCCACATGACACTAATCAGTATGTGTGTTTGACCGTGAAAAAAACAAAACCTTGCGTTTACTTTAGTGGGCGCTTACCTTTCTCCATCAAGTCGTTTCGATAGGCAGAGACTGAGTGACATTATAGATGCGACTCTTGGTCCATGGATTGTTGTTGGGGACTTCGACGCGCATCATTCACTTTGGGGAAGCAACAAGATAAATTCCAAAGGAAGAAACCTCGTGTCCTTTGCTTGCGACCATGAACTTTGTTGTCTAAATGATGGCAGTCCCACGTTTCTGCGCGGCCGGACATACAGTAGTTGTTTAGAATTAGCATTTGTTTCGCGATGCCTCACTCGCTGCGTCCATTGGTTCGCAGATATAGAAATCCACGGAAGCGACTACGTTCCTACCTACCTGAACATAAAAGGCCTCACCAAATCCGTTCCATCAAATTTTAGGCAAACAATAGATTGGCCCGTGTTTAAATCACTTATGGAATACGCATGCCACGAAGGCATTTCGTCCACACTAGAATTTCAGATCGCCAAGGCTATGCAGGATGCTATGCGCTCATATCGGCCATTAGAGAAATACAGATCTTGATTCGGAAATACAGAGTCTCCGTGCAATCCGCCGGCAAGCGGAGCGACGGTACAGACAGACTAAATCATTATACGACCTTGAGAGGCCAGACGCATTCAAAAGAAAATTCAGCGTCGCCTTGCTGCACTGCAAAATCAACGCAGGAAATCGTTTTGTGAGTCTCTTGACCCGCGTAAACCTCTGTCGGTTGTCTGGAGAATAACCCGTGGACTTCGATCAGCTCCTCAACAGCGTCGTCCATTTAAGTCTCTAGCCCTACATCAAGGACGCCGAGAAGTCGAAGTAGCCGAAGATTACTGTGCAAGGATCGCGTGTCCGGCGCCCACATATTCACCTTGCGCACCTATTCCCATTGTGCCCCCTTGCTCCAGAGATCCTCGTATGGATGCCGCTTTCTCCATCGAAGAACTGGAGGCCGCACTTGCTGGGTGCAGGCGATCTTCGTCACCAGGACACGATGGCATCACATACTCTGCGCTTCTAAACATTGGTCAAGAGGCCAGGGATGCCCTTCTTGGCCTATACAACACATCATGGCATGACGGCCTGGTCCCTATAACGTGGAAATCCAGTCGGCTTGTTCCACTCCTCAAGGCTTGCAAATCCCCGTTGGAATTGTCATCTTACCGTCCAATAGCACTGGCCAGCTGTGTCGGCAAGGTAATGGAGAGAATGATCCTTACACGGTTAGAATGGTACTTGGAATTTTACAACGTCTATCCAGAGGTAATGGCTGGTTTTCGACGTGGCCGCTCGTCAACAGATAGCGTTATCGACCTGGTAGCATACGTACAACACCAGAAACATCTGAACCGAATCACTGCGGCCCTATTCCTTGATGTCAAAGGTGCGTACGACAATGTAGATCATCATGCAATTCTGGACGCCTTAGAAGCTGTAGGGATTGGTGGGCGCACCTTTCGCTGGATATACAACTATTTGAATGGAAGATCTTTCTTTATTTTGACTGAAGACGGACCAACGCCATCTAGTTATACCAGTCGTTGTGTACCGCAAGGCGGAGCACACAGCCCTACCCTTTTCAACCTGGTGCTCGTTGGTCTCGCTGATTCGTTACCGCAAACTGTACAGATCTCCGTATATGCAGACGACATTTGCATATGGGCTTCAGGCGTGACACGTGTACAAGTCCTCGCACGACTTCAGAAAGCCTCAACGGCTGTGTCAAGATACCTAGGAAGACAAGGCCTGGAGCTTTCCGCTGAGAAATGTGCACTCGTTGCTTTTACTCGCAAGTCGATGGCCCCGTATGCCTTGCGGATTAATGACCAAATTGTACGATATAGACGAACGCACCGATTTCTTGGCGTCATCATTGATAGAGACTTGTCTTGGAGCCCTCACATCCCGTACATGACAAAGCGTTTGGCCGCCATTGTGGACCTTCTTGCGTTTCTCGGCGGGAAGTCCTGGGGCGCAACAGTACCGTCAATGTTGCAACTATATAAAGCACTG
Organism: Dermacentor variabilis; assembly: GCF_050947875.1. Taxonomy (NCBI): domain Eukaryota; kingdom Metazoa; phylum Arthropoda; class Arachnida; order Ixodida; family Ixodidae; genus Dermacentor; species Dermacentor variabilis. The sequence goes on from NC_134573.1 coordinate 47,732,488, forward strand.
ATTTTGGGCTTCCTGCGGTACAGCTTACCTGTAATAGGAAATACTTGCACTATGAATATTCGCAAACTCCAAAGCGTGCAAGCCCAAGCACTCGGGACTTGTCTCGGTCTTCCCAAAACAACGTCATCGATTGCGACAGTGGCCATAGCCAGAGACGCTCCTCTGACAATATACATTGATGCAGATGTCCTGAGAGCGCACATCCGACACCTGACTCGGATTCCCTCACACCATCTTGCTTGCTTGCCAGCAAAAAGGCGACTTTCAACTTTTGCTAAAGCTATTGTCAGACATCAGTCGTACTTGCCATCAGAATTTACGCCCGCTACACGATTGTCAGATCCATTGTGGTGTCTGCACCGGCCGCAAGTTCAACTGACAATTCCAGGAATCAGAAAGAAAGCTCGATCGCCATTGCAAGCTTTGAAACAGGCAACTTTGGAGCACATTCAAACGTGCACAGATTCCGGCAACATGTATACACAGATGGTTCAGTAAAGCTCAACAGCTCTGCTGCTGCAGTCATCATCCCGGCACAATCTGAGGAAATCAAATTAAGAACTTCATGTGTGACCACATCGACGGGTGCAGAACTCGCGGCGCTCCGTGCTGCACTTGATTTCATTAAGCAGAAGCCACCGCAACAATGGACAATCTTTAGTGACTCCAAGGCAGCCCTTCAGTGCACACGAAGCCCAATGCGCCGCGGACCCAATGAACAACTGGCCTCAGAAATTCGGCACATATATCATCAAATCTATGACAAGGGACACAGCACAATCTTTCTGTGGCTTCCAGGACATTGTAACATCAGCGGGAATGACCACGCCGACGAAGCCGCCCGGTCTGCACATGAAAGTGGTCAACGAGTCTTCATTCCGCTTTCGCGAACAGACGCTGCGGCTGAGCTGCGATTGATGTCCCGTGAGTGTACTTTGCCCCTGTGGGACTCAAATGTTTTCACCATGTGTCGGTTGCGTTCGTTGTCTCCGGACATACGGATGCACCTCCCGCCAGATTACCACGACGTGAACAGACCATGCTCCACCGTCTGTGGCTAGGCGTTGCCTATACAAACGCCTATGCTTTCCTCATAGGAATGGCCAACAGCCCCAAGTGCGACACATGTAACAACGACGAGACGCTCGCACACTTGTCTCTCAGCACTGCCCGCGATACAGTGCTGAGAGACAAGTGATGTGCAGAGTACCGGACCAGTTGGACAATCGTCCACTTTCAGAACTAAAAGCTTTAGGCCAATGCTCCGAAAGAACATCCGCATTGAAGGCCTTACTCGCGCTATTAAGGTTCTTGCGGTTTAAGGGGCTTCACGACAGACTCTAAGAATGCCGCCCCCTACCGCTCTGTAGTGTGCCCGCTTTGTTTGTGCTTGTCTCCCTTTCTTTCTATCTCCCCATTCTACTCTGTTCCTCTTTTTATCCCTCTTAACCCTTCCCCTTGCGCACGGTAGCCAACCGGAACTACCTCTGGTTAACCTCCTTGCCTTTCTCTGCATTATTCTATCTCTCTCTCTCTCTCTTATGCGGTACTTTCTTTCGGACTCGAGCACGCGAGTATAGACAGGCTGTGCCAGTGCAACTTTTTCTACAATATTGTAACTTGGTCATGACGTAGAAGAACACAGTAGCAATACTGTGAACGACAAAACTAACTTTTATTGAGCGAACCTGTGCCTACAAGACAGGCTACACTTATAGCACAACGATAGCGGAGAACACGGTCGGCGATCGTCGAAAATCTTATCAACGGGTCAAGCGCGTCGGCTTTTATACATCAATCGTCGAATGTTCCAGACTAATCGTTGGGGCCCGCGTGCCTTCCACAAAGATCTACAACACTCGCGTCAGGCGATGAAATCAGATAACATAAGGTTCGGCGACAACCGAAAGCTAACAGAAGCATCGATAACTTTCCAGAAACTTCGCATACATGCAGGCGCGTTCCGCGCTGTGCGATAACCTTTGTTAGGCCACGGCGGCCGCATTTCGATGGGGGCGAAATGCGAAAACACCCGTGTGCTTAAATTTAGGTGCACGTTAAAGAACCCCAGGTGGTCAAAATTTCCGGAGTCCTCCACTACGGCGTGCCTCATAATCAGAAAGTGGTTTTGGCACGTAAAACCCCAAATATTATTATTATTATTATAACCTTTGTTAGGCGGCGAAACATAGTTGCCCGATAAAGATAAGTACACGTGTCAATATTCAAATGCGGTTCAAAGCTAAACCTGGGTTCCAGCCATAGAACACGCTTGTGACATTCAGGTACTTCCACCTCCCTTGTTTGTTGCGGCTATCTCTTTCAAAGTAGCGACGCTAATACAGTCTTCTAAAGAAATTCCATGATGTCGTCGGTTGTCTTGCAATATGGCGTGAACAAAGCAGGTTTTATGCCAGCAAACCACCAGCCGACCACCGAATACGAAGACAGTCTCTGAAGTTTGCTTGACTACACAACTCGGGCGTAAGAATTAGTACCCTTGAACTGCATTTGAATCCCGTGTACTGGGTCGTCCTGGCAATCTCTATGAACATATCCCAACTCTCCCAGATCTCGCGTTACATACCATGACGTGACAACATACCACAAGCAACCACGCCATGCATACGGTGACATATTTACTCAAGGAGCAGAATACAGCGCAAAGAAAACATAAAGAACACACAAAAAGTGAACAAGCAAGCGATGACTCACGACTCAATTTTATTTTGAAGACAATACAAAAAATGAGAAATCGCGAGTGTGGAAGTAAACTCAGTCCGACTACCACAGCCGCGAATTCAACCTGCGATCTCATTCTCAGCAACTGAGCGGCATGTAACCGAGGCTCCTAGCCTTGAAGGCTACGGGAACTCAGATTCTGCATGCGATTGCGTACTCACTTCCAAGCCAGTCTTGGCGTCTCTTGAGGAGATACGCAGATAAGAATGAATGAATAAGTTTCATTGATAAAGAAATGAATCTGTGGCCTATACTGGGGTAGGGCAAAATGGGAAAGTTGTCTGATTACACCGCAGTTTGCGTAGGTATCGCTTTACTTGAAGTTTGTGTATTTTTCAGTTCATTCGCACCCATAGCGCGAAAATATCAGGAATTCATTGTGGAGCACTTATTGAGCCTGATGTTGCTGCTGCTATACTCATTCATCTATAGAGACTGTTTCTTCTTTTGGCCTAGAGAGAGAGAGAGGAAAGGGGAAAGGCAGGGAGGTTAACCAGAGAAAAAGGTCCGGTTGGCTACCCTACACTGGGGAGAGAGGGGAGGGGGAGGTAAAGTGGTAACAAAGTAGAGATAAGGAAAGGAAGGAGCGTAGACACACAATCACAATCGGTCACTGGCACCGAATACTGTCATCGCACAGCACAGTGACACTTGCCGCACTATCAACATCTGTTCAGGCTACAGCCGCCTGTCCAATTCTGTCGCCCTCAAAAACCGCAACAGTGCCCTCGTCGCCCTCTGCTGCGATGGCTTGTGATGGCGGTATTTTAAAATAAGTTCCTGTGTGAGAGGTCTTCGGTCAAAGCGCGCTATCGCGGTTGCGAGTGATTGTCTCTGTAAATTATATCCAGGACAGTCACAAAGAAGGTGTTGAAAAGTCTCCTCGTTACCACAGTCCTCACACGTGGTGTCGTCGGCCCATCCAATTCGGTAAGCGAAAGACTTGGTGAAAGCCACCCCTAGCCATAGTCGACAAATCAGGGTAGCTTCGCGACGGCCTAGATGTTTGCAATGTCTGTGAGCTCACTGGAAAAGCGTGAATGTAAGCGGTTTAGAGATTTGTTTTATCCAAGCCACAGGAAATAAAACGTCATGCTTAATGATCATTGTCTTTTTGCAGCAAATCCAAGATACATTGAATTGTGTTCAGTAATTTTGCATATGTAATACTTGGTCTTACAATTTGTCTTTCTTAATTCCCCGTTCAGAATCCTACAGAGCTGTTTCCAGGAATGGTGCATGGTAGCGCAGTCATGAGATCAACTGTTCAACTAGAAGCCGACACGAGGAACAGCGTTTATGCTGCTGGTCTCGAATGTTTAGCCTACCAAAGGTACAACAGCTGGTGGATGTTTCGTCGCCTCGAGGATTACCTTGGTAAGCTGGCAAAAAAATTAAAATAAACATTGAACGGCAAGTTGATATAGGCTGGAGTTTAGGGGATCTTTTTTTCCCTACGACCGCGCTTAGAACTCCCCAAACATGCGAAAAACGTTGTATTCAAATTGTTCGAACGCACAAATGGGAAACCGAAACGAGACATTTCGAGTTCTCTCCGTGTCTAACCTTAATGCAAGCCTAAAAAGTATACCCTGAGATGTGACTCTTACAATAAATAAAATAGTAAATTCTACAACTAAACAGTAAAAGTATACTAAGTCGTCCATAACTACCGAAACATACTCAGAGTGAACTTCACGCAAGTGAAAGCACATTTAAGCTTAATGCGATGTCTGTCTTGATGTAAATAAGCTGAATTTTTGTTACCTGTGCTGCCGCCTGTAAACGTACCTTTTTTTATAGAAACAACTTCTACCATAAAATTATGCCTACAAAGAACGAAAACACAATGACGAGCTCTGAGTACTTAATGTGTTATCACAATATCTAATCATTCTTTTGTTACTATCAAATCCGCAGAGATTCCCGAACGTAGCAGCAATATTTTGTGCTAGCTGGACATTAAAATACATGTCGCTTTCTGAGTTTTATTCACAGCAAATAGGTCGCTCGCTTCTACGGTGAACTCACTGCATGTGAAGTTTTTGGTCGTGGACATCTTGTCCTCAAAATATTCATTACCTCGCCAGTTATGTTGTCTTTTATTTTGACAGAGCTATACGGCAAGCTTTCCAACCCTAAGTTTAGCCGGATTTGAACGCCGCCACACTGTGGCCAAAGAGGCACTAATAATGAATTCGACTACCTCCTTCGGTGCTCCGACTAGGATCAGAAAAATGCGGAGCCTGGGGTACATTGCACTGCATTAAGTTCAGCGTCCAAGCTGAACTTAAAGCCACTCTTAAAGCCTAGGGGAAATACGTCAGCGCTTCTTCTGTAGCAAACAAACATGGCCGACTAACATTGCGCGCATCTAGTGGATACCTTCTTTCTCATGTTTATCCAAGCGTCATGCGCATGCGTGAGTTGCTTCAGCTGCCGCTGAGCATACCCATGGGGCAGGTACTCCCCGTCGCCGACGATCATAGTACAGTAAGGGAGCCCAAGACGCACTGCGAAACGCAGGCCTTGCGCGAAGTACACCACAGTGAAACTGGACAACTCCTGGCGACAAACAACAGCCGTTTGGCCAATACGGACTCTGCGGTTAAGATCGCGCTTGCGCGGAAATTTAGGCAGCGTTTACATATGAGCAAAGTGTACGTTTGTGTAGTATACCTACACAAACGCAAATTAAAAGTAAGAGTCTCTTGCATTGAATCGACAGCAGAAAGCCCCATATCTCGCAAAAGTCTCTGGAGGTGTTCCCAGGTCTCGCAGACACCAGCAAAGAGTCCCTAGATCTCTGTCATAGCTGAAGCATGCGCACGACATTAGGACCAATCCGAAACAGAAGGTCTCGTCGCACCTAGTGCGCAGCTGCCGTTGCGGACAACTCCGCCAGGTCGCGGTCGCACTTCCATGTCGAAGATGAGAACGCCTCTGAGACGCTCTGAACTAGAGCATGGCACTCTGAAAGAACCCGCGATATGTGTGCTTCGTGTTTTATTTTCAGCAGCCACATGTAAATAGCGTCACGAAAGCGCGCTAGTAATTTGCTGACTTCTCATGTGATATATATATGTATATATATATGTATATCCCCGCAGGGGCGTCTGCGTCAGCAGGCGTTTGGTGTGTTGCGACACCACGTACCCGAGCACACGAGGGTTGGACCCTCCCGCGTGTAGCCGTGCGCGGCTTAGCCGTGTCTGGGGAAAGGGGGATCCTGGGGGTTGAGCTGATGCTGGGTGTTTGGACCTATAAGGCCCCCCGGCGGAGGCAACACACCTCTTCGGCCTCTGCTTCACACAGACGGCACCCCCGGACTGACCCACCCGGGGGAAACCGGTAGTCGCCTCTTCCTGTCTTTCTCTCCTCAAATCTTCGCCTTTATCTTTCACTTTTTGATCTTTCCTGTCTTCTCCTCTTTTCCATTTACTTCCTTTCTCCACGGTGGCAAGGGTTAACCTTGTGTATGTGCCCTCCCTTGGGTATAATATATTAGGTTATAGTGGTAATGTACGGTTGGCGCCTGCAGCCTTACGCCTTAAGTCCTGCAGCGTCCCCATGTTGGGCTCCGTGGTGGGTCGCCGCCATTGCTGCCGAAAAGAAACTGAAATACTATGGGAACACCCGCATTTCCCCGCCTCCTTGATCGTCACCCTCAAAAGAGGGGACGCACCGATGACCTAACCATATGCTTAAATGGAACAAGAGAGACATATCCGAAATACCATGTTGTGCACAGCGAGAACTCCGAAAAACAGGCCAGATTCATTTCCCCTTTCATAGTTTCAATATCTTTAACCGCAGCCATAGGGTCAGGTTACAAGGTAACGAAAATGGCTAGGGGGGACCTTCTCCTAGAGATCCCTCAGAAACATCAGTACGAAAAGCTTGGCAGCCTTGTAACATTTGGTAACATACCAATCTCCGTTACAGAACACCGAACAATGAATAGCTCACGGGGGGTCTCAGAGGCAGACCTCCTAGACTTGACAGAAGCTGAACTCCTGGAAGGATGGAAAGAACAAAATGTCACTGATGTAAAACGTATTATAATTAGACGAGACAACAAGGAAATCCCCACTAAGCATCTCATCCTAACATTTGCGTCCAGCGTACTGCCAGAAACCATCGAAACAGGATACATCAGATTAAATGTTCGACCATATATCCCCAACCCTAGAAGGTGTTTCAAATGTCAGAGGTTCGGCCATGGCTCGCAGAGCTGCCGTGGTCAAATAACCTGTGCGAAGTGTGGAGTCCAGGGCCACCCCTCCGACAACTGCAGTGGCACACCTCACTGTGTTAACTGCAGTGGAGACCATCCGGCCTACTCACGTTCCTGTCCGAACTGGAAAAAAGAAAAGGACATAATCACCCTGAAAGTAAAGGAAAATATTTCGTTTAAGGAAGCCCGTAAACGGTGCTCACCTTTCCACAGCACACCTTATGCTGATGCGGCGCGTCGGGGGGGCAGCGTCGCAGCGGCCAATGCCAAGTACCCAGCCCGCGTGCAGCCAGCAGGTACCTTTGGCTCCTGCCCCCAGGGTGGAAGTAGGTAAGCCTACTCAATCCAACCAGCAACCAGGCCAGGCTACCCTTGGGTTGCCGGCCCCACAAGTGTTATCTGCGGCATCCTGCGTTACACGCAGCGATCCCGCAGGACCGGTAGCGGCCACGAAGGTAGGCGCAGCCGAGGCTGCCTCAGCCTCCCCGGCCCCTTCCAGCGCTGGCAACAGCCGGCGCAGCCAAATTCCACAGGGAGCCCCGTCGACTTCCGGGTTGGTGGGCGCAGTGGTCTCGCCTTCCGAGGTGAGACTCTCCCGAAAAACTTCTCGCTCGCAAGAGCGCGTGTCCGGCGTCTCACAAGAGGCAATGGACACAACACCTATACCCACGGCGCACCAAGCGCCTAAGGAGCGGCGAGGCTCCCTCGAGCGCTCCAAAAAAGGCAAAACCCCGGTTACAGGGCCTCGCAAGAGCCCTGTAATCTAATTAATCATTTCCTTTTCCGTATACACAGCGCCAATTTACATTAAATATGGATACACAAATCATACAATGGAATATCGGAGGTCTTCTGAGAAACCTTGATGATGTACAAGAACTCATCCACCAACACAATCCAAAAGTGCTGTGTTTACAGGAAACACACCTAAAATCAAAACACACAAACTTTCTCCGACAGTATATAACCTTTCGTAAAGATCGCGATGATGGTGTCGCATCATCGGGCGGTGTTGCCATTGTCACACATAAAAGCATTGCGTGTCAACATTTACAGCTACAAACGCCTCTTGAAGCAGTGGCGGGTTCGAGCTGTTCTCCTAAACAAACTCATCACTATTAGCTCTGTTTACATACCCCACCATTACAAATTAACTAAACATGAATTCCAATCCTTTATAGATCAATTGCCAGAACCTTATGTTGTTCTGGGTGATTTCAATGCACACAGCAGCTTGTGGGGAGACTCTCGTATCGATGCGCGAGGTCGTCTCGTTGAACAATTCCTTTTTTCGTCCGGTGCGTGTCTGCTCAATAAGAAAGAACCCACCTATTACTCTCTTGCAAACAATACCTTTTCTTCAATTGATCTTAGCCTAGTCTCCCCGTCAATACTGTCTGAACTCGAATGGGAAGTTATAAACAATCCTTGCGGGAGCGACCACTTCCCCATACTGCTGAGAACATATAAAGAAAACGAATATCTACCACAGACTCCTAGGTGGAAGGTCGATACAGCCGACTGGGAGAAATTCCAAACTCTCACTAGTATCTCCTGGAATCACATGTCTCCTTTAGAAATTGATGCTGCTGTGGAGTATTTTACAGCGTTCATAATAGATGCTGCATCAAAATGCATATCCGAAGCAAGCGGTTTGCCATGCAAACGACGTGTACCGTGGTGGAACAACGAATGTACGATCGCCCGTAGGAAACAGAACAAAGCGTGGCGATCGTTACGCGCCTCTCCCACTGCAGAGAATCTTATTAACTTGAAAAAAGCAAAGTCTCAAGCCAGGAGAACGCGCCGACAGGCCAGAAGAGAGAGTTGGCAGAAGTTTTTATCGGGTATCAACTCTTATACAGATGAGGCGAAAGTCTGGAACAGGGTTAACAGGATAAAAGGACGACAAACTTATTCACTCCCCCTGGTAAACACACAAGGCGATACCCTGCTTGAACAAGCAGACTCACTTGGGGAGCACTTTCAGAGCGTGTCAAGTTCCAGCAATTATACCAAACCCTTTCTCAAATATAAACAAATCGAAGAATGCAAGCCACTCATAAAAAAGTGTCCGCAGAATGAACCGTTCAACCGCCCCTTTAGTATTGCAGAGTTGAGAGCTGCCTTGAGCGCATGCAAGAGCTCTGCACCGGGATCTGATAGAATCATGTATGAAATGCTGAAAAACTTACACAATGTCACGCAAGTTACACTACTTACACTTTTCAACACTATCTGGGACGCAGGGTACCTTCAGACCGCATGGAAAGAAGCCATTGTGGTCCCTGTTTTAAAACAAGGCAAAGATCCTTCCTCCGTGGCAAGCTACCGCCCGATAGCCCTCGCAAGTTGCATGTGTAAGGCATTTGAAAAAATGATAAATCGGCGACTCATCCATTTCCTTGAACAGAACAAAATGCTTGATCCCTATCAGTGTGGCTTCCGAGAAGGGCGCTCCACTACCGACCATCTTGTACGTATTGAAGGAAATATCCGGGACGCCTTTATAGATAAACAGTTCTTCTTATCAATATTTCTCGATATGGAAAAGGCGTATGACACAACGTGGCGCTACGGAATCTTGAGAGATTTGTCAGAAATGGGCATTCATGGTAATATGCTAAACGTAATAAAAAGCTACTTGTCCGATCGTACCTTCCGGGTGAAAGTAGGCAATGTGCTGTCGCGTCCTTTTATACAAGAAACCGGTGTACCCCAGGGTGGCGTGCTCAGTTGCACACTCTTTATTGTCAAGATGACAACACTTCGTGCTTGCTTACCACCGGCCATTTTATATTCCGTCTATGTGGACGACATTCAAATAGGTTTCAAATCCTGTAACCTCGCAGTGTGCGAGAGACAGGTACAGCATGGTTTGAACAAGGTGTCAGGGTGGGCAGAGAAAAATGCATTCAAAATCAATCCTCATAAGAGTTCTTGTGTTTTGTTTACAAGGAAGAGAGGCCTGGTTCCGGATCCCTGCTTAGAAATGTGTGGACAACAGATACCTGTAAACAAAGAGCACAAATTTCTAGGTGTTATACTCGACAATAGACTCACTATCGTCCCACACATTAAACATCTTAAAGAAAAGTGTCTAAAAACAATGAACATAATGAAACTCCTATCCCAGACTACTTGGGGTAGTGACAGGAAGTGCCTAATGAGTCTCTATAAGAGCCTAATCCGGTCATGATTAGATTATGGTGCCGTGGTATATAACTCTGCCGCCCCGAGCACGCTAAAGATGCTAGACCCTGTTCACCATCTGGGTATCCGTTTAGCCACAGGAGCCTTCAGAACGAGTCCCGTACAAAGTTTATATGCAGAATCGAATGAGTGGTCACTTCATATCCAGAGAACATACATCAGCCAAACATATTTTTTGAAAGTCCACTCTAATCCTGAACATCCCTGTTTTAACACCATTAATGACATGACATATGCTACACTGTTTTGTAATCGTCCTTCCGTAAGACAGCCTTTCTCGCTGCGTGTGAGGGAGCTTAGTCATGAAATGCATGTTCCACTTCTCGAACTTCGCCTAATGCATCCAGCCAAGCTGCTACCTCCTTGGGAGTGGCAGTTGATACAATGCGATACATCTTTCATGGAAGTTACAAAAAACGCTCCAGAGATTGAAATCCAAATGCATTTCCGGGAACTCCAGCACAAATACTCCTGTACGGAGTTCTACACAGACGCATCCAAGTCACGCGCCGGGGTGTCCTATGCAGCCGTCGGTTCATCCTTCTCGGAATCCGACGTACTGCATCCGGAAACTAGCATCTTTACGGCTGAGGCCTACGCAATATTGTCGACCGTGAAGCTTATAAGGAAAACAAAACTCAAAAAATCAGTTATTTTTACGGACTCCCTAAGTGTTGTGGAGGCTTTGATATCGTTCTGTAAGCGCAAAAATCCTGTTTTAATTGAACTCTATTCCGTGTTATGTAAAGCATATGTATCTAACCAGCATGTGATTATATGCTGGGTGCCTGGCCATAGGGGCATCCAGGGTAACGTTCTAGTGGACCAGATGGCCACATCAATTTCATTACATACAGTTAATCCTACTGCTTCGGTCCCTGTCACAGACCTGAAGCCTTTCTTAAGGAGGAAACTGCGAAACCACTGGCAACGTATATGGGACGCAGAAGTAAATAACAAACTGCACTTGATAAAGCCACAGTTAGGTTCTTGGCCCTCCGTAACAAAATCACGGCGAACAGATGTCCTATTCTGTCGCCTCAGAATAGGACACACATTTGGCACACATAACTTTTTACTCTCTGAAAATGATCCTCCAACCTGCGGTAGATGCGGGGAGAGGCTGACCGTCCTCCACGTCCTCCTGGAGTGTCGAGCAGCCGATTCTGAGAAAAGGAAACATTTTTCTCTGGCATACCGGCAGCACCTCCCCCTACATCCTGTAATGCTACTCGGCCCAGAACCTTTATTTCACCCCAACGCAGTTCTAAGTTTTCTGAAAGATGTTGTCCTGCATGTTTTTAGCCCCACATGTTCATAGCGGGTCCTCTCTTCAGAGGATGCCGCTGTGATAGCTCTTTCATGTAGCACATGCCTCCAGGCCCTTGTGTTTCAAGGGGTCTGGTGAGGCAGCAGTGCCCCAAGTAATTTTACTGTCTTATATATTTTCCATTTTGCATCATTCTCCTACGATGGATTTTAATGTTCATAGTACTCGTCATTAATCATCGCCATAATTTTATATCACGTAGATTTTATGCAATTTACAGCAACCATTTTTAGGCCACTTTACAGCCAAGTCACACCTCCATAATACATCGTCAACATCACCACTTGTAATGGCGCTCTTTGGCCACACCTGGCCCTTGCGCCATTAAACACCACATATCATCATATATGTATATATATATATGTGTGTATATATGTGTGTATATATGTGTGTGTATGTATATATGTGTGTGTATGTGTGTATATATATGTATGTGTGCGCGCAAAATGAAGAGCCATGCCTTTACACATAGCGACGCATATGAAACTGTAAAATAAAATAAAACAAGCTATGCTATAAGAGACTTCCAGCTTGCTGCCTAAATCGACTACAATATGTTCTTCAGAAGGAGAAACCAGCCGCATTTAGGTATTCGGTATGCCGCGGTCCCTCTTCAAAGGATGCAGCCGCCGTTGGAAATACTGACCTTCGTAGCCCATTATAACTACCCTACCACATTATGGATAGAGCAGGACACGACCACAACAAATGATGTGCAGTGGCGCTTGAGCCGTGCCACAAGGGGCACTGGCTGCATCCAGCGACTTGTCCATATATTGGGTTCGTAAGTCTGGCGTCATGGCGTGACCGCCGTGGAGCTTTTCCGGGACTAGCGACGCTGAGGCGTGTGGGTAGTCTGAGTGGAACCGATGAATGCAAGACTCGCAAGTGCTGTTCCTCGCGTCATGCACAGCTGATATACAACCAGTGTTCGATATTAATGCGACAGCATTAAAGAGCTCGTGTCGCAGAAAAGCCGGCGTCGTCGGTGGCGTTGGCCGTGATCAAAAAATCCCGGCAGGAAATTCATAAATAAGAATAACTTGAAAAATGGGCGAGGTGGGAATCGAACCAGGGTCTCCGGAGTGTGAGATGGAGACGCTACCACTCAGCCATGAGTTCGATGGTTCAAAGCGGGACAAAAGCGCCTCTACTGAATGCGGTGTTGCCTTAGAAACGTGCCGTAGAAAGTTACACTGCGGTGTATATCAATAATTATGCGCACGTAAATTACAGAAGTCGCAGTTAATCGTGTAGCGAAGTACGATTCGCTACATTTCTTCTGCACTTGGCGCACACGCAGAGCCATCTTGCGGCAAACACAGAAGACCCCCCCTCCTCGTGTTGTACGGCGCTGCCCCGACAGATGGGACGCCACTAGCCCGCTGCTCCCCTTCGTCTCGTCAAGAACATGCATAGCAAATGAGTGGGCGGTGCGAACGGTGTGCGATAACGCTATCGCGTTACACTCCTGAAGGCGAAGCTTAAGCGTCCTCCAATTTTTTGTTCGTGATTCTGTTTTATAATTGGTAAATAGGTTCAGAAATCTCCTAGAAGGTACCACACAATTCAGCTGTATTAGTAGAAGGAATGCGAATTACTTGCACGACAAATGGCAACTTCAGTTACGTGAGAATAGAAGTTCCATTAATTAACCTTTCAAATATGACAAACATTGAATTCAATCCGATTTAAGCTGAACATTTGTGAAGTCATGCCTGTATCGAACAAATTCTATGACTAACCGCGCTTTTAAGATTTGTTCCAGGATGGTGAAGCGAAGTTCACTGACGTTTCAATACTTAGTTTCCCAGAGTAATCCAACTCACAGCTGGATTCAACGTAGGCTGCGTGCTAATGCATCATTTACCGGCTTTTGTAGGCGGGAATAGGGGAATCGGACATAGTTTTTACCGTTCTGCTCAGTGGATCTGATTTAATTAGTATCAAACCTCGATAAAACGAAGTTCTACTTGCCGCGAAAAACGTCGTGAAATAGCGAATTTTTTACTTCATGATATAAAGTTTCCGCATTAAAACAACTTCACAAATTCCCGAAGCATTCTAGGTGGATAATATTTTTTAGTAAGTATTTATAGACAAATCCAAAGAAAGTCTGGCTATAATAGCACGGTTATTATCGCAAGCGCGTGCGGTCCAGATCGCACCGTGAGCAATACATCGACGTGTTTCGTGGCGTCCGATATTAGCGTGTGTTGCATTGCGCAGTGACGTTAAATCTTGGACGCCATGTCTGAACACGGCGCGTGGCCTGCGCACGGACGCGCGCGCGGGGATGGCAGACAGGGGCGCGTTCCTGCCCTACTTTCCTCCCAGTGCGTGCTTGACCAGGTTGGCATGCTTAGGCTGCGCCGGCGCATCAGCGCCTGCCACTCGGACAAACGAGTATCCCTGGGCCGGCCTCCACGGCCTCTTCCACAACAAGGCCTCCTACGAAGGGGTGCCTCGTTGCTGCTCCGACTGCGAGTTGGCTGCTCCTGGGCGGCAGCCGGCCGGCACCGCCTTGGGAAAGCCACCTCGCCAGCCTGTGCCTCCTGTGGTGAACCAAAGACACTGGGGCACCTCCTGCTGGCCTGCCCTGCTCACATGCAGCACCGCGGCCGACTACGGCAAGAGTTCCACCACCTGGGGCTCCTATGTTTACGACAGGAAGATATCCTCTTCCCCGGTCGTAACCAGCTACCAGCCTTCCTAAGTGTCGTCGAGTACCTCGACTCGTCGGGGCTCTCGGCGAGACTATAAGACATTTCTACAAAGACGGATGGCCTCACGGCCATTCCACCACCTCGGGCTTCCTGATCCGCCACTACTTCGCTTCTACCTCTGCGATCCTCAACCTTGCTCCCTCCTACCCTCTCTCTCTTGTAATCCCATCTGCTGTACCCTGCTGGCGCTGAGCCGCGCTCTCGCATCATCATGATCAGCCTGGTTACGCCCACTGCAGGGCAAAGGCCTCTTCCATACTTCTCCAACTACCCCGGTAATGTATTAAATGTGGCCATGTTGTCCCTGCAAACTTCCTAATCTCATCTGCCCACCTAACTTTCTGCCGCTCCCTGCTACGCTTCCCTTCCCTTGAATCCAGTCCGTAACCCTTAATGACCATCGGTTATCTTCCCTCCTCATTACATGACCTGCCCATGCCCATTTCTTTTTCTTGATTTGAACTAAGATATCATTAACTCGCGTTTGTTTCCTCACCCAATCTGCTCTTTTCTTATCCCTTAACGTTACACCTATCATTCTTCTTTCCATAGCTCCTGCGTCGTCCTCAATTTAAGTAGAACCCTTTTCGTAAGCCTCCAGGTTTGTGCCCCCTACGTGAGTACTGGTAACACACAGCTGTTATAAACTTTTCTCTTGAGGGATAATGGCAACCTGCTGTTCATGATCTGAGAATGCCTGCCAAACGCACCCCAGCCCATTCTTATTCTTCTGATTATTTCAGTCTCATGATCCGGATCCGCAGTCACTACCTGTCCTAAGTAGATGTATTCCCTTACCACTTCCAGTGCCTCGCTACCTATCATAAACTGCTGTTCTCTTCCGAGACTGTTAAACAGTACTTCAGTTTTCTGTAGATTAATTTTTAGACCCACCCTTCGGCTTTGCCTCTCCAGGTCAGTAAGCATGCATTGCAATTGGTCCCCTGAGTTACTAAGCAAGGCAATATCATCAGCGA
Source organism: Dermacentor variabilis (assembly GCF_050947875.1). Lineage (NCBI taxonomy): Eukaryota > Metazoa > Arthropoda > Arachnida > Ixodida > Ixodidae > Dermacentor > Dermacentor variabilis. The sequence continues at coordinate 47,747,713 of NC_134573.1, forward strand.
ATCGCAAGTTACTAAGCTATTCTCCATTAACTCTTATCCCCACTTCTTCCCAATCCAGGTCTCTCAATACCTCCTGTAAGCACGCTGTGAATAGCATTGGAGAGATCGTATCTCCCAATCTGACGCCTTTCTTTATTGGGATTTTGTTGCTTTCTTTATGGAGGTCTACGGTGGCTGTGGAGCCGCTATAGATATCTTGCAGTATTTTTACATACGGCTCGTCTACACCCTGATTCCGCAATGCCTCCATAACTGCTGAGGTTTCGACTGAATCAAACGCTTTCTCGTAACCAATGAAAGCTATATATAAGGGTTGGTTATATTCCGCACATTTTTATATCACCTGATTGATAGTGTGAATATGGTCTATTGTTGAGTAGCCTTTACGGAATCCTGCCTGGTCCTTTGGTTGACGGGTTTAAGGTGTTCCTGATTCTATTTGCAATTACTTCAGTAAATAGTTTGTAGGCAATGGACAGTAAGCTGATCGGTCTGTAATTTTTGAAGTTCTTGGCGTCCCCTTTCTTATGGATTAGGATTATGTTAGCGTTTTTCCAAGATTCCGGTACGCTCGGAGTCATGAGGCATTGCGTATACAGGGTGGCCAGTTTCTCTAGAACAATCTGTCCACCATCCTTCTGCAAATCTGCTGTTACCTGATCCTCCCCAGCTGCCTTCCCCCTTTGCATAGCTCCCAAGGCTTTCTTTACTTCTTCCGGCGTTACCTGTGGGATTTCAAATTCCTCTAGACTATTCTCTAGATTATCGACTCTAGATTATCGTCGTGGGTGCCACTGGTACTGTATAAATCTCTATAGAAGTCCTCAGCCACTTGAACTATCTCATCCATATTAGTAATGAAATTGCCGGCTTTGTCTCTTAACGCATACATCTGATTCTTGCCAATTCCTAGTTTCTTCTTCACTGCTTTTAGGCTTCCTCCGTTCCTGAGAGCATGTTCAATTCTATCCATATGATACTTCCTTATGTCAGCTGTCTTACGCTTGTTGATTAACATCGAAAGTTCTGCCAGTTCTATTCTAGCTGTAGGGTTAGAGGCTTTCGTACATTGGCGTTTCTTGATCAGATCTTTCGTCTCCTGCGATAGCTTACTGGTAGTCTGTCTAACGGAGTTACCACCGACTGCTATTGCACGCTCCTTAATGATGCCCACAAGATTGTCGTTCATTGCTTCAACACTAAGGTCCTCTTCCTGAGTTAAAGCCGAATATCTGTTCTGTAGCTTGATCTGGAATTCCCGTTTTCCCTCTTATCGCTAACTCATTGATCGGCTTCTTATGTGCCAGTTTCTTCCGTTCCCTCCTCAGGTCTAGGCTAATTCGAGTTCTTACCATCCTATGGTCAGTGTAGCCTACCCTGCTGAGCACGTCCACATCTTGTATGATGCCAGGGTTAGCGCAGAGTATGAAGTCTATTTCATTTATAGTATCGCCGTTCGGGCTCCTCTACGTCCACTTTCGGCTATCCCGCTTGCGGAAGAAGGTATTCATTATCCGCACATTATTCCGTTCCGCAAGCTCTACTAATAACTCTCCCCTTCTATTCCTAGTGCCTGTGCCATATTCCCCCACTGCTTTGTCTCCAGCCTGCTTCTTGCCTTTCTTGGCATTGAAGTGCTCCCGCATGGGTTGCAGAAAATAGTGCTAGCCTTTCCTCCTTCCCCAGAAGAACCACTTCTCTCTCTCTCTCTCTCTCTCTCTCTCTCTCTCTCTCTTTCACTTCCCCCCATCCCTCTGGCGCAGAGCGAATCGTGAGCTCTCGTGTTTCTTATGTTTCTCTACCAACGCAACAAATGGCCCAGAGGTGTTCCTGCCTACCAAGCGCGCGCGCCGGTTTTGGCGCCCGAACTTTTCACGCAGTAGGATGCTTGAACTAACTTTCGCATTTACTAGCCATACAGTCTCCAGGTATATGCTTGAAGTGGCCGGAAACTTTGTTAAAGCGACACTGTGTGACAAAGTTAGTTAAATCGCGCAAAATAAATACACGCTCTTCGAGGCAATTAAGATCGGGAGATGGAAATAGTTCGTAACATCGCGAATTTCGTTAAATCGAGGTTCGTTATATCGAGGTTTGACTTATTAGACAGTTTTAGTTACACGTACGTAGAGACTTCACGTACGCAAACGTGAAGAGCCTACGAACCTTACGTGCACGCTATCTGAAACGCTTTTAGCTACACGTACGCGACGCGCGCCAAGAGGGACTACGTAGCTCCATCTATCGGGAAATGTGAACACGGTGGTAGCCAATTCAATCCTGTCGCCGTGTTTCGATGCAAGCGGTCTGTGCGCGCTCGGCCCGCTATCGCTTGTTCGTGATCTCGCGAAACTCCCGCGCGAAGCTGTCTACGTTACGTGCACAACCAACGCACGCAAAGAATTGAATCTCACGTACGTCCGTGAGACCGGCGCGCGGCCGCTACGTTCTACGCATGCTCACTGCTTGCACGTAGAAGCTCTACGTACGCAAAGCCGTGCAACTAAAACTGTCTATTACGCGACTTATTTTCTGGAACTGCTACATGCGCGCTACAATGGTTACCTGGAAATTTCTGCACGTCGTTAATTAGCTGATTGGAGATTGCAATTCTTGTGCAAAGACATTCCGCCTCTTGCACAAACCTGGCTGAAAAGGTCACAGGCGACATTAAAGCAAATCTGTTTCACCTAAGCAAAAAGAAAGGACGCGCACACGCGTAGGCATAGAGGTGGTTTATTCTCATAAAATTACGCATGCGGGGAAGTCCATGTGGGTCTTTCTGCTTCGCTTAAAATTCAATGCTCATGTAAAGGCTGTAACGAGAAAGGTTGTATTGCCATTGGCTCCATATGCATTGAGTCGTTTACTAAAAGAGCCACGTAAGGACTTTACGCTGAAGGCCTTGAAGGGCCTTGAAGAAGACACGTCCACTTGTCGAAACGTTGGCTCCGGCTTTCACCTTGTTCTCGTTTTGCTCAACGTAAGGGCCTTGCTGCTCCTTGTGTAACGTGCGGTCTAAAATACTAGATAAATGTATGCAGATGCCAGGAACTTAGGTTAGGGGGGCTACGAAGCGCACCAGTGATAGTTGCTGCTTCCCCGTGCTTGCATGAGTGCGGAACCATTCTCCAAGAAAAAGCCCACTTTCCATGGGGTTTCTAACGGGGAAAGTGCTTCACTGACACACTACTGCAAAGCCTTACGTGCTGTTAGGTTAAAAAGTTTATTGGTAATGAAGTGATGGAATTAGCCTACGTTATGATAAAATCTTTCAGATTTACTTCTATTTACCTCCTCCGTAAATACAACTCTTTAGTAAGGACATTGTTTTATATTTGATTAGATACCCGAAGGAGTACATTGGAACAGATGCTCGCGAGGTGTCTTTACCGATAGTGGATGGCCCTGTAATGTCAATTATGTTTCCGTTACGTACAAAAGGCTTTCAAGTACCTTACCTGGCATGTACTGTCTTGTTCTGTGCAGATGCCTTCATGTCGGCATTCCAAGCATACGACGGAGTGCCTCCAGTGCAGCAATCTACTCTCAGGGATTTATGGATCGACTTGCTTCAGAAAAGGACTCATTCCGTACTTGGAAAAGAATGCAGCGTTAGATACACTTTCAGCATTGTTCACGCACGAAAGCCACAAATGTGCGGAGAAACATGACTTGGACGTTTCTGTGTGGGGAGCGGGCAATGACGCTTAGTGTTTCAAACTCCTTTTTTAGCGATAAGTGGCTATCTCGAAATTTTTCGGAGCCAAGATATTCTGTATAAAAGAGTTGAATGATTACAGCATGTGGAAGCAGTTCAGCAAGTGTCTTGTTTCGTAGTGATTTATTCTACTTCATAGTCTTTGTTCCTTATCACCCGTAGCGTCACCTGGATACTCCCAGTGCAGCGGCTTGCTGGCGTCCGAGCCTACTAACAAGCACCAAAATAACAGCAAATGAAGCGTTTCGTTTCGTGGTACAAATCGTTGTTAGTGATACACTGAGCGCACAGCGTTAGCTGGAAGCGAGCCTCTGCAGGCCCGCGAGGATTTGAAGTTGCAGTGCAATGCCGCTTGAGATTTTGTCAACTTTTTACGCGCTTTGGGTCGTATGGGAAATTCTTTTAGGATATCGGTGGCAACAACACCGTCTACCATCTACAGTTTTTCTGTCGATGCACACGTAGTTCTATACGAACACAATGTAACTCTTAGAGGTGGACGACACCGAAGATCATCTTGATCCAACGTGACCTTAGTGGGCCAGCCTTTTTCGCAACTTTATTAATTGTGAAAGGAGTGGTTTTACGAAGCAGAGCATAACAGCAGCGTTGCGAATTTAGCGGTTTTCCGTAAAATTTAGCGTTTCTTTTTACGGTGCCTTGAGGGAAAATTTGTTCTGTTCCTGATGGTGGGTATTTTAGCGGGTTTTAGCAATAACTCAGGCTTCAAATGTCACAAACGCACAGCTCACCCACGCCCCTCTTTAAGTTAGAGATTTATAATGTTCGGCAACAAACAGTGTGGTTCACATTCATTTCTCCTTAGAGATATAGTTCTAGCCATTTCGGCAGTTCTTAGCAGTTTTCCTCTTCGCCATTTTCGCTCGGGGGCTCTGGCGAATTTGGCCTCGTGAAATAGATGCGATGAAATATGTCCAAAAGTTCATATAGAAATGTTTACTGCCGCCAGTGTTTCGAGGGTGGTTGATGTAAGTTGCAGGTGACGCCAGACGACCCAAGTGCTGCTATTGCAACGCAACACTTCCTGCAAAGCACAGGACTTCAGTCACGCACGTGGCTACAAAAAAAAATGTTACTGCTGCTGAAGCGTTTCTCGCTGGAAGCCAGGCAACAGGGGAAGTACCACAAAGAAAGCCTCAGATTTTACGCGCTGCTATGGACAGCCTCACCATGTTCAATTCGGCCTCTCTGAAACTGTAACTTCGAGCAATCTAAATGCTGAACAATAAATTCTGCTTCGCCTACACACTGCTCGACCACGTTAGTCACAAAATTGGCAAGATGGAGGTCTGTGGGATCAGCGATGGCGCCGGCCCTAGACCCAGCCGCCCCAGCGAACAAATGCACACAGAGAATGAGACACCAATACCTAGACGAAATAGAGGTCATTTTGTCTTTGTAACTTTAATCGCTATCCGGTAAGTGAATCTGTCTTCCGGCCATTCACTGTACGCAATTGTAAGCATCTAATTCTTTTTCTTTTTTTGTTTTGCTATATGTTCCCGCACTTCACAGTCCCACATGAAGCTGTTATTAATGTTGGTAATTTACACATCTTATTTCATAATGGAAGGAACGAAACCTACTTTTTATCAAGTGTATTTTTTAGCTTTGTCTTACCTAGATATAAAACATATTTGGAACGTGATTATAATTGTCTTTATTTGGCGGGTTTTTAGTGGACTTTGGGTACTCGTATCGTGTGTTTGAGGTTTTTTTACCCTTGACTAGCGCTCTCTTCTTTTCAAATTGGCAACACTGAATAGGGTTCTCGCAAAACTTCAGACCAAACAGGTAAAACAGACCTAGGTAATGTCTACTGTCTACTACTTCACCCACGCTAACCTGCACTGCAGGAACCTCGTCCCTCAACACCGTTGGAATCATTAGTATGATGGACGAGTAGAAAAAAAAAACAATTTAGTTTTACGAAAAGGAACGCCCACTTTTTTGCTGTGGTCTGTACTTGACGAAACATATGATGGCTCACTAAATAGAGTTCTCTCTTTCACGCATTATGAAAGATTTCTTAAAAGAAAAATAAACGACTCGTCTTCCTGCCTAAGGGAAGGATAGGAAGGTGTGAAGATGCTTTCATAGACGACACAGTTGAAAGACGAGCATTATGACACAACATAAAGCGCGCACTGCGGTTCTGCATAGATTTAATTTGATTAAAGATACGCGTGACTTTGATCCCGCACCGCATATGTGTATTCCAGCTAGGAGTGCACAAGTGTTTATTGCTTTTCCTGTGATAGTGCTTTCAAAAAGTTGCGACGTAAGTAACCTAACATTCTGTTACTGAATGCTAGCGTAACTTTTAGTGGCAATATTGCTGATATGATTGTGGCGAATAGCGGATGCGACTGTAACACATCACGCTGTCGTCACGGGCCGTCACTAATCTTACAATACTAAGAGGACAGCGCAAGGCTAAATTCTTCCGTACGTCTCCAAGAAATGCAGGTCAGCTGTTACGGTCACGCTACAACAAACAAGAAACTGTGGTTAAAGATAGGCTCGTTGCACGCGCACGTGTAAACACGCTGGACGTAGCAGACGACGCGCAATGCAATCAACGATATCCGTGGTTCAACTAGTGCCCGCATGGTAGGGACACGTACTTCATCTCTGGTGACCATTCAGAGCACATCCTAATGGAGTCCCAAGGCCTCCAATTTGCGAGACCCATACACACCGTACATGTGCATCTTCGAGAAACGCTTGAATTTAATGTTGCTGGAAGGATCAACTGGTCAGCAGTCGAGACAAGCCAGCTACGTTTAGATTAATGGTGAAAAAAAAAAAGGTTGATCCCTCTTTTATAGAAATCGGTCACAACACGAAACTAAAATGTGTCCTCATAGAAGTATTCGCAGTTTTGCTAGAAGTTAAGACACACAAGACCATAAGTTTGCAGTGGCTACTGCTTTTGAGTGGGGGAATTTCGGTCTGCCTCAGAAGTGTCTTTGGCAGCCCAGTAATTGGCCATGTGCTCAGCTTCGCAAATGCGAGAGGCACACTTCGTAGTGTGCGCCCGGTATGCGAGAATGCGTTGTGCTTCCCGCTGGCGCGTCTGTTGCTTGACCAACACTCTGTTTCAAGACATTCTCCCGTAGACTTCGTTGGCTTCTTGCGACGTTTAACGCAGCAACAATCACATATGACGCAATTGCAAGCTAGAAGAATTGTAAGAAGTGCTCTGTTTTGTAGAGAAATGCAGGTAAAGTTACGCAATAAGTTGTTGAAGCTGCATTGTTAGCGATAGCCGCTGATAACTGCATAAGTTCTCCCTTCAGCTGCTTTGACTACATGTGCATTTGCGTTTCTGGAAGCTGCTGCTTTTCATGTGCGGTGATTGGGTCTTTTCGGTGGGCTGGCCCACAAATGCGGTGTTTTTTCTGGAAATAAGCCCTTACTTGAAAGTTCGCACTCGTCCCGTTGTCTCGCTCTTCTCCGTGTCTGCCAGAGCTGTGACCCCGGTTGGTATAAACACTGCTGCAACGCGTTTAAACTGTACTCTGGAGGCAACCAGGTGTCATAGGGTAATTCGATCGGGAAGAGCATATAGGAAGAGGAACTAGGTTTGCCACAGCTAACCACCCTAGCGAAACTGCGTCGCTGCCGTAGACAGTCAGAGCAGAAAGCGCATGATGATAACCATGATAATTTATTGACGTCTACTTTGAAACGGGGCTTTGACAAATAGTCGCCTAACCTGTTTCAGTTAATGAGGTATGCTATACGTCTTCATTTTAGGATTTTCGTTTACGTCTCCTCAACCTAATTATCTCTTCCTCAAAGCTTCTCCCTCTACCTTGCACCGGTACCTATGCTTGCAATGGTACCCGGCCGAGTCGACCTCTTCCCTGTTTCCCTTATTTTTTTGCCAATACGCTAAACGTCTCTTCCTTATGGTCTCCGGAATGGTCTCCGGAGTTTTGCTGCAGCACCCACATGCCTCATCTTGTTGCGAATATTTGCTGAGGTATGTTTTAGACGAAAGCCTTAGTTGGTTAATACACACTATGGCCTTGCTAGAAACGCTTCGTCCAGTCCAATAGTACAAAAATATCATCACCAGCAATTGCTCATACCCCCCCCCCCCCTAAGCAAGCAAAATGTACAATGGCTAGTCCCTCTCGTAATACAGAAGATACAAGCACTCAGTGACGTTAAACTTACAGTGCATACATTCATTGGTGTCACGCATATAACGTATACAGAAAGAAACGCGACGTCTAGACGAGTGGTGCAAAACAAAACACGTGACATTCTCAATGGTTGCAATAAAAAAATGCGATGGCTCATACATTCGTAAGGATCATACTACAAGTGCCTAGCAAAGTGAAGCGAACAGTGCACACATTGCCTATTCTCATAAGATCACGAGTTACGTGAAGCCTTCTGGCAATAAGGATGTTCCACCGCCGCACACCATGGCTATGAGTGGTGCGTCCTAAGAGTAATAGGGTTACATCTACTAAACATGAATACCGAAGTTACTGGACGAATTGATAGCCGTTCCCGTAGCACAATAGAAAATTGGCATTAGCCGGCAGCTGCTCCAAAACTCGTAGATGTGTTTCGTAGATGTGTTTCAACCGGGTTTGCATTTCCACTCATTTTTCTTGCTTGCGACCACCATGCATGCTTAAGCAACAAATTTTACCGTCTCTGTACTCATCCTTTGTACGTCCTTTGTGTTCATAAAATGAAAAGAAATTGCGCCATCTCGTGGGCAAACCAGAAAGCTTGCGTCCTGTTTTCGTGAGATTATTCCGGTTACGTACGTTCACGCGACAAAATCTTGGTTGAACCCAAGGAGGTTAAAGAAAAACTTGGTTGAACCTCCTTGGTTGAACGCAGCATAAAACACTGTCATGTCAATGGCGTCATCTCGCAGGGATGCTAGAAAACTGGTGCGCTGTTATAGCTCGTCATTTCCGTGGCGTACAGACCTGTCCACTCTTAGGGTGAACATGGCTCACCGTGGCCGCGCTCCGCGGGGCGCCAGTACGTCCTGCGTGGCGGCGCATCGAAGTGAAGCGGCGCAGGCGCACACGGACCTAGGGGACGTACTTCGCGTCGTCTGCTACAGAGCTGGAGCGCGCCGCTCTGACTTTGCTGTAAAGTACACTTCGCTAGACACAGGTGACTGAGCGACCGAGGCGGCGCTGCGGGAAGGCGCACTTCACTAACTGGAGCATTTTCCAGCTGGTTCGGTCTACAGTTGGTGAACAGCCTGCTTAATCAGTATACATTAACAGAAACAAGCTTCTCAGCACACAAATCTCTTAGCATGTTTTTATAAGTTATGAGGGTAAAAATACAGTCATTGTTTCGCGCTCTTTATTAGGCTGGGGCCATCTCATTTTACTCTCACAGCACTTGGTGTAGTGCATACCGAGAAACCTATTAGTCGTGCTCTTCTTCGTTGCAGTCATAATGTCATGAGCCTAGCGCGCCATTTCACGCATGTCTTGATACTAGAATGAATTTGCTTAATTGACCAAAGAAAGCGACCGAAACCCGCAATAAATTCCACAGAAAGTTAGAGGGCGATCGTTCAATCATGCATCATCATGTTGGCCATCGATTTTACCATTAAGGAGGGCAATAATATTACTTCGACAGCAACTAAGAAGTGACATCCGCTACTTCGCGACTCTCTTATTGACGCGTTAATGTCGCTGGTAGGGGTGCATGGAGCGCCTTACGCGATGTAGGAAAGTGCTCTCCCCGGCATAGCTACTGATTTGGCGGCAATTTTACTCGCCCGTTTATCTTTCTACATCATAATAAAAAAAATCCATTTTATTTGTCACAGTTTAGGTAAAATCACCGAAGCGGTGCCAGTCCTTTGACGGCTACCTGACGCGAGAAGTAACATTCTCACTTGGAGGAATCGTCGGTCAATTATTTGATTGCATTGATTAGGGGAAGTAAAACATGTGGCGCCGTCGTTTTTTTCGTTGTTTGTTTTTTTCTCGTGGGAGTCAATGCACGCCGCATGAGACTGGTGTTTCTGTCCGTTTTGGATAGGTAATTGGAGTGGAAAATCTATATTATACATGTCTGTTTTCTAGCTGAAATTACGTATTGCCGGATAATTAAGTCGTTATTCGCTTTTATTTCGTTTCAGTACTTCCTCGGAATGGGCCATATGCATATTCACACTAGCATATAATAATTTGTCAATTGTGCGGTATACGCCCCGAAGCGACACATGGCCTCTGCGTTACGCCATATAGGTGGGCATCGGATAAATTTGGAGAAAAGGAGGAATTGATCTCTCTTCTTTTTTTAAGGGTTGGGGGGGGGGGGGGAGGGCGAGGCTCAGTGGGTAAAACCCAAATACGAATACGGCACAGGAACCCTTGCCGCGAAGAAGCGTTGCCGTGGTGGGGAAGTGGCCGGTCCGTGTGTTGGACGAACGCGGCCACGATAATGAAACCGGCGGTCATGAGCCCGGCCCGGTGTCGTCTGCCGACCGCATGCCGGGGGTCGGCCAACGGGCTCGACATTTGTAAAAGCCTAGCCCGGCCCAAGCAAGATTGCTGTGGTCGGGCCAGTCTACTTTTTAACTGACCATGGGCGTCAGCCGGATCTACCGCCAAGCCCCCCCCCCCCCCCCTTCTTTTTTTGCTTAGGTCATGCTACTCCATCTTAGATTAATTTGGTGATGCGGTGCAGCCAACGGTCGAGTGACTGGCCACTCAGGAGTTAAAGATTCTGGGATGACTCGTCAAATCGAAAGATACCAGAGGTGTTTCCATTAAACGCATTTCTGTCGACTTGCATGATGGACATCATTTTGTTCGGTTGCTGGTTGGCTTGGCACGTCGGCGATAAAAACGCTGTAACAGTGCAGGATAATTTTATTTCCCCGGTGCACTTTGGAAACTAGCCATGTCGTGGGTACTGGAAAAAGAAAAACGACGCACTGTAGATCTGTGCCTACAAAACTATTCTCAACGCGTTATATCGGAGATGACAAAAAGGCCAATGAAAACTGAATCGAATCGTGCAGGCTTGCTAGAAGAATGGAAGAATTGCGGATGCTCCGCGTAAAGCCCGGCAAAGAGTGACCACTGAAGCTGAATACATGACCATTGTTGCGGAGGCTGCTGCAAACCCGACCTCCACCATTCGGGAAGTTAAGAAAAGCCTCAGGGTGGGTAATGTCCCTGACACGACTACCAAGCGTCGCTTCTACGCCCCAGCTTAATAAAGAGCGCGAAAAACTGACTGTATTTTTACCCTCATCACTCATAAAAACATGCTAAATGCTGTATGGGGTGAGATGATTGTTTCTGTTAATGTATACTGATTAAGCAGGCTGTTCACAAGCTATAGACCGAACCAGCTGAAAAATGCTCCAGTTAGTGAAGTGCGCCTTCCCGCAACGCCGCCTCGGTCGCTCACTCACCTGTGTCTAGCGAAGTGTACTTTGCAGCAAAGCCAGAGCGACGCGCTCCAGCGCTGTAGCCGACGACGCGAAGCGCCTCCCCGACGTCCGTGTGCGCCGGCGCCGGTTCGCTTCGATGCGCCGCCGCGGAGCGCGGCCACAGTGAGCCGTGATCACCCTAAGAGTGGACGAGCCTGTACCTTAAGGCTATAATTTTTGGTGGAGCGTGGCATAAAGCGCTTTCGTGTTAAATAAAGCAAGGAAGAGATTTATACGACCAGATTCATTAAATCATTCAAGGTGAGGTCGGTATAAGAGCTCTAAGGAAAAGAAACAAGGTCAACCATATTGACTCGTGTACTTATCTTTATCGGGCGACCACGTTTCGCCACCTAATAAATGTTATCGCACAGGGCAGTACCCGCCTGCATGTATTCGAAGTTTCTGGAATGTTATCGATGCTTCCATCCGCTGTCTGGTGTCGCCGAACCTTATGTTATCGGATTTCATCGCCTGACGCGCGAATGGTGTAGAACTTTGTTACAGGCACGCGGGTCCCAACGATTAGTCTGAAACGTTCGTCGATTCATGTATAAAAGCCAACACGCTTGACCCGTTGATCAGATTTTCGACGATCGCCGACCGTGTTCGCCGCTATCGTTGTGCTATAAGTGTAGCCTGTTTCTGTGGGCACAGGTTCGCCCAACAAAAGTTAGTTTTGTCGTTCACATTATCGCTACTATGTTCTTCAACGTCACCACCACGTGACAATATGTATACAAAATTCTACAATTAAATGCATCTGAATCAAATAGATTAATTCAAACAGGCTAAGCGACTTCTTTCACAGCCCCGTCAGAAAGGCGGGGCCAATAAATCGTCATAATCATTAGTGACCATTAAAGAGGCAGGACGCCGCCTAGTTTGACCATTAAAGCAGTCAACATCTTCATTTGTATCTTGGTGGACGATACAAACATTTAGCACCCGCTGTGGCTATTTATTGGCTTTGGTGTTGATCTGCTAAGCATGAGGGCGCGAGGTCCAATCCCGGCCATACATTGAGGCCGGGATATGTATGCGGCCCGTACAGCGGTCGCATTTTAAATGGGCTGAAATGCAAGAATGTCCGTTTACTTATATTCAGATTTATTTATTCCACAGTAGCCCTAAAGGCCCTCTAGGGAGGGTATTACATAGGGTAAAGGTTACATTGGTGAGGCAAAGAACAATGCGTAAATGTATATACAATACAAAAACAAAAATGAGACAAAATTAATTTGAGTGCATCAACATATAAAGATAAAAAAACGAAAAATAAGAAATAGACATAGTTATCAGTACAGCGACTTTAAATGATTTGCACAAACTATGACAACGTCGCGGAGACTTTGGTTATCGGCGCGTGAAAGAATGCACGTTAAAGAACCACAAGTGGTCAAAATTATTCCGGAGTTCCCCAATACGGCGTTACTCATAATCATATTGTGGTTTTGGCGTGTAAAACCCCATAATTTAAGAAACATTCCGCACCGTGCAAAGACCTGGAATGGCGGCCGCCATGGCTGTGACTAGTGGCGCTCGGTAACACTCTAGTACACACACAAAAATACTCTAGAAATTGCATGGGACAACGCCATGGCGGTAGCAGGTTGCGGAAACTCCATATGCCTTCCTTGGGACTCTCGGTAGCATGCCGATACGTGGCGACAGCACCGCTAGCTTGCACCACTTGCGGCTGCCGGGTATCGAAAATGAAAATAATTCGCAAATAAAACGGTGCCTTCATGACGTTACCGGTGAGGTCAGAAGGTAGAGGAAGAGGGCCCAAAAATGGGAGTAGGTGGGCTGCCGCGGAAGCCCTCCTTTCCCACTTGGCATGCAAGGGGGATGTGTTCGAGCTCTCGAGCAGGTCCGCTGGCTACGCGACGGCACTGGCCAAATCACGGAGCAGAACCCGCTGTAGTGTGCTGTGTTTACGAAGAGCTTTTTTTCTCTTGCTGCTGCGTTTACCTCGCAAGCAACTGTTCATCATTTAAAGCACTCGGACATCGTTCGTACACACCAACGTGAAGCAATTATAAGGAGAAATATTTATATAGCAAAGCGTCGTTAAATGCAAATATTCGCTGTTAAAATGTTCCATTTCTTCATTTTGTGGAAGTAGTCGCTTTGTAATCCTTGACTTGTGGTTAAGTTTAGGGCTACACTTGAACTACTTCACAGATGTAGTGGGTGCTAGCATAAAGAAAAATGACCTCCTGGCACCATCATTTGTTGATTTTGTTCGTGTGTTGTGAAATAAATCAGTAAAGCTAGCCATTTCTCAATGAGCCAAACTCAGCGCAAGTAAAAGTTAAAAATTTTTTTTTTATTCGCAGTGAGAGAGAGCGAGAACTCTTTCTCTGTCTGTGTAAAAACACCGACTCCACGCATTGCGAAAGTGTCTATCTGCAGAAGCAATTTTCATTCACAACTAAAATTTTTGCGTAATAAGCCAACATACATTTTCACGATGTTATTCATTTGATTTATTGTATGGCTTGTGGAAGGCTCCCAAGAAAGTTAATTGACAACCAATAAATCTCGCAGAGTTACCCAAGCCGTTCCTAAGTCAAGCGCGTACGGTACCGCCTATGCGCCAAAATTCAGAGAAAGCGGGCAGCTTAAACCTTCTTCAGTGCGATATCTTAGTAGTGGTGCATAAAAAGGCAACAACGAATTACGTGCGTGCATCGTTTTGCCGTGATTGGTTTTGAAATTTGATAAAACATCAGATTATTTTTTTATTTTTATTTTACTTTAGCCTTGGCTGTACATGTTTATTTATTTATTTATTTATTTCAGATACCCTCATGGCCCACAGGGCATTATTGAGGGGAGTGGTACACACATTACAATTAATTTGTACAAAAGGAGACAACGCATATACAGAAAACATATATATATATATATACCGGAACAAATACACAATTCACAACCCGGAACATGAAGTGAGTTCAAAATTATACAATTACCAAGAAACGCTAAATCACGCACGGAAAAGTTGCAAATTGCAAAGCGCCACCATTAGCACAAACATGATCACAGCAAATCTGGGGGGAAAATACAGAAGGAGGCTCATGATAACGAGCAAAACGGAAATGGAACCAAAGCTATGGCAAGCAGTGATGTGTTGACAATTTCTTCTTAAATTCATCAAAATGTTTCGAAAGTGCAATATCCCATGGTAGCTCGTTCCAGTCCAACGATGTTTTTGGAATGAAAGAATTCCTGCAGGATGTTGTACGGCACTGTGAAATACCAACTTTGAATGGATGATCTAAGCGGGATGAAACATACGTTGGCGGTGTCAGTAATGTATATTTAAGGGTGGAATTCATGTGGTAAATCTTAATAAACAGACACAGGCGTGATATTTTTCTGCGCGTTGAGAGAGGGGTTAGTGACAATGTGTTTTTCATTTCTGTGACGCTGGACAAACGATCATAGTTACGAAAGATGAAACGGGCTGCTCTGTTCTGTGCGGCTTCGAGGGCGTCCATAAGAGAGTTAGTGAAAGGGTCCCATACTGAGTTAGCATATTCTAATTTGGAGCGGACAAGCGATTTGTACAGAAGAAGTTGAACAGGTGTCGGGGCTAAGGAAAAATTCCGTTTCAGATATCCAAGCATGCGGTTAGCGGGCGCGATGATAGAAATGATATGTGCCTTCCAAGCTAGGTTTGACGTTATAATGACACCGAGGTATTTTTATGTTACCGGTGTTAGCAGGGAAGAACAAATAGTGTAGGGAGCGGGGCACGGATTGACGCGACGCGAAAAACGAATTACTTTGCATTTAGTATCGTTAAGTGTCATCTTCCATTGTGAACACCAGTTAGATATAGTAGCTAAGTCTTCCTGGAGTAGTACGGTGTCATTAGTATTTTTTATTTCCCGGTAAACTACACAGTCATCTGCAAAAAGTCGCACTGTGGATGTTACGCTGTTAGGCAAGTCATTAATATATACCAGAAAGAGTAACGGACGGATAACAGAACCTTGTGGGACGCCTGAGGTCACAGATACCGGTGATGAGTTAATGCCGTTAGCGTGCACGTACTGGAACCTGTTAGACAAAAAGCATTCAATCCATCGTAGTACATTTTGGTCGATGTTAAGTTTATTTAGTTTGTGAAGAAGCAAGCTGTGAGAGACTTTGTCGAATGCTTTGGAAAAGTCTAAATAGATACAGTCAACCTCACTGCCAGGATCAAGTATGAAGTTAATATCATTTGTAAAATTTATTAGCTGTGTTTCACAAGAAAAGTGTTTTCTAAAACCATGCTGCGCATGAGTAAAAAAGGATGATGACTCAAGAAGGTTTGCTAGGGATGACAAGATGTAATGTTCCATTACCTTGCAAGGAATGCTGGTTAGTGATACTGGCCGATAGTTGAGTGATAGGTGCTTGTCGCCTGCGTTATGGAGTGGAACCACCTTAGCCAATTTCCAGTCGTCTGGAAGGTCACAAGTTTGAAGGGATTGCTCAAATATTTTCGATAGTAAGATGGAAGAATATACTTTAGTGTTTTTCAGGATTTTAGTGCTGATATTATCGGGACCACATGAAGAGGATAACTTTAAACGATCTATGATACTTATAATGCTTTCCACGTCAAAACGAGTGGGATCCATAGGAAATATGACATAGGGAGTATAGTCTGCTGGTGTTGCGCTAAAAGGGACAGAAAATGCATTAGCAAAAGTCTCGTTAAGTACATTAGCACTATAACTGTTAGGGATGGGATTTGATTGAGAATCCAGGAGAGAGATTGATGGCTGATCTGAGCCATTAACAACCTTCCAGAATTTTTTAGTATCAGTTAAAAGAAATGATAGCAGTGTGGCATTCAAGAAATGTTGTTTAGCGTCTTTTAACGATTTTTTATAGTGCCACTGCGGCTCTTAGAGCTGACCAATGCTCCGATTTTCCGGACGACCTTGCCCTGACATATAACCGCCTTTTTCTGTTCCCGAGGCGTTTTAAGGAACGAGTGAAGCATGGGGACCTACGATTAGTCGTGATGATTTTACGAGGGACGTGCAATTCGATTAATTCATGCAGTTTTGTTTAAACATGCACCAGTTGTCGTTGCCAGGACGAAATCGTCGAGAAAAAACTGGAGGCCATCATTAATTGAAGAAAAATTTGCTTTAGCATAATTATAAATGGTTTTCGTTTTATTTGGCGTTTTATTCGGAGGTAAATTCAACGTGATGGGCAGTAAACAATGATCACTTAAGTCTGGCAAGTATTTTACCTTGGAAACAAAATCTGGGGCGCTCGTTAGCAAAAGGTCTAATACGTTAAAACTGGTAGCTGTCGTCCTTGTCGGCTGGGTGACCATTTGTGTGAGCGAGAAGAAGGAGCAGAGGGCTGAAAAACTTGCCGACTCGGAAGATCCGTCACCGTCCACTGCAGGGCTAGACCAGTTAATGTTCGGTAAGTTGAAATCACCAAAAATAAAAATAGGACGAGCAGGAAACTTTGTTTGAATTATGTTCAGAATATCATGAAGGTCGTTAGAAAAGCCGACGGGCGTAGA
Organism: Dermacentor variabilis; assembly: GCF_050947875.1. Taxonomy (NCBI): domain Eukaryota; kingdom Metazoa; phylum Arthropoda; class Arachnida; order Ixodida; family Ixodidae; genus Dermacentor; species Dermacentor variabilis. Next base: position 47,764,459 of record NC_134573.1, read on the forward strand.
TGGTGCGCGGTAGCATGCACAAAATAATAGAGCTTTATTGTTGATTGTTACCTGTACACATTTGAACTCCAGTGTAGTATCAACAGTAACTTCAAAGCATTCTAGATTGTCGGACACAGCGATTAATACACCACCGCCGCGACCAAAACAACGGTCACAGTGAAATACACGGTAACACTTTTCTGTTGAAAATATTTCATTATTATGCACAGTTTCATTGAGCCAAGTTTCTGTTAGTACAATGATGTCAGCTGCTGTAGTATCGGCCGTGCAAGATAAACTATCACGATTGCCAATGACACTGCGTATATTAGTAAAAAGAACTGAGACGTTATGTGGTGCCTGCGCAGGTCGGTGCTCATGTTCATTGAGCTATCTCGGAGACAAAGGACCAGAGTTAGTTACAACACGTTTTTCATCTTTTTCTTGAACGCTATTAGTTATAGGGCAGTAGGTATAGCATTTTTTCTTCAGAATAAGCTTGTTAAAACGAAGACTAAACGGTTCACCTGGCTCAGTTTGCTTTGCGAATTCAGCAAGCTTCTTCCGTGCATGCCTGGTGTCCGGGGCAAAATCTTCATTAATCGCGAAATCGGACTCTTTTAGCTTGCTTTTTGCGCCCATGACCTGTTCTTTAATTTTGTAGTGCGTGAATTTCACAATTATTGGTCGCTTTTTCCCCGTTACAGCCTTACCGATCCTGTGCGTGCGTTCAATGTCCAGTTCGGCTAAGGTTAAGGACATGTTCGTTTGAACAATACCTCCTATTTTTCCCTCGGATTCTGCCCATGTTTCATTGGGTCCCTCTGGAACATTATAAAACACAATAGTGTTTCTACGAGACCTATCCTCAAGGTCATTTAAACGGATTTTTAGTATCTCATTTTAAGCTAGTGCTCTTTCAGCATTTTCCCTCACTGTGGTCATGTCCTCCCGAACTGCGTCGAGCAGCTGCAATTTATTTTCAACAGCGTTAAGGCGGGCTGAGATTTTTTGTGACGTTCTTACTCAGTTCCTTCTGATTTGCTGTAAGGCTTTGCAGGGAATCAAATATGCGCGCCTGTCCTTGTTCTATGTTGGCGAAACGGTCCCGAAGATCATGAAGCAGCGTTAAAACTGGACTGTCATCACCTGAAGCTTTCGCGGATTTATTAGAATTCGGCCCGGGATTCAGCTCGACATCCCTGGACAGCAACATTTTCATCCCGCAGAAACACTCATGCACATGGTTCAAAAGCAGCTGTGGGCATGGGAACACGACAAGGAACGCGTTATCTGAGCGTTTAGAAGATGTGTAACAAACCTGAAACAGGCAGAAGCGGAAGAAATTTGTCAGCCGCATTGTAGCGTTGTTCCCATGCCCACTGAACTGCTGCGGACGGTGCCAGTAGTTTAAGTAGAGCGGGGGTGTTGATGTCGATGATGATGCAGTAGACCATCCAGGGAGAGTCACAGGAACTGGCGCTGGCGTGGCAACTCGTGAGTCGGCGGAGGATGCGTCACTTGGCGCTGGATTTTCAGTCTGCAACACGTGTGGCAAAGTGCCATTTCGGCGCGGATAAGGCGCCGCTGCGGTGCTTGGGCTGGATGCTGTCACGATCTGAAACAGGCAGAAGCGGAAGATATTTGTCAGCCGCATCGTAGCGTTCTTCCCATGCCCACTCAAGTGAGCAAAGTGTAAACAAAATGTATAGCCCAACCGATAGGCGCACTAATCCTTCATTACAAGTATTTTACCGGCAGCAGATGGGCTGTGGTCATGACGATTGAGTCGAGCGACACTTTTCTTATGTCAGTCCACTCAGGCTTGCAGAGAACTGCTTTACTCATAAAAAATGACCCCCTCCTCAGAAGATAGCGTGAAATACTTGTGTTTACCTGTGGTTACTTGTAGTCACTAAACCCCAAAAACTTCGTAGAACTGGAAATACCGCTGTTATGACACTAGAGAGCCGCACAAGAAATGTGATGCTCCGACTGAACAATCTTCGTAGAATGCATTCGCACCCTGGTTTCCTGGTCTTCCGTTTCTCGCTCAAGCTTCTCTTTCTTATCTTTTCCATCTTCATATTTAACCGAAGCTGATTAACGAGCCCGATCCGACTTGTGATATCGCTGAGTCAGTGGCAAGGCTGAGCGGAGGCAAGCTCGACGGACCCACGTAGTCAACTTCACGCACATCGCCGGATTTAAAATTAAGAAAAGAAATAAAAAATAACTGTACAAAAAGCTGAGTTGTTTGTTATTCATTCAATTTTTTTCATTGCTAAAGAAACTTATGGTTGACAAGAAATGCGAACATCCGAACCTACTCTGCTCCACCAAATCTTAGGGTCCTTGATATTGAAACTAGCACTCGCCGTCCGTCGGTTGGCTGTAGCTTGACTGGAAAGATAATCGCAAACGCATTGTGAAGAGGTAATCGTGGTTCACACCTGCAGTAAGTTGTTTCATCACCACTTTTATTGCTCCTTACTTTATGGTCACTAAGTTGTGTGTGTATATATATATATATATATATATATATTATATATATATAATCATAACAAGCCATCAAACAAAGAAACCAACACAACATAGGGGACATTACTCATGCTTACTAACTGAATTAAAGGAATGATAAATTAATGGCACTGAAAGTGGGTGAACCAACAACTTGCCGCAGGTGGGGCACCATCCCACGTCTTCGAATTACGCGTGCGATGCTCTAACCAAGTGAACTACCGCGGCTCCGTTTTCCCATCCACATTCTTGGGTGTTTATGTGTTTTACTACTAGAACGAACTTCGGATGTGTTAGCCAGCGCCACCACTCACAAAGAATTACCCCAGGGAACGAAATGGGAGTCACCCGGCAAACCTAACAGCTTGTCCTTATGAGTGGGTCATAGTAGGTCTTGAGGGGGTCAGCCTTGACAATGTCTCGTCCCCGACGGCTCATGTTCGAAGACAGTTCAACGGGTTCAATTACGTAGCTGACGGGGGATGCGCGTTCGACGACCCTATAGGGCCCTTCATACTTGGGTAGTAGTTTTGAAGAGAGACCAAGTGCAGCGAAAGGAACGGAGAGCCGCAGAAGGGCTCCGGGAAGGAAAGTGGGCGCAGAAGTGGTGTCACCGCGAGTGCTCTTCTGGCGCTCTTGGTCACTGGGGCTAATGGCCCGAGCGAGATCGCAGCACTCTTCAGCATGTCTTGCCGTGGCACAAATGGGCGCACATGGAGATGTATCCGGCCGGTATGGCTGAATTCTGTTGATGGTGTGCGACGGGTGGCGACCGTACAATAAGGAAGAGGGTGAAAAGTCGGTGGGGCTCTGAATAATGGTGTTGTACGCATAGGTCATCCAGGGCTGAATGACGTCTCAATTTGTGTCGTCGGAGGCGACGTACATGGCAAGCATGTCGTCGAGAGTACGGTTAAAGCGTCCTGTAAGGCCAATGGTTTGAGGACGGTACGCCGCAGTTGTACGATGAACAGCGTGGCACTCTTTAAGAATGGATTAAACTTCTTCGGGACAGGAGGGCACGTCCGCGATCACTGAGCAGTTTCTGAGGTTGCCCATGACGCAGGATGAATCGACGAAGCAGGAAGGGGGGGAGGCCTCATCGCGCGCTGTAGCTGCCGGGAGGGCGGCATTTTCGGCGTATCGCGTGAGGTGGTTGACTGCCACAATGGCCCAGCGGTTGCCAGCCGATGTGAGGAGAAGGAGCCCATACAAATCAATTCCGACGCTCCCAAACGGCCATGTATGGCAAGGTAAAGGTTGCAAAATAGCTGTCGAGAGGCGGGGTTAAGATTGCCGGCGCTGACAAACGGGGCAAGAGCGAACCAACTTCTGAACGTAGCTGCACATTTCTCGCCAGTAGTACGGCTGTAGAAGGCTGGTACGTTTCGAAAACTCCCGTGTGTGCACACTGTCGATCGACGTGAAAAGTTGCGCATATCTCGGAACGCAGACTGGGAGGTACTACTAACAACCACTGGCGCCCGTAGGGGTTATAATTGCCTTGATGAAGCAGGTTGTCGCGAATGGCGAAATGCTGAGCTTGACCACGCAACGTGCGAGTGGCTGGTTGTGCTGCTGCACCAGAAAGAAAGTCCATAGGAGAGAGGAAATATAATGGTCTTTGCGTTGCTCGGAAGCGACGGTGGTAAGGTCGAGCGAAGAAACGATAAACTTGGATAGAGAGCAGCAGGCATAGTCGTCAGGTAAGGGAGAGCGCGAGGCGGCGTCGGAGCAAGAATTCTGATTTCCCATGCGGTACAGAACGCGGGTATCGTAGCCCTGACGATGAAGTGCCCATTGGGCCAGATGGCGTGAGCGGTCTTTCAGTGACAACTAACAAAGTGCGTGATGGTCCATGACAACATCAAATGGGTGGCCGTCCTAATATGTCCGGAACTTTTTAAGATCTCAGATGATGGCCAGGTGTTCTTTTTCCGTCATAGTGCAATTGGTCTCAGCTTTCGTAAGTGTCTGACTTGCAGAAGCCACGACATACTCAGGAAACCCTTGTTTGCGCTGGGCAAGCACAGCGCCGAGTGTCCCTGGGTGTTACTACATAGCCTCTTGACAGCTGCAATTATCCGTGCCCCGCCAAAGCATTGCAGAAATTGCAGCACTTATCTTTGTACTAACCTGCATCTCCAGAGGGACGCTAAATAGAATGGTAGAAGGTGGGGAAAGGAGGCACAGAATGGATAGAACCGACAGTTGCGAAACGAAGGAATAACAGCATTGTTACTATTCGCTCGCACTCCCCATACAAGGAGGGTGAGAGGATATGAAAAAGTTGACGTTAGGAAACGCTATTACTAAATACACGCGTTGCGCGCAAACAGTATAACTTTAGAGAGATAATATTTAATGGCAGAAAGGTGGAGAAGTCGGCCTGAGTGAAGTGCCTCTAGCCGGCTACTCCACACTGTGGAAAGGGTTTGGGGAATAACAGAGGTAGGATGTGAAGAGGAAGGAGGATGGTGGTATGGTGAATAAGTTCACGTTGCAGTAGGGTACACTTCTGCTATTTCTGAAAAATAAACACCATGTAAATTTGTCAAGCGGAGGACTTAAGCCAGGCGGGAGTAAGCAGAGCCGCATCATAGCGCAACGTAGTGACTAGACGACTCTACAAAATTGGTCACATGACAAATATACACTTATGTGCCGGCTGCAGTAGCTTTGTGGATATGGTATTGCTCGGGGCCGTGGGTATGATTCCGACCACGATAGCCGGATTTCGGCGGGGACTAAATATAAAACCTTGTGCACTTCAATTTAGGGACACGGTATAGAACACCACGGTGTCAAAATTCACGATGTCATTGCATCGTCATCATCATAATAAACATCATCGTCAGCCTAGTTTTTGTCCACTGCAGGACAAAGGCCTCTCCCTGCGATGTCTAATTACCCCTGTCCTGCGTACATCGTAGTGAGCGTTAAAAAACACCAGGTGGTAAAAATAATTTAGGAGCCCTCCACTACGGCTTGCTTCATAGCAGCTTTGGGATGTTTAGCACCATTTTTTTACGCATGAGTCCCGTCTCCTAAGAGTTCATTGGTTTTGAAGAGTTGCCACTTACTACTAGCAAAGTGCTTTTCAGCTACCTGTCTTCCATAGTTCAAGTTAACTGAGTAAAACACAAAACCCGGGCACATTGTATCTCGAGTGTAGGGCAAGTTTTTGTGGAACATTTCTGTAAAAGTACACGTAGATTTCTTTTCTGGTGCGTTCTGCGCATTTAGTTTCTTCAATGTACAAGTCATAATATAAATATCAAATTTGGAAATCACACTTTTAGAAATTTTTCCATAACTCGATTCAAAGTCGAGCATTTCTTCTAAGAACTTCTACAAAATTAACCTCTCGGAATACTCTTTGTAAGACTCTGTTGCTATAATATTCTATAGATCAGCAGTCAAGCCAGCTCCGTTTAGTACTGATCAGTTTACTGTTTCTAAATACAAGGAAACTGTAATACCAAGGTCTCTTTGAAGCACGTTTCAAGTTGGTCTGTAAACTTTTATATGGCGTAATTCATCTCAGTGCATTTATTCACAGTTAGGCATGTTTGACGGAAACAGCTCTACAAATTTCGAATATCCTTACTGCAACTGATTTACGAATACTACACTCGATTATATGATTCTTAGATGTAACAGTTGCATATCCGCTAATATCAGTACTTATTCCGCAATACATCGGTCGCTTTCTAGCTGGTGTTCCAATGCCCACAAGGACGTCGCCGAAAAAGAGGCTTTGGACTCCAGAGGTGTCTCGCTTTCACTATAGGCAATTTCAAGTTAAATACTTCTGGTAGCCTGGTAGATGCTATCTCGTACACATACACAATCCATATTAGTTTCTATTTCTGCTCTATTCATACCTTCGGCTCACAGCAAGGCATTTTAATTTAACCACGAGTGATATCAAGGACACATTATCATCGCTGCTTGCTTGTGGCTTCTGAGAGCGTGTGTGAAAGGAGTGGGAAATGAATAAAAATAAATATCATTGTTAGGAAAGATCTGTATATTTCCCTAACAGATACATACACTTATATCCCACTCATGTTCAAGGCTACATCAGAATAGCACCAGTATATTTGAAAAATACAGAAGAAAGTGGATAAATGTCGCCAGGATCTTACTGAAACGCAAAAAAAAGCTGCGAGGATGTTTCTAGGATGAGCAAGACGAAGTTGGACAAACGTTGCGATTGATGTGTCTAGGTCGAGCAATAAAACGTTGATAGAATGTTATTATAAGGCTTCGAAGAAGCGCTAAGATTGTTAGTAAATCCTGCTTTTAATATTTGAAGTATGTTCGTCCATCGTCGAGGGTGTGTAAAGGATTTTCTACTGCATTATCGGTGGTTACTAGCCGACGGGACGTTGGTATGAAGTATTTAGGAAAGTTAGGAACTGTATCAAAGCAATATTCCTCCGCCGAAGAATTACTTTAATGGTACTCCCCGAGAAGTCGTAACCACCTATAAATATCTAGGACTCCACAAACCTCGTCACTCTCCTGGTTATTGCACGTGGATAATGTAATTAACAATACTAACCAAACGCTAGGTTATCTTCGCCGAAATTTTCTTCTGCTCCTACATAATTAAAATTATTCTTGTACAAGACGCTCATTAGTAGCAAAATGGACTACGCCTCATCTATCTGGGACCCGCACCTCCAAACTCTTATTCACTCACTAGAACTAACCCAAAACAATGCCGCGCATTTCATTTACAGCAATTATAGCCGCACATCAAGCGTAACAGCCATGATAAAGTCTTTGCTAGTGTATCGCGTTTTATAAAGACAAGCGCATCATGCTAACATCTTTTCAAGTCAGCATTATTGCCCATGCCCACTAACGGTGCAATCAACAAACATGCCCTCGAAAGCTATCTTAAACGTGTTCTCTCTCCTACCCACAACGCATAAATAGTTGAGCAAATAAAGCAACGGGGTTCTGTGTTGAGTGACACTTGGGTCGATCGTATTCTCTGCGTGAAGAGCACGAAAAATGGTGTCAGAAGTGCGTAGCCATCTGTGATGGAATCCTTAAAGCCTCCTGAACCGTGACGCCTGAGTAGCGACATTGCCAAACAATGGAAGCATTTTAATCCGAAAATTCGAGCTTTTCCTAGCAGCGTCGGTGCCAAGAGACAAGTCTCGGGATGATAGCACGAAGACTGCCCTACTGCTCAGTTTAGGAGGCGACGATGTGTTTGAAATCTACAACTTCACTTTCACTGAAGACGCCGAAAGAATGAAATATGCGACCGCTATCAAGAAATTCCGTGCGTACTGCGCAGCGCAGGTGAATGAAATACATGAGCGGTACCTATTTCGACGCCCTTTGAACCATTCGCAAGAGACTTGAGGCACCTCGCGAAATCATACAACTTCAGTGTAAGGGAAAATTCAATGATCCATGACCAAATTGTCTTTGGAACGAGCGACGACAAAGTGCACCAGAAGCTGCAACGGGAGAAGGAATGGACACTGGCGAAAGCTGAACAGGTGTGCAAAGCCGCCGAGTTTTCATATGCACAAAATCAACTTTGGGCACGCAAACAGCACTAAGTTGACCGTATCCAAGCAAGGTCAAAGGAAACTGGTGCATCCGCAGTATTTGAATGCAGTAGGTGCGGTCGGGAGCACGGCTCGAGGAATTGTTCGGCGTTTGGACGCAGCTGTAGACGATATGGAGGCACGAACCATTTTGCTGTGCCATACAAGAGCAACAGGCAAGTCGCCGAAGTCAATGCTGACGAAGACTTCACGATTCTCGACGCATTGGTAGATATTGTCGAAAGCCATCTTGACTAGGGAGTGGAAGCACTAGTCAGCAGCAAGGACATCAACTTGAAAGTGGACACCGGTGCACAAGCCAACCTTCTGCCGCATGGTATGTACCGCGCACCATAGCCGGCGGCACAAATAAGAGAAAGTAATTCAGTGCTACACTTCTATGGGGGAGGAATCATCAAGCACTTCGGGGTAGACAGATTGAAGGTCACAGTCGGCAAGACGGTGACTGAAGTCGACTTCTTCGTTGTAAAAAAGGGACGCGCGATTATTGGTCTCGAAGCAAGCGAACGCCTGGGGCTCTTCGTCAGGTTGGTTGATGCAATGACAACAAAGGGAACTACAGAGTTCATGCAGGAATACAACGACGTCTTCACCGGCACCGGATGCCTTGGGCGGCTGCACAAATTGGCGTTGCGACAAGCCGCCGTACCGATGGTCCAGATGGCTAGATGAGTACCGCTGGTGCTGCTGAGACCACTGCGGGCTGAACTCGACCGGATGCTCAAGGCAGGCATCATTGCCAAGGTTGAAGAGCCGACAGACTGGGTAAGCCCGTCGGTTATCGTCAAAAAAGACGGTCAGCTACGTATATGCATGGATCCTAGGAAAACTAATGAAGGTCTGAAGCAGGAGCACTTACAGATGCCCCGTCGCGGTGACATAGGAGCTGAGCTTGCGGGAGCGCAATATTTTTCATGACTGGACGCCAAATCTGGATTTCATCAAATAATGTTAGATAAAGAAACACTCAGGATATGTATGTTTTCGACCCCGTTTGGGCGTTATCGTTTCCTCCGTCTTCCTTTTGGCAAAGCGTCGGCATCCGAAGTATTTCAAAGGTACATGAACAAGATCTTTGACGAGATTCCTGGTGTATGTGTGTGCGTCAACGACATCCTAGTATGGGGCTCTTCAAGAAAAGAGCACGACGAAAGGCTATGAGCAGTCCTTCAGTCCGCGCGTAAGGCGGGAATAACATTCAATGCTTTAAAATTCGAAATTAGCGTGCCAGAAATTCTTTTTCTTGGCGATGTAATTTCCGAAAACTGCATACAGCCAAGCGCTGATTCAGTCGAATCAGTTCTACATCTACCGCCACTGAGGGACAAGAAAGGAGTTCATAGAATGCCAGGTGTCGTCAACTATTTCGCTAAGTTTGTACCGGCACTCGCAGAAAAAACTAAGTTACTCCGAGACCTGATAACAAAAGACAGCCTTTTCGATTGGACGGATGATCGTGCCACAGAATGGAACCATATATGTGCCATTTTATGCAGCCAGCCAGTTTTGGCTATCTTCAACCCGATGCGTGACACTAAAATAGCTTTGGATGCGTCGCAAAATGACATCGGATCAGCATTGCTACAGCGTGACGGGGACACTTGGAAGCCTGTTGCGTATGCTCCGCGAGTACTCACCGATACCCAAAAACGATATTCGAAGATTGAGAAGGAGGCTTTAAAAAAATTATGGGGTTTTACGCACCAAAACCACTTTCTGATTATGAGGCACGCCGTAGTGCAGGAATCCGGTAATTTCGACCACCTGGGGTTCTTTAACGTGCACCTAAATCTCAGTACGCTGGTGTTTTCGCATTTCGCCCCATCGGAATGCGGCCGCCGTGGCCGGGATTGGATCCCGCAACTTCGTGCTCTCAGAAGGAGGCGTTGGCTGTGGTATACGGGTCCGAGAAATTTCACCATTTTGTGCATGGACGCATGGTCATTCTCGAAACAGGCCAGCGCCTTCTGCTCAATATTTCGCAAAAGACAATTGCTGACATGCCACCAAGACTGCAGCGTTTCTTTCTGCGTTTGCTAAAATACAATTTCATCCTGCACTTTATTCCAGGAAGGCAGTTTGTGTTGCCAGACCTGCTGTCACGTGCCTCTGTAAGAAAACCGCAAAAGAATGAAGAAGAAGAAGACATCGAGATTCATGCCGTAGGTGTTGTATCGTCACTTGTAAGCGATGCCACGTTAGAGCGCCTATCAAAAGAAACGCGAAATGACCGCTACTTGCATAGTGTCGTCACGTGCCTTCAGAAGAACCAACCTGTGCAGGGACGGCTTAAGCATTTCGAAAGTGAACTGTCAACAGTAATCGCGGTGCTACTAAAATGGTGCAAGGTCGTGGTGCCAACCAGCATGCTTCAAGAAATGTTGCGAATAATCCATGAATGCCACATGGGACTAAATAAGTACAAAGAACATGTGCGTTGTTTGGTCTTCTGGCCCGGTATGAACACTGATATCTAAAATCTGGTAAAAAATTGCTCAGTATGCCTGAAGCACTCATACAAGCAGCGCAGCGAACCCCTTCTTATCCACCCAGTGCCTGCGCATGCCTGGTGTAGGATTGGTGCCGACATCTTTCAGTACGCTGGAAAATCGTATCTTTGTGCGTATGATGCATTGTCTAATTCTCCCGAGGTTGAGCGGTTGCAGGACAAGTCAGCAGCCGGTGTGATTGATAGACTAAGCACAATATTTGCTAGATACGGCATACCAACAGAAGTGCGCATTGACAACGAACCGCAATTCTTCAGCCGCGAGTTTCTGCTCTTCTCAAAAAGATACGATTTCCAGCATGTTACTTCGAGCGCGCCGTTTCCACGCTCAAATGGCTTGACCGAGAAAGGGGTTCAGGTGGTTCCTTAAAACCTTAAAGAATCCTTAAAGAATTCCTTAAAGAATTCTTAATTCCTTAAGGAATCCTTAAAGAACACCCGAAGGAAGAGATGACTTCTGGATTGGATTGCTCAATTACAGGTCATGTCCTCTGGAAGACAGCAGATAGCCGGGTGAACTGCTATTTAGTCGACGGCTTCGAACGCCATTGCCGGGTTTTGCGGAAGTACCCAGCAAGTCTGTGCGGAAGCATCGACAGACGGAACAGCCGACACGCTCCCTGGCTCCTTTGCGCAAAGGACAAGTCGTGAGAGTGCGCGGAGACCGATGGGATAGCAAAGCCAGAGTGATGCGGGCGGAGCAACCAAGGTCCTATCGACTAGCGACAGAAGACGGCACAATGCTGCGTCGGAACTGGCAGCACCTTCTCGCGCCAGCCCAACCATTCAGCGTGGAGTCATCCACCGAAGATTTCCCGGACGACGAAAGCGACAACGACGGCATTGTAAGCCAACATACGTCGTCAACCGGAGGTGCACCTGTGATATCAAATCAGACAAGTCCGCTTTTGAGGAGATCAACACAGCAATGAAGACCGCCACAGCGCCTCCAATACGGCAGCGATTTTAAGCATGTTCGTAACCCCTCGCAATGCCGTTTGATAATATTTTCACTTTGGTGTTTGTACAGAAAAGAGAATGTACCGTGTTTTATAAAGACAAGCGCATCATGTTAACATACTTCCAACTCAGCATTATTGCGCATGCCCACAAACGATGGAATCAACAAACATCCCCTCGAAAGCTATCTTAAACGTGTTCTCTCTCCTACCCACAACGCATAAATAGTTGAGCAAATAAAGCAACGGGGTTCTGTGTTGACTTGGCTCGATCGTATTCTTTGCGTGGACGGCACTAAACAGCTAGTTGCTCCTGTCTCATTCCAACGTAAGTGCTTTCACCTTGCTTTATTCCACAAACTATATTTCCACAATTCCTACCTGCGCGATAATCTTATATCATCTTCTACCGACACTTCCTCGAGCATTGATCATAGCCATAAGGTTGGAATAATTCAAGGCCATACCAGAACCTGTCACGAATCATTCATCCATAGGACCTCTCAGGAATGGAACCACATTCCCGGCGCAGATGTCGCAATCAAGGACAACTCAATGTTTCGTTGGGCCATATCAGACATCACCACTCCCGGATGCAATTAGCTAGTCAATTTCGTAGTATTAACTAAGCACCTTTTTGCTGTTTTGGTATTTACTTATGTGTATGCTTCTTACCAACTACCCTCTGTAATACTTCGGTCTTGAGGGTACTCTATAATAAAACAATGAATAAAATAAAAAACTGTCAGTAATTTCTAGTAATATTTGTCTAAAATATGTTTATCCAAAGCTACTAGAAAATTTTTAAGGGACCTTTGCTCCCATTGTAGCTCTCCTGACGCGGCAGGCTGCAACTTTATTTATTGCGAAGACATAATGTGTCATATTACACAAAACACCAAGGTGGCCGCATGAATATGGGGCCAAATGGTAGATCACCTGTGTACTTAAAGTGCATGCTTAAGAACCCCAGTTTGCAAAAATTAATCCGTGATCCCCCGCTACGGCGCGCCTCATAAGCAGATCCTGCTTCTGGCACGTAAAACCCCAAAACATAAGTTTTAAATCGTGGGTGCGAAAAAATTGCGGACTTCGGAATGAGTCCAAACATGTGAAAAATGATTGGATTGACGTCTAATTTTTCAGTGAGGTTCCTCTAAACAAACTAATTTTACTGATTATAAAAGAAAGTCGGCAGTGACAGTTGAGGCTGCTTACGTGTGGGAATGCGAATGCATCACAGTCCATTTGGTGCAATGTTTTTCTCCGCACGTTCCTTGTTCGCGAAGGCACTCCCCTGCGTTCACACTTCCCCTCGGTAAGGCGAAATCAAAACGCGCTCGCGAGGAATTCGTAACTCGAGGGATCGCTCAGCGCCGTTCAATCAGACAATAATGCTTTCTATTTTGTACAGTCAGTTACACGCTTTTGCTGTGTTGCCACCTCTTCTTCGTTGACTGCGCCTTCACGTGTGCATGCCACTGCGGCTCCGTTGTTCTGGCTGATTAAATGTGGCCCTGGCGCGCGCGTCATTGCAGACGTCATGTCGCAGCCATCTGGCCGGCTAAACGTGTGGCCAAGTGCCTGCGTTATTGGGCACGTGATGGCGCAGCTAATGGGGAGGATATGCGCCACATCTGGCGTGCATAAAATTAGCGCGCTGCCTCCCGCGCGTCACTTGCTCTTTGGATTTCATCGGTGCTATGTTTACGGTGATGGACTGTCGACGCCACATTGCGAGCGTATAAAATGAGCTGTTCGGCGACCAACATATATGCAAACGCACACACCGAATCAGCATGAAGAACCTTAATGAATGTTGAAAACATCAATGAAAAACGTTTAACCTATGAATTCTAATGCTTTCGCACTCCTACACGTGCGCAGTCTCTGCCGAATTTTTTTTCTCAGTTGCCGTGCTTCATGTTAGACAACGTCGCTTACTGTAATGAATTGTAATACCGCCTACGCGCATCCTGCCGCCCTGTGTCATCGTTTCCTCACACTTACTAGCCATGGTAGCGCGTATCATCTGGCGATGCGCAGTTTCTGCAACGAAGCGCTATGTCCCTCAGATCTCGCAAACCGCGTGTTCTCAGAACGCCGGCCCAACAGCTCCAGCGAAACGCTAATCGCACTGAAGCAAATTGGGTCCGCATATGCGCCCGGACCACGTCGGGGTTTGTACGCAGGAACGACGACCTGCGGGATGTGCCGCGCTAGCTGCAGCCCAACGCTGGAAGCGTCCAGACTGCGGAAAGGAATGGGTCAAGCTAAGCGACAACGCCGACAAAACCACAAAAGTGTTTCACCCAGAAAATTGACTAGGCAAGTACAATATTCATTCATTCATTCATTCATTCATTTGGTAATTTGACAATGCCGTGTCTAGATATTAGTGGACTACATTTATAGTGTAATCATGCAACACGATCCTAACAACATATTACAAAATCAAATGTTACAATAGAATATTACACTTTACAACGGTATTACATGCCACGACCGTATTACAACTTGGCATTTTAAAACAATTACACTTGTACCTCTGTCTCCGACACGAACATCTAGCCCAAATTAGAACAGCTACAATCAGACGAGACAAAAACTTCTCTTCTAAGGTACTTGAATAGGAGCAATAAATTGTTCTCGATCATTCGTGCTCACCACAGAATCCATCAGTTTATTGTATTTAGGGGTCGTCCGCAAAAAGAAAAGTGCTTGTAAAAGTCCGCAGGAAGCCTGATCTCTATGAGACATCTGGCATGTTTATTTTTTGTTCACCTGTCATGTATAGCATCCACTAAAATCCCGCACTTTGTTTACGTATTCCATTACTGTACGGAAAAGCACTGTGAAGGCGGTTAATTTAGTCGGTACGGGCGCGAGTTTTAGCACGCACCGCATAAATCACAATATCTTATTAGCTTGAGCAACGACATTGTCTATCTGTTTTCTCGAGATCAGGCTTCAAGTCATAGTGACCCTTAAGTGCTTCTAGTCTGTTGCACAAACTATAGAAACACCGGACAGTGGATCGGTAGATTCTGACGGCGCTCACTTGTATGCTACTATGACGGCCGACTTTTCTTTCTTTTTTTCAAATTCAGGGGCGATTGCCATTTCTTACACAATTGATTATTTTATGCAAGCACTCGTTGGATTTAGCGTGATCGGCAACTCATGTATTTTATATAGATAAGAAATGATGCAGCCGTCTGCAAGCAATCCGGATTAAAGCGGTGAGTTATGTACGACGTCCTCGTTAAACATGCGGCGCCCCAGACGCAGCACAATCTACGGTGGTGTGACTTTCCTGAGCAGTAATTAACTTGTTTAAATTATGGGTTTTTACATGCCAAGACCAAGATGTGATTATTAGGCACACCGCACATCGGGACTCCACAAATTTGGACCACCTAAGGCTCTTTAACGTGCACCTAAATATAAGTACATGGGTGTTTTCACATTTTGCCCCCATCTAAATATGGCCTCCGTGGGCGGGATTATACCTCAGCAGTAACCAACGGCCGGCAATTACTTTGCAATGCCTCAATGCAGCGAATATTACAGCAGTTTTCAAAACCCCTCTTAATTTCAATAGTTGTTTCTGGTGATTAACCATGCCAAACGCCCTTTTAAGATCGAGGTAAACCATATCAACGCGTCTTCTATCAAGCACTTCACCGATAAAGTGTTGTGTAGTTTCCTCACGTGCTGTTACCGCCGACAAAACCACCACTAAATCCTTGCTGAAACTCGCTGAAAAAACATATTGCAAGACAAAATTTCCTTATATATTTGGGGACTATGTGTTCAAACACCGTGCAGGATATTGAAATTAAGGCAATTGGACTAAAGTTACAAAATACTAAGTTTCATTAACTGCACATTAGCATGTAGGCGAAAATACGCTGGCTAATCATTCTTCCTCTTCAGAGCTTCCTCTCCCTATTTTAGCAGTGCCGCCTTCTGGTATCGCAATTATTTTGCGCATTCTCCAGTCGTCAACAAGAATCCTGAGTGACACAGATTTAAAAAGAAATAACGAAAAGGCGCCTAGCACGCATTCGGCATGCCTCTGTAAAGAGACATTCGAGATAGCGTCAGGCCCTATCAACTTACCTTGCATGAAATTCAGCAAAATTTCATGTTCTGTTCATGAACTCTTAGTTCACAAGTGCCTGCAATACTCCTATGCACGCTCAGGTCAGCAGTGTTGCCGTAGCCTAGTAAACACACAAGAAAAAAAATTAATTGTTTTCAAATTATTTCTTTTCATCGATAACACCTTGAGGCGTGCTTACTTCGGAGGTAGCACTTACGTTCTTCGACAATTGTTTTCAAAAATTTTCTCTTATGTCGCAGACAAACTCGGGCATTCAACATCATCAGCGGCAGCCTATCTTATGTCACTGCAGGACGAAGGTCTCTCCCTGCGATCTCCAATTACCCCTATCCTGCGCCAACCGATCCAACTAGCACCTGCGAATTTCCTAATTTCATCACCCCACCTAGTCTCCTGCCCTCCTCGACAGCGTTTCCCTTCTCATGGCACCCATTCTCTAATCCTAATGGTCCACCGGTCATTAAATCTACGCATTCCATGGCCTGTCCAGCTCCTTTTCTTTCTCTTCATGCCAATTCGAATATCGCCTATCCCTATTTACACTCTGATCTACACCGCTCTCTACCTCTCTCTTAGCGTTACGCTTAACATTCTTCCTCTCATCACTCTTTGCCTGGTTCATAACTTGTTATGGAGCGTCTTTGTCAATCTCCAAGTGTCTGCCCAATATTGACATGTGTACTTATCTTTATCGGGCGACCACGCTTTCCCGCCTAACAAATGTCATCGAACAGCGTGGGACGCGCCTGCATGTATCCGAACTTTCTGGAAAGTTATCGATGCTTCTATCCGCTGTCTTTATCGCCGAACCTTGTGCTATCTGATTTCACCGCGTGACTCGAATGGTGCAGAACTTTGTGGAAGGCATGCGGGTCCCAACGATTAGTCTGGAACGTTCGTCGACTGCTGTATAAAAGCCAACGCGCTTGGCCCGCTGCCTAGATTTTCGACGATCGCCGACCATGTTAGCCGCTATCGTTGTGCTATAAGTGTAGCCTGTTTTTGTGAGCACACGTTCGCCCAATAAAAGTTAGTTTTGTCTTTCACAGTATTGCTACTGTGTTTTTCAGCATCACCACCGCGTGACATCTGGTGGAGGTGCTTTTCGTTCATGTACGGGACGCCCCCGACAAGCCGTGATCACAGCCCGGACCGCAAATAGAACACCAGCGTAGTCCCGGATCATCGAGCAAGCCGGCGTCTTCAACAGCTGCCCCCCGAACACGGACTTGTACCTGAGAAGACCAAAAAGATTGTGTCCAAGGCAACTACAATGGCAGCCCCAGCGTCCCCCATCGTACTGCAGCAGCCCAGGGAGCCTCCGACATACCGCGGTAAAACATTCGAGGACCCGGAAACCTGGCTTGAGACGCATGAGAGGGTCGCTGCATTTAACAGCTGGAACAGCGACGACAAACTGCGACATGTCTTCTTCGCATTGGAAGACGCTGCCAGGACGTGGCTCAAGAACCGAGAAGCCACATTAACGACGTGGGAACTTTTTCGAAGCGGCTTCCTGCAGACCTTCACAAGGGTCGTACGCCGAGAACGAGCCCAAGCACTACTAGAAACCCGAGTGCAGCTGCCTAATGAAACCACCGCGATCATTACAGAAGGAATGAGCCGCCTATTCCGCCACGCCGACCCGGATATGTCCAAGGAGAAGAAAGTCCGCTTGTTGATGCGTGGTGTAAAGGAGGAACTTTTCGCCGGAATGGTACGAAGCCCACCGAAGACCGTCGACGAGTTTCTTCGCGAGGCTACTAGCATCGAGAAGACACTGGAAATGCGGAAACGGCAATTCAACCGCAGCACGAACTCGACAAACTACGCTAGAGTTGCGTCACTGGCCACCGACGACCTGCGCGAGACTATCCGAGCGGTCGTGCGGGAAGAACTACAGAAGCTGTTGCCTTCATCACAGCCTCAAGTGGCTTCGATTGCCGATGCCATGCGTGAGGAACGCCAACAACAACTCGGAGTAGGCCATGAATAGCCGCAGCCTCAGCCGCAAGCGATGACATACGCCGCTGCAGCCCGCCGTCACGTTCCCCCTCCGCTCCCAGTGACGCCACGGCAGGGCCCAGTGACGACACAGTTCCGTCGTCCCCCACCACCCCCGCCGCCGGCACGCCAAGCCGTCACCTCACGCGGCGTTCCAAGGAAGACTGACGTTTGGCGCGCCCCCGACCACCATCCGCTTTGCGATCACTGCGGAGAAGCCGGGCACATATACCGCCGATGCCCATACCAGGAGATGGGACTCCGAGGGTTCGCCGTCAACGCGCCGCAACCACAGATTGGTGAACGACCTCGCGATATCGCCGACTACCTCGCCGCCACTCAGTGCAACCCTCGACGGCCATACCGTTCGCCGTCACCAGGCCGCTACCTGTCGCCGCAGCGCCGACCATACACCGGCCCAGCCCGGGGCCGCTCTGCGAGCCCATATCCGGAAAACTAAAAGCAGCAACCGATGGAGGTGCGGTTGCTGTTCGTCGAACTGACGATCTTCCACCGTCGACGAAGAAGACGAAGGGACCATCTCGACGACATAATAACGACACACCGCCGTCCCGACGAAGCCAGGAAGCCAAGACTACACCGACGAAAGACGACTTGACGACGCGACGTTTCAACTTCTGTTCAACACGATGCAGCCGTGATCCGACGCGAAGACCTAACTGCAACGCCAGACAAAGAACCACCGACTTCGACATGTTCCTCGACGGCCACGCAGTTACCGCCTTAGTGGACAGAGGGGCTGATTACTCCGTCATGAGTGGACACATCGCCGCCCAGTTGAAGGAAGTTAAGACTGCAAGGGGAGGCCTTCAAATTCGGACCGCTGGAGGACACCTCATAACGCTGACTGGAATGTGCACGGCAAGAATTACCGTTCGTTACCCGACTTACCCTGCCACCTTCGTTATCATCCAACAGTGTTCACGAGACGTCATTCTTGGCATGGACTTCCTGAACCAACACGGCGCAATCATCGACCTGAAGTCGAAATCAATAACGCTTCCGGAAGATCAAGTTTTACGGCCAGAGAGTGGTATCGCTTGATCCAAGTCACCGCGCCTTGAGTGTGCTCGAAGATCAAGTGAGCATCCCGCCTCGCTCCAGCATTGTTATTTCGGTCGACACCGAAACACCTGCTGACGTAGAAGGTGTCCTCGAAGGCCACCAACGTCTACTGCTCGATCGCGAAATTTGCGTAGCAAGAGGAATCGCTCGAGTGCACGGAGGAAACACGAAAGTGTTGCGGACAAACCTCAGCCACGAGTTCAAGCACATCAACAAGGGCACGACGATCGCATACATCGAAGAAATTCTAGAAACCAACAATGCGTTTGTCCTCGCGGATTCTACCGCATATACCCCTACGACCGTAGTTCCCGAACCAGACTTCGAGATAAATTCAAGTCTTCCCATGATTAAAGAACAACAGCTCAGAACTTTACTTCGACGATACAAGGAGTGCTTTTCGACGTCATCAAGTAGTCGACAAACGCCAGTCGCAAAGCATCGCATAATAACCGAAGAGTGTGCTCGACCTCTCCGCAAGAGCCCTTATCGAGTTTCTACGCGAGAACGTGAGGTTATGAGGCACCAAGTCGACGAAATGCTGCGCGACGACATCATCCAGCCGTCAAAAAGCCCGTGGGCATCTCCTGTAGTCTTGGCGAACAAAAAGGATGGAACCCTACGTTTCTGCGTCGATTATCGTCGTCTGAACAAAATCAAGAAGAAGGACGTATACCCCTTCCCACGAATAGACACATTGGATCGGCTCTCCAACGCTAAATACTTCTCGTCGATGGACCTCAAGTCTGGCTTTTGGCAAATAGAAGTCGACGAAAGAGATCGCGAAAAGACCGCCTTCATCACCCCAGACGGCCTCTACAAGTTCAAGGTTATGCTATTCGGACTGTGCTCGGCGCCTGCAATGTTCCAGCGCGTGATAGACACGGTTTTAGCAGGAATGAAGTGCCAGACTTGTCTCGTATACTTGGATGACATCGTCGTCTTCGCCGGAAATTTCGACTATCACCTTAGGCGGCATGCAACAGTACTAGAGGCCATCGGGGCATCAGGACATACTTTAAAGCGAGAAAAGTGCTGCTTCGCTTACGAGGAGCTTCTATTTCTAGGCCACGTCATCAGCAAATCTGGAGTCCGCCCCGACCCGCAGAAGACAGCTGCCATCGCAAAGTTCCCGCAGCCCATCGACAAGAAGGCAGTGCGTAGATTCCTTGGCATGTGTGCCTACTACAGGCGCTTTGTCAAGGACTTTTCACGCATCGCGGAGCCGCTAACACATCTAACCAAATGCGATGTCGAGTTCAAGTGCGAAACGGCACAGGCCGATGCATTTCAAGAACTCAAACGACGCATGCAGTCGCAGCTGGTACTTGCACACTTCGACGAGGACGCCGATACCGAAATCCACGCTGACGCCAGTAGCATAGGCCTCGGTGCCGTCCTAGTCGAGAGGAATGACGGACTAGAACGGGTGATATCTTATGCTAGCCGGTCCCTGTGAAAAGGGGAAGCCATTTATTCTACGACTGAAAAGGAATGCCTCACCATCATTTGGGCTACAGCAAAATTCCGCCCTTACCTATATGGGAGGCCACTCAAAGTTGTCAACGATCATCTCGCGTTGTGTTGGCTAGCTAACTTAAAGGACCCTTCAGTACGGCTGGCGCGGTGGAGCCTCAGACTACAAAAATACGACATCACTGTAACCTACAATTCCGGACGAAAACACACCTATGCCGATTGCCTATCACGCGCCCGCATTGACCCGCCACCGCATGATGAGGAGGATGACGAAGCCTTCCTTGGAATAATAAGCGCGGAAGACTTCGCTGAGCAGCAACGAGCGGACCCGGAGCCCAAAGGCATCGTCCATTATTTGGATGGGCACACCAACACTGTCCCTAGGGCATTTAAGAGTGGATTCTCTTCGTTCACGCTTCCAAACAATCTAGTAGTGAAGAAGAACTGCTCACCAGTCCGCGCCAACTACCTTCTTGTTGTTCTGTCAGCGCAGCGTCCAGAAGTACTGCACGCCCTACATGACGATCCGACCGCTCGGCACCTCGGTTTCTTCCGGACCCTATCGAGGATACAAGAACGGTATTACTGGCCGCGCCTAACCACCGATGTCGCCCGTTACGTCAAGACAAGTCGAGACTGTCAACGACGCAAGACACCACCGACAAGGCCAGCGGGATTCCCACAGCCGATCAAGCCTCCTTACCAACCTTTACAGCAGATCGGGATGGACTTGCTAGGACCGTTTCCGGCATCAACTTCCGGAAATGAGTGGATCGTCGTGGCTACGGACTATCTCACCCGCTTCGCTGAAACTAAAGCTCTCCCGAAAGGCAGCGCAGCCGAAATGGGGAAATTTTTCGTCGAGAACATTCTGCTGCGACATGGTGCTCCAGAAGTCGTCATCACCGACAGAGGAACGGCTTTTCCAGCAGAGCTCACCCAAGCCATTCTGCAATACAGCCAGAGAAGCCACAGGAGGACAACTGCCTACCACCCGCAGACAAATGGTCTCACGGAGCGCCTGAACAAGACCCACGCCGACATGCTTGCAACGTACGTCGACGTCGAACCCAAGACCCGGGATGCTGTCCTGCCGTACGTCACATTCGCTTACAACACGGTGGTGCAAGAAACAACACAGATCACGCCGTTTAAGCTGGTTTACGGCAGGAACCCGACGACGACGCTCGACGCCATGCTGCCGCACGTCACTGAGGAAGAGAATCTTGACGTCGCTACCTATCTCCAGCGCGCCGAAGAAGCCCGACAGCTCGCCCGCCTGCGGATCAAGAACCAGCAGAGGACCGACAGCCGACACTACAACCTCCGACGACGCTTAGTCGAGTACCAGCCCGGCGAACGTGTTTGGGTATGAACCCCGATACGCCGACGTGGACTCTGTGAGAAACTACTGCGACGATATTTCGGACCCTACGAGATCATCCGGCGTATTGGCGCACTGGACTATGAGGGCGTGCCAGAGGGCATTTCACATTCACAGCGGCGCCGCGCATGATCTGAAGTGGCCCACGTGGCTCGCCTTAAACCCTTTTACGGGCGCTGACGAACTTCCTTATTTTGCTTTCTTTGCTACGAGTGCTTTTCTTTATTACTTTTGTTTGTTTGCAGCATCGGATCAACGCTTTTTAAGAGGGGGGTATTGACACGTGTACTTATCTTTATCGGGCGACCACGTTTCGCTGCCTAACAAATGTTATCGCACAGCGCGGGACGCGCCTGCATGCATCCGAAGTTTCTGGAAAGTTATCGATGCTTCTATCGGCTGTCCGTTGTCGCCGAGTCTTGTGTTATCTGATTTCAACTCGTGACTCGAATGGTGTAGAACTTTGTGGAAGGCATGCGGGTCCCAACGATTAGTCTGGAACGTTCGTCGACTGCTGTATAAAAGCCGACGCGCTTGTCCCGCTGCCCAGATTTTCGACGATCGCCGACCGTGTTCGCCGCTGTCGCTGTGCTATAAGTGTAGCCTGTTTTTGTGAGCACAGGTTCGCCCAATAAACGTTAGTTTTCTCTTTCACAGTATTGCTGCTGTGTTTTTCAACGTCACCACCATGTGACAATATGTTACCACCGGTAGAACGAATTGATTGAACACATTTCTTTTCAGTGATAGTGATAAGCTTCCAGTCAGGATCTGACAATGTATGCCGTATGCACTCCAACCCGCTGTTATTCTTCCGTAAATTTTCTTCTCATGATAACGGTCCCGTTACTAATTGACCTAGGTAAACTTACTCCTTCACAGACTCTGGAGACTGACTGGCGATC
Organism: Dermacentor variabilis; assembly: GCF_050947875.1. Taxonomy (NCBI): domain Eukaryota; kingdom Metazoa; phylum Arthropoda; class Arachnida; order Ixodida; family Ixodidae; genus Dermacentor; species Dermacentor variabilis. The sequence continues at coordinate 47,787,016 of NC_134573.1, forward strand.
CTTAACTCTTGTTCATTTGCAATGCTATTGAAGATTAACTTTGTCTTCTGCATCATGATCTTCAACCCAACTCTTACACTCTCTGCTAAAGGGACACTAAAGTGAAAAATTATTTCTTCTGCATCAGTAAATTACCGTTTTACAACACCAAGAACACCACTCTTCCAACGATAAGACTTTTGGTAAGCCAGAAAAAGCACGACAACAAAATACGGGTGGCGACGCTTCCTTTAGTTCCCGCACCTGGGGGCTGTGACGTCATGGACTTTGATGGCCTCTTTTAGGGCCTACTAATTATATATAGCGGTACAGATTGACCACATATTGTTCTAAAGGAACCAAATATTAAGCACGGCAAGTTTCGGGAACCTTTATTCAGCCAATGCGGCCCAAATGCGAAAACATACTTTGGAATCCCTGACGCCACGCTGACGCATCGGCGCTGGGATTTCGTTGCGAAATTCAAATACTGATACTTGGACCTTCATTTTCTCATACAATAATAAAACAATTTTTTTTCGATGACTGCCTGCAGGGTTCCCAAACAATGCTTCATTAGTCTAAACTGATTTTTTGTTTCGCTTTAGTGTCCCTTTAAGGTCCTCAATCATTTGTTGTAACTCATCCTCAGTGTTACCGAACAGGACAATGTCACGTGCAAATCGAAGGTTGCCGAGATATTCGCTGTTGATTCTCACTTCTAAGCCTTCCCAACTTAAGACTGAATACTTTTTCCAAGCATAGAGTGAATAGCATCGGAGAGATTGTCTCCTTGCTTGACCCCTTTCTTGTAGGTATATTTCTACTTCTGTTGTGGAGAATTAAGGCGTCTGTGGAATCGCCGTACATATATTTCAAGACATTTATGTAAGCCTCCTATACTCCATGATTATGCAATGCTTCTATGACTACTGGTATTTCTACTGAATCACATGCCTTTTCGTAACCTATGAAAGCTATATAGAAAGGCTGATTGTACTGTGCAGATTAATGGATCACCTGATTGATCACCTGACTATGCATCATCCATGGATGTGATGCGTAATGGAGCATCCCTTCCTGAAGCCAGCCTGTTCTCTTGGATGACTCAAGTCCAGTGTTTCCCTTGCTCTACTGGAAATTATTTTGATGAATATTTTATACAATATAGAAATTAAGGTAATGGCCCTATATGTCTTTTAATTCTTTACTGTCTCCCTTTTTGTGGAATTGTATATTATTGGCATTCTTACGTTGCTCTAGTACCCTTGAAGTCTTGAGACATTTTGTGCAAAGGGTCGCAAGCTTTTCAAGCTATATGTATCCTCCATCTTCGTTTAAATCAACTGGATTCCATCTTCTCCTGCATCTTTACCCCATTTCATGACTTGCAAGGTCCTTCTAACTTCGTCGCTAGTTATAGAAAGAACCTCTCTAACATGTTGATTACTACTTCGAATGTAGTAGAATGTAGGTTGCTCTGGGTACGGTACTCTACAGGTGAGTATAGATTTATTCCTTCGCTTTTACTGCATCTTCGAAATTGCTGATGACATTATTCTGCTTATCATAGGGTGCAGACATCTTGGCTTGTCATATGTCAAGTTTTCTTCGCACTGATTTCATGCGGCCTCCATTTTTTACTGCTTCCTCTGTCTGTCTAAGGTTATAATTTTGAATATCGCTTAATGTTTATTTATCTGTCAGTTTTGACGGTTTCGCGAATCCTATCTCAACCCTTAAGTTGGATACTTTCATTGCTCTTCGTTTCTTTATTAGGTCCTTCGTTACTTGGGACCGCTTACCTACTGATTGCCTCGTTACCTTACTTCTTACTTCAATTACTGCCTCTGAAACTAGCCTAGTCAAGGTTTCATTCGAGATCTCCATGTCATCTTCGTCTTTCGATTCTTCGCAAGCACCAGCCTCAATTGGTCTGCTTTTACCCTTACTTCGTCTAGGCTGACCCGTTTCTTGACCAGTTTTACTCTTTCTCTTTTCATATTAAGCTGAATCCAAGACCTCACTAACGTATGATCCCTGCGCCCCCCTCCCTTTTCTTACTGAACACTCCTACATCCCATACTTTGATAGGATCGGCAGAAAATAGGTAATGGAATTCATTTCTTGTTGCATTATTAGAGCTTTTCGAGGTCGACTTTCTGTTGCTAAACTTGCTAAAGAAGGCGTTGATTATTCGCTGTTAATTCCTTTCCGTGAATTTTACCAACAACTCTCTTCTAGTTCATCTAAAATCGATGCCGTAGCTGCCAATTGCTTGATTACCAGCCTGCCTTTCCCCCTTTCTGCACTGAAGTCGCTCATGACTACAGTATACTGAGTTTCACTTTTCTGGCCACTAAATCAACAACTTCATAAAACTGATCGCTTTCATCATCATCGTGACTGAAGGTTGGGCCGTAGCATTGTAATACTCTTAACTATACCTCTTAGTAGGGTTTTTACAAGTACTGCTACCATTTGATTATTGCTGTAGAATTCGTCTCAGTTGCCCGTTATGTCCTCATGGATTAAAAATCCTACCCTGTATTCCTTCTTATCTAGGAGCCATCTAATGCAGAGAGCGTGGCCGTTAGTCAGCACTGTGTAGGCGTTACCAATTCTTCTAACCATATTAATCCCAAGGATATCGCAAACAATGCCTGATGCTTCCTCGGAGACTCCTGCTAAGCTCACTCCACTCGGGAAGGTTCGCGTATTGAACGTTGCCAGGGTCTGTTTCCATTGGCGGCCTGTCCGTGTCTAGAAATTCCTAGCACCGTCCGCTGCGTTACAGGTCTGACCACCGCCTTGGTCAGGTGCTCCAGCAGCTGCTGGGGACTGAGGATTATTGGTTGATCGAAGGAATCATGAGGGAGGTAGTGGCCGAATACAGCACCGGGCAGGCCAATTCCTGTTCTGGTGAAGGAGTGTCTTGCTCAAGCTTAGTGGGCCTTCCTAATTTGGTTGTACTTCGATTAGTATAGCCCCACTCTCTCTCGACGCTTTTTACCGCGGTCAGGTACCTCTACAAGCCTGAAGATGGCATTGTAACATTCATTGTCACGTGGTGGTGACGTTGAAGAACACAGTAGCAATACTGTGAACGGCAAAACTAACTTTTATTGGGCGAACCTGTGCCCACAAAAGAGGCTAAACTTATAGCACAACGATAGCGGCGAACACGGTCGGCGATCATCGAAAATCTGATCAGCGGGGTGAAGCGCGTCGGCTTTTATACAGCAGTCGTCGAATGTTGCAGACTAATCGTTAGGACCAGCGTGCCTTCCACAAAGTTCTACACCATTCGCGTCATGCCATTAAATCGGATAACACAAGGTTCGGCGACAACAGACAGCGGATGGAAGCATCGACAACTTTCCAGAAACTTCCGATATATGCAGGCGCATCCTGCGCTGTGCGACAACACCTGTTAGGTGGCGAAACCTGGTCGCGCGATAAAGACAAGTACACGTGTCATTACCCCCCTCTTAACAAGCATCGACCCGACGCTGCAAACAAACGGAAGTAATAAACAAAAGCACTGGTAGCAAAGAAAACAATAAATATAAGGAAGTTCCTCAGCGTCCGTAAAAGGGTTTAAGATGCACCACCTGGACCACTTCAGATCGTGCGCGGCGTCGCTGTGAATGCGAAATGCCGTCCGGCACGACCTTATAGTCCAGAGCGCCAATACGTTGGATGACCTTGTAGGGTCCGAAATAGTGTCGGAGTAGTTTCTCACCGAGTGCTTGTCGGCGTATCGGGGTCCATACCCAAACACGGTCGCCGGGCTGGTACTCGACGAAGCGTCGTCGGAGGTTGTAGTGTCGCCTGTCGGTCCTCTGCTGTTTCTTGATTCGCAGGCGGGCGAGCTGTCGGGCTTCTTCGGCGCGCTGGAGATAGGTAGCGACATCAAGATTTTCTTCGTCAGTGACGGGCGGCAGCATTGCGTCGAGCGTCGTCGCCGGCTCCCTGCCGTAAACCATCTTAAATGGCGTGATCTGTGTTGTTTCTTGCACCGCCGTGTTGTAAGCGAATGTGACGTACGGCAGGACCGCATCCCACGTCTTGTGCTCGACGTCGACGTACATTGCTAGCATGTCGGCGAGGGTCTTGTTCAGGCGCTCCGTGAGACCATTCGTCTTCGGATGGTAGGCAGTTGTCCTCCTGTGACTTGTCTGGCTGTATTGCAGAATAGCTTGCGTGAGCTCTGCTGTAAAAGCCGTTCCTCTGTCGGTGATGAGGACTTTTGGAGCACCATGCTGCAGCAGGATGTTCTCGATGAAAAATTTCGCCACTTCGACTGCGCTGCCTTTCGGTAGAGCTTTAGTTTCAGCGAAACGGGTGAGATAGCCCGTCGCCACGACGATCCACTTATTTCCTGAAGTTGATGCCGGAAACGGTCCTAGCAAGTCCATCCCGATCTGCTGAAAAGGTCGGTAAGGAGGCTTGACCGGCTGTAGCAGTCCCGCTGGCCTTGTCGGTGGTGTCTTGCGTCGCTGACAGTCTCGGCATGTCCAGACGTAACGGGCGACATCGGCGGTTAGGTGCGGCCAGTAATACCTTTCTTGTATCCTCGACAGCGTCCGGGAGAAACCGAGGTGCCCAGCGGTCGGATGGTCATGTAGGGCGTGCAGTACTTCTGGACGCAACGCTGACGGAACAACGAGAAGGTAGTTGGCTCGGACTGGTGAGAAGTTCTTCACGAGTAGGTTGTTTTGAAACGTGGACGAAGACAATCCACGCTTAAATGCCCTAGGGACAGCGTCGGTGTGCCCATACAAATAATTGACGAGGCAAAACTAACTTGTATTGGGCGTACCTGTGCCCACAAGACAGGCTACACTTATTGCACAAGGATAGCGGCGAACATGGTCGGCGATCGTCGAAACTCTGCTCAGCGGGTGAAGTGCGTCAGCTTTTATACAGCAGTCGTCGAATGCTCCAGAGTAATAGTTCTGGCCAACGTGCCTTCCACAAAGTTCTACACCATTCGCTTCACGCGATGAAATCAGATAAGACAAGGTTCGGCGACAACAGACAGCGGATGGAAGCATCCATGACTTTCCAGAAACTTCGGATATATGCAGGCGCGTCCTGCGCTGTGCGACAACACCTGTTAGGCGGCGAAACGTGGTCGCCCGAGAAAGACAAGTACACGTGTCAATATGCTTGGACTGTTATTGTACATTTGAAGTTGTTGCTAAGAGCAGTTACGAGAAAACAGGGCTGGAGTGCGTTCGTGTTTATAACCATCTTTGCGACGCTAAATCCATCGGTTTCATTCAATAATTTATAGTGATATCCGAGGGCTATGATGTTGAGGGGATGACGTCGAGGTCTGGCTTCAAAGCTATGACCTCGTAATCGACTTCAACAAGTGCTATTGTTCATAGAAATTACGGAAAGTCCCGTTCTACCTGTCCGATGTCGTTAAAAGCTGGTTTTGCAACCAGAAGCCAGATCTTCCTGACTGGGTGACGTCCACACAACAGCTTCGGCAGATTTTCGATGCCCCAGCTGTTCGCGCTGAGGCCGCAAGGAAGCTCGGTGAGCGCATTCATTTCGCTGGGGAATCGTACACCTCATACATTGAGTATCTGCTTGCATTGTGCGAGCGTGTGAACGCCACCATACGCCACATTATTAAAGGCTTAAACATCATCGCCTTCAATTCCCTTGCGGCGCAAAATCCTGATACCATCCGTGATGTGATAACTACTTGCCAGCTACTTGAGGAGCTCCAGTTTCTTCGGCTATGCACCGATACCTCTGACATTCATCTTCTTCCCCTAATGACTTGCGCACGCTTATGCACGACATCGTCCGTGAAGAGCTTCACTGGCGGTGCTCTACCTGCGCTCCGCAAAGTACCGTCCCTTCTCACCGACCGGCTTGCGCGACATCATTCGGCAAGAGATCACGTACGCACCGTGTCTACCGTGCGCCGGCGGTCCCTGCACTCATCAGGTACCAACGTATGCCGACGTTGCAGTGCTCTTTCCCGCCATTACCGCCCCTCTGCCTACAACAGGGGCACAGGGGCGGTAACCACCCTCCAGTGGCTTCGTTGTCACCGCCAGTTCGTGGGCAGCGTTACTACGCTCCGCGTCCTACCAGGCCCATTTGCTATTGATGTGGCTACCGCATTCGTCTAAAGCGTCAACAGGATGAGCAACGTGGCTACGCTCCCGAAAAACGTACAAGCGTCCATCCAGCGTTGAGCTATCAGCGCACGTTTTACCGCTCCTCTTATCACCGGTGACCGTCTTTCTACCCTATTGATATGCCTGTGAATTCTAGTGAATCTCGCCGCAGGTCGCCGTCTCTACGTCGTCATTCGGTGTCGCCTCTCGGACTCGCTTTTCACGTCACGTACGTCGTCTCGGAAAACTCTATGACACAGTTTTACGAGGGGAAACTGCATCCACTGGACAGCTTACAATTCATCCGGAGCGACCGGTCAACTTGTCATTGTTTGTAGAAAGTGTATACGTCGACGCTCTCGTTGACACAGGCGTTGCCGGTTCGATTATTGGTGCAGACCTTTGTTCCCGGCTCCAAAAAATGACCACGCCTTACTCCGGCCCTTCTCTTGCTGCAGCGACCAACGCTATTGTTCGTACAATCGCGCAGTGTACTGTTCGTGTGTCCATAGACGGAATTATTCACCGCATTGTTTTGCCGTATTTCGTGAGTGTACCCACGAACTCATCTTGGGCTGGGAATTCTTATCTTCTGCGTCTGGCTTCTATCTCGTCGTCAGCGCCTCATACAACTGGATGCCACCGGCAATTCTTTTCCTAACCACGAAGAACGCATTCGTCTCGTCACCTCTTCCGATTACGTTCTTTGGTCATCTAGACAAGATATTATCAGTGTCAACTCCTGCAACATTCTGCATGTCGACGTACTCATTCTACCCTACGTTCATACACTGTCCCGAGGGATTCTGATTACCCCTGGCCTTATTCGCTTTTCTGAGGGGTCTGCATTGCCTTAAACCAAACTCCCGAACCTCAACTGTTGCCTCGTGGATCAACTGCCACTTGCGCTGCTGACACTCATCCCGCTGCATTTGTCACACATTCGACAGTGTCAGCCGAATCGTGTTCGCCGCCAAGTAAGGCCTCTTCCACACCATTGTTGGCAACCATGAGCCCTAACCTAACGCCCGCCCAGAGTCAAGATCTCCTCGCATTATTGAACAAACACCGTCCCTTGTCCGACGTCAATTCGCCCGTCCTCGGTATGACTACCACCGCTACACACCGCACACGGGCTGGTAGCTCCCGCATTGTTCAGTGGCACCCATATCGCGTATCTCTTACAGAGAGCGAAATCATCGAGGAAAACGTATCAGACTAGCTTAGAGGAAACATCATACGTCCTTCCTCGAGTCCCTGGTCCTCTCCAGTTGTTCTAGTGCAGAAGAAAGATGGCTCAATGCGTTTTTGCGTCGATTACCTTGCGCTGAACAAAATCACGAGCAAAAATATTTACCCTCTGCCACGGGTCGGCGATACACTAGATTCGCTCCACTGCACCGAATATTTTTCTAGCCTTGACCTTAGATAAGGCTACTGGCAAATACCGATGTCCGAATCGGACTAAGAAACAACTGCGTTTGCTACTCCTAATGAGCTCTACGAGTTCAATGCGATACCTTTTGGACGCTGCAATGCCCCTACCACCTTCGAACGCATGATCAATAATGTCTTGCGTGGTTTGAAATGGAAAACATGTCTGTGTTATCTCGGCGACATTGTAGTGTATTCAACCACGTTCTCATAACATTTGGAACGTCTTGAAGAAGTCCTTGCCTGTCTTGAAAACGCTGGCCTGCAGCTCAACACAAAGAAAAAACAATTTCGCCAGCAAGACCATCAACGTTCTGGGACTCTTAGTCAGCAAAGAAGGTATTCGACAGGACCCTGAGACGCTTGCTGCTGTCCTCGAATTTTGCCTTCCGCTGAGTCAAAAAGACTTGCGCAGTTTTCTCGGACTTGCTTCTTACTTGCGGCGCTTCATATGCAACTTCGCTGCGCTTGCGTCGCCGCTCCATCAACTCCTTGTCAGTAATGCACCCTTCGTTTGGTCCGACGAATGTGAAGGTGCTTTTCTGGCTGTGAAACATGCCCTGACGTCGGACCCAGTACTGTGCCACTACGGTCCGACCGCGCCCACCATCCTTTCCACTGACGTTAGCCGTCATGGTCTCGGCGCCATTCTACTGCAACGTGACAACACCTGCCTCAAACGAGTAATTGCTTACGCTAGTCGTACACTAACCACTGCCGCGAATAATTACACCATAACCGAGCAAGGCTACCTTGTTGTTGTTTGGGCAGTGCAAAAATTTCGCCCATATCTTGCCGGCTGCCATTTTACAGTCGTTACCATCCACAACGCACCATGCTGGCGTTCATCGCTGAAGAATTTATCGGGTCGCCTTGGTCGCTCGGTGCTTCGCCTACAGGAGTACGATTTGGATTTCTCCTACAGGGCTGGAAAGAAGCATCAAGACGCCAATGCTCTATCTCGCTACCCACTGCCAAACCATGACGATTCATCATCGCCTCTCCGTACTAGTGTACGTCCCGAGTCCTCTTCATCGGCTTTATCCATCGTAACCCTCGATTGGCTACGACGCAGCAGTCCATCTGTCCTTGTGTACCATCAACATAACGACCCATACTGCCGAACTATTCTCCAACGCATGGGAGCTTCTTCATCTCTGAATGCCCAACTTCGTCCGCAACTTATTCAATTCAGGCTGCACAATGGGGCTTTACATCGCTACATTTATCACGTCAATGGCAACAAATTCGTCCCGGTCATACTGCATTCTCTGCAACGTGAGGTGCTCAAAGCCTTTCAGGATCATCCCACGGCCGGTCATCTAGGCTACCACAAGACTTACGACGCAATACGAAATCACTTCTCCTGGCCTGACCTGTCATCAGCCGTTGCGATGTACGTTGCATCCTGCGTTCAATGTCAAAGCCGCAAACGACCGACAACAGCTTCTTCTAGCTCTTTACAACCTTGTCCTTGTCCCACTTCGCCTTTCGAAGTAGTTGGAATAGACTTATGCAGTCCTCTTCCCACAACCTCACGTGACAACCGTTGGATTGCAACGGCCGTAGACCATCTAACACGCTACGCGGAGACAGCATCTCTACCATTGCGGACTGCTGCCGAAGTCGACGAATTCTTTCTACACAACATTTGCTTACGCCATGGCGCTCCGCGCGTTCTGTTCGGCGACCGCGGTGATCCCTATCTTCTATCCTTGCCGAAGTTCTACACGCCTCTAGCACAATTCACAAGACGACTTCCAGTTACCATCCGCAGACCAACGGCTTAACGGAGCGTTTTCATCGTACCCTCTCCGACATGATTTCGATGTACATCCGCCCCGACCACACGAACTGGGATGCAATCCTGCCGTTCGTGACATTCGCCTATAACACGACTACGCAACGTACCACCGGTTTTTCACCTTTATTCCTCGTCTATGGCCGTTCACCAAGTTTCATTCTTGATGTGTCGTTCCTTTCTACTGCTGTACCCCCAGCAGCTCCTTTCTCGTAACAGCTCTTGTCTCGCCTCGCGGACTGCCGTCACCTCACCCGCCTTAACACCGCCATCTCCCAAGACGCTCGCAAGTTTCGTTACGACTCGACCCACCATGCTGTGACTTCTCCTGCCGACGAAGTTCTTTGGACTCCTGTGGGTGTTCCCGGCTTATCCGAAACATTTCTCAAGCGTTTTTTGGACCTTACGCGGTCATTCAGCAGACAACACCTGTCAATTACCGCGTCTCGCCCCTTAGAACGCCGTCCAATTCCCGTTGCCGTGGGACAGAGATAGTGCATGTCTCTCGCTTAAAACCATATACTCCATGCATTTCATAATACTTCCGCGCAGCCAGGCGGCCGATACCTCAGCGAGAGGGAATTGGTGTGAGCGCAACACATGCCTGACTTTCAACTTTATCATCTCCACTTATCATCATCCATTGTACATCTTCGCCTGTATATATAATCACTAGCATACCCAGGAACTTCACCACTTGCAAGGAACCACTTTATTCCAGCCGATCTTGCGTTACTACCATGAGGGTGAAGCTGTGCTGCTGGTGATGATATATACCAATAAAGAACATGTACAATGGATGTTGATATGTGGAGATGATGAAGCTGAAAGTCACGCATGTGTTGCGCTCACAATATCATTTTTTTATCCTCAAGGGCACAAACTCTTATACAGGCATACTAGGGCTTTAAACATCAGCCACATATTACTCACACAAGCACCCTGCCGGCCGCTAAGATTCTGAAACGGTTCAAAAATATCCATTCTATCCAGGAAGTTTTGTATCAAGAGTTATATTATAGTTCTCGTACTATGCACGTATCGTGCACTTTGTTCTAATCTATCATAGCGTCAAGGTGAAACCAACTATTCAATGGCCTGAAATGCCAGGACATTTCACGGTATGCAGCCGTGATTATGGATTCTCATTCCGAAATTAAGAGGCCCAGAACATATTTGAAGTCTTGTTTACACGTGCAGAGTGATGCACTACGTGGCGAAGACCATGTAGAAAACACATTTCTGGCTGCACAGTCACAGACTCATGCTCTCGTTCTTCTGGCAAAACCGCTTTCCACTGAACGCCCGGAACACTCAGGTCATCCACAAAACGACATTTTATGGTGTGAAAGACATGATGAAATTAAAGCAATGCCAATTAAACATGTGTCTGAAATCCTATCCCCCATCCTAGCAGACATAATAAATAAAATGTTTGAGACTGGAATCTTCCCTGACTCGCTCAAGATAGCCCGCATCTGTCCTATTCACAAGGGTGGTGCTGAAGGAGACATAAGCAACTATAGGCCAATCTCGGTCCTGCCTGTTCTATCGAAAGTATTTGAAGGGGCCATAAATATAAGACTAGAAAAATTCTTTGCGAAATATGGGGTAATAAGTGACATGCAGTTCGGATTTCAAAAAGGAAAATCTACCGAGGACGCACTTCTCAGTATCAAGCATGATATTATACATAACTTTGAGCACAGGCTTTACACGCTAGGACTGTTTGTAGATCTACGAAAAGCTTTTGACTCAGTGTGTCATGATGTGCTATTAATTAAACTAAAAAGATACGGTGTTCGCGGCGTCGTCCTTAAACTGATAGAGAGTTACTTAAGCAATAGGCTTCAATATGTAAGTGTCCACCAAGGAACGACTACAAAAATAGTAATTAAACAAGGTGTTCCTCAAGGCTCTATTCTTGGACCGCTATTATTCTTAGTCTATATTAATGATCTCTGTAGCATCTATAATTCCCCTAAACTAATAATGTACGCAGATGACACGAATATTTTCTTCACTGCACGTACCCTTACAGAGCTTCAGGAGATTGTTAATAAGTATATGGAGTCACTTTCTGACTGGTTACATGCCAACAGGTTACAGTTGAATACTAATAAAACCAAATATATTATATTCGCTCCGATTAACAAGCCAATGAAGAATGATATTCATATTACCTTTCGGGGCACTCCGTTAAAACAAGAGGTGAAGCAAAAATTTCTGGGAGTATGGTTCCAAGAAAATTTGTCTTGGAACACCCACATTGATAATCTTGCTTTGGAGCTCAGTAGATCGCTCGGCTGCTTGTATAGAATAAGCTCACTTATACCTTTGTGGCTTAAAGTTTCTCTTTATTATACTCTCTTTTATTCCAGACTTTCCTACTGTATTTTGGTTTGGGGTACAACCTCTAGTAGAAACTACCTCCGAATACTAAAGTTTCAGAAGCGTGTACTTCGCCTACTCGAAAGATATGCAGGACACCCACAAGACTTGCCAACAGGTCCACTGTTTGTAAAGTATTCTCTGCTAAGAGCTGATGAAATTTATTGCTTCAAGTTATTGCAGTATGTACAAAAACATAAACTACACGCATTTAGCAATCCCGCTGAAACACACACGCTCGCCCTTCGAAGGCAAGAGCGCCGAAAGCCTCGAACACGCACGAATTATGGAAAACAACATTTAAATTACCAAATTCCGGTGCTTCTAAATAAACTTCCAGATGATGTCGACCTCAACAAATCGATTAAGAAAAAAACATTCAAAACAATGGTTATCGAGAAAGAAATTCGCTACCAGTGACATCTCATTTAAAACCATATGCAGCGTTTGTCTGTAAAACAGTGCTCTTTTACTGTGTGTTGGATGTCGCCTTTTTTCTCTTTTTTCATATGTTCGCTACGATGATTGACATTTTGCATTTGCGTTCATATGTTTTTTTTTTCCCGTTCTGTCACATCTATGACAAGAAATCTGTTTTATATATTTGTGTGCAGTGATATGAACTAGATCCTCTATGACATAGAACTGTGTAGAGTGTAACTACAAATGTGTGTGCTGTTTTTCTCAAATCTCTTTTGTAATATTGTCGAAACTGTATGCGGAGGGAGGGCCTCGTCAGGCTAGTAGCCTTTAGCTCTCCCTTCGCTTTTTCCTTGTATTGGAAAGAAACCAATAAACAAACAAACAAACAAACAAACATTTCTAGACGTTTCAACTGTGGCGACATGGAGCTGACACCCGGAATGTTCCTTAGGATATGGTTTCGACATCAAATTGAGTTCGGTGTTATTTTGCAATGATTATTTGCTTCCTTAATAGGTCAGGTTTATCAAAGTTTATTCAACAAAGTTTCACGTCCCCTCCGCTGTGGTGTAGCGATGTGTTCATTGTTGAAAAATAACTACATGTCCCTAAAATATGTGCAGGCGTCTTTGACGATGAGCACTCTTGCAACTGTGTGCCATGGAAATCGTGCACGAACACACAAGCGTCAATATTCTGTCGACTGCAGCTTTTAAAAGAATTGATTTCGGCTGCCATGCAGCTGCAATAAATAATAATCTGCGATTTCATATATATTTATTACCAACTGTGTTTCCAGTAGAGGGAGAAGTGCAGCGAAATGCCTGAGATGGTTGAGACGCCTTAATAATTACTTCAAGGCGAACAATCAAAGAGATGGCTGCCTCCTTCTGATTCTTGGCTTTTGGTTCCTGCGAAATAAATGTGATATTTGGGGTATATTGTTGTGCATGCAACAAATAGGCTATGCATAAGTGCAAACCAGTGTGAAAGATGAATAACTGTTATTCTCTATCGGAGAAGATGCCCGTGCGCAAATGTGAGACGGATCTCTCTGGGAAACAAATAAAATCACTTCCTTGTGATACACTAAAATAAAGTTTGAGTTCGGACAAAGATCCCAATTAAGACAAGACACCTTCAAGAAACTATTACTGTTCCGAAAAAGACACATACGACAAACATTGTATTACCGGCTTAAGGCTTATGCATAAAAACAAGCGTATTTCCATAGGTTTCGCAAGTTTCATTTAGTCATCCTTTGAAATCCTCAGTAGCAACTGCGCAGTGTTTTTAAGTTGATCCTAAGAGGTACCTATTAATGTGAACAGCATCATTTGCCTATTTGATCCGTTTGGGGCTATCTATCTATCTGTCCTCTTGCGATGGCTCAGTGCCCCAAGTTTTCGACTTGCTTAGGCCACTGATAGGTATGAGCTCCCGGTCGTGAGGTCGTCATTGTCGTTCCATTATCGTCATTCAGCTTCGTGATCACAGTCGCTTCATGCTGTCATCGTGACGCGCTTTGCTGTGATCCTGTAGACCAAGTTGTCTAACAGCTTTAGTAACTATGTATAGGCTCATGGTTTTGATGCCATCCCGGTCATTGCGTGGTCGTCATTGCAGCTTTGTCACTAAACTCATGCCGTCATGCCGAGGTAGTCACGCTGTTGTCGTCATACAGTAATACATTCTTTGTCGCACCATCGTTAGGTCCAAGTGGTCTAAAGCTTGGGCCACTTGGTGCATGTTATTGGTCGTGATGCCTTCTTGGCCATTACAAGTAAACCTGTTTTCATCGCTATTTGTGAGTTTATAATATATGCTCAACCTGTAAACAAACCCGCCGCGGCTGCTCAGTGGCTATGGCGTTAGGCTGCTGAGCACGAGGTCGCGGGATCGAATCCCGGCCACGGCGGCCGCATTTCGATGGGGGCGAAATGCAAAAACACCCGTGTACCTAGATTTAGGTGCACGTCAAAGAACCCCAGGTGGTCGAAATTTCCGGAGTCCTCCTCTACGGCGTGCCTCATAATCAGAAAGTGGTTTTGGCACGTAAAACCCCATAATTTAAAAAAAAAACCTGTAAACATCCCAGTGGGATTGACAGTATCTGAAAATAAATACATAAATAACGTCGTCATTCCATCTTTGTTATCAGGCTGTTGTCATGCCATCGTCATCATATCGCCTTCGCACTTCAATCGATGTCAATGTTTCTTCTTCATTCTATTGTACTCATCCTGTCGTCATGCAGTCGTGATTATGCCGTCCTTGTCATGCCGTGATCGCGAGACAGTCACTATCATGCATCTGTGATCAGACCGTCGTCGTCACCAGGGTCATGCCATAATCATCATTCCAGATTTTTCATCCGGTTGCCGTCATAACGTCGTTGTCACGCCATAGTCGCCATACAATCGCCATCTCATTGTGCTCATACGTTTTGCTCATTGTGCGTGTCTTCATACAGCCGTTATCGTCGCCACACTGTTGTCGTTACACCAGCGAAAAATATAATTGTCGACATTGCATGTCGCCATAGCGTCGTCATTATACCGCCTTTGCCATTCCATTGATATCATTCGTCTCATGACTTTCCATCGTCACTGCGTTAGCATCATACCGCCATGCTCATGGGTGACCTTGGGAAGCGAGTGTCACAGCAAAGTGGGACGATGTTAATTTGGCACGCAGCCGAAGCAACGACAGTCTAAGGATTACCACTGCATGTGGAAAATAAACGTGACTTGGGAAATACTGTCTGTCGCCACATTCCTCTAACGCTATTCGCATTACCGTAAGCACTGAACGTGAGATTAGTTTTGCCACAATTCTTTTTAATATATTATTTCAATAATACAAAAATTCATGGGTCTCATATTATCCCCGAGACAACTTGACGGCTAAAGCCTAAATGGCGATGCGTTAGACGGACACATTGCGTACAATTAGCTTAGTTAATTCACTTACTCGTCGCCTTAATTCCCATAGTATCCTCTCACCAAAGGTCGTGGGTTCGAGTACTTTGGTCAACTCTATCTTAATTAGCTGTACCTTAACTAATTTCATCTTAACAGAAAAAATTACTGGTTTGACTCCCACCTATGGTCGCCGGTACGAGTGCCTTAATTAACTCTATCTTAACTACCTCTGCTTTAGTTTACTTTTCCTTATTTACCTCCAAAGGTCTAGGGTTCCACTGCTACCGAAGGCCGAGGGTTCGACTCCGACCAAAGGTTATGGGTTCGAGTGCTTTAACTCTGCTCTAATTATTGGTGTCTCAAATAACTTCGCCTTCGTTTACACCGATGGTCACGGTTTCGGCTCCCACAAATGGCCATGGTTCGACTCCCACAGAAGATCGATGTTTCGTAGCCTTAAATAACACAAAAGGTCGGATGTTCGACTCCCACCGAAGGTCGAGGTTTAGTAGCCTTAAATAACACGAAAGATCGTGGGTTCAACTCCCACCGAACGTGAAGAGCTCGCGGCCTTTCTGTACGTTTCCTGTCGTCGCCTTTTCGCTCAACGTCGACTGAATGATGAGAAATATAAGGCTTTCACCTTAATAAATACAGTCTGTGGTTGTACTTGCCACAATCACGACTTGATGATGAAGCGCGCTGTAGTGCTCAACTATGGATTAAGTTTGACAACCTTGGTTTTTTGAGTGTGCACTTAAGCCTAAATAAACGAGTGTTTTTGCACTTCGTCGACATCTAAATGCGGCTGGTGCAACGCAAATTTCCCCCTCAGCGGGGCAACGCCATAGCCGCTAGATTACGGCGGCAAGATTAAATTGGTACCGCTGGTCGTCCCAAGGCAACCTGCGTCGTTGAGGAGTCTGTTTGTTCTCCCGCATTCTTAATGTAGGTCGCATTATATCAAATTAGCGAACCAGATTTTATCTCTTGGCCGCACCAGCGTTTTCCTATGCGAAAGTGGTATCGCCTTCACACAATGTTTTCGCCTGAATTAAGCCGTGCCGCTGCGCACTCCCTCCTTCTATTCTCTCCAACACACAAATGCTGTGGGTTACTCCCCTTCAGAAATAATACAATTTGAGACGACTACTTGTTTCAACGATGACGCCAATCAGCCATGCTTCGGTTGCTTGCTTACCTTGCTTATCACAAACAACCATCTGATCTATAAGGTGTCCCTGCTAAACTTAACCACGCTGTAAAACGAAGCTACATATTGTCATGAGGTCAAAAAAACAGAATGATGGATCAGAATGTTAGAAACAATAACAGGCTCTGTATTTAAAGACCACAAGAGCCGACGCGCCAACTTCGTATTTTTTCAAAGCGAGCGTGGTCACTGCCCGTGTGCCTCAATTAATTTTCTTCTAATGCTAGCCTTTAGTCGGGCCATTAGCCTCTCTTCGTAGAATGCATTGTCCTGATGCTTTATGGTCACAGCAACAGGACCAGGACACGGTTGCGGCCTTAAGCTTAAAAAAATTCGACGTGGGTATTGTCTATAAATTCGGGAAACGGCATGCAGATGCCGATTGTCTGTCCCGCGCACTTGGTCCGGAGGAAGCCCTCCGGACCAAGTGCACAACTTCCGGTAGATGCCGTCGACAGCTTGAGCAATGCTGACTATCGGGAGCAACCTTACAGCTAACATCAGTGAGCCACCGAAGAACTTTGTATGGCCAGAAGTAGCGGCTTTAAGTTTTTCCGAAAGGCCGCGACGGCGAATGAGAATCCAAATCCAAACTCTCTCTCCTGTCTCGTAGGAGACTGGTCGGTAACGAAGATTATAGCGTCTCGAGTCATAATCCTGCTGCCTATGAATACGTATGCGAGAGAGTTGCCGCGCTTCTTCACCACGCTGAGTGAACTCTTCAGCATCCGTTTCGATGCCATCGCATTCATGTGGCAGCATCGCATCTAGCATAGTTGTGACTTCACGACCATGCAGTAGACGGAACGGTGTCATTCGTGTTGTCTCCTGCTGAGCCGTATTGCATTTCAAAGTTGCCATACGGCAAGATTTCATCCCAGTTCTTGTGTTCTACATCCACGTACATGGAGAGCGTATGCGTTAGCGTCTTATTCAGGCGTTCTGTCAGTCCATTCGTTTGCGGATGGTACGCCGTTGTTCGCTGGTGAGCTGTTCCACTAAGTCTTAATACTGTGTCCGATAGCTCGGCTATATATGCACTTCCCCTGTCAGTTAATACTACTGCTGGAGCGCCATGCCTCAGTATATATACCACATCCTCTATAAAAGATCGGGCTGCTTCCCTTGCCATGCTCCGCTCCACAGCCTTGGTTTAGGCGTAGCGAGTGAGGTAGCCTGTAGCTACGATAATTCATCTGTGACCGGCAGCAGAAGGTGGGAATGGGCCTATAAGGTCCCTTCCAACTTCAGTAAATGGAGTTGCGGCCACTTCAACAGGATAGAGGATGCCTGCTGGTTTGACTGCTGGCACTTTTTGCTGCTGGCATTCAAGGAATACCCGGACGCATTGTTGAACGGTCGCCGTGAGTCTTGGCCACTAGTATTTTTTTCGCACCATGCACAGCGTTTGTGTGTAGCCCAATGATGGTATGTTGCTTCATCATGACATGCCTGTGATATCTCACTCCTGAGAGGTGTTGGGATGACGAGTTAGAAGGTGTTTCCATTCGGAGAGAAGTTCGCCTTATACAGAAGGTCCTTACGCAAGCAAAATGATGGCAGCCCTCTTGCGAAAAGCCTTGGAACAAGGGAAGTGTGACCCTCCAAGAAACTAATAATGGGTTGTAATTCCGGGCCGTCGCGTTGCTGCTGTGCGATTGTAACTGTGTTGACCACTCCGACGAAAGCTGCATCGTCGTCATCCTCCGCATTGGGAGATTCGAATGGGGCGCGAGACAGACAACCGGCATCTGCATGCCGTTTCCCGGATTTATAGACAATACCCACGTCGATTTTTTGAAGCTTAAGGCTCCATCGCGCCAATCGTCCTTATGGATCTTTTAGTTCATCAGCCAACAAAGGTAGTGGTGGTCACTGAAAACAATAAAGGAGCGACCGTACGAATACGGGCGAAATTTCCATAATGGCCCACACCACTGCAAAGCACTCTTTTTCCGTAGTGGATTAATTCGCTTCCGTACGGGAAAGGGATCTGCTTGCATAAGCTATTACTCGTTCAGTGCCGTCTTGCCACTGCACGAGTACTGCTCCTAAGCCGACACTGCTGGCCTCGGTGTGAACCAGTGCCACGGTGTCTTCGTCAAAGTGTCCGAGGGCTGGGAACTTTTGGATGCGTTGCCACAGCTCGTTGAACGCTTGTGGCTGTTCTTCACCCTATACGAATGCGACGTCTTTCCTGGTGAGGCGTTTCAACGGTGACGCAATCCGTGAAAAGTTACGAAGGAAGCGTCGGTAATAGGCGCGCTGTCCTAAAAATTGTCTAATTGCATTTTTGTCTGACGGCGCTGGAAAATTTGCAACGGCAGCTATTTGTCGGGATCAGGGCGTACACCTTCATTGCTTACCACATGACCGAGGAAGAGAAGCTCTTCAAAGCCAAAGTGGTATTTTTTCCGGCTTCTGCGTGAGAAACCGGCAGATAGGATGGCTTGAAAAAGCGCGTGTAATCGCCTCAAGTGCTCGTCAAAAATTGCAGAATGTACAATCACATCGTAAAAATATACTGAACACAAGTGCCGATTGAGGCCTGAGAGTAGTGTGTCCATTCGCCGCTGAAATCTGTCAGTTTCTGTCAGTTTCCTCTACCTTTACCATTATGGCTTCCATAAAGGTTTATTTTGTGATAGCCAATTAGCACTCTTTATAAATGACATAAGCTCTAACCTTGATCAAAACATCCCAGTTGATGCCCTCTTTTTAGATTTCGAGAAGGCGTTTGACAAAGTTCCGCACCAACGACTTCTCCTAAAACTTTCTCGCTTGCACCTTAATGCCCTTGTTTTTGGCTGGATACGAAATTTTTTGACTAACAGACAACAGTTTGTGTATGCTAACAACCATCCTCCTCTAAAAGCCCTGTTCTCTCCGGTGCACCCCAAGGCACAGTTCTCGGGCCCCTCCTTTTCCTTATACATATTAATGATTTACCGGCTAATCTTTCTTCTAACATTCGCCTTTTTGCTGATGATTGTGTCATTTATCGCCCAATAATAGCTGATACCGACAACCACGCATTGCAAGATGATCTAGACAAAGTTACCATTTGGTGCAGCATGTGGCTAATGTCACTGAGCACTACAAAGACTTTACTAGCACATTTTCATCGACGGAATCTTCACCATACTCCTAAGTACGTTCTCTGCAACTCGGAAATATCATCTGTGGAGTCATGCAAGTACCTCAGCCTTACACTCTCAAATAACCTTTCTTGGTCCTTTCATATTACGAACATCAATAACGAAGCCAATCGCACGCTTGGTTACTTCCACCGCAACTTGCACTTCGTACCACCATCCTTAAAGATATTAACTTATCTAACTTTTATCAGACCTAAGCTAGAATACGCATGCGATGTTTGGGACCTGCACCAGACCACCCTTTCTAACACTCTAGAGGCAGTCCAGAATAGTGCAGCTTGTATTTATTCTCATTATTCTTACCACACTAGTGTCTCTCAGCTAAAATTAAAAGCAGGAATTTCCAATCTAGATATAAGGCGTCATGTTTTCAGACTGTGTCTTTATCACAAATTTTATCATTCTTCTCCTAGTACTTCAGCCATCATTCCAGCCCACCGTCAATCTTGCCAATTACGTCACAAAAAATCTGTGTACCCTCCGCCTGCCCGGACCACTGCGCACCTACAGTCTTTCTTTGGGAAGACTGCCCGGGATTGGAATTACCTTTCCGCCGACGCCGTGCACCACTCCAATCCACATCATTTCAAGCCTTCTATTGAGTCCACATTTCACTGAAGTGGTCACCCATCCCTCGTGTTGTTATTACCGCACACCGGGGTCTTTGACGTAATAATAAATAAATAAATAAATAAATAAATAAATAAATAAATAAATAAATAAAATGTTGCCGGCGCGGAGCACAAGCCGAAGGGAAGTACATTAAGTTCATAAAGGCCGTCAGGTGCGACGAGCTCAGTGTTTTCTCGGTCTCTCTCGTCAACTTCAATTTGCCAGTAGCTGCTCCTCAAATCCATCGACGAGAAATAACAGGCATGTCGCAGTCTATCGAGGGAATCGTCTATACGAGGTTGCGTGTAAACGTCTTCGTTTGTGATCTGATTGAGCTCATGGTAATCAACACACAAACCTAAGCTGCCATCCATTTTTGTTTTTCGCTAGCACCACTGGTGACGCCTAACGACTCCTCGACAGCCGAATAACGTCGTCTTCAAGCATTCTTTTTACTTGACTTTCTATGGCTTCGCGTTCCTGTAGGGCCACTCGATACGGGTTCAGCCATATGGGCCTGGCTGTATCATCAGTGATAATTCGATATTTGGTCAACGGCGTTTGACCAGCTCTCGACGCCGACGAGAAGCAGTCCTGACAGTGATATACAAGCTCCAAGAGGATTTGTTTCTGCGCAGGCAGCAAGCTTGGGCCAACATCGATGGATAGATCTGGAGGCAAGGAAGGCAGGCTGGTGGAACTACCTTGCACTACAGTAAAGCAGTCTGTGACCTGATTGAGCTCCTCGACGTACGCGAGTGTCATACCTCTTGTAAGATGACGGCGCTCATGGCTAAAGTTTGTTACGAGAACTTCTGGGCGTCCACAGTTAATGTTGCCTATGCCTCTTGCAATGGATATGCAATAGTAGCGCTTGAATTTGTTCGGCGACAGCGTCGGAGTTGCTAGGTATGTCGCATGTCACCTCAAGCGCGGTGGAATAATCACGTCGTCATCGGCGACGCATAAACTTCTACGTTGCTGCTCTGTACAGTGTACAACTGAACCTGGGTCCATGCTAAACGTGACCGATCTGTCCGGAATGTTTATAACGGCACCGTGTTGACGCAGAAAAATCCATTCCCGAGATCAGGTTTTCGCAGTACTCCGGCAAAACGACAAAAGTAGCAACGAAGCGTTAGGCACCGATATTAATTCTAGCAGTAACTTTGTCTGTGGGTGTCATCAACTGGCCTCCTGCGGTTCTTATGTGGGGACCTGTCTCCGAATTCATGACTCTCTTAAGGCATTCGGCGAGTTTTTCGCTTATTATAGAGAAATCCCGGCCAGTATCTACTAGCGCTGTCGCTGGGCGTCCGTCTATGTAAACGGCGACGTCGGCGCCAACAATTTTGATTGGAGTAGGCGACGTCGTATTGTCCGGTCGTACTGATAACGTTGAGGGTGTTGTAGCAACTCGACGGTCGGCAACCTTCCCCCCAGAGGCCGCTGCATTTAGTTTGCCCGACGAGGACTAGGGGTACCTGACCCGGACTACGTCGGCGACTGTGAAGGTGCTGTGAAATGCTCGGTGCAGGTCACGGAGAGTGGGGTCAATGATACGGTGGAGCGAATGGCTGTGCTGTCATGGATACGCTGGTGTTGCATCTGTTGCTCCAACGAGCGCGACAGAATGTGGTTGCAAAGGTCTGATATCCAGGGTCATGATACGGGCAAAAACGGGTAATATGACCGGCTTCCCCGCAATGGAAGCAAAGTGGACGTCGGTCGAAGGAGCGCCACAAGTCTATCTTGCGAACAAGCGGTAGACTGATGGGCGGCCTTTGCGACCAAGTTGGAGTAGTCGGCGCAGAGTAGTAGGACGGCGTTTCCACGGGCGCATTAAGATGCCGAGTCGGCGACGGCGGCCGGTGGTACGGAGGGGTTGACTCGTTGTAAGTACGGGGCACGGACGACGAGCCGTGCGTCGCTGGGGTTTGACGACGGACGGTCGACGCGCCGTTTATCGACCGCTGGTCTGGCAGCAATTCGGGCCAACAAAACGCTTGCCTGATTTCCTGCCGTACAACCTCTGCGACAGAAGCCACCACAGGTTCTCGCGAAGTCACCCCAATGTTGCGAATCTCCTCCCGAAAGACCTCGCGGATGAGCTCACGTAGGGAACACTCACTGCCGGCAGTCAGTGCAGAGGCGCTGATAGAGGCGCTGCTCGGTCGGTCGTGCTGGCGGCACCATTGTTGAAGTGCTCGCTTGATCGTAGTTGCCTCCTTGATGAAGTCCACAACAGCTGTCGGCGGTTGCGAAGAAGACCTGCGAACAGTTGCTCCTTCACGCCTTATATCAAATGCCTGATTTTCTTTGTTTCATGCATCGTGGGGCAACTGAAAGAGGTAGGTCATGCCCTCCGCAAACATGGCGACGCTCTCATTCGGTTTTTGTGTTCGCGATTTGATGAGTTGTTGAGCCTAATCGCGACAATCGTTGTTAAGGAAGGTATCCAAACTCATCCCAGGCAGACAGTGTGCCCTCTCGGTTCCCGTACCGCGTATGAGCGCTGTCCCGCAGGACGAAGTACACGTGCGACAGTTTCTGTTCTCAAGTCCAACGATTCACCTTGGTGACTCTCTCCTATTGTTCGAGCAATTCCTCGACGTCCTCAAAAACGTCACAGTGGAAGGTCTCGGGAATCCGAAGGCGCTCAACAGTTACCTGTGAAGCGCCTGCCGATGCCATTTCTTCAGACGGAGGACTCCTTGGCTGGGCAAGTTCCAAGCGAACTACCTCGCTGTCACCGACTGTAGCGGTGGACAGGAGTATCCGCGTCCGGAACTCCTTGTGGATTCGTACTCGCAGTGCTGTTCCGCAGATCAGTACCGAGAACCAGGTGTTGAAGTCCAGCACCTCCACCAGTGTCGCGAGGTCAAACAAACGGGACGCAGGACCAGAATGTTAGAAACAAAAACCAGCTCTGTATTCACAGACCACAAGAGCCGGCGCGCCAACTTCTTCTTCTTGCAAAGGTAGCGTGATCGTTGCTCGTGTCCCTCAATTCATTTTCTTCTATTGCTAGCCTTTAGTCGTGACATTATATAACAAGCGGTTTGCAAGATACGACTTCAGGACGCTGGAACGCTTAAGTCAGAACACTGACCACCGAATACCGTAGGTTTTATCATTGAACTTTGAACCGTTTGTCTTAAGTAATTTATCTTGTTGAACGCCTTGGCGAACCTTAGCTGGCACACAGGCTGCATAAAACACCGAATCTCACTGCCCTTGAAGGCTCTATGCAAAGCTTGGCGGCGTGCATATGTTCCTTTCAAAGGAGAGGAAGGTCGGACTCGCATCTAGAAAGTTTTTCGCGTAATAGAGAATTAATATATGGAAGTGATATAACCATGCAGTGGGCTTTACAGTCGTGGCCGTCTATCAAGCATCGGACCCTCTAGAATATTTGTGGAAGGAGATGCCAATTATTTGCCCATTCGTTCAAAACGCTAACAAGGTGACGGCATGTTGAAGCGGTGGGGCAATGTCGGTGCCATGAAGGCCTCATGCTAGTGGTTCATTTGGTCATCGCTTGTTTTCAATGTGTAACGGAGCTCCATTTTGAAGTACGAAGAATGCTGTCGTCTGTTCCGCGTACTTGTTCTACCCAGGTTACCAAACAGCTGATCGCTGTGCATTACTCGTAAGAAGTTACAGATATATATATATATATATGACAGTTTACGAAAGTGCAGTCCAGTGGTCAAATAATTGCTTTGATAAAACTTGCCATGGGAATTAGTATAGCAACCAGTGCTTCGGAAACGACACATATAAATGTGACTCGAACAAATAAACCTGCTTGGCCGAGAGAAACTTCCGCGCAGCAAGCTTTTTGCTGAGTGCATCGAGCTCGTTCACGTTTTCTAACTCGCAGAGCTAACCCGGTGTCTCTAACTCATGGGTCTCCAAACTATTGCCCGCGCGCCGGATATGGCCCGCAGATGCTTTTTAGACTGTGCACGGGCAGCAGTAGTCCATCCGGTGACGGCGGGCCCACATACTGGCCGTTTTTTTTCACAATGTCTCCAATGTGCATCCAACTGAGAACGTGGCATGCCCGCCGAGGCCTCAGATATTGCGCTTTTTCCTGGGAGCCCGTTTTACTGAAGGTACGAGACCACGCCCCGATGCTGGGTTGTCGAAACCAGTGTCAAAGGTTGAGCCCTGTGCTATTATGCTATCATCACACGAGGAGTGCATGACACTCCGATTGGTCGGTCCCGGCCACAACGTCAGAAGGCGTGCCGAAGCTTTCCGGGCTTGTCGGTGTTCTGCGCCCTGACACCTTTAACCAGCCTGACGCCCGCGAAACTAGAGCATGTAACCAGTTCTGTAGGTATAAATCTGCCTTCTTCAGTCCACAAGACGCTGAGAGCTTCAGTCCACAGCATGCATCGCACGGTAACAGGGAAGGACATGAGTAAAATATTACAAATGACTGTGTCCGTGCGCATCTTGTAGTGGGGCCTAATTAAATATGCCACTATTTATGGTGACAAGCAAAAATGTCGCGCCTTTGTCGTACGGTCACAGTGCTAACAATTCTAGGAGCTATGCCCATGTAACCATCACACGAGGACCAGAGCACACAACGTTAATAAGGTCGTAGTGGTTGCGAAGACCAATTGATGATTTTTATGTAGTGGCTATGGACAGTTGCCTTTCATGCAGTATGTCAGTAAATGTGCGAATTTTGTTTACACCTACCCGTGGCGTAGTTGCGCTCTAGTTTATTCAAACAACACAACATGGCGTTAGCATGATTAGCCACAACATGATGCTAATCATAAGCTCATTGCGCTGCCACAGTACGATGGCTCTGGTGGGAGTTCGCACTCTGTGGGCGACGGTGCATAGAAATCAAGCATGTGAGTAATGATATCAGGAAAACCTTTACCTTGGACCAGCATGCTGTATTTTCTGTTGTCGCATTGGAAGGGTCGGCCGGTCGCGTCTCCTGTGTGTAAATGACGTTTGTGCAGGAAGAAAGAAATGAGGGCACATGATTAAAATATTCTGTAGCTCTCACAATTATTGCGATGGTTATTCTTGCGATGGTTATTATTGCGAAGAGAGTGATAACCTAAATATGTTTGGGTGATGGTTCCTACATATATTCCTGATAAGTTGACGAAAACCACTCTTTTACGCGCAGCACACGAAGGAGTTAGGTGACCAGGCATGTTTTGTCTCACAGTAGGTAACAAAAACAACAACAAAAAGATATTGCTATGGAACATGCAGTCCAAAATCCCAACATTGGTAAAATAATTTAAGTAGACATCCACCCTTCTAGACGTCATGACTGTAATGCAAAACCTGGCAAGGAAGAAGAAACATATCGAAAGAGCAGACTGGTGAGCTAGTTGGTATAGCTGCACCACTTGGGGTGTAGCGAAAATGGCCACGCAAGACTACAGAGGAGCCGAAGACAAAGCGCCCCTAGCAACTGAATGTTTTTTGCACGTGGAAACTACACATATGTCATAGTACAACAAGAAGATAGAGGGAAACACAACCCGTGGTCACTACAGTATGTGAAATGAGCACGTGCAATAAACAATCAGTTATTATCACTGTGACTTCGCCTCCTTTGTCACCCTGCGTGCCAATTTGTGCTATACATCGTTAATAAATATATAATGAACACACCCGCAGACTACCTTTTATATGTTACTAAAGAAGTCGGCACTTTCACCGAAAGGGCGATGTGTAGATAGCGATAGCAAGGCTTAGCGTTGGTGCTTGAAACGATAGGAGAGTGTTTTCGCTATAGTTGCGTGTGATATTGGCGCGACACTGGCACCTGCTGGGCAGAAGCAACAGCGGCCTGGCACTTGCTAGTTTCTATCAGTGCTGATGTGAGGATTGCTGTCAGGTGGCGTTGCAAGCGGCGTGCCTCGATCGTGCACGTGTTCAAAACGAGGAAAAATTATCGACATTAGTCGGCGCCCAGTGAAATATTTCATAGCGATATCTTCACGTTTACTCTACAGACTACAGCATACACTGCAGCTTCTCAGCGGGAATAGCAGTGGGCTTATAGCTTGCGTGCGTGCGATGATCGTGCCAGCAGCGGCGGGCAAAACTCCGCCCACAGCTCCTCCACCAGAGTGATTGAGGGCGTTGAAGGTGTGTCCACCTCGCCATCTCTGGAGACCTTCTAGCTCTGCGCGTGCGAGCCGCGCAAACACCGTTAGCGGGACAAGACAATCGCCGCGCAGACGGCGTACTTGAGTTCACATCAAGCATACGTGTAATTGCTATTGTTTTCATTCATAAAATATAGGTTTTAAAGCCAGAACACTCAGAATCAAGGCAACGGAATTAGTGTATAATTAATGTCATCGATATTGCGATTAGCATTGAAGCCATGCAACGAAAGACCGTAATTCTGCTGAAGAGACCCTTCATGCACAAGGCGTATGCTGCAGCTGAGCTACTTTCTCACGAATCCATTTGAACACACGGCGTTAGCTAGGGGCGTCGACGCGAAGTCCACGCGTGGTAAGTCTGGGATTGTACAGGGTGTCCCTGCTAAGTTTGGCCAAAGTTTAAAACTATGCGAATGCCACCTAGCTGGACAGAACCAAAGTAACGTTGTTTGCCGTCACTTGGAGACACTCAGATTATTTTTTTTCATTCTACCTAATTACAGAATTCATCCTAATTATTTATTCATTTTCTCAAATAATTTAATTATATGAAAGTGTCAATGAGAAAATTGTAGAGCAACATCAAAAACTCCCGATACAGCTTTCTGTCGCTCAATACGTGCTACATAAAAGTGCTGTTCCGAGCGTGAAAGCAGCCCGCAAATACATGGAACGTGCGCCCACCGGCCAGTCGTGCGGTAATTTTGCACGCATCAGCGGGCTTCTTTTATGTAGCACGTATTCTGCAACAGAAAGCTGTATCGGGTGTTTTCACGTCGCTTTTCAATTTGCTAATTGACGTTTTTTTCTAATTACCTAATTATATTGTCTATTTCATCTAATTATTTAAGAAGTTGATAAATAAATTAAATCTAATTATCTGATTAGGCAGAATGAAAAAATCATTTCAGTAAGCTACTTGAACGAATAGCCAACAAACATAGTGGAATGAAAGAAGGCAATATGGTTACACTAGTCCAAGCGTTCGTAATTATCAGAAATGTATACGTGGAATCATACCTACGATGGTGCTTGTCGGAAAGATACAAATTGCCTTATGGGTTGCCCCTATTCAGGGGTCCTTAAGTTAATAAAGTGAAATAAATGAATGAAACATCGATTATACAAGGATTACTTGAAATTGGAGACAGCAAATATCCTAGATGCACGCCTGCTCAGGAAGACAAACATGCTGCTGCTTACTTTTAACACGCATAGCTCCCGAACCGGCTCGTATTCTACTGCGAGATCACAAGGGTGTACGAGTACAGCTTGAGTAAAGTAACCTGATACAATTGCCACAGAGCATGGCACATCACCCAGTACTGCCCTTCAGACGAAACTCGTAAGCTGTACGAACAAAAACATCATGAAGATAAGGAATACAACAAAGAGCTGTTCTCTTACGCCTGACAGACACAGGGTCATGCATTGCTACATTCAACTTGCCGTAGCCTTCTACTGGAAGACTCAAAGTCAAGCAAAACATAGAATAAGCTCAGAGCACAATGTCCTAGCCTGAAGCAATGCGTCCGCGAACACCCAAAAATTGACGCTGTCCGCTGACTATGAAAAAGAAATAAATGGGATAAAAAAGGAAAGTCTACAGGTGAGAGTGCTGCTACATGAAATACTCGCACAACTGTCACCGTCGCACCCAGATGTGCAAATAGCAAAAACATCGCGGAATAGTGAATCAAGGACGCCGGTGGATGGAGCAAAACGTGTAATCTCACGCAATCGGGACTGGTGATCAGTGAATCGTCATATCAAGGTAACTTCTAGAAAGCCGAAATATGCCGTAACTGCAAAGCTCCAGCAGAGCCAGGCACTCTCAACGTCTAAAACCACTCGCAGGTCAAGACGATGTACGTGCACACGCTGAGCATTGTGACGCAGAACAGAAACACCGAGATCAATCGCCTTGAAAGAATCTAAGGGAGGAATTTCAGGCACTAACAATGTAGTGCAAACCCAGATGAAAGCAATATATTCGCGCAAATTCACAGAAAATATGCAGAAACAACCCACCAACCCAAACGGCTGTAAGCCGGCACATGAAAGACGACCGCAAGACAGGTATGCATGCAAGGCAAGTGTCAAATACTAACACAGAATGAACCTAAACTAAAACAGTAAATTAAATAAAATAAGTCGCTGTTTCGCTTGCGAAGGGAAGCAACGATTGTGACAGCAAATTAGTGCACACCTATACGAAGTAAGGATAGTAGATTTATCAGCCGTATAAACTTGGAAAAATTCGTTTATTCATTGAATTAACAAGCATAAGATGTCAGCATGCACGAGCATACATGAATACATCACACCCGACGAGCGCGGACACTCTCTGTCGAAAGGCTGGTGCGAGCAACGCGGCAGCAGCAACGAGCGAAGTGACCTTCGTACTATCTATCGCTTCAACGCAAAAGCGGCGAGCACACAGCTCGCACAAAGGTATGAGCCGTCTGCATATCACTTTCAAAATATGGCGCGCGCGACCGACCGCAGCCGTCGCCTCCCCCCCCTCCCCCGCGCTGCCTCCAAGCTTGCCTCCATATATGGCGCGCGAGATTGATCTGCGATCATCAGGTCCCCTTACGGCCGGTCGCGAAATGCGCAGTTGCTGCCGCAGCACTACCACCGCCCCGCCCTCGTCTATCCCTTCCCATCCCCACGACCTTTCGCGCGACGAATCACGGCGCGTTGGCTTTCCGCTTCCTTCCTTCGCGCGCGCGAGATTAAGCCGCGATTGTCGGCTTCCATCACGTGCTCTCACTCGCAAACACAGCATACGACGCGCGGCGACGGTGTGATCGCTCTTGGACCTTATGCGGAACATAAGGCGAGCCGCGCAAGTTGAAATATCGGCCTGACGTGCTGCTGCGACGAGATGTTCTCACTTCTTGCGCTCAACGTCATGAAACAGTGTATAGGTAGCCGTTTTAGAATCTTCCTCTTGGGTTCTAATCCTTTGACTTATACCTTTCTACTGCCTATCTCATGGTGATGTAAGATTTGGTACACATCTGCCTCACAGGGAGGATGCACGTGAAAAGAACCACTCTTAACTCATCTTGGGCTCGAAGGGACGGAGACATAAAATGGCGGCCTGGAGAGAGAGCGGGCCTGCCTGGTGTCAAAAAGTAAATTAATTACTTACATGGCATGTTTTGGCGGTGTCACAACGGTTGGCCTTGTTCTCGTTGGGTCTACGCCATGTTTCACAAGTTTGGCACGAAGCATAGTTTCAAGAGCAGATGACCGACCTGCACTTTGCATAGTGGACAAAATGAACAAACATGCAGCCAACACGACAAAAATATGGAAGCAGGGAGCCTGCGTCATCGTAAAATGGCATAGGCGGCCTACGTCTGATGGGCCCTCTGTTATACGCCGCCTCTTATATATATATATATATATATATATATATATATATATATATATATATATATATATATATATATATATATATATATATACCCATACAAACGAATAGTGTTAAGAAACAAATGTTCTTGTTTTTTTTTTCATAGTATTGTTTGTAATGCGAAATTTTCTTCGCACATTTCTATGCAGCGCGAGTGAGTGTGAATGAATGATCTTTTAGGTCAAGAAGGGTAGAAAACTTGCTTATTTGTTCCATTCTACAATATGGGCTTGAAGAAACGAAGAAACTGCTAAAGAAGGCTTGCATTTCTGAAGCATTAGATATTCGCACGCAGTGATTTACGCTGACAGAACAGCCTCAGGTTTTATTAGGGGCCCAGTATATGCGCTACTAATAACCAACAAATTTGCATGTACAACAATGTTTTGCATCCCTCCAACGCGGCATGCAAAACATTCGATCGAATATTCTGTTAAGAAAAAAAAACTGTAATCGAGTCATGCAGAGTCTGTGTTACCAAAAAATATTGCACCTTCAATTGCTGCAGTGGGTCTGCATTGTCTCTTGACATAGTGTCACTGGTTCTCAAGCATTACTAAAGAAAAATTCTAATAGGATTCCCTACGTAAAAAATGGCTCATTGCAGCTGCAGCGGGAAAGTTTTGTGGTGAAGAGTTGCATCTAAAATATTCCCAAGCAGACAAAGGATGGTGAGATGAAATGCCTGAAAAACGGCGTGTTTTCTGAGCAGGTACTACATCTTCGTTCTAGCTCACAATAGTTACTGCACCCTAACCACAGTGAAGTCTATGCAAAGCTAGCTTGTCCCTACATACACGTAGTAAAGAGTCCTACAAGTTATATCTAAGAGTGTCGCCCCCCCCCAAAAAAAAAATTTCTGTTTTCTGTTCTATATAGATTTCACCTCCATGACCGCGTCCACGACAGCACTGTGAAAATGGATTTCATTTTGCGTCCATGCGCCGTGGCACAGACACGTTACTCGGAAGAATTAACTCTGATCAATGCGCTTGTCCTCCTCCTCAATGCCACTGAAGAAGTGTATTGCCTTCACGCTTCACGCTCACAATTCACGGTGACCAACACCAATGCCGTTATCTGGTCGCTTCTTCGCGGTGGCCGAGCCAGGCATTGAGCCGAAGGGATTCCTCCGAGTAACGCCTTGGACTACTAGTGTCGCGATGCG
The DNA here is from genome assembly GCF_050947875.1 of Dermacentor variabilis. NCBI lineage: Eukaryota > Metazoa > Arthropoda > Arachnida > Ixodida > Ixodidae > Dermacentor > Dermacentor variabilis. The sequence goes on from NC_134573.1 coordinate 47,817,862, forward strand.
CGGACGCGTAATCATGCAGCTCTGTTCATATTTCGCGTTTTTTTTTATAATGCGGAAAAAATAATTACTCGAGACATAACACGCTGAAAAGAACTGAATCGTGTGTTCTAAAACACACATTACTTTTCTATCAAAATTTGTGCCCCCAATTCAGTAAGTAAAAACATGGATAATGAATCTCATCTAATTACCGATAGTTCTATAATGAAAAAAAAATATCCTGCTTCGGTACGTCACTGCCGACAGAATACCATCGGTTTCGTCTTCGCGTATTCTATATCTTATATTTAAAAGCTCCGCTAACATTAGCTCGGACCGTGTGCAAATAGGATGAATATTAGGCATTATATACTCATGGCAACCTGAAAATGAAATGGACGATATTAAAAAAATGGCAATGGCATCATGCATTGAAGTAATCCTATGTGTTTATTTTGTGACCAAAAATTATATTCTAATTTGTTTTTCGAGTGAATGATGAGACGGTATGCAGAACAAGAAATACCCTTGTCCATCTTCGCTGCCGCCTTGTAGTGAGAAGTTGTTTTAATAAAGAAGTCTTCAAATTCTTCCATGTAATCGTAGAAAAACTCTGCAACGTCTTGCATACCTGCAAATAAATCTGCCTTGCTCTAATTTTTCATTAGGTTCGGTTGGTGCGCGGGCAGTCCAAATTATTGTTAAGAGAAGTGAAGAGCATTGATCGGTATTCCTCAATAAGAGGCAGAAATAAATCGCGAACTATGTGATTTTGTTCTGTTTCTTTATTGGAGAAAAACAATTGTTGTGGGAAATACAAATTATTGCGCAAATGTTAAAGTAAATTGCTCATGACACTAACTTGCTGACGACAATGTGCGCATTTGAAGAAACTAAGAAGGCATTATGAAAGATACAGTTAGCGGCCTTTTCCACACATGTCAAAAGGCATGCCATAATGGTGGCGTGATACAGAAATTGAACAAAATTACTTCGGACTTGAGGCGAGAGATAAATATTGGGAATTTCAACTTTAAGCAGGTAGGCAGTAAAGACTCTTCTAAGCTGAATCTCTTAACTGTGTCGCTTAAGTAGATGTCGACAAGCCCTTAAAAGTGTACGAAAATGTGTAGTGATTAAAAAATGGGTTCGTGAGATCCAGGTGGTGTTTTATAAAAGCAAATTAGAATCATTGAACAGGCTTCGGTTAGTGGAACAAAGGTAGTAATCGCGACATATGAGGTTTCCTGCAAAACTGCCCATAACGAGTAACGAGTGCTGCAGTGTTGTTTATGAAGATCGTTTTTTTACACTGAAAGTACGCCTGTTGGCTCAATGTCAGTTGACTCTCAATTGTTTGCTACTAGTGTATAGAGGGTGTTTGAGCAAAAATTTTCAATTTTTTTTAAATGGCCTGTAGCAGAGAGCGCAATTCTATTTCTTGAGCTGGTCTCATTGATGAGGCGGATATTACGTGCAGAAAAAAATGAAATGCATAATTGACTAATTAAGAAAAATTCACACCTCACGCTTTTAACTAGTTACACTCTCGGACATATTGCAATTCAGACATTCTAGTGGGTGACAGAACAAGTCAGGTCCACTAGAAAAAAAGTTATGAGGATGGCACCATTTACGAGATATGCGTCGTCAAACAAGCGGTAAAAATGCGCTGTCGTTCCGCTTCCTTTCTTAAGAAAACTTCGTTTATGCACTGAAGAACAAAAGTAACTGGGATGCCAATGCATTTCGCCTCGAAATTCGGGACTTAATAAGTCAAAAGTGATGTCATCCTAAGAATTACTTCCAATTGGATCCACCCTGCTCGCTCCCAAACTATAATCTGTAAATTGAGTATGTACCACACGGTAATTAGTTCAAAAGTTCATCAGTAAATTTGCTAATTCTTCGATTATGCATTTCGATTTTTTAGAAATGTGCACGTCTTAGAGCACATCAGCTGATGAACTAGAATTATCTTGTCTGCCGCAGGCAATTCTTAGACATTCTTGGGAGCATTCCGTCAAAAACAGCCGGTGTGTGTATTCCAGCGACAATTATAAGCAAAAATGTCCTTGCCGCTGCACTTTTACAGCAATACATTTTTCATTGTGAATCGCTAGAACTTCTAAGAGTAAAATTGCCATTCAAGCTGTGAATTGCGTTGTGCAACTTATTAGTGAATAAAATTGCCCTTCACGCCGGGAATTGCGTTGTGCAACTTACTAGAGGATGGGGATTTTTCTATTCCATGAAACTTCGTTCAACGTTGTATGGAAACGACCTCACATTTTAAAGAATAGATACACGCTATGACATACTTGGTGACGCCTTTCGTTGTAAGAATTCCTGATGCAATAAACAGGCCTGTACATAACGAATTGTATGTAAATGATTACCTGTTATCAATAACATTTTCGTAGCTTTGGAAATAACAGATTATGTTTCGGTTGGTGAGGCTCACTGTGATTCAATAGCTCTTCAGTAAGCAATTACACGTAAATGCTGATTTATTCATGAGACGAGCTTTAAGAGGCTACACAGCCTTGAGCATTTGAATTTCGCGGGGACTATATTCGAACACGTGTGAACGTGCCACGCCGGCTCCTCGCGCATACGCACGGTCAGGAAGCCGAACCTAGACGCTTAGTATTTATTTCCTCGTCCGAAAACTGGAGGCACGCCCCAGATTTGGGCCGAGGAATTGAACGTGTGAGATAGTTACATGCATTGTGGCTTCTGCAAAAGTCAATGTGCCGTCAATCGAGCGCTGGACAGACGCACGCTTAGACATGGCCATTGGTCCGGACACAATTACCAGCAATTAAGAATACTGTCGGGCCCTGTTTCGATGGCGGTTCTCGTGCACGTGAAGTTGCACGTTCGCGGGTAAGGGTAAACGAGCCGCTATACGGATGCCGTCGCACGGAGAAAGAGCTTGACGAGGACTGGAAAGAGTGCAGGCGTCCACAATGACTTGAAGCTCGAGCGCGGTTACAATGTGAAGTGTGATAATTGAGTGCTTCCAGCCTATTCGAAAGTGTCTCGTAAGGCCCGTAGTTCGCCATAGCAGTACAACTCTTGTGTTCATGAGCGTTTCGGTAAATGCGCTAATGACGAACCCGGGCTCTCCGTGGAGCCTTTCGAGATTTAATAAGCGATTAAATTATCTGTTCCGTATAATATCGGTTCCGCATTCAGATTGTGAAATACTCGACACTCTATCAATGACATAGAATTTCTGCCACATGTACATGATGCTTGATCAACAAAACGAAAAAATGTTAACGTTTATTCTTTTGCTAATTTTATCGTGAGTAAAAAACAGGAGTACAAATTGCTGAATATATCGATTCCTTGGTTGTGGCTGTGACAATAGCTGGCATGGTCTTAAGCATATGAGTACGAAATTCTGCGGCCTATAGCGTAGTGATGGTGCGCGAATACTGACTCCATAAAGAGTGGTTGTTTCGTAGCTGCGGCTATTATTGATCATTGCGATCGTGAGGAATTGTTACTGCACCTGTGAATTTAAAACTTCGTGGAATTTCCCATTGTTAAACTAACGGGCGCACCAGTTCCGCGAATAGTGCGAAGCGTTCCTTATGCGGCAAATCCGCAGCTGCTTTCCGCGGCGCATGCGTCACAATTTTCCACGTTTCCATTTTGGGCAAATTTACGAGGCTGGTGCTCGTCTCTATGGCGCTACATACGTGCTATTTCACTGAAAACCGTAGCTTGATTGGACATTTCTTTAAAAGAATGGCACTGGTGGCGCTTCTAGTGCTTTGGCAACGTTATTATAAAATTTCCACACTTAAAAATGATGCTGCATATAACTCGCTGCGCCTTTTCAATTCTATGTACGATCGTTCATTCACTGCTTTAGCAGCTCAATATGCAATATTGTGTTTCCTTAGAATGCATGTTGGTCCATTTTATTACGCTATCAACAACCGCCGTCATCGGTGAATGTCCTTCGGCAATGTGTCGTTGTCAAACCTATTCCTTATGCCCGCCCTTGCCGCAGGGCGAGGAAGACGAAGTCTTCACCTACAACCGTCATGACCATTCCTTGGGCTATAGAATTCCATTCGCGAGTAAAGGAATATAGCTCTAAAATTTTGACTCTCCAAGCCATGCCACTAACCGCATCTAACTTCCGCGTAATTCAAAAGAGATAAAACATCATCATCATCAGCAGCAGCAGCGGCCTATTTATTTCCGCTAGCAGACGAAGGCACCTCCCAGTACTTTCGAATTACCCCTTCCTTTACATATTATGTCTGCATATTTCGTAATTTCATCACATTGGCAGGTTCTCCGCCGTCTTCGACTTCTCTCCTCATTCCTTGGCACCCATTCTCTATATCTTACAGATTAAAATTTCTGCCTTCCTTGTTGCAGAGCCTCGCCAATCTTAGTTTTCTTCATAATGTCAACTAGAATATCCACTTCCCTACTTGCTCTCTAATCCACACCACTGCCTTACTTTCTTTTAAAGCTACTCCTAACAATTATCTTTCTATCGCTCATTGAGCGATTTTTAACTTCTCCAGCTTCATTGTTCACATCCAGCGTTCTGCCCAACATCTTAGTAACGGTGCAATGCAGCGATTGCAGACTTTTCACGCACAGCTGTGAGCTGTCGGTCATAACTTTGCATTATCTTACTTGTGCGTTTAAAATAGTTTTTTTCCTTTTGTCGAAATTTCTTTCGTATGACCCCTAGCCTCGATAAAGGCCTTCTTGCAGAGATTCTAGAAGCTTACGGCCCATCATAAATTCTCGTTGTATTGCCTTAACGATAATATACTGCACTCCAATCGCAGGTATCTATGAAGCAATGAAGAAGGCGATTTGCTACAGAGAAGCACATGATACATAATCTGGTCTTTGTAGAGGGGCAACACGCTATATCTAATTCATACGAACAGCCACACAATATGTAGAGGCTATACAGAAATAGGCGTTCCTGGAAGCAAAGCACTGCTTACCACTGCGATTGGGGTTCGAACAAAGTGCATGAAATAACGTGCAGTTGAGCAGTTAGACAAACCGAAGCATGGAAGTGGCAACTAGTACTGAGCGTCGGGCGACATGACCACTGCGCTCTCGCACAATACTCATCCTTTGCATTTTATTATACCTCTTGAACTCGAGAGGCTCTTAGAGTCGCGGTGCCTGTGTGTGCATACCGAAGTCTAAAGCAGGAAATACAGTTGAGTGCATCGCATTGAGGCTCCTGGGGAGATGGTGGCGCCTGAAAACAGGCTCCAGTACACTGAAGTATGCCAAAGCAGGCGAAAATTGTTTATTACTGGAATAATTATACAGACGAATTGGGTGACAACCACGCTCAGTCAGCGCTGTGTACGTTGTCTCTGCTTTCGTCCTGTCCTTCGCGCTGTTGCGCTGTTTTTACCCCCTTCGTCATGAACGAACTAGCCCCAATTCAGGAACTCCCGCACTTATACGAACCCTCAGCGCCCGTGCCCTGTGACCTTCCCCGTCACCCCTGGCGCCGCCTTGCTGTCCCCTGTGCGACAGTACATGGACTGCCTGCGCACTGCGTTTGGATTCACGTGTTAGGCTGCGTATGACTGGCCGAGAATGCGAGGTCGATCCGAGATCATTGATGTCCTTATACATGCTTTTTCCTAGCATGCGCACTTTAGAGCAGCGGGCTAAGTTCTCGGAGAGTTGGTACATTATTAATTGAGAGAAAAACCTCCAAAACAAGCTAGCCAAACGAATTGACCTTGTTAAGGCGTGGGTTATCGCCTACCGGGTGGCGAAAGATATTGGAATATGACGGCTACTTGGTAGGCCAGCCGACAAGCCCCAGTAACTCTAGCTTAAGAATTGCCGCTTCCGACCCACCTGAAGCTTCACACAGGCTTGTTAGACGCAACGAACTTAAGTCACTTCGTACAAAACCTATGGGGCTTGACGTAGCTGCTGTGCGGCCTGCTAGCTCTTCGATCTGAAGCGGAACATCACCAAGCATTGCTGCAGTCCTCTCCTCGTACTAAGCAGGGAGTATCTGTTGGCGGTCAAAATTTGATTTTTGAGCTCTGCTTAAAGTGCTTCGCTGGGGTTGGCGAACTCATCATTGCTTTTATTCAGGCGTTGAAGAACGCTACGAAGCACCGTGAGATCAAGGTATTTGCTGGCTGGATACTGCAACCCCTCAACTTCTTTAATGAACTACGTGCAATCGTTGTCATCGAGCTGCACTCAGTCATCGCAACCCACGAAAATGAGTCCGAGGTTTCTACACCATTGCAAAGTTAGGACACCTTGCTGCCCCGGGTGATCAAGATTCCGCAGTCGCTTATTTCCGGAACAAGCCGACAGCCCCCGGCGCCACGAGCTCTTGTCTACATCACTTGGTTTTTCTTTCTTTAGGCGTAAGAAAGTGACTATTGCCCAACTAAGCTACCAACCCAACCGAAATCGAACACGGAGCCAGAGGTGAAGCATTGCTTTCAGCTGATCTCGAGTGTACGTATTTTCCGTCATCTCGAAACCGAACCTCACCCAGATGTTCTTTGTAAACCACTCCGAGGACACAGGTTGAACTCGGAGGGCTCGTTGCTGAAATTATATGATCGTGCGTGCCGCAACGTTTACGAAAGCCAGCGAGAGCTCCCACGCTTCTTTGGCGTAGCGCGCCGCGCTGCCGCCTTGAAAACAGACAAGTGGTTCGCCACCGAGATCTGAGTGGCAAATTCAACAATCGGCTTTCACAGTTTGCTAAATTCCTATTATTCGATCGAACTTTTTTCTTCGTATGTGATCGTGGAGTTTGCTCCACAATCACATACGAAGCATGCACATTGACTATCCCTATGCGGTGCACGCCCAGTCAGATTGCCTTGATATATTATATGTGATTTCATCGGGATTTTTATTTCATCTGGGGAAGTACGTGAGTACTATGCGTATGTCTATCGAAATGTACCGTGCCTACCTGACGTCGGTTAATGGAGCTAGTATGGACTTAATTACAAGTTATTTCATTTAGACTGAATATCACCTAGGGCTTGTTATGGATTATGTCAGGCCTGTTTGCGGTAAACAGCAATCAAAGGCGAGCAAAATCACAGAGCGTGTACAATCCGGCTTTTATTTCGTAGGTCTCGTGCATAATATTGGTTGTGGCATTATCACAGGTTCGATGCCGTGTTGACATTAGTCACTTATTTCCACGGCTTTCCTGGGCACCAACGTACGCGCTGTACGCATAGTCGCTGCACATGCCCTGGACAGTCCGTTGCGAACGCAGCGCCGTCGTGGAGGTCTTGTTCTCACGGAACCTCCTGCATTTAGGCACAGCATCAGGCTTGTTCCGCTGTCCGCTAGGCTTCTTACAGTTTGAGTTATGTTTTGAGTCGCTAATATCGCTTCTACCGTGTGATTGACGATTCGGGAAAAATCTACTCGCCAAGCGCAGACGGCGACCGATAACAAACGCAAGAAAATAGACGTTTTATTTAGGGCGCTCAATTATTAATAAGTGGTAATCCAAATTTCTGTAATTGTGTACAGAAAAGAAACAGGAGAGAGGAAACGTAGGGAGGTTAACCAGGCGCACGTTCGGTTTGCTACCCTGCATTGAGGAAGGGGTATAGGAATGAAAAGATAGAGAGGAGATAGAGAGAGCACAGCAAAGGTTCGCACTGATTCCACACACGGTCACCAAGACCTGTCGACTTCAGGTACTGCAACAACGCTTTCGTGGCTTTCTGTGACACGGACGCGTACGGCCATGGTCCAAGGATCTTCACTTCCGAAAATGGTCTACAGCCCAGCAGGTTCAACGCAGCCCGGGGATCTTCACGCTCGACGTCGTACTGGGGACAGAGACATAGGATGTGTTCTAAGCTGTAGAAAGGTCGAAGACAACGAGGGACTGTCAGAGTCGTTTGCTTTACGCGAGGCCCAGAACCGTATTCTTCTGGTGGCCCGTCTCGCCACTCTTAGTAATTACCCGGGAGCACAAGTTTCGGTGCGTATACAAAACGACGGCAAGCGGCAGGCAAGCACGACAATAAGCAGACAATACGCGACTCGGGGCTTCTCGGTAAGCGCTGACAACTTTTTCCTTTTTCTTATTTTTTCTCACACTTTTCTTTTAAGTAAAGTTCAGATTCGCCGAAAATATATCGAGTACCTAGGCGCGTTCATGGCCGCATGCGTACGTGAGATTCCAGAACTACGCACGATGTTAGGACCAGTGAAAATGGACACTATATTGTGCCACCCGCCGATGACGGATAAATCAACGGATCTCTTAGGCAAGTTAGCCCTCTGGGCTGGATTTTTCGGCGATAAGGTAGCCTCACCGCCTACGGGATTACCTGACTGACCAATGTCGGAAGCTCAGTTTCCATAGCCTGAAGTTCAAATCCTTGTAATTTTGTTTTGTTAATCTGATTATGGTGAGCTTGAACTTCACCTCCTCCAGTACACTACATCTGCAGGCTTGGAGTGACGCCTGACACCGGCAAAAGATGCCGAGAGCGAGTGGGGCTGTACTAATCCAGGTACAACCAAATTAGGAAGGCTCACTAAACTTCAACAAAGACACTCCCTCACCATAACAGGAATTGTCCTCCCTAGGGCAGTATTCGGCCACTCCCTCTCTCATAATTCCTACAATTAATCCATGGCCCTCCGTCCCCAGCAGCTGCGGAGCACCTGACCAAGGCGGCGCTCAGATCTGTAACGCAGCAGACGGTGCTAAGAATCTCTGGACCCGGACAGGCCACCAATGGAAACTGATCCTGGTAACCTTTAACACCCGAACTCTGTCGAGTGAGGCTACCTTAGCAGGACCTTTTGAGGAACTATCAGACAATGCTTGAGATATCATTGGCTTTAGTGAGATTATAAGAACTTTTGGGGCTTATACAGTGCTGACTAACAGTCATGTCCTCTGCTATAAAGGTATTCCAGATAAAAAGCAATACGGGGTAGAATTCATAATTCATAAGGACATAGCAGGCAACATTGACGAATTCAACAACAATTATGAAAAGGTAGTAGTAGTCGTAATCAAATTTATTAAGAGGTATACATTAAAGGTAGTACAAGCCAACGCTCCAACATCCACTCACGATGATGATGAAGTCGATCAGTTTTATGAAGATGTTGAATCAGCCATGAGAAAAGTTCAACCTCAGTATACACTACTAAGCGGCGACTTCGATGCAAAAGTGGGGAAAAAGCAGGCTGGTGAACAAGCAATTGGCCAATACGGCGTCGATTCTAGGAACACTAGAGGAGAGATGCTGGTAGAATTCGCGTAAAGGAATACGTTGCGAATAATTAACGCCTTTTCCAGGAAGCGTAGCAACAGAAAGTGAACCTGGAAAAGCCCTAATGGTGAAGCAAGAAAGGAAATTGATTTCATACTTTCTGGCCATCCCAGCAAAGTGCAGGGCGTAGAAGTGTTAGGTGGGGCAAAGTGCAGTGATAATAGGTTAGTGAAGGCTAGGATTCACCTCAATACGAAGAGAGAATGAGTAAAATTCGTCAAGAAGAAACAGGCCAACCTAGGCAATGTCATCATCTTCTCACCGGCATTTGAAAGCCGCCTTAGCCGCTAGGCGACAGTTGAAGTTTTCCGGCGAGCAGGCCTTCAGCTGAGCTCTGCCAAATGACGTTTTTACCACCGCGAAATCAATGTGCTTAGCCACCTTGCGAGTGCTGAAGGCTTGCAACCTGACCCAGAAAAAATTCGCGTTGTCAAAGACTTGCCTATGCCACGATCCACTAAAGACGTAAGGAGCGTTGTCGGCTTGTGCTCCCGTTTTCGACGTTTTGTCATGAACTTCGCCTACGTTGCCCGTCCACTCACGCAACTCTTGAAGGATGAAACGTCATTTTCTTGGGGTCCTGAAGAGGCCACTGCGTTTCACATGTTCACGACTTTACTAACGTCACCACCAATCTTAGCCCATTTTGACCCGTCAGCCCCCACTGAACTTCGCACGGACGCCAGTAGACATGGCATCGGTGCTGTTCTCGGCCAGCAGCAACAAGGACGAGACTGCGTCATCACCCTATGCCAGTCGCCTTCCTTCCTCTTCAGAGTGTAAATTTTCGATCACTGAGCGCGAGTACCTCGCACTAGTTTGGGATGTCGGCAAGTGTCGACCAGACTTGTTCGGCCACCACTTTTCAGTCATCACAGTTCACCGTGCGCTTTTCTGGTTGTCTTCCTGTAAAGGTCCGACTGGACGATTTGGTCGCTGGGCACTGAAACTGCAGGAATACAGCTTTGACGCCGCTTACAAGTCTGGTACAGTCATTGCATTTTACCAGTGCTGACATTGGGCAGAGACTTGGAGACTGACAAAGAAGCTTGAGAACAAGTTAAGGACCGCGCAAGGAGCGATGGAACGAAGACTGCTAGGTATAACGTTAAGAGGCAGAAAGAGAGCGGTTTGGAACAGAGAGCAAACGGGTATGGACGATGTTCTAACTGACATCAAGAGAAAAAGATGGAGCTGGGCAGGTCATGCAATGCGCCGGTTAGAGAACCGTTGGACCATTAGGGTTACAGAATGGATACCAAGAGAATGGAAACACAATCGATGACGACAGAAGACTAGGTGAAGCGATGAAATGAATAAATTCGCGGGAGCTAGTTGGAATCGGTTGGCGCAGTACAGGGGTAATTGGAGATCGCAAAGACAGCCTTCGTCCTGCAGTGGACACAAAGCAGGCCTATTATTATTATTATTATTATTATTATTATTATTATTATTATTATTATTATTATTATTATTATTATTATTATTATTATTATTATTATTATTATTATTATAAGTAAGACAGACAGCACCAGCATGCAGACTGCCTATCCCGTCATTCCATGGATCCTCCCGACTTGTCAGCGCACGATTCGGACGCCTGTGTCTTCGCGATATCCAAGTTAACCGACATACGCAGCGAACAGCTGCACGATCCAAATTCGCGGTCAATTATCAACCGTCTACGCTCTCGTCACTCTGCCCCGTCCCTAGAATTATTCATACTTAGTGACAGAATCTTATACAGGCACAACACCAGCTCCGATGGCCCAGAGCTTCTACTGGCTGTTACCGAAACACTCCGTTCCACTGTTCTCGAACAGCTTCATGACGCCCCAACTTCTGGACATCTTGGCACAACTTGCACCTACGATCACATTCGGCGTCAGTTCTTCTGACCAGGCCTTCACCGCTCTGTGCAGCGATACGTTGCTGCTTGTGAGTCCTACCAGCGCCACAAGCATCCATCCTTGTCGCCAGTCGGTCCTTTTCAGCCCATAGACATTCCCGGTGTCCCATTAGACCGCATTGACTTTGATCTCATCGGGCCATTCCCAAGATCTCTGCCTGGGAACAAGTGCATTGCTGCAGCTACAGACTACGCGACACGATACGCTATTACGCAGGCACTGCCGACAAGCTGTGCCACTTACGTTGCAGAATTTCCCCTTAAGACGTTATTTTTCACCACGGCGCTCCTCGACAACTGCTGGCCGACCGTAGTCACTCATTTCTCTCCCAAGTTGTCGACGTCATTGTTCGTTCATGTTCCATACGTCACAAGCTAACCACTGTCTACCACACGCGAACCAATGGGCTTTCCGAGCGCCTCAACCGCACGTTGACCCCAACGCTCTGCATATACGTTTCCTCAGAATACCGTGATTGGGACAGCACCTTGCCTTATGTGGCATTTTCCTACAACTGGGTACGCCATGAAACCGTTGGCTTTTCCCCATTCTATCTCTTGCTGGGCCGCCATCCCACATTGCCCTTCGAGACTCTTTTACCATCACCTGTGCACCCTGTTACAGACTATGCCCTCGATGCAGCTTCTCGGGCTGCAACGCCTCACCAGATTGTAAGGAATCGTCTCTATGTCTACCAGCTGTCCCAGAAGGCACGCTACGATCGCCATCACAGAGTCGTTAAATTCTCTCTGGGCTCTTCAGTTCTCCTCTGGATGCCTTGCCTCCACGTTGGCTTGTCGCCCAAGCTTCTTTCCCGCTACTCCAGGTCTTACAAGGCCCTACACCAAATCACTAACGTCACGTACGAGATCACTCCATTGGACAGTCGATCATCTGCCGCGTCGGCCACTGATGTCGTGCACGTTTCCCGGCTTAAGATTTATGTTGCCGGACACGATCCTTCTGCTCCTTAACAGCCGAGATGGCGCTCTCACCCAGGTAGCACAAAAGAGATACGTAACGTTTTCGTAGCGTTTATCCAAGACGATAAAAACGGGTTAAAGAAGACACGAATGAGAGAACTTCGGCGGGAAAACGTCGGATATCTCTGCTAATGTCCGGCTTAATTACTTTCTTGAGACGATCTAGAACAGGTCTGCAAGACGTATTCGAAAAGCTGGTCTAGAAATAGGATTGGGAAAGACACAAGTAATCCCTTTGCCAAAACTATTCATAACCAATTTCTAAACGTTTTTAGGACGTTATCAAAAAGCTGGTCTAGAAGCGGTCTTGAAAGGTTTACGATCATCTGAAGCTAATTTTCGCGGGTGACGGGCGCGATCAGACATCGTTGTTCAAAACACGCGTTTTGTTTCGCCTCACGCGACTGGCCTATGCCGCGCAGACGTCGTCAGCCGCACCCGTTGGCATGGCCTAGGCCAATTGCGTGAGCTGAAACTGATCGGGCGTTTCGAACAACGATCTCCAATCGCGCCCCAGATGAGCAGAAGCGTCGGTGTTGACTGTAAGAGCCATGGCGCAGTGCCAAGCACTGTTCCCCGCATGGCCGGCGCATCCTCTACCAAGTCGCACGAAAATGAGCCTGTTAGGAATAATAAATCCTTAATACCGCCTTTAGTAAGCTACGATGCTTACAACCACAATGGGAATGACATCCTGCAAAGAACAAATGGCCACGTCTTGGCAGGTGGCCACACCAAGCCCTTCATGCCAAGAGTGCATGAAATGACAACATTGTGACAAAGCAAGAACACTTTATTAAAATGTAATGCTTATGCAAGGTTCGAACAAACTGTGTGAGAAATGCAAATAGAAATAAAAGTACATCAACAATGACAAAAGTCGCAGAAAGGATTCGTAATGAACTCGAAAGTGAACATTCACTAGCACATAAACAAAATTCCAAGTACACATACAAAAATGAACAGAAAAACCTGGAGTGTACTAAAGTGTCTAATTTATCATAGTAAAGTGCGCGTGCTATTAGATGGACTAGAGTTATGCAGAAGTGACATCGGAGCGAATGGAAGAAGTACACTGAAAAATGCAAGAGTATGAATTGGATGGTAACTGCCTCCAAGCAATGTTACCAATCATCTAGAAGCTTGAAAAGAGCACAAAAAGAAATACTACCGCATACCATCATAAAACAATCCTGTGACAGAAATAAAAAAAAAATTACCGACGATTACGTTACTTCCTAATGCGAAATTTGAGCGCAGCAAATAAGCTGTTTCACCTTTTCGATAGATTGAGGCAAAGAAATCGAGCAACACATGTATGCGCTATCACAGAATTTTTTTTTATTTTTCACACGTATTCCTTTAACAAAGGCTCCACTAGGTGAGCTTCTGCTTCGGCGGCACGCACCTCTGGATTCTGACGGCGGCGGCGCTGGGCCTCTGCTCTGGCAGCTCGTTTAGCAGCAGCAGCAGCAGCAGCAGACGGAGGACTTCCATCGGTCGTCTCGCTCATGGCTCAGAAAGAACTGGCAGATAATTTCGCAGTGGCGAACGGCAGCGGCAATTTCGGCTCGGGCGGTGCACATATACAGATCCGCCGCCACCGATCTGGCTCTCTGATTGCCACCGCACAGGGGTTGCATTGGAGGAGGAGCGAAGAAAGGAATTAAGTTCGAGCCGGCGCTTTGACAACCGGAGACTCGCAGGAAGAGGGGGGAGGGGGGCGGCGTGTACACCCAGCGGCAAACGATGGGGGCAGAAGCGCGCGCAGCAAGCGGACAACACGATAAAGGGAGGAGGGAAGAGATAGCAGCGACTGACTGATGCCGCTGACGCCGATAGTGAGTCAACCCCAGCTGCGGAGTTGGTTTCAGGGACAACGCCGCCGATGCCGACACAAACAATATGATACCCTCGCTTCCGCAGCGCTAAGAACCAGGTCTAGCCGTGGGAAGGTGGTCACGTATTCGTCGACGTGCCGGGGCCTACGTGAAATAACCGGCGCGTCGGCAACTGAAGAGCACCCTATCCGCCACACAAGAACAGGGGGGGGGGGGACCCTTTCCTCCTCTTTCTGCATGGCGGCGACGGTGTTCTATGCAGTCACGTTATCTTGACTCTAGCGGCGTCAGCGGCATCCAGCGGTATCAGTCGGTCGCTGCTAGCGCGGGGGGATGAAAGGGGGGCGGAGCTGGTTACGAGGCCGACGACAACGCCGACGACGACGCGAAACCCAGGAACGGACGCCAAAGAGCTGCGCTCTAAAATGGGAACAATGCAAAATTGGAAATATTGCCTTTAGGATATATCAAAGAAGGTAATGGCGAGAAAAAATAACCATACAACAAAAAAGCAATAAAGTGAAATTAGTACAGAATACTTAAACGGGGGATTCAGTGTAACAAGTGAGCACTACTGTAGTACAGCGAACGATGAGACAGTAATGCTGCATCTTGCCACTCCAGAACGTGAGAAATGAATATGCAAGCCTCATATTAGAAACTTACATAAACATGGAAATAAACTGGAATGCACTGGAAGCTGCATTTGTGTAACAAAGGAAGCAATGGTCATAATAAATGGTAAGTGTTTTATATAAAGAGAGCTTTACAAGAGGCAAAGTTGTACCTCTCTGGCAAAAATAAGGTTGCAACGAATAATTTGCAAACCAGCAAATACATTAATTAGCACACTGACATGTCACACTTTGCGCACATCTGCAGTCTCCTAAAGTAAAAAAAGCACTCTGAATGAGAAAAACGTTTAACACATGTAGCCCAGAGCAAATTCTTTGCCAGTTCACTCACACTTTCACATCCAAAAACATTTGCCACAAAGTCCAGGCACAGTTCCACTGATGTTTACCAATTCACCCCCACTTTCACGTCCAAAAATATTTGGCACACAGTCCAGGCAGAGCTTCATAGATAAACAGCTTGAGAGCACCCTACTGATTATTGTGCAGTCCCGCTGCTGGAAATAGAACTGCCGCACATGCTGGTAGTGGTTTCAATCTAGACACACTTGCTGCCCTGGACAGGTATGTTCAGATATCTGCACTGGTGCTCCATTTTGTCGAATAGACACATTGATGCACTACGCTGGTAATTGAAATGTTTTGAATGCACAAGTATTGGCTTCACCAGAAAGACTTGCCCACATACCACCACTGGCATATATACGCACTTGCCCTTCACTCAGTAGCATTGAACTTAAAGTGTTCCCTATGTGGGAGCCATGTGTAAAACCGGTGTCACACGACCACTCTCGATCGCGATCAAGCCCGATCCGGATCGAAATTATCGATGCGACTAGCTCACTCTCGTAGCTTGCGCAGAGGAGCCATCACGACCGAGAAATTCGATTTGTAACGGACTGGATAGCGGCTAAAAAAGCCCCGTGTGAAACCGGTATCAAAAAATGCACAGACGTACGCTAGGAAAATGTGTTGCCCAAGGACAAAGAACTGCGACATGCCCTGTTGTGCGAAGCGCGCGAACAGAACACATGTATATATATATTAAAAAAAAAACTGCGAGAGCGGTTCGCGAACTCCATGCGCACACATGGCACCCGCACGAACTCGGCAGGCCGCCGTAAAGCGCGAAGGGCGCACAGCGTACATTCCGACACATGTCCCAAACTGCAAACAATCGTACTACCTAAAGCATACAAGTTATTTTATACCAAGGGCATACTCGACTCACGTATGCAGTATGCGCAAGCGAGTTATGCAGCGTACATGCTGTATCCATTCGCCAAATAGTAAAATTGATAACAAGCACAAAGCTACAAGGGACTCAATACATTACTACCATTTGAGGCGTCAAATAAAATCGAATTTGGCCGTTTCATATATTGGACACAATATATGGACACATGTGGTACCCGGTAATACCATGAAATACCCATCACGTGGATAAAGGGGGCGAAAACACAATCGAGAACCTGAAGCGCAAACGATAAAAGCACGGTATGGTGCACGCAAAATTCTGTCAGTGCGCTGTAGCGCGAGGGAAGAAAATAGGGCGAGCACTTGACCTCACCTTTTGGGATACCGCACTAGTAGTGAATCATTAAAAAAAAGCCTGTTTGAACCAGTTCCCTTGTCTGCAACACTCTTGCTAAACGGGAGACTAAAATACCACGATGATGGCTCTATTGCGGAGATCGGCAAGGTGCGCAAAGACAGAAATTTTGCCGCCTTTCTTCGCATTCTGCAAAATGCTTTCTTGTTAGGATCACGCATAGCGGCCGACCCCGACGCTAGGGACACACAGGCACGATTTCGTCCCTCTAACTTTCGTCCTTATACTGCCCTTAACGCCTTAATTACAGCGTCAGTGAAAAGGCGCCTCACATAACATGACAATGAACTTGAAGAGCTGATTAGTTCCCTCCACTCCGCGCCCTCCAATTGAAAACACTACTGATTTCCAAATTAAACTACACAAACAGATCGCACAACCCAAACTAATCACAGAACGTCGTTTTCTTGACGGCAAAACCCTGCAACACTTACATGACAAAGGGCAGCGGCAGCACATTCAGAACAGCCGCTATCATACCACAGCGCAATGCAAGTGCGATAACGTTATTATGCCCGGCTCAAACAGATCGCACAACCCAAACTAATCACAGAATGTCGTTTTCTTGACAGCAAAGCACTGAAACACTTACATGACAAAGGGCAGCGGCAGCACATTCAGAACAGTCGCAAACAGACCATAGTGCCATGCGAGTGCGATAACGTAACTATGCCCGGCTTCACGAATAACGTGGCCGCCTTGATCACATAACAATTGAAAACACTACTGATTTCCAAATTAAAACCACACAAACATATCGCACAACCCAAACTGATCACAGAATATTGTTTTCTTGACAGCAAAACACTGCAACACTTACATAGCAAAGGGCAGCGGCAGCACGTTCAGAACAGCCGCAAACACACCACAGCGCAATGCGAGTGCGGTGACGCGACGACGCCATGACGACGCGACTATGCCCCGGCTCGCCCGGCTGCCCGGCATCACGAATCACGTGGCCACCTTGGTCACATGATTTGACGACGGTATCGCCACCTTGCGCAAGGCTGGATCGCGTTGATGGGTTGTTGAATATTGTAGAAGCCGCTAAAGAGGCTGACGCGCCGTGGCGTGGCGGTGGCGTTTTGAGTCGTTTGCAAAACGTATTCACCCCTCGTTTTTAAGCTGTCTGGCTTCCAACGTTATCAAAACGTATTCACCCCTCGTTTTTAAGCTATCTTGTTTGGAACGTCTTTGATGCGTCGATTTTGGTCAAAAATCCGTTTCAGACGTTGAATCCCTTAATACGACGTTTTCAAGACTTTGTGTGCTACCTGGGCACTGGCGGGGGATTCTATGTTTCGCGCTATTCCCGCACATTGAAGCACACATCTTGCCCAGCATGGAAGAATGCGCCAGAAAGACGGTGAAGACGACAATCAGAGTAGCACTCATGTTGTTGTCCCGCCATCTAGCCTGCAGCCGCCTCTCTCTATATATTTTGTAAATACAAGTTTCTATCCCTTCTGGCTACTCTCATCCGCATGGCAATATTATGCCGCTCTTCACCGCCACTAGTGCTGGAGACTTCAAAATTTGCACGTTGGATCCCACTTGTCCCTCCAGCTCATCCGTCATTTGTACCACAAACACTACGCTGCGCGATACCTTTGCCGGAATGATCCCTGCTTACCTTTCTTCTGCTCATGCTACCAACCTTCGCCGCCTCCTGGAGTAATACAATGATATCTTCTACTTCAGCGATCGCCCTCTCAACCAAACATCTGTTGTCCAACATTGAATCGACACAGGGGATGTCAGCCTTATCCGACGCCGTCCCTACCGCGTTTCCCTCACCGAACATCATGTTATCCAAAGTGAAGCCCACAAAACCTTGAGAAATGGCGTTGTGGAACCTTCTTGCAGTCTATGGATGTCCCCTATGTTGCTAGTTCAAAAGAGAGGCGGCAGCTGGTGCTTTTGTGATGACTACAGACTTGGAGGTAGCATGAGATTTTGTGGCGAATGGACGGGCTTTTCGGGGCTCTGTGGCGGCGACGAAATCATAAGTTTTTGTGCATGCTTTGAGCTTGCTTCTGTTTTTGATTTGCCAGTTTGTTTTGCCTTTAAATAGTAATTGGGTGGTTTTGTTTTTTTCCTTTTTTTGTCTCTCTTATTTCATGTGCGCGGGTGTGTTTCGTGTACATTTGGTTTTGCAGGATGATTAGAGCGCCCTTTCGCGCCACGTGCTCCAACACGTGAAGCCGGGTACCGCGTTGTTATTAGAGAGACTAATAGCTATTACTAATAATCGAGACTACTAATAGTTGAGTTCACTACTAATAGGCTACTAATAGTTGACTAATATTTGAGACTAATAGTTATTATTGGTTTTACTGTGCGTGTTTTGGTATTAAAGGCAGGGCGTCGGGACGTGGTTAAGCGCGTGCGAGAGCGTGTCATATCTTGGGTCTCCGGAGCATTGATTGCTTTTGAAACAGTGGTGAGAGTTGCTTTGCAACATTCTGAGTATTTGGATCCTGTGCGTATCGGGTTTTCCTAAAAATTACGTGTTCTGCATTATTATATTATAGTATTTGCATCAGAAAAAGCCCTGCAATACATGGAAAGAAAGCCGGGAAAGCAGGCAGTACGCGGCGGGTCCCTAAAGCCCACATGGGGGCACGGATGAGAATGGAGAGGTAATTGAGTCAACCGGCACACACTGTAATGTCGAATCTGCAGAAAATTGAGGCCTTCCATGAAGAGCTTGTCAAACAGGTAGAACAGCTCAAAAATGAGCTAAACAGGGAGCTTGATGCACAGAAGGTAGTCGAAAAAAGACTTGAAGCAGGCGAGGAAAAGCTGAACAGGGCCGCCATTGTGAACGAGAATGTCCGTGACAATAGAAAGCAGGTGAGGCAGGGCTATCAAAGTACGTGGAATGCGTGCAACTTGGTGAAGGGTTAGCTGGAAAAAGCGGCACCTACCTTGAGGCTGCTACGCGGAAAAAGGAGGGTCATAGGGGACAATGCCCCTTGTCGAGTCCGAATCAAGCGGAAAAGGACAAAGGGAAGCAGGGAGAGGTAGGAGAGAGTGAAAGGGTGGTTATCACCGGCGACTCATACCTGGCTGGGTGCTCAGAAGCAATTGTGCAGAGGGTGAAAGGCGATAAAAGAGTGGCGGTAGGGGCATTTTCGGGGCGGACACTGAGGCCTGTCATGGAGTGAGCAAAAGAAAAGCTCGCGCAAAATGCCCACGTGCGCAACCTTGTCATAGTAGCAGGTGGGCGAAATGGCGTGCTCTACAGGAAAGGGTCAGGACTAGCCCAGCGCTTGGCGAAGAGGTGGACGACTTGCGTGAGCTATCCCCTCAGGTGCTGATCGTTGTGTGCACGGTGCCGGAGGCGCCTGTACATGACAGTCACGTACAAAGAGCCGTAGTGGCTGCTAATGAGGCCATATAGAAAATGAGCCGAAAGATAAGCTTCGAGGTTGTCGAAGTAGACAGGCAAGTGATAAGGTGTGGAGGTTTTAAACGAGACGGGATCGACTTCAACTACAGGCTGGCACGAGAAGTGGGCTGGCGACTTGGTGGTCGCGCTGTTGCTTCTTTAGGGAGCCCACGGGCGCTCAGGAGGCCAGAGTAGATAGTAATGAAAAAAGTCTCCTAGGGTAACCCCAGAAGAGCATCGCCGTCGATACCAGAAAAAGTAGGAAAGCAAGAAAGAGAGCTCGCCATGCAATCGGCTACATAAACATGCCGGGCGGCAGAAGAAAGGAAAAGTGGGCAGAAATTGAGGAGCAGTTAAATAGCGAACAAATAGGAGTGCATGCGGGGACAGAAACGCACCTTAGAGACTCAGAAGAGCCGTCGGTGATTGAGAATTGTGTTTGGGAAGGGTGCAAAAGAACCAAGTCGGAAAGAAAGGGAGGGGGAGTCGGAATGTTCATCCATCAGGGAGCCAAATGGAAGAGAGTAATTTCAAAATGTCAAGAGCATCTTTGGTTATCAGGCACAATGAGTGGGAAAAAACTTGCCTGAGCGTTATGTATTTGTGGACCGGAAATAATTGCACAGCGAAGAATAAATATTTACTGGAATGCATCAGCGCTGATATTAAGGGTTTCGGGAGTGGTGCTGAAATTATCCTACTAGGTGACATGAATGCCCCCATACCGGATTTAGATGGCTATACTCACAACAACGGAAAGTCATGCTAGACCTTTGTGAGCAACATAACATCGTTATCGTCAATACAGGGCCTAAGTGTGACGGGCAGATCACGTGGGAAGTGGGAAACCGGCAATCAACCATTGATTACTGTCTGATGACAGAATGAATTAATGATAATTTCAGAAAAATGGTCATTGATGAGAAAGGGTGTAGCAGCATAGGGAGTGAACATAAACGCATCATTTTAAAATTGGATATGTAGTTGGGAAAGAGAGCAAGGAGCGCAAAATGGCCAGTCCCAATTTGAACGCTGAACAAATAACAAATATAGTCACTAGAGTCGAGGAAGAACTTGGCAAATGGCGAAATAAAGAGTGCGAATATAGTTAGCTTCTATGTGCAATAACGACAAAAATACGGAAAGCGAAACAACATGTTCGTTGGAAAGGAAAAAAGAACCCGAAAAGCTGGTGGAACAGGGAAATACGAGAAGCGATCGCCGAACGACAGAAAGCATCCCAAGTGCAACGGCAGACAAAGAAGGCGCAGTTGCAGCAGGATGAAGTAGCCAGTAAATGGGAAATATACCGGGAGAAAAAGGCTATGGTTCAAATACTGGTGCAAGCAAAATTAAAAGGTGAAAGTGAACGTTGGTTGCCAGAAATCCGTGAGAAAAAGAAGGCCGGACCTAGAATATTTTGGAACCATATAAAACTATTAGGCAGGAAGTTAACGACAATACAACAACATATCCTAGACGACGATGAAAACAGACTGGAAGGAGAAGCGGTAATAAATTACATCCGAAAAATAACAGCCGAATCTTTCCAAGGCAATGATGAAGTTGTATTTGAACAACAAAAGAGCATGAAAGAGACCCAAGTGGAAAAGGAGCTCGTGCTGACGAATTTCAGCTGGAAGAAAGCGGAAGAGAAAATTCGTAAGCGCACAGCCACAGGGCCTGATGAAGTTCCCGTTAGGCTGATTAATGAACTAGGACCAAAAAAGTAAGGAAGCTCTGGTGAAAGCACTGGAAAAAACTTTAAAAGATAGACAGAAAGACCAAAACGTTGGCGACAAAGTAGAATGAATTTAATTTATAAAGGTAAGGGGGAGAAACATAGAATTCAGGCGTATAGACCATTGACCATTACATCGCTAATTTACAGGCTAGCAATGCAGGCAATCAAATTAAAGCTGCAAGCATGGGCAGAGAATAATGGCATTTTGGGAGAACTTCAGGATGGCTTCAAAATAGGTTGGCATTTAGATGATCACTTATTTGTCTTTACTCAGTGTATTGAAATATCAAGAGTAGAAAGTAGACCTTTATATGTGGCCTTTTTAGACATTACAGGAGCATATCACAACGTCGACCGCAACATTTTGTGGGATATTCTGGAAGGGAAATGCTTAGGTGACGATTGTCTACAGAGTTTGAGAGAGATTTACTAGAAAATACCATTTGCGTTCAATAGGAAGGAATGAGGAGCGGGGAGAAAGCTCATATCAGCAAGGGACTTAAGCAGGGGTGCCCTTAATCCCCACTTCTTTTTATTATGTGCATGGTGAGGGTGGAGAGGGCACTAGAAAGAAGTAATATCGGTTTTAATCTCTCATACAAACAGGCGGATGCAGTAGTAGAGCAGCAGCTTCCAGGTTTATTTTATGCGGACGATATTGTGTTGCTAGCTAACAAGCAAAGTTATTTGCTTCGTCTGGATAATATCTGTGGACAGGAAGGCAACAATTTTGGTTTGAAATTTAGTACTAGAAAGTCAGGTGTTATGGTATTCAATGAAAACAGTGAACACACAGTGACGATACATGACCAACAAATACCTCGGGTAACAGAATATAATTACCTTGGTGTATGGATAAACGAAGGCGATACATATATGGAAACACAGGGAAAAACAATAAGAGTGAAGGGGAAGAAAAATGCACCCATAATGAAGCACAGAGCGCTATGGGGATACAATAGGGACGAGGTGCTCCGAGGTATGTGGAATGTTGTAATCATTGGAGGACTCACTTTTGGAAATGCAGTTGTTTGCTTTAAATCAGCGGTACTATCGGGACTCGATGTGAACCAAAGGTGAGTGGGTCGCCTCGCACTGGGCGCTCACGGGAAGACTACAGAGGAAGCTGTGCAGGGTGATATGGGCCGGACTAGTTTTGAAGTGAGGGAAGCTCACAGTAAAATTGAGTATGAGGGATGGATGAGAAATATGGAAGAAAGTAAATGGGCTGGGAAAGTGTTCAGGTAACTGTACAGGAAAAACATTGATTCCCAGTGGAGGAAAAAAACTAGGAAGCTTACCAGCAAGTATGCAGCCTGTAGGGTGGGCAACACAGCAACAAAGAACGCCAAGCGGAAAGTCAGAGAGGCTGAAATAATCTCATGGGTGGCGGCAATGGAAAAGAAACCTGCCATGGGTAACTACTTAAGAGGAAAAAACGAAATCAGGAAAGAAAGAATTTATGATAACTCAACGGTAAGCTGATTACTTTTCGAAGCGAGATCGGGATGCCTTAGAACATGCACCTATAAAGCGAGATATAGGAAGGAAGAAGAAGCATGTGCTTGCTGAGACTAGGCTAGGCTGCTAGCGCAGCGTGGACCTGGCCTGGTGCCTGAGCTCCCGAACACTGGTTCTGGTCAAGTAGCTGGCGGTTTTCTTTTAATCTGTGTGTTTTACGTGATTGGTTTTGACCTTTTGTTTAATATCTGATAAGCTTCCAGAGTAATTTCCTATTTCTTGGCAATATCACTCTCATCGCCAGGCCAGGAGGTTTCCTCCTGGTCGGCTTCAGTTCCTAACTCTGATTTGCCGGTGGAGCTTTTCTTACGCAGTGGGACGAGCAGCGTACCTGTGGCTTTGGTTCCGAGTGATGGCGGGGTGATTCGCATGAAGAATCCCAAAGCAATTCAAACCAAACTCCGGATGGCCTCGGCCAATTTTCAACAAATCACCGAGGTTCGACAGTTTGGCCGAGGGGGCATTCTTTGCTGCTCGTCAGACCAGGCTTATGTTCAAGATTTGCTGAAGTGCGGTGTTTTTGCAACGCATGCGGTGAGCAGTTTCATTCCTCATCACCTTGCATGTGCCAAAGGCCTAGTACGCGGTGTCGACATAAGCCTATGTCCGGCAGAAATCTTGGAAATGTTTTCAGCGGCAGGCGTGATTTCTGTGTATCGTTGCAGCCGTGTCGTTGATAATAAGCGCATGCCCACTGCAACAGTCATAGCTACTTT
The DNA here is from genome assembly GCF_050947875.1 of Dermacentor variabilis. Classification (NCBI taxonomy): domain Eukaryota; kingdom Metazoa; phylum Arthropoda; class Arachnida; order Ixodida; family Ixodidae; genus Dermacentor; species Dermacentor variabilis. The sequence continues at coordinate 47,841,523 of NC_134573.1, forward strand.
CGCTGGAATGAACCGCCCATCGGAAATCAAGGCATGGCCACTTATATACCGAGTTGAGCCTCTATCACCTCGCGGCCTTCAGTGCCTAAAGGGCTGGCGGTTTGGGCACTTGATAAAAGGCTGCAGGTCAAACGCACGATCCCGAATTTGTGCAGAAGCCCATCATTCAAATGACTGTTCTTCCCGAAATGAGTCCCGCTGCCTTGGCAGTGGTCCCAATCCCGCAAATGAACCTAATTGCCCGGCAAGGGCAAAAGAAATGCAAACCCTCGAAATCATTGACAGACGTCGATGCTCTCGTCGTGAGGGCATTGGAGAAATTCAGAGCAGATCTCAAGTGTATGCTGGTATAACGGCTCGTCAAACATTGTCTATGCAGAACTCAATCTCTGAGGCTGTGGCAGCTTCGGTAGAAAAGGCATTGGAGAAAGCAATGAAGCGCATCATGACAAATCTCACCGACTCCCTTGTTCAGGTGCTGTCCTCACAACTAACTCCGTGGCTTCAACTAACTAATAAACCCAATATTGAGGATCCGGTGTCGGGTCTACCACGGAGTCCACCTATTAAAATATTGACCGTGCAGCCATTCACAAATAACGATTCACCAAAGCCATCAACTCCTGAGAAAGTCGACCAAATCTGTCTCTCCGACTTAGATGGGGTGGAAAATCAAGATGTAGATATGGATTCCCGATCTCTTAAACGAATAAGGTCACCAACAAAGAAAAAATCTAGCTCTCCCATCAACTCCAAAGCAAAAAAGTACGTAAGAGAGACTCCGACTAAGAAGGACTTCTTAAAAGAGAACGTTTTAGACCAAGCAGTCTCTGCTGCTAGGATTTATTCGCCATAGGAACTTTAACAGCAATTCAGTGAAACTGTCGTTCAATACTTTCAGCCGCAACAGATTTATTGTATCTTATTTCTACATACTCTCCAGATATTATTATTTTACAGGAAACTTGGCTTGCTGCTGGTCAATCTTTTCATTTAAAAGAATTCCGATGTTTTCGATTGGACCTCCCATCCCGAGGTGGTGGTTTAGTGTTGTTTGTCTCACCAAAAATCTGCCATAGAGCTACTATAGCATACCAGATAATATCCCCAGACTGTGAGACCCTAGCACTGGATATAATACTACCTGGTTGCACACCTTTTTCTATGATTAACACGTACTTCCCCGCTGGAGTACAAGATACCCGTTATCTAGATACCTCTATTGCTCGCAGTCAGATGAACATCATACAAGTGCGAGATTTTAATTCTCATCATGTATCATGGGCTTTCCGAACGTACACCTGTGGCAAACGCCTGTGGGGTTGGGTCTTAATGAATCATTTCGCCTGCTTAAATTCGAGAGCACATACTTTCGTGCGTGGTCAGTCGCGATCTGCCCTAGATCTTACGTTTGCTACCCCAAGCATGACAGTCACCTCCTGGAAGACTGTAGATTCCAGAACTAACAGTGATCACCTTCCTATAATTTTTGAACTGCTTACTCCGTTAACTAGTTTAAATAATAATATGCGTACTTTTGTTAGCTACGAAAAATTTTAAAATGCTTTAAAATCAGCTTTACAAGCCCAGGAGGGCATGCAGATGTATATTAAAGCTATGAGCCTATGTTCAATACTAAAACAGTCACCCAAAAACGCTAAATTTGCTGTGAAATCTTATAAGGATGGATCATATTGTCCCTGGTGGGATTCTGAGTGCGAACGAGATTTTAGACGTAGAAAAGCTGCATGGAAAAAGCTTTTATACAACCAGTGTCCTGTTAATTGGGCTCATTATACATATATAGCTACCTCATTTAAACGTACAATCTCAAAAGCTAAGGAGGATTACGATTCCAGGTATTACGCATACCTTTCGAAGTCTAGCAATAAGAAAGCTCTGTTTAAATTTCTTCGATCTCGCAAAGCTATACCGGCCCCCGTGAACGTCGAATCTGTCGTCCTATCAGCAAAAGAATTATCAGAATCACTTGAGAAAATTGCTCAAAGACTTGCGCGACGTTTCACACATCAATTGCCGAGAGGACTAAAGAAACCTCCCCTGGTAGACGACTTTGCAGCAGTAACAGCGACAGAGCTTGAAGGCATTATTAATTCTTTGCCGGCGTCAGCCCCCGGTCCCGATGAAATTACAACAGGAATGCTAAAAGTTTTATTTAATTATGCGCCTCAGGACCTACTAAACATAATAAATTTCTCTCTCAAGAATTCACGGGTTCCATGAGAGTGGAGAGTAGCTAAAATTATCCCACTATCAAAGAAAAAATCATCCGGACTTGACTTAGAAAGCATAAGACCGATTTCTCTGACCTCAAATGTGGTCGTATTAATAGAAAGGGTTCTTCACGGCCATATAACAAATTTTATGCAGGATTATTACCTTCTCAGTCCTTGTCAGATTGGATTTCGTCCGGGCCACTCCATATGGTGCGCCCATGTAGAATTAGAGAGCCGCATTAAACTTGCTCGCCGCAAACGAGAGTACGCAGCTTTGGTGACGCTAGATTTAGCAAAAGCATACGACTCTGTAGAACATTGCATTCTATTCGATAAGCTTCACTCTACCAATTTCCCAAAATATATAACCGCTTGGATCTGTGAATTTATAAGGGATAGAAAATTTTATTGTTACCAACACGGTATTTCGACGTCTAAACACAAGCAGACAAGAGGTGTACAACAGGGTTCCGTTATTTCCCCTATATTATTTAACATTTTGCTAAGCACCATTCCTTTGTCTCCGGAAGTACATGTTTATGTTTATGCGGACGATATCGCATTTTTTTCCTCCGCAAGCAATATACATTCTCTACAACAGTCGTTGCAAAATTACTTATGAATGCTGGAGACATGGCTAGAGAGATTAAGTATGTCGTTAAATATTAGCAAAAGTGCGGTCTTAGTCTTCCCATTAACTGCACAAGTGCATATATCTTTGCAATACCAACAGGAAATCATTCCTCAAGTTGTCGAAGTCAGGTACCTTGGTGTTGTTTACAATGGCAAACTCACCTGGCGCAGCCACATTGAACATATTAAAACAAAGGCAGAACCAGCCGTAGCTATGCTTCGCCGGCTATGCCACCGCCACTCTGGACTGCGCAGGGATACCTTACTTATTATTTATAAAATGTATGTTCGGCCCATATTAGAGTTTGGCTGCGTAATATTTTCCGGTGGCCTCGCCTACAAAATTAAACCTCTCATACTTTTAGAAAGAGAAGCTCTAAAGTCATGCCTCGGGCTTCCTAGATTTGTTGCCAACGCTGTTTTATATCAGGAAGCCCATATACCCACCCTAGATTGCAGATTCCACATGCTTACGGTTCAGACATATTTAAATATTTATGAGTTTTCAAAAAGGCGTATGCAATATGCTTTTATCACTGAACCATCTGAGTTTTTTCAGGTATCGTGGTCAAGATTCCACAGTCCTCAGATATTATTTGTGCAAGCACGGTTACAACAATTGGATGTGTCCATACGCCAAGTTTGTCATTCAAATAAAGACTTAACAGACCTCAAAATTGAGTTCGAGGACATATTTCCGAATCATGCTAAACTGTTACCAAGGCGAGATTTAATTAATATCTTACACAACCCCCTATACCAACTAACCACTGAAAATGTAATAGCCACTGACGCCTCTGTGTGCAATGAGAAGGCGGGAGTGGGGATCTTCTCTGAATATCTGCAATGATTTTACTTGCTTCGCCTTCCAGATTTCACACCTATATTTCAAGCAGAATTATTAGCGATTATATTAGCGTTACGAAAACTTCCCCAAAACGACCGATTAGCTGTTATTGTGACCGACTCGCTATCTGTATGTGCAGCACTGACTGCATCTTTAGATACAAGAATTCAAGGAACCTTTTGTTCGATGGTACCTCCGTACTTACGGAAAGTATGTTTGCTTTGGGTACCGGGACATCATGGGTTACACTTAAATGAAATGGCCGATTCACTCGCACGAGCATCCCTCAAGGGCCCTATCATTTCTGTTTTGCCGACATCAGCTTATGTCACCGCGGCTAGGTACAGAAATTTCGCTATATCTCAAAACTCTGCAACATCCATACTAACACCGGCTTCTGATTTCCACCATCTTGGCTTCCCATGGAATAATAATTGGCGTCGTTCAAGACAATTGGAAGTTTCTTTTAGAAAATTGAGATGCCGTATACCTCCTCTAAATTTTTACTTACACAGGTCTGGTCTGGCTATGCCCCTCTATGTTCTTTTTGCAGGGCACCTGAAACTATCAAACATTAATTTCTCTCCTGCCGCCGCTTTATAAGACAAAGAAAATTATTAGTACACTCATTCACCAAACTTGGGCTATCGCTAACCTCGCCAACCATTCTTTCTTTTGGTGCGACCTCACTGGGATCCAGCCAGAGGGATGCTTTTCTTGCAATTTACAATTTTATTAGATATACAAAAAGAGTACCTTGCTGACTTTCTAAAATTATCAATATTTTCTATTATTTAATTTATTTACGCTAACTTATTTTATCAAAATTTTTCACAATATTTTCATCCCACGTCTAAATTACAGTTCTAGTCTCAAGCTCCACAATGTAAATCTAGTTTGGCTTTACTTCTAAGCATACGAATAACCGCCTGCTTCTTGGCCAATCCCCCATAGTGGGTACGCGCCACTGTTGAGGACATAAGACAAGACCAGGTAAAGCTAGGGAAACTATGGAGCATGTTTTATGAGAATGTGAAGACCTCTACCCAGCGGTTGATTTAGGCGCCACTGGCCTCACTGAAGGCCTTCGGTTGAACGAGAGCGGTGGAAAAGTAAACATGTCCGCCATAGGGATTAGTAAGAGGCGATTGGAGGTTTTGTGGAATAAACGTAGGGAAACGACAAAAACGGAGGCGTACAAAAGCACAGTTCGCAATAGGGGATCAGAAAATTTGGTTGCGAGAGTTCATAGTGTTTTACTTTTCTTTTTTTATTCTTTAACTTAGGTAGGACATTAGGCAGTATAATAGCAAGAGCTTGGTGGCGCAACCTATCGCCCCGTTCCAAAGGGGACGCTCACAACATCCATCCATCCATCCAGACACGTGAACAACATCGCCCGCAAGGACGTATACCCACTGCCCGAATCAATGAGGCCTTGGACTGCCTCTACGGAGCCACGTGCTTTTCCTCCATCGACCTGCGCTCCAGGTGCTGGCAGAATACCGTTGATGCGATGGACGGCTCGAAGACTGCGTTCGTGACATCTGGTGAACTTTACCAGTTCAAGGTTGTGCCTTTTGGATTGTGCCCTTGCAACCTTCAAGTGAATTATGGATTCTCTCCTAAGGGGCTATAACTGGTTTACTTGTCTCCTATCTACATTTTGTGATTGTCTTTCTGCCTACTTTTGAGAACCACCTGACCCGCCTGTCGGCCATCCCCGTTGTGTTTCAGCGCGCCGGCCTGCAACTTAACTACTCTACGTGCTGTTTGGCTCGACGTCACATCACTATTATTGGTAACCTTTTTAGTGCTAGTGATGTCAAAGCTTAGCCCGACATTGTGTGTGCCGTCCGAGACTTTCCTGTTCTTCGCTCAATCAAAGATGTCCAGAACTTTGTCGGCTTGTGCTGTTACTAACACCCGCTTTGTCAGGCATTTCGCTGACATTGCCCAGCTGCTGACTGATCTACGCAAGAAGGGCTTCTCTTTTTCTTGGGGCCATGAGCAAGCTACCGCATTCACCTCCTTGGTCAGTTTACTTGCATACCCACCCATTCTGGTGCATTTTGACCTGTTGGCCCCCGCACAAGGTCGCACCGACGCTCGTGACCACGGCATACGCGCAATTTCCCCAAGCAACTTCGTGATACCGTTCTCAAAGAACACCACGATGCCCCATCCGCTGGACATCTTGGAGTATCGCGCATATACGACCTCGTGCGGCGCCGGTTTTTCTGGCCTGTTCTATACCGATTTGCTCGACGCTACGTTCCTGCATGTTACATTCGTCCACGACGTAAACGGCCCTCGGCCTTACCTGCAGGGCTTTTACCGCCCGTTGACATACCCAAGCAGTCATTCTACTACATCGGTGCTCACCTGCTCAGCCCATTTCCTACTTCTACTTGAAGAAACAAGTGGGTCGAGTTGCTAGCTACTATGCTACGCGCTATGTCATCACGCAAGCTTTGCCAAATATTTGCACCACTGACATTGCCGCTTTCCTAGTTGATGACGTTATCCTTCGTCATGGTACCCTAGGCCTTGGCCACTGCTTCTTGTCCAAAGTTGTCCATGAGTTCTTTCGTTCTTGGTCAGTGAAGCACAAGCTCACTACTACATACCACCGGGCTGACCAACGGGCTCATCTATAAGCTAAGCCTCACCTCAAACGATGTGCTGGAAATGCACGTGTCTGACGATCATCGTGACTGGGGCAGCACTTTGCCATACGTCACGTTCACGTACAACTCATCCTGTCACTGGAATAGCAGCTTGAGCTTGTTGGTTTTACATCCTTGGGTTAACAGCGCAAAACGTAGACGGGACACGAGACGAGAAGACGACAGCACATCGCTTGTGGTGTGGTCTTCTCGCCTCGTGTCCCGTCTGCGTTTTGCGCTGTTAACACCAGGATCATCCCATCACGGCATCACCGGTTTTTCGTCATATTACCTGCTAGTTGGCCACTACCCAGCACTACCTTTCGGCACGCTACTGACTAATTTTGTACAAAATAGCGCAGCATATGCTCGCGATTCTGGCACGCAAGCCCATCTGGCAAGTCATATCGCTTATGACCAACCATCCGACTCGCAATTATTTCAACAGGACCACTATTACCACAGTCACCGTCACCTCTGTTTTTCTCCGAATCTCTTGTACTTCTCTGGACTTCATCTTGTTGTGTAGGTCTTCATGAAAAGCTTTTGCCGTGTTACACCGAACCTTACAATGCTTTACAGCAACTTAGTGGTATTAACTATGAGATCGCGCCACTCGACAGTGCACCATTTGCCCAGTGGTTTCATGATGTCGTGCACGTATCCCAGTTAACACCGTACTTCTACTCCGCCTCCTCATTGTGTAATTAGTCTGCGCCCATACGTCACTCCGCACGCCGGGAAGGATAGATGGACTAACAAGGAAGATGATCGCCGGGACGTTACTCTTCTTCAGCCATCTTGGCCATCTCTGTAAATAGTCTGTTTATATACCGTGCTTCGCTTTTCATGTATTTCACCCTCCGTCACAATATGGAGACAAAGCACTGCATGAGCGCAGGTCCGCCTGTGGCGGCTTCTGTCACCCACGCACTCCCTTTCGCGATCTGCGGATTAACAAGCCAGTCGCGCCACACTTCATTCCATTTGCAATGCGCGGCACGAGACAGACTGTCCTCGCCAGCCAATATATTGTGAAATGAAAGCACATATAGCGCTGCACTCACATTTTGCATTATGGTGTATCGTAATTGTCCATGAATTTTTTTCGTGTCTTATGAAAACGTAAGGATTTATTTTACGTTACGCATATACCAATCAGTGCAGTCATTCGAAAAGACTAACGTAATTTCAAATAAATGTATTCACTGCATGGCCTTATCCACTTTTCTACCTGAAAACTATCTAGCTGCCAGAGGGATGACACATTCGACCTTTTGCGCGTTTATTAATTAAGGAAAACTCATCATATTTCCAGGCAACAGATATGTGCTTTACGGTAAGTTTAGAGAACGATGTGTTGTGTAGAATTCTTCAGCGAAGTATTGTGCATGCAGCCTGATCTTGCAGGGCACCATGTGTTCCATTTTAAGTAGTAAACTATGCTGAATATTTTTGTAATCGCACTCTTCACGAGGCCTGTAAGGTTGCGGAAAAGAGTTCAAATATCAAAAGAAATAAATTCTATACAGTTATGATAGTTTTGTATGAGTAGTCAATATAATCTGCATAAATTAGGCTGAAATGAGCCTAATTTGAAACCCGTAGCGTTAACGAATATGTTCGTTTTACGTTATTATGCGTTTCGCATTTACTAGATCTAGGCTGCATATAATTTTTATTATTTTTATTTTGAAGGTACCCTTTTTGCGCTTCTTCCACTATCTTAAGTGTAGAAAGAGGGCTACTACCCTCAGATCCTTGTTCAGTCACTTTCATATAAAGCATGAGTATGAAGAAACTGGTTATGTGGTTTTCAGGGGTGCTTGAACACATTATAGCGTCATGTGGTTCGTGCAGTAAACGTGCCTCGAGACATCACGTTGAAAGCTTTGAACACAAATCAGTGCACTGCGTTGCACAAACAGTACAAAGCACGCAAGATATGTTGGCGACCACTGAAGGTGCCAGTAGATGTGTCACCTTTGAGGCTACTGATTGCTTGGAAGGTGCTGGAAGTTCACTCAGTGGCCATCCCGAGTTCAAGGAGCTCACAAAGATGCAGTTGAAGTGCAAAGATGGCAAACAATTGCCTGATGCTGCCGTTTAAAAGATATATATACTAATGTTCTGTACATTCAAAGCATGACTGAACATCTTCCATATGTGCATCAAGTCAGAGCTGAAGTAAAGGAAGTGGTTGCGCAGTGGCTTGGTAAGCTACTTAGCCAGCACGAGCGTGAGCAGTAATGGAAGCACTGTCTGTCATTTGTTCAGCCGCCAAAAACAATAGCAATACAAGAGGTATGAGGGAATCATTTGCCTATGTTGCCATTTTAAAAACTCGTTGCAACGCTATTCTGGTTCTGTGCAATTGACAAATTCATCAGTCTCTCATGAGCAACTTAATGTTTCTGGTGCCACAGAATTTAGCAATCATGCATACTTTCATGGTGAGTCTAGAAAACTCTGTTGAATTTTACACGGAGGAGTTTGAAGTACACGATCCGCTTGATAGCAGAGGTGGGAATCATAAACTGATGGCAGTCTATTGTTCAATTTGAATGCGTCTCCGGAAACCAGATCAAAGCTTTTTTCAATTATTGTCGCAGTTCTTGGTAAAGAAAAGCTAGTTAGAAAGCACGGATTAAAAAGGATTTTTCAGAAACTTGTTGACAATATGGCTCAACTAGAAAGAGTGGAAATAGTTGTCAATGAAGAAAACGCAAAGAGATTCATGTTCTACATTACGGGCGATAATCTTTCTTTGTATCGCCATGGTGGCTTCAAAAGCAACTTTAGTCATGGCCGGATATATCAGCATCGTATGGCATTGTGGCATGAGATTGAAACTCAGCAACAATCCTCTGACTTAATATAGCGGACCTAAGGACTACTGAGCTACATCTGCTCATCCTGCTTTCTCGTGGTATAAGCTACTTGTCTTTCTATCTATCCATCAATCAATCAATCAATCAATCAATCAATTAATCAGTCATTCATTTCAGTATCAAAGCCACTTTGTGGGTACAGACAAAAAGCCATCTATCAGGCTTGACGAGGTCTGCACCCCTGAGTACTCGCAGACAAGGCGCATGACAAATACAGCACGCCAACAGAAATAAACCAAACAGTGTACGGAAGTCAAGTGTATTTTTGTACGGTCTTAAATCAGCTGCTATTATCATAAATACTTGTAAAAAAGCATATTAAAAATTATTGTGTAAAAAGAAACAATAATAAAATAAAAAAGATACACGCTTGAACACACGCCAGGTTCACATGAGTGCGTCAATACTGCATGAGATCACACATTGTGTTGCGAAAGCAAGAACACTAAAAATTAGAACATCACAGCAAACAAATAAGACCATTAGGTGTGGCATTGTGTTGTATTTGGAACTCTGGAATATTAAGCAGCGCAGGTATCTGGTATTTTAACATCTGAGTGCCGTACTTTGGTACGTGTTCTAGGCACCTTTCAAAGTTCACGCATTGTCAATGTACGGATATGCTCATGTCGGCATAGTCTGGACAATTCAGTAAGAAATGAACTGTTATTTTTCAATTCCAATTTATAGCGTTTATTTACCATTATAGGGTAAAACTCATTCACTGGTAATAGACTTAGAGCCTTAAAGATTGTATTGCGCAGTAGTGATTTTACCATTACGTTTTCAGCTTTTTAACCCACACAGCACCTTCCCCCAATGTAATGCACAACAGACACGAGGGTATTATTCAGTTCCACTGAAAACTTCCTCTCTTATTTTTTTTTCAGATTGCAGTCACCTGACGGTACTTAAACAATGGTATTGTTCCATACCACTATGCTGAGCCCAACAGGTGCAACCAACCAAAGATATCGTCGTCACGAATCTTTAAAAAGAAAGGAATGATCAAAGGAAGTGTGTCGCAGTTGTGTTACTTTTCCATGTATCTGCCTTATTTTTTTAGGGTGAATCTGTACCAAGAGGCCATAAGGTGGGGCAGTTCTATCTTTTGTTCAGGAAGTTTGTTGATGTAATCATGAGCAGAAAGCTAACAAAGGCGTATATGGCACAGGTTCGGCACCTAATTTTGTGTTTTTGTCTGTGCTTGAAGGAAGTGCTTCTCAATCATGCTGTCCCGTTTCAGTTGCACTCTCTCATGCGCTATCTAAAGTACATGCTAATGTATAGTTTACTACGCAGACATTGGTCAATGCATTTTGGACCAAAACATCAGTCCTTGAATGGACTGGCCGTAAATATATATAATTTAGGAGCATTTCAACTGCACTGGCAAATCGCCATCAAGCACCAAGTCGCATCAGCATGAAAACAAAGGGATGCAAACCCACATTGTTTGAGCACCTCCCGGTGGATGTGAAGAATTATATAGGCACAAATGGCATAAATACTGAACGTTTCTTGTTTTTAAAATAAGCGGACATAGATGGCACTGCATTTCGAAAGATAGCATAAACGTGACTGACTTTGGTTCAAGCTTACCGAAGTTTGTCATAATTAGCATTTTCTGAGCGTACAGATGCAATCTGTACGCAAACTTGAAACAATCGAATTTGGTTAGTCTTTTGCAATGACATTTAATTAGAGTGTCTCTAGAAGCAGAAACATTGACAAACATTCTAAACCAAGATATAGAAGCATTGACTCTCCATGTATTAGGAGACAGGACATTTGTTTCAACTCGGCACGTCCTAATATAGTGTGGACTATCCAGCGCGGGTGCAGGTTTAAATTTTGTATAGAAAAGGTTGTCAGGGTTTGATTTGCTGACGTGTTCCCTTAGACTTCCATGTAGGAGGCCGTCGCAAACCTGCTTCGATGGTGCATACTACTTCAGCATCACTACTCTGATGTTTGCCTTTGGAATATTTGAATTTCTTTTACACTTTAGTAACTAATTTATACTAATTCATATTGTACTACGAGTTCTGTGGTAAGGGCCCTTTTCATGAACGTTGAGTTGTATATTTCATTTTTTATTTCATTTTTCATTCGTTTAGTATATTACACCGTGGCAAATCATTTTCATTTGTCTCTCAAAAAAGCACCTCTCGTCGCGGTACGCGGGGAATTCGAGTAGTATGTGCTCCACTGTCTCTGAGTTGCCACAGTTGTCACAGTAGGATTAGTGGTACGCCCAGTGCGGTACAGATAATTGTTCGTATAAGCCACGTTTAGTCGAAGACGATGGTGTATTGTCTCTAAGTGCAGAGGAAGTGGTCGTGGAATTTTCGATTTCACTCATGGATCCATATAACGCAGAAATCTGTCTTAGTGAAGCGACGGATTCCAGAGGCAGTCTATTTCTTGATTAGCATACTTTTTTGCCGTATTCAAAGCAGCGGCTTTGGTAAAAAATATACTTCTGAAATTTAGATATTGGAGTCCATTTGGGGCAGCTTCATCCGCGGTTTCGTTTCCTGAAATACCATCATGGCCTGGAATCCACTGGAACGTGATGCGATCTTGGCTTTGTGGCAAAAATAGGCAATGTCAAATGCTGCAGGTTGGCTATTACACTGCTTGTGTCTTTCCCACATGCTTTGTAGGGCTGCTTTCGAATCCTTAATATCACCCGTGTCTTTGGCGGCCTCTGTCGAAGTACATAAACAAGAGCCTATTTAATGCCATATAGCTCAGATCACTTTTTCAGGCTTGTAGCGCAGCTCCGAAAGAACAAAAAGGAAGATGGAAGGGGTAATGAACGGGAACGAAGAACAGAGTGAGAGCTCACTCTGCCTAAAAAAGACATGACATACCAACTCGCCTAAACTGCCGAGCTCAGCTGGCGTAGATGATGTCGCCTGCTCAAGATGAAACGAGAATTGTTGCCCTGTGGAGGACATAAAAAGACCGCACGATGAGCGGCGTTGCGGTCGCCTATTCTTTGTGCATATATTCTAGAGCAGCCTGAGAGGTCGCTGCTTGAGGCAATTCCTATTTCGCATTGATTCCAGGGTTATATGGTACGATTTCCAGTGGTTACAGGGTCTAGGGTGATATGTTTCGTGGCATAATTTGGTACGCCTTAGTAGGAATCGAAATAGACACGCTTCCGACGGCCTTCCCAAAGCTAGATGTAGCATGGGTTCTAGAAACACCCTTTAAAAAATTGGTCTTCGTGTGAACGGCGTGTCTGAAGTGAATCCGAATTCTCTCCTGCAAAGTTAATACTTCAGAGGACAGGCATCGAGCTACTGCTACATTTCCTGAGTGGGACGACCCCCTCGCAAGGCCAAGGCATATTCGAAGACAGTTGTTTCGTGCTGCCTCAAGTTTTCTCTTGCTTGCCGGGGACATTTTGTGCAGTATCGGTAGGTAATACCGTAGTGTTCCGTCGACGTACGCCTTATGAAGAAGCACCATTGACTGACAGTTGTGACCCACTGTGATCCCGCTATATATCTAAATGCGTGCGAAGCCGAGGAAATCATCTCACTCAGCATATTCAGTTGAGGCGACCACGTGAGATTCCTATCGATCGTCACACCAAGAAACCTTTGTGTCTTGACGTATGGAAGGGTGCGACCACCCAACACTAGTAGGTATTTTTCCATACGTCTCCACGTGAAAACCACAGCAACGCATTTGTCAAGGTACACTTTCAGACCCCTTGACTTTACGAAGGCAGACATATTTGCCAGCGCTCTCTGGAGACGTTGTTGGGGTGGTACTGAGGGAACGCGCCGTGCTCCAAACGCACATGTCCGCATATACTGTGATGCTGACGCCACGGGGCAGGTTTCTGTTCATATGGATCTGGACTAAATTAAATAATAGCGGGCTTAACACAGCTCCTCGTGGCACTCCCTTCTCGACGGCATAAAGCGCCGTGGGGCCATCTTAAGTAGAGATGAAAAGCTGGCGACGAAGATGGTCCGCAATCCATGCGTAAGCCGACCTCCAAGACCAAGTGCTTTCAAAGCATCGAGTGTTGCTTTATGATAGACGGAGTCATATGCTGTCTTAATGATATGGTATGGTAAAGTGTTATTGAGGTGATGCAGAATCCGAAATAATGCTGCATGTGTGTTTCTGGAAGGTAAATCTCTTTCAATTGATGAAACCAAGGCAATGACATTATCAATTGCGGACCTACTTTGACGGAGGCCATTCATTTCCTCCAGGTATACTTGCGTAGTTTCCAGAAACGAGTTTACTCGTGTGTGAATCATTTTTTGAACACCTTTCCTACGCAACTGAGCAAAGATATGGGACTGAAGGAGGCGTAATTTGTTGTTGTTTTCCTGGCTTCAGTACATGAATAACTTTCTCAAACCTCTTTTCCGTAGGAACCTCCCCATTTGTACCCCCCCCCCATGAGGCGTTGTAGTACTCCAGAAGATGTAGGCAAGATATGCGGCATTACATTTGCGAGGGTTTCATAACTCGTATTGGCATGGCCAGGTGATGATCGCTTGTTTGTGTCGCCGATTGCTGCCATGAGCTCTTCAATTATAAATAGTAATTCTAAATCAGGAAGAAACGCTGGAGGTGGACAAGGCTGATGACTTGCAATTTGTAGAGAAGGTCTGGCTCCGCTGGAAAGGAGCCCACAGTACTGTTGCGCCACCTCTTTTAGTGATGTACGCTCATGTAATGACGGCGTGATAAAAGCGTAAAGCTGTTGCGGCTCTTCGCGAATACCCCTCACAGCTCGCCAAATGTTTCTCAGCCGCTTTCGCACGTCCAGCGTCCCACAAATGTCCCTCCGCCTTTTCGGTTCAGTTTTGTGAGGTAACAACGTATGTGTATTAATGCCTTTCGACAAGTTCTGAGTTTTTTTAATTCTTAGTATGCAGAGCCTTTCTTTCGCCATGCCATCGAATGGCACATAAGCTCTCGAATTCTATGTCGTCAGTTGGTACATTAGAATGCTTAGTGGCAGAGGGCGTACTTTGAAGCATCGAGCTAATGTCAGTATTAATCCTGTATTCGTATTCGAGGCTGTCATCCTTTTGCCTACGGCTGCTGTGTAAGCTTCTCAGCCTGCCGACTTCAGTTTCACTTTTGTGGGTGGCGTCCGAACATGAAGGGCAGAGATTAGGATGGGGTAGTATTTGATACCTCGAGTCTCGAAATCTGTACACCAGCCGAACATAGGGACAACTTGACTTGATACGAACGTAATTTAGAGCAGCTAACAGTCTTATAGTTTTTAAGGTATGTTACGTTGCGTCGTTGAAGGGCTCTATATTGTATCTTGCGAGAAGCTTCGCCAACTTAGCACCGCGAGCACATGTATGTGAACTGCCCCAGACCTAATTATCTGCGGGAAAACTACCACAAATGTTATGCAGATACTGAGTGCTTGTCAACTAGTTTTCAAATTTTCACACACCGAATAGTGAGCCTGGTTCCAAGCAGACTTCAATCAGGGTAAACACCTTAGATACAATCACTGTGGTTGCGCAAATGTATTCATTCTGATTGTTCAATCACAGAGGCAGGCTCATCGTTTCGGAATCCAACAAAGAGTAGCCTGATACTGTTTCTTTTACGCTTTGAATGATGAAAGTAATAACCCTTTATTCTAAACTGCTCTTCGGCGCGAGACTCGGAAAGCACCATAGAAGGAATCGGTACACTCGCGCAAGATACTTAAAGCATGCTAACTTCGAGCGCAAGCCGCGAGTGTTCCACTGAAATATAGTACATGTGCGGAAATGCTTGTTGGTGAAAACTGCTGTCGAGACGATTGTAGGCGAAGCCATCGTTGCTACTCTGAAGAATCACGACGTCGCGTAGTGAAACAAGTCGACACCAGCGGTCCTAAAGCCAGGACGGCCTTTACCTCATAGATGCTTTTAAACAACGGACAGGCACGGAAAAGAGCCTTGATTGCTGTGAACATCATAGGAATCAGCATACTTGATATGTTATTTGCAATGCTACCATCTAACAGCTTTTCTTGGTGCTTCCTGTTATTCTGCTGCGACCTTGGGGGTAATTGCTGTTGTTTGCTTGCGGCTGTATCACTTGAGAGCTTTGATTGACTCTCTGAAGATGTTAGTCTTTGCTCGTTTTGTCTCATGACTGAAGCGAAGGACTTTTTTTGACGCCGTGTTGCGGTGCTGTACCATAACACGTTACTTATGTTCTGCGTATATTCTCACGCTGCACGACACAGCAGAAGGAAGGTAAAGTAGAGTTGTGTGCAAGTAGCTGGCCGCTGCCTGTTGACCTTGCATGACCGTCCTGTACCATTGTTGTACGTTAACCATCTATAACCTTGCAAAAAAACTCATCCCGTCTGTAACAATTTTGACGGACGTGCCGGCTGGATCACACTGGGCGACCGAGCTGTACTACCCTTTCGACGCAGGAAACGGCTGGCCGGGCTACCACCGGGAGACGCTGACAGGAGTGATTCGGACGGAGGCGACGTTGGTGAGGAAACCGCGGAAGAAAGCATTCGCCCAAGGCAAGCTGGCTACTAGACAGCTCATCGAGAAGCATGCACATTTTAAGGCAAAACGAATGAGGACGTCGAAGACTGGTATAGACACTATCCCAGGGTGAGCCACCACAATGAATGGAGCGCATCTGTGCAGCTCCCTAACGTTGTCTTTTTCCTTGCCGGAACTGCCCTTATGTGGTTCGATAATAACGAGGGCTCGCTCACATATTGAGACAACTTCTTCGAATAGATAAAGGAGTGTTTCGGTAATTCGCTTTCGAAAATGCAAATAGCTGAGCAGATATTTTCACGAGGAGCGCAGTTACCGAAAGAGACGTGCACTACCTATGTTAAGGAAATCCTGAAGCTTTGCGGAACTGTGAACGCATGTACATCGCTCGAGGACAAGGTTCGACACGTATTCTAGGGAATTGACGAAGATGTATACAATTTTTTTATATCCAAGGTCCACTTCACTACCCCATCCGACTTAAGGCGTCACTGTCGTACTTTCAAGGCTCTTAATACATGCCGCCTGCTTCCCAAGTTCGGTCGGCTGGACAACGTGGCCAACGAAGGAAGCGTTTACGTGTGTGCCTCTAACTGCCTTGCTGCTTTAGTACCACGAGTTATCAGAGATGAGCTAGCTCATTTTCAAGGCCCAGGTGCCAACAGCGTGTGCCACCAATGCTACGATACTGAACGCTACTGTGAGGCACCGGTAGCCTGGCCGCGCCCTGCCGACAGCGACCATTCTGTTTACGACAACACCTATGTTCAGAGCACCATGGTCCAGCCGCAGCCTACGACCTTTGAACGTCGACATGACAGACAGCCGCGACGTGCGTCTCCCGTTCACAACACGCCTTATACATCCGTGTCCAACTTCAATGAAAATCGCGAATCGCCTGTTTGCTACAGCTGCGGGGCTCAGGGACACATCGCGAGGCATTTCCGCCTTCGCCCACAGCGCGCTCCGTGTGATTGCGCATATTCACCCCGTACGCAAGAAGCTGCATCTTAGAAAGCGTTTGTCCCTTTTCGTCAGCTACCTCGAGAGTGCACGGCAAGGAATGACTCCCCAGTTATCTGACCGCAGCCTGACGCCACCGTCGACCCGGACACGTCGATCGCCATCTTCGTGTCGCCGCTCGCCTACGCTGCCCCAGCTGAGAAACCAGCCGGTGCGACCATTGGAGGTGAGGTCGTGGCACGGTCACTTCTTCAAATGCATCCACCTATCGTCATGTTAAACAACAAAGTGTGCGTTTGTGTCGATGGTGTAAATATTTTGGCTTCGGTAGATACTGGCGCTTCCGTGTCTGTAATGTGTCTTTCTTTCAAGAATCGTCAAGGACCGAAAGTGATGTTTGCTTGGGACGGAAATACCACGTTTCGCGTAGTAGTCTCTGAACTACTGCGTCCTGTGGGAATATGTTAAGTTGTGATAAACATTGGTGGAAAGGCATTTCGAGTGGAATTTACTGTACCAGCACGTGCCACGCATGACCTAATTTAAATTTTTGGTGTTTACTTTTACGATAGTGTGGAGCAACATTAGACTGCACGGCTGGTGAAATTTCACTCAGCAGCGATGGTGGACAACCAGCGCTTGATAATGTTCCATCCGATCGTAAAGAAGTATTTTTCGTGTCCACTGATGTGCTTCGTGTCCACTGCCGTCCACTGTCGTGATGTGTTTCGTGATGTTTATTGTCCATTGCCTGTGCAGACGGCAATGTTCACCCCAGTGACCTCGTCTAGCGCCTTTGTTGGTTTTCGCTGTGGATTAATAGAACCCGAATACGTCGACACTATAAGGAAGGGTGTACAGGCGCCGACAAAAGTGGTATACTCCACGCAGTCCACGCTGCGTGAGCCGGAGCAGCGGCACACTGCATCGCGACGCCATCTACAGGCGGCATCTGGGATCGAGGCAGCTAATGGTTGCACTTTATTATCGGCAGACATGATGCAATGCAGTTTGCCGTTTCTCCGGCTCCCGCAGCGTGGACTGCGTGGAGTATACCACTTTTGTCGGCGCCTGAACTTGTCCCTCGCTTGCTTATAGGAGTTGAAGAAGGTTGTGCTCACGTGTGGTTGGTGAATGGGGGTATCCTCCGAGATACCAATTTTGCCGGCCGGGCTGAAAGTAGCACGCTTTGAGGAAGATGGTGTTGCGACCATTCATGCAGTTGCTACTACCACGGACGCAAGCTTGTCGCTCAGTGACAATTCTTGAAAATATAGGAGCATTATTAACAAATCGCTCCCCTCTTTCCACGAACAAGCGCTCAAAGAGCTGCTTGCCCGATATGCTTCAGTGTTTGGTTTTGCACAAGTGCGTCTACATTCACCACCGCACTCCCGCATACACCACCGCATCAGTACTGGAGCAGCATCGCCAGTACGACAGAAGCGATACCGCGTTTCTTCAGCCGAGCGCACAGTGATCGAATAACAAATTACAGACATGCTACAGAAAGGCGTCATCCAGCAGCCCAGTAGTCCGTGGGCGGCACCAGTTATATTGGTCAAGAACAAAGATGACTCATGGCGATTCTTCGTCGACTACATGCGCCTAAACGCAGTGAAAGAAATGACGTGTATCCGCTCCCACGTATAGTTAATGTCATTGACTGTTTACATTCTGCCTCGTACTTCTCCTCTCTCAATCTGCTCTCAGGCTACTGGCAGATAACTATGCAACCCCCAGACAAGGAGAAGACTGCTTTCATAACGCCGGATTGACTCGTCGAGTTTAACGTAATGCCTTTCGGTTTGTGTAACGCTCCGGCAACGCTCAAGCGTTTCCACGCGTACATCGATGGGACGTATGCATATGTTACCTGGACGACGTGCAGGGAAAACACGGGGAAGGCGGGAGACCGAAATTCAAGCCGATGAGCAAAGCGAGAACAAGGTGAAAGAAGGAGCCAACGTTTCGACAAGTGGGCTTGTCTTCTTCAAGGCGACATATACTTTCCTCGCCACAGTAGATGTAGGTTGGGTTCTTCTAAAGGGGACAGGGTGTAAGGCGGGTGGTTGAGGCAACGAGCGAAGGTGTGTCAGCGTGTTGAATTGAGAATAAAGGAGCGCTGTGCACAAGGCCAGTGACCCGGCCGTCTGTCAAGCACCTGTCAACGCCCGCGTGTTAGCCAGCGTGTCAGCGGCGTCCGAGACGCCGGCTGGAAAAAAAGAACAAAGGAAAACAGTAAAATAATAATAATAAAAAAAGCTAACAAACCAAGCTAAGTGTTGCTGTCTGTAGCTTGAAATTTAGCATAGCGAATAGATTCTAAAGCTCCCTTTGAAGCGTTTATGCCTATTGCTTGCAATGTCTTGAACTTATGGATAAGGTATTATTCTCTGTATTTTCATTCTCGTTCAGAGCGGAAATTTGACTGTAACATGTAGAGTTTAATTTCATCAAAGTTATGATCTCGTTCGTTCAAATGCTCGGCGACGGCTTTGAGAAGCGTTTTAGCGGTATCCGCGCGTATCCGTTTAATCTGACGTTCGCTGATTGTCCAGTTTCACCGATATATTGTTTCTTACAGAAGGGACATTCAAGCATATAAATCACGTTCGAAATTGTACGAGTGAAGCTACATTTCACTTCATGTGTATAATTATTTGTGTACTTTTAATTTTAATGTCACTTTGAAGGTGCCTGCAGGTTTTGCACCTGGGGCAACAACATGCTTTTATTACGGGGGAATGCTGTTGACTGACTTTTCCGTGCACTAACATGTCAGGGTTACCTAAGGTTACCTATCGCCGCAGCAGGAACATATTACTTAGGATTACCTATCGCCGCAACAGGAACTTTAAATACCTAGGGTTACCTATCGCCGCAACTGGAACCTTAAATACGTAGGGTTACCTATCGCCGCAACAGGAACTTTCAATACCTAGGGCTACCTATCGCCGCAACGGGAACCTTAAAGACATGTTAAACGCAGCCGCAGTAAAACGCAAGTCGTGCGCGAAACCCGTCTCAAGCTGTGCCGCCATTGGACTGTGTAACTCGCTCGGAGAGGTTCGTCTGCCCCCGGAGAAGCTGTCACGCTGCACAACACAGCCAAAAGAAGAGAAAGTAGAGGTGTGCGCGAGGAGTTGTCCACGGCCTGTTGGCCTTGCATGACCGTCCAGTCCCTTGCTTTCCGATAACCATCTCATCATCATCAGCCTGGCTACGCCCACTGCGGGGCAAAGGCATCTTCCATAATTCAACAACTACCCCGGTCATGTGCTAATTGTAGCCATGTTGCCCCTGCAAACTTCTTATTCTCATCCGTCCACCTAACTTTCTCGCGCCCCTTGCTACGCCTCCCTTCTCTTGGAATCCAGTCCGTAACCCTTAATGACCATCGGTTATCTTACCTCCTCATTACATGCCCCGTCCATACCCATTTCTGTTCTTGATTTCAACTAAGATATCATGAACTCGCGTTTGTCCCCTCACCCAATCTGCTCTTTTCTTGTCCCTTAACGTTACACCCATCATTATTCTTTCCATAGCTCGTTGCGTCGTCCTCAATTTAAGTAGAATCCCATTCGTAAGCGTCCAGGTTTCCGCCCCGTAGGTGAGTACTGGTACGACACGGCTGTTATACACTTTTCCATTGAGGGATGATGGCAACCTGCTGTTCATGATCTGAGAATGCCTGCCAAACGCATCCCGGCCCATTCTTATTCTTCTGATTATTTCAGTCTCATGATCCGGATCCACGGTCACTACCTGCCCTAAGTAGATGTATTTCCTTAACACTTACAGCGTCCCGCTACCTATGGTTAACTGCTTTTCTCTTCCGAGACTGTTAACCATAACTTTAGTTTTCTGCAGTATAATTTTTAGACCCACCCTTCTACTTTGCCTCTCCAGGTCAGTGAGCATACATTGCAATTAGTCCCCTGAGTTACTAAGCAAGGCAATATCATCAGCGAATCGCAAGTTAATAAGGTATTCCCCATTAACTCTTATTCCCAATTTTTCCCAATCCAGGCCTCTCATTATCTCCTGTAAACAGGCAGTGGCGAGATCGTATCTCCCTGCCAGACGCCCTTCTTTATTAGCATTTCGTTGCTTTCTTTATGGAGGGCTTCCATGGCTGTGGAGCCACTATCTATATCTTTCAGTATTTTTACACATGGATCGTCTACACCCTGAATCCGTAATGCCTCCAAGCCTGCTGAGGTTTCGACTGAATCAAACACTTTCTCGTAATCAATGAAAGCTCTATATAAGGGTTGGTTATATTCCGCACATTTCTCTATCACCTGATTGATAGTGTGAATATGATCTATTGTTGAGTAGCCTTTACGGAATCCTGCCTGGTCCTTTGCTTGACAGAAGTCTAAGGAGTTCCTGATTCTATTTGCAATTACATTAGTAAATACTTTGTAGGCAACGGACAGTAAGCTGATCGGTCTATAGTTTTTCAAGTCTTTGGCGTCCCATTTCTTATAGATTAAGATTATGTTGGCGTTTTTCCTAGATTCCGGTATGCTCGTGGTCACGAGGCATTGAGTATACAAGGTGGCCAGTTTTTCTAAAACAATCTGCCCACCATCCTTCAACAAACCTGCTGTTACCTGATCCTCCCCAGCTGCCTTCCTCCTTTGCATAGCTCCCAAGGCTTTCTTTACTTCTTCCAGCGTTACTTCTAGAACGTCCAATTCGTCTAGACTATTCCCTCTTCCATTATCGTCGTGGGTGCCACTGGTACTGCATAAATCTCTATACAACTCCTCAGACATTTGAACTTTCTTATTCATATTAGTCATGATATTGCCCGCTCTTTTTCTTTTTACGCATACATCTGATTCTTGCCTATTCCTAGTTTCTTCTTCACTGCTTTTAGGCTTCCTCCGTTCCTGAGAGCATGCTCAATTCTATCCATATTATACTTCCTTGTGTCAGCTATCTTACGCTTGTTGATTAACTTGGAAAGTTCTGCCAGTTTTATTCTAGCTGTAGGTTTAGAGGCTTTCATACATTGGCGTTTCTTGATCAGATCTTTCGTCTTCTGCGATAGCTTACCGGTATATTGTCTAACGAAGTTACCACCGACTTCTAT
This sequence comes from Dermacentor variabilis, assembly GCF_050947875.1. Lineage (NCBI taxonomy): Eukaryota > Metazoa > Arthropoda > Arachnida > Ixodida > Ixodidae > Dermacentor > Dermacentor variabilis. The sequence goes on from NC_134573.1 coordinate 47,863,403, forward strand.
TGCACACTCCTTAATGATGCCCATAAGATTGTCGTTCAGGGCTTCAACGCTAGGGTTCTCTTTCTGAGTTAAAGCGGAATCCCTGTTCTGAAGCTTGATCCAGAATTCCTCTATTTTCCCTCTTACCGCTAACTCATTGATGGGCTTCTTATGTACCACTTTCTTCCGTTCCCTTCTCAGGTATAGGTTAATTCGAGATGTTATGATCCTATGGTCACTGCAGCGCACCTTGCCGAGCACGTCCACATCTTGTATGATGCCAGGGTTAGCGCAGAGTATGAAGTCAATTTCATTTCCAGTTCACGTCCTTCACGCCCACTCCTTCACGTCCACTTTCGGTTGCCCCGCTTGCGGAAGAAGGTATTCATTATCCGCAAATTATTCCGTTCTGCAAACTCTACTAATAACTCTCCCCAGCTATTCCTAGAACCCATGCCATATTCCCCCACTGACTTGTCTCCAGCCTCTTTCGTGCCTACCCTGGCAGTGAAGTCACCTATCAGTATATTGTATTTTGTTCTGACTTTACCCATCGCCGATTCCACGTCTTCATAGAAGCTTTTGACTTCCTGCTCACCATGACTGCATGTAAGAGCGTATACCTGTACGACTTTAAATTTGTACCTCTTATTCAGTTTCGCAACAAGACCTGCCATCCTCTGGTTAATGCTACAGAATTCCTTATGTTACCAGCTATATCCTTATTAATCAGGAATCCGACTCCTAGTTCTCGTCTCTCCGCTAAGCCCCGGTAGCACAGGACGTGCGCGCTTTTTAGCACTGTATATGCTTAATTTGTCCTCCTAACCTCACTGAGTCCTATTATATACCATTTAATGCCCGCTAATTCCTCCATTAGCACTATCCAATAACCGTCTATCATCTTGTAAATAATCCCATCCCATTCATAACTACAGAAACATCACATCCGGACTCGGTGGTGGTTCCCATTTCGGCACTTTTCCCTTACTTTGCTCCATTGTCCATGCAAGAGTAGCTGCTTTCTTTTACGGATACCTGCTGTATGATGCAACATGCTCAGCTCCACAGTTTGCACATCGACGCTGGGAACGTGAGATGCACTCCTTGTGCGTATGTGCACCAGCGTACATCTTGCTGCGGATGGGGCCGTTACAATAGTTCGCTGTGTGTCCATGTCTTTGACATCTGAAACATTGTGTAACAGACCCCATGTACTCCGCCACGGGATAACTGCAGAATGGAAACGACACGCAGTTTGGTAAAAGGGTGTCCTTAGAGGATACGAGGATGACCGAGCCTCTTCGGGACTTCGTTAACATACTACCTTCATTAGGAACGTATGAAACTTGCATTTTAGTATGCATGACTTCTTGTTCCCTCAAATACTCCTTGAGGTCGTCATATCAGTACTCAACCGGAACGTCCCGTATCCTCCAGTACGTCGTAGAGTAGGGGTATGGTACTCCAGCTTCAACAGCAATACCCGACAGGTGTGTCACCACGATGAGGCGATTACCTACAGGAACTGTAGACACTGTCGCCATGGGGCTGCCATCCTTGTTGAGGCGATCGCTGAGTACTTTTTCTTGGGCTATGGTCATGACCGCAGAAGCCAGGAGGCTTGAGTTTACTTTCCATAAGCTGTTATCAGGCTGAGTTGGCTTGAATAAGACAGGAACACCTGCGGTCCTATTCTTTTTGTAAGAGACAAAAGTTAAGGCAGTTTGGTCTATCTTTTCGTTGTCTGCTGTTGATTCCCGTGTCTCGACCTCATTTTTACGCAGCTTTTTCCTTACTTGCTCATCTTCTCTGTGGTCTAGACAAAGAACATACCGATCTGATGGCTGATTGCTTGCAGTGGCTGCCATTAGTGCAGCACGTAGGGCGGGCAACACCGGAGGTTCGCCACTCTGCTGCTTTGGCCCGGTGTGCCTCGGGAGGCGCTTGCTGCGCTTCTCCCACAGGACGCTGACCCTCAGACTGGCATTAGTTGAGAGCGGAGAACAAAAAGCAAAAGTGAACTCAACACTTGCGAAACAAGACTTCAAATTACAGTCGGGCATTCGAAAGCCCACGTATCTTTCGTCGTCTTCCTCTCCTCTTCTAAATATTCAAGAAAATGCATTCTCAGTACTTTCCTGTGCACCAAGAGCAATAGAAGATTTATCTTTGGTTTTACAGACGATGCAATAGAAATGCTTGGATAATTAGGTCGAAGCATGTGTTATGGATCTGAACCAATTTTATTATACTGATAACATGTGCAGCCCATCAATTTTGAATGGCCAAATTTTTAAAAATTATTTCAGCGTGTTGAACTCCGTAAGCAAATTTTTCATGAATTTGTTATATTGTGGAGAGTCAGAATAAACTAGAAATAAATGTTTCCGGGAAAACTGTGTGCACATCAGAACCATTGAGGTAGGAACTTGAGGTAGGTAGGAGCTTGACGGGTAGAAAGTAGTAAAAGAATGTGGAAATGGTTGCGATCAAATAGTACTTGTGGAGACACTGTTTTCAATGCATAAGCTCTAGTTCTTCGCTCTGCGAATTTAGCACATACCAATTGGCGACTGTAACTCTATTGAAGAACTTCGCCGTCAACGACAAATTGACAGATTTGCCCACCATGTACTACAAGATGAGTTTGGAAAAAACTTATTACCTATTTTTCTAGTGAATATGCGTGAGGAGCTGTGGTTATCAGGCTACGATAAGAAATCTCGCTCATTCTTTGAATAAAGTAAGGCAGGACATGGGATGTATCTTGTGCATCATGAACATGAAACAGCAGGATGACATTGATGAATGACATGAAGTGTGATTACCTGAGATGGTCAAACAACGAGCTGGCACAAGCCCCTCAAAAATGGCTCTTGCGGCTTTTTTTAGTTCTTTCAAAAGTAAAATAGTATTAAGGGTGCCAGAGCACAATACATTTTTCGCACCCCGAAAACAGCCAAAGGGTTCACTAAGGGTGATCCCCTCATGAGAACACCCACTTTCAGAATTCTTGGAAATAGTGAGGGCGAAAAAAGAATGTTTTGGTAACATATCCACCCACGACAATGTAATTTTTCTTAGAGTGGTGGGCTGGAAAAAATATGTTTGAACATGTAGCCCGTCTCGAGGGTGTTATTTTCCTGTATGTGCTCGGTGACATCTCGAAGTGGCGATGGTGCTGATGAAACCTGAATAAAAACATTTCGCCACATAGAGAACATTAATGGCGAGCAGTACGACAAATTGAAAGTTTTTATGCAACATAAATATTCGCAAATTTTATTGTACATGCAACCCAGATTTTCAAAGTGCTGACACTAGCAATGCAACCGACCATGGCTGCGATGGGTTCCACCTTAACCGTCGTTTTCTTTTTCACTGTGTCATTTTGCTGCAGATTACAACGGTGCCTTGTGGCGGCATAGAAGGCTCATGGCATGCTTGTCTGGCAGCTGTGACCTGTATTGACAATTGTTTTGTGAGTGAGACAGGACGGCCATCGTGAACGATTGCTTCTGAACTTTTACACAATCTACTATTGTTAAAATGACACCAACACCTGTTTCACATATGTTCACAAGCGAGCTTCATGCTTTCAGGTCGCAGCGGCTTTCAACGTCTGCGTCAGCATGTTAAACGCTATCAGTTTCTGCAAGTTATATTAGGTGTAGTAGTGACAGTGAGGTACAGAACTGCGAAAAGCGTTGGTTAAGGTCACTTTTTATTGGGCCAACTTACACCCAGCAAATTGAACAAAACTCAAAGCACAACAATAGCGACCAGCACTAGAATTTCATACAATAGTCACTAGAAGGAGATGTCATGCTATTTCCTATAGTAACTGCAAGCAGGGTGATTCTGTTAGCATACGAATGCAAACAGAATATCTTTAAGTGCCTTCGTGACTTTATAAACTCGTCATCGCAGCAGAGTCCTGCGTTATAAATATAGTGAGGCAACGGTTAGGCAGTAGGCCTTCCATTTCGGCGAGCGAAACACCCACTATTACGGCCCCAAGTGGTCATGATGAGCGTGTACCGATGAGAAAGATGAAATGTACTCGCAGCGCTCCCACCCATTTCCCCCGCGCGCTAAGCGAGCAGCCCAGCTGCAGCTTAGGCTGGCAAGAAACACCGAACAAGCAGTTTTAGACGCGGAACGTCAACAATCTTGGAACGACGACAACGGCGGGACAAGGAACTTCAACGAGAGTGACACGGTAGTTCACATGGCAGGTTTGTTCTGTAATGATGTAGGGTCTTAGCAAACGCGATAGGAACTTCTCACACAAGCCCGGGGTATGAATTCCCCCTCCCGCACCCCGCCTTATGCAGGGCGCGGGCGGTTACCCTTCGACTTTTACAAGCCCGTGCGTACCCTAACCTCGCGGTTCTTCATGCCATATACCCTAAAAGATATCCCAGTGCGGACTACCCTGCCTGTGGACTAAGGGCAACATTGGACCATGTGTTGTGGGAGCGCGAAGCCATCGGCTCCTCCTTCAGCGAGGATAGGTGGGCTGTGCTCTTGGGCAGCCCCGAACTCAACGACCAAACCCTGGCCGTCCAGAGTGTGCGCGATCGGGCCGTCAAGCTCGGCTTGGCGGTCCCTACGTGGGACTAGCCGGGTGGCGTGGGGTCTCCCCTGCGTCTTCTCTGGACCGAAATAAAGTTACTTCACTCACTCACTCACGAACAGCTGTCCAGGGCAGCACCTCATCTCCTGGACGAAAGGAAACGCCTTGGTGAGAGCTGTCGTGACGCTGCTTGCAGTCTTGTTGACTGGCTTCTGGGTTGAGTCCATCGCGTTCTCGACACTTGTTAAGTCTTGAGACGAACTATTCGGACACAGATGCCGAGGAGCTAGTAGGGACATTAAAGAAAGAGGCGTCAAGAGTAAATGTCGGCGAACGGCCGTAAACAAGCTAGAAGAGCGAGTACCCAGTAGTTCGCTGAACAGCGGGTTTATGTGTAAATGCCACAAGTGTATAATTCTGTCGCAGCTGTTGTGGTGTGGTTCGTTATACATCGGTATGATAACAGCTAATTTGCGATGAAATTGCTCTGTCAAGCCAGCTGTATGTGGATGGTAAGCTTACGTCGCCTTATGAACTCTTTAACCGGTTCTGAGTACTTCTTCGAAGATTGTCAACAAAGACATCTTGCCTTGGTCACTCAACAGGACGCGAGGTGCTCTATGACATAATAAGGTGACTTCCAGAATCTTCTAAAAATATTCTTTCTGACAATGTGTTATTAAGTATTTCAAAGAAAAACGAGTTCACTCCTGGGCTAATTAGTATCCTTACCACTCGTTTTAACACATCCATGTCCTGGCCCGTAGTGCCAATGACCCATAGAAAGAAACAATACTGAATCACATACATTCTGATACAGCTTTTTAGCAGCACTAAACAAATATTCGTTCGATAGCCTTGCAGCCAAAAAAACCATACAATTCTTACCATTTCTTCGAAATATGCAAGAGTAGGGTTCCACCTGCGATCAATGCCCGCAATCACAATTCGAAGAAAAGGACTGGTTACACCTAAAAAAACGGTTGCGCCTGTCCCAAAAAACAGGAATACCGCACACCCGTATTTCATCCTACGAAATAGGCTCGTCTGACTACAGCGCGCCCAGGTAGACGCTCACGCAAAAAGTGCCGAATACACGATGGACCTTCTACACGATAACCCGAAAGCAGGGCAGCGCTCTCATTGTGTACAAGAGCTTCAACAAAAATAATCGGTTACGTACAATGGCCCTATCACATACAGAGATATCTCGCGATCCACCTATCACCTTTTTCTTTACTTGCTGTTCTTTCCTTTTACCAATTCTTCATTTTCTTTGTAATCTTTATCCAGGACACCCAGATATTTACCACGGCTTCTAAGCCTATTTATATTCGCGAAGGAGTCAAATGATGACAGCCCCTCGCCGTGCCAGACTCCAAGGCACTCTCCCAAGTTCACATAGCTCCCCATGACCTCACTAAAAGTTTTAGCAGTACTTATCGTAATCATAACGTTCTCTTTATCCATGCACCATACAGCCACATAATCTGCATACACCAGGAGATTCACTTTAGGGGCTTGTAAACAAAACCCACTAGTGCACTGATTTTCGACAATACTTTACACATTGTTCCGATATATATACTAAACAATAGTGGACTTGGACTAAGTTCCTGGCGATTGACTAATAACCTCACGCAGTTTTAAAAGAGTATACACCCTATGGAAATTATCTTGTCCCACAACAATAATCGTCCTTTTCCTTGCTTGCGTTTCCTTTCTTGAAAACTGAGCGCTCGCAACTTTCCTTTCGTGAATATTGTGTCACGCGATACCGCGGGTGCCGTTCGCAACAGTTATTTATTTATTTAGTTAGTTATTTATTTATTATACCCTAAGGGCCAATGGCATTACAGAAGTGAGTGGGGAATAAGTTCAAAATAAATCACGCACAACAGCATCAGCAAACAACGAAAATATACCAGTATAAATATACAATATTAGCGGATAACAAACCAAAATAAATAAATATTATTTCTAAATATTCAAACTACATATTTCAACGTACATAGATTGCATAAACCAAAGTGCATAAGGGACGTTAATAAGCACAGTGCACAATTCAATGTGAGAAGAGCATTAAAACCATATCTATGAACACAGCGAAAACAAGAATACTCAAAACAGAGTGTCGCGTAAGGTTTCTGTAAAACGGCTAGCATCACTTATGAAGACAACAGTTACAGGAAGTTGATTCCACTCATCAGCTGTCTGCGGGAGAAATGAATGTAAGAAGGAGGAGGATCTAGAAGATAGAATACCAACTTTGTATTGCTGATCTAGCCGAGATTATATGTAATGTGGTGCTGAAAGCAGCTCATTTCGTAGTACGGAATGATGATATTGCCACCTGTACATGTTTATCTTTATCGGGTGACCACGTTTCACCGCCTAACAAATGTTATCGCACAGCGCAGGGCGCGCCTGCATATATATGAAGCTTCTCGAATGTTATCGATGGTTCCATGCGCTGTCTGTCACCGAACCTTGTGTAATCTGATTGCATGTATGCGCGACGCGAATGGTGTAGAACTTTGTGGAAGACACGCGGGTCCCAGCGATTACTGTGGAGCGTTCGGCCACCGATGTATAAAAGCTGACGCGCTTGACCCGCAGATCAGATTTTGACGATCGTCGACTGTGTTCGCCGCTGTCACCATATTTTGAGCGTAGCCTGTTTTTGTGGGCACAGGATCGCCCAATAAAATTAGTTTCGTATTTCACAGTATTCCTACAGTGTTCATTATACGTCACTACCACGTGACATATGGTGGAGGTGCTTTTCGTTCATGTATCGGACGCCCCCGACAAGCCGTGAGCTAAACCCGGACCGCAAAGAAAACACAAGCGTAGTCCCGGATCATCCAGCAAGCCGCCGTCTCAATAGCTGCCCCCGGAGCAGGGACTTCTACCTGAGAAGACCAAGAAGATTGAGGCCAAGACAACCACAATGGCAGCCCTAGTGTCACCCATCGTACTTCAACAACTCAGAGAGCCCCCTACCTACCGTGGAGCTACGTCGGAGGATCCAGAAACCTGGCTGGAGGCTTTCGAAAGGATCTCGGTCTTCAACAACTGGACCTCTGAGGTCAAGCTGCGCCACGTGTACATCTCCTCAGAAGATGCTGTGAGAACCTGGTTTGAGAACAGGGAGTCGACCCTTACAACGTGGGAGCTGTTCAGAAGTAACTTCCTTCGGACCTTTACGAGCATCGTCCGGAATGAAAGAGCCGAGGTTCCATTGGAAACCCGAGTGCAGCTACAAAACGAGAATGTTGCCATCTTTACAGAAGAAATGAGCCGCCTAATCCGCCACGCCGACCCGAAAAAGTCCGAGGAGAAGAAAGTCCGCCTACTGACGCGTGGTGTAAATGAGGAACTTTTAGCCGGAATGGTACGAAGCCTACAAGACGGTGGACGAGTTTCTTCGCAAGGCCACCAGCATAGAAAAGACACTGGAAATGCGGAACCGGCAATTCAACCACCGCACAAACTCGGTAAACTGCGCCCGAGTTCAGTCAGTGGCCACCGACGACATGCGCTAGACTACCCGAGCGGTAGTGCGGGAGAAGCTACAGAAACTGTTTCCTTCATCACAGCATCAAGTGGCTTCAGTTGCCGACGTCTCGGAGTAGCCCTTGAATCGCCGCAGCCTCAGCCGCAAGCGATAACATGCGCTGCTGTAGCCCGCCGTCACGCTCCACCTCCGCACGCACTGCAAGGCCCAGTGACGACAAAGTTCCGTCGTCCACCAAGCACGCCAACCCGTCGCCCCACGCTGCATTCCAAGGTAGACTGACGTTTGGCGCGCCCCCGACCACGGTCCGCTTTGCTATCACTGCAGAGAAGCCGGGCATATCTACCTCCGATGCCCATACTGGGAAATGGGACTACGAGGGTTCGCCGTCAACGCTCCGCATTCGCAGCAAGGTGAACGCCCTCGCGATATCGCCGACTACCTCGCCGCTAGTCAATGAAGCTCTAGACAACCGTCCCGTTCGCCATCACCAGTCCGCTACCTGTCGCCGCAGCGACGTCCATACACTAGCCCAGCCTGGGACCGCTGTGCGAGCCCATATCCGGAAAACGAAAAGCAGCAACCGGTGGAGATGCGGTTGCTATTCGTAAAACTGACGAAGATCCTCCGTCGCTGACAAGGACGCCGAAGAGACTATCTCGATGACAAAACAACGACTCGCCGCCATCCCGACGAAGTCTAGAAGCAACGAATACGCTGACAAAAGACGACCTGACGACGCGACGTTCCAGCTTCAGTTCAACACGACGCAGCCGTGATCCGACGCCAGGACCCAACTGCAACGCCAGACAAAGAACCACCGACCTCGACGTGTTTCAAGACGGCCACGCAGTCACTGCCTTAGTCGACACAGGGACCGATTACTCCGTAATGAGTGGACACATCGCCGCCCAGTTGAAGAAGGTTAAGACTGCATGGGAAGCCCCCAAATTCGGACCGCTGGAGCACACCTCATTACGCCGACTGGAAACTGCACGGCAAGAATTGCCGCTTATCACCGGACTTACCCTGCCACCTTCGTTATCCTCCAACGGTGTTCACGAGACATCATTCTCGGCATGGACTTCCTGAACCAACACGGCGCAGTTATCGACCTGAAGTCGAAGTCGATAAGGTAGTCGGAAGATAAAGTGTTGCTGCCGGAGAGCTCTCGTAGTCACCACGCCTTGAGTGTGCTCGAAGATCAAGTGAGCATCCCACCGCGCTCCAGCGTTATTAGTTCCGTCGGCACCGAAACACCCGCTCACGTAGACGGCGTCATCGAGGGCCACCAACATCTACTGTTCGACCATGAAATGTGTGTTGCAAGAGGGATCGCTAGACTGCACGGAGGCAAAACGAAGGCGCTGCTGACAAACTTCAGCCAGGAGTTCAAGCACGTCAACAAAGGCACGACAATCGCGTACATCGAGGAAATTGTGGAAGCGAGCAATGCCTTTGTCCTCTCGGATTCTGCCGCATCTACCCTGACGACCATAGTTCTCGAACCAGACTTCAGCATAAATCCAAGTCTCCCCATGAGTGAGCACCAACAGATCAGAAGTCTTCCACAACGATACCAAGAGAGCTTTTCGACGTCATCGAGGATTCGACAGACACCAGTCGCAAAGCATCGTACAATCATCGAAGAGTGCGCTCAACCACTCCGCCAGAGCCCTTACCGAGTTTTTACGCGAGAAGGTGACGCTGTTAGGCAACAAGTCGACGAAATGCTGCGTGACATCATCAAGCTGTCGAAAAGCCCGTGGGCACCTCCTGTAGTCTTGGTGAAGAAAAAGGACGGAACCCCACGTTTCTGCGTCGATTATCGTCGACTTAACAAGATCACGAAGAAGGACGTACACCCCCTTCCACGGATAGACGACGCATTCGATCGGCTCTGCAACGCTAAATACATTACATCGATGGACCTCAAGTCTGGCTATTGGCAAATAGAAGTCGACGAGAGAGATCATGAAAAGACCGCCCTGATCGCGCCAGAAGGGCTCTACGAGTTCAAAGACATGCCATTCGAACGGTGCTCGGCGCCTGCAACGTTTCAACGCGTCATGGACACGGTGTTAGCAGGATTGAAGTGGCAGAGGTGTCTTGTTTATTTGGATGACGTCGTTGTCTTCACCAAAATTTCGACGATCACCTTCTTGCGACAGTATTAGAGGCCATGAAGTCATCAGGGCTCACTCTGAAGCCGGAAAACTGCCGCTTCGCTTACGATGAGCTTCTTTTCATAGGCCACGTTATTAACAAATCTGGACTGCTCCCCGACCCGCAGAAGACAGCTGCTATCGCAAAGTTACCTCAGCCCATCGACAAGAAGGCAGTGCGTAGATTCCTTGGTATGCGTACCTACTATACGCGCTTCGTCAAAGGCTTTTCACGCATAGCGAAGCTACTAACACGTCTAACCAAATGCGATGTCGAGTTCAAGTGGGAAATGCCGCAGGCCCACGCATTCCAAGAACTCAAACGACGCTTGCAGTCGCCGCCTGTACTTGCACACTTCGACGAGGACGCTGATACCGAAATCCACATTGACGGCAGTAGCCTAGGCCTCGGTGCCAACCTAGTCCAGAAGAAAGACGGATTTGAACGGGTGACATCTTATGCTAGCCAATCACTGTCAAAAGCGGAAGGCAATTGTTCTACGACTGAAAAGGAATGCCTCGCCATCATTTGGGTTACAGCAAAATTCCGCCCATACCTATATGGCAGGCCATTCAATGTGGTCAGCGACAATCACGGGTTGTGTTGGCTAGCTAACTTAAAGGACCCTTTAGGACGGCTGGCGCGATGGAGCCTCAGACTACTAGAATACGACATCACTGTAACCTACATAACCTACAAGTCCGGAAGGAAACACTCAGATGCCGATTGCCTATCACGCGCCCCCATTGACCCGCCGCCGCATGATGACGAGGACGACGACGCCTTCCTTGGGATGATAAGCGCGGAAGACTTCACTAAACAGTAACAATCAGACACGGAGCTAAAAGGCCTCGTCGAGTATTTAGAAGGGAACACCGACGTTGTCCCTAGGGCATTTAAGCGCGGATTATCTACGTTCACGCTTCAAAACAACCTACTAGTGAAGAAGAACTTCTCACCAGTCCGCGCCAACTACCTTCTTGTTGTTCCGTCGGGGCTGCGTTCAGAAGTACTGCACGCCCTACATGACGATCCGACCGCTGGGCACCTCGGATTCTCCCGGACACTGTCGAGGATACAGGAGAGGTATTACTTTCCGCGTCTGACCACCGGCGTCACCCGTTACGTCAAGACATGCCGAAACTGTCAGCGACGCAAGCCACCACCGACGAGGCCAGCAGGATTACTACAGCGAATCTAACCTCCTTGCCGACCATTTCAGCAGATCGGGATGGATTTGTTGGGACCGTTTCCGACATCAACATCCGGAAATAAGTGGATCGTCGTTACGACGGTCTGTCTCACCCACTTCGCTGAAACTAAAGCTCTACCAAAAGGCAGCGCAGCCGAAGTGGCGAAATTTTTGTCGAGAAAGTCCTGCTGCGACATGGTGCCCCAGAAGGCCTCATCACCGACAGAGGAATGGCTTTTACAGCAGAGCTCATCCAAGCCTTCTGCAATACAACCAGACAATCCACGTGAGGACAACTGCCTACCACCCGCAGACGAATGGTCTGACGGAGCGCCTGAACAAGACCCTCGCCGACATGCTAGCAATGTACGACGACGTCGAGCACAAGACGTGGGACACGGTCCTGCCATACGTAATCTTTGCTTACAACACGGGCGGTGCAAGAAACAACACAGATCACGCCGTTCAAGCTGGTTTACGGCAGGAACCCGACGACGACTCTCGGCGCCATGCGGCCGCACGTCACCGACGAAGACAATCTTGACGTCGCTACCTATCTCCAGCGCACCGAAGAAGCATGACAGCTCGCCCGCCTACGGATCAAGAACCAGCAGCGTACCGACAGCCGACACTACAACCTCTGACGACGCCACGTCCAGTATCAGCCTGGCAACCGTGTTTGTGTTTGGACACCGATACGCCGACGAGGTCTGAGTGAGAAACTATTGCGCCGCTATTTCGGACCCTACAAGGTCATTCGACGTATTGGCGCACTGGACTATGAGGTCGTGCCAGACGGAATTTCGCATTCACAGCGGCGCCGCGCACGATCTGAAGTGGTCCACGTGGTGCGTCTGAAACCCTTTTACGGACGCTGACGAACTTCCTTATTTTATTGTTTTCTTTGCTACGGGTGTCTTTCTTTATTACTTTCGTTTGTATGCAGCATCGGGTTGATGCTTTTTAAGAGGAGGGCATTGCCACGTGTACATGTTTATCTTTACCGGGTGACACCTTTCACCGCCTAAGAAATGTTACCGCACAGCGCGGGATGCGCCTGCATTTATAGGAAGCTTCTTGAATGTTATCGGTGGTTCCATGCATTGTCTGTTACCGAACCTTGTGTAATGTGATTGGATGTATGCATGCGCGACGCGAATGGTGTAGAAATTTGTGGAAGGCACGCGGGTCCCAGCCATTACTCTGGAGCATTCGACTACTCATGTATAAAAGCCAATGCGCTTTACCCGCAGATCAGATTTTGTCGATCGTCGACTGTGTTCGCCGCCGTCGCGGTTCTTTGAGTGTAGCCTGTTTTTGTGGGCCCAGGCTCGCCCAATAAAAATTAGTTTCGGTTTTCACAGTACCCAGGTAGCACAAAAGAGATACGTAACGTTTTCGTAGCGTTTATCCAAGACGATAAAAACGGGTTAAAGAAGACACGAATGAGAGAACTTCGGCGGGAAAACGTCGGATATCTCTGCTAATGTCCGGCTTAATTACTTTCTTGAGACGATCTAGAACAGGTCTGCAAGACGTATTCGAAAAGCTGGTCTAGAAATAGGATTGGGAAAGACACAAGTAATCCCTTTGCCAAAACTATTCGTAACCAATTTCTAAACGTTTTTAGGACGTTATCAAAAAGCTGGTCTAGAAGCGGTCTTGAAAGGTTTACGATCATCTGAAGCTAATTTTCGCGGGTGACGGGCGCGATGAGACATCGTTGTTCAAAACACGCGTTTAGTTTCGCCTCACGCGACTGGCCTATGCCGCGCAGACGTCGTCAGCCGCACCCGTTGGCACGGCCTAGGCCAATCGCGTGAGGTGAAACTGATCGGGCGTTTCGAACAACGATCTCCAATCGCGCCCCAGATGAGTAGAACCGTCGGTGTTGACTGTAAGAGCCATGGCGCAGTGCCAAGCACTGTTCCCCGCATAGCGGCCGCATCGTCTACCAAGTCGCACGAAAATGAGCCTGTTAGGAATAATAAATCCTTAATACCGCCTTTAGTAAGCTACGATGCTTACAACCACAATGGGAATGACATCCTGCAAAGAACAAATGGCCACGTCTTGGCAGGTGGCCAGACCAAGCCCTTCATGCCAAGAGTGCATGAAATGAGAACATTGTGACAAAGCAAGAACACTTTATTAAAATGTAATGCTTATGCAAGGTTCGAACAAACTGTGTGAGAAATGCAAATAGAAATAAAAGTACATCAACAATGACAAAAGTCGCAGAAAGGATTCGTAATGAACTCGAAAGTGAACATTCACTAGCACATGAACAAAATTCCGAGTACACATACAAAAATGAACAGAAAAACCTGGAGTGTACTAAAGTGTCTAATTTATCATAGTAAAGTGCGCGTGCTATTAGATGGACTAGAGTTATGCAGAAGTGACATCGGAGCGAATGGAAGAAGTAGACTGAAAAATGCAAGAGTATGAATTGGATGGTAACTGCCTCCAAGCAATGTTACCAATCATCTAGAAGCTTGAAAAGAGCACAAAAAGAAATACCACCGCATACCATCATAAAACAATCCTGTGACAGAAATAAAAAAAATGGGAACAATGCAAAATTGGAAATATTGCCTTTAGGATATATCAAAGAAGGTAATGGCGAGAAAAATAACCATACAACAAAAAAGCAATAAAGTGAAATTAGTACAGAATACTTAAACGGGGGATTCAGTGTAACAAGTGAACACTACTGTAGTACAGCGAACGATGAGACAGTAATGCTGCACCTTGCCACTCCAGAACGTGAGAAATGAATATGCAAGCCTCATATTAGAAACCAACATAAACATGGAAATAAAATGGAATGCACTGGAAGCTGCATTTGTGTAACAAAGGAAGCAATGGTCATAATAAATAGTAAGTGTTTTATCTAAAAAGCCCTTTACAAGAGGCAAAGTTGTACCTCTCTGGCAAAAATAAAGTTGCAACGAATAATTTGCAAACCAGCAAATACATTAATTAGCACACTGACATGTCACACTTTGCGCACATCTCCAGTCTCCTAAAGTAAAAAAAAGCACTCTGAATGAGAAAAAACGTTTAACACATGTAGCCCAGAGCAAATTCTTTGCCAGTTCACTCACACTTTCACATCCAAAAACATTTGCCACAAAGTCCAGGCACAGTTCCACTGATGTTTACCAATTCACCCCCACTTTCACGTCCAAAAATATTTGGCACACAGTCCAGGCAGAGCTTCATAGATAAACAGCTTGAGAGCACCCTACTGATTATTGTGCAGTCCCGCTGCTAGAAATAGAACTGCCGCACATGCTGGTAGTGGTTTCAATCTAGACACACTTGCTGCCCTGGACAGGTATGTTCAGATATCTGCACTGGTGCTCCATTTTGTCGAAGTAGACACATTGATGCACTACGCTGGTAATTGAAATGTTTTGAATGCACAAGTATTGGCTTCACCAGAGAGACTTGCCCACATACCACCACTGGCATATATATGCACTTGCTCTTCACTCAGTAGCATTGAACTTAAAGTGTTCCCTATGTGGGAGCCATGTGTAAAACCGGTGTCACACGACCACTCTCGATCGCGATCAAGCCCGATCCGGATCGAAATTATCGATGCGACTGGCTCACTCTCGTAGCTTGCGCAGAGGAGCCATCACGACCGAGAAATTCGATTTGTAACGGACTGGATAGCGGCTAAAAGAGCCCCGTGTGAAACCGGTATCAAATAATGCACAGACGTACGCTAGGAAAATGTGTTGCACAAGGACAAAGAACTGCGACATGCCCTGTTGTGCGAAGCGCGCGAACAGAACACATGTATATATATATTTAAAAAAACTGCGAGAGCGCTTCGCGAACTCCATGCGCACACATGGCACCCGCACGAACTCGGCAGGCCGCCGTAAAGCGCGAAGGGCGCACAGCGTACATTCCGACACATGTCCTAAACTGCAAACAATCGTACTACCTAAAGCATACAAGTTATTTTATACCAAGGGCATACTCGACTCACGTATGCAGTATGCACAAGCGAGTTATGCAGCGTACATGCTGTATCCATTCGCCAAATAGTAAAATTGATAACAAGCACAAAGCTACAAGGGACTCAATACATTACTACCATTTGAGGCGTCAAATAAAATCGAATTTGGCCGTTTCATATATTGGACAGAATATATGGACACATGTGGTACCCGGTAATACCATTAAATACCCATCACGTGGGTAAAGGGGGCGAAAACACAATCGAGAACCTGAAGCGCAAACGATAAAAGCACGGTATGGTGCACGCAAAATTCTGTCAGTGCGCTGTAGCGCGAGGGAAGAAAATAGGGCGAGCACTTGACCTCACCTTTTGGGATACCGCACTAGTAGTGAATCATTAAAAAAAAGCCTTTTTGAACCAGTTCCCTTGTCTGCAACACTCTTGCTAAACGGGAGACTAAAATACCACGATGATGGCTCTATTGCGGAGATCGGCAAGGTGCGCACAGACAGAAATTTTGCCGCCTTTCTTCGCATTCTGCAAAATGCTTTCTTGTTAGGATCACGCATAGCGGCCGACCCCGACGCTAGGGACACACAGGCACGATTTCGTCCCTCTAACTTTCGTCCTTATACTGCCCTTAACGCCTTAATTACAGCGTCAGTGAAAAGGCGCCTCACATAACATGACAATGAACTTGAAGAGCTGATTAGTGCCCTCCACTCCGCGCCCTCCAATTGAAAACACTACTGATTTCCAAATTAAGCTACACAAACAGATCGCACAACCCAAACTAATCTCAGAACGTCGTTTTCTTGACGGCAAAACCCTGCAACACTTACATGACAAAGGACAGCGGCAGCACATTCTGAACAGCCGCTATCATACCACAGCGCAATGCAAGTGCGATAACGTTATTATGCCCGTCTCAAACAGATCGCACAACCCAAACTAATCACAGAATGTCGTTTTCTTGACAGCAAAGCACTGCAACACTTACATGACAAAGGGCAGCGGCAGCACATTCAGAACAGTCGCAAACAGACCATAGTGCCATGCGAGTGCGATAACGTAACTATGCCCGGCTTCACGAATAACGTGGCCGCCTTGATCACATAACAATTGAAAACACTACTGATTTCCAAATTAAAACCACACAAACATATCGCACAACCCAAACTGATCACAGAATATCGTTTTCTTGACAGCAAAACACTGCAACACTTACATAGCAAAGGGCAGCGGCAGCACGTTCAGAACAGCCGCAAACACACCACAGCGCAATGCGAGTGCGGTGACGCGACGACGCCATGACGACGCGACCATGCCCCGGCTCGCCCGGCTGCTCGGCATCACGAATCACGTGGCCACCTTGGTCACATGATTTGACGACGGTATCGCCACCTTGCGCAAGGTTGGATCGCGTTGATGGGTTGTTGAATATTGTAGAAGCCGCTAAAGAGGCTGACGCGCCGTGGCGTGGCGGTGGCGTTTTGAGTCGTTTGCAAAACGTATTCACCCCTCGTTTTTAAGCTGTCTGGCTTCCAACGTTATCAAAACGTATTCACCCCTCGTTTTTAAGCTATCTTGTTTGGAACGTCTTTGATGCGTCAATTTTGGTCAAAAATCCGTTTCAGACGTTGAATCCCTTAATACGACGTTTTCAAGACTTTGTGTGCTACCTGGGTATTGCTACTGTGTTCTTTATACGTCACTACCACGTGACAATATGTGTCATGAAAGAGAGAGATCCGCAAGATATTTACAAATAATTTGTATTAAACCAGCCGGACAACTAGTTATCTTCCGATAATAGAAGAATATTAGGATGTGGCCACGCAGTAGCGCAATAGAAACCTTAACACCTTGAGACAAACAGCATTCGCCTTGGGACAAAATGTACGTTCACGCATGCGCACAAAACACACATACAAGCATATGCATCCAAACAACAAGTTCAGCAGTGTCTCACGTGGGCTCCCGCTTCTCGTGCTTCTCAACCCGGAACAAGGCCAGTGACGAACCCAAGTTTTGCACCGGTGCCACCGGAAAGACGAGAGTGACCGGCGGACACTAGCCACTTTCGAGTGAGTGCACCTTATCTCAAGATATCAAGCGTTATTCCCGACGACCGCCCGCCCGCTCACCCGGTTAAGCTAACGCCAGAACCAGCTCTCGCAATCTCATCGGCAGAAACACCCTCGCGCCGCGCGCCGCGTGAGCACGAGCACACGAGCGCTCGCCCACGCCGCGGCGAAGAGCCCCTACGATGAGCCGAGAAGCAGCTGCTGCAAGCGAAATGTCAAACCAGAAAGAAGATGAAGCAAATGCGATGCAAACAGACCGGACGGAAGAAAACACCGGGGAAGGTACCTGGAACTATGATGCAAAAAGCGGCCGAACAAACAAAGCGGAAAGCGCCTGGATCACAAGAAACAAGAAAGCCAAGAAGGACACCTCGAATTCAAGGACGCCGGCAAAAAAACCAACCGATGAGGAAACGCCCAATGCAGCACTTTCACAGCAACAACGCAGACTCAGGATGCCGCCCCTGCTACTTGACGACTTTAAGATCGTCTACCTCGCCAAATGGAATACCGTCGCAGTCATGCACGCCATCGGTAGAGCGAGTGGACTATCGCAGCAAGACTTCAATGATAAAGTACGCGTACAAGTACAGAGAATCGAAAATTTAATCATCGCAAGCATGGCGGACAAGGAAGACGCCAAGATGCTGGTCAGCATCAACAGAATACAGCTCGGAGGCACTTACCACAACGTCAAAGTCAACATACGAACCCTTGACGACGTCTCCCGAGGCGTCATCAATGGCCTCATACCAGGAACAAGCACCGCAGAACTTATGGCAGGAATATGGCGGCAGTCGTATTCTACGAAGGACCGCACGTTCCCTACTACGTCATCTTCCAGAGCGTAGACTTCCGCTGCAGACCATATCGCAAGTCAGTGCAGTACTGCCGCACCTGTGGCAACACGGGACACCGCCAAGACGTCTGTCCGGAACCCATCCCACATATTTACTAGATGTGTGGCAAGACTGGACAACCACAAGACCATGACTGCAAACCGACCTGCAAGCTCTGCGGAGAAGCGCAAGAAACTGCAAGTACAGAGTGTAAGAAGAGACTGAAGCCAAGCCCTCCACCCTACAATATACGGCAACAGCGCCTTAACAGACTACAAGAAAGAGTCAACCGCTGGAGCTCCAGCAGTGAAGAGTTCCCGGAGCTGGGCACCTCGGCCACCAGCTCGAGCAGTGTCAGTGCGGGCAGCTCGCCCAGGCGCAGCAGCTCCAAGCCAATACTGCGAAGTGCTTCGCGCTCACGTTCCCGCTCTCGCTCCCGCTCAGTCAAACGCGCGAGCTACGCCGATGCGGTAAACGGCTCGAGCGACTCGGGTGGTACGAGCAGCTTGGATGCATCGGCCGAAGCGGCAGTCATGCGCGTCCTAGAAAACAAGCAGCAGAACCAGCAGAGCAAACTGCAGAATCAGCACAGCCAATTGCAAAGCCAGCAAAACCTCATAGACAAGCTACTCCGCAGTCAACAGAAACAGCAAGAGCTCACCGACGAACTGCTTCAAAAATGCAAAGAACAACAAGAACTCACAGACGAGCTGCATCAAAAATGCCAGTAGCTGGAAAACATAAACAGACAGCCGGGAACGACGTTGACCAAGGCCGACGCTGAAGCTATAGTAGACGCAAGGTGCCTGATATTTCAAGAAGCCTTTACGAAGAACATTCACGCCACAATGGAAAAAGTTGTCCAATCAGCAGTCGAAAAAACAGACGCTACTTTCGAAAACAAGATCGCCATGTTAAACGCCAAATTGATGGGATCGCACCACAGCTCAGCAATTTTATCGCGCATGTAAAGAACAACTACATCACTAAAGCACAGCTCGACAATGCGCGCCCCACGACTCGGAAGATGGCACGGGCGAGCAGCCACAGCGACTCTCACTCGGTCTCACCCGCTCGCGATTACCGACGCGTATTCGAATCCTACGACGATGGCGACCCCTAACCACAAGGCAAAGAACCAGCATTGAACTTTACGCATATGGCAATGTAACTGTCGATCATACCGCTCTCGACACGCCAATCTACAAGAATTCGTCAAGCTGAACCAACCCGACGTCATAGCACTACAGGAAACCAACACTCAGAACGTCCGACTGCTAGGATACGCCACATATGCACAAACCCGACGAACTGCCATACTGGTGAAGAAAACTCTCACAGCCCAAAAACATGACGTAGAGAACACCCAGGCCG
This sequence comes from Dermacentor variabilis, assembly GCF_050947875.1. Taxonomy (NCBI): domain Eukaryota; kingdom Metazoa; phylum Arthropoda; class Arachnida; order Ixodida; family Ixodidae; genus Dermacentor; species Dermacentor variabilis. The sequence continues at coordinate 47,883,124 of NC_134573.1, forward strand.
AACACACCTTAATCGAGGTTTTACCGGAACGATAGACGCAGAAAAGCCTATTCGTGGCCAGCGTGTACAGCCCGCCTCGCGACCAGCTACCGGACTTCGATCACTTTGTGCGAAAAATCAGGAAATCCACGAATGGACACCAACTCGTCATAGTGGGAGACTTCAACGCCTCGCACACAGCATGGGGCTATCATACCACCACAAAGAAGGGTGCTAGAGTGAATGATGCTGCCCAGCAAGACAGACTCACCCTCTGGAATTATTCTCTCCTGACCACGAGAATTGGAAACAGCGTCTCCAGGGACAGAAACCCCGATCTAAAATTTACTGCGGACGTCCCCTGGGCAGAGTGGAGTCGACTCCAGGAAACCTTAGGTAGCGATCACCTTATCCTCCAATTAGATGTAGCACACACCAGTAAACAGACCAAGACCGGAATTGCACGGCTAACCGAATGGAAATCCTTTAGGGACAAGCTAGATTCCGGAGCAAGCATAACTGACATTGACGAGTGGCTCAAAAATGTATTAGACAGCAGAACATTACACCGAGATCATACAACTCGATGCCGATACAACCGCGGTCGACGCGCACCTCCTCCATCTCTGGGAGGCAAGACGTGGCCTCCTGAAGAGATGGAAGCGAGAAAAGCTTAACAGAAAGCTAAAAACACGTATCGCTCTCCTTACCAAGCAGGCTCAAGACTACGCGGACCACCTCGCAGGCAGAACTGGCACGCTTTCTGTGACGAGCTACAGGGGACTCTGAGCACGAAGAGGACCTGGCACCTCCTACGCGCACTCCTTGTCACTGAACCCACAAAAACAAAGCAGAAGCAACATATTCACAGTTTTACCCACAACCACGTCGGATCAGAAGAACACCTCCTGCGAGAACTACAAAAGAAACAATGTGGAGACGCACCCTCTACCGCGTCAACTTTCAGCAAAGAATACTCTGGAAAACCGAATCCAGAACTCGACCGACCCTTCACGCAGGCCGAAATCCACGTAGCCCTATCCAAGCTGACTAGAAATACTAGCCCTGGTAAAGACCGGATCGTTAACAAACACCGACGCAACCTACCACCGCAGGCCACCGAGGCTCTCCTCCGTTACTACAATGAGTGCTGGGAGAAAGGAGAACTGCCTGCTGTGTGGAAACACTCGGATATCACCATGATCCCCAAGCCCAACAAACCTCTCAGCTTGGAGAACCTACGCCCAATTTCCCTCACCTCGTGCGCGGGAAAGCTTTTCGAACATATTGTTCACGATCGCATTACCCAGTACCTGGAAGACAACGGCCACCTACCAGACCCCATGTTCGGCTTCAGGCAGCATCTCTCAACGCAGGACGTACTCTTACAACTAAAAGAAGGCCTTCTAGATCACCTCAAAAATCGAAGCAAATACTCCATACTGGCAGTAGACGTCAAGGGAGCCTTTGATAACGTTAGCCGCGACGCGATCCTCAACAATCTCGAAGACACCGGCTGCGGCACTAGGACCTACGCATACGTCAGAAACTTTCTGATCGACCGCACGGCAACAGTCGGAATCTGCAACATCCGCAGTGAAAGCTTCCTACTTCCAAACAGAGGCACCCCACCAGGGTCCGTCATTTCACCGCTACTCTTTAACGTAGCTATGATCAAGCTACCCCCACTCCTCGAGACCATACCAGATCTGCGTCACGCGATGTATGCTGATGACGTCACGCTCTGGACCAGAGCTACGAACGTTGCAAGGCAAGAAAGTAGCTTACAAAAAGCAGTCGACATCATCGAAAGCTATCTCCGAAACTGCGGTCTCCGCTGCGCCCCAGAGCAGTCTGAGCACCTCGTCCTGAAAGCAAGAACGAGATGCCGAGCCCCCAACTACGAAGAGCCCGACCTCACCATCACACTCAACGGGACAACAATCCCGAAAGGGGACACCATGCGAATACTTGGACTCCACATCCACAAAGACGGATCGGGAGCTGCAAGCCTACCGAGACTAGAACGCATCCTTTCGCAACTTACGCACCTTGTCAAGAGGATCTCAAGCCAAAGAAGCGGGCTCAAGGAGCAAGACACTCTAAGCATAATAGAAGCACTGCTCCCCAGCCGCATCACATACAGCACGCCGTACCTGGCTTTAAAGAGCGGTGAAATAGAAAAGCTCCACATCATTATAAAGAAGGCAATCAAAGTCGCCCTGGGACTCCTCACCATGGCCTCTACATCACGTCTCCTTAAGATGAGCGTCCACAACCCGTGGCAAGAGCTCGCCGAAGCGCACAAGAACAGCCAGCTAGAACGACTCAAGCTCACGCCCACAGGGAGATCAGTACTGCGACACCTAAATTACAGCGAGACGTATGTCGCAGACACGGACAAGAAAGAGCGAATACCACCGGACGTTCGAGAGTGCATTTGCATCGCACGTGTCCCGCGCAACATGCATCCTATATATCACAAGAGTAGAAGACAGGCTAGAGCCAACGCCATCAAACGAAGTTTCAAGCATGAACGGAATGCCCGCTACACCGACGCGGCCAAGTATCCACATCGAAACGCGTACGCTCTCAGCGTCGTAGATTCCCAAGGCTCCGAGCTAGCATCGGCAACCATCAAGGCACGTAACCCGGAAACGGCTGAAGAAGCGGCAATCGCTCTCGCCACCACTACATGCACAGACTCAGAGGTTATATTCACCGACTCTCAGGGCGCCTGCAGAAACTTCTTGAGGGGCCGCATCTCGGCCGATGCACTCAAGATACCAAAAAGACGAAGTACTCTGCTCCCGTACACCTCCGTAACGTGGGTACCCGGACACGAGGGACTAGAGGGGAACGAAGCGGCCCAAGCCGCTGCCCGCGAGCACGTCAGCCAGGCTCCCCTCTCCCCACGCGCTCTCGGACCCGCGACAGAAGAGGCGGAGGCCGTACCCACCAACTATTCGGCCATATTGCAACATTACAGGCTCGAGCGTCGAGTGTACCCTCCACCGCACCCTAAACTCGACAAAGAAGAAATCCTGATCCTCAGAAGCCTGCAAAGTAATACGTACACGCACGGAATGATAATGCATCGCCTCTACCCGACGCTCTACGGCTACCTCTGCCCACTCTGCAACGTACCCGACACTCTGGCACACTTGCTCCTGGATTGCCCATGGCAGGAAGGCCGCGAAATGCAACCATAGACGTACGCAAAACGAGCAATAGAAGCAAACGACCTATTCGAAACGTGGGAGGCCAAGCTAACCCTCGGGGACCTGGAAGACCAACGACGACTCGTCGCCAGGGCCAAGAGGGCAGTCGAAGCCAGAGGGTTCCTGGACTAAGGAGCCTTCCCACCTTAGGGTGATACCCGTCCTCGCTCGGGACACTGTTTCGTATAATAAACGTTTCTTTCTCTCTCTCTCTCTCTGTGTGTTGGCGGTCGCTGTTCATTTTACTAACGTCACAGGCCTGTGCGGCACATGCAGCACCGTGACACTCTTATAGCTGGAGGAGTGGCTCCACTTGAGCTCCATTTTTGGCAGCATGCACTACAGGGTTATCGCGGCGAGCTCTCTTAGCGTCATTTTCACGAGAACGACTTGAACTTTCTACTCGGCGTCGACGGAGCTGCGGCTTGTGCTGCGGCTTGTCCTGCTTTCTTCACAGCTGTCTGCTAAGAGTGATGATGCTTGGCGATAGCCGCACGTGTAACTCTACGACTCACTCTGTCACGCAGTTTCAGATGCTGCATGTTTAGAAGGTGACCTGCAAAAGCACTGAGGTAAAAGTAAAACTTCTGAACTGTGGAAATCTCTTGGTTAAAAACTGGTGCTGCGTGCTGGTAGACCCCGAGCCAAAAGCAATGAAAATGAAGCTCCTCGACATTTAAAAAATTGGTATGAAGAGAAGCGCTTCAGTCTTATGGGGTAGTTGTGCTCGTCAAGATTGAAAATTGAAGTTTCTCACATGAAAAACATGTGGACCTTGAATCGGGACGTCGGGCTGTCATGGAATCATAGTGTCTCTGTCAGTGATGTCCCACATCTTTTCACAGTATGTGGCATACAATGTGTTGTTCTAGTTCCCGGAAGACTATCACCGTCTTCGCTGTAATAAAGTGGGACACATACGCCGTCAATGTCGCACGCGTCGTTTGTGATAATTGCCGCCGATTTGAGCACTCAGCAGACGAATGTGCTTTGACATGTGCTGACAAGCTCCAGCATGGCACGCGTCCCCCTGATGAGGTGGTGCAACCACATTTCATGGACGCGACGGATGTCCTCGGCGCAACAGCAGGCTTCTCAACTGGAGGAACCATCGTATCAATGACATCAGACACTCAAGGCACACCTCCGTTGTTTAATCAGAAATTAGGCGAAGTTACACCAACTGCGCTTCAATAGCAGGCACCGTCGCGAGAGGAACCGTCTGAAGCTCTATAAACAGTACCCTCCCACCGTCGTCAGCAAGACGTAGTGGATGCTTCGACCGTGTCATCGCTTGCTCCACAAGAAAGGTGTGTTGTGAACGCGTCTACAATGCCAGCGCTTGCTGTGCATGCTGCTGGGCCACAGCCTAGTGAGCATACTACTGCAGGTGTGCCAGGCGCTAGTGCTGTGGCAAAACCACGTGCGTTTTATCACACAAGCTCGGGGGAGAAGACGCAGAACAACGACCTTTCCTTGAAAGGACATCATCATAAAGCATCCAAGAAGATGGGAGGTTCTCGACGATCAAAGTCAAGAAGTCCTGGTGTCACCTCTAGAGAAGCACCACCAACCTCGATGCAACATACCTAAAACAATTGTCAGTCATCATGGCGCTGTCACAGCAACTGAGCTTTGCAGCTTTGAACGTACGAAGGCCGAGATTTCGACAGAAGCAGGTACAGCTGCGCCGATTTCTATCTCTTGGCCGCTTTGACTTTGTCACCATTTAGGAGACAAATTTAGAGAGCAATGAGACGACAGGCAATGCCCTGCAGCTTTTTCTCATAGACTACTTTGTCTGCGTATCGCACTCGGTTGGGCTTTCCGCGGGTTATTTTCTGTTTTTAAAGCGAAATCTTGCTTTTTCTTATCTCAGTTATAACGTCGGCAGGCAATGTCGCTTCATAGGTTGCGATTTTCAGTTACAAGGTGTTCTGTAGCAGGTGTGTCATGTGCATGCTTTCAATGATGGAGCTAATTCAGTTTTTTGAAGCTATGTCGAACATGCTACAATCCGATCATGCTATCGTTCTCACGGCAGACTTAAATTGTGTATAAAGTCCATCTGACCGTGCTGAGTCAACTAAGGGGAGGGGGAGGGGTAGATAAGCGTGCTGAAGTACTAAAATGCATCACTGACAACGATGGCCTTATTGATATGTGGTCTCATGCTAGGAATTAGTACTCCTATATACATACATAATCAAGGGTGTTGCCATGCTCGGCTGGATTACATATATATTTCTTCAGCACTCCTAAATTGCCAGATTTTATGTGAAGTATAGCCTATTTCATTCTCTGATCACTCCTTTGTGATTTCGCGGTTTGGTGATAATGATAGCACTAATTTCCAACCGAAGGGGACACTATGGAAGCTTATAGTGAGCCTAATTAGCGATAAAAACTTCATATCTCGAGTATGTTCATTGCTAACATGTTGCTTTTCTAAGAATCGGCACGCATTTGCAGCTCGGGGATTGTTCAAACCAGGAATTCGAGACATAGCAATCGAAATTAGCTCTATCAGTCCATATTTCAAAAAGTGCGAAAAAATGTTCTGGAAAACCTTTTATAACCTTCATGACCTGGAATCGAAAACGCCTTGTGCATATATAAAAGAAATCGCTCATGGTAAAAGCCATCTTTAAAGGCACGCTGGTGATCGCTATAGAGGTGCTGTTATTGGCTCACGTACTACCCTTGCCTTTCACTCAGAAGAACGAACGCGCCAGGCACTACTTGATGAGCGTCAAAATGTAAATTCCAAGCATATCACAGATATATATTCTAACGGAGTGCTCGTCTCAAACACGGAAGATATCAAGGAATTTCGAAAATATTATTCATTGCTATTCACCGCTACTCTTACGCGCAATCCTGATGTTCTGGCACATTTCTTCGCCCTAGTTAACCCTTTCTCAGAGAGGGTGGTTATGTTATAAATGAACCAATTACGCAACAAGAAATGGAATTAACCATTGATCAGTTACCACTTTCCGAATTGCCTGGTCCTGATGGAGTCGCTGTAGAGCTTTATATAATCTTTAATTTTATACTAAGCCCTGTTTTACTTATATATTTACTGTTAGATTTGATGAAGATTGCCTACTACTATTATTAAGCGAAACTCACATTATCCTAATCCATAAAGGTAGTGACAAAGAGAAACTGCTGTGTGTAGGATGCTATAGACCCCTTACTCCGACAAGTAATGACTACAAAATTTATGCAAGTCATATCTAATCGGCTCCAGTATGCAATGCCATTATTTATTGGACTTCGCCAGACTTGCGGATTGAAAGGCCGTCCCATAGAAATTTACATCTATTACGAACAACTCGTCAGTATTGCCCATGCCACTGTGACTACTTTGTACTGCTTCAGATCGGTTTAACAAAAGCATTTCACCAAGTGAACCACGCCTTCCTTTTTAAACTTTTAAAATACGTTAATGTTGGCTCCGTTATTTCTAAAGAACTTTTCATGTGCTACGCCAACTGTTCTACCAATATCACTGATAATGGTTCTGTGTCCGAGCCGGTATCTGTTCTTTTCTCTGGAAGACAGGGTTGTCCGTTAGCTCCACTTCTATCTGTCTTTTATTTAAAGCCATTACGTGAAGCATTCTGGAGTGCAGTGTCATTCATGCCTTTAACGTTTCGGGCAACGAGCTCAAAGTTTTGGCTTACGAAGGTTATCTTGCCTTTTTCGGCTCAGAGAAACCGAGCATTACCAAAGCTCTAGCGCTGACTGAAAATTTTGGTAGGGTTTCTAGTGCCCAGATAAATTGGTCAGAAATCTCAGGTCTTTCGTTCGGTTTATGAGGATTTACGCCGAGGATGGTTACGCCGAGGAGGCAGATTGTTCTAGAAAAACTGGCCACCCTGTATACGCAATGCCTCATGACCTCGGGCGTACAGGAATCTTGGAAGAACAGTAACATAATAATAATTCATAAGAAAGGGAACGCCAAAGACTCGAAAAATTATATACCGATCAACTTACTGTCCATTGCTTACAAACTATTTACTAAGGTAATCGCAAATAGAATCAGGAACACCTTAGCCTTCCGTCAACCAAAGGACCAGGGAGGATTCCGTAAAGGCTAGTCAACAATAGACCGTATTCACACTATCAATCAGGTGATAGAGAAATGTGCGGAATATAACCAACCCTTATATATAGCTTTCATGGATTACGAGAAAGCGTTTGATTCTGTCTAAACTTCAGCAGTCATGGAGGCATTACGGAATCAGGGTGTAGACGAGCCGTGTGTAAAAAATACTGAAAGATATATATAGCGACTCCACAGCCACCGCAGTCCTCCTTAAGGAAAGCAACAAAATCCCACTAAAGAAGGGTATCAGGCTGGGAGGTACGTTCTCTCCAATACTATTCACAGCGTGCTTACAGGAGGTATTCAGAGACCTGGATTGGTAAAAATTGAGGATAAGAGTATATGGAGAATACCTTAGTAGCTTGCGATTCGCTGATGATATTGCCTTGCTTAGTAACTCAGGGGACCAATTGCAATGCATGCTCACTGACCTGCAAAGGCAAAGCAGAAGAGTGGGTCTAAAAATTAATCTGCAGAAAACTAAATTAATGTCTAACAGTCTCCGAAGAGAACAGCAGTTTACTATAGGCAGCGAGGCACTGGAAGTGGTAAGGGAATACATCTACTTAGGGCAGGTAGTGACTGCGGATCCGGATCATAAGACTGAAATAATCAGAAGAATAAGAATGGGCTGGGGTGCGTTTGGCAGGCATTCTCAGATCATGAACAGCAGGTTACCATTATCCCTCAAGAGAAAAGTGTATAACAGCTGTGCCTTACCAGTACTCACGTACGGGGCACAAACCTGGAGGCTTACGAAAAGGGTTCTACTTAAATTGAGGAGGACGCAACGAGCTATGGAAAGAAGCATGATGGGTGTAACGTTAAGGCATAAGAAAAGAGCAGATTGGGTGAGGGACCAAACGCGAGTTAATGACGCCTTAGTTGAAATCGAGAAATGGAGCATGGGTAGGACATGTAATGAGGAGGGAAGCTAACCCATGGTCATTAAGGGTTACGGACTGGATTCCAAGGGAAGGGAAGCGTAGCAGGGGGCGGCAGAAAGTTAGGTGGGCGGATGAGATTAAAAAGTTTGCAGGGACATTATGGCCACAATTAGTACATGACCGGGTGTTGGAGAAGTATGGGAGAGGCCTTTGCCCTGCAGTGGGCGTAACCAGGCTGATGATGATGATGGTGATGATGATGATGATAATGATGGTGATGATGATGATGATGATGATGACGACGACGACGACGACGACGACGACGACACCGACTCACTATGCCCGTATAGGATGGACAACCGCACCAGCTGAATACGTTCTTGTTCCTTTTGATGAGTATAAGCTTAGTGCACCTTTCTGGCTATAGCGTGTACCGGCACTTCAGTGACATGCGGTACCTTTACCCCAGACCGCCTTTCTGTATTTGGCAGGGCAGCGGCTTCTAACTCGTTGCTTTGAACAAAAATACTTTATGTACTGCAGATACGTTATTGTCCCCGGACATACACTCAACGTTTTCATAGAGTACTGTGTGATCTTCTACTTGTGAGCCTATGAGGCGACATATCTTTATACCCGTATGTGCTGCTGGACTTGGTCTGGAGCATCTGTTTGTGCGACAGATTGGTTGTCTTGATTTTTTTACATATTTCACACCCAATACTATGGTTATGCATACAAGTTAACTTGGTCAATGCTTTACCCAAGCTGGTAGTTTCATACCAATATTCACAGTGACCACTTTGTGGGGTTTAATGTATGAAGCGTCTTTCGCTCTGAAATTCCTATTGGTTCGGTTTCTCCTGAGTATCTCTATAGAGCGTCCAGAAAATAACTGTATAAAGATTCGATATCGATTATTTTCCCACCTCTCCTTTACCTCTCTACGTTTTCCGGTCTGCCAAAGCATGACGTACTTGAGCGAGTCCGCAAGATGCATTTACGCCTATGTACAAAATCATGTTCCTTTAAATTACACAGTGAAACGTTACCTGTGGCAATACGGTTACAAAAAAAGGCATTTTTGTACCCTCTGTGAATAGTCGCCTTTGCGATGTACCCGATGCTATATGGTATTGCTTCATAAGTTGTAAAGACGCAATATTATTTTGGCATGTGCTTCAAAAAGCTCTTAAGAAAGACTCCTCTTTGAATCAGCATAGCATCGGATACTTGAGTGCAACCCACGGTGAAGACGTGCCATTTGATGTGTTTTTCTTATTTCGACTAATAATTTACGGAAAACACACGTGTCGGACCAAAACGCCGAACACGTCATTCCATCAAAATTTCAGCATTTCTCAAATGGTTGGGCACTTGAAGGACATGTTTGACTTTAGAGGTTTCCAACCGGACTGGGGCCTCCTCTTGATAAGTTGCTTGTTGTTGCCACTTTTTAAAGGTCAAAGCTAGTTATAGTTTTTGTGTTGTGCATGGTGTGCTCAACGTGACTTACAGGTCCTTCCTAGGCTATGAATACGAGATTTGTTGGCTAGTACTTGAACGTTTCTCGCGTATAGTACGATTCTTGCATATACACGATGCAATAGCTACAATGCAAAAGAAATCGCTGGCGTGGCTCGCTCGTAGAGTAACTGCCTCCCACGCAGCGGGCCCGTGTTCCATTCCGCCACGAACTCGATTATTTTCACATTCCCGGCGATAGCTGCTACGGATGGCAGACACCGGCGGCGGAGGAGGTGGCGGCGGTGGCGGCCACCATGGCCAACCGAAACGGCCATTGGAATGAGCCCATAACTGCTTGCGCTGTATAACGTAGATGACTATGCAAGACATTCAACTGAAAAACTTCACATCTTATTGTTATCGAATATAATACGCTAGATGGCGTGTGAACCTCACGTATTTGGCCTGTTATTTCATTTTTTTAAGTAACTTTAAAGGTACAAAAAAGACATTCCGAATGACTAATGCTACATGCAAAAGGAGCCAACAGTCAACAAAGTCACCGAAAGCACAAGGTCAGATGTGTAGCTCCACCGATTCAGCTGCAGGTGTAACTACGAGCCTTCCCCTGACTTCGCGGCTTTGTTGCTTTTGTTTTTATACATCTCACTTATTAACGCCAAGATTACTCATGATGCGTGCCAACTTATTTAAAGCATTTATTAAACCAGGCGGTCATTTAAAAAAGTGATATTAGCAGCTGAAATTCGCGCTAGTTGGTTATTTATGATCATCAAATAACTGGACTTAAAACAAGAGACCAATGTAAAGACACATACCCATAGCTTTTTGTGTTTCTTTACGTCCGTACCTTGTTTTTACACTCTGCTATTTGAGGATCGTGGTGTTGTGTGCAAGAATCCACATCCTCTCATTACTTGCTTTGTTGTAACAGGTCGACGCTATCTCACTATTCGCATGAGGCCACATTTTGTGATTGCGGAAATGAACCCGATCACTGGAGAAGTCATGTTATCTTAGCTGATAACGTAAGTCTTGCAACACTTCCGAGATTATGATGATCATCGACCTTCACCTCACGTGACATCTACATGGATTGCTTGTATTACATGGATTGCTCATTTCCATTTTTTTTTCTTAATGTCAACTAGAATATCGGCTATCCCCATTTGCTTTCTTATCCGCAGTGTTCTCTTCCTGCCTTTTAACTTCAATTATGCTGCATATCTAGTTGAGTACCACATATTTACAGCATTTACTTTATAGAACATTTACTCGTATATAACATTCGAGTGCTCCCTATGTCGAGAACATACAACACGTCTGCTATTATTCAATACTAAGGAAAATGAGTTAAGGTAGACAATACCCCTGATATTATAAATTGTTGGAGATGTTATGATTAGTGCGTAGTGCTAGTTACGTGAAACAATTACACATGCTGCCTTGTTAGTTATATTCCTTTACTAAAAGCTTTGCCGCTTTCCAGTTTATGCAAATCGTTGTCCAGTTGCATTCTTGCTGCCTAGTTAATAGGCATCTATGTCCAGTTGTTTCTCATGTTTACGGCCCGTCAGTCTCCTACATTTAGCTTTTTCTTTCATCAGAGTCACGAAGTGAGGCTAGCAGACAACAGGAGAACGGTTCCTTGACGCCACGTGGCAGGGGTACTATCTGCGCTGTACTTTTAAAATGCGCTCATAGTGCCAAGTCATGCAGTCCCATGTTTCCGCTAACAGCTCTTAAAGTGAAATGACGAGTATGCGACCCGACACACAATGCTTTCACATCGTTAACACACCAACCCAGTCAAACAGCTGCAAATGAAGCAACGATATCAATGCTGGGTGTAATGCGCCCTTCATATGCGGAGGCTTCATAGACCGACATATCCTTCGGAACAGATCAAATAAAATAATACACAGCAGAAAAAAGTAGCTCTTTCCGCTCTCAATTCAAGAAACTAAACACTTTAACGGCGTTAACAGCCGGCGCAGCTGAGTGACCTTCGTGGCAAACTCACGCGGAGCTCCGAAAACGCGAGAATGGACAATAAGACTATTGTAAATATACTGGGTAGCACTACGTGTGATAGAAAAGGAAACTAAAACTAAATTTTGTAACCTATATCAATCGCGACCCGTCGGGGTGGCGTGGTGGTTTTAGCGTTGTGCTGCTAAGCCCAAGGGCCGGGGTTTAAGCCCCGGCCACGGATGCTGCCTTACGATGGCAACGAAATGCAGAGACGCCCTTGTACTGTGCACTGCCTACAAGTTAAAGAACCCCATGGGGTCGAAATTTATCCGCAGTCCCCTAATACGGCGTCACTCATATTTGTGTCGTTTCCGCACGTGAAACCGCCGTATTTAATTTAGATCACGCGTGGTTTCACATAGCAAAACGCAAGCTGAAATATCGGAGACACAGTTGCAAAAAACTGCCACTGTCTGCCTACATTTTATTTCAAGTCATTGAAGTCTTGCTCCACGTCACTAACACGCGGGGACTACACGTTCAATACATTGTGCTCTCTGTAACGGCAATTCTGAAAATAAAAATCATCGCCTAAGTACTACGTACCGATTGTTATCCAGTGAAGCTGAAACGTGCAGCCCTTGTGTTAATCACTGGGTTAATCCCAATGGTTCATTAAACGACGGCTAGGTAGGCCGGCGAATCCTCGGTACGTAGATGCTGCTTGTGGTGGTCTGCACGAACCTGTTCTTGTGCCCGGGCTGCCGCATCGGCATCACGTAGACGAGCTGGTTCCCGGTTCAGCTCGCGGGGTTGCTGATCGAAAGCTGCCTGTTCCTCGGGAGTACATATGACGTGTGGCGTACCTATTCCGGAGCCGCCGAGAAATTGCTGCGCGCGCGCTCGGCTGCGACGGAAAGCAAAGCCGTCACTACTGACTCAGCTAATCGCGCGCCTCTCTTTCTCTTCTTTTTTTTTCGCGTATGCGCATGAGGTTGCGCAGGAGATGTTTTCGGTGTACAGGCGACCAACGGACGGACGAATCGGCTAGCCATATAATGATTCGCTGGAAAACCACTCACCTCTTAAAGATGGGCAAAATAAAAATAAAAGAAGCAGTGCAGCCTCGCGTGGTCATAAAGGGCGGTGACCTTGAATACGCCGCGGGGCATCAAATCAGTACCGTCGGCAGCACTTCCTGTAGGATGTATGAACAACGCAGTGTATGAAATCAAAATAACTCTAAAATTATATTTTATGTTTTTACACGTTCTCAACAATGCAGAACACTTACTTCCTGTATGATGTATGCACGATGCAGTCTATGAAAGAAAAATAACTCTAACATTATTTTTTTTTGTTTTTACACGTTGTCAACCATTCAGAACAGTTACATCTTAGCTCTCACTCAATTTAAAGGCTGGAGATGAAGAAGTATTTTTTTTTTCTTATAACAGAGTCTTGTCATACATCATGTACTGAACATTTCTTTCGAGGTATAGCAAAAATTCTAAATTTTCATTAAAATTACAGTTCATTTTTACAGTGTATTATCACCATCACTATCAGCAGCAGCATATATTTATGTCCACGGCAAGACGAAAGCTTCTCCTAGCGATCTCGAATTACCCCTGCCTTGTGCTAGCATATTCCTACTTGCACCTGTTAATTACCTAATTTTCTCACCCCACCTTGTTTTTTGCCATCCTCGACTGCGCTTGCTTTCTCTTGACACCCATTCTGTAGCTCTAATGGTCCATCCATCCTACGCATTACATTTCCCGTCCAGCTCCATTTTTTCTCCTGATGTCGACAAGAATATCGCCCATTGCCGTTTCCTGTCTGATCCACATCATTCTCTTCCTGTCTCTTAACCTTACTCTTAATAGTTATCGTTCTATCGCTCTTTACGCGGTCCATAACTTGTTCTCAAGTTTATTTGTCAACGTCCAAGAGTTTATGCCTAATATGTTAGCACCGGTAGAATGCCGTGATTAAACCCCTTTCTTTTCAACGACAGCGGTTAGCTCCCAATCAGAATTTGGTAATGACTATTGCATGTATTCCAACCTATGTGTCCAACCCTTTGAGTAATTGATATATATAAACGAGCTCCCGCGCAGACCCTAGAATACGACTGGCTATCTTAAATTCTTCGTCCGTTGCTGGAATAATGAACATTTCCTTTGTTTTCTGCATATAAATCTTTAGCCCTACACTAAGACTTTCTCGGTTGGCGTCAATCATTTCTTACAATTCATCCCCAGTGTTGGTGAACATAACAACGTCACCTCCAACAAAAAAGGTCGTTCATACATTTGCCGTTGATCCTCACTTCTAAGCCTTCCCAGTCTATTAGCTCAAACACTTTTTCTAAGTATGCCGTGAATCAGGACTTGGCAGCTGAAGTCGCGGCAGTGAAGCATTCTGTTGATCGTTTTCCGTCGCCTATGCAGGTTCCTACAGATCTGGCACAGTACTATCGGGAACCAGCGTCAGCAGTGCATCGACCATCATTATTTAAAGCGCTTGTGCCTTACATCACGAAGATATAACAGGACTGGCTGTGTCAGCAGAGCGCCACGGGCCACCTGTGACGAACGCCACCTGTCCATCTCCCCAGGAACCATCGGCATTCGGAAGCCATATAAACTAGGATCACCGCAGAATTCATCACTTGGCAGCTGATGTCGCGGCAGCGGAGCATTCTGTTGATCGTTTTCCGTCGCCTAGGCAGGTTGGTTGCATTTGCGTCACTGCATAGCAATTCGTTTCCACATTTTTTGCCGTGCCCAGTACTGCCAAATCATAATGCCAACGTGTGCTGAGTTATCTAGAGACATGGATTCGTTGCGAAAAGAAGTTGAGAAATTGCGTAATAGGATCGCCCTATTTAACGAAACGTTTGAAACAATGAAGACTAACAGGAAGGCCTGGTCATAGAAAATAAGGAGCTCTCGCGAACAAACGAGCAGCTAACAAAACAGGTTGCTGAGTTGCAGCAATACTCCCGCATGAACGATGTGGAAATAAAAGGTGTACGAGAAACCAAGGGCGACAGCTGTGAAGCAATTCTGCAACATATTGCAGAAAAAATTAGTTGTCGTGTGAGTCCTGCAGATATTGATGTTGCGCACAGGGTCCCTGCTAAAGGTGGCTCAAACATTATTGCGCGTTTTCGTTCTCGTCAAGAGAAGACCGAATTCGCTACAAAGGCTAGGAAGGCGCGTCTGTCAACTAGGTCCATTGGCATAACGAATCAGGGTAAGCCCATATTCGTCAATGATCATCTGACTCCGGAGAACAAGTGGCTGTTTGCTCAAGCATTGGCCCTTAAAAAGGAAAAGCAGTGGCAGTTCCTGTGAGTCGACAACTGCCGCATCAAGGCAAGAAATTCTACAGACAGTCGGGTGTACCGCATCTCTAGAATCGATTATCTAGCCACTTTTACCTGAAAATCACTATTGTTGTGCCTTGATGACTGTGAACCACCATGGCGTCACACACTGTTCATGAGCTGAAGCAACTTCTTAGTTCTTCGTCCACTTCTCAGATTTCTATCACACATTCTAACGTCCGAAGCTTACCCAAATACTTTGATAATATGGTTAACTTTCTTACTTTAACCTATCACCACTTTTCGCTCATATGTCTATCGGAAACATGGCTATCTGCAGCTGACGATACCTTATTTTCCATACCGGGCTATCATTCAGAATTTTTTCATCGTCTGGCTGATTGCCACGGTGGATCGGGAATATTTATTTCTAACACATTATCTTATAAACGGCCTGCAGATATCTCATTTTCCATGGCCAAATACGAATCAGTTTGGCTTGAATTTGACGATCACTTTCTACCAACCAACAAAATACCTACCATTGGTTCAATTTACCGTTCGCCATCATCATCTTACGATGATTTTTGTGGTGAACTTGATAGCTTATTAAACTCATTCATTGCCAAAAATTATAATGTAATCACTGTAGGCGACATTAACATTAACATTACAAATATTAACGATATTTCCTGTGTCCGGTACTCAAAGTGCTTCATTGGACCATGGTTTGGAATCTTTACTAGATTCTCCTACACGATGTGCTTCTTCCGGCCAAAATAGGCTTATCGACGATGTACTCAGTAGTGTCATGACTAATCAAAAAGCTGGTGTGGTCAATTTTAACCTGACAGACCATTATGCAATATTTCTCTTACTAAATACTCAAACTACTTATAAAAATAAAATGGTTATCAAGAGTTCTTTCGATTCAGCAAAATTTGTGGATATTGTATGCGGCTCTGACTGAGGCCTATTATTCGAGGAATTTTGTGTTAACAAAACATTCAGCACTTTGAATGAGAAACTAACAGATATTATAAGTACTTGTACGTCTGTATCCTTCATATCACGTTGGTACTCCACCCCCAGACACCCGTTGATTATTAGAGGATTACTACGCTCTATAAATAAAAACGATAACCTCTACAAAAAATTAAAACTCCAACCATTTAATATCGCCCTTAAGACTCGACTCAAATTGTATTCACAAACTCTCACCGTCTTACTTAAGCAGGCTAAAAGAACCTACTATGAAAATAAGTGCTCGAAAATGGGAATGGCTGGAGAAAGAATTCGAACGTAACTAAAGAATTTTTAAACCTTAATCAACAGGACGTACCTGTGACAGCGTTTACGGACGGCACCAGCACACTAACTAATCCTATAGATGTCGCGAATTCATTTAACGAATCATTCTTCGAGCTGTGCAGCCGGTGTCCCTAACTTGTTCAAGTTTCCCCGCTTGCCTTACTCCTTTTTCTTAAAACCCACTTCGCCAAATGAAGTTCATCGCACCATAATAGGGCTAAAGACCACAGGCTGGGGCCTAGATTCAATTCATCCATCTAAAATCAAACTTGTTGCTCGTGAGTTATCTTTTGTCCTCTCTGATATTAATAACACTGCATTTCATACCGGCGGTTTTCCAACGAGTCTCAAACAAGGAAAAGTAACTCCAGTATGTAAAAAAGGTGATCGAAATATCTTTTCTAATTATTGCCCTATAACGATACTCCTATTCTTTAGTAAAGTAATTGAGAAGCTCCTTGTTAATCGCCTAACGAACTACCTAACAAAATTTAACCTTTTGACACCTAAGCACTTTGGTTTTCGTGCTAACTTATCAACCGAATTAGCACCGATAAAACTAACTGACAGCATAAAGCAGTTTATCGACAGTGGGCTATGGGGGTGGGGCGGTATTTGTTGATTTAACTAAAGCTTTTGACACTATTAACCACTGCATTTTGCATGTTAAACTTGAATCATTTGGAATTTGTGGACCTGTATTAGCTCGTTTGCAAAGCTACATTACTAACAGAACCCAGGTTGTTAGATATGGAAGCGTTTTATCCTCTCCAATAACAACCAATTAAGGCGTTCAAAAAGGAGCAATTTTGGGTCCTCTCTTATTCCTCATTTACATTAATGACTTACCATCATCGCTTAACTGTTCTGAGTGCATCATCTGTGCTGATGATACAACGATATTCACTAGTGATAAAGACATTAACAGTTTACTTAGAAAGTTAAACACCGATGTCACGAATCTTGTTTCTTGGTGTAAAAATAACTTGCTAAACGTAAACCCTGTTAAAACAAAGTTTATGTTATTTCCCTCGTCCGAAAAAACGCCTACAAGAACCCCTGAACTACAAATAGATAGCTACGTCATTACCCCATCTAATTCCATTGCTTTCCTTGGCGTTACATTAGGCCCCCGCTTTAGTATAACATTCACGTAAACTCTGTCACTAAGAAGACTGCTTTTGGCATCCGTGTGCTCATTCGAACAAGACACTGTTTTCAGCAATATATTCTAAAATCACTTTACTACGCTTTCATTAACAGTCCCCTTACTTACTGCATTTCATCATAGGGCAACACATATCCCGCACACTTGACATCCCTCATGCACCTTCAGAACCGGGCAGTCCGAATAATTACCCACACTTCATACAACGCATCAGCAGCGCCCATTTTTCGCACTCTTGAAATTTTACCCTTAACCTGCACATTTCAACTGAAACTAGGTCTTATATTGCATAGAAGTAGAGACAGTGACATTCCAAATGAGTTACTTCCCCCAACGCAACTTTTCAATACAAGTAACAAGCGATTTTCTGAAAATAATAATCTCTTGCTTCCTAAAGTCAACACTAACTACGGTAAAATGACAGCCTTCTTTTCCGCAATTTCATTTTGGAATTCACTGCCATGAAATATTAAATCACGCTCTTCACTGCAATGTTTCCGGCGGCTTCTAAAACAGTTCATACTAACAACATACCTTCCCTGATTATTCGACAAGTGTACATGTTTATATGAGTATGCATATGTGTGTAGATATGTATATATGTGTGTCTGTATCTATGTATGTATGTATGTATGTATGTATGTATGTATGTATGTATGTATGTATGTATGTATGTATGTATGTATGTATGTATGTATGCATGTCTGTATTCGTGCGTGTATACATTCATTACTTTGTAGCCATGTTTTAATGTTTTTCTCGATTTATGTTCATAAATTATTAGCCATTTGTAAATTAGTTTTGTTGTATTCTTGGATTGCGGACTGTTGTTACATCATTATACTCCTATTCAATTACGGTAATGTTCGTACCTTCATGTGTATTTCAAGATAGACTTATTCTGGTTCATTTTTCTGTAGTCTTCAACTACCAGATGTTTCATTAATTACTTCTATTATGTTGATTGTATTTTTACGCTGTTCTTACCTTAGTTGCTAATCCTACATTTTATATTTTATACATGTTGTAACAAAAGGTCTCCCTGACAGTTTTTACTTTGGGACCTCCTTCTGTATTACATTTTCTTTGTAATTGTAATGTCTAATAATAATAAGATTGATTGATAGATTTATTCATTGATTGATTGATTGATTGATTGATTGATTGATTGATTGTTTGATTGATTGATTGATTGATTGATTGATTGATTACCATCAGGGAGATTGTTTCTTCTGTCCAGGCACCTTTCCTGGTAGATAATGTTCTACTTTCGTTGTGGAGAAGCATGCTATCTGTGGAATCTTTGTAGATATTTCCAAACATATTCATATATGCCTTCTGTGCTTCTTAATTACTCAATCTTTCCATTACTGATGGAGCTTTAGGAATGAAATGAATTTTCATTGTCTATGAAAGCCATATAGACAGGTTTATTGTACTCCGCAGATTTCTTAGCTACCTTACTGATGACAGGATCATGATCCACTGAAGATTATCTTTTCCCAGAGCTAGCGTGCTGTCTTTCTTGATCGAAGTCAAGTTGCCCACTGGTTCTATTGAAGATTATCTGTGGAATATTTCATACTATGCTGAACGCATGCTAATAGGCCTATAAAATTTCAATTCTTATAGATTAGTGTACTACTGGCATTCTTTGAGCTCTCTGATACACTAATACGCAAGCTTTTCATGTACATCTTTTCCATCTTTGAATAAATCGAAGTTATTCCCTCTATTCCTCTACGGGACATGTCTTGCATGGCCCCTCTAACATCATCGCTAGTTATAGAAGGAGCCTCCGAGCCCTGTTCATCACTACTTCCAATGAAGGCTGCGTGGCTGCTCTCGCTACTGCACAGGCCCGTGCATAATTCTTTCGCTGCTTTTACTATATCATCACCATTGCTGATGACATTACCCTGCTTATCTTCCAATGCGTACTTCTTGCCCTCTCCTATGCCCTCTCTTGCTGCAGCCATTTTTTACTACCTGCTCAATCTTTCCCACGTTATAATTACGCATATCGCTCACTTTCCTCCTCTGTGTCAGTTTTAACAAATTATCGGATTTTATCTGATCTTTTGATTTAGACAGCTTCATGCTTTGTCGTTTCTTTATTAGGTCCTTTGTTATTGGGAGAGCTTATCTACTGGTTACCTCAGTGCCTTACCTCGCACTTCAATGGCTGCTTTTGATATCAGCGTAGTTACAATTTCTTTAATTACTTCTATGTTATGTTCATCACCCCGTTTTAAAGTTACATATTTGTTTGCGAGTACCAGCCAGAATTGGTCTGTTCTAACCTTTACTGCGTCTAGGTTGCCCTGTTTCTTCTCCACTAATTTTGCTTTTTCCCGTTTCAATTTCAGAGCAATTCTAGACCTCACTATACTCTGTGCACTGCAATTTACCCTAATACTCCTACATCCTGCACTATGCAGCTGTCGGCAAAATATGAAATCGCTTTCATTTATTGTTTCTTTATTATGGTCTTCTTCAGTTGAGTAGGGTGCTTTCAGGTCGATTTCCTGTCACTGCGGTTCCTTTCCGCAATCTTTTCTTTTCCGCAACTTCTACAAACATCTCTTCCATAGTATTCCTAGAATCGATGCCGCAGTATCCAATCGCTTGTTCCCTAATCTGCTTCTTCCTCGAATTTGCCTTGAACTCGCCCATGATTACAGCATACTGAGATTGCGCCTTTCTTATTGCGAATAGAACATCTTCACGAAGTTGTTCTATTTCTTCATCATCATGACTGGAGGCTTCAGCGTAGACTTGCACTATATTTCATCTATATTTCCTATTTAGCTTAATTACGACAACTGCTACCTTCTCGTTATTGCTGTAAAATTTGTCAATGTGGTCCGCGATGTCATTACCGATTACAAATCTTACCCCGTATTTTCTCTTATCTGGAAGACATCTGTAATAAACGATGTGGTCATTAGTCAGCATTGTATAAGCCTCAACGGTTCTTCTAATTTCACTAAAGTCAATAATTATAAGGAAATGACTGATAGTTGCTCAAGGAGCTCTGCTAAGTTAGCCTCACTGCAAGGGTTCGCGTGTTAAACTTTGCCAGTTTCAGTTTCAGTTTCCAGGGGCGGCCTATCCGAGTCCAGAGATGCTTAGCACCCTCTGCCACGTCGCAGGACTGATCCCCGCATTTCTCAGCTGTTCTCCTGTCGCTCGCTAGTATAGTGTACAATAGGGGCTGCAGCTAAAAATAAAACCAATCTTGTGCTTTAGAGTAAAGGTTGTGTTTGTGATTGTGACTGCGTTTATAGTTTTGAAAGTTCATAGCCTCATTCATCTCGAATAGTAATATATCAGTACCCCTTTAATATGCCAATTACTGCATCACCAATGTGCAGGCTATGGCAGAAACTAGGCCAATACTAACAAGAAAGCCAGCACCAACACGTGTCTACTACAGGCTCTTTATGCACAGTAGTGACTTGATTTCACTCTGTCACCGACCGCTGTCCTCGCTCCAGAGAAACGAAACACCTGTCATACTTCCTACATGTCTGTTACTTCTATTCATATCAGGAGAGGCTCGTTTGTTGTCATCATTCTGTGATCGCCAGCTAGAAGGAGTGCCAACTACGCGATTATTGGCTGAGTACCACCGATTCATGGATATCCCTGCCGGAGCGTAAGTGGGTCACCACGCCGAGTGTCATTGCAGTGACTGGCATGTGAACCCCGGCTAGCTGCTTCCATGGCCAAGCGCTGCCTTAGCGCTGTCCATTTTTTCTTCCTAGCTACATCGCAAAAGCTGCCCTGTGCGATGCTTGTCGCTCAGCTTGCATCAGTTAACACTAAAATCTAATGATTCAGAATAGGTCGAGCGTAAATGTGGAATAAATCAAGTGCTTTGTCGTATTTATATATTCATAACATTGATTATGTTTATTTTGCTCTTTCGCTCGTTTTTATGGACGGTGGTGGTAGGACTTTCACCGGCAATATATTATCACCAGCGATTAATGCGCGGAGTATTCATCACCGAACGCTTTTATACACTCTTGAAACGCACGTGCCGTTGCACGAAGCCTTTGTGGCATGAAATAGAGAAAGAGAACGAAGACATAATTAAAACCCAGAAAAATAAACACAGGGAGCCTGAGAGTGGTAACCTCAGTCCATGTCTGCAATTCAATCGTTTCGCACAACGTGTGGTAACCATGTCATACAAAAATAGAAGTCGCGCACGTCCCAAAGAACAATAATTTCTTCATCTAATCCACACTATTTTTTCTGTGGTATCACGTAATGATTTGGCTGTCCAAGTATTGTAATGAACATTTCTTTTCTTTTGAAAATTGTTGCGATAAATAAGTTCTTATACGACCGCGTGTCTCCCCCCTAGAGAGCTCTTGTCCTGCTCCCCGTAGTAGGTGAACCCAATTAGTTAAAGAAGAAGTGAAAAACGGAAGAAAGATGGCGGTCTTCACTGTGGGAGAGTGCTACTGTCGTAGTGAGTGAGTTTTGAGCAGAACAATTCGCTGAAGGATGCTGTCTTTTTAAGACGCACGTGCTGTTGCACGAGACCTTTGGGCTGCGTGAGTGAGAACACAGTATTAATAAAAAAAAGCAAATACATATCAAAGCATTTGTATAGGGCCTCGCTCGCGTTCTTCAGTGCATTCCTGGTGAATTCCGCCTATATTAAGTGGATTAATGTAAATTAGACTTTCCTAAAGCAAGGTATAGAATCTAGCACAATTCGACATGCACTCAGGTGTATTTTTTCGTTGCACACTCTTAGTGATTAGGCAGTTGCTTGATGCGACAAGTGAAATTGCGTTCATTGTCTGCATACCTAAATCGTCATGATATTGATCGCTCTCGCCTGTGGAGGACAACGTGCAATAATTTGTAGGAAAAAGCGTATTCACGTTTGCGGTGCACCATACAACGAAAAATAAATGATGCACATTAGTGTGTGCAAGAGCTAGGAACGTGCGTTTCTCTTGAAACGACAACGTCCGAAAAAACGAATGCGCCTATCGAGGCGCATTCCCGGCTCTATTGTGCGCCCAAATTGAGCAGGCTTGGAGCTGACTTACAGTGAAGCTGTGCGGTTAACGGGTAAAGCTTCCCCGTCGTCGGAGCCTGCGTTATTGCCGTCAGCCAGTGCAAACGTGCCATGTTATTTATCGGGCCTTTCGCGGCATGCGAGACGCCTCCGGGACAGATGTCCGTTGTCCCTGAAGTTATGGCATACAGCTAGCACATGACGACAGTTCTCAGTTAGTTGTCGGTGTCCGCCACAACGGACACAAGGCGAACCGGTGTCGTGGACTTCCAAGTGGTCATTGATACTCTGCAGAATCTCGGTGCCGCCCGTACGAGGTTGGCACACTTCACGTACTGCGGTTCATTGCGCTTATGTTGTGCGTCAATGGCGGCTTTCTCAGCCGACAGCACAAACTCTTCTGTAGCCTTTCACGACAGCGTGCCACCGGTGAGTAGGTGACGCCGTATGTCTTCATCTCAAACTTTGCACTGTAGTCGGTCCCACATCATTTGTTTCCGCATGAAGTCTGTTGCGGCCGCAGCGCGCAAAACAAGAGCGACAGATCAACGGTTTATTCGTCAAGCTAGGCAGTATCAGAAAACAACAAACACAGCTTTTCATGTTCTTACAAAGGCAAAGCGCACGCTATCTGTTACATGACCCCTGCATACATACCTACAAACTGACGTCACATGGTTGGTGCACAAAGCTTTATGATAACACATGAGTGCCAAAAATCCATCGCTCAGCCAAGTGGTGGTGCATATACGCCATGAACTCTCCGAACGGTTCGTCTACCTTTTAATCCGCATATAAACTGTAAATGCTATATATGTATATATATATATATATATATATATAATATTTTTGAGTTTCGGCTGGTCATTGTTTTGCAGCTGCTCGACGCTGTTTTCGCATCCCAGCTCGTTCACTTGCTTCGGATGCCGTAGGCCTAGAAGAACCTAGACTGCAATACTAGGCCGGCAGACAACAAACAATACAAGGCATCTCACCAAGTCAGTGATTTCATGACTTTCAAAATACGCTTCCAGGCAAATCTAGTAGGTTTCACAGGTACTATCCGTTTCAGCGAACTCGTGGGCACGGTCACGAGCCGTAGCACAATCATCTGGAAAGAGCGTCACATAGCCGGTCATGCACGTCCCACTTTTAGTCGCCACTGATAAATGACGAGCCACTCACGCGCTGACTGATCAACAGAAGAAAGAACGTGCCTATTTAGCGTGAGTGATATTTTACGTTTTTATGTCGTGACGTCACCGGTAACACCGTGAGTGACAGGCAAGAAGATCGGGGATGCTATACAGCGGCACCGTCGATACCGACGCAGCGCGGTGGCGGTGGCGGCACGAATGCGCGTCGAGTGTCCAAATAATTCCCATTGAAAAAAAGGGATATCGTCGACATCTACACTGCGATTTTCAAAGCAGTCACTGCATTCATAAGAATAAAAAAATGTTTATACAGACGAAATGTCCTTGAAACGTGATTTCCATTATGGCATTCTAATGTGCCCCCATCCAAACCCCACGTCATCTTATCACATTGTTTCTTCATGCGGCTGCGCAGGGAACCTAAGCATGAGCTAAAACATAGTTCCATGAAATGGAGGAGAAGAAGAAGAAGCGGAGCAGTGCGGACGTTCGTCGCATGAGCTCCGTAGATTCCGACCCTCACCGACTATCTCGACCCACCGGGCCGCCAACTTTTGGGTTGGATCTGAGAGAGCTCACAAGCTGGATCACCCGGACACCGATTTCAAGACGGTAGGACCATTTTTTGGCAAATTACCAGACTTTGACGGGAAACGCTCGCCGCTAAGCCTACCGAGGTTTAGCACGAGTACGGGCGTTTGCGGGCAGCCAGGCCCGCTCAGCGATAGCGATGCAGCCTGGACCCGACTCCCGCTCCACGAAATATTCAAATTTTGAGCCATCGACGACTAGACTAGCCCAGAATTTGCGAGAAGCACAACAGATGGATGACGACCACCTCGGTGCCTCCGACTCCGAGAATTCGGCGGACGGGGAGATCGAGGACTCCGCCATGCAGGAGCAGCAAGACACTCACAAAGAAGACGAAGCAAATTGGGAATTGGTTATGACCAAACGCCAAAAGAATCGACAGAGGAAGAACGGACGGAACGCCGCCAGCGCCGGGACTTCCCCGGCCCCACCGCCGACAACTGGCGCGCCAGCTTCCGGCGCGCTGAAAAAAGACGGGAAAGGAGCGCAGCGGCAGCCTAGGCAGAGGCTGCCCCCGCTCCCCAGAGACGACTTCAAGATTATTTTGCGACCGAAGGGACTCGTAGTCAAGTCGCTCCAGCAATTTCAAGTGGCCCGGGCCGTAGCCGCGGCATGCAGCAACAAGTTCGAGGGAAGAGACCTGATCACGAGACTCCGCACAGGGTCCAATATAATAATCGTGAGCACGCCGAACGAGGAGGCCGCCCAGCTCGCGAGGCGCATCACTAGCCTCACTATCGAGGGACGCTCATATGACGTGAACGCTTACGTGGCCGCACCGGAAAACACCCGGCGTGGCGTGATACACGGAGTGGACCCCGGAGCGACACCGGAGGAACTGAAAACCGACTTGTGGACGCGCACACAGGGTGTCACCATCCAGAGCGCCCGAAGACTAGGCAAGACCAAGACGGCCGTCATCACCTTTGATGGACCCATCACACCGAAACACGTCATCTACTGCGGAGCCGAGTACAAGTGCTACCCGTACCGGCCCACAAGACAAATCTGCTGCGTTTGCTGCCAACAAGGTCACCGCTCCGACGTGTGCCCCACACCGGACGCCCAGGCTTGCAAACAGTGCGGGATGCAGAACCAGCCAAAGGATCACCAGTGTACCCCGAGATGCCTGATCTGCGGAGGCAACCACGCTACCGGATCGCGGGAGTGCCAAGACCGACTAAAGAAAGCCAGGGACCTGCGAGGCAAGACCAACGGTGGCAACAACGGCGGTGGACGCGAGAGCAGACGTCGCAGCCGGGACGACCGCGGCAAGAAGCCGAGATGGTTCAGCTCGGAGAGGGAGACTTCGCGGAGCCGTTCGAGATCCCGGGCGTCGCGGAGCCGTTCACGGAGCCGGTCACGGTCCTTCCCGCCCCTGCCGCCCCTGGCCATTAAGGGA
Source organism: Dermacentor variabilis (assembly GCF_050947875.1). Lineage (NCBI taxonomy): Eukaryota > Metazoa > Arthropoda > Arachnida > Ixodida > Ixodidae > Dermacentor > Dermacentor variabilis. The sequence goes on from NC_134573.1 coordinate 47,908,806, forward strand.
GGGAGCCAGCTGCAGCAGCAGCAGCAGAAGAAGAAGACGAAGAACGAGCCTACCCGAAAGAGCGGCGGCGTCAAGGTGAGCTGGGGAGCCGAAAACCCTTGCTTTGCTCCGCACTCGGGTGGGGTAGCTAACGAAAAGAACAACACAAACAGCAACCGCGAACAGCCTAGACAGGAGGACGCAGAGAAAATAGCGCTGAGACGCGAATTAGAGCTATCACGCTCTAGGCAGAAAGAGCTAGAACGCCAAATAGCAGAGCTAACGAAGGCAGTGCGAGACCTTAGGTCGAACAGCTCTCCGCAGCCACAGACCGTACAAACCCAAGCCCCATGGCAAGCAGGCAACGAGGATTTCGCCACGTTTAAAGCAGAGATTCAGCAAATGATGCAGCAGATGATGCAGCAACAGCAGCAACAAATGCAGCAAGTGCAATTACAAGTCACAGAGCTCCGGAGCAGCATCCGCAAGCAGAAGTTTACCGAGAACATTAGAGAGAAGGCCTACCACCGCCCCGCGCTGGCATCCCTCGCCGACACATCCGCAAACAACACCGAGGCTTAAACATGGCCAGTACAACTTTAAGCAAGCAAGAAACCTTAGATATATGGCAATGGAACTGCAGAGGCTACCGTAAGAAGCAGGGCCTCCTCCAACAATACATTCACACACAACAAACACCGCCCGACATCATATCGCTTCAAGAGACGGGCACGACACCAACACTCGCAGGATACACGTGTTACGAGACTCAAGAGAAAGGAAGAACGGCAACCCTAGTCAGCAAGGCACTCATCGCCATAAGCCACGACAGGATAGCCGACACCGACGTAGAGCACGTGATTGTAGAAATTATACCAAAGAAGAAAAGAAAGAGGGGCAGTATATTTATTGTAAATGCATACAGCTCCCCGAAACAGAGGAAGGCAAAATTCTAGGAGCTTTTCTATGGCGCACGCAAACTAGTGAAAGACAGCACGCTAATCATCCTAGGAGACTTTAACGCCATGGACAAAAGCTGGGGATACCAAACAGCAAACCCAAAAGGCAAAACGCTAGCGGAGGCAGCAGAGAACACCGACTGCAACCTCCTCACAGACCCAGACACTCCAACCAGAATCGGAAACAGCGTTAGTACCGACACCTGCCCCGACCTCACGTTCATACGAGGAGCGGAACAAGCAGTGTGGGAGAACTTGTTAGAGAACCTGGGTAGTGACCACTACACACTCAAGACGCAAGTAACTTCGGACAGGCTAAGGCGTCAGCTGGGATCGGCAAAAATTACGGACTGGAGCGCTTTTCGAGACGCATGCGATAGGAATCTCGCCGAGAACGGGATCCAATCGATAGAAGAGTGGGGGAAAATGCTCATTGAAAAACAGCGCAAGTACACCAAAGAAATCGCGCGAACGACGCAGACGCCCGAGGTAGACGCCAGACTGCTCAAGCTGTGGGAAGCTAGACGCGGGCTCACCAAGAGGTGGAAGAAACAAAAATACAACAGGAAGCTAAAGATAAAGATCGCAGAAGTCACAGCGAAAGCAGAGGAGTACGCGGCGCAATTGGCAAGGCAAAATTGGCAGCAATTCAGCGACTTCCTCAACGGAACTTTGAACACAGCGAGGACGTGGCATATCCTCAAGGCTCTCATAGATCCGACCAAGACCAAGGCAGAAAACAACAAAACCATCTACCGGTTCATCCACCAGTTCGAGGGACCAGACTCGGAACTCCTGGAGAAGGTACGCGTTAAATGCTTCGGGGACACAAACCCAGCAGCTTACGCAGAGCGCTACCGCGGAAGAGAAAACGTTAACCTGGACAGACCCATCACGCGAGAAGAGGTCTACGCAGCGATTCGAAACACAACCAGAAACACAGCCACGGGTGCAGACAAGATAAATAACGCACTCATCCGCAACCTCAGTGAAGAGTTAGTCGCAGAATTAACCGACTTTCTCAACAAATACTGGGAAGCTGAGACCGTTCCCGAGGAGTGGAAGCATGCGGAGGTAATGATGATTCCTAAACCGGGCAAGAAACTGCAAATTGAGAACCTCAGACCGATCTCGCTCACATCGTGCCTGGGAAAACTGTACGAACGAGTGGTGACGCTGAGATTACAACAGTACATGGAGGACAACGAACTGTATCCCCACAGCATGTTTGGATTCAGAGCAAAATTATCGACCCAAAACGTACTGCTTCAAATCAAAGAAGAAGTACTCGGGAACGTCCCCAGGAGTGGGGAGAATATAATAATGGCATTGGATATCAAGGGGGCTTTTGACAATGTAAGCCACGAAGCTATCCTCACGGGCATGAACGACCTGAACTGCGGGAGGAGAGTCTACGGCTACGTCAAAGCCTTCCTTTCAAACAGAACGGCAACGATTGGCCTCGGAGGGCTCCGATCAGAGAAGTTCCTTACTCCAAACAAAGGGACGCCTCAAGGGTTGGTCATCTCCCCCACGCTTCTCAACATAGCAATGATTGGCTTGGCAAAACAGTTAAATGAAATCGACGACATACACCATGCCATGTATGCCGACGACATCACCATCTGGGTTAATACAGGCTCGCTCAGACAGAAAGAAGAGAAGTTACAAGAGGCAGCCACCTGCGTAGAGGACTACGTCAGAGCAAGAGGGCTAGCCTGCTCCACTGAGAAGTCCGAGCTGCTGAGAGTTTGGAGAGGAAAGCAAAACCGCACAGTCCCCACCAGCGACGAGTTAAAGCTCCACGTCTACCTCGAGGGGAAGCCGATACCGGAAAAGACGCTCATCAGAATCCTGGGGATGTGGATACAGTCAAACCAACGCTGCACCCACACCCTCGCCCTACTCAAGGCATCCACCCTACAAGTGGCCCGCATGATCACGCGCATCTCACACAGACGCCACGGCATGCGAGAGGAGGACACACTCAAGCTGGTCAGAAGCTTGGTCGTCAGCCGAGTGGCATACACCCTTCCATACTACAATCCCATCAAGAGTGAGGTACAACAGGCGGACGCGATTCTACGCAAAGCCTACAAAACCGCACTCCACCTTCCCCACAACACCTCAACCGAAAAGCTCCTAGCCTTAGGACTACATAACACCTTCGACGAATTGAAAGAGGCGCAACTAGTCTCCCAACAACGCAGACTACAGCAGACCCCATCTGGCAGGGAGCTCCTGAAGAAACTAGGCTGCGCCGATCAACTTCAAGAGATACAGAGGACCGAAACAATTCCGGACGGGTATCGCAACACACTGAAAGTAGCACCCATACCCCGGAACATGGATCCCAACCTACACAAAGCGCGCAGAGAAGCGAGGGCTGAATACCTACAAAAGACACTAGCACCCCAAGAAACGACAGTATACGTGGACGCATCCACGTACGCCAGAGCAGCGGGGCAGAGCAACAGCAACGCGGTAGCAACGGTGATTGATTCGAACCTACGCGAGATCACCAGCGCATCACTACAAGGCTGTACGATAGTCGAGGCTGAAGAAGCGGCCGTCGCTCTAGCGGCAGCGGAGGGATATCGGTCTAAACGGTCTCTAACAATCCTTACAGACTCGCAAACAGCGTGCCGCAACTACCTACGCGGCAGAATAGGGCACGGAGCGTTCCGCATACTCCGCTCCGGAGACCCCATAACAGAACGACAAACAAAAGAAGAACCAATTAGGCATACGATAGTATGGACGCCGGGACACACGGGAGTGGCAGGGAACCAAGAGGCGGACAGGATAGCTCGAGGGTACACTTATTACCGAGCATCCAACATAGGCGACCTCGAGGAGACCGAACCTGTACCCCAAGACTATTCGGCGATACTAAATTACTACAAGGGCTGCAGAAAGCGGTATCCACCACCGCACAACTCCCTTAGCAGAGAGGACTCTGTCGCGTGGAGGCAGCTACAAACGGGCTCGTACCCGAACCTAAACGTACTCAGCAAAATTTATCCCACACATTACAATGACAAATGCCCCTGGTGCCACGAAACACCCACGCTGTATCACATAACGTGGGCATGCCAGAAGATAGACGTGGTACCCGTTATACCAAACCCGAGTGCGGAGCAATGGGAGGGAGTGCTCTCCAGCGATCGCCAGGTCGACCAAGAAGGTCTGATTCGGCGAGCACAACTGGCAGCAGCATCCAGCGGAGCCCTGGACTAAGGGCAACCGACCGTTGTGCTAGAAGATGGACGATTCCATCTGAAGACCGCAGAAGACCAGTGAATCTAGAGCTGATAAAGTTTTTCACTCACTCACTCACACTCCATGAAATAGTTTACCGCGTTCGGATGTTCATTCTCCTGTGCCCCCTGCGTGGCCCCAGCACCAGAGTAGACGATGACGGTGGTTGAGAGATTCGTGGATTATCGCGAGGTTAGTCGCAGTCACGTGCCCCTCGAGAAACATGTGACAAGTCTCCCGGGAGTCCGTGACCGCGACCGATTCCCTTTCCGAACGCTCCGCGTGAGCGACTGCCTTCGCCACTACAAACTCTCCGGCCAAGGTGGGAGATCCCGCCGTGGCCGACACGGTTATTTGGTGCTAGCAAGTCACGTTCACGACGGCCAGGGCGTACCTCCTTTGGTAGCGCTGCCCGGTGGCCTCTGTATGCTAGGCTGTGTCCGTGGAGTACGTGTTGACGCGTGTGCTTGTTTGTCTTTCTCGGGTGACCGCTTTTCACCAACTAATGTTATTGCTGAGCGCGGAACGCACCCACATGTATCGGAAGTTTCTCGAATGCTATCGATGGTTCTATCCGTTGTTTGTTGTCACCGAACCTTGTCTAAAACGATTGTATGCATCATACGAATTGTGTAGTACTTTCTGGAAGACACGCAGGCACCAGCGATGGCTCTGGAATATTCAATGACTCATGTATAAAAGTCGACACGCTGGACCCACTATTAGACTTCTGCCATCGCCGATTGTATTCACCGCTACGGTAACTGTACCTAAGGTTATTGAAGTACGTCGATTTGATGTGTTGTGTGCGTTCTCTCTGCCTTTCCTTATTTTACCCGGGATACACGTTCTTGTGAATTCGAGCTACTGTAATTTTTCAACTTACCATAGGCGGGAGGGGTACGGCCTGTTCAGTGAGATAAACTGGCTTTGCTGGGATATTGAGCCGTGCCAGTACTGCCCTGCCAGTTTCTGTGACGCTGAGGCGTTCCCTCTGTCGCATCAGAGCGGTCTGCCTGAGTTCATCGAAAGTATTATGTGCTCCCAAAGCTCCCATGCGGTCCGTGGAAGTACATTCGGGCAGGCGCCGCTTTAGAGTGGTTCGGATTATTGTGTAGACCTGCATTTACTCCTCACTGTGCAGGATTCGGTAAGCAAAACGTGATTCGACTAACCACTAATGCCCGTACGAGCCTTAGCGTATAGTCTTCACGCCTTTCCACCTTTCGATACGCCATTCGACGTATCTTTTCGGCGTATCGTCCTCTGGAGCTCCCTGGCTGTAGCCACTTTAGTCTCTTGGCAGCTGTAATTATCCGTGACTCTCCTCAGAAGTATTGCAAAAGCTGCAGCGCTTCCCTTTCTACTAACGTGTGAGTCCAGAGGGGACGGAGATAGAACTGTAGAGAGGAGGAAGGAGAAGAGTCAGTTACCAAAGGGGGGGGGGGATGAAGGTGACTTGAGAGGGCAAGGGGGGAAACTGGATAAGATTAAGTTCAAGATACGGTACAGTACGTTGCTGCTATTCCTGGAAAATAAACACCATGCTAATATGTCAAGCGGACAAACTACGCACGGCGTGCAGAAGCAGAGCCGAATTAATTAAAGCGCACCGCAGGGTCCAGGTGACACTACGGAAGCCGTCAACCGTCGAATCAACACTTCTGTGCCCGCCTCGGTAGCTTTGCCGCTATGGTATTGCTAGAGCTCGTACATTTGATCCCAACCGCGGCAGCGGCATTTCGAAGTGGGCGAAATAGAAAACGAGAAAACGCACGTGCATTTATATTTTGGGGCATGTCAAACAACATCACGGTGTAAAATTAAGCCGGAATCTGCCACTACGGCGTGCCTCAGAATCCGATTGTGGTTTTGGCACGTACAGCGCCAAAATCAAAATCAAAATCCAATCAATCAAACCTCTGCCACAATGCGATGTGCCATGTGAGGCAATGAATAGGCTCAACCTTCTCAGAGGTTATGAAATATGACGCACAACGCCTAAAGCAAACGTATCTCCCGGCGTGTTCTGTGTGCTACGAAAACAAACAGCACTGGTACCTGCAAGGTAACGCCGCACATCAACTCACCAGTCTCGTGTTACACTAAACGTTGAAGAAATTGGGCTTAACCGTAAACATCACCGCTAATTATCGTAAATCAAAGCATCCAGCACGGAAAGCTTCACTTACATCGATTCCCACAGTGCGTGGGATCTGCACACTTTTTCAGATACCAGATCCAGATTGTGCGCGAGGCGACTCATCGCCATGTTCAAAAGCAGAGGATATATTATCGTTCCTTGAGTTGTTCCTTTGTTAAGCACTGCACGAGGTGTGTACGCTTTTCACAACCCGCCAGTTCGAGTTCCTCGAGCATTGCAGCCTAAGAGACGTCGTTTGAGTCTCTCGTTGCCGTACGATAAAGTTAGAAATTACTCCCTAAGTAGGAAGAACGCGTCTTGACAAGATAAACTCGTGCTCAATACTATCATGCAGTCCAGGAACCAACTCCGCTCTTCCAGCTAACGCTGCAGTCAGCTAAGGATAATCTTTTCATAGAGCTTACCCAGGCAGGAGGACGTCAGCGATACCGGCTGGAGTGTATCGATCGAGGGATGCTTTTCTTTTTTTGGGAGGGGATGTGTGGATCAAGATTATTTTAACCAATTTCCATTCTTGGGACAAGCCTCTCTTGGCCCTGTACTCGCTATTGAAAATCTTTGTTATTTTTCCTAGGGCCGCCGAATCCATGTTTCGAATGATCGAATTAGTGATTGAGTCTGCGCGTGGTGCCGAGTTTTTAACTGCGTATTGTGCTTCCTCGCACACTGCCGCGTACGTTATCTCTTCGTATAATTTAGGGTGAGCCTCCACTGCGTCTTTTCTCGTCGCGGGTGAGGGTCCTATGTATTTATTTGTTCTGGAAAGCGTCGAGTAGTTCTTGGTCTTTACTGTCGAAGTTGTCTGCTCTAATTTGGAGCGTCTTATTATTCTCAGTACGTGTGCTCATCGGGCCTAGCATGCTCCGTAGTATTCGCCACATGCAGATCGTTCTCATCGTCCCTCATGGGGTTCCGCAGAACGTCGCCCACTCGTTTTTAGCTTGCTCGTTGGCGTGGCCTTGGGCTTGTTCTGCATAGAGAGCTATGCGTTGTCTCAGGCATTTGTTTAGACATTGCATTTTCCATGTCTTGGCCAGTTTCAGCCTCCCTTCCCACGGGCGGACCAGGTGAGAGTCTCTAACCAGCACCTCCGCTCTGCGCTCAATGGCTCGCGTATTTGTTGAAGGAATTGAGTCCATTCCCGCTTGTTGGTCGGGGTGCTATTTGACTCCGCAAGTGCCCTCTGGAGTTCTGTATAACGAGGCCAGCCGGCTAAATTAGTGATTCCTATTGTTCTTCGTATGTTGGGTGGGGAGAGAGCTATTCCAATTTTGTCGCGATCGCTTCCCATGTTTTTGTCGAAGGAAACCCATTGCGCGTCTCTGACGATAATTGCGTATGCGCGAGCGAGCGCCGTTTCTCTGGCTACGCTGTTACCCATACACTTCGGTTTGCCGATTTGATTGATTGCCCGCAAGCCCAAAGCCGTTGCGGTACGCTAGAACACGAACCCCTTGGGCGACGTTGTCGCGTATCCCCATGACATGTGGGGTGCGTTACAGTCACCCACTATACCGCCTTATCCCTGGTGTCCGTTACATCTTTTATTGCCGAGAAAATTTCGGGCAGCTCGTCCCTTTTCTATTTGGAAGCTTGACTGTACGCATTTGTGATTATTGTGTGCGTCTTCGTTTCTCTGGCATCATACTGATAACTATGGAATTAATATCGCCTTCAGTTTGTGGAAATGTTCATGATTCGGGGTGTACCGACTCACCAGGGATCGAATTTTGAGAATTGCTCAGAGCGTAGCTTCCCTGCAGTTTGGCCGGCTATGCTCCGACCTCCAGCAGGCATATCACGTCCGGGAGCGATTCTGGAGTTTCTGATGAACCTTTCGAGCGCTGCCGCTTTCCTGGACAAGGAGCGGCAGTTTATTTGTCAGATCTCCAATTGTTCTGAATGTGGTATTCGTTGTGGTTTCTTAGCTTGATTATCCATGTTTCCCACTCTTAATGTAAGCCCGTGACGTTTCCGTGTGCGAGCCGTCGGATTCTGTTACGCAGTCGCTTACTTTAGATTTTGTAGAAGCCGCTCCTATCACAATTGCGTGATTTTTGGTGGGGTAAACCTTTGCTACTGCCTTAAGCTGTTCCGCCACCAATACCTTATGTATTTTGCAAATCGTTCGCTCATAGTTGCTGGATTTCCGCTAGCTTCTTATTAACCAATGCCATCATATTATGCACGCATATTTCCATGTTTTCCGTGATCATCACTGTTTGTGTTTGCGCTGCCGTGGTCTGCTCCTTATTTGAAATTGGGGTTGTCGGAGACTGCGTGGAGATCGAGGTTATATCTGCCACCGCGCTCGTTTGAGCTGTTTCTTTAGGCTGATGGGACATTTCCAGTTGTTGTACTGAGCAATTGAGGCGCGCCTATAACTTTGACATTTGTTTCTCTAGTGATTTTCGTTTGCGTTCTTCTTCTGAGAGCTGTTCTCTTAGGCGTGCGTTTTACTTTTCCATTTTCGGCATACGTTTATCATTTTTGCTAGTATTATGTATTGTAGCAGTGGGATACACGACCCTCGCCCGGCTCACCTGATGTGTCTTTTAGGCAGTAGTGACTTCGAACGCCGCGAAGCCTTAGAGCTGGAGGGGTTCCTCGAGAGGGCGTTGCTCTTTGCTCTCCTTCCGTGTGGCAATCTAGATCTCGATCGGCGTCAGTAGAGATCCTCCTCCTCCATTGGCTCGAACAAGTGTCCCGGTGTATTTTTTGTGTTCTGTCCCGACAGCTCCCACGATCGAGACTGGTGAGTTGTCTTCCTGCGCTTAACGGCGAGCCGTTTATTCGGCCACCTACGTATCTCGTGCCCCGTCGCCCGGCAGACGGCGCACTTCACATTCGTACCCTCGTGCAGGCGGATTTTCGAGTCCGCAAGCCTGACATACGTTCTTGGGGTTTTGACAGACGTCCGAGCGGTGTCTGTCTTGCATTCACTTCAGGCACATTTGGATTGTCGGTCTGTACTCCGTACACCGCCTCCCTGCTCCCACGTGGTACACAAATTCGGGGCGCATGCCACCCATGAAGGAGAGAACAGCTTCCTAGTATTCGCACTTTTTCGATGGCCGTTCCTCGGGTCTTCACTCGTAGGCGTCGCTGGAGATTTGATGATTCAGTGTGTGCTGGAATCCATGCACCACTCCTTTGTAGCTATCTGCTGAATAGCTACGAAAGCATTTAAGAGGTGTTTTTTTTTCCTCGCAGTTCCTTCCATGTAATTGGACGAATGACGTCAGCCATCCCAAGTGAAAGTGTGGAGAGGATGGTGCTATTTTTCCTTCTCGGATTCGCAGTATTAGGTCCTCTCCGGTGATTTGTCGTTGTTCGGTCAGTTTCCTGAGATTATCGTCAAGGTAGCCCGAATAATCGCTTGTAATATATGTGCTCTCATGTATTCCTTGAGCGGTAGTCCCTTGTTAGGTCTAGTATTATCTTAATATCATTCATCGGTAATCATGGTAGAGGCTTCCCTTCCCTCAGGCGCTTGTTGCGACGACCGGTGCCTGTCTCGCCGCTTGGCCCGTCTTCTTTCGCGCCTGCAGCCAATGGCTATGCCTTAATGTTTTCCTTGCTTTTGGTGGCACGTTGCCTGTCAATGAACTAGGCGACTGACGGCCGGCAGTTGTATCGAGGTGACCACGAGAGGCTACTTTGTCAATAAATTATGAGGTTTTACCTATACTGTAAAAGTATTTTACCTTTAGGGGTATCTTCTTGTCGCACTGGTCGCACCCTTACCATAGGGCCTTAGAACATCGTATAGAAGACGACAACGGTGCTCTAACTAGACGTGCGATGACAAAAGATGTAGTTGAAAGCCATATAATCATTCTGACAGCCTTGGGCGCACACAGGTATCCGACAGGAGAGTTTCATCTGACTCCCTGTGAAATTGTCTTCTCAGATATTTTTGCGCGCCCAAGGCTGTCAGAATGATTGCACAGCAGCTTTCAACTACGTCTTTTGTCATCGCACGTCTAGTTAGAGCACCGTTGTCGGCCGCTACAAATTTTTGTAAGGCCCTTAGGGTAAGGGTGTTACCAGTGCGACAAGAAAACATCTTCAATGCTGTAAACATTTTCACACGATCTGACTACGAGGCACGCCGTAGTGGGGGACTCTGGAATAATTTGGAGTGTCTCAGGTTCTTTAACACGCCCCTAAATCTAAGTAGACGGGTGTTTTCACGTTTCGACCACATCGAGATGCAGACGTCATGGCCGGAGAGGCTGCCATATTAATAACTACCTTTAAAATGTGCTTAAAAGTGACACGATGCTGTTTCCAGCTACATTTCTCTATTGCACTACGGCGTACTAGGAAATACTTTCACTACGAATATTCGCGAACTCCGGAGCGTGCAAGCCCAATCACTCAGGACTTGTCTCGGTCTTCCCAAAACTACGTCATCGATTGCGACAGTGGCCATAGCCAGAGACGCTCCTTTGACAGTCTACATTGATACAGATGTCCTGAGAGCACAGATCCGACACCTGACTCGGATTCCCTCTCACCATCTTGCTTGCTTGCCAGCAAAAAGGCCACTTTCAACTTTTGTTAAAAGTATTGTAAGACACCAGTCCTACTTGCCATCAGAATTTACGCCCGCTGCACGATTGTCCGATCCATTGTGGTGTCTGCACCGGCCGCAAGTGCAACTGACAATTCCAGGAATCAGAAAGAAAGCTGGAGCGCGATTGCAAGGTTTTAAACAAGCAACTTGGAGCACATTCACAACGTGCACAGATTCCGGTAACACGTATACACAGATAGTTCAGTGAAACTCAACAGCTCTGCTGCTGCAGTCATCATCCCGGCACAATCTGAGGAAATCAAATTAAGAACTTCATGTGTGACCACATCGACGGGTCCAGAACTCGCGGCGCTCAGTGCTGCACTTTATTTCATTAAGCAGAAGCCACCGCAACAATGGACAGTCTTTAGTGACTCCAAGGCAGCCCTTCAGTGCATACAAAGCCCAATGCGCCACGGATCTAATGAACAACTGGCCTCGAAAATTCGGCACATATATCATCAAAGCCATGACAAGGGACACAACATAATCGTTCAGTGGCTTCCATGACATTGTAACATCAGCGGAAATGACAACGCTGACGAAGCCGCCCGATCTGCACATGAAAGCGGTCAACGAGTCTTCATTCCACTTTCACGAACAGACGCTGCGGCTGAGCTGCGATTGATGTCCCGTGAGTGTACTTTGCCCCTGTGGGACTCAAATGTTTTCACCATGTGTCGGTTGCGTTCGTTGTCTCCGGACATACGGAGGCGCCTCCCGCCTGGATTACCACGACGTGAACAGACCATGCTCTACCGTCTGTGGCTAGGCGTTGCCTTTACAAACGCATATGCTTTCCTCATAGGAATGGCCAACAGCCCCATGTGCGACACATGTAACATCGACGAGACACTCGCACACATTATCTGTGTCTGCCCGCGATACAATGCGGAGAGACAAGTGATGTGCAGAGTACTGGACCAGTTGGACAATCGTCCACTTTCAGAACTAAAAGCTTTAGGCTAATGCTCCGAAAGAACATCCGCGTTGAAGGCCTTACTCGCGCTATTAAGGTTCTTGCGGTCTACGGGGCTTCACGACAGACTCTAAGAATGCCGCCCCCTACCGCTCTGTAGTGTACGCGCTTTGTTCGTGCTCGTCTCCCTTTCTTTCTATCTCCCCCTTCCACTCTGTTTCTCTTTTTATCCCCCTTAACCCTTTCCCCTGCGCAGGGTAGCCAACCGGAACTACCTCTGGTTAACCTCCCTGCCTTTCTCTGCATTATTCTCTCTCTCTCTCTCTCTCTCTCTCTCTCTCTATTGCTCGAGGAACATCGCGTTAAAAGAGCGTTGAATTTTGTAGAAATATGGGCAATACCAAGTGCAATGCTTACCAAAGCTTTTACGTTCCTTGTTTAACCAGTAGCTTGAAGTGTTCCTCGTTTCCCTTGTTTCCTTTATTTTCTCGATAATTGACATGATTTCGCCTGGGGCCCCCGATGAAACAATCAGGGCAGCGTCTCAATGTTTGATGAAAGAAAAGGCCGAGTAATAAGAGATGCGCAGACAAAGTTGCCGATCGCTGGCTAAATGAGGCCATGAGAAGAAATTCCGTATAGAAGTGCTCTCGACCATTATGAAGGGGTCTAACGAGAAACTTATTATTTAGCTTATTGATCTTGCAGAACCACAAATGCAGCCGCGATGAAACTTATCGAAAATTGTTGGAACGCTATGGCAAATATATGTCGGAGTTATATGGTTGTCTACGAGACACCAGCTTCTGTAAAAAAATTATTATTCAAGGGTTAAAACGTGTCATACTGCAGCTATGACTTACGCATTAAAATGTACCGACGTAACTGCAGCTGGCATCGTTTATATATGCAGGGAAGGGGGTGATGACAAGATCGAGTCTGAGAAAATGTTCACGTTCCGAGGCTAATCAGAAGAGTCGCAAATGAATACCAAATCAATCGTTTGCTTCCTATTTTCATGCCATCATGTGACCTTCATTGTTGCTTTTCCGGTTTCCTTGGGCCACTGTAAAAAGTGTAGCTTGTCCTTATTTGACGAAATTTTGAGGCACACTTTGCGCAATGTGTAAGGCAAGTTCAAGGTACTGTATTTGCAGTATATTACGTATACAACAGAAATGAAGCTTTATAAACAAAGTTTCACGAACAACACTGATCGTGTGTCGCTGCCCTGGGAAAACTGCGAACGCATTAAGGATCAAATTTAGGAAATTCAGAGTGGGACGGGAACAAAGAAAAACTATTCTCATGAAGTAAACTGGGTGCCCATGCTACCTTTGTAACGAAATTGACTGAAAAAAAAAACTGTCCAATCAATTGTTAGGACACTTCTTTTAAATATGGTAGGTTAGGGACATGACTTCCCACGTTGCAAGCTGCCGCGGCCACGGCAGCTTGCGCAACAGTGATCTTTATAGGAAAACGTATGCGGGGAACGCTACGTACTTCGCAGTGTTGTCAGGTGCGCGTTATCATCAAGTATGTGATTCGGATGCTTGCTTAGTGCTTGGGCTTTATTGAAACGTATGCTGTTCTGGATGCTGTATGCGTGATTCCAAAGAATGTATGCACAGTTCGTTTCACTCTGTGCTTGAACCTCACTGGGATACGAGCCACTGCTCCCATCTTGCACTGCCGCCGGGATCTGAGTACATTTCTGCTAACGGACGCGGAGACAAAAAATGCCGACCAACGAGACGCTAACATCATCGCTGTAAAATTCATTAACAAAGGTGGTAAGTGTTACATCAGGGCAAGGATTCAGAAGAACCTGTCTTATATGGGCATCGTCTTCAGTCTTATCGAAATAACCCGCTTCTCTGGAAGTTGGGCTGTAATTCTCCAAGATTGCACAAGTCTGCTTTATCGCTTTATGAACTTCAGTTGTTTTACGAGTTTTACTGCAAGTGCAATATTCTCTTCTGCTGTATATTCTTCATTGAAAATGTGGGGCAGTATTCTGCGCAATGTTCTGATCCTCTATTGTACTTGCTATTCTGTATATGTACTCCTGCTTAATCAGGAGCGCAACATCATAGACCTAGAGTAACCTACTGCGCGGGTAATTGTATACGACATGTTGTCTATCAGTGTGACTGTGATAGCGGCTGAAGGCCCAGAGCAACCAGTACCTCTAGCGCTATTAACACAAAGCTTGCTGCATGTAATATAGCCAGCTGAACGAATAAGCTGCTCACACCAAATTGAAAACTTCTCTCAGCATCGCCGTACTCACATTGTCCGTTAGTGGTGCAACCAACTTATGCTCCTCAATCGCAAGGAACAGTCTTCTCAACGGCCTGTACACTTCCAAGGACTTGTGCACTGGGAATCCATTAGGCTGCATCCTGAGGTGTTCATTTGATACGCGAACATCACGAAACTTTGTTATGAAAGAGCAGTATTGCTCCAGCATTTCGTAGCAAACTCGGTCAGGTCTCGACGCGCAGCGGAGGCAACTCGCAACGTTTTTCGTAACAAGTTCTTCTTCACCGTACCGCGCGCATGCCAACTGAAGCTTCTGCATCAAAGAACTTTTCGGCCCGTAGCCAGTTCTATTTGCTAATTTGTCAACCATCTCTGTCTTCTCGATCACACAAGGGGCGAAGTTACTTCTACCAGCGGCCTCCTCTAATTTTTGCAGCGTGTCTATGCGGTCATTGGGACGCTTAAGCGTTACGATAGACGTCAGTTCACTGCGGAAATACCCGGAAAGCGGCAGTATTGCCATAAACCAGAGACCGAAGAGTGCTCTGCGATAGACTGCCCCTCTAGAAACGTCACGAGGCTCCACAGCCGACGTCGCCAGTACAGCAGCCTGAAGAAACACTGCCGTGTCCGAGATGCCGTGAAAATATGAACGTTTTTTTCCTGTGAAAGACATCGAGACGACAGTGACTACCACAAGAAGTGAAAATGTGGCCACAACGAGTCTCCAGGATTCGGCGCTAATTTCGGAGAACGTGGCAATGCAGTGACCCTCCATTCGAGAATAGAAAGTTTCATGGCCGATATCAATCAAAGGATAATCGAAATACGTTATGTCTGCTGCTAGTAAAGCTATCATATAGAACACAGAATTAAATATATTAGCAAATAACTTATGCGGCGTGAATTTATCGTCCTGTAGATCAAGTCTGGTAACAGTAATGTTTTTTGCACATAGAAACCCGAAAAGCGGACTGATTACTGGGTGCTGGCAGGAATTGTTACTGATACCGTAATACCTCCCCTTGAGGCACGCCACGGTCAGTTTATGTCCCGAGAGACGCTTTACGCTAGGGCGCTGCAGGATTCCCAGCTTCCCTAACAGTTTTTCCTTTTCGGGGTAAATATCTGTAGAAGAATCGTGAGGCCAGAAGATACGTTGAATCGCAGTGTCGTTCATTCCAAGGGCAGCGATTACTTGACATGGCGAGAGAGGTGGCCAGGGAGTCGCCACGTACGCGCTTATTTCTAAGTGGTGTCGAAGGAAGAGCCAAGGCACGCAACCACTGCCAAGCCCTGCGGCATTCCATAGCTTCCCTAATGTGTCAAAAGGTGCGTGAGAATCGGCTACGACAATCAGTGGTTTCTTGCCTTCGGACATTCTTCTCTGACAGTGTCCATGGAGCGCCTGGTTCGGCACGCGCCACGTGGATATCGGTCCATCGTGCAGCCGAGCAAACAACACGTGCGCTTCGTTCCATCGCAATGTGACGAGAGCGACGTCTGCAGCGACTGTCAAGAGGGATGACAAATTTGCTGGGTCGCGTTTCTCAAGTGTAGAAGGAGAGGCTGCCACCGCTAAGAGCAGAAATACTGCGAACACTACTGATGCCGAAGTGACATAGGGCCACTTTCCAGTAGCCATGCCGGTGCGGAGACGCTGAAAGGAAAAGAAGTACGTTGTATAAGTGTGCCCTCGTGCAGAACGAGCAATTCGTACAGCCTCTCGTAATCAATCTTCACATTCACACCTTACTGCTTACCTCAGTTCTCTCTTGCGTGTTGAACTTGAGGCTATCAGCCGCACTTTTTAAAACACGGGAACGTTGTCGGGGACGGAAGTGACGTTACTGCTGCTACGTTTTTTTTTTCCTAATAGCACTGTCTTTTCCCTTACGCCTAATGTGAATTAACACCACCATGGGCACAAACTGGAGCACCGGTCGGGCCTAGCTGGGAGAGAAAACAGTGAAGTTGCTGAAGGGGTCAGCATGCTTGAAGAGAAAATTGCGTGCCTGCTATCATTACGTGCAGACGGTTATACGCCCGTCCGTGCCTGTATCGATCGATAATTCTCCTCGACTGAACCTAAGCTGTTCCTTTTGTAGCTGGTTCTGTGTGCCTGAAACGACAAGTGGGCTTAAATGTGATGTATCACAAAATTGAGACGCCGCACTTAACAGCCTTTACGTATAGGAGAACTAGCACGTGATAGGAGTCAAACAGTAAAATATTCATGCGTGTTCTGATAAGCCGAAGGAATTGATTGTAGGGAGCCACGAGGTCTCTGTAAAGCAAGATAATGTACTCGTCTGTTGAGTAACAATAATAATTTTACTTCACCGTTTCGCGACAAAACAGAGGCGACCATTCTGCGAGCTCGCTTAAGATAGCACCGTCTGGTTTGGACAAACAATTCAAGGAGGGAGCGAGCGCCAACAGTGTTCTCCGACGCCTTTCGTGGGAACAGTGTCCCTGTTTTTCTGGCCATTGCGCACGCAATCCGAAATAGGAGGTCAGAGAAGTCATTAACACTGGAACGCTCTTCCCATAGAGAGACACCAATGTCGGGGACTTACCTGTGACAGGTGAGTCAAATCGCGTGAGGAGCGCGCTGCAGTGCCGCTGTTTTGTAATTTTCTCAACTGTATCTTATACAGCGAAACTTAGTTTGACCTGCATTCCCGCTCTTATTGCTTGGTTGGCTGGGTTTCTCGCCTTAGCGATCGGCCCAGCTTAGCGGCGAAAACACGGCCCCGGAGTTATATTTTGTTTAATACTATACTAGACAAGCGCTCGCGCTGAAATTTGCGCACAACCGTTCGTCTTGCTGTCCTGCCTGCACTCGACTCCGAGGTGCAGCCATGCCACAACGACATAAAAGGACGCCTGTAGAACAATGCGGAAGAGATATGCAGAGACGAGTGCGGCACAGTGCAAACAGTGTAAGCTTCTTCAATGACTACAACAACCGTCGATGGTTTCTGCACAGATTTTGTTTTATCTTTGCACGTACCGCATGCGCATGCGAAATCGATTGCGCGTGCGTGTCACATGAAACATTCGGCGAGATGAAAAAAGTAACGAGAGCTGCTAGGAATTCAGAACCGCCGCTTGCGAAAACTGGATGTAAGGTCAAGCTCCGGCTGTTAGGAAGCCGCCAGCTCTCTTAATTCTGGCGAAGACATATCGAAAACAGAAGCCATGACGATTCACTAGCGTACCTTTGTCTATAAGCAATTCTCTTTTAGCACTGAGAGAAATGTACCCTTAACGAGCCTTCCTTTTCTATCGAGATACAGTGACTGCTTTTCTATCGCAGAAGCGATTGAAGGCTAGGCTTCCCACAGATTTCCTGTTTTACAATGAAACGGAAACTACGCCATAACCCGCCATGGCAGCGCGCAGCGTAACCATTTCAGGGCAGCTGTTTCTGGCTTGTGTGATCCTGATTTCTGATTTCTGACTTGAGTGATCCTGTATGCTTTGGTTAACCACACTGGCGACCGTAATAGTTGCAGAAAATTATGAACGAAACTCTGAAACATTCTTCTTTAAGAGAAACAACGACGCTTCAGGCTATTATGCGAAACGGCTCTTTTTAATGAAATTTATAGTACTCAATAAATACGCTACGTCCTAAAACATCTGACTGCACTCGAAAGGCATTTATGCTGGTCAGTCATTTTATAGATTTTATCGACCAGATGTTCCCCAAATTTTAGACACCACGCTATTTTGGAAAACATCACCAGTTTGGAGAGAGACCTATATCGTCACATAAGATAGTGATCATCAGCAGCAGCAGAAGCCTATGTGATGTCAACTGCAGGACAAAGGCCTCCCTCTGCGACCTCCAACTGCCCGTATCCTGCGCCAACTGATTCCAACTTGCGCCTGCGAATTTTCTAATTTTATCACCCCAGCTAGTTTTCTGCCCTTCTCGACTTCTTTTTTTGTCTTAATGTAAATAAGAATATCAGCTATCCCAGTTTGCTCTCATATCCACATCTATCTATTCCTGTCTCCTTAACGTTACGCTTAACATTCTTCGTTACATAACTCTGTGCGCGGTCGTTAACGAGTTCTAGAGCTTCTTTGTCAAACTCCAAGGTTCTGTCCCATATGTTAGCACCGGTAGAATGCACTGATTATACACCTTTCTTTTCAATGATAGCGGTAAGCTTCCTCTCAGGATCTTGCAATGTCTGCCGTATGCACTCCAACCTATTTTTATTCTTCGGTACATTTCCTTCTGATGATTAGGGTCCCCAGTCAGTAATTGACCTAGGTAAACGCACACCTTCACAGATTCAAGAAGTTGACTGAAGATCTTGAACTCTTGTTCCTTTGCCAGGCTGTCGAGCATTGTCTTTGTCTTCTGCATAATAATATTCAACCCCACTCTTACACTTTCTCTGTTCAAGTCTTAAACCATTTGTTGCAATTCGTCCCAAGTGTCGCTGAACAGGACAATGCCATCTGCAAACTGAAGATTGCTGAGAGATTCGCCGTTGATCCTCACTCCTAAGCCTTCCCACTTTAATCGCTTGACTACTTCTTCCAGGTACAAAGTGAATCATCATCATCATCATCATCATCAGCCTGGTTACGCCCACTGCAGGGCAAAGGCCTCTCCCATACTTCTCCAACAACCCCGGTCATGTACTAATTGTGGCCATGCCGTCCCTGCAAACTTCTTAATCTCATCCGCCCACCTAACTTTCTGCCGCCCCCTGCTACGCTTCCCTTCCCTTGGGATCCAGTCCGTAACCCTTAATGACCGTCGGTTATCTTCCCTCCTCATTACATGTCCTGCCCATGCCCATTTCTGAACACAACAAAGTGAATAGCATTGGAGAAATTGTACCTCCTTGCCTGACCCCTTTCTTTATATTCTTTGTACTTGTCATGAATCAAGGCAGCTGTGGCATCTCTATTTTACAAGATATTCACGTATGTTTACGTACTGCCTCTGTGACCGCTGGTATCTCTACAGAACAAAATGCTTTTTCATAATCAATGAAGGACATATAGCGAGGTTGATTGTACTCTGGGGATTTCTCGGCTACCTAATTGATGTCATGGATGTGATCCACTGTAGAGTATGCCTTCCTGAAGCCGGCCTGTTCTCTTGGTTGGCTGAAACTAGGAGTTGCCATTATTCCATAGGAAATCGTCTTCGTGAATATTTTATACAATACTGAAAACAAGCTAATGGGCCTATAATTTTTCAATTCTTTAACGTCTCCCTTTTGTGGTTTAGTGTAATATTGACAATTTTTTCAGTTCTCTGGAACCTTTGAAGTCGTGAGACATTTTGTATAAAGGGCCGCAAGCTATTCAAGAATTACATCTCCTCCATCTTTGATTAAATTGACTGTTATTCCATCTTCTTCTGTCGCTTTCCCCGTTTCATGTCTCGCAAGGCCCTTCTAACTTCATCGCTAGTTATAGAAGGAACATCTGTAAACCTGTTCATTAGTACTTCGAATGGAGGAATTGTGGCTGCTCTGGGTACTGCACAGGTCAGTACGGAATTTTTCCACAGTTTTTACTATATCTTCGAAATTCCAGATGATATTACCATGCTTATATTTGAATGCATACATCTTGGCTTGTCCTATGTCAAATTTTCTTCTCATTGATTTGCTGCTATGCAACAACGAGCCTCTATAGAGACCCACGCCAAGCACAAGCAAGACCGAGGAAACAACCACGAACAGGAGACAGCCATAGAGGAACCGGCACCGAAGAAGCGAGCCGTCGAGACCACGCGCAAGCAAACAGAAGACGATCGCATCGACAGCTTCGAAGCGAAATTCGAAACGACATTCACCAAATTCAAACAGCTAATCACGGCGAACATCGCAGCAGTGACAGCATTGAAACAAACAATGGAGACCTACCAAGCCGAGAACACGAACAGGTTCGCCTACATCGAAAGGACCCTACAGCCGATGGTAAGCCACCCGACGTTTGCGCCCCTCTTCGCCCAACATCCACCCAACCAGGGAGCCCCGTACACGCCAACGCAGTCATGGCCGCCAGCGCAACACCAGCAGCAGCAGGTGCAACAGCGTGGCAGTGGAATTGTCCCGGCTTCGTAAGGAAGAAGGCAGTCATCCAACAGCACATCGCACATGCCGCGCGCAAGCCGGACGTTATACTATTACAAGAAGCACTAACCGCCGTACCTTCACTCCCCGGCTACAGAGTGCACAAGGGACCACCCGACGGGGAAGGCCTGTGCACCCTGGTCAGGAAGGGACGTACTTTTGTCGAACACAAGCTGCAAAGGAAAATGAAGATCGAGCACACACTCACGGAAATCATCCCGGGCAGGAAGAGAAAAGGAAGCATATTTCTGCTCTACGTCTACAGCAACCCATCGCAGAGAAAACAGAGATTCAAGACATCACTGCACAGAGCCAGCACCCCAGCGGGCCGCAACACGCTGATCGCGTGCGGAGACTTTAACGCGATGAACCTACCTGGGGCTACAACAAGTACATAGCAAAGGGCCGCGACCTGTACCAAGACGCCACGGAACTCGACTTCACTCTCATCACGGACCCGACACATCCGACGAGAATCGGTAACTTTGTGTCCCGGGACACCACTCCGGACCTCAAGTTCGTCAAGAACGACATCCGGGGCGTGATCACCAGGAGAAACACGGGGACCGACCTCGGCAGCGACCACACCATCGTGGAAATCGGCATACCGGAACGCAACGACACCAGCATTAAAATACACAGATGGATAGACTAGCATGGGGATGCCTTTCGAGACGCCGGAAGCCAGAAGAGCGACGGTGACGACGAGATCGAAGACATCGACTCGTGGACGGCCGAAATCACCAAGAGCGTACGCGACGCGACCAAAGAAATCGAGACGGGTGAGGAGATCGACAAAGTAGACAGCCGGCTTGCGCATCTCATCGAAGCCAAACAGTCGATACTCAATCGCTGGAAGAAACAACGGCTTAACCGCACACTCAGAAAGAAGGTGGCGGAGCTGAACCAAGCGATCGAGGATCATTGCCGCGCGCTTTGCGCGCAACAGTGGAACGAAATATGCAACGCGGCAAATGGGCAGATGCACAGCGGGAAGGCGTGCAACCTGCTGCGGTACCTGCTCGACGAAACCAAGACCAAGTCGCACCAAAGGGACAGAATCGCAAGGCTCATACATCGGGCGGTGTCAGTACACGGCTCCCACGAAGTCACCAAGCGCATTAACGACAAATACCTGCCGACTACACCCACCGAACAACACGCGCCGTACAGTGGCCTACCTAAGGAGGAGCTCGATCGTGACATCGACGTCGAGGAGGTACGCGCGGCCCTGCACGACCTCAACAGCCGGTCGGCAGCCGGCCCGGACCTCGTCACGAACAAGGCGCTCAAGAACCTCGACGCGGCTCGATTGAAAACCTCGCCAAATACTTCAACAAGTGCTGGAGAGCGGGCGCGTTGCCAAAGCTGTGGAAGACATCCATGACCATCCTTATCCTCAAGCCGGGGAAGCCGCCGGACATGGATAACCTCCGGCCCATCTCGCTCACGTCCTGCGTGAGCAAGGTGCTGGATCACGGCCTGCTCAACAGGCGGCAAGACTACCTGGAACGAGAAAGGCTGTACCCGGCCACTTTGATAGACTTGAGACAGCACCTCAGCACGCAGGACGCGATGCTGCAACTCAAATACCAATCATCGACGATGGCGGCAGCGCCCGCGACAACAAAGCAATCCAAGTGCTCGACCTGCAGAGTGCCTTCGATAAGGTGAAACACTCGGTGATTCTGTCCCAAGTCTCCACGCTGAACATGGGCGAAAGATTCTACATCTAGATCAAAGACTTCCTCACGGACAGGACCATCCAGCTACGAGCAGGTGACCTACACACGCAAGAGAAAAAGCTCGGGAGCACCGGCATACAGCAGGGATTGGTCATTTCGCCGATGCTGTTCAACCTGGTAATGATCGGAGTGGCCGAAAACTCGCGGACATCGAAAACGTCAGGCACACCATCTACGCGGACGATATCACGCTGTGGGTGACCGGTGGCAGCAACGCCCACATCGAGGGCGCTCTGCAAGTCACCGTCGACGCAATAGAAGACTAGCTGGAAGGCACCAGACTGAGATGTTCGCCGAGCAAATCGGAGCTTGTCATACTGCCACCTACCAAAAACATCAGAGGCAAGACCAGACAACGCGAAAACGAAAAAATAGGAATCGTGGCCAAATCCGGCAACGTGATCCCCGAGGTCGGCAAAATTGGGATCCTAGGCATGGTTATCGAAAAGCACGGAAGAAACGGCGAAACCATCACCCGTCTCACGTCAAAAGCAGCCAACGCGATTCGACTCCTTAAACGAGTTACTTCCCGGATGGATGAAAAACGTTTATTCAACGAATGGAGAGTTTGCAGGCCAAACATGGCCCTTTACATGGGTGGAGTCCTTAGTCTGGGACCCCACTGGACGAAGCTGCTACCCGCGCCAGTTGGACTAGAGCCCTTTGGGACTCCAGCGCCGAGCAATTGAGTAGGGCTGCCTCCCATGCCTCTCTAGTGGGGGAAGGGTTGAGGGGAAGGGACGGATTCATCTGACATGCCCACAACATGTGAAAGTTATCGGAGACTTCCCCACAGGGAGGGCATCGCCCATCAACTTTTGGGTCAAAATGTTTTGCTATTGCAGGACACAACAGGGTGTTTGTCTGCAGGCAACGCAGTGTTCGTTAATCGGCCTTACTCAGGCCCTTAGCAGGGACCGGGAAAAGCCGATGACGTTCGCAATAGTCTGCCAGAATTTCCCTGAACCGCAGAAGCGGTTGTCTAATGTCTGAGCCGGAAGAGTCTGGTTGAGGTGCCCGGTGGGTAAGCGCTCGGGCGGCCACGTCCGCAGCCTCGTTACCTCTAAGGTCCTGGTGGCCCGAAGTCCAAATAATGCGTTTGGGTGAGGGGTCCGATTCCCTCACGGCTCGCTGTAAAATGCGGTAGGCTAAAGGTGATACCTCGCCCGCCAGGTAGTGTTCACAGACTTTGAGCGAATCTGTGATGATTACCTTCGAATTCGGGTCCGAGGCGGCAAGTGCTATAGCAACCTCCTCGGCCTGCGCGGAGTTGAAAGTGACGTAGGAAAGTCCGTTAACTCGTTGGTCCTGGTGGACTACGGCAGCCGTGTAGAATCCAGTGGGCGACGGCCCTGCCACATCAACGTAGTATACACCCTGCTTTAATCCATATTGGTGTTCGAGAGCCCGAGCGCGCGCCTTTCGTCTGCCTTCATGCGTCTGCGTGTCCATGTTGCGCGGGAGTGGAGGGAACCAGAGCTTGTGACGCCAGAGCTCCGGAAGCCTGCGTGTCTCCTCTGGAATGCACTCGTGTTGTATGTGCAAGCGGTCTAGCAAGTGGCGCCCGGACACCGTCTGCGAGAGTCGCGTGTATTGGTCCACAAGGTGGGCCTCCTTTAACTCCTGGTAGGAGTTAAGCACACCTAGAGCCAATAACTTAGCGTTGCAGGTAGCCACCGGGAGGTCCAAAGCTCGCTTTGTAACCTTCCTTATGATGGCGTCGATGCGTTCATCGTGTTTCTTTGTTGTTCGAAGGTAGGGTACGGAATATAGGATCCTGCTGGTTGCGAAGGCATGGGCGAGCCGAAGCGCGTCCCTGCCCCGCAACCCGCCGCGTTTGTTGGAAACGCGGTGGATCATACGTCCGACCTGTTCGCCTATGCGTTTGAGTTTGTCGATAGTGGATTCCGGGCTGAGTCTGTGATGGATGAACAGACCCAAGATCCGCATCTCCTCGACCTCTCTAATAGGACCTCCCATCAGAAAGAGACGCAAACTCGTGTTGTCTTTGGGATTCGTTTTAATGTGAAGAAGTTCCGATTTCGCAGGAGCGCATTGGAGACCACAGTGGATAGCATAGCTATCGACGATGGAGGCGGCCCGCTGGAGGCGGTCCTCCATTTCCCCAAAGCTCCCTTCGGTAGTCCAAATTGTTATGTCATCCGCGTAAAGTGCGTGTTGGATGCCTTCCACCCGGGCCAATTGTTGTGGAAGCTGCATCATGGCAATGTTGAAAAGGAGTGGCGACAAGACCGCTCCTTGGGGAGTGCCCCGTGTGCCCATGGTGCATGGGCCATATTCCTCGTCCTCGATCTTAAGGAGTGCCTGACGCTTCGAGAGGAAATCTCTGGCGTAGGCGAATGCCTTGTGCCCGCAATCCGTGGTGCTCAGGTTTGCCAGGATGCTGCCGTGACGAACGTTGTCAAAGGCCCCTCTAAGATCGAGGGCAAGGATGGCCTTGTCGTTGTGGCGCATGGCTGTGGGTCATATTATGTCGCGATGTAGTTGGAGGAGGACGTCCTGTGCAGACATATGCAGGCGGAAACCAAACATGGTGTCTGCAAAGAGGCCCTTAGCCTCCATGTACGGAGAGAGGCGATCCCGAACGATCTTCTCCATAAGTTTGCCCGCACACGAAGTCAGTGAGATGGGCCTTAAGTTGTCGGTATTTACGGTCTTGCCTGGCTTAGGGATGAAAGTGACCAAGGAGGTCTTCCAATCAGGAGGGAGTGGACGCCCGTCCCAGATCTGATTAATGTATTCTAGCAAGTGAAGGCAGGCCGAGTCCGGAAGATTCGCCAATAGTTTCACTGTTATGCGATCACGGCCCGGAGCCGTACCTCTGCGCATTTTAGCTAAAGCCGCCCTAAGGTCGTGGAATGTAAAAGGGGCATCAAGATCTGGATTAGGCTTGCCCGCATACTCGTACTCGGGACCAATCGGGTCCTCTATGCGACAGAGATACCTGTCGCATAGCGTGTCCGCGAGTTGAGCTGTCGTGCCTTGGTACCCGTGCAAAGCTCTCAGAAGTTGTCGTTGCGTCTCCCCTCTCGTCTGAGTGGGGTCAATGAGGCTGCGAAAGAGACGCCACGTCCCTCTCGAGCTCATTTGACGCGCTGACAAATTGCACTTTTCCATCCAATTTGAGTCCGTGAGCTGGGCAGCATACGCTGCGGCTTGCTCCGTGAGTTCGGGAAACTTCCCGGAAGGCTGGCATGAGAGAGGAGAGCCTTATTAAGCTCGTCCAATCCTTCGTCATCAGTCACGTCGCGTACGTTGCAGCCTACCACAGATGGCTGCAACACGAACGTAACAAAATCATCGTGCTCATCAGAAGAGCGTACAAGACGGTGCTGGGCCTCTTCGAGTTCACGGGCACGACCCGCTTGTTACAACTCGGGATACACAATACGCTTGAAGAAATAGGCGAAACGCAACGCACCTCTCAGCTGGAGCGGCTGTCCTTGACCAAAGCCGGGAGGAAGATACTGGACGATCTGGGAATAGAATGCTCGAACGAGGTGGAGATGAAGCTCCTCGTCCCCGAAGAGGTCCGATGCCAGACCAGAATCGACCCCATACCTAAGAACATGAATCCCGAGTTCAACAAGGGAAGAAGAGCGGCGAGGGTCAAAGCTCTCATCACCAGCATGCCAACGACGAGCACGCGCGGTACGTGGACGCGGCCGAATACCAACGGAACGCCTTCGCAGAGGTCGTCATAGAGGCGTCAACCGGCGCCACGAGGACGGCAGCGAGCGTGAGAAGCGCCGGAGCGAAACAAGCGGAGGAGGTAGCCATCGCCCTGGCCATCGCCGACGCAGACTGACACACGGTGCTGAGTTACTCGAGACAGGCGGTGTGAAATTTCGCCAAAGGCCAAATCTGCAGGGAGGCTGAGCGCGTACTGAGAGCGGTCAAACTACAAGACAGAAGAGTAAGATTCAAGTGGTTTCCGGCGCACGCGGGCAACGCGTCAGAACGCAATGAGAACCACAATGAGATGGCACACGCATTGGCGCAAGCGCTAACCAACCGCCCCCCGGCGACAGACCGTCTGACGTCGTTCGGAACCAAGGATCGCATGACAGATTACAATGAAATCACGAAGGCCTACCGCCTGGCTCGCAGGACTCTCTCAGCCCCGCACACGAGGCTGAGTCGAGCGGAGGCAGTACTACTGAGACAGCTCCAGACCGGATTGCTACCGAGCCCGAGCCTGATGCATCGCATGTATCCTGAGATATATCCGACCGATAAGTGCAGAGTCTGCCTGAGGGAGACGGCAGATTACACACACATCTTGTGGGACTGTGTTAAAAACCCGGAAGAAGCAAAATCAAGAACGTACCTACCACGGCTCGAGGCAGCCGCGAAGAGCTACGACCGAGACGAACAGCTCTGGGCCGTCCAGCAGGTCCTCGGGGTGCTCGAAAGGCAGGGACCCAGCGAGCCGGCAACAGTGAGCGGAGACCCGCGCCGAGCAACGGCGACTTCGTAGATGACGTAGGCCCTCGTCGGGGCGCGCGAGCGCCCAACTGCAGGCACAAATAAAGTTGGCTCCAATCCAATCCAATCCAATTCTCATTGATTTCATGCTACGTCCATTCTTCACTGCTTCCTCAGTGTTTCTCACGTTATTATTTCAAAAAATTCCTCACTTTCTCCGTGTTGATCAGTTTTGACAGTTGCGCGAATTCTATCTTATCTCTTGATTTGGACGCTTTCATTCTTGGCCGTTTCTTTATTAGGTCCTTTGTTACTTGGGAGAGCTTGCCTGCTGGTTGCCTTGGTGCCTTGCCTCCCACTTCAATTGCTGCCTCTGAAGCCAGCCTAGTTAAGGTTTCATTCCTTACCTCTATGTTATATTCATCTCTCTGTTCAAAGGCTGCATATTCGCTTGCAAGCACCAGCCTGAATGGGTCTGCTTTTGTTCTTGCTGCGTCTAGATTGGCCTATTTCTTCTTGACGAATTTTATTCTTTCTCTCTTCATAATGAGGTTAAATTCTAGACTTCACTAACCTATGGTCACTGCGCTTTACCCTACCAAATACTTCTACATCCTGCACTATGCTGGCGCCGGCAGAAAGTATGAAATATATTTCATTTCTTCTTTCTCTATTAGGGCTTTCCCAGGTCCAATTACTGTTGCTACATCTCCTGAAAAAGGAAGTAATTATTCGGAACTCATTCCTTTCCGCGAATTCTACCAAGTCTCTCCTCTATCGTCGCTAGAATCGACGCCGCAGTGGCCAATTGCTCGTTAAGCAGCCTGCTTTTTCCCCACTTTTGCATGGAAGTCGCCCATGACTAGAGTATACTGAGTTTGCACTTTTCTCACCGCTAATTGAACATCATAAAACTGATCTGCTTCCTCATCATCCGGACTGGAGGTTGAAGCGTAGGCTTGTACGACCTTTATTCTGCACCTGTTATTAGGTTTTATTACAACGACTGCTACCCTCTCAATAATGCTGTAGAATTACAGGGCAAGAAAAAGTCGGAACAGGGAAAAAGAGCTGAAAGAGAAGAGGACGTAATGGAAATGAAGCATGCAATTAATGCCATGTGGCACGGGGTATGCCCCGCCACAGTTGGCTTGCTCAGTGCTGATGGCGAATAACAAATATGCAAAAATAATATGAAAAAAGGGAGAAGAGGTAAGGGGTCAAAGATAGGAAAGAGGCCATGGGGGAAACAAAGGAAGTTAGTAAGCGTCTGGAAAAACAGAAGGACTAGGGGCCGTATAAGGTAAAACTATTCCAATATGTTTTTATTCCAATCTCCTGACGTCAACTTTGCGTAACAGCCGACACAAGCATCACAAGCACAGCCGACACAAGCACTTTGACGCGGGAAGTTTTTGCGGTTTTGTGACGTTGGGTGAAAGGCAGGTTAAGTGGGCGCAGCCCGAAAATGTTTAACCAATAGCCGAGGGCTAATGGCAAAAATGTGTCGAATCAGAAATAACTATTTTTGTTTTGTTCGGTCAAATTATGCATAATCATGGGTACACGTCATATCAGATGGGAAGCTATCGCGGTTTTCGTGACGTCGCGTTACGGACAGGTAAAGTGGGGGTGGTCCAAAAAGTTTTTGACAAATCGCGGTGGGCTGATTGCATAATTAGAATAGAAAAGTTTGGAATAATTTTAAGCCCCCTAGATGTCAGTGATACAGATGTTATCATGACCTGAACCGACTACAAGAGCAGGGCTCGCAAGCTTTTGCTTTCCAGAAAGATGGGATAAATCGATGATGTCACAGTTTGAATGTTAGAGGCCGCGCATAACTCAGCCACAATGTGTGCGGTGGGCGAGCACGAGGAGAAATGGTGGAGTTCCCCCTCGCACACCGTGCCACACGCACACAGATTCGTGGCACTGAGGCTAAACTTCTGCAGATAACAGGAAAAGTGCCCGGCGAGCGTTGGCCCAAGTAGCCGGCTTGGGCGAAACCATGGGGATATCGCACGCACGCTATACTCACCCAGTTGTCAAGTCAAGTGCCCTTCCCATCGCGCTGCCAGTATTCATGCCATTGAGTTTTGGCAGTATCTTGAAAGCATGTGAGAATCGATTTCATCGATAGAGCGCTGGACCGAAGAGCTCCAGTGGTACCGGCAGTAGGGGTCACCCAGTCGGCAAGCTCATTACCCAGCACGACATTGTGTCCCGGGACATGAAATAAAAGGACACGTTGCCTGTCGGTCGCCATGGCGGGGAGCGCTCATTTGATCAGCCGGACGCGCTCATCCGTACCACCAAGCCGCGACGGAGACGTCAACAACGAGAGACAGTCGGTGTACAAATACACCGGAACCGTGCCGCGCAATGTGTCTATGTAGGCGAGTGCCTCAGCAAAAGCACACACTTCGGCGCTATGTGCACCACAGGCATTCCCCACTTAAAACCTGCGGACACAGTTGAGGCAACCAATTTGGTTAAACGCGACAAAAGCGGCTCCCGCTGCGGTGGTGGTAAATGCGCCATCAGTACAAAGATGATCGACGGGTGTGCGAGAGAGCCAGTTAGCCTGGACACGGGTTAGGCACGCAAAATTTAATTGGAATTTCTCACTAGGGTGGTCAGTCCACGGGTCACAGGGGAAATCGACTTGGCTGGGCGTGACGGTGTTAGGCCAATAGTCAGTCCCTTGGAGCAGGGTGAATAAGGAAAGCTCCGCGGCCAAGCGGTCCAGTTCCACAGTAAGAGGAGGGCCATTAGCTAAAACATAAAGCGCCGACGTACGGGTCGTGTCGTATGCGACTGTCAGGGCTACAAGAAGCCACAGCTGGGCCCGTAGAACGCCTGTGGTTAGATAGGCAGAAGGGAAAGGAGGCCACCAAAAAGGAAACACGTATGCAACTGCGGGCAGCGGAACCAGTCCGTATAACCAACGAAGAATTGTCGGATTGACCGTGTGGAAAAAATAGCATTCGGGCAACCAGTACCTGAGATTAATTTTTAATATAGTCTACGTGGTCGAAAAAGTTAAGCTTCACGTCAGAGACCACGCTAACTAATTTAATATGGTCCTTGCACTTCATGAAGGAGCCATACAATCAAATGGGTGGTCGACGTTTAGATGTACCAATGTGTTCATTATTGAAAAAAAAAAACGATTTCTGGAGACTAATTTTGAAATTGTTCCATTGAGTCCTATTGCAGACCATGGTAACGACAGACTCCATTAAAGCCTTCAGTTGCTAACGCGGAGTGCCAGTAATGAGAACGATCGTGCCGTCCGCATGTGCCTGTATGTGGACCCCTCTCCGGGAAATCAACAACGAGGAAGGAATGTATAATGACATTCCACATGAGAGGGCTGATAGGCGAGCCCTGAGGGCTACCAATCGATGGGCATGTCAATATCTCATCCGCGTGTGGTCGAAAGACCGCCTTCCGGCCCGTCAGAAACAATTAGGCAAGAGGTAAAGGTTTACAAGGCACCGATGTTTCCGAAAGAAAAAAAGAACAGTGTCATGCCACATACTGTCAAAGGCCCCTGTGAAGTCAAGTGAGATCAACACCTGGGAGTCTTTGTCGTTTTCTAGCCTGTACAAGTGCTGACGCAGAGCATAGAGGGCTCGAAGGGCACTGCGGGCATGAGTGAGGCCGAGTTGGCGAGGGTGAATTAGATTGCGGGAATGTAAAAAAATAGTAAAGACGGAAATTGTATAAGCGTTCCAAGTAATTCATTACAATAGGTCGGTAGGCTGAAGGTAAGTTAGGGGGACGGCCAGCTTTTGAGATGAAAATGGTTCTATCGACCTTCCAACACGAAGGGAAGTGGCCGAAATTGAGCGCGGCATTAAATGCTGAATGAATAAAGTGAGGGTGCAGCTGGAATAGATTTCTAATGAACATGGCGGTAAGCCTGTCCTTCCCCAGTGTCGCACGAGGGTGACCTAAGAGAGAGCATATTCTACTTAAGTCAGGAGAAACTTGCGATCAATATTATTCCATGGGTCCGGGCATGTTGTAAGCCACCTAATGCGCCGACGAAAATCTGTCAGAGGCTGGATTATCAATGACAATATGCTCTCGCAAGAGCAACGTCGCCGAGTGAAATACATAAGTGGTTGAGTCACCGTCTGGGATATCGGGCGGGGAAGATGCGTCGCCGGTGCGAGCGTTTCGAACGCCAGCTTAGAAGGCTTGCCAAAGATGTTCTGAGCGGTGAATTCGTACATAATGCTTTGCGCAAGGTGTCCTTCGCCACAAGCATCGGAGAGGAGGCGGTACAAACCGCAAAGTGAAGGCAAAACAAATAGAACGGAAGAAAGAAAACATGTTAGCGTATCCACTACGCACGCGGTAAAACGTGTGCGAGCAAAAATGAAGATAAATGAAACAAGAATGATGATGCAGTTGGAACAATGATTACAACGAAAGCGGCAAAATAAAATGAGCAAATAAGACGGAAAGGCCTGCCTGGGACATGACAGGGCGCGCGACGATCTCAGGCGCCAACGCGACTCCGGCGAACGGAGACGCCGGTGCGGGCGAATGCGGGTTTCGCCAATCACCGCAAAGTGAAGCTAGCTGGTAAGCTAGCTTGACTCGAGACGGTTCGTGCGTTGAACGATGCCAGGGTCAGTTTCCAGAGATTCTTAGCACCCTCTGCTGCGTTACCGGGATGGCCGCCGCCTCGCTTAGGTGCTCCGCAGCTGCTGGGGTCTGAGGGTCATTGGTTAATTGAAGAAGTCATAAGCGAGGCGGAGGCCGAATACTGCACCAGGGAGACCAATTCCGGCTCTGGAGAGGTAGTGTCTTTTGTTTAGGGTTAATTAGTGTGCCTTACTAATTTCGTTGCATCTAGACGTAGTGTAGCCCCGCTGGCTCTCGGTATTTTTTCTTTTTTTGCCGGTGTCAGGCGCCACTCCAATCCTGGAGATATGTACTATAGAGGAGGATTCGAGCTTACACATTTCACATTAAAAACCCGCTGTTCCACATCTTCTCCACGCACCCTTCTCAGTCGCACCACTACAAATGGAACACTTCTAATAGGACACTTAAAAAAACCCAAGGGTTTGAATCTCTGAAAAAATCACCGCCCCAGCACTCCGTATATACAGATAGTTCACCAGCGAAACTGAAGTGTGCGTCCCCTGCGTTTATCACTGGGTTAATCCCGACGGCTCATTAAACGACGGCTTGGTAGGCTGCCGGATCCTCGATACGCAAGTGCACTCGGCTGCACGAGCTTGTTCTTGAGCCCGGGCTGCAGCACCGGCATGCCGTACACGACCTCGTTCCAGCTTCTGCTCGCGGCGTTCCTCACCAAAAGCTGCCTGCTCCTAAGCAGAGCGTATGATGCGTGGCCTACCCATTTCAGAGACGGAGAGAAAATGCTGCGCGCGCGCTCGGCTGCGACGGAGAGCGAAGACGTCACTACTGAGGCAGTTAATCCAACACCACTTAGACACAAAAGGATAGAAAGTTGGGCGAGTTGGTACGGTGACATGATCTTTAATTGTAGTGCGAAGTGACACAGACAGAGACTAGAAGCATGACGTCATGTTACCTGCCAGACTGCCATCGAATCTAATGGGAATACTCCCGAGTAGTCAACAGTGATTTCGACGTCACCGCTTTCATCACACCAGGGGCGCTATAACGTAAACTATTCCAAACTTTTCTATTCCAATTTTGATATCAGCCCTCCGCGATTCGTGAAAATCTTTTTGGACCACCTCCGCTTCACCTGTCTGTCACACGACGTAACGAAAACCGCGATTGCTCCCCATCTGATATGACGTGTACACACTGATTATGCATGATTTGAACGAGCAAAAGA
The DNA here is from genome assembly GCF_050947875.1 of Dermacentor variabilis. Classification (NCBI taxonomy): domain Eukaryota; kingdom Metazoa; phylum Arthropoda; class Arachnida; order Ixodida; family Ixodidae; genus Dermacentor; species Dermacentor variabilis. The sequence continues at coordinate 47,941,108 of NC_134573.1, forward strand.
AAATAGCTATTTCTGATTCGACGCCTTTTCGCCATTAGCCTTCGGCTGTTGGTCAAAAGTTTTCGGGCTGCACTCACTTCACACCTGTCACGCGACGTCACAAATCTGCAAAAGGTCACGCGTCAAAGTGACGTGAACGTGGTAAAGATGCCTTAATATGCCGAACAAAATTGAATTTTCTTCTGAATAGCCGCAGGCTGCCCCGTTCCGAAAGGCATAAAAAATGACTGCCTCCGATCGCTCAGGCACTGGCTACTCGCACTTGCCGGACAGCATGGGCTTATGTGCATCTAATAAACCGTTTTTCGTGGCCGTGTACGTTTTCGAGCTCTTTTGGCACGTTTACGACCTCGTTCTGCCAACTATTCTCTGCTGAGGATCCGTTTTACCGTCATTCGTGAGGTTTCGTTGCAAGCCGCCGCGATTGTCGACGAGCCACCGTAAGCTAAGTAAAGGAAAGCGGACTAATCACAGACGCTGGCACCACCCTCTTCATCCGGTTATAGACTTTCAATGCAGTGGCTCGGCCCCATCGAATCCCTCTCCGCTTGAGCGTGCTCGTCGCCTCTCATGAGCTAATTAGATAAGACAAGCCGCTGAGTGTAGAAAATGTTATTCATTTTTCAAGCAAAAAAAAGTGACCTCTACCAGAAGAGCGTTTGATTGGTCTGTTGAGACAACCCTGTGGGTGACCGCCCGATTATTGCGTCGGCGGTTGCGCAAATTTGACGTCAGGAGATTGCAATAAAAAGACATTGGAATAGTTTAACGTTATAGGGCCCCAGCCTTGTCAATGACGATTTTTGGCCAAGTAGCGTGACGTCATGGATCGGAGTAAAAAGTCCTTATGATATCTACGTGGTGTCAGCTAATCGCGTGCCTCTCGTTCTCATGCGCATGCGCGCGTGAGGTTGCGCCGGGGCAGTTTTCAGCGTCCGGGCGACCGACAGATTGTCGGATGAATCGGCTAGCCGTATGCAGCTTCGCTGTGATATAGCAACCGAGCAATCAACGTAGCTCCGTCAGACAACCCTGTAGGCGGCAAGGCCACTTTATGGCACAGAAGACCAGTCCTGAGGATACTACATGTTTACGAGCTCACTTGAATCATCCGCGATAGACGCGATAAATGCGATAAACGCATCTGTCCCCTAGAGGGTGTCATCAGTCAAACATGGCTTGTACACTTCATGCAGGGGGACCGCCATGCTATGAAGGATTACCAGAACAAGTCGTGCGCTACATCGAGAGCCGAGCCATCGGCCGTGACTGGAAACACAAAGCCATAGCTAATTTTTGCTAGAAAGCAGTTCAAAGCTAACGGAGCACGACTTAACGCGGCAGGTAGCACTGCATAGCACTATTTTCAAATTGTTCTAACGTCGTGGTTCCGAACAGGACGTAACCATGTAATCACGCGACCGTGAAAGGACTAGGTATACTAAACATTTTCAACAAGCTCGAACAGCCCTTAAAAACGAGTAGGGAAGGAAGGAATACACGGCGGTTCGGTTCGCCTCGCTCACCCGAAAGCCACAAGCAGCGTACGCACGGGGACACCTCCATCTACTTACTGCTCCGTCTAGCTGCCCCAGTCGCAGTCGATATCGAATCAAGAATGTTATGCCTCTTAATTAGCTGCGTCAAACACATTTGTCACGTAGAGGGTGGCATAATATATAATAACCATCAAATATCAAAAAGAAAATCGTTTAGTGCTTCGGGAATGCTGTCATTTCTCTCACTCTTTTTTTTTTCGGCATCCCGGAAATGCCACCGCCGCATGGTTAACATTTGCTTAACAAAAAGGTGTATACGAGGGGCACAAATGCCCGCCGTAGTAGCTTAGCGGCTATAGTGTGGCGTACTGAAGCACGAGGTAGCGAGGTCAAATGCCGGTCGCAGCTGCCGCATTTCGATGGGGGCGAAATGCAGAAACGCCCGTGTCACGTGCATTGTGGGAACGTTAAAAATCCCCTGGTGGTTAAAATTAATCCGGAAGCTCCCCACCACAGCGTGCCTCATAATCAGATCGTGGTTTTAGGACGTAAAATCGCAGAACGCAATTCAGAGGGTGACAAATCTGTCGTCTATAGTGGCTGTTCTAGCATAGTGATGGAACTGGCTGCTAAAACTCACGTACTTCGACGCACAATGTGCAGGGACATGGTGTCGTGAAAGAGCTTATTTCAGTCAGTCATAGCGCTGGAACTATAATAAGCGAAATCGGCTGACCAAACGGCAAAAAGTACCTACCGATGAAAACTTTTATGAACTTGGCCCCTGGTGCTCATTCTGTGTTTCATCATCACTTCACGGCAAGGGCCACAAATGTGTCCTTCTTGTACAAGATTCAATCTCGATCTGCAAGTAATTGTGGCCCACTCAAATAAAGACAGCGAAAAAGCAGCGCATTCCCAGCCTCTCCCACTTCTTGGCTCACTCAATGCTTGAACTTTTGGTACTGAACTCTCATCATTCTCATGAGCGGAGGAAATGTTTGCATCGTAAAAGCGATACGATACAAAAACGAAAGTGAAGCACTTATTCAGTTACATACAACTAAAGCTTTATTGCAAGCTTCTTTGTTTAATTTCGCGGTTATATTTTTATTAAAACAGGAAATTAATGTCAATTTCCATTTTTCGAATTTCACGCAGAAAGCCCGGCACTGGCACGTCAGCCTGAGGTCACGCATTTCAAGTCACTCTTTTCTATTTGGCAATTCTCCATCCGTCTTTGGTTTCCGACTTCTTTATGCCTTGCGAAGCCTCTTCTCGGGGCAAGAGTTGCCTTAGTACTCTTCTACAAGGGTCAATTACTAATACATGTCAAATATTTTTTTTTTGCATTCATTGTTTTTGGAAATTTTTTGTACAGTGTTGGTGCTGCGCTTGTGCTCGTGACTGTAACTGGTTTAGCTGCTGATAAACTTGACGCATTTTTATGACTCGTTGCTGGGATAGTTGGCTCATATTAAACTGAGAAACTCTGTAATGAACAATGATGAAGACCAATGTGCTGCGAAGACATCGACTCCGCACTGGTGCCCCCAATATCAGGTAGCCCGACCGTTGAAATTTCTTGAATACCTGAAAGCGAAACCAAGTGCGTAGTTCGCAGTAAGAGCTCCTTTCTGATTTTTCAACGATGCCTCTCCCTTGTTACTATGGCATGCATACTACGGACGGAAGCTTGCTGCATTCTGTGCAATGAAACACGGAGCTTTAAACTACATGCAGCTGTCTGTGTGCTATAATTCAGTGGGCGACGAGTTGGCTAAATCATTCTGGGCCCAGCGTGTCTCGGAAAAGTCGAGAAAGCGGATTCTGACAGCGGATTCTGGCTACGACCAGCCAATCGGAACGTCAGGAACTGCTCACTTGATGGTCGCTCGACGTCACTCATTCGTCGGCCCTGCCTAGAATGTGGCTGCATCGAGGCGTAAGCTGGTGGCCGGAGTGAAGCCGTCTCCCTGGAAGAAGCGCGATAGCGCAATGCTTTGTGTGAAGCCGTGCTCACAAGTGGAGGCGTTGCGGAGAAAAACGTTCCGCCGGAGGGCTGGCGTCGTCAGGTGTACCGCCACTAGACGCGGGACTGTCAGGAAGCCTCCGTGGGCTCGGATTCTGCCCGCGTGCCGTTGGTTAGAGACCTCTGCTCTATCGATGATGTCACCCCGTGTGTTTCTGCTTGTTACTTGGGAATATTACGTGTGTGTACATGCTGTGCGTGCTGGCAGGCACGCGTTTGTGAGTGCTCGTTTGCGTGTGTGTGTGTGCGCGCGCGTGTGTGCAGGGGAAATGGGTCATTTTATCCGTCACCAATCTCATCCGCAGTAGCATGTAACGTTTAAGGCAAGATAAACATTTTCAGCATCTATTACGGACTGTCTCCCTCTCTTGCCACTAGGCTGTCTGACGCGTGCGCGAGCTGTTCGTGGTACCATGAGACAACTACATCCAATTTTTGTCACTTATGTGGCAAAAATAAGTCAGGTAAGCATCACTTATGAATAACCCATACGACAAGAAGCTGCGCCACGCTTATCACAAGTTTTGAACTGGTCGCATAGCAAAGGGTATATTTGGCAGTTCCTGGTGCCTGCAAGGAATTTGGGCGCGCGGAGGAGGGAAAAATCTAGGAGGGAGTATCACGTGAGAACCTTGAAGCCTAGTCATAAAAAAATTTGAGGAATGAGGTGATAGGAAAAAGGCAAGCGGTAGATTTGGTCGGCTCGCTTTGATCGCGTCTGCTGCGGGGGTTTGGGAATTTGCGCACTTAGTAGGCGGGGCAAACGCACGCCGAGGTTGAGGGAAGGAATTTAAGCGTATGAAGCAGTCGAGTCTCTGTTATGTCAGTCAGGTAACGCTTCGAACCACCACGCGGCTCTCCACTTAAGCAAGCAGCAGACAGGCTTTGAAGGATGTAGCGAACGAAGGCGTCGGGTAATTAACTGGCATTGTGCTAACAACTCGAGAGGGCCGCCTCAAGAACGACTCCTCACGGTTCGGGGTCATTTCAGGCAAAGGAGGTAATCTTTCGCCTCGCAAACGTGTTACGGCAAATAAACCAACCTTCCGACGATTATTCGTCGCCTTTGGGGGCATCTTCTGGGAAACAATGATGCATTTCACCAATGCAAACGTGTGCAGGCCATCAAGCGAGCGTCCAGGATCCGCAGTGACTGCTTTCACGTGTGAACAAAATTTGTCCAATCGTGTGCCCAACAATCCGACAATGGACTGACGACCCGGGGATTCCGACCATGTTTAAGGTCGGGATCGGATGTTTACGGTTCCAGTCAACGCTGTCGTTCTGCTCAATGCATTCTGCCTCTCAACACAACGGCGAGAGCTCAATAGGCGCGTCTCAACAGCGTAACGATGTCGCACCACACAATGTTACAAAATTGTGCACTTAAATCTAAAGGAAAGGCGACGACTTCGGCGTTTAGAGTGCAGGGTGATGCCATTTATTTATTTCACAACGAAAGACGCATAGCAGAAGCTGCCTTAGATGGCAGGCGCCACAAAGCCATTAATCGTTACCACGCACCAAACAATTACGAATGTTCCGGCATCAATGAGGACCTATTCCTACCCAAAAGGCACTGTGCACAAGGCACCGGAGAGCCGGAGGGGCGGCTTCAGAGGAGGTTGGCATGCCGAGGCTATAGCGGAATCACGTGACACTTCATGATGATGATGAAGACGACGACGACGACGACGATGATGATGATGATGATGATGATGATGATGATGATCGCTCCATATTATGGCTCATACCCACACTGGGGGATTGGCCAAGAATTGCGTGCTGAAACGATTACCTATTCTTTTGAAGTGTTACATATTCGATGAAAAAAAGAAAGAAAAGGTAACATACAAAACAATTACACAAGAAAATTCAAAAAGTTATTCGTTATGTTGATTGTATGTAACCGCAAACTGCATCAAACACGTCCCTGTGGCTTAACCCTATAAATGACGCACCGAAACATAGTATGATTTCTGATGATAACATTAACCCTAATTTGGCAAGCTGAAGTTCTAGATGTCTTTTTCTTAACAACTCTCATAGTTTTTTTTCTTCCTCCATCTTTGGACGTCCTGATGTAGTCGCAGAGTTGCCAGATGTTTATTAAAGCAAACGAGAGCACTGCTCCATTGCTGTCCGCTTTTGTATTCCACAAACTATCATGTTGAAAATGAAGTAATATATCTCAATGAAATAATAGAACTGCACAGTTTTACGTGTTCCCTTTCTCAAAATAAAACAAGGTGCGTAGCTCTAAGAGAGCAGGCACTATCAATTTGCAAAATTTGGCATTTCCAACTATCACATCTGAAATATTTAGAGGGAACAGATACAAAACACAGTTTTTTAAAACGCTGAGTAAAACGCAGCAGATTCAATGTGCCCTGCAGAATCTATTGTGACCCTCTTCGTGCGTAGTGGGTTTGCGCCTCAACAGTATGTGGGGCATCCACGACAGGTGAAGGAGGAAGACTACGTGCGGCTGACTAGTTGAATTTCGATGGGGCTCAGCTGATCCAGGCCATCGTGTCTAACTGTACCTGGCTTGTCAATAAACGCCTTTCGTCAGTGTAACACTATTGACACGTGTACTTGTACTTATCGGGCGACCACGTTTCGCCGCCTAACAAATGTAATCGCACAGCGCGGGACACGCCTGCATGTATCCGAAGTTTCTGGAAAGTTAAAGATGCTTCTACCCGGCTGTCTATTGTCGCCGAACCTTGTGTTATCTGATTTCATCGCGTGACGCGAATGGTGTAAAACTTTGTGGAAGGCACGCGGGTCCGAACGATTAGTCTGGAACATTGGACGACTGCTGTATAAAAGCCGACGCGCTTGACCCGCTGATCAGATTTTTCGACGATCGCCGACTGTGTTCGCCGCTCTCGTTGTGCTTTAAGTGTAGCCTGTTTTGTGGGCACAGGTTCGCCCAATAAAAGCTAGTTTTGCCTTTCACAGTATTGCTACTGTGTTCTTTGACGTCAAGACCACGTGACATCTGGTGGAGGTGCTTTGCGTTCATGTACCGGACGCCCCCACAAAGCCGTGACCCAAGCCCTCACGCGGAAGACACCAACGTCGCCAAGAACCAGCGAGGTAGCCGCAGGCTGCAAGGACTGCCCCCGAAGCACGGACTTTTGCCTGAGACGACTAGGAAGATGGCCACCAAGCCCACCCCAATGGTAGCCCCAGCGTCCCCCGTCGTGCTGCAGCAGCCCAGGGAGCCTCCGACGTTCCGCGGTTCAGCTTTCGAGGACCCGAAAAGCTGGCTTGAGACGTATGAGAGAGTCGCTACGTTTAACAACTGGAACAGCGACGACAAACTGCGATATGTCTTCGCATTGGAACACGCGGCCAGGACGTGGTTCGAGAACCGAGAAGCCACCTTAACGACATGGGAACTTTTCCGTAGCGGCTTCCTGCAAACATTTAAAAGCGTCGTGCGAAAAGAACGAGCCCAAGCTCTACTGGAGACCAGAGCGCAGCTGCCGAATGAGACGATTGCGATCTTCACTGAGGAAATGAGCCGTCTGTTCCGCCACGCCGACCCAGAAATGTCCGAGGAGAAAAAAGTCCGCCTGCTGATGCGTGGTGTGAAGGAGGAACTTTTTGCCGGAATTGTACGCGGCCCACCGAAGACCGTCGACGAGTTTCTTCGCGAGGCCACCAGCATCGAGAAGACACTCGAGATGCGAAACCGGCAATTCGACCGCCGCACGAACTCGACAAACTACGCCGGAGTTCAGTCACTGGCCACCGACGACCTTCGCTAGACTATCCGAGCTGTCGAGCGGAAGGAGCTACAAAAGCTGTTCCCATCATCACAGCCTCAAGTGGCTTCGATTGCCGACGCCGTGCGTGAGGAGCTCCAACAACAACTTGGAGTAGCCCTGAATCGCCGCAGCCTGAGCCGCAAGCGATGACCTACGCCGCCGTCGCCCGCCGTCAAGGTCCCCCTCCGCGACCACGCCAGGGCCCTGTCACGCCGCAGTTCCGTCGTCCGCCACCGCCGCCGCCAGCACGACAACCCGTCGCCCAGCGCACCTACGCGAGGAAGACGGACATTTGGCGCGCTCCTGACCACCGCCCGCTCTGCTACCACTGCGGAGAAGCGGGTCACGTCTACCGACGATGCCCATACCGGGAGATGGGACTGCGAGGTTTCGCCGTGAACGCTCCGCGCCCGCAGCAGGGTGAACGCCCCCGCGATATTGCCGACTACCTCGCCGCTACTCAGTGGAGCTCTCGACGACGGTCACGTTCGCCATCACCAGGCCGCTACCTGTCGCCGCAGCGCCGACCATACACTGGCCCAGCCCGGGGCTGGTCAGCGAGCCCATATCCGGAAAACTAAAAGCAGCAACCGATGGAGGTGCGGTTGCTGTTCGTCGAACTGACGAAGGTCCTCCGCTGCCGACGAAGACACCGAAGAAAATACCTCGACGACATAACGACACGCCGCCGTCCCGACGAAATCAGGAAGCCAAGACTACACCGACGAAAGACGACTTGACGACGCGACGTTCCAACTTCAGTTCAACACGACGCAGCCGTGATCCGACGCCAAGACCTAACTGTAACGCAAGACAAAGAACCACCGACCTCGACGTGCTTCTCGATGGCCACGCAGTCACCGCCTTAGTGGACACAGAAGCCGATTACTCCGTCAAGAGTGGACTTATCGCCGCCCTGTTGAGGAAAGTTAAGACTGTATGGGAAGGCCCTCAAATTCGGACCGCTGGAGGACACCTGATTACGCCGACTGGGATCTGCACGGCAAGAATTACCGTTCATCACCGGACTTACCCTGCCACCTTCGTTATCCTCCAACAGTGTTCACGAGACGTCATTCTCGGCATGGACTTCCTGAATCAACATGGCGCAGTCATCGACCTGAAGCCGAAATCGATAACGCTGTCGCAAGATCAAGCGATACCGCCGGAGGGCTGTCGTAGTCACCACGCCTTGAGTGTGCTCGAAGATCGAGCGAGCATCCCGCCGCGCTCCAGCATTATTATTTCTGTCGGCACCGAAACACCCGGTGACGTAGAAGGCGTCATCGAGGGCGACCAACGTCTACTGCTCGACCGTGAAATTTGCGTCGAAAGAGGGATCGCTCGACTCCACGGAGGGCAACAGGAAGTTATGCTAACCAACTTCAGCCAAGAGTTCAAGCACATCAACAAGGGCGCGACAATCGCATACATCGAGGAAACTGTGGAAACCAGCAATGCCTTTGTCCTCTCGGATTCAGCCGCATCTACCCGATGAGCATAGTCGCCGAACCAGACTTCGACGTGAATCCAAGTCTTCCTATGAGTAAGCAGCAACAGATCAGAAGTCTTCTCCGACGATACAAAGACTGCTTTTCGACGTCATCGAGGATTTGACAAACACCAGTTGCAAAGCATCGCATAATAACCGAAGAGAGCGCTCGACCACTCCGCCAGAGCGCTTACCGAGTTTCGACGCGAGAACGTGAAGCGATTAGGCAGGAAGTCGACGAAATGCTGCGCGACGACGTCATCCAGCCGTCGAAAAGCCCGTGGGCCTCTCCTGTAGTCCTGGTGAAGAAAAAGGACGGAACCCTACGCTTCTGCGTCGATTATCGTCGACTGAACAAGATCACGAAGAAGGATGTGTACCCCCTTCCACGGATAGACGACGCATTGGATCGGCTCTGCAACGCTAAATACTTCTCGTCGATAGACCTGAAGTCTGGTTACTGGCAAATAGAAGTCGACGAGAGAGATCGCGAAAAGACTGCCTTCATCACGCCAGACGGCCTTTACGAGTTCAAGGTCATGCCATTCAGACTGTGCTCGGCGCCTGAAACGTTTCAGCGCGTCATGGACACGGTGTTAGCAGGACTGAAGTAGCAGACGTGTCTTGTTTACTTGGATGACGTCGTTGTCTTCGCCGGAAATTTCGACGATCACCTTAGGCGGCTTGCGACAGTGTTAGAGGCCATTAAGTCATCAGGGCTCACTCTGAAGCCAGAAAAGTGCCGCTTCGCTTACGATGAGCTTTTGTTCGTAGGCCACGTCATCAGCAAATCAGGAGTACGCCCCGACCCACAGAAGACAGCTGCCATCGCAAAATTCCCGCAGCCAACCGACAAGAAGGCAGTCCGCAGATTCCTTGGCATGTGTGCCTACTATAGGCGCTTTGTCAAGGACTTTTCACGCATCGCGGAGCCACTAACACATCTAACCAAATGTGATGTCGAGTTCAAGTGGGAAACGCCGCAGACCAAGGCATTTCAAGAACTCAAACGACGCATGCAGTCGCCACCGGTACTTGCCGTCTTCGACGAGGACGCCAATACCGAAATCCACACTGACGCCAGTAGCCTAGGCCTCAGTGCCGTCCTAGTCCAGAGGAAAGAAGGACTTGAACGGGTGATATCGTATGCTAGCCGGTCGCTGTCAAAAGCGGAAAGCAATTATTCTACGACTGAAAAGGAATGCCTCGCCATCATTTGGGCTACAGCTAAATTCCGCCCTTACCTCTATGGCAGGCCATTCAAAGTCGTCAGTGACCATCACATGTTGTGTTGGCTAGCTAACTTAAAGGACCCTTTAGGACGGCTGGCGCGATGGAGCCTCAGACTACTAGAATACGACATCACTGTAACCTACATAACCTACAAGTCCGGAAGGAAACACTCAGATGCCGATTGCCTATCACGCGCCCCCATTGACCCGCCGCCGCATGGTGACGAGGATGACGACGCCTTCCTTGGAATAATAAGCGCGGAAGACTTCGCTGAGCAGCAACGAGCAGACCCGGAGCTAAAACGCCTCGTCGAGTATTTGGAAGGGAACACGGACGTTGTCCCTAGGGCATTTAAGCGCGGATTGTCTTCGTTCACGCTACAAAACAACCTGCTCGTGAAGAACTTCTCACCAGTCCGCGCCGGCTACCTTCTTGTTGTACCGTCAGCGCTGCGTCCAGAAATACTGCACGCCCTACACGACGATCCAGCCGCTGGGCACCTCGGATTCTCCCGGACGCTGTCATGGATACAGGAAAGGTATTACTGGCCGCGTCTAACCGCCGACGTCGCCCGTTACGTCAAGACATGCCGAGACTGTCAACGGCGCAAGACACCACCGACAACGCCAGCAGGATTACTACAGCCGATCGAACCTCCTCGCCGATCATTCCAGCAGATTGGGATGGAATTGTTGGGGCCGTTTCCGACGTCAATAACCGGAAATAAGTGGATCTTCGTGGCGACGGACTATCTCACCCGCTTTGCTGAAACTAAAGCTCTACCAAAAGGCAGCGCAGCCGAAGTGGCGAAATTCTTCGTCGAGAACATCCTGCTGCGACATGGTGCCCCAGAAGTCCTCATCACCGACAGAGGAACGGCTTTTACAGCAGAGCTCACCCAAGCCATTCTGCAGTACAGCCAGACAGCCACAGGAGGACAACTGCCTACAAACCGCAGACGAAAGGTCTCACGGAGCGCCTGAACAAGACCCTCGCCGACATGCTAGCAATGTACGTAGACGTCAAGCACAAGACGTGGGACGCGGTCCTGTCGTATGTAACCTTCGCTTACAACATGGCGGTGCAAGAAACAACACAGATCTCTCCGTTTAAGCTAGTTTACGGCAGGAACCCGACGACGACGCTCGACGCCATGCTGCCCCACGTCACTGACGAAGAGAATGTTGACGTCGCTAGCTATCTCCAGCGCGCTGAAGAAGCCCGACAGCTCGCCCGCCTACAGATCAAGGACCAACAGAGGACCGACAGCCGACACTAGAACCTCCGACGCCGCTTCGTCGAGTACCAGCCCGGCAACCGTGTTTGGGTTTGGACACCGATACGCCGACAAGGACTGAGTGAGAAACTATTGCGCAGCTATTTCGGACCCTACGAGGTCATTCGACGTATTGACGCACTGGACTATGAGGTCGTGCCAGACGGAATTTCGCATTCACAGCGGCGCCGCGCACGATCTGAAGTGGTCCACGTGGTGCGTCTGAAACCCTTTTACGGACGCTGACGATCTTCCTTATTCTTGTTTTCTTTACTACGGTTCTTTTTCTTTATTACTTTCATTTGTATGCAGCATCGGGTCGATGCTTTTTAAGAGGGGGGTATTGACACGCGTACTTATATTTATCGGGCGGCCACGTTTCGCCACCTAACAAATGTAATCGCAGAGCGCGGAACGCGCCTGCATGTATCCGAAGTTTCTGTAAAGTTATCGATGCTTCTACCCGGCTGTCTATTGTCGCCGAACCCTGTGTTAGCTGATTTCATCGCGTGACGCGAATGGTGTAGAACTTTGTGGAAGGCACCCGGGTCCGAACGATTAGTCTGGAACATTCGAAGACTGCCGTATAAAAGCCGACGCGCTTGACCCGCTGATCAGATTTTTCAACGATCGCCGACTGTGTTCGCCGCTCTCGTTGTGCTTTAAGTGTAGCCTATTTTGTGGGCACAGGTTCGCCCAATAAAAGCTAGTTTTGCCTTTCACAGTATTGCTACTGTGTTCTTTGACGTCACGACCACGTGACACTATATACAGCGAAGCTTTCCGTAAATACATAGGTAGTGCTGAAAAACTACCTATGTTTATTTCTCTGTATTCAATGTCAGGGCAAAGTGAAACCGGAACACTTTAGTGAAGTATCTTATAGAGGAAATGCAATGTCTTGTAAATGAAACACATATCTCTAATATAATGGTTTATCACATGGGTGCGTGGTGGTGGTCGCTGTTGTTTTAGTGCTGAAGTAGGCGCACACCTTTGTTTGGGGCGCCCGATCTACCCCTGGAGGTATTGGCACAGAACACCTATACAAACTTAGAGAAGGGAAACTGTACCTTCCACAGTGCTACGGAAATAAGCGTAGCGGTGGCGTCGTGAACTAAAGTATGCGACCACAGGTGGCGCTGTACAACAGGAAACGGAAACGGGGTTTTGCACAGTATGGCCGTTGGCTTTACCAGGTGTTCTGTGGCTTTACTGGGTTTCTGGCTGCTGCGCCTCGATCGTGCACCCGCCAGTTTAGTTGCTGTGTGGCAGACGTAGCGCCTACATATATATGTAGGCGCTACGTTTGCCACACAGCAACCAAACTGCCGGTAGCACGATCGAGGCGCAGCAGAATACATGTAGCGCTGAGTCATATCGAGTTGAGGCACACTCTGAACTGACTTTTAAGGGCATCCCGAGCGGGTTTTCGTTTATTACGCCGCCGTTACCCCGAGTTGTGCCGCCGTTACCCCGAGTTGTGCCGCCGCGCTCCAGCTGTTGCATTTCGTGTAGGGCTACTGACAGAATGCGGTTTCCAGGTGGCACGATGGCCTCGACTGGAATAAACGCACACGACACCAAAGATTGAGTAAGCCTGAAAATATTTTATTTGCATTTTACAAGTACAACAAAGAGCACACGTCTACGCATCCACACAAACGCGGTTACATAGTCAAGAACATAGTCAAGAAATGGCTCATTAATAAGGGTAGCACAAGCGCACAAGAAAGAAGACCTAAGCTACAAAACGTACGGTCGGCTGCTAAGTATAATAATTTCCTTGTCACCGCGTGTCACTTTTGTACAGCATCTTTACAGCACTACCAGGCCGGGTAGTTTGGCGGAAAGAACGCAACAGCTTACGGCCGTCAGCTGCCTCTTCCTTACGGGTGTCATAATTATCCTAATCTCCGCATCAACGTCGTGCAAGTCCGCAAACAGGCATCTGTATCTGAACCATATGTGCCAGCTTAATACATGTGTAGTAAAATTATGATAACCACTGCGTCTTATCAAACGTATTGGTTTTGCAAATGCGCATTACAGCTGACGGAACGACATACTGTAAGTGAAGCACAAGAGAACAAGGACAAAAGGAGGGTACAACACTTGAAGAAGAAATGAAGAATTAGTAGGCGTACAGCAAACAAGCGATGACGGAGAACACACAATGATGCATCGGGTGTTCTGCGACATCGGTTTGCGTACATACGGTGTTATGGAGATCAACGGCATAAAAACGTACCTTCAAGCGTACTCCCTCAACCTCCGCCGCATTCATTATGATAATCAACGCCCAAAACAAAACGAGGCACTATTTTTTGCCAAGAGTAGACCTCTTTACAGCAAGTCTATGTAATGACTCGCAGACGAAACCAGCATGCTTTCGAAAATGTTTTACCGCCGTAGTATTCGAACGCCAACAGCCAGGAAACACATCGATACCAATAGGCTGTCGGCTGTCGGTGGTTAATCAAGTACAAAAACCTTGACGCTATGACGAAAAAGCAGCTTCAACAATGGAATTTAAAAAAAATCAACTGCCTATTTGTCTGAGGTAACAAAACATCCTTAGACACCTCGATTGTTTATGTCAATGGTTTGAGTAAAGTAAAAAATCCGGCATGTTCAGCGCCCCTAGCAGAGAAAGCACAAATTAAAGTATTCGACCAAATTACAGTAGCTACACTTGCGCGCTTACGCTGAAACGCGCCTCGATTGACTTTTCGCCCTCTGTGGCCATTCGTTGAACTTGAGAGTGTGCGGGGCCTGGTATTGGCCTCGAGCTCCACCACTAAAAAAGCTGGCGCCACCGTCGGCGTGACGTGCTAGGAGGGATCACGTGGACATAGCGGCCGCGTCGGCTGCTTCGGGCGCGCCGAAGCGAGCTGAAAACGAGTTTAAATTCCCTCGTACGCAGCGGTCCTCATTTAGTGGAGAAGTTTTCCCGCTTCGAGTGTCTCCTTTACAACGCTTCAAAGCACCACAATAGGTAGTGGCTGCCTTTGAAGGCGCGCAACATGGTAGGCTACTGCTCGGTTCCGCAGGGCCGGACGCACGTAACGGAGGCCGGTGTCAGCCTTATTCACACGTAGCCGCAAGACAAGAAGCTGCGTGAAGCTTGGCTCGCGGAACATAAAACCGGCAAACAGTCATCGGCTACAACTCGGGTATGCAGCAGGCACAGACGCGAGGAAGATTTCTGCTACGGCGCCCGGTCTGCGATGTTCTGAAAACGCGCACTGTGACGCTCGCCCGAGTCTGCTGCCCGACTAATGTCATGACGGTTTGGTTTATGAACTTGTCGATGCTTTAGAAACTGGCAAGTTCAGTGGAGTGGAAAGGCAGCGGTAAGAAGCACATTTAAAAAAAGCATGGCATATGGTCATGCTTGTGTTTTGAATTAATACACTGGATTACAAAAAAGGAGCAGCGGGAAATTGCACGCTGAGAACACCGATAAACATACAGTGCGATGCAACTCGAGAAATAATACTGAAAGGTCTAAGAATTTAGAAGAAAAAGAGATTGAATCGTCGCGACGGGACATCACAGTCCCCTAGGGGTCGAAGTCTCTACAATGAAATTATTTTTGAACAACTCTGATAGCGCCCACGCAACAATGGTTGCTTGTATACTGTCAAATGGTCATATTCTGCGGCCTAAAGCTCATGGCACGGTGCGAAAACGCGCGCGCGGAGAAAGCGAAACAGTGCGCGGACAAGCATGCAGACGCGCAGTCGGTCGCTGCGAATCTGCGCGATCGCTGCATTGAGGTTTCATTCTATTACGCTCCATTTAGTTATACAAACACTATAAGAACATATTTCACATAGTTTGCTCTCAGCGTTTACCTACCTTTCACGCAAGAAGCCGCCACTGCGCGGCGACCGCGCGCAGTGGCGTTCACTGTATGTATTCAGTAAGGAGATAGCGTCTGTAAACGATTGTGTGCTTTCAGTTTGCCCAAGATTATTATTTAGACAGTAAGAAACTTCTCTCGTTTCGAAAGTACTTATAGAAATGTCCGGGAGAGCTCGCGCGTGGTGTTTTCAGTGAGCGCTGACAGCAAAACCTATGAGGAGCGCGCCGCATGATCCCTCATACTACGCCAGCGAGGCGCTTCCGATAGATGGCGACTCCGTAACTCCTCGCCGCCAATAGAGGCTAGAAGGTTTTCCTAGTGTCACGACCAGGCCCCGCACACTCTCAAGTTCAACAAATGGCCACAGAGGGCGAAAAAATCGACCGCGCGGCGCTGCTAAAGAAACAGGCATAGTACACCAATTAAAAAGGTTCCCCCTTGAGCACATTATCTCCCGGTAGAGGCGCCATAGTAAGCGCAATTTTAACCTACAAACTTTCTTCAACGGTAAACGAAGCGTTTTTATTACATGATGAGGCCTACAAAACTATAATTTCTAATTTTACACTGTACTTTTCTTTACCAACTTTGTTGTTTTTTGTCATTTTAAACGCAAAATAGCGTTCAGTATCATCGACCTCCCACGTGACCTCTGGCCTGGATTTAAAATTTTTACCGGTACGTTCGCGTGCACGGCAGGTACGGATACATTAGTTCGTACATTGGTTGGTTATTTTGTGCTAACACCAGTTTATTGCACTTCGATATCTCGCGTTATTTAACTTGGGGTGTAAGCCCGAAAGCTACGTTTCAGTCGTAAGCCATGTGGAACGCGTCTGCATCGAAATGGGAGCCGGGTCCTGCTGCGACTGGGGACAGCAATACCGGTGAGTCGTTTAACATCGCTGCTTCAATCGCTATGTAATTTATTCGTCTCGTTAACTTACAGGCGGAGGCAAGTCAACGAACTAGATGCTGCATTACATGTGGGCAGTCAGGACCCTCCGTTGTTGTTTCCGAAATAAACTTTCAGTTGCGAGGCCACCATTATACACACATTCACAATAGAGAAAGCGATATCAGAACGCGCGTCACATTTTTCATCTCGTTGTAGACGTAGCCATAAGTGACTGAGTTGCCTTATCAATATATTTTTTTTTTCGAGTCCGCCGGCAGCTTCTTTTGTTCACAGAACCGAATAACCTTTTGATAAACTGAAGCTAAAGTACTGAATTTAATGTATTAAACAGTTGCACAGATGATAATTCACCCATATTTCGTACCTGTTGGTTCCAAATGTTCTTGCTGTTCAGTTTGGCTTACCTCAGGAAATTTATTTTTGCAGTAGTGAAGCGGTGCATCACGTTCATGCACAAAAAGAATGCATCATTTCTAATAGATTCATATCTTTCATCTATTTGCTTGTGAAATCAGCAGGGTGACCTCTTCTAGTGTATAAACGAGCGCACAAATGTTCTTATTTGTGATCATAATAATACTTAAGCTGTTGACATGCATTGTAGTTACGCAGACATCAATTTTACGGAGATTAACCATATTTATTTACCATGCTGCTTAAGCACCCTAGAACAAACAGTGTACATTTGCATGTGTTCTGTAGTCCCAAACCATTGCAATGTATATGTCGCACCTTTTCGCACTTTGTATTGCAAAATTGTGCTTATTCAATTTCTGATGCAGTCAAAATTTCTGTTCCAGACATGCAGTAATGAGGATGGTACCAGTATAAAGCAACACACTCCATGCACTAAATAGAAGCTGCTGTCTGCTACAACAAGGTCATTGTGTGGACTCTGGCTGCTACTATGAGGTACACAACACCAGGTTCAGAAATAAATATAGTTGATATATGCTGTATTGACTTGCTAGTCTTGAGAAACATGTCATTTGTTTGTAGCAGATGATATGAACGTTCGTTCATGTTTACAGTTCAGCATAATTGGTTCAAACATAAAAGAAAACACTACATGAGTTTGTATAATCTCTGCTGTATCTCATGTGCCATTGTTCTGCTCCAACAGAGTATGTGCCAAGTACATCTTGGTCATCACGGGAGCCCCCATCTACACCAACAGGAAGGGGCTGGAGCTGAATTCGCAAGACCACAAACAAAGAAGCCATTCCAGAATTATTTGGATGAGATATCAAGTCTACGGACGACTGTTTGAAGAGTGAAAAGAGCCTCCGCCATCATTCCACCAGCACGGATATTGGCCAAGTCATCCAGGTACCTCAACAACAAAAATTCTGGGTCTTCAGATGCACCTTCAACCTCTGAACAAGCACAGACGACGCTGGCTAAGAGTGTTCTGTCAGCTTGCCCTTCCTTGGTGAGCTTCCTGGCCTTGCCAATTCGTGCCAAGTATAATTTTGTTTCAATGAATGCAAGCTTTTTTCATTCCACATTTTTGTTAGAGATCATTCCTATTCCACATCCAAACATTAAAGTTCAACCGATTCTTTGCTCATACATAATACCAGTCACTGTCTAGAAGCATAACATATCTGTAGCAGTACTTTCTAGAGTATGTTGCCATGTGCAATTTCTCTCCTGAAATAGCTGATGCGGCACTGGCGTGTGTCTTGCATTAACCTTTACACTGTGTGCTATGTAGCATTTAGCTTTTGTTAATGTTTTTGGCATTCAGTGCTTTAAAGGTAGGGTGGCCTCTTTCTTGAATGCAAGCTTTCTCATTCCAATATTGAATTCCTAGTTTTATTCAGGATTGCTATTCTTGCTCGATAGCCTGTGTTTTTGTGCAAGCTACATTGAAGTGATTGATTGCAGAATCTGGCTGCGCTGCTGTCTGACTTGGTACTTGTCACCGTGTTACGTTTCTCTTATGTGGGAGCCTGGTCAGTTGCATTGGGAAACAGTCTCTCGAGGCAAGCACCTGCTCCTATAGTCCGCACAGGGACATAGACTGCGAATTTACACACACCGTGGTTGGTGCTCCCCGTTCCGTCCTTTCCTGCTGCTGCCATGTGCAAATTTTGCTTGTGGCCTTCCTCGGCCATAATTTGGCATCAACGGAGACTCTCGTACATAATTACATGGTTCTAAGTGTATGAAGTTGATATCCACATGTGTGGAAAGGCCTGCAAAAGTGGCTGCAAAATGGTGATGTCCCAAAATCGACCATTCCCATATATAGAGAATGTTGGGGGACCAAGTATGAATTACACATTAGTGGCAACAAAAAGAAAGATGCAGGTTGGAAAGGCGGTAACGCTAAAATGCCGGGCACTCCATGTCGCTGTGTAGGCTGTGGCAGCGGATGCTTGCGTCACCCGATTGCTTCGCAATGCAAGTTGCTCATATTCAACGCCGGCTGGCGGTGCAAACACGTGGTACACACTGTCCAATCTGCTTGCGCTGCTGGTTGTTGCTTGTTACCAGACTGCTGTGTGCGACGAAGGCAAGCACTATGCCTACAGTCGGACGGTTGAATGTGCCGCAAGCAACCCGTGTGCGTGTATGCTCACTGTTGTCATGTAGATCATAGCCAATGTATAGATTGAGCGTTACGTTAGAGTATGCTGAAGTGATTTGATTGCAGAATCTTGTTTCAATGTTGTCCCACTCGGTCATGGTTGCCGTGTTACATTTCTGGGATGTGGCAGCCTGTTCAGTTGCATTGGCCAATGGCCTCTCGAGGTAAGCACCTGCTCCTGCAGTCCGCACAGTGACACAAACTCCCTGTTTACATGTACTGCTATTGGTGCTCCCTGTTTGTCCTTTCCTGCTGCAGCCATGGGTAAAGTGTGCTTGTGGCCTTCTTTGGCCGTGATTTGGCGTGAACAGAGACTATCATACATGATTACATGGTTTGAAGCGTATGAAGTTGATATCCACATAGGTGGAAAGGCCTGTAAAAGTGGCTGCGAAATGGCGATTCCCATAAAACAGACCACAACCATATTGAGAGCAGGTGGGGCACCAAGTGTGAGCGACACATTAGCGGCCGCCGAAAGAAAAAAAGAAACATGCATGTAGGAAAGGAGCTAACGCTAGGATGCCGGGTAGTTCATGTCGCTGTGTTGGCTATGGCAGCAGGTGCCTGCGTCACCCGATTGATCCGCAGTGCAAGTTACGGCGACTGTCAGTGCAAACAGGTGGGGCACTGTGCAATCTGCTTGTGCTGCTGGTTGTCGTTACTAGACCACCATGTGCGATGTAGGCAAGCACTGTGCCTGAAATCGGATAGCTGAATGTGCTGTAAGTGACCTGTAGTGCGTGAATGCCCACTGTTGTCATGTGGATCTTAGCCAATGTACAGTGTATTGTCTGAATCTTATGCGGTGATTGAATGCAGAGTCTAATTTGATAATTGTCGCCGTGTTATGTTTCTTCGATGTGGCGACCTGGTCAGCTGCACGGGCAACAGTCTCCCGAGGTAACCATCTGCTCCTGCAGTCCACACAGCGACAAAAACTCCCAATTTACATGCACCGTAATTGGTGCTCTCCCCATTCGACATTTCCTGCTGCAGCCGCCGGCAAATTATGCTTTCGGGCCTTCATCGGCCGTGATGTGGCGTGAGCGGAGACCAGCACACGTTATTACATGGACCGAAGTTGATAGCCACATGGGTGGAAAGGCCTGCAAAAGTGGCTGCAAAATGGTGATGCCCATACTGAGAATGTGGGGGCACCAACTATGAGTTACACATTAGCGGCCCCCGAAAGAACAAAAAGAAACGTGCAGATTGGAAAGGCGGGAACGCTAAAATGCCGTTTAGTCCATGTCGCTGTGTTGGTTGCGGCAGCAGATGCCCTGCGTCACCCGATTGCTTCGCAATGCAAGTTACGGCGACTGTCGATGCAAACAGGTGGTGCACTGCCCAATTTGCTTCCGCTACTGATTGTCGCTCGTTACCAGATCGCCATGTGCGACGACGAAAGTGAGTAGGTTACGAGCTCGCCTTAATGGTTTCAGCGCATCTCGACATGCAAATTTTATTTCTGATCTTGTATGAGAAGGTGCACTGCTTTGCTTCTGCCAATAAAGTCGCACGTCCTGTTCACTCACTTGTGGCTTGTTTATATGGGCGTCAGTAGAGGCTCTTTGGTCTCCTGGCCATTAAAACGCGGCAGCTGCGGCATGCTGCAAAGCCAGTGAGGCGAGCACGGCGCGTACCCAGCGCCCAGCGTACGTCAGCCACCGGTATAAAGCGGCCATATTTGGATGTTGCACTAAAAAAAAAGACATTTCCGCTTCCTGTTTAAAAAGCGCCCTCTGTCGGACCCCCCGCTAAGTTCCATGCGCTGCCGCTTCTTATTTTCGAACCACTGTGGAAGGTACAGTTTTCCTTCTCTAAAGTTGTTTCTTTATTCTATGGTCACGACCGAGCCGGCGCAGCTGAAATAACTTTCTATGCGCAAGGCAGATGGCGCTACCACCCGCTGGCGCGTAAAGCCCCTTAATAATTTGAAAGTAGCGACACTCTCCTCCACTCCCGCGCTTTCCTCCTCGATTCTCCTCGCCCGCCGGCTGTGCGCGCTGCGCACGGCACGCTTCGCAGGCCATCGCGCGCTCGGCGGCCCGATGCATCAGCTGGCACCCGTGATCGCACCTAACTTCGGGATTTTTTTCTCGCTCTATTATTAAACGAAAGCACTAGACAGGGATGCAATGTGCTTGACTCTACCATGACCCACATTTATCACCTTCTCGTTTGAGCAATGAAAGCGCTAAACGTGCGCGTTTGCGGCATGAATTAACAATCGCAGCGTATTGTATATAGCCCACATTGTCTTTGATATCTTTATACTGGTCACTTCAACAGGGCAGAGCTTTAATTAGCGCAGTATTTAATTTAAATTTGTACATTCTTTAATATTTTTCGACACAGTGACGCTCCGTTAAATGCAATTTCAACTAGTGCTGCATTTTCGCGGAAGTACTTTTTATGACACTATATTTTTGCAGTCGAGCCAGGCAGAGATTGCGGTAATTTAGTTGGACGTCATTGCGTGCGTGAAGCTTCAGAAGCAGGACAGTGGCCGCAAAAATGATGCGAAATTTGCTATAACGTGATTATGGATATTTTTTTTTGGGGGGGGACAGGGTGGGAGAAGTTCAGTCCTAAAAGGCTTGGGGCCTCGGTGTAATGCATATGCCGCGCATTTAATACCTGGGCTATAGAAATTTCATTCCTGCTTGAAAGAGAACAATTTTTTTCTAGTTTTTCGTGCTCTCAAGAGATATATATTTTTATTGACTACTGTAGAAGTGAGCGTAGCCAAGGGTTGGCTTGAAATTTATGAATGATTGCTGACGGCAACGGACGACTAGATTAAGAGATGGGAAGGGGATGCTGTCTCTGTGACTTATTCAGTGTAGCCCATCGAATGCATTCAATTAGTGCCTCAGACGCCCGTGGTGATGCAATATTCAGCGCTGTAAAGGACGGTAAGAAAGGATTTAGCCCTTCTGTGACTGGGTCGGTTTCAAGGAAACAATTCGTACTATTTTAGAAACACAGAACTTAAGAATCTGACGTTATTTTGATAGCATAACTAAATATAAATTGTAAAGATTTCACCTATGGCGGATGAAAGTCAGCCTTAAAAGGCATCTCTGCTGACTCGCTCCTCACGTGCCGCTAGACCTCGGAATCGCGGTAGACTTTCACAGTCGCGGCGGTCACACAAAGGCCTTCATCGCTCTAAAGATCCATAGCAGGCAAGAAGATGCTCAAAGCTTATTTGCGCGAAGTTTTGGTCCTCCTTTGCACATTATTCTTCCCATCTGTGGCATTAATGACTCTCCCAGATGTCATTCCTTTTGCAATTTGCCAATAAAGCTGTTTCGTAAGAGCTGGAAAAGCTACCAGCCGCAGCCATTACCATAGATCTGAGAGGGCGGCATGCAGGGTTTTGCCAGTTTTTTCAGCTACTTACTGAAAACATCGTGCCACCCCAACACAAATTTCAGACGCAGAGTACAGGTCTGGAGCATAGAATACACAGCCACTGTGACACACCAGCACATATCTGGCCAGATGCAATTTTTATTGCAGCTGACTCCTGAAACGTTACACGGAAAACACACAAAACATCCAGGATGGCACACACTTCGGAAAATAAAAATATTTATATAAACCGCCGGTTAGAAGTAGCATAAGCTCGAACCCAGTAACATGAAACATTGCATGGTGTTATTCTCCAGACGATATGCGTCCGATTTTGTGAATCCACTTTATTCTGCGGCTGATGTCGTTCTTCCCTCGAGGAATCGTGAAAAGCATGAAGCTATTTTTTCACGCTGGCTTGTGCACTGAAATGCGCAGCAACCCGGCATAACGCGGTGCGAAATGCAGAGTTCGAATTAGCTGAATAAAGGAACACGGCCTGCCCATGGCGCCGAAGAAAAACAACAACACAAGCAAAGCGACGCTTTCGCGCGCGTTTCCAAGGCGACGGCTGGGGCCGGCCGGAGCGGCCAATCATCGGTCAGAAAAGCGCCGAGTGGAAAGGCGGGCGAGGAGGATGTGCGAAAGTTGGCGGCGCGGCGGCAAAGTTCACAGAATGGCGCTACTTTCAGTATCAAGGGGCTTTACTGGCGCGCGGGTGGGCGCAAGAAGCCCTTATAGGGCTTCTTTTCGCGTTCTTTTGCCGGCATTCATTTCTAGGTTTTCTGATTTTTCCTTTTTGAGTCTCGTATACGGGGCGCTTTTTCTTATGACTATTTTTTAAGGCTTTTTGTCGCAGATACAAGCGTGTTCCGCTTCTTAAACAGGGTTACCTTAAGTGGTGGAAATTACATTTTGAATAAGTCGCAAGTTCGGAAGCATCTAATTGAAAAAATCGCACTAACTATATTTTTAATTAATCGTTTTAGGACACCTGCTGTAATGGCGGAATCAGAGGCAGTGAACGTGCAGGCCTATTCAATCGGAACCAATTTTGTAACTAGCATCAGTTTCAAGATATACGTAGTTAGAGTCAGCAAAATGAGCTGGTGTCCTGCTTACTTCCCACGAGCATTGCATATATTCGCAGTGCAACAAGAAATTAGCCATGACACCAAGGCATTTTTAGCCGTACACTTTGACGTATATCTTGAAACTGGTTGGTTCCAACTGAATAGGTCCTGCACATTAACGGACTCATTTCCACCATTGCGCAACATGTGCCCTAAAGTTATTAATTAAAAAGATAGTTGGCACGACTTTGCCAATTAGCAGCTTATGTACTACTACTCATTCCCAAAGTCCACCTGTAAATCTAACCCAGATGAAGAAGCGGAATGCTGGTATCTGCAACAGGAATTTAAAAAATAGTGAGATAAGAAAAGAACCTGTATAATTCGCTGTTTAATTCATGCACACGTTTATGTCTTAAAGCGTGCTACAGAAAGCTTTGTAGACAAATCACCACTACAGTTCATTTACTGCCGAATTTTATTGAACTATTTAGTACAAACACAACAGAAATCGGAATACTTTGTTGTCAAATGCTGTAAAAGTTGTGGTTGTGCCATAAAATGTGAATTAATCGATGGCAGTCTTGTATGGGTACTTGAATATCTATTTCCTTGAATTGCATTACACCAGAGAACTGTGCAGGCCGGTCTCAGTTGACTGATTCTGCTATGGTCCCGCTCTGGTATCTGAAATAAAGACATGTAGTATGTAAGTTCGAGGAATTTGACATGTATAAGTATTGTTTGGGTGCTGAATATTGGACCAGACGCTTTGTGGCCTCTCAATAACGCTTAAGCATTGTGCTTATGAACAGGTTCTGACAAATCCACAATTTTTCATGACAAACACTAATACGCAGCGCATATGCAAACGCAGCCTCAAAATAAGCGTCGCAAAAATCTTGCGCCAGTAGGGTGAAATTTTTCAAATTATCTTACGCGTGTCACCACGACCGCAACGTACTTACATAGTGCACGCGGCGTATACAGGGTGTCCAGATAACTTTAGCCAGTCTAAAAATATGCAAATGCCACATAGCTGGACAGAACAAAGGTAATCTTGTTTACAATCGCTTGGACATACTGAAACTATTTCTTTCATTCCGCCTAACTAGATGATTAGTCTTAATTATTCAACTTCTCGAATATTAAAATTACATAAAAAGTGTCAATGAGGAAATTGTAGAGCGACATGAAAAACTTCCGATACAGTTTTCTGTTCCTCAATACGTGCTACTTAAAAATGTTTTTCTTTTTTGCCGAGCGTGAAAGAAGCCCGCAAATGCGCACAAAATTACCGAGCGACTGGCCACTAGCGGCACTTTGCGTGTATTCGCGGGCTTCTTTCACGCTCGGGAAAACACTATTACGTAGCACGTATTGACAAACAGAAAGCTATATCGGGAGTTTTTCATGTCTCTACAATTTTCTCATTGACACTTTTCACCTAATTATATTATTTGAGAAGTTGACAAATTAATTAACACTAATTATCCAATTAGGCGTAGTTAAAGATAGTTTGAGTATCTCCAACCGACGGCAAACAACATTACCTTTGTTCTGCCCAGCCGCGCGGCATTTTTATGTTTTTAATCTCTAGCTAAAATTAGCTGGGACACCGCGTATAGTACGCTACGGACACTGCACGCACACATCGGTGCTCCATGCATACCGCGAGGCGTCCGCAGTCTCTTAATTCGCATGCACAAGCTTTGGCATGCGAACTCTTGCTCATTAAAGGCAGCTACAAAGACCACACGGCATCGAATTTAGGCCGTGCTATTGACATACCGATTTCAACATATCGAAAAGCGCAGACGAGCTCTCGAAACAAATAAACGCGGCCTTACGTGCTCTCCTTCCACAACGCTATACAAAGGATAGGCTCTAATGGCGTAAATAATACGTGCGACTCACGTGTGAATGCGGAGGTCCGTAGGTGATGAAAATCCACAGGCTGGAAATATCCATTTCTCGCGAACCAGAAGCGCAGCACCATAGAAACCCTGCAAAGTTGGGCCGAATGAGCGCCCACTCAACGCTTCTTCCCGCAAAAAGCTCCCCCGAACAGCCACCATATATGCGCCCGCCTCTCACCGGTTCCTTCCCAGCGAATGCTGCCTGATCCGACTGTCGCAGACTGTTGAGGGGACAGTCTTCGCTCCCCGATTGGCTTCCCTTCCCCCTCCCCTCCCCCCCCCCCCCCCCCGCATGCTCCAAGGAGGCGCACAAGAAGTCGGCGCCGGCAGGCAGCATGATATATGATCGGACTGCACCGTCGCGCCAGCTTGAAGCCGATGCCTCAGGCCAGCCAAAACTTTTGCGCTCGGCATTATGCAGCCCTGCGCATCCGTGCCAGCATCCATGGCCGAGCCAGTGCCGATGGGCTCGGCAACAAAGGTCGGCATTTTTACGGTCCAAGCTCTTCATATCGACATGATCGGCTCCCAGCGATCGCCGAGCACCGCCCGACGGTCGGCCATCGGCCAATTTTGCTTGGGTTATGATTATAGGTCGTGTTGTGAACGCTCCTGGCGTACAACATGACCCAAAGAAAATTCGAGCCTTGAAATACTTTTCTGTGCCCCAGTCTGCCAATGATGTTCGCAGCTTTTGGGGGCTCTGCTCCTATTTTCGCTGGTTTGTGAATAATTTTGCAGTGACTGCGAAACCACTCACCGATGTTCTTAAGCAAGACACTCCTTTTACCAGGTGTCCTACACAAGCCACAGCTTTCTCCGAGTTTACCACACTCCTCACAACGCCTGTCATTTTGGCCCACTTCTAGTCAGGCTAGAACAAAGTCCGCAGTGACGCGAGTGAGTACGGAATACAGGCTCTGCCTTTGCCCAACGTAGAGGAAACCGCGTCATCGCTTATGCTAGCAAGCTGCTGTCCACATCGGAGCAAAATTAATAACAGAAAGTTGAAAATGTTCGTCCTTAGCTATATGGCCGACCCTTCACAGTAGTTTCCGACCACTGTGCCCCCTGTTGGCTCGCCTCTTTGTGAAATATCCCACAGGCACACTCGCTCGATAGGCGCTGCGCGGCAAGCGCACACGTGCACGGTCGTGTACAAGACAAGGAGTCTGCACAAAGTTGCGGATTGTTTTTCCCGCTATCCTATAGCCGACTGTGGCTCTCCGCGCACTGAAACCCGCGATTGCCCTCTTCCATGAGCCTGTTGCTTACATCGCCGACGAACAGCGTCGAGTTGCCCCTTAAGTCAAATACTCGAGAGCCGGCAACCCTCTTCTAGCGACGCCTCTGCGCGCATATTCACCCTGAAAGATGGTTCCTTGTATCGGCGTAACGTGTACTCTGACGGTCTTGATTTTCTGCCCGTTGTTCCATCACACCTGCGCTCCCAGTTTTTCGTGAGCTTCATGACGACCCAACCGCTGGCCATCTTGATGTTACTCTATACATGAGCGCGTGCGTCATCGCTTCCGTTAGCCTGGCCTAGCACGCTCATTTCGGCATTATGTGAGCCCCTGCGAGCTCTGTCAACGCCTAAAGAAACGCGCCGCCTGTGCCCTTCCGTTCCTGTTTGGACCTTCTCAGACCCTCTCCTACGTCTGCTTTAGTAAACAAAGGGGCTGCCGCCACTACCGATGGCGTGATGCGCTACGCAATGACACGAGCGCTGGCGGCCACCTGTGCTACAGACATGACGGACTTTCTCCTCTGTGAGGTAATTTACACGGTGCCCAACGTCTATCGATGAATGAACGAGGCTACACCTTCCTGTCCAAAGTCATCGACGATATTCTCCGCTGCTGCCCCACGCAGCCCACGATCAGCACGTCATACCATTTCCCGACGAACGGGCTCTCCGAACGCCTGAATCGGACCCTAACAGACATGCTTTCAAAGTACGTGTCGGTTGAACACTGTGGTTGGGACCTTGCACTGTCATACGTAACATTCGCATATAATTCCTCCCGCGAGGACCTTGCTGGATATTCTCCCTTTTACCTTTTGTTCGTACGTGAAACAATTTTACCGTTGGACATATTTCTTCTGTCCCCTGCCACTTCAGCTATTTAATATGCACGCGACGCCATTGCTAGGGCTGATTACGCAAGACAGATAGCCCGCAGTAGACTTACTGCGTACCATGACAATCAGAAGCGTCTTTACGGCCTGCGACTGCGCGACGAATGTTTTGCTTCGGGTGCCCTTGTGCTACTTTGGCCCCAATCTCAACGTGTGGGCCTTTATGAAAAACTCATCTCTCGCTGCACAGGTCCATATCGCGTTCTTCGACAAGTGACTGACGCCACGTAGAGTCGGCATCACCCTTGCGTAGGGCGTGGAAACGGCGGCTGCCGGGGCGCTGTGGAGCCAACCGGTGAGAAATAAGGGTAATTTCTGGACCCGAACGTGCCCAGAATCTATCGTTAGACGTGAGGCCCAGCGGCTAGCGTATGTTTACCGGTCGCTGCTGGGCACGTTTTAACGAGATAGCGTTAAGGAGCTCGTGTCGCAGAAAAGCCGGTGTCGTCGGTGTCGGTGTCGGCGTCCGCGGCGTTGGCCGTGAGCGATAAATCACGGCAGGCACTTCATAAATAAAAAGCAACTTCCAAGATGGGCTGGGTGGGAATCGAACCAGGGCCTCCGAAGTGTGAGACAGAGACGTTACCACTGAGCCACGAGTTTTTTTTTCTTTATTGCCTCGCTTTTCACAGAGTTTACGAGATCAGAAGAACAGATTAACAAGATAATAGTACCGAGAACCGTCAGCTGTTTGCTGACTACAAGCCATCAGTATTTCGGCATCTGCAACAACATTTCTAATCTTGGAACCCACTCTGGTACATACGACTGCACCTTCTGCACTTCGACAAAATGGGACACCGATTCGCAAAAATATTCGCGAACCGGTCTAGCGTCAATATCCGCATAGTGTACAGCAGTCCGAGTTCGCCATATACTGTGCAGGCCCAGGAGCATAACCAGATCGAAAGGCACACCATCGTCGTTTTCGACCGTGAGATAACGGATTCCGTGCGGACTTAATGGCAACTCTTTTTTCAAGGTTCTCTGTAAGATGTCCCAGAAGAACACTCCACCCCAGCAATCTAAAAACACGTGCTCAATTGTCTCTGGTTTTTTGCATAACAAACAATGAGTACCCCACGGAACAAATAAACCCTTTTCTTCTAACCATGTTTTAACAGGTAAGGTTCCTGTGTGCAGCCTAAAAAAAAAGGTTTTAACCCGTGGCGCAACTAGCATTTTTTTAACGCGTTTCAAAACATCTTTTCCTTTGCCTGCACAGTATAATTCACGGTACAATGGCACAGGAAATAACACATCCACAAGGTCCTTGTACAGTTTTTTGCGTGACACATCTGTCAAATATTGCAA
This sequence comes from Dermacentor variabilis, assembly GCF_050947875.1. Classification (NCBI taxonomy): domain Eukaryota; kingdom Metazoa; phylum Arthropoda; class Arachnida; order Ixodida; family Ixodidae; genus Dermacentor; species Dermacentor variabilis. Next base: position 47,969,619 of record NC_134573.1, read on the forward strand.
AGAAAAACGCACCGATAAGAAGCGGAAAGATGACACCACTTCTTTTAGATATCCTCGTACTGGTCCTTGCTGACACACCGAAGACACAACAAACTCTGGTAGCACTTTACCCAGCCTCAGTTGAATCTTAGTTCTGAGAAAGGTATGATCTACATCTCTGAGAAAAACAAATCGACTAACGAGTTGTCTCACATACAGATGCACTAGACCGAGCCCACCATCACTCCCTCTTTTAAACAGATTTGTTCGGCTCGTTTTTTCCCATAGAGAGCTCCAGATACACTGAGCCACGAGTTGGATGCTTCAAAGCGGTACAAAAGCGCCTCTAGTGAACGCGGTGTTGCCTTAGAAACGAGCTGTTTCTAAGGCTCAGGTGTGCGTCGCTTGCTCAGGCGCACATTTCGTTGTCGCGCCGAACGCTGCGTTGCTCGACGCTCACCGCGTCCGATGCGGGGCGCGTAGTCGCTGCGCCGTAGCCCAATACCCCTTGGCGGGTCGACGGGAACGCTGTCGCGTTCCACTCTTGAAGGCGAAGCTTAAGCGTCCTCCAATTTTTTGGTACAGCAGGTACCGTTATACGTCGCTGGCTGCCTCACTAACGCCCCGGAGGACGCCGTTCCCGTGCCCTACTCAAGGGTGATGCCGACTGTACGAGATTTTGTCCGCCACTTCCACTACATCTTTCGTTCCGTTGCCCAGTGACGTCGTCCACGTTTCTAGACTCTAGCATTACCACCCTCCCTCTGCTGTGGGTCCTTAGTGGCGCCGGGCCGGTGCTTCTGCTTCCAGGGGTCATGCTACGTGCTGCTTGAACACGATGATGTAGACCTTTGGGTTTAGTAGAACGTACCCATAAGCGGCCACTTCTCCTGTAATGATGGCGACATGCCTTGCTTGATGTTGGCTGGCTTCCTTGTTGGTCAGTGCTTGCTACCCTTCAAAATACACCCTTTAAATGTTCCCCTACTGCTCTTTCACGTAAAAAGCCGGCAGATCCCACGCCCTGTGAGAATCGATGTTATGCGTAGGAGTGTGAGGGGAGTCTACCAAGTTAAGGAAACGACCATGAGAGTACCAAGTCGTAGGCAGCTGTTTCATGGCCTATATGACAGGCATTTCATGACATTCAAGCCATGACCTATTATTTATGTTCGTCGTACACTCTTATCATACTATGCCGATTTGGCAGATACCAAATTAACGAAGCGATCATGATAGCGCCAAGACGTAGCCTGTTGTTTCATGAGCTACATTACATGTATGTCGTGATATTGAAATCACGGCCCCCGCAGGGGCGTCTGCGCAAGCAGGCGTTTGGTGTGTTGCGACACCACGTACCCAAGCACACGAGGGTTGGACCCTCCCGCGTGTAGCCGTGCGCGGCTTAGCCGTGTCCGGGAAAAGGGGGATCCTGAGGGTTGAGCCAATGCCGGGTTCTTGGACCTTTAAGGCCCCCCGGCGGAGGCAACACACCTCTTTGGCCTCTGCTTCACGTAGACGGCACCCCCGGACTGACCCACCCGGGGGAAATTGGCAGTCACCTTTTCCTGTCTTCTCCCTCTAAACGCTTTTTGTTTACCCTCTTCTTTCACAACTGTCCTGTCTTCTTGTATCTTCTGTTCACTTCAATTTTTCGTAGGTGGCAAGGGTTAACCTTTGTGTGACTAACCTACCTTGGTTATGTCGTATTAGGTTATAGTTGAGGTGTAAAGCTGGCGTGGGCAGGACTTGCTTGCGAGTTCCTGACCCGTCCCCTCGTTGGGCTCCGTGGTGGGCGGCTGGCATCATGACCGAACATTAAACGCACTTTATGGCTCCACCTCTCTCAGAAAATGATCGCACTCCAAAAAGAGTGCGGACTGTGGACATAACTTCCCAATGCTTCCAAAAAACAAACGAACATTTCCCCAGGTATCATGTCATACATAGTGAAGATCCAGATCAACCAGCTCGAAAAATGTCCCCATTCATAGTATCAAAATCTCTGACTTACGCCCTGGGCCTTGGCTACAAGGTGACGAAGCTAGCCAGTGGTGACCTACTCCTCCAAATCCGAGACAAAGCACAATACTCGAAACTCCCAACCTTAGTGTCCTTTGGAGACGTCCCCGGTAGCGTGTTTCTATTTACGCCCGAGCCCAGCGCTCGATCGCTGCGCCGCCATGCGCTGCTCGCGTGTACCACGTTTCTAGGTACTTCTTCCCCAAAGCTTCACGGCGAGCGCCCTAGATCCTTGTAGGTACTTGGTGGGCCTAGGGAGATGTTGTGCCTGGGCGCACAATCTGCTCACCCAGCTGTAAGAGAAAATAGGTGTTTCAAAACAAGTCGCCTATAGGCTGCTTCGAAATAAGAGTTGCGTGCGGACGCTGACGCAACACTGGACGAAATTTTTCAGTTTGGATAAGGGGATAAAGGGATGTGATAAGAAGTTGGTCGTGGTGTGCGAGGCGCTTCGATCTACAAAAGCTGGGATAATCGTGGGGCATGGAGGGTTTCTCGCACCACGAGTCACATCATCGCTGCGCTCAAGCTTCCTTATTGACATCACTATCTCTCTTCCAGCAGTAACAACAGCAGTGCGCTGACGCCATACACGACGCATATTAAACGACCAGGAACAACAACAACAACAAAAAATCTCGCAGAAACTCCTCTGGGAGTTAGACTATGCGTAAGCATTGTGCCACTAGCTCACCTCCGCGCAGCGCGGTGTCATTACCGATGTTATGTAACTTGATTAGGCCATTACTATACGACAGCTCAGTGGCGACACGAACTAGTGCCGACGGCGGCGCAAGGAGCATTAATGACGCAAGCAAATAAAGTACTGCAGGTGGAGGCCCGAGGTGCGCTGATGACCGTTCCGATCATTTTATAAGCCGTTATCGCTCTTCAGCGGATTATTCATCCGCGTGACACCATTGGATTGGTGACACCAGGGTGGTTTGGGCGGATTGCCGGATGGGCGGGAGCAACGTGAGCGGCCGGCGCGATGCAGCCGCCTTGGTGACGTAGAGCTCAACCAGACAAACACAGAGCTAAAATTGCAGTAAGCTACTATATTCTGCTTCGGTGCCGGTGCAAACTTTTGGCAGTGGCATAATTGTCCACACGATTACGCTGCTGTGCAAAATTTACACCAGCAGATAAGCAGAATATAGCAATTGGCTCCGTGTTTCTTTGGTTGAGCTTTGCGCCAACAGCTGGCGCCACCAATCTGGCCTGCTGACGTTTACGCCCCCGTTCACCTGGCAAACCGCCCGCGCTTGACGGAATACTGGACGCCCTAAAATTCTTTATTATTGAGCCATGAACGTACTCAGGCGGCGACTTATGTCAATGCCGCGTGGGACGCAGCTTGAAAGCGATCTGCGATACCCACAAAACAGTGCCAACAGCTCATAGCTTCGCGCGCTGTGTTCTTGCCGCTTACATAGTCTTGAAGAGACGCGGGTCCGCTTAACTTCAAAGCGATCTGCGAAAGTTGCAGAATGAGGCGTTAACTGAGAGCAACGCCAGCCCTGTGTTTTCGCCGCTTCATTTCCGTTGAAGCGGAAGGCAGCGCAAAGGCAAATTCGTTCGCTACTGCGGGCGCTATATCGAAAGCGGTCGTCTTATTACGGGACGGACGAAGGGACGGTTTTCTCTTTGGGTAAGCATACAATTGCTTAAGCATTCAGAATTAAAATTTACCTACGCCGCCTAAACTTTGCGAATGCGGGCTGGCCCGAACACACTGCGCGCCCTGGCACAGCCAGGGACGCAAAACCCAATACATCTAGGGCGCGTACCATGGCGCTGCGGCGAAAAAGTACCTAGAGATGTAGTACGTGCGGGCGGCGCATGGCGGCGCAGCGATCGAGCGCTGGGCTTGGGAGGAAATAGAAACACGCGTCCCCGGTAACCGTAACTACTCACCGCTCACTAAACACAGTCAAAGGAGTAATATCTGAGCACGATTTCCTGAACCTTTCTGAAGAAGAGATATTGGATGGTCTGAAAGACCAGAATGTCACCGAAGTCCATCGTACCAAAATCCGAAAAGACAACAAGGAAATACCTACAAAACACATAATCCTGACCTTTGCCTCCAGCCAACTCCCCGAATCCATAGAAGTAGGCTATCTTAGAATAACTGTAAGACCATACATTCTAAATCCGAGACGATGTTTCAAATGTCAAAGATTCGGCCATGGCTCTCAGAGCTGTCGTGGCCGCCAAACAAGTGCCAAATGTTCCTCAAATGCTCATGAATCTGTGGACTGTACCGCTGCACCACTGTGCGCGAACTGTGAAGGGGATCACCCCGCGTACTCGAGATCATGTCCGACCTGGAAGACAGAGAAAGAAATCATAACGATCAAGACCAAGGAAAACATAACTTATCAAGAGGCACGAAAACGACACTCCTCAACATTTCAATTCAAAGCAAAAACAAATTTCGCCTATGTGGTGCGCAGGGGCGGCACACCACACCAGGCCCCGGCCACCGCCCAAGCAATGCCTGAGGCCGGGCCACTCCCGCCCCCGGCAGACGCAGCGAAGGCTACTGCTCTGCCACCTCTGAACAAAGGCGCGCCGGCCTCTCAGTCAGCCGCCCGCAAGGCTTCCCCCAGTCGAGAGAAGCCCACAAATCGTACACCCGCGGGTTCACCACGGAAGTCCAGAGCCTCTAGTGAGTCAATGGACATAACACAAAACTCGCCTCTGCTGCAACAGAAGCACAGCTCCCTGGAGCGAAAAAGAAAAGAAAAAACCCCAGTATTGGCACCCCGAAAACCAGCATCCTAATATTTAACTATACTCATCAAACATGGCGTTCCTTATACAGTGGACCTGCCGAGGACTAATAAATAACTACAGTGACATAAAAGAACTGTTAAACACACTGTCCCCGGTGGCTTTATGCTTACAGGAGACCAACTTAGGTCCCAAACAAAAAAAAAAAACATTTTAAACAAGTACAATGTCTTTCGGTCCGACCGTGAACACGCAAGTAGACTGTCTGGAGGTGTTGCTATTGTAATTAAGACTGGTGTTGCAACCCAAGAAATCAAACTTAAAACCAAATACGAAGCTGTTGCTGTCACTGTCATTCATTTTAAGACGATCACAATATGCAATATATATCTTGAGCCACACCTAACAGTAACACTTAATGATTTAGAAACCCTTTTAGAACAGCTACCAGAGCCGTACCTGCTAGTTGGTGATTTTAACGCCCACTCCGGTTTTTGGGGAAGTGCACACAATGATGCGAGAGGCCGCATTTTAGATTTTATTTTAAGTAATAATGTTTGCCTCCTAAACACCGGCAAAAGTACATACTGCTCTCCGAGCACGGGAAAAATGAATTACATAGATTTGTCTTTTAGTTCACCCTCTGTTTTTAGCGATTTTAAATGGGATGTCATCGACAACCCATACGGCAGCGATAACCTGCCTGTATTAATCAGCCTAACCTCTCCACCACAAGTCATCCCAACAAAACCACGACGGTGGAAGTTACATTTAGCCGACTGGGCACTTTTTAAAGAAAGGGCCAGCTTAGATAAAATAGTTTCAGATGATTTAAGCATAGACGAACTGAATGAAGCTATCACCAATTGTATTTTAACCGCCGCACGCCTGGCAATTCCTCAGTCTTCAGGAGTAGTAAAAGAGAATCACAAAATTTGGTACACACAAGAATGCCGAGACGCAAAAAGGAGACAAAACAAAGCCTGGGGAATTTTTCGTAGGTACCCAACGCAGGAAAATTTCATCAAGTTCAAAAAGTTCAGAGCAAAACCCCGGTATATTCACCGTAATGCAGAAAAAACTTCAAGGCAAGGTTACGTGTCCTCAATAAATAGCACAATTACATCAAAACAAATGTGGGAGATGGTGAAAAAGATAAATGGCAGCTACTCCCCATTCACGATTCCATTTCTCTCTGACCCTGGTACACAGACAAATATAGAAGAACAGGCAGATACTCTGGGTGAATATTTTTCTGCGGTCTCCAGTTCATCTCACTATTCCGCATCATTCCTGAAATACAAAAACACAGCTGAAAGACGATGACTGCCGACAAGTGGCGGTACAAATGAACCCTATAATAACTTACTTACAGTTCAGGAAATTAATAGAGTACTGCCCGCTGGTAAGCAAACTGCACCTGGCTCAGACGAAATACATTATCATATGTTAGCTCATCTCTCTGAACCGGCTGTGGAAGCACTTTTAAATTTTTTTAACAAAGTTTGGGTATCGGGGAAACTTCCCGAAGCCTGGAAGATGGCCATTATTGTTCCTTTATTAAAACCCGGAAAATCACTCACCCTTCCTAGCAGCTATAGGCCCATAGCTCTGACTAGCTGTCTAGCAAAGTCCTTTGAAAGTCTATTGAATATCAGATTAACATTTGTGTTAGAAGACCGGGAGCTCCTAGATGTCCATCAATGCGGTTTTAAAAAGGCTTGCTCCACCACCGACCACCTTGTCCGTCTTGAAAACACTGTTCGTGAAGCTTTTATACATAGGCAACACTGTCTATCTGTCTTCTTTGATTTAGAGAGGGCATATGATACAACGTGGAGATTTGGGATCATTCAGGACCTGGCTGAACTGGGCATCCGCGGCAGGATGTTGAACTGCCTGAAGGACTTCTTGTCTAACCGTACATTTCATGTCCGCCTTGGCTCAACCCTTTCAAGGAATTTTATCCAGGCAAATGGAGTACCTCAGGGATGTATTTTGAGCACAACACTCTTCATTGTAAAAATGAATTCTATCAGGAAAATAATTCCAAGATCCGTTATGTATTCTCTCTATGTAGATGATCTCCAGATAGCTTGCACATCCTCGAACATATCAACATGCAAACGACAAATACAGCTAACAATAAACAAACTAGCAACATGGGCAGACAGAAATGGTTTCCGTTTTTCCCCACAGAAATCGGTGGCCATTCTTTTCTCACTCAGACGAGGCATACAAATGGATCCCACCCTTCACCTGAACGAAATAGATCTACCCGTAAAAAATGAACATAAATTTCTAGGTGCAACATTTGACAGGAAGCTCACCTTCCTGCCTCACATAAATGCTTTGGAAAAGAAAGCTTCTCAGTCCCTGAACATACTCAAAGTGCTATTGAGAAAACACTGGGGCAGCGATAGGACTTGTCTCTTACAAATTTACCGCTCTGTAGTACGCTCTACCCTGAATTATGGATGTATAGTGTATGGGTCAGCAAGACCATCGTACCTGAAACGGCTAGATCCAGTACATAATTTAGGTTTGCGTCTCTCCACTGGTGCATACAGGACATCACCCATAAACAGTCTCCATGTAGAAACCAATGAACCATCACTTACAGATAGAAGAGCCATGCTCACAAGCTCGTACATTCTAAAAATCCGTTCGCTTCCCAAACACCTATGTTACCCCATATCATAAAGTGCCCATCAAGAATACTGTTTAACAACGAACCACAAACTATAAGGCCACTCCTGCGTTTCGAAGAGATGTGCCAAAACCTCGGCATGCTAGACATATTGCCAAACATTGCTCAAAGGCGAGGTCCACTGCCGGCATGGCACAATTTTCCTGAAATCTGTGATTTCACTCTGACACACTTCCGTAAAAAAGAAATTCCGCAACAATATATAATACAAGAATTCCTCACACTTGAAGAAAAGTACAGCAATATTGCAGCTTTTTACACAGACGGTTCAAAAACAGATGCTTATGTAGGAAGCGCAGCTGTACAGGGGAATTGGAATAAAATAGTAAGACTTCCACAGTGCGCTTCCATCTTCACTGCGGAAAGTTATGCCATCTGTGTAGCCATAGAAAAAATAGTAAATGAGAGACTCGCCATCAGTGTTATTTACACAGACTCACTGAGTGTGCTCACGGCCTTTCATTCTGGAAATGCAATGGCTCCTCTGCTTGGAGACCTCATACGCAGCATTACAGCAGCCACAGCTCAAGGCCAAAACATCAGGCTCTGCTGGGTACCAAGTCATGTCGGCATAAAAGGCAATGAAAGAGCGGATTTGTGCGCTGCTCAAGCTTACGGTAAACAAATTAAGAATGTAAATATGCCCTATAGAGATTGTATGAACTTACTGCATAGTAATGCACGGAAAAAATGGCAGTCCACTTGGAACAGCGAAGTAAATAACAAGCTACAATTAATAAAACCAGTTCTACGTGAATGGAAGTCATGCGTGCACCAGAAGCGTTTCAAGGAAGTTATTATCTGCCGTCTCCGTATAGGTCACACACACATTACACACAACTTCCTGCTGAAGAAAGAAGACAACCAATTTGCACTTGCGGAGATGAACTTACCGTCAATCACATTTTAATTTCATGTTGTAAACTGGAAAAGCTACGGAAAAAGTGCTTTTCCCCGTTTTATAACCAATGCATGCCTTTTCACGCAGCACTGCTCTTGAGTGATAATGCAATTGTGGATATGTCTAGCGTTTTTAGATTTTTGACAGAAGCTGGTTTTCTTAAAAATATGTAAATCATCACGCAGTACTTCACCTCATACACCACAGCCATTTCTCATTCCTGAGAAAAAGGCTGAGGACTTTATTTGATTGGTTAGGAGCCTCGAGATCCTTGCTCTGGCAAGGATGGCCGCTGAGGTTACCCGACCCCCTTTAAAAGTTTTTATCAGTACCCATTGTTACCATCTTTTTCTTACTCCATCATGAGATAACTCTAACTATTTAAGCACTCAACACCACCGACGATTATTTACATTTTATAAAATTACACGGAAAATTCTCCTATACCTCGAGCTTGGCGCATGATGGCCTTAGTTGCCTATGTGCCATAAAACACAACACAACAACAACAAATCATGACCTATTACTTATGTTCTTCGTATACTCTTGTCATACTACGCCAATTTTGGCCCCTACCTAGTTAACTAAACGACCATGACAGCACCAAGACGTAAGCTGCTGTTTCATGACGTGCATGACACACATGTCATGATATTCATGTCACGACCAATCATTTATGTTAGTCATACGCTATTTTCATGCTACGCCAATTTCTGTACATACCAAAAGGCGGGCGGCTGCTTCATAAGCTACATGGCGCGCATGTCATGACATTCATGTCATGACCTATCATTTATCTTCGGCATAGACTGTTGTCATGCTATGCCAATTTTGGTGCACACCAAGTTAACGAAACGACCATGAGAGCACCAAGACGTAGGCGGCTGTTTCGCGACCTACATGACACACATGTCATCATATTCATGTCATGACTGATCATTTCCGCTCGTCATATACTCTTGTCATACTATGCCAATTTTGGTGCACATCAAGTTAACGAAACGACCATGAGAGCACCAAGACCTAGGCGGCTAGGCAGATAGATACTGTCAAAGGGGCAAATATTCGCCAAGAAATGCTTCGCATTTAATTAATACATTAGTTTAACAAAGGTGCATAACTATCGGGAAATATGAAAACAAAGAGAGTTCGCGTTAGAATAGCTGCTTTAGTTCTTAATACCGTGTAAAAACAGACATATGTTGTGCAACCAAAGCAGAAGTGCGCACACATCATGTGACATTTTTGTTGAGATGCATATAAATCTTTAATCAACACAACTCATTTTTCCTTCCATAACAATGCATGTGCGATTATGGCCTTTCTCTCGCACGCTCGCAAAAAACTGTTTCACAAGCAAAAAATAGTGCAATCTTGAAAGCTATAGATAGAAAGCCTACAATTACCTAACTTTGCGATGCCGCTTAAGAATTGCCGAACAGCATGAAAGAAAGTCCACTTTCCCTGCGTTTTGAGTTGTCGACGTTCGCGTTTTGCGGTGGAGAATTACCGCAAAGTCTCAATCACGCTGTAGAAGCAACATCAGTTACTACAATTTACAACCGGCGTATCAGACAGCGCAGCCACTGCGCTACTCTGCCTAAACGCAGTAAGTGCTTGATCACCATGCAAGTAGGAATTTTCCACGACGACAAACTGCCGGCGACGCTCTGTCCAGCCAAGTGAGTGCCGACTATAGGCACAGTCTAACATTGAGGCGCCCATGCATACATATGAGTGAGCCAATCAAATCACTGTGGCGAGCCAAAGGACTGTTCCAGAGGCAACACACCGCGCAATGTGCCGAATTTGCTTATTTCAGCGACAACGCCAGTGGGTTCAACCTGTTTTCGAACTGGTTTGGAATGATTTCTCCGCAACTTTCCGGTTTGTGTTCGGGTCCAAGATGACGGAAAGAATGTGGGTTTGGTTCGGTTGCGGTTCAGCTAAAGAAACTATTCATTTCGGGTTTTCGGGTTTTTTCCGGCTCCCCTCCTCCTTTATGTGCAAACCCTTCCTCGACCCTTGTCAACCTTTTAGCAGTCCGGCGTTCGTGTTGTCTTTCTCTTCTCGTCCGTGTTTAATTGTGCGCTGGAACGATGTTTCATAATGCTAATCATAACTAACTAGCCCAGCTGTCCATACTTACCGTAAAACGGCCGCGTAAAATGGTTCTTTCCCTTCACTGAAGCGATTGCGGCAACCGTAGGCGTAGCAACTTATGACAAACAGTAGAAACAGCACCAAGGAATGGCGCTGTTCTTAACGACGTGCCATATACTACCTACACTACTGCGCGTGTAGGTAGTATTTATCATTAATATTAGTATTAATCACTTGCAACGAAAATGGCACCGAAGAGACTTCCGATAGCGTGCGCTGTTTTCTTGGATGAACAACAAAATGAAAACGCGCACGCTGTCACGTGTCGGCGGTGGTCCAATCGGAAAGTGGAGACGAGTGGTGGAGCGCGCGGGGAGAAAAGCGGAGAGCCCGCAGGGTAGCGGAAAAGTTCAAAGTATGGCACTACTTTTAAACATTGAGGGATTTGAGTCTCCGCGGGCCCGCTGAGCCCACTGGCCCGTGGGGGTGTGTAGTAAAGCAGGGGTGTCCAGCTGTTTCAACCACCACGGAACCATTTCGGTCACGTGCGTTTAGGCTTGGTGGGGCCTCTTCCACCCTGCCAAGGTTTCAGGTACCTCCGCCCGTTTGTCGACCTGTACTCAAGGTTGCCTCAGGCAACCTTGAGTACAGGCCTCTACAAGACATCACCGCCGATACAGTGGTGGATGCATTTGTTGCTACGTGGTGTCGCGGTACAGTTGTCTTTTGTGAATAACTACTTAAAGAGGCCGACAATACCAAAGCTCGCCTTTTTCTGCCCTGGCGAGACTGCTCGGCACGCACCTTCATAACATCATGGCTTACCACCCACAGAGCGCTTCCACCGACAACTGAAGGCGTCGTTGACCGCCACCCTCGACCGACAGCACAGTGTGGAAAGGCTACCCCTAGTATACTGGTGCTGCGAACAATAATCAAGGATGACCTCGGAGTCAGCGCAGCCGAGATGCTCAATGAATAGGCCAGTTTTTCGGCACCCAGAAAGGCACACCGCCAGCGTCCGCTCAGCACTTACTTTCCTGGCTCTACCAGCTTCGACCTACACACCCACGTATCGCCCGCGGGCAGCCTGCGTTTAGTTGCCCAACAGGGGACACAACAACGCACATCTTCCTGCGGTGCAACTCTATTGGGCCACCATTGTTTCCTTCCTGTGAAAGACCCTTTCGTGTGGTTTTGCGTGAAGAGAAAACCTTGAAGATTGGCGTACGCAGCAAAGAATGGTCAGTGTCGTGCGACCGCGCGAAACCAGTCTATCTTTAATATTAGCGCTTCATTCCTCCCGGCATTTACACCTAAGCCTTGGCCACCTAATGTGGCCTTGTAGCAACCGTCCGTCACTATACGTTGTCCCCCGCTTCTGGGAAATTAAGTTACCTCGCCTGGTCTCCATGTGGAGGGTCATTGTCCCCTGATCTTTCTTGAAAGTGAGGAACATGACCGAAAGGGGCTCCACGACAGCCACTAGGCAAACCTGCTTTTACTGTGGAATAAAGCCAGTGGACTCTCAGTTCTGAACCTGTTAAAACGTGTATTACTAGTCTCCGCTAAACCGAACTCCCAACGTATCTTTCATAGAATATCCACCTTGAGGATTTTGCAATTCATGAGGCAGAGTTCTACCAAAGGCAGGGTATACGTCCAACCAGCTGGGCCAGTTGAAACTGTGCAATGGATGAAATGTTTCTACGAGGAATTCCCACAGCAGAAGAGGCTGAATAGTGAAGACGATGTTGTGCTACGGCAGCCGCTACTCCGCCCGAACAGAAGCAGCGCGGAAGTGCAGTTTAAATTAGAAGTGTTAGCAAATGTCAGTGTGTCGATGTTTAATGAGCTCGCTAAACTCTTTTCAAACTGGCCACATGCTGATGTTTTCTTTTACGCTTCTAACAAAAGTTCTGCGTCGCTATTTGCTGCGAGTGCAGGGCAATGGTTCGATAAATTTCATTGTATGGTAATCTAACCTGCCTATCAGCCCCCATAGGAACACGGTGTCAGGAATAAAACGGTTGATAATTTCAGCTTTCGCACCTTCGTTTGTGTTGTTTGCTCCTTATGTGTTTTCGTGTAAAACGCAGCGCTGGACAACTCTAACGCTAATTGAAGTTTCGAATTTGCCGCTATAAAGGCTACCGGTGACGAGTGAAAATCGGTCAAGTTTGTGATGTGGAATGAGTAGTCCTAGAATTGTTATGATAAAGACAATAGCTATAAACATTGCTTTTTAAATATAGCGAGGTCGTTCATGCAGAAAAGCTCGCGCATATTCGACTACGGCGTCCTAGGAGATTATGGTGCAAAGACCGTCGAAATGAACATTTTGTTAAGTTCACGTACAAGACGTTTATCTGAGGGATCGCCAGCCGTTTGTGCGCAGGCGCGAGTAAGAAGCGCGCGAGAGAGAAAATTTGGGGGCTTTTGCTCCTTGAATATATGACTGCCTAGGCACTACCGAGAAGGTTTCCTAGCGCGTGTTATAGGTGTTTGTCCCTAGGCGTGCCGGCATTGCGTAGTGGCGTCGAGTTTACGCTCGGTCGCTGGCTGCTGGCGCTGTAAAATAGGGGAAGCAGCGGGCACTGACGCCCGATTTGGCGACCGCTGTGTCGGATAGACTTGTCTCGCACCTGCGGCGCTCGTGCTAAGTCAGTCGTGGCGGATCATAGCTTTGTCGCGCCTTACGGCGATGTATGTTGTAAATAACATCACGGATGTTTCTGTGGGAGCATGTGGGACGATGCCCTCCGCGACGGACCTCCCGAGGTCCTCCGAGCAGTGATACAACGGGCTCGAAACATCGCCGGAATCATCTTAGGGACCCTGGACTGAGGGTTCCTCCCACCCTGCTCTCGCCATTCAAATATTATTAATAAAGATGTTTTACTCTCTCTGTGGGAGCAGTAGCGACCGTAGCAGAGCCCGGACCGCATATAAAAGTCGCGGGACGCGCTGGTGCTGCACTTAGCGTCACAAGTTGGCGGCTGGACGTAATTATATTTATTCAATCGTGTTTTTTACTAATTGTAAAAACATGTCATTATTGGTGGCGCCTCCAGCAAAGCGGCAACAGGGACACCAAAGCTAGAACCCGAACTGGTCTGTAGGTTGGAGCTCGCCTAAGGCCTGCGCGTTCCAGGGGTGTATTAGATCGGCTGTCCACTGCCAGCCAATTTTTTTATGCGAACAGTCCCTGGCACGCTTCGGCCTCCGCGGCTCCAACCCACGGGCTGCTCTGCTTGTAGCTTTGATCCCCCGCTATCCCTTCGGTGCCCTGGAAATCCTGCGCCGCCTGCTTATAACCGCAGGTGCTCTTTTGAGGCCTCCGTTTGCCGGTTACATGTGCCCTCCTGGAGCAGTGCTTGTAAAAAATCCAACCTATCGTCACGACGAAAAAAACGACCCGCGACTTATACAACACCAGTCAGGACATTGCCCCTCCAGACACAGCGCGATCACCAAGGGGGGGTCCACGCCCACTGGCTCACTGCGCGGGTAGCCAGCGGCTGAGCGTAAATATAGTGAACTAGAAGCGGGTAGTGGGGTCAGGGAGAGCCCGCGGGTGTGGCATCTCACGTCGACGCCGCCAGATGGCGCCACTAGAGCATGGGCTGTACGGAACGCGAAACTCTGAGCATTTTCCAAGTAGAGAAAGCCGTGTGCGCTTGGTATCACGCCGAAAAAAGAAAGCGCGCAGCTCCGTAGCATGTTTTCTGAAAACTTCCTATGAAATTAAGACAAGGCGTAGAGAAAGGTGGAAAGACGGACGTTTTTCAAGCTTGCGTGAAAATAAAGCCGACCCAACGAGTGCAGACTAACGGCCGCACAACGATGCGACTGATTTCTAAACTAATTAAAAGCTCGCGAACACCTTAGAAGAGGCAAATATGTGAATGGGTAAATTGCTTAATTCATTTGCCATTAACAATTTTTATACAGGTCAGGACCCAATCGCATTCACAAGTTCAAGTGAGCCAACCCACGAAACACGCAAGCAGCTATTTGATGTCTAAAAGATGTCTTGAACGGCTAATTCAAAAGCCTAGTAGTTGTCTTAATCAAGACATGTTGTAGCCATGGACGTCTAGAAGTACTTCAGTAAGCCCTGCTAACGTTACGCTAAAAGTTGGCTAATGGACGGCTTGACAAGAACTGAAGACTTATTAGACATTCCCTCAATTTTTTTGCGGCAGCTGTTACAGTAACCCGACGTTTGCCCACAGTTACAATTTATTTTAAACGAGGCATGGACATCAGAAAAACATGTATATTGTCGGATAGAGTGATGCACAGGTAGTTTTTCCAGATGTGAACCATGGGAATAGTGTAGTACAGCCTCATTGGTCAATTAGTGCTTTTTAATTAGACCAATCAATTGCATGCCGCCTGTCAGAATTATTTTGCAAATAAAAGAAGTTCTGTATTGTATGCTGATATCATTCCAATGTTCGCCCATTGACCTAAACAAGAACATCTCTGCATGAAACACGTCATTATTGACAAAACTTCGCCCTGCTGGGTCTCCACCAAATTGAAATAGTTTCTAGCAAAGAAAAATTTTGTGAGTGATGCTGCAGTTCAGGCAAAAATTACATCGTTTTCAGGTGGAGGAGGCGCAATAGCCTGATACCAGTATACGAAACAGAACGCTGTGCTGCAATGAGTTAAGAAATAAAGGATAGTACACATCTGGAAAAACACTCTGCGAACCACTCTAACTAGCAATATAAATATATTTTTTCTGATGTCCATGCTTCATTTAAAAGTAAATTGTAACTTACTTTGTGGATGCCTCTTGTAAGGTAATGCCACATGCTTGCACAGCATCACGCAGAAATAATGGCCAGTTCTTCGGCATATCGTCCATTAGTGAATTCCTTGTACGTTGCACATTACCAGAACTGAAAGATAAATCACAATATGCTGTTATTTTTTTCATAAACTGTACGATGAGCTTTTCACGCATAACAGATGATTGCAAGCGAAAATGCAGCAAGACATCAACTTCACACCACGTCACATACTCATACTTTATTACCTAATAAATGAGAAAAGATGCAGAAAGTGTAATTAACAAGAGTGACAAATAGCAGCAAAGGTGATCATGGATAAATCTTGAAGATGATTGCCGCCGCTGCCAGAGCAGGCCAGCCTTCGTAGGAGAGCACTTGCTGCCCACAAAAGCTTGCTGTCACAGGCCACGCGTGACGGTTCTTGTAGACATAGGCAAGCAATACCTGCACAGAAGAGGGGGAGAAAATGCGAGGGAGGAAATGGGAATATTGAAATTGGAACTTCAATTAGCAATATGTGCTAAGTAAGAAGTTTGCCTCACATTAAAAATAAATATTTTTAATGTGAGGCAAACTTCTGTCTAATGTGTAATTTAAGGGAAAGCACTCCTTTCCCTTAAATTACAGGTATCTTAAGGCATGAATGCATGTACGCTTAAAGGGATACGGACACAAAACTTGGTGGGTGGTTTTCTGCGTCAGAACAAAAGTTGAACTGTTAAAAATGACGAAGACAACAAGCTGCTTAGAAAAAAAGAACGAGAAACACCTTTCTTTTGCGATTTTCTGTTGCGCCTTGCCTCCAAGCGGCCGCCGGGAGAAGCTGAAACTTGACGTCATGACACCCCCGCGTGCCCGCGCGCGCGCGGCCAAGGTCAGCCACAGCCGGCGCAGTCTTTCCGGAGTGTCGGTCCCTTGCAGCGTTTGTTTATTGCCGTCGGCTATGTTCGCACGTGGTCTGTCTGAAACATTATCCCCGTCAGCGCTCCATGCAGGTGGTGCATCTTACACGCGTGTTCGCACGGTCGTCGATCGGTATTGAAGCATTCTTCGTAGCGGAAGAAAATGCCCAGACATTACTGCGTCCACGGCTGTTATAACAGCATTATCGGTCGTGACACGCCGTCGCGCACGTCTCCCAGAGACAAGGTGCGTGAACTTTGCATACGTGCCTGTCAGCCACCACACCCAGCATGGAGACTTCTAAAAAATGGCTTCACTTGCGCGGACCACTTCGTCAACGATGCTTATGCGACCGGGCTAGCCCGGCTGTGCTCAAAAGCCTTGGCATGCCGTTCAAAAGGCTCCTGTTGAGGCAATGCAATTCAAAGAGCGGGTGATTAGTGACGCATTCGTAACTGTTAGCTGTGTTCGCCAACTTTTGTTGTTCTTGCAACAGACCCTCTCTCTTTCTGTATGCATGTAGCCGCAGCGGTGACCGCAGGAGTGCCTGTTGAAAGAAGGGAAATTACCCTTTCATTGGCTGTGCAAGAACAGATATTCTCGGCTTGTGACAGAAATTGTTTACCCTGCGGATGCATGTGTTTATCACAAAACAAAATAGTCATGCTGTGTGCACTCTCGCTGCGTCTAATATTGAACGACAGCATACGAGCGCTCTTTCAATTGATCAAATATACAAAACACAGCCAGTGAATGAACGCCAGACAACAGCATACATGTGTAGTAATCTAAAATGCGCAGCACATTTATCTACATTGCCGTTTCACACGTTGCTTTTCAACCTCAATCAAAAATTTACGGATTTTCATAGGTCTCTGCATAATCATGCGTCGGGTTTCATGACTTGGTTGTTCGCGCAGCATTTCCCTATTAAATGTCACAGCTAAAGACTTTCCTTTGTCTATGGCCACAGAATCGATGTAGCTAAGTGATCTGGTCGACGGGTCCCTAGCGCAGCCGCCCATCTCAACGAGTTCAACCAGTAAATGGCTTCTAATGGCGTGAATGTGAAAGTAGCCGTAAACACGTAAACACAGGGCTATGAAACGGCTGGAAAATTCTACACATGCCGTGCGTCGTCGAGTAAAAACGAAGTGCGCAGCGATCGAAAGCCGACAGCGTAGGTAAGCACAAAGCGACGAGCTACGCTACCTACGATTCAGCCGTAATAGCTCCCTTTCTGCCTCAACGCGGGTCACGAAACTAGGCATTTTGCATCCTACGTAACATAATTTTAGGAACTGCTGCTGCTGCACTTCAAGTTTACTAGAAAAAGAAATTAACATTTTGCTGGCCCGGACTGCCTGACCGGCACGTTCAAGGCCGCCTGCTCTTCTTTGCCGCTTGACGCGGAAGGCTCGTAACCGTAAGCGATTATATTTCTTGCTAAGTTGGAACGGTCCTCATCTACAGACGTGTACTCATCGCTGGTAGAGGCACCAGAACCCGAATCCATGCTCGCGATTGCGGCGGCGGCGCACCTCGAATGACCGTGGCCGGCCGGCTGGCTATCCGACGGGGGTGTCGTGACGTCACGCCTTCCAACTCGCTTGGGCCGTGCGGCGTTGCGCGCGCTCACAAAAACTACAGAAATAAAGCCACCCGCTGAAAAATGAGCGAAGTGACTACTTGTTTTCGGTGTACTCGCACACTGAGGACTCATTTTCTGTATTATCGTAAAACGTTCAGATTTTGTGTCCGTATCCCTTTAAGGTATGTACGCTTAAGTATTTCCTGGCATATAGTCATTAAATTGCATAGCAGAGTCAAAGTCAGCCTTTAAATTAATATATGGTATTTTGTGGCTAAAAAGCCACTTATCAACCTGTCAAACAAGTCTGAGAAGAAAAGAACTATTTTAATGACTGGAAAATGTAGAGAGGTCAGCCGGATAATGGAGCATCTGGCCTGCTATTCTACGTAAGTGAAGGGGAAGAGGGGAAGAAAAAGGGTCACGATTAGGCGTCGCCTTCACGCGCAAATATTTGCACATTATTGGACGGACAGACTCCCTGGACTGTTCAGTGTGTGGCACTGTAGAGACTATAGAACATGTGCTCGTGGTGTGCCCTGAGTATGCGCGTGAAAGACTGACAATGGCAGATACCTTGAGACATTTAAACAATGGAGCACTGTCGAAGAACCTCTTGCTAGGCGCATGGCCACAGAGTTGGCAGACGACAGAGACAATGCGTGCTCTTTCACGTTTCCTAGGTGATACGGGCCTGGACTTACGCCTGCGATACCAGTTGTGTAATGTGTCCTTCACCTCGTTCCTCCCATTATCAAGTCTGAGAAGCTTCCTGCAAGATATAATCAGTTTAAAATAGTAATTCACTCTGCAGGTAAAGGATGTACTAGCTTAATTAAAAAAGTTAAACAGCGTTTTATATTGTTAACTAAAAGCAAGTTTGGCATTTCGCACTGCCTTTCTTTCAAACTTGACGCAGTACAGAGTAAGCAGGTAGCATGCAAAGGACTGGTGATAAAGTAGTGTTCCAAAGCAACACTCCTAGCTGGATCAATCACTTTTGTTGATATATTTTCATGTGACCCTAATTGGTTTAGGGCAACACCTCACACAAATGATGCGTCATACAATATTGAAAGTATCTCATGATGTGATCAAACGATAAAATTGTCCACTGTCTTGGAAGTGTTAACATGCTGTTTGCGCGAGAAAGTGCAAAGTGATTCGTATAGGTAGCAAATTCATCAGTGCATCTATAGCATGAGGTAATTATGAGCATCTACGTTGACCCGCAATTGAGAAGCCACTGCACACAAAAAGGTGTATTCAAGTAATGGTCCATGCTGAATAATTGCCCACCTAGTGAAAAGTCAAATGTGGCAGGCTAATGGGCCAGGGCAAATAAATTGCTAAATTCTGACACCTCCAATTATATTATTGAAACAGGTGACAAAAAACGGCACAGGTAAAAAAACAGTTATGAGAAAATTTTAAAAGCACCTCTGCAAACTGCTGGAACACTCAGCATCATGCCTGTTCTACACGCACGTCTGTTGCAGCATAATCTATATCTCAGACACAGGCGCCTCCACACATCACTTCGTGGTCTCCTCACAATAAGGTTAAAAAACAGTCTGACACAAGCTACCTGATGTGCTTCATTTTGCAAGCGCCAGCCAACTGCTGACGGTGGTAGAGCGAAATTAGTTTGTCCTTGTATGGAAGAATCGGCCCATGTTTTATCAATTCTAGCGGCAAACCACACCTTTTACAGCACACAAATCTTAAATTAGACTGCTTGCTGATGCAGTACAGTAAATTCCTGTAAAAAAACTAAATCACACAGAAAACATTTAGAATACCAAACTAATCAAATGCTGGCTTGAATACATCTGTGTATTAGGGAAACAAGGTGTAATGTACACTGTTGTAGCAAATTTTCACTCATGTATGGAATACTTGTATGACACAACAGAGTTAATTTGCGAGTTCTTACGTAGCACTACCTAGAGTTAAATTTTGTAAGGCTTTGGGGGAAACTAATAGTAGAACTGTGTATGTACACTGGCACTGAGAAATTGGTTATAATAGTGGCAGCTTATAAAGAACCAGCGCAAAAAATGCCCGTTTTGAGACACCAACTAGCTATTTTACCACGAAGCGCTCCCTGGCCTTAACCCATATAAAAAGCACTGGGAAGGCCAGAGAGGGTACAGTACATTGGCTTACACTGATCACGATGAGGTCCCGTCATCCAGCTAGCGCCAAGCTACAAGAAGGATGTCCAGCCGTCTATAGAGTGAAAGGAACAAAAGAGAGCATCAAGTCAGTTGAAAGGCAGATTTGCAATTACAAATAAGGTGACCCCCAGTCACAGTCATTCATTAATAAATGCCAAGCTGTCGTGATTTCACTCCCAGATGAAGCACCTACTAGGTTAAAGGTTTTGCTGCTTATTTAGAACAAAACAAGTGAAATTTGTACATCAGCAGACGATTTAATTTGGAAAGTAAACATTGCAGTTATAATTTTGTTTTGCTATAAAGTGGGAACGCTACAAACTGCATAGTCACTGACACACACGTGCGCACACGTAAGAACAAAAGGACACAAAATAGGGCGAGTTCAGTCCGGTTCAGCATTACAGCCAGTGCGTCGTCTTCGAATGCACTCCTTCGGTTGGTTCGTGCTATGTTAACCACAGACTAAAAAGCAGGGCAAAGTTCTGACTGGTGTTGCGGAAGTCATGGAGCGTGGTAGTGCTGGACGGCTGAACACAAGCAGAACCCTCATATAAAAGTAAAGACGAAAACTCACAGAGCAGGAGAGCCCATCTATCAAGAACTGTCGTGCGTAACACCTAAAAATATTCACATTGTTGACGAAAAACGAAGTGCAATGTATTTCACTTACCGGAAAAAGTGTTATCCGAACGTGCGACGTACAAAGACACACCGAGACACGAAGGCCGCGAACGCAGATCCCGCCATTGTGGTAGTAAGCCGTCGGCGAAAACAGGCAATACAGCCGATGTCACGAAGCACTAATGCAAAACACACGCAAAAAGCATCAGCACAGCTAAATGACTCCACTTAATATCCAGTGTAAATGTACAGAACGGCTTAGAATGACGCACAACTGGCATAACGAACCCACGTACGAGACATTACGGGCGGCAGCGACCGTTTTTTCAAACTTCCTGCCAGCCAGTGTTTCCAGCACGGAATGAGATGTCTGACAAATTTGGATTGTGCCGCCGAAGTGATCGCAGCGCGGTGGCTCTGTGACACCGCTTTGCAACACCGGCGTTTCGCTCCTGCTGCTGATGGTTTCCAGGCATCGT
The DNA here is from genome assembly GCF_050947875.1 of Dermacentor variabilis. Lineage (NCBI taxonomy): Eukaryota > Metazoa > Arthropoda > Arachnida > Ixodida > Ixodidae > Dermacentor > Dermacentor variabilis. The sequence continues at coordinate 47,990,658 of NC_134573.1, forward strand.
GTGCGCGCCCCATATGGAAAACAATAACACGCCCTTGATTGTTGAAGTTCTGGTGTGAAATTATTTAACATTAAAGCCAATTAACTTATGTTGCTTCCAACGAGTTCGATTTGTCTGCGGCGTTTTTTATTCGCTAACGCCAAAGGCCGACGGTAACCGCACTTTTAACACGTCGTTTGGCATTTTATGCACTTTTAGACAAAAAGATCTAGAAAAGTTCTTGAGTTAGACATTCTGAATGTGTTTACCAAAATAGACTCTAGTGACACCAGTAGTGGGTTTTGCCGCAGGTGGAATATATACTAGCATATTCCAAGTGCTATGTTTAGAAGAAATTCTATTTTCAGTCTTATCATAGACCAAGACGTCTATGGCCGTTTGTAGCCGTTTCAAGAAGTTTTTAAGAGGTTCTGTGTTTCGTGGGAAGCAATCGCGGCGCGTGTGCTAACACATTCGGAACAAGAGGTCAGATATGATGAGGTTTTATTCCTTTAACTGCGATTTTGTTTACGAAAGCATATATCCACTGAAAGCTAGGGAGTTAATCCTATGGTGATACCACTATTATGCGGACTCGTAGTGGTTACCAGGGATAGCGAAATTTCGTAACACAGCAAAATAAAGAGAACTCGTGGTGGCCACAAACAACTCTTTATTGGTACAAAAGATGGGCAGCTACTCCTTTCTCAAAGTGCATGGCTGCTTCGAGAGAGGCACTATGAGGAACGGCTTATCTTCGCGTGCAATTTAATTCTTTTTTACGCCGTTCCTGTCGCGATTGGTTGATCCCTTTTACATACAAGTGCAGCCTGGACAGCACATAGAACTTGGTCAACTCTGTTGTGAGCGCATCCTAGTGCTGGCTGCAGCCTAAGGCATAGCCGAAGTTCTCCTTCACTAGCAACATTACATCCACTAATGCTATCACTGCAGAGTTTCTCTCGGCTGAAGAACACAGTGAAGATGTCCTCCAACTTCTTCACTGCCCTGAAAAGCTCCAGCGAAGGATATAACAACCCTCCCTTGTCGCATGTCACAGCGAACTCAGAGTTTCTGCTTTCCGTATTGGGGGTTTCCAAAAGAAAGGCCTTGCAAGACATGCAGTAATAACACTCCAGAAACTTTCGAGCAACATACCCTGCCATGTAATGTATTAGACGGTCGTCGCTCTTCTGCTCCACCAACTCTCTGTGCTCAGCAGGAATACTACGAAGCATGCGCTCGGCTGAAGGTTTCCTTCCTCAATGAGATGGTCGATTGCAGCAGCCCTGGCTTATTGAGCTGGAGCATCTTGCGTGCTCAGGAGAGAACTCATTTCTCCACTAGCTCCATTAAGGTCAGCATTGCCTGGGCGTACTATTTTCGCAAAGTTATAAAAGGATAGGCAATTAACGACAATTAGAAACAGCGTTGGTGTTGGGTGGACATTAGACCCACATGATTGCCTGACTATACCGAAAAAGTTTTCCAGCGAATCCTGGCTTAACCTGGATGTCATAACATACCTAAATCCCTGGCTGACACGATAATCAAGCAGTGATAATGTGCTGGATATCGTCACCCTTAGGCCATCTGCAGTTGGATCGCTTAAAAATCCACCTATTCTTTTAGCGTGTTTCGCACACAAACCGCACATGTTTCGTCGAGTTTTTTGTCTTGGCGGTGCAAGTTGCGTTCCCAAATTCGCCGTACGTGTTTATTCATCTTTCGATGCGGTGAACAACGGCTGTTTTCCTTTTTTCCACTTATATCCTGTTTCACAGCCGGGAGCGAAGCAGTGTCGTTGCCGTTGACGCTTCGAACTTCCTACTTCACACGTGTTCGACCGACTGCGCGCGAAACGGACTCGAACGGTAGGTTGAAACACCAAAAAACAGTCAACGTCGCGAATCAAACCCGCACGAAGAAGCGCGCGAAGCACATTATTCTATGGCGAAGCAGCGGAGGGAGCCAGCCCACGCGACTACAGCGCCGCCACCGAAATCCGCGTCCCGTCCACACTCGCCGCCTCGCTGCAATGCATAGGGCGCTCCAGCTCCTGAGCCCACTACCCCTTTCTAGAACACCATAGCGTAAACAAACTCGACCGCACTCCGCAATGTTGGCATGTCTGGGGACAAACGAATACAACGCGCGCTAAGAAACCTATAGTGCCTAGGCAGAGTCATATATTCAAGATACGTATATTCATATTATAGTGCCTAGAATATACTGGCCAGTATATTCTAGGCATTATATTCATATATTCAAGCAACGCCTCCTATAAGGCGTTTCTATAAGGCGTTGATTCAAGAAGCAAAAGCCCCCAGATTTTCTCTCTCGCGCCCACTTTTGCTCGCGCCTGCGCACAAACGGCTGGCGATCCCGCAAATGAACGTCTCGTAGTTCACGGCACCCTGTAAAATTGTAGGAACTAGCGTAGCTGTGCGGGTTTGTTCGTCGTGTGTGGCAGAGTGCATTGCGGTTGCCACCGCTTCGCTCAACTTTTCCCAAAGTTCATGCCTACTGGACCAGCCACTGGACTTTCGCAGCAACTGTCGGTCACCGAGGGCCATGTTCCGGTGCTCTGGCACTCGTGTGCGCCCCTTCTGGCTGCTGGCGTGAAGCCTTCACGTCGCGGAAAACTGCGAGGAATGCCAGGCGCGCTGGTTTCGCTCTAGCGACTCGGGCGTCCAAGTACTCCGAGGTAGGAAGTGCTGAGTGTCGGGATGCTGTGCCTAGCATATGTCGCCGGCAGTTGGAACGTGCGCAGTTTCATAGAGAAGCGGATGACACCGTTGTGGTTCCTCTAAAATAGAAGAGCACCGCGTAACCAAGGGTGCGTATGGAGCTCACTTCTCGAAGTTGCTGTTGCGCAGCGTAGTACGAGCTGCTCGTTCTGGTGTCATTGCGAGATGCCCACCAGTGTTGCGAGCGGATGGGGCGTCCGGTCGCTGTAAAATGCTAACTAGGCGACGCATCGCTCTAAGAAAGACTACCCGTTACTTGACTAACATGACAATCTGGATTAGATCCATCGTCTTAATTTATTCCTTTCGTCTTTATCATTCTAGTTGTGCCAAGGCATGCCACAAGCAAGTAAACCCGAGGAAACGCACCTTTGTGCACGTCCGTCCGTTTTGGATCGTCTAGAAAGCGTCATCTCGCGCTCTGGCCCACTTAGCATTAGAAAATGTGGAACAAAAAATAAATAACTGGAACTTAGTGATAAACCTGGAAAATAATAGAAGAACCTTTCGACTCGACCTTGCTCCTTTCTACACAGCACAGAAATACATTAGTATTTGTACATCATGACAAAGGAGTCCTCAACAACTGTCACCTCATAGCACAAAGGGAGCTCCATATGCTAACTTAATCAATTCGCAACTTCCGTGGACTGTCACGTCACGCCGCAGCCATGGGCGAATTGTTTTCAAGGAGTATCGGAGTAACCACAGGCGGCGTGGCGGTAGCACATTTGCTTGCTTTCTTCATGGTGGCCGGTAGGCTTGATTATATGTTTTTATGCATTGTTTGTGCAAGATCAGATTCAAAAGCAATCGCATGTACTGCGTGCTGCAATGCACCAAGAGAGCTGTGGCAAGTGAAGTGAGCCTCAACTCGTTCACCCAAACATGTGGCAAAGAAGAAAGAATGGGTTCTCAAGTTGCGAATTGGCAAGGCAGGCACAACACCCATGGAAGTGTGCAGTGTGCATTTCATTGGCAGTGACTTTTTCTGGAGCCACGTAGTTAAGAAAATTAAAGTTCTTTGCTTATGTGCATTCTTGTATTTTTTTTCTATGGAGAATCAATACATTAGATAGAAAAATAGAGCTTGTGAAAGTGTATTGCAGCAGCGCAAACTTTGATCGCGAGTATATGTAGTATGCGGGCGAGCATTGTAAGTACTTGCTCAGGTTTCACCTGCATTAACTCATAGTGTATGGTTCCCGGGGTGTCTCGTTTCACCAGAAATGCACGTTTTCGTTCTGACTGCACCCCGTGGCCCTCCGCACAGCCAAGCTTGAGTGTGCACTTGTGGCCAGCGCAACAAGAACACACGAGCATTTAACATAAAAATCGACATGTTTGTAGCACTTTGTCACAACTCTAGAGAAATGCTACAGTAGATGTACATGGGCGGGTGTGGTAAATATTTGGCAGTGTTTCACCGGCAGCAGCCCACAGTGTCGTCAGCATTGTATCGTCCCGCCAGAAATGCTTTTGTTTACGTTCTGGGCTGTACCCTGTCCACCAAAGCGGGGCCAAGCTTTGCGGCTACAGTGGCTCTGAAAACAAGATTGGTAGAGCATAAAACACAAGCATTGAATTTACGACATGAACACAACAAACTTGTCATGACTTCTCAGCACTCAAACGATAATACAACTGTACAAGCGAAAATTAAAACAACCGGCATGGCTTTCTTTACATCTGCATGCGCTAGCTTAACGACGTATAAAAAAGTCTGGAAAGTCGCAGTTGTGATAACCTTAGGGATATTCTTCCTTTAATTACCAAATATAAATATCTCCTCATAAGTCATTCCGTGAAAGAAGCTCGAGAACATCGCAGAGCAGTAAAATTACTCTTTGTTGCGAAATGGCAATGCACGGAAGGCAGGCTTTGCTTGCCATTGGAATTAGCCTGAAGAAAAAGATAAAAGACAAGCTAACATTCCTTGATAGAACCTTCCCAGTTGTAAATTCCAGCTCATACGACTTCTGTTGGGCATGTGGCTTCTGCAGGCAAAGCCCTTTCACAGCGACAGATGATATGCTGCAGGCCTTCATGACCTCTTCCCCTTCAATGAGGCATGGTATCTGTGTTTCTTATAGGCGTCTATGTGGCGCATGATGCCACTCAGCAACAGTGATTGCGAAAAAGGTAGAGCCATCAAGTGCTAAGCCAAATATGAGCTGACGGGAAGGACGCACATGTGCCCAGGGGTTCCTATACTGTTCGTGAGTGCCATATTGAGTCACGTTGCACACCGCCTATAGGCGACGAAACTTGCAAAATTGCTTACCTGCAGACTGGTGACTTTCTAGTTTTGTGTTCACAAAGCGTGAGTTATGGACGACACAGGGAATTTAACTTACAAAATGTGCATTGGCAAAGAGTAAAAACAGACCTGGTTTGCCAGTCTTTCGGGAGATCATGAAGGAGTCTGACCATCTAAGTGCTGAAAGAGATATCCTGCCTAATTGCAGTAATATGGTCCCATTATTTAAGGGCGCAAATCGTGAATAGGGGGCGTTTACAATAGAATTCTAGGCATGCCTGTGTGTATGTAGCCTTATTGACACTGGTGCAACATTATCATTGTGTGTCGTTTTGTACTACAAAGCATGCAAGTTATTTTTTCTAGATTCTTTCTTTTGTGTCATAGCATTGGTGCATGCCTGCCAGCTTAGAAGTAAACTTTTTTTTCTTCACTGTAGTACAGGTGCAGTATGTTTCTTTTTCCTTTTTTTAATGACACGTAAAATACAACTTTGTCAGGAAGGAATCACCAGCTACGAGGAGTAAATTCAACTGGAGGACTGTCGTGTGGACTGAAGCGCTGTGGTAGCTTAGTGGCTGTGACATTGAGTGGCTAAGTAAGAGGTTGTGGGTTCGATCCCAACAATGGTGGCCGCCTATCAATGGGGGAATAATGCAAAAGTGCTTATGTACTTCGATTTAGTTTCATGTTAAAGGGTCCCTGAAATGGTAGATGCATTAGGTATAGCTAAAGCTGATCATTCGTATCACAATTTGTGTGAAGCGTCTCATATTAAGAGAGCTACGGATGATTACAAGTTGCTCTCCTCCATAGTCATGCACTTTGTCCTCAAATCGTTTGCCGAGTGATTGGGGCTAAGCTCCGTCTTCACTGACTCTGCGTCATGATGGCACATCGTGTCGTCTACTTCCGGTTGTCCAGGAGCGAGTGCGCGAAGCCCTTCTGCCAGCTGCTTAGCAGTCGACCCCAAGCTAGAGCTATCGAAGCAGCGTGCGTTGCAAGCATTCTGTCGCAGCGCCGAATGTGTCTGGTATTCCGGTAACCACAGACGAGCTGGGTGTTTCGATAGATGGGTGGAGGCATAAGCTCAAGCTGATGAAACTTTAGCGCAGACGTACGTGAGCAGCCTGATCGGTCTCCATGGTCCAGCCACCTGGTGGCGCAGAGTTTAAGCAGCCAAGCAAAAGACTGACATTGCTCTAACCAAGTGTAAAACATTTTACACATTTACGAAAACAGTGTGTTAACAATTGCGCTCCTGCAAGAAATTTACGACAGCAGCAAAAAAGAATGCACTGCATTACTGCTACTGTGTTTGGTTGAGCCCTGTGCCACCAGGTGGCTGCACTGTGCAGACTATTCACGTTTGTGCTTCTGCTCATCCCGGGAAACGGCACGGTCAAACAGCCTGGCCTATTACCCTTGCACTTGCATTTATCCCAATACCAGACTCGCAAAACACTATTGCGTTAGTAATCCTCCGGTGTAAAGTGATGGCTGCAAACATGCAAATCATTGCGCCGATCGGATACGGCTAGTCTTATGCATTGCAGCCACTCCACTCATGTGCTGTCTTGCAGAGGGACAAGATGTTGCAGCTTGACATATTGCCAGTTGCTACATTTGCAGCCCACAACGCAACAAATGCGATTCATGGTGCTAACGAAAAGACTGACTGACACTGACCATGGAGCTCTCGTCAAGACGGAACACATTGTAACACAAGCAGATGACACTTGCTGTGGGCGAGAAGTGCTTAAGTGGACTGAGAAATTGTTCTTGTGCATTCTCTTTCTGTTACTTTCTTCTTATAGAAACAAATTAACATTCCAACTATTATTAACATTTGTTCACCATAAAGTTGGAAAAATTATCGATGACGCACCCTGGGCAGCCAACTGGATAGCTCGCCCTACTGACGTCATTAGGGCAATTTAGGTCAAATAGGTAGGGGCAGCTGAAAAATCAGTCGAGCGGTATGCTGCGATTGGCAGCGATGTACATTTTTTAAACCTTATAATAAATTACATGCTTTACGTGGAGCACTTCAATGCATCAATTAATTATCAGAAGGACCTACTCTAACGACTCAGTACATTTGTACAAAATCGTCAAAATCATTTTAGGGTCCCGTTAAAGAACCACTGGCAGTCAAAATTAATGTGGAGACCCCCCCCACTTCATGCTGCCTCATAATCACATCATGGTTCTGGCACATAAAGCTCCAGAATTATTTTTTTTATGTGGCATGCCATTTTCATTTGGCATACGCCCAAGGCATCATGGCTACTGCAAAAAACTATAGGCAAGTTCTCTCTTGAATTAAGTATGTGCCCCCCTTTCCTTTACCACATGAACAGCGCCATCCTTTCTTAATTAATACTTTGTCATCATCGTGCACTGAATTAAACACTCCTTGTATGTTGCATGTATGTGCATAATTTTTTTTTGCTTATTTTAGTCCAAAATAAATTATAAACCTTAGATGATTTCCCGCCCAGCTTATTCCAATTTTGACAATTTTTGCAAGACTGTTCATGCCACATTATCTTTCTGGTCTGATAACAATAGCAAACAATTTTAGAGTTCAAAATTGCAAGCTAGTTTTGATAGTGCAGCAACACAAGGACAAGTAGAAAACTGACAGGACATGTGCTGCATCATGGTTTAAGCATGTTTACTGTGGCAGGTCTTTACCCTTTATTGAGGAGCGTTGCATACAGGCAACATTCTAGAAGAATAACTTTTTCTAGCTTGTTTTGGCGTTAATTATGAAATTTCTTGCTAAATGTCTCTGGCCAACACTAACTGACAAGCAGGAAGCATCATTTGTTGGTTTAGAGCAGGAACACAGGACAAAGAAGCTTAGCACATGACTCAGTCTTTTGAAAGCATGATCAGAAGAGACATACCGATGCAAGATCTGCAGTGGTATCATACACGATGTAAAGCAAATGAAATTTACGCCTATGATTCACATAAGACGAGGGCTGTCTGTAGGAATTCCAAACGAAGCCATAGGCAGCTTGGGGGGAAGCCCACTTCCAGTTTTCTGCCTGTTGTTTCCTTCCCATTGCTAAAAGAAAGTTTCTTCAAAATTTGTTTTTTATTTTGTTGAATGGGCTTATTCTCAATGTTCTTTGCAAACTTAGAAAGAAAATAAACATTTCTCTTGGGTGTTTATATGTGCCATCATTAATGGTTAAGAGCAATTCAATGTGAACAGGCATAGAAAGTAAAGGTGAAGCATGCATACTCTATCGTGCACGCACCTGCGCACACTCGTTTTATCAATTCTGGAATACACACCTCGTACACAAAACTACAACCAAGAAACACTTCCAAACATAAAGTCAAGAAGTCAATCCGAGAACTACGCTAAAGAAAATACCTGGCTTCGCGCATCACCAAGGTGCTGTGTAAATTGTGATGAGGTTCCAGGAACAGTGACGAAAGACATTAACTGCCCACTGTGGATGAAGGCGTTCAACTGTAGAAGTGTAGAAGAATAACGTGTTCTGAGGAGGTGCTTGGGATTTACCCACGAGCGTATGACGTGAACACAGAGGTGGTATTCGGTGCCTGACTGGAGATGCCCAGACATGCACCAGCTTAGGATGCAGAGCCTCACGAGCCCCAGGCATGAGAAGGAGAAGCCGAGGCCCTTAGTCCATCAGGCTGCCTCTTGCGCCGTTGGGATCCTCCTTCATGGGCGTCTTAAACACACTACCAAGATCCGCTGTGGTCGCTTAGTGGCTAGGGCACCGTGCCACTAATCACATGGTTGTGGGATCAAATCCCCGCCATGGTGCCCGCATTTTGATGGGGGCGCAATGAAAGAGTGCCTGTGTACCATGCATTGAGCGCACGTTAAGGAACCCCTAGGCGGTCGAAATTAATCCGGAGTCCCCCACTATTGCCTGCCTTATAAGCAGGTGAGGATTGTGGCACAAAATAACCCCAGAATTTTGAACACAATGCTTCCACAATGTTCCAGGCTTAGGCCACGATACACATTGCAGTTTTTCTTTATCATGTCTTGTTTGTTTGCTGCTGCACAAGCATGGTCGTATCTTGGTTCTTATCTTGCTTGCGATGGCAGCAGGAGCAACTTGTGCTTTCTGTGTTCAACACTTCTTTGCACTTGTCTTGTCGCGCTACTGAAACCAACTGTGAATCCACTTCATCTCACCCCTGTGTCCACCCTTTTGCAAGATTGCAAGCCTTATGGTGCCTCTGCTTGTGAATATCAAGGAGGTCCATACAGACTGCAGGCTAGATGGTGCATGAACTCTGGATAGGGCTGCAGATTGAAGGTTAAAGTGTGCAGATTGTTCCGGCAATGATGGTCTTCAGTTATTAAAAGTAGAGATATTACTTTTACCCCTTATCTTCACTTTCATTCTTTTGGGTCAAGTAAACAGTTGCAGTTATGAGTTAATGTATGTATAAGTGCAATGAGTTTTGTTTTTTCTCTTTTGCTATGTTGCATGTTATTCGCACTGGAACATTCAATCTGTTTTTCCTATCTTTTTGTCGCTGTGCGCACTATTGCTTATTTTTGGTTGCATAGTTGTTTTCATTAATAGAGGAACACGTATATGTGCAGCCCAGTTGTTTTGTGCTAACTGCTGCTCTAGACTCACTAGTGTAAAGGTACAATCACGTCTAGACAAAAATGGCTTTCTGACTATGTTCCCAGCATCAGTGCTGTTAAACTAAAGAGAAAGTGGTTTACACAGTTCCTTTTTAAGTGGCAGTTATTGTTCTGCAATACTAGTGAACATGTAAAATAGTGCAATAATGGGCAAATATCTTGGTTGTCATGGCCACAACTTGGTTGTGGCCAACATAAGCAACAACAACAAAAAATAGTGAGGCCAAACTGTGCCTTCCACAGCGCACTCCGCTAAATTATGTTTGTTACGTCACTGGTCCATGCAGTGGCATTGAATTGTTCCTTCTGTTTGCAATACTTCTCGTGCAGTTTTGGCCTGTGATACCCTCTCCACCTTAACAAATGCAGCCACAGTAGCAAGCTGTTTGAACATCTTTATACTGAACCCTGCAATGACCCTCCCTCCCCCCCCCCTCTCCATGAATGTGGGTGCACTGACATTGCTGTGGGCTACATCACTGCTGCCTAAATTCCTTAAGTTCAACTACCAGTGTTGCCTTGTCGAATTTGTTATTATCTTTGAAGGAAAGGGATCTCGGCAGATTTGCAGCTTATGACTTATTCGGAAGATATTTTGAAGCCATCATCCAATTGGTGGACTCAAATAAATAGGAAAGGCCAGTGAATACTTTTGGTAGTGTTTCACCTTGTGCATCTACTACAGTGGTTGTGCAAGTTGTGAAAATTTTAAAATATTTTCTGCTATGCTTCAAGCTAAAAAATTATTTTACCGTCAGAGCTGCTTGACGCTGTTCCACAGTTTCAATTAGCCAGCATTACTTTCTTTACTGTTCTTATTTTGCACATATTTGAGTTCGTTGAGCGTTTACCAAGCTGATAGAAAACACAGTTCTGCTAAAAAACAGATTACTGCTCCAAAATGTAGTATTCTTGTGCCCATGGTAAAATAAAATGTCAAACAAATCTGAAATGTTAAATCATCCTTCCAAAAAACTTTTAATGTTTTCGTTGTTCCAAGAAATGACTCATTTGCATGGAAAGTTGTGAATGAAGAGGCCATATAAGTATTCCAAGATTCCACTGGCATGCGACAAACTTGCCCCATGCCTTGAGCACATCTGCACACCAATTTTTCTATAATTCCTGCCAAAATGAATATGTGAACCTGCAGCAGTTTTATCCAAAGCTGTGCTTGTGTTTGAGTGCATGCATTTTATGTGAACATTAGATATCAAGCAAAAAGTGAGAGTATGTCAGAGAATAAGTTATTGTTGGCTTATGCAATCTTTCAGGCCAGGCAGCCTCACCTTGTCTTGTCTGCCAGGATTTGAGGGCTTTCAGCTTGAGAAGCTGCTTCTTTATTTGTGGAAGTGGAAATGACTCATGTCCATTGAGTACCTTTAGCTATTTGTTTCCAGTCTAGTTTTAATACTTCATCATTACTGCACCACTACCATTTCCTCACTTAAGAGGAAGCTTTAGCTCGGGACCAACCCCGATGCGGCCTATTCAAATACATGTAAAATGCAAAAAAAACGTTTTTCTGAGATAACTCCTGGACCGGTTTCAATGAAATTTGTTGCATTTTAGAGAGAAAGTTAAATTCTAGTAACTGTTGGAAGCAGAATTTCGATTTAGGGCCTGAATATTGTTTACAAATTTTCAAAAATTCACTAGTTTGAAAAAAATATAAGCCTGAAGTCCACAAATTAATAGCTCCACATCAAAAACAGATATCGTGGTTCTGTAAACGGCATCTATTATATCATTGAAAGTGGACAAATTAAATATGTCATTCTATATCTTACATGAATTTCTTACGTTGTTTACAAGGGTTCTTCTGCAAAATCTGTATTTCCATGATACTAATTTCTTTAGATTCATGTGTAATGTATCAATTTTGTCCGCTTTAGATGTACTATTAGATGCAATCAACAGAATTGTGTCATCATTTTTCATTGCTGAGTTATAGAGTTTTAAACTTGATAGTTTCTTTTTCTGAAAATGTTCGATTTTTTCCAATTTTTAATAAAGAATTGACAGCCTAAATCAAAATTTCGAAACCAACACTCACTAGATTTTAAGTTTCTCTTTTAAATACAACAAACCTCGCCAAATTCGGTGCAGTGGTTGCCGAGAAAAACGAGTTTTCCTTTTACATGTATTTAGGTAGAAACACCTGAGCTAAAGCTTCCTCTTAAGGATGATCTTGGTTCACTTAAATTATCATATGAACACAAATGCTCTCCCTGGTAATATAGAAGGGTTATATAAATTGTTATTGTCCTTGTTTAGATCTGTTCCAGACATAGATGCCGAGTTTTCAACCTGGCGGGGGGCTGGCACCAATTTGCGCCCTCTTTTCTTTTTTTCACTTGTCCTCCTCTCTCTCCCCCCGTGCATGTTCCTTGGCAAGAGGTGCACAGGCCGAGAGGCAATATATGTAAACATCAGTTTCCTTTAGTTCTAAAGTCAGGCAAATATGCAAAAGAGAATGACCGCATGGTTCTTAAGATACTAAATAGATAAATGAAAAAATAAACTGAAAAACATGTAAACTCTTGGTAGACATTCATAACGCCCTTAATAAAAGTGGGAGAAAAGACTGGGCAACATGAACATTTCCTACAGAAGCTGGCAATTAACATTACAAAATAATTACAATACCACCAATAACCACTGGACAATACAAACATTTCGATAAGCTAACAATGCAAAAATTAAAAACAAATCTTAAAATCTTTGAATACTTTGCAGTACAGACATTTCCACAGTAAGCTAACAGTATGAAATCTAATGACAGATCTTCAACTGTAAAAATTCAACTTCAAAATGTAAACGAACTACTAAATTCAACACAAAGCAAAAAGACAACAATACTCAAAAGGCAGAGCTTGTAATAACGAAGTGGCAAAATGCAGATTTTATGGAAGGGGATAAATTAAGGTCAGGGGCTGTGACACAGCAGCACAGCATGAATAACATGCACAGCATGAACATGCACAGCATGAATAAAGCTGGGTCATTACACTGTGATGAAGTTCACTATCATTTTATACAGTGGCTACTGTACAATCTAGAATGTGTGTCTACGCATATTTGATCTCTGAATAAACTCATGTGCGATGTCACTGAGATTTATTTTTCGGGCTAGCTCTTTGTGCCCATGGAGAACTTCTATGTGATTTAACAGCGCTTGTCCCATTTGTTGACCTCACGTACGTTTTTACACGACACAGGCCTGAGAACTATCTCAGATGTGCATGACATGAGTGGGATAATTCAAACAGTTTTGACAAGCTTAGCCACCTCGGGCAAAAGATCTCACAGCTAGCTGATCGCAGTTATGGCCTGGAAGCATCTCTACAACATCCTGAAGCATTTTCAAGGGTGTATTGTACTGCCTTGCTATATCTATGAGCATACTACGGTGAACATTGCTGTTCAGACTCAAAAGCTTGTCCATAGAACTTGAACTGGTACATGCTGTCACCATTCCCAGTAAAAAACTGCTCAATGTGTGTCATGTGCTGCCACGTTTCTGGTGGATACCTGTCATCAGGCGAGGAATCTACTGTGCCCAATACCTCGTAGAGTTGCTGGCAGTACATGTCCTTGGCCGAAGGAAATACGCAAAGTGCAGATCCGTCATCATACCGTCGTTTGAATCTTCCTTTGCCTTGGTGCAGGAGCTTCTTTAACATTGAGTACCAATTCACGCACCTCTGCATGTGGTTCGTTCCAAAGTTGGCAAAATCCTTCTTTCCTAAGTGCACTAAGACTCTCCCATGAAGGTGACCATTTTTTCTGCTTGATCAAATGTCAGTGCTGCTTTCCGCAATGCAGTACTTACTGTTTCTGATAGCAAAAACACGAATATCAGGAGCCCGAGGATGAAGCAGGTGCCGAACTTTGACAGCGCATCCAAATATCCACTGGCTTTGGCTCTGGTGCCGTTCTGTTCTTGGGATGCTAAGGCATGAAGAAATGAGATCAGGTGGCTATAGCTCTGGTCTGTTTACTTCAGAGAAGTAGCCCTTAGCATCCCCCTCGTGTGACAAAACTTCTGCAAGTTACGCTCTCATCTTCTTTCTGAAATGCCTGGAACCTATTACACTCTTTGGGGAGCACATAGCAAAGTTTATAACTTCTGATATCATGCCCAAGAAATTGACACATTTCCACTTTCTGACTCATGTCCTGCAACATCATGTTAAGTATGTGCGCAAGACAGTGTATATACAGTACTCGTGGCTCCTCCTGTTCTATGAGAGCTTGCAGCCCACCGTGCTGCCCTCTCATATCTGTAGCACCATGATAGCATTAATCACGGCAATTGTCAATGCTAAGATTAAAACGGAAAAGGATGCCCTTTAGAAGGGCAAGAAGACTGGCCACTCTGGTGTCTGCAGCATTATAAAATCCACAGAACAGCTTATGTGTTTCGAAGTTCTTATAGACAATACGAAAGCAGATAGACGCTTGCTCCTTGGAATATATGTCTGCCATTTTATCCATGATCACAGCAAGGTGCCCCGCTTCATGAAACTCATTTGTGAGTGACTAGAAAACAGCATAAGCCAATATTTCCGACATTTCGTTTAAAATGTCATGGTAGAGCCACCTGTACTTGGTTCGAGAAAGCCACGATTGCAGTTCTGAAGGTCATTGACATGCAGTTCCTGGAGCTGTCTTAGATTACTTTCTGCATCATCATGACCACTTACTGTCAATCCCTGGCATGCTATGTACTGCAATGAGGATAATGTCGCTATCAGTTCTTTCCTTGCATTTTCCATTTCTTTTCGTTTCCCAATTACACAAGCAGTTGCCATATTAACCCCCTTTTCACAGCTGTGGTTCTGCTCGTGGCCACATGGTGCAGATTCGAGGCCTCATGACTTTTAAATCTTATTTTCTTCCAGTTAGAAAACCCATTTTTGCAGGAGTGTCAAGCAAGAGTCCTTATCCCTGGAACTTGAAGCATTTGGAAGAAAAATGTTCATCTCACGAGCAGCGCCACAGGTCTCACAAAATACCTTGACCACTGACACGTCATACAGAAGCCATTTGTAGGCATGTTTCCAAGCTGGTTCGTAATGTCATCTTTGTTGTGCTTTAATGTTATGAACTTGATCCTCACCAACAATTCGCAAGTGTGCAGAGGCAGTGGTTATACAGTGGCAAATTTCGAGCTTGTGCCGCTAACGTTAACCTCAGTAGGTTCAGAAGCGGACGTTGAAGGTCCCATGTCAGGTGGTTTGCATCATCCTCTTGGTCTGTTCTTCGTGATGCGACGTCTGTCCTTTGTTTTTCACAGTTTCCTGAAATAGTATACCAGGATGGTAAGACCAAGGAATGGAGTGCCAAAAGCATGTTCCAAGTTTAAGATAAAAAATTGGGAGCCAGTTCATTCTGTGAAGGTGGAATGCCAGCGAAGCTGTCATGCTCCCAAATTCACTCCCAAACCATGGTGTTAACGTCATTGGGTAGCAAAGCCAAACGAGTCCATGAAACAAAACACATTTGTTTGTAATTAACAATTGAGCATACTTCTTGGTAATTAGCTTAATGAAAGTTGGACGGACT
Source organism: Dermacentor variabilis (assembly GCF_050947875.1). Lineage (NCBI taxonomy): Eukaryota > Metazoa > Arthropoda > Arachnida > Ixodida > Ixodidae > Dermacentor > Dermacentor variabilis. The sequence continues at coordinate 48,005,878 of NC_134573.1, forward strand.
ACAGTTTTATCCTAGCAAAAAAACATGGGGCTGTCTGTTTTCCTCCCGCAGAAGCCTATCTATTGACAGCAGACGGGAATTATACAACTTCACTGTGGACTACCCAGCTTTGAAAAGTAAATGAAACTTGGTGTAATGATAGTCGCCTTAGCGGCCAATTGTCATATAGTTTTTTTTGCATAGTTTTGATAAAACAAGACTTGCAGCCATTTTCTGCAGTGCATTCACAATAAAGTTGGCTTTTCTGCAACACGTTTTTGTCCACGTACATTTGCCAACTGAGATGCCCTTTCTGCGAGAGCATACATGTAGCTCATTCATGCGGGGGTTAGAGGTAAACAGCTTTGCTGTAAAATGCAAAAAAAGCACGCCAGTCATTTGTACGTGCTAACAGTGTTGCAGTCTGTACATATAAAGGACAGATAGGTAAAGTTGAAGGTTCTTCTTTCTTCACTTTGGTACCTACCATGAAGCACGCACTGATTTGGTGGTGGATGTGTCGCAGGCGGACTTGCAGACGATGGTTGGACAACACACAGAGAAACAAAATAACTTGGTTTATAAAACACTTCAAGAACACTACTGTAGCACACACACAGAAGTAACAAAAGCTTTGCACTTAGCTGCCAAAGCTGACTAAGCACCCAGGGGAAGAATGACTGCTTCCTGTAGAGACCGTGGGAAGAACTGTACTGGAATGTATCGATGATAAGCAGTCCGAGCACACTTCGCAGACCGGTGGGTCCCCCTTTCTTAAGGGATGGCTGCGGGTTAAGTGTGTGTGGCTAGTTCCCAGACCCGTATATACAATTGCTAGTAGGTACAGTGGGGCGTGGCACTTGTGGAGACAACGAACGGCGGCCTGTGGGCTGGGGCTCGCCAAGGCCTGCGCGTGCCAGGGGAATATAAGATCGGCTGTGACACCTCCTGGCATGCTTCGGCCTCCGTGGCCCCAACCCACAGGCCATTTGCTTCCAGCTTTCATCCCCCGCTACCGCTTGGGTGCCCTGGAGATCCTGCGCTGCCTGCTTTAATATAACCTCAGGTGCTCTCCTGAGGCCTCCGTTTGCCGGTTACATGTGCCCTCCTGGAGCAGTGCTTGTAAAAAAATGGAATGTATCATCGCGACTAAAAAGCGACCTGCGACTTGTACAACACCAGTCAGAACCTTGCCCCTCCAGACACAGCAATCACCAAATGGGGCGTCTGTGCCTACTGCCTCACCACGCGGGCAGCCAGCGGTGGAGCGTAAACAAACTGGACCACACTCCGCTATGTCGGCATGCCTAGGGGACAAACGCATGCAACACGCATTAGGAAACCTCCTCTGTAGTGTCTAGGCAGAATCAAGGAGCAAACGCACCCAGATTTTCTCTCTTGCACCTACTCTTACTCGCACCTGCACAGAAACGTCGAGCACCGTGAGGAACGCCACGCCCCACTGTACCTACTAGCAATTGTAAAAACGCTTCCCAGATGGCACAAGACCACTTTGTAGAACCATTCCCAGTGTGTGGCACTCTGCCATTCTCTCATGACGGGTTTAATGCTGTGGAGTTTATTATTGAGTTCACAGTCCCATTCATTTTGCTATAAACATTTTATTTATATTTGCAAGAATGATATGTCATCCCTACTGGGCTTACTTTTAAAGGTAAGTTCATAGTTGATGTTTCGAGTGAAGAGTTGATTTGGTGTTCAGGAAGGGTTTGAAGTCTTAGAAGAGAATGTGCATGAAAGAAACACCTGCACTTATCAAGTGGCTGTTCATTTGATTCAGCACAGAGACTTTGGACAGTAGACATTTAGAGAGCTGCTGTTGCCAGTCCGAATCCCTGATGGATCTGAAAGTGTTGGTGTTGTCATCCTCCTCCATTGTTGGTGTGAGGCAAACCTATGTAGCAGTGGCGATTTAAGGCTGTGGTGTTCTTCTGAACTTTTAGGCAACTGTAGTTCATCATTTGATTTGTCCAAGGCCTAAAAAAAAGACATGATGCCCCCTGACCCCATTGCTAATCTCCGAAGGGGGGAGGGGGCGAGGGCTTGAGTCCTTCAGCCCCCTTTTAGTTGGCGCCTATGCTTCCAGAAGGTCTGTCATGCCAACCTGTAATTTTTAAAGATGGGCCTTTCCTTGTTGGAACTTATGCTTGAGTCCTACACCTATTGTCTGGCATTTTCTTTCATTTCCTTACAGTGTGAATTTACTTCTAAACTAAATGAAATGTCATCCAATTATTTTTTTCATTCTGTAATAATTCTTTCAAGCTTTGTATTGATGCATGTAATACCACTGCCTGCTTTATTTTGTTTATCCCCCTAACTGGTGGTGGATAGAACCATCTTCCCACCTGCGATACTGCTATCACCGACACTTTGCCCTTCAGGAATTCTCCTCTTGACAGTGTTACTAGTGCCTATCCACATTGTAATGCCAGTGGGCCTTGGTAGCCCGAAAAAAAAATAAAGAACACAAATAAATGAGTGTCGCTGTTGTGCAGGCATGGAGGAGTTGGAGGAACACATTCCCGAGGAGGACCTGGCTCCAGACGCCTTCTATGGGGAACTGGGTGATGAGGGGCAGCCGCTGGAGCGATGGCTTAACGACGACGAAGGTCCGCTGGTCTTCTACCGTGTCAACTCGCAGGTGGGCACGTTACACCTTTTGAAATTGCTGGAGACATACCGTAAAAACCGGAATATATATGTGTTTATCACAGCACAGAGCAGCAAAATAGCGAAAGTAAGCGCATGTGTACACATGCGCGTATCTTGTTTGTTTCGCCGCTCAGCGCCGTTAATAAGGTGCTGACAAGCACGCGGTCGATGGTCCCGTGATACTGTTAAAAATTGGCCGGGTGCACATGCGAGCAGCATTTAAATAAATACTGTCACTATTGTGCATGAGTTGCATATGTTTCAAGGTAAGGGTGTCTTTCAGTACTTTTGCCATTGAAAAAGATTTTTTTCATTTTTAGAATTTGTTAGTTGGGGAATCGACCTAGGTACATTCCGGTCCGACCTATAGTCCAGTTTTTACGGTACTCATTCTCATCACCAGCCTGCTTTTCCTGTCATGTATCACATGGCCTTGTCACATGCCTGCCTATTTTTCTATTCTCGGAGCTCCATATACATAATCCTCTGCATCCCCAGACAACATGTCCCTTTCCTTGGTGCCCACCCTGTTAATCTAACAGACGACCAGTTATCTGCTGGAAGCATTACAGGGCTGGTGCAACTCACTGCTTCCTTTAATCTCAACTTGCATATAATTTACATACATTGCTTTCATTTCCCTAACTTGGTGTGAACAGACAACGATACAGAGAAGGCAAACGAATAAGAATACGAGCCTTTCTAATGTTTATTGTGTGTCTTCTCTGTGTCCTTGTTTGTCCACGTTAGAGAAATGAATGCATACCAACTAGCTCAGTTCAACATATTACATTTGCTCTCTTATGAATGCTATGGGATGGAAAACTTTATTGAGGTTCATCGGAACATGCAGTAGCACATAGTGGGCCGCTCCCAGAACAGGACAGAAAGGCCTAGCCTGTCTGCCACATCACGGGCCCGTTGGACTGCCCATAGTGGGGCTTGAAAACTGGGACTGAGTAGGGCAGCCTCCCACTTGGCCAATGTATCGTCTTCATCACCCTGTAACATGGGGTACCGCCAGAGCATATGTTCCAAGTTGGGAAAGTCTGAGCAAAGCGTGCAAGTGTTTGACGTTTGAATTTCTGGATAGATCCGGTGTATGAGTGCGGGGCTACGGTATGCCCGGACTTGAAAGAGTCTGAGTGTTAATGCCTGAGGCCTGTTGAGTTTACTGTGCGGCGGCGGATACTTCCGCCTCCCCAGGTAAAAGTTCTTTGTAGGTTCGTTTTATGAGGCAAGGGGATCCCTGTTGTCTGGAAACTCACCATCGCGCCTCCCGATAGCTATAACAATTATATGGACATTCTACTGTGGCTGCGTATAGTGAAGCTGAGTGTGGTTGCGTGGCCTCTATTTTGAAAGTGGCCTGTGGTTGGTACAGAGTTTAGGTGCGGCAAGGCCTGATAACTTTGTGTGCACTGTGTTCTTGCCACTTCATGTTGAAACAAGAGGCAGCATGAAGAGCAATTCGCTCGCTGCTATTGCCACTCTTCCTCACGCCAGCATTTTGACAGAGAGTGTCCACAGTCATCATGTGAGATATGTTAATGTTTGCCTGTGCACACGTGACACCATGCTCTTTAATTTAGTTAGTAAGCAAATGTTTACAAGTTTGTGTGGCCGATAAGACTATTATCCTTACTTCATATAGCTGTCTAAGAATGTATTGCAATTGATCGTTCGCCCTTCAGGCGAAGCTGAGTATTTTTCATTCAATTGCTAGTCAAGTGGCACTTCGCTTCCTTTTCTAGTTTCTCTGTTGTTTTTACTACCAATATAAAATAGATGATTACCATACTTGATTTATTAGATGTAGCTAAAGTTTCCACACCCAAATCCTATATTACCTTAAGACCCCTAACCTGGCTGGATAGGGAATTTCGGCTTTAGATTAGAATTTGTATATTGCCGTTAGGGGAGCACTCTACCACAAAAATGCATGTGCAACTCTGGCAATTTTTGATGTCCACTGATCTTAATAAAATTTTCAATATACATTCTGTTTTGCACTCTGATTGTCTGTGCCAAATAATATGGCTGCAAGTAATTTAGTTTTCCTGAAAATAAATTTTATAGATTGGTTGCATGTTCCCGACCTGTGACTTTTTACTGGCCACCCTGTGTTTGTGATGTCAGAGACTACAATGCTGCTTTTGCTGAAATCGTCGCTGAAATCGCCGCGGTCTAGTAGTTCGGCAGATCTGTAAGAGCTCCCTGCGTTGTCAGGAGGCGTCACGAGCTTCACTTCTTTTGTGTTAGTGCCATGTGTACTGTGTATTTACATTATCGTAGTGTAGGACCTGACATCATTGACTCATTGTGACGCCACACAAAGCAGCTACCCGTTTCAGTTTCGGTCTCTTGTTTATGTATTGGTTATTTAAAATTTTGGGTGAATTTTAAAGCAAATTTAACCTACCTACAGGTGACAGAACTGTCAATGCCATTTGAAAATGACAATATCCTAACAGGGTTAAAAAATGCCGGAGTTGCCCTCTAAAGGTGTTTAGTGTTAACGGAGATAAAAGCAAGTGAAACGTGAGGCAATGTAATAAGGATGTAAGCTGCCCACTTTGCAGCATACCTGCGGCCTCGAGATGCAGTCTTGGGGCCTTGACCATTGCTTATGTGTGGCATTCCTCCGCTGCGTTCTCCTAAACAGAAGTCACGCAATGATTGATTACATCATCATCGTCAATTTGTCGTTCTTGTGTCATTGTCAGGCCACCTCGTCAATGTTACTCTCACCGTATGACAAAATATAATTCAAGATCACAACCACTGGGAGTAAAATTCATGCCTCTGTGGCAATGCGCAGTTTACAGCCTGGTGTTTTGAAATTTGTGTGGTGCTGTTTGTGTGCCATGCAGCCTCTGAGAATAGTCATATCTGTGTGAACCTCAAAGGCCCCGATGAACAATACAGCAGCAAATGAAGACTATATCGGCGTGATACTACTTTGCAGGCACAGTCGCTAGCACATGACCTGCATGCCATGCTCACCCATTTGTATTACCCAAACCTGGTGAGAGGACCATTTAGAAGGTGTAAGAACTGTAAAGATTGTTTTATCTAAGGGCTCTGTGAGAGACTGAATCAATGCTTTAATTTATTCTTCTGCAATCTTTTATATATTGCTTGTGAGCAGCATCTGCTTCGCATAGTTCCTCACTGAGTATCACTGAGCTGGACTGTTGTTTGGTTTGTTGGTAACGAGGCTAAGCAAAAAAATAAAGAAAGAAAGGTCAGCACTCATAAATCGAAGCTATGAATTGAATGCTAGGCCTATCTGTTTCCGGACTAGCTGTGCACTGTCGAGGCCACAAGTTCGTGAGGGCGTGGCATTGGAAAGAGGCATGAGGTTGCATGTTTGATTTCTATGTATGGCAGCCTAACTTTTGGTTGGGTAGGGACACATGTACATAAATTTGCTTACTGATATTTCAGACTGTACTCTGCGCTAAAGAAGCTGCAGTGATCAGAAATATCACATTTATTTAATTGTAAGGCGGTCACGATTATAACAGGAGCGTGCAGTTAGGATACCTGAGAAGAAGCAGTTAAGTAGGCACACTAATTGTAAGGCGATATGGAATAGTAGATGAACTGTTCAGACTCTGCGGGGATTCGGTGCGGGTTATGTGTGAATTTCGCCTTATGGCGTGGTGTTACGGCATTGTGGTTTGTGCTGCCATGAAGCCACACCTGAAGGTGAAATTCACATATATCCCACACCCTGCTTTAGCTGTTAAATTAAAAAAAAATTTTTGATGCGGGTTATCTGATAAAAAATACGGTACTGCCTCGCCTGCCAAGTTTTGTTAGTTTGCCACAACTTGCGCTGCCATCTAAAATCTGGATTGCTGTAAATGTGGCGCTGCCGCCATCATATTGAACTTAGTCCACCAGCCTCTATAAGGCGGGGATTGACGTCGAGGCCAAAGCTATTTAGAAAATATTTAGCCCAATATTCGAATAAATGCAGTAATTCAGTGCCCTCCATTACAGAATCTGTCATGCCACGTGTAGATAAATAAATCGAGTCAGGCCAGCAGCTTTTGATGACTTTTCTATTACAGGAGAGGGCCCAGAAAATACCATGAAACGCACAACGACAGTTAGGGCATGAAACACAAGAAAAGTATTTCGGCAGTAATTTTCTCACCTAATAACTTTTTGCTGCCAAAGAAATAATAATGGAATTCTTAAGTTACCCACCAGCCTAAATTGATGTTATGTTTCTGCAATGAACTTGTTCCCTGTCCTCCACAATCTGTGTTCGTTTAGTGGGGAACAGTGTGCTCTATACAGCATGTGGTACCTGACCAGGTTTTAAGGACCTGGGTGCACTTCCTGTGTATTGTAGGACATCATATACAAGGCGAAGAAGAAGCGCCCCAAGATGGTGGGCCGCTACCTGATGGGGGATGTGCTGGGGGAGGGCTCGTACGGCAAGGTCAAGGAGGTGCTCGACTCGGAGACACTCTGCCGGCGAGCTGTCAAGATCCTCAAGCGGCGCAAACTGCGCAAGATCCCCAACGGCGAGCAGAACGTGCAAAGGTGGGTGGCTCCAGGTTTTGCGTACGCATCTATTTATTTATACTTCATTTATTTACGTAATACTGCAGACCAAAACAAGGTTCCAAGCAGGAAGGGATAATGGTAGAATCATGAACATGGAAACAAATAATAAAAATTTCATAAACATGCAGCGTCCAAAATTTTTAGTCTGAACCATTGTACAATAAAATAAATAACAGGAATAATAAATAGACAACCAATTTTTCGAACATACATGATATTTCGTACGCCTTTATGGCATCGCCACGTATCCCAAAAAGCCATTGTATAAAGACAGCTGAAATTTCGAAGATAAGAACCTTTCGCTGTCAGATTTCTCGACTTTCTGCCATGACCACAGGTCTGAAGCGGCATTAATCAAAGCCAAGACTGCTGCCATTTTGATTATTTCACAGCATCAAACCGACGCTATTGCACACTGATCGGCTGGCAGCTATAGTAGTCCTTTTGTGTTGTCGTTAGGCCTAGCTTGTTCAACGTATGCTACCAACCTTCCTGTTGCTCTGTGCCGTGTTTCTCATTGGAAAAACTGATTGCCGTTATCAACGGCACCAACTCCAACTTTACCATCGTCGCTGATAGCTTCTAAGTGTGAAAAGCACGACGAAGGTCTACAACGGGATAATGCCCAGTTCCAAAAGTCAGCTTTGCATCAATACGGTGGTGTTACGCGGTCCGGTCAAGCATATGCAGTGTATGGCGGTGAAGCACACCAAGCATGGAAAGGGGCCACTGTCAGTATCTGACAGGCCACTGACAGAGTATCTGCTCTTTATATATATATACCGATGCACTGGCATCTCCTGTCACAGTATGAGCACCGAGACGTCTAAAATGTCTACTGCCAGGCCTTCAGTGCTATCTCGGGTGTGGCTGTGGTGATTTTGGCCCTGGAAAGTAGTAAAACGTACGCATTAACTTTTTCAGACCACCCAATTTTTCATGCGTTCTTGTGTTCCCTAGGGTGTCTGAAAAATCGGATGGTGACTCTGTGTGGAAAAATTTAGTGCACACAGTGTTTGGAAATCTTTATGTACAAAGCATTGTCACATGCTCACAACAAAAGGACATGTTTGTTACAGATATAATTGAAATGGCAGTTGGTATGTTGAATTGAAAGATATCATCTGGCATTTTGGTATGTCGAAGCGAAAGATATCAGCTAGCATGATGTTTTATTTGTTGATTGTTCTGGTGTGATGTCTGCAGGTGATGATGCTTTGAAAGCCTGATTGATAATGGCTGAAGATAGGTCAAGGGATCAATTTGCAAGTCTTGTTTCCAGATTTTACAAGGGCGTGGCTTTGCTTTAGGGGGGGCCATGCAACACGTTTCATGGGAAGTATGGACTGTGTCAGGTGCTAAAAGGCATCTGCTCACGATTCTTCTTCAACGAAACATTTTTGGAAATGCTTTGACTGGAAGAAGTTATCCTGATTGAATGTGTCTTGCATGGTTGAAATTGTGTGGTGATTGCCCTACCCTTGCGACTGGCCCCTTCCTCTTTGTAATTCGACAGTGCTGTGTGTCACCTTGCCCACATGAACAATACCTTCCAGGCTCCACTCATGCCATGCTTTTGTATAGGAATGGCTTCGAAATCTCGTGGCATAACATTCTGTTATGCTGCCTATCTTGGAGGTCATCCTGTATTTGCATGTGTAAGGCCAGCACTTTTTTTTTAGGTAGTACAGCCAGGGTTGCCAACTCTCATGGTGAAGAAGTCGAGAAGGGGGAGGGGGGCAGATGAGTGCAAAAGGTCTGCTGAAGAAGGCCGACCCTGTCAGTGCCAAACGCTGCCAGCCTATACCTGCAGCAAATTTGACCAAATTTTTTATTCCTTTTTCCTTGTATTTAAATGCATGGTATTTAGGAGGCATTCATACCCTTAGGTTACACTGGCTACTCTTTCTTTCAGAGAAGAAGTATATAAAGCAGAACCTCGTTGATATGTTCCTGTAATGTAAATTTCCTGGTACCAACATTTGCAATCGAGAACACAAAAAATGACCTAACTTTTGATGACTAATTTTTTATTGACTCATGCGTTTCCGAAAATGGCACCAACGTTCAGTAAGTCGCCAAACTGTGATGGTGCGATACTGTGATAAACTATGACAGTACGATTTTCCAGCCATTAGATTCCATGTAAACAAGAAGATATGCGAGGCATACACAATTGAGAACAGTATATAGCTGCTCACTGCAGCAGCTTCACCATAATACTAACCCGCCTGTCTTACGGGAAAACGTCGGCGCGCTCAGTTTCTCATTTTGGTACCAGCAAATCTACTCTGGGGTCGTCACACGTGGCATTCACAGCTATCATCACCAATCCCATTGCGATAAGCATCTTTGCTTATCTGGTTCACCCCACGTGGTGCCGTCAGAAGCGTAGCACACAGTTTTAATAGGTGATAACCGAAACGTGCTGCTGTTCTCTGCTGCAGACTGTGATAGCATATGTTTTCCAGCTGCTAGATCCTGCACGAACACGAAAAGGCGCGAGGCGCTCGCGATTGAGAATTGCATATACAGTCGAACCCGACTATATCGAACCCGTTTACATTGAATTATTCTGTATATCGAACAATTTCTGGTCACGGTATAGTTACAATGAGTATATATAGCAAAAATTACGCTTACATCGAACAAATATTGCAGTGACTCCCGATATATCGAACCGTCAAGCGGCGGAAAAGTGCCCCCAGAAGTTGGCTTTCCCTCGCGGTAGCGGGGAAACCCGGCGGCGCGGCTCCATCCAACCGCTCTCCCTACCGTGACCGCGCTGCCTCGGGCTGTTCGGGCGAGCCATCGACACTCCCCCTGTCGCGCATAGTGGAGTCTATTAGGCCATATCCTCCCTCTTTCTCTCTCTCATCTTTCACTTCCCACTCTCTCTCCCCTGACGACGCTTCGCCGTGTTCCCTCACGGGTTGTAGAATCAAGCGTCCTTCCTTTCTTTAGATCACTATCTATCGACACTCCCAGCAAAAAAATGATCCTGGCCCGCCTACAGCGCTTGCTCAGACAGCCAATCAGAGGCTCTTGTGCTCTCTTCGTGCAAGATGGCGAAAGTGCGAGTTGTCAGGCTGGTTTCCTGGTTTATCGTGTTTGCGCCTTGTGGGACTTCTCCCGCAGTGTTTCCGTGATGAAGCAGCAGAATTCGCCTTTCGTCGTGAAGCTCAAAATCATAAATCGCGTCGAACGCGATGAGAAGTTGGATGGCCCCGCAGCGTGCAAGATTCCGAGGAGCACTCTCGGCACGGTTAGGGCTAAAGTGACCCGACTCGCAACCCGGTGCCCGTGGCGCCCGACGCGTACGCACGGCCGTGTACGAGGGGTTCTTCATACGTGCCGGTTTCCGCGTGCTCGGTGATTGTAAATTCTGATGAATGCGACAAAGCCGTTGCCGTTGTTGCCGAAGTTTGGAGCGAGCTGTCAAAATTTCCGGAACATTCGAATCAACGGCGGACGAGTTTGTCAGTGCAGATGATGGTGTCGCGACCACGGGAGAGCCCGGAAACGAAGACTACATCGCCGACATCGTACCGAGCACAAATGAAAGTAGGCACGTTGAGGAAAGCAACTACGGTCCTTTGCCCACATCCTCCGAAGTGATTGGTGCACTCGCATTAGTCCGGTGCTTCTCCGCGAATGCGGAAGGTTGTGGCCTCAGCTGCTCAGACTCCTTAGACAACGTGGGGAAGTGCGTGCGTTGCAGGCAGCGAAATTGCCCGAGCAGAAGAAAATGCAGGACTAATTTATGCGAAACTAAGCTAGTTTCTTCAATAAAGTGATTTTATAAATGGTATGTGCTTTTATGACATCCAATTATTTAGCAGGCTTATATCGAATTATGCTCTATATCGAACTGATGGGCGTTTTTTTGCGAGTTCGATATAGCCGGGTTTGACTGTAGCCACCCGTCTCATGCGAAAATGACGGCACGCACAGTTTCTTATTCCGGTCTCCGCCCGGGTCGCCGCCCGAGTCGTCGCCCACCGCATTCACAGCTATTGCCGTCAGACCTATTGCAATAAGCATCTCCACCCATCTGTTTTACAGCGTGTGGTGCATAGTGCTGTTGTAGCGTACTGCACGCTTTTAGTAAGCGATAATCCAAACGTGCCGCCGTTCCCTGCTGCAGGCGCGCAATGTGGGCATCACATTTCGCTTCGGCGGCATCCGGCATCGCTCACCAGCTTGATTTTGTTTTGGTTTTTCGTCACCCTCCTAAAACATCACGTGATTGAAAACAACAAAACGCGTCTCGGCCCGCTGGAGCACCACCAGCTCGATGCGCTGCAACGATCTGTGCGACACTTCGCATAACATAGATGTCGGCATTAGTGTAAAAAGAAAGCTCAGCGGGGAAGTACAATACTGAGCTGCTGCTTGGCACAGGTGCGCGCACAGCTACATGCAGCAGTGAGAAAGATCAGTGTTGCTTGACAATGTATTCGACATGGGGACATGCCAGTTATGAACTGCTGTGGGGCTGAATCCCGCAGAAAGCGATGTACTTAGTGCGCTATAGGTTGGTTATTTTTTGGTTTTGTAGTCTAATCTAAATCGTTATATCCATTGGCCGGACCTTTGCACTTTTTTAAAATGAGGCTTTGAATACATGGACTTCTCTGGGGCTATCAAGGGGAATTTAATTTACTTCGTTATATCCATTAGTTCATTATATCCTGTTTCATTATAATGAAGTTTTAGTGTATTTGACCTCATACCAGTTAAACTGCACAACGCTCAATGCGTGGCGAGCACGGAGTGCTGCACATTTGCGACGTAAAAGAGCAGAAACGGCCTTACATGAGGCAGGTTTATGACTACTAACCGAAGCCTCAAATCACATGCATAGTACTTCTGAGTAAAATAATGCAACCACCAGTGGCCAGTTATGAACATTTTATTCAGTTGTGTTCGTCATTCAATGAATTCAGTTCATCAGCAATCTGCAAAGCTGGTCGTCCTCCAAGCCATCCATTAAGAATGCCCATCACCATGAATCGCTTGGTAAGTCTCAAACGAGCTGAACAAAGCGCATTCAAAATGCACGGCCACAATTGTTCAACGATGCACTGTTAATGAGCCAAAACCATGATGCAGCTAACTGTGCTGCAACAGCTGATATTGTTGAAGCACACTGGGTCTTCTGTGCCTTGTTATCCAATTATTGTGATCCGGTGGGATATGGTGATGATGATGCCATTGTTAGCAAGACGGTAACTTGTTCCATCTAGTGGCAGACGTTCTCGGCGTAACTCGAGGCAAATCTCAAAGAAGGGACTTCTTCTAGGAATGCAGATGCCCGAGGAACTCATTTGCATGTTTGCGATCAGGGAAGGTCTTCTGGGGCACCTTGTATATTGAGTTAACGAAATGACCACAATTGCATGATGCCATTCATACCAATTATGCTATGAAATATGTGCAATGACAAGCATAGGACGTCATTGATGTGATGACATGACATGGACATGTATCTCTTGTCATTCATGTCATGACGCACATGACATATCGTGCAATCTGCTGTTCATATCATGAGATACATGCCATTCATGTCATCACATGTATGTCATCCATGTCAGGTCATGCTTGCATGTCATTCTTATCCTGATATTTATAAAGCTCAAGAAATGGCCCAGATGGCATCATGTCGTTCATAGCATTTCTGTCGTGGCATTGATGTCGTTATATATTATTATGTATGCACACATGTCATGCCCCCACATTGTGCCTGTTTTATACATATCCAGTTGAAGAAACGACCTCGAAGGTATCATGGCCATACTTTTCATAGAGTTGACTTCAAGACACAACGTGAATGCGTGTTAGTGACATCGGTGGGGTGTGTTGTGTGCTACCTGCAATGCAGGGAGATCCAGCTCCTCCGTCAGCTGAGCCACCGCAATGTCATCCGCCTGGTGGAGGTGCTGCACAGCGAGCAGAAGCAGAAGATGTACATGGTTATGGAGTACTGTGTGGCTGTCCTCCAGGAACTGCTCGACAGCGCCAAGGAACACCGGCTGCCCCTGTGGCAGGCGCACGGGTAGGTACCACTCTTCTTCTGCCTCACTTCTGCATTTGGACGTTGTGATCCAGGTTGGCATCTGGTCGGAGTATCGAATACGATCCCTACTCCACAATTGCTTGTTCTCGGCTTGGCAAGTGCCTAAAAGTGGCTTCTAGTTAAGGAACGTAGGACTTGCACCACGCGCATGCTGTTAGTTGCTACTTGTTTTCAATTTGCACAGCGACACCAATCTACAAAAGATCTATGGGTTTCTCAAGTAGAAAATTGCGGCAGAACCCATCTCACAATGACTGTCGACAGTAATGCGTTAGCATTGAATCAATATAGCGTCACAGTGTACTGCCACGATCAAAGCGTGCTATGGACGAGGCAGATACTGCAGTAAGATTCCTCTTTCGAACTTTCCTTAAGAACACTCGGCGGCATCCAGTGCCACTGCTGCGAAGCCTGCATGTGGCCTGCAAAATGCATGGCACGCCAGTACTTGTGAATGCTGCGAAATGCATCGTGCAGCTGTCTCTCGTGTTTCTTTGTGGACACACTGCGCCATCTAGTGGCACTGCTGCGAAGTGCATGCTTGGCCTCCAAGACGAGAAGTGTGGCGTGCCGGTGCATGCAAACACTGAGAATTGTTCCCTTGCTTGGTAAACACTCATTGGCACACACTCGGTGACCCAAATTGGCAAGAGGTTCATTGAAGAGTGGTGCAGCTTGCTAAAACATTGGCATGAAAGGCGTTCATTGAAAAGCGGCACGTACCTAGTGCATTTGTGGAGCAGCCTGCTAATGCATCTGGTTGCTTTCATTTCAGTGACATGATTTGAATTTTGCTCATCATCGAATGAAATTAAGGGATATTTTTCAAACAGTTAAACCCGGCTGTAACAAAGTTGACAAATGCTTGAAAATTTTCATTACAAAGAGGTTTTTGTTAAATGCAGTTTCAGCATGAAAATCCAAAAATAGAAATGCACGAATTAAACAAAGAGGGAATTGGAGGTACTCACCGAAAGCGCATTTATTTGGCGGCAAAAAATGGTGTTATTTTGCCCTGTTGCTTGTCCGTGAGAGATGGCAACACTGAACGCTCGTAAGGCATCAAGGAACACAATGCTGCTCCATCATCGTCTAGCGAGCCTGCGACATGGCGCAAAACGTTAATGGCATCCAGCACTTCCTTCGCGGAAGGCAAAGCTAGTGATGAATTGATTTACAAAGATCCGTCATCGTCACTGTGATATCGGACACTTTCCACCAGTGCCTTGTCCGAGATCTCTTCGGTAGTGACGGCACAGTCGTCCGCATACAAAAAATTGCAAAGCTGCTTGTTGTCCGGGGTTGCTCTATTCGCGCGCAGTGAAACCCAAGCTTTGGCGAGATTGGGCTGGTGTGAAAGCTCCTCCTCACCACTGTCAGTTTCCACAGCCTGAACCTCTTTTGTGATCCAGGCCTTGCTGAAGCAGTTCATAATAATGTCTGCACTTGTTTCCCACTAGGATGCTTCTAGCATCTCAACTGCTTGAAAAATGTCCACCTTTGTTTCCCACTGAAGACAAATGTTCATAAGCAGCTTTTGGATTAGTCTATGCTGGTAGGAACACTTCACACTGGTAATAATTCTTTTATCAAGGGGTGAATGAGGGATGTACAGTTGACGGGTCAAAACTGGAGTTCAATGTTAGACAGCTCGAGGCGTTCAACATGGTGTCATGGTTTCAGTACAGCTGTCTACAAATAGACAGATTCTGCGGCCTTGTTTCTTGTTATCTTTATCGAACTCTCTCAATCAGTCACTAAATATGTCCCATGTCATCCATGCTTTCGTATTTGCCGTGTATATTACAAGCATTCTGTCTGTCTCTTTAAGTAATCAACTTCTCAAATATTATAAAAGCATGAAAAGTCTCAATGAGAGAAGTATAGAGGGACATGAAAAACTCTCGATACAGCTTTCTGTTGCTTAATGCGTGCTACATAAAAGTGTTTTTCGGAGCATCAGAGAAGCCCATGAATACACTCAAAGTGCCTCAAGTGGCCAGTTGCGCAGCATTTTTACGAGCATTTGCAGACTTCTTTCACGCTCACAAAAACACTTTTATGTAGCATGTATTGAGCAATAGAAAGCTGTATTGGGAGTTTTTCATGTTGCTCTACAATTTTCTCATGGACACTTTTAATCTAATTATAATATTTAAGAAGCTTATTAACCCTTTCAGGGTCAATGACGTAAATATATGGCACCGCGAACAAGTCCAAAATGGTCGATGTCGTATATTTATAGCGCCATCTGTAGGTTTAAAAATGCGCCAATTTCCTAGTTTTTTTTCTTTCCTGGCATGTGCTGCCACGGTGTGGGAATACAGGGAATTTTTTTCGCGTGCCTTCCTCTCTCAGTTTTCGTTGCATGGTTTGTTTTAGAGCTATTTTGCTCTGGCGCGTCTATATACTACTGCTCCCACATTGGCGCACGAGTGGCCGGCGGTTGGGGTTTTGTTCCGCGGGCCGTTGTGGTTTCTTGCGCTCGTAAAACTGACGGCTATCCCATTACTGATAACTCAAAGGGCGGCTGCCTATTTCTTGCTCGTTTAGTGCTCACAGGAGTGAGCATAGGAAGGATGCTGCCATGCATGCATTTCCTTTTCTTCATTTGGGGGGGGGGGGAGACTCACGATATCTAATTGCCTCTGGTAGGCGATAAGATAAAGATGAACAGAAATTTGTCACACGTTTTGCTTTTTTAACAGGCACACAACCACACAGTTTTCTTGGGTGTGCTCACCTACACAGTTCGTTTAGGCTATGGATGTAAATATTAGTGTAAGAGCAGGAGCATTTGAGTCTTGTGAAATATTCTTGTGTGCGCATACTCTAAACCTTGAACTGTAACAATGGATCAAGTTTTTAATTCTTATAAGTTTATTTCCTTTTCTTTATTGTCATTCATGAATAAAGACTACATATATATACCAATGCAACGTATTCTTTTTTCTCACTTTATGGTCACCCTAGAACAATTACGGTAAGTTTTTTCGAAATTGGTCCCTTAGTAGAATTGGAATCTGCAATAAAAAAAATCGACCCTGGGCGGTCGCATATGGCGAAAACGATCAACCCTGAAAGGGTTAGTTAAGACTAATTATCTAATCAGGCAGAATTAAAAAAATAATTTGAGTATCTCCAAGTGACAGCAAACATTACCTTGGTTCAGTCCAGCTACATGGCTTTCACATATTTTTAAACTGTGGCTAGGCTTAGCTGGGACACCCTGAATAGATATTTCAGAAATTTCAACATAGCGAAATTTCACTCCCACTGCGAAGGAATAACGATACAATAAATGGAACTTACGCAGACACAGATGTTCAAATGGTTTAATTGCATGAGGCTGCTTGTGCTCGCACCTCTTAAATCGCGCACTGTGCGACCAGAAGCAACTGCCAAAGTGGAGCAGTTATGTTCTGTATAAAGTCCAAGTGCGATACGATCCTATCGCGGCCTGTGCGCTGTGTGCTTCGGGTGTAAGTGAAAGCGTGCAAGCATCAGTGGAAGAGCAGGATGGTGGCTTGATGAGCACGATGCTCTCGCGCGAGCAAATAGAAAGGGAGGAGGGGGAGGCAGGGGGTAAGTTGGCGCACGTATCCTCGTCGCTTCCACTGCCTTCATCATTTAGCAAGTTTGTCTCATTGGTTCTCTCCCAAAGCTGGTCATCCTCTGTGCTCTTCGTTACTGTTTGAAATTCCCGTCACCTCGAAGCTCTCGTCTAAATTAATGCAGTGGGCCCCGCTTTGGTGTTCCTCATCTCTTAGCCTTTGCATTGCATTAAGTCTTTAACAAACACCATGGTTTTTAAGTTTCGACCTGTGTGTGGCCGCAGCTACTTCTGCCAGCTGCTGGACGGCCTGGAGTACCTGCACAGTCAGGGCATTGTCCACAAGGACATCAAGCCAGGCAACCTACTGCTCACAAACTGCGAGACGCTCAAGATCTCCGACCTGGGCGTCGCTGAGGTGAGCCAATCTCTCTGCTGCACAGCATGGCGCAGCAGTTCCTCTAGAGGTCAACTATGGTTTCTTAGCGTACGTTGTTTTCTGGCGATAAGCATAAGTTACTACTGGGTTTTATTGCTGGCTGCAATTCACAGTTGCCAACCAGTAATTCGGACTCGACGAAGACCGCCTAAATGTCAAATAGCCGGGAGTTCGAAATATTGGATTGGCCAGTACATTAGTGACTTTATTCCGCAAGTAACCAAAAAGTCTCGTTGATCACTTTCGGCGATAACTTTCTCAAGATTTCACGTGACCGGCACCAAACGCATTTGCACCTACCAGCGACGGTATTTTTGCACTGTGTCTGTCTTACTGCAGTGTGCACGCATACTGCAAACATGCTGATGTGTTGGCAAGCCATTGGTGGCCCTCTCTGACAGCGATTGCTGCAGGCAATTGGGATTGCACAGGGTGTTCTTTAAATGTTTTAATATCATTGTGTACACATGTATCAATATGCAGTTGACTTCCGTTAGTTCGAGCCTAATGGGACCTTCGAAATTTATCAGATTATCTGGCGGGCCGAATTAAACAAGATGCGGAAAATATGCCAAAACACACTGCTGATTCATTTGGCAGTATTCGCCGTATTAACATGTTCCCGAGTCAAATGCATGCCCATTTTCAATGTGTACAAAGCAGAAAAATAACCTAGAAAGGGCGCTGAAGCTCCTAAACAAAGTAGAAATCAAATGTGCATCTGGTTTTCTAGCAAGAAAAATAGGCAAGGTTCTAATACATGTTGCACATTGGCAACTGGTCTTTTAGTCAGCTTTGCCGCATCACACCATTATTGTGCAGGAAACCATACAGATGCCATGAAATTTGGGTTTTGTGTCCAATTGCACCATGCAGGCAATTTTCAGCCCAATTTCCTAGGGAAGATGACGGCACATGTTAGAATTAGGCAAATACCGTAATCAGACATTGTGAGCTACCGTTATTGCTTGAAAAATATTTCTAGGGCAGGCCGAAAATAGGTGTTTTTGACAGGAGACAATGTGTGTTCAATGCATTCACTGTGTCCTAAGCTCTGCTGAGACAGACACTGCCATTAAAGAGGCTGCTGTTAATATTGGGGCCACCTAGAGGTCAGGCGGGTGCATGCTGACGGGTCAAGTTCGAATTATTCAACAGATGTCAATTTTAAGATTGAAATAACGGAAGTTGGGATCTATAACTTTAACTATAACTCTATAACTCTATAACTCTATATATCTATAACTATAACTCAACACAGTTGCTTGAGCTGACGAATGATTTAGCAGGAGCTTTGGACAAGGGTTTTTCTGTTGACAGTTTGTTTCTAGATTTTAAGAAGGCATTCGATGTTGTCCCTCACTCTTTACTTATAGAAAAATTAGAAATATATAACATAAACAGTACGGTTGTTAACTGGATAAAAGAATACTTAAATTTAAGAAAACAAAAAGTGGTGCTTAATGGCATAACATCCCGTGAAGTTGATGTGTCCTCTGGAGTGCCCCAAGGATCAGTCATAGGACCACTTTTATTTCTTATTTATATAAATGATATTTGCTCTGGTATTTCATCGCAAATCAGGTTATTTGCCGATGATTGTGTTTTGTACAGGACTGTTCATACTACCCATGACTGCAATGTTTTACAAAATGACCTGTACAAGATAAATGAGTGGTGCAATAAGTGGCATATGCACATTAACATGAAAAAAACCGTTCATATGCGTTTCTCGAGGAAAAGAATCCCTCATGTCTTCTGTTACTCTTTAAATTCAACCATGATAATATCGGTTCAGGAGCACAAACATCTCGGCGTTTATTTCACACCTGTTCTTTCTTGGAGCCGTCACATTGATCATATCACAAGTAAAGCATGCCGCATTCTAGGTTTCTTGCGCAGAAATTCAAAAAAGTTGCCACTGGAGACAAAGGTGTCATTGTACAAATCTAATGTCCGATCTGTTCTGGATTATGCGTGTGCTGTGTGGGATCCGTGGGCGGCACGTGACGTCAACAGTTTAGAAAGAATTCAAAATATAGCCGTTCGTTTTGTATATTCAAACTACACTAGGAATTTCAGTGTTCCAAGAGCAAAAGAAAACCTCAGTTGGGAGCCACTTCAGCAACGCAGGAAATATCTCAGACTGAAACTCTTTCATAACATATTCCACTCTCGAACAGGTATAAATCCCAGGAAATATTGTTCCAAGCCTGATTACGTTTCTCAACGGCTGGACCATGAAAATAAGGTTAAAGAAATAGCCTGCAAAACTGAAGCGTTTAAAATGTAATTTTTCCCCAGAACCATAAGCCAATGGAACAAGCTACCATCCGATGTCGCAATGATTCTATCAAATGATGTATTTTCAAACTGTATACGCCCACTGAAGTAAGATAGTGTTTTTGTGTGTATGTGCAAGTATGACAGCATTCCGGGTATATGTTATGTTTTGCCTGCTTTATTTATTGGTTCTTTGTTTCCTTTTCCCCCCCGCTGTAATGCCTACGGGCGCTGTGGGTATTGTGATAAATAAATAAATAGAAATGCACGCACGCCAGCCGGAACCTTTGGTTGTGGTCGAATTAACCGGAGTTGGATTAACAGAAGTCTACTGTGTTGCGCACCTACTAAATAAGTAGTCCATTGGAAGTTAGTCCTTGTCTTTGTCCTATTTTTGTCCTTATGTCACCTTTTCACTATTCATGTACAACTATGGCTTACCAACTAGCCCAGTCATCTACCTTGCGAAGTTACATCTCTGTTCACATGACGACAGAAAAGCAGTGTCCTGGAGAAAGTGTGTTAACATGCGACTGCACTTCACAGTGGCTGCAGGAGTATATTTTTCGCAGCCTCACCCCGACACAAACATTGAAAAGCCATGTGGTATATCACTGCACACTCAAGATGTTTGAACACATGCATGATACATTGCTGCCGCATGTGTGGCTTTCTAGTTCTTAACAGAAGGGGTTCAGGCAAAGAGGCACAGTCTCTATTATTCTGTCCTCCTGAGGCTGAGCAATGGAGCATTTCTCCATTTGTAGAAACAAGGGCACATGGATCAACACCCATATGGCAGTTCAGGCTCCATTTATTTTACCTGCTTGTTCCAGAACAAGCAGGTGGGCACGGTAGTAGAACAGCAACTCCCAGGTTTGTTTTATATGGATGACATTGTGTTGCTTGCTAACAGGCAAAGTGATATGCAGCTTGAGAATTTAGGATGGAAATTTATCGTTAAAAAAATTAGGTATTATGGTATTGAATGAAAACAGGGAACAGATAGTGTCAACACAGGTTCAGGAAATATCTCTGCTAAAAGAACACAAATACCCTGGTGTATGGATAAACAAAAGGAATAGATGTATGGAAACACAGTAAAAAAGAATACCATATTTATTCGAATCTAGGCCAATAGTTTATTTCAAATAATTATATTTGAAACTTTAGGGTTGGCTTAGATTCGAGGATTTAAAAATAAAAGATGCTCTAGCTTCTTATTGAAATTGATAAATATGGTGCATAGCTAGCACCTTCTAGAAAACTCAGTGCTGCAGCCGCTATTAGCCACGCCAGTAGCCAACCGAAACACATGAGCGTCGTCGCCATTTTCACCTGTGTTGTATCGGCATGCGGCATAGCGTTATTGTAATAGCACCAAACAGGCGATGCTATTATAGTGCCGCTTTCACACAAAAAGTTCTGCTAGCCTTAGAGGATTGTCAAATGTCGAAGCAGGGCAGGACTTTGGCATTGATGAGAAAAACATCCATTGTTGGAGGGGGCAATGGGAGACGCTTATTGCGTGCACCGCATTGAGGAGATGGCAGTACAGTAGAATCTCGATGATATGAATCTCATGGGGTCACGAAAAATATTCGTATTAGCCGAAATTCATATCATCGAAACAATTAAAACTAGCTAAATTAAAGAGTCAGAGGTGAACTCACTCAGGCACACATACATAAAAAGCATTTATTTCTTGAAGAAAAAGTCTCTAATGTCCTTCTGCTTCTTTTTCTTTGTCAGGTCACTTAACAGACTTTGTTCAAATCCATAAAAACGCATGCACGTGTCGTCGCTGATTTCATCCGCGGCCATAGCACGCCTCAGAACTTCGAGCGCGTGCAGCGTTTCAGCTGCCGGTGGTGGTCCTTCGCCGTCGCCCAGGTCTAACACAAAGAACGCGACCCGAAGCACAGCAGCTACTTCGTCCGATGGCACGTGGAAAAGCACAAAAGCAACAAAAGTGCCACCGCTTCGAACTCTTCGCGCCCAGTCGTGGCCTCCGCGCTGTCCGGCGCCGCGTCCGCGCCTCTGCACCAAAAGAGAAAGGCAGAAATTGTGTGACTGTGTGCTGTTCTCTTTTGCGGCTGTCGGTGGGGTGGCGTTTATTAAGGCGAAAGCCTTTGCTCGCGGTCGCGCCCGTCCATGCGCTGTAATCGTGCCAACTGTGGCCTCTCCTCCGCGCAGCAGCGCAACCTCCTCCCCTCCTTAGCCACCGTCGCGCCGGGAGGGAGGGGGGGCGCAGCTGCACAAAGCAACCGTGACGTCACACAGTAGCGGTAAAACAAGCGCGCGCGTTGACGTTGGCAGCTGCACCGCCAGAGCCATGCAGGGCTGCATTTTCAGCAGCACGCACTAGAGCGTCTTCATGGCGAATTCTTTTTGCGTCTTTTTCTTGGGAATGAACTAAACTGTCCGCCCGGCATTGACGACGACCTGCCGCTTGTGCTGCTCTCTGCACAGTGGTCTGCTGAGCTTGATGTTGCCTTTTGCAGCCGCGCGCATAACTCTACGAGTCAGAACGATAGAAAGCATAGCTAGTTGGTAAGGATTCATTATGCAAAAATGGGAGTAAGGCATGCAGACATGGACACAAGAAAAGTAGATAACACGAACGCCGCTTTGCCATGCGTTCGTGTTGTCTGCTTCTCTTGTGTCCTTGTCTGCACGCCTTACCCCTTTTCTACGAGTCACTACTTCAGCAGCGGTTTGTGCCTTACGAATAGGTGCCATAACATGTTGCGAAGAGGTAACACAGGTAGCCAGATTATACGGTGCACATGTCTCATCCTTTGATATGTCACGATATGATGTAAGTGTAAACTTGAGGGTCCAAAGCACTCGCTCCACAGGAACCATTACAAGAACGGCCGGTTAGTACCACGTGCTGGTTACTTCTTATTCTATGTTTCTTCTAAACGGCGATATGTCTTTTCATCATTGTCCTTCCTGCATTACATATGCAGCATTTTCCTTCCTTTCAATGGATCCATCGTCCCAATGTGAAAGCTAAGCATGTGCATGCACGAAGCATTAATGCAAACCACTTAGATAAGTATGGCTTTATATGCACCACAATATGTAACTGCAATGTAAAGTGAGCATGTATCGACGCTATGTGGCATGCCTGTGACATCGCGTGACTTCTTGTGCACTAGGTGATAGCTGCAACGGACACCGGCAGTAGCGGACACGATCGCCAATCGAAACTGCTATTGGAATGAGCCCATAACAGCTGACGCTATAAAAATGGCTCTTGGTGTCCAGCAACCAGAGAAATATGGCTGATCCAATGAAAAGCCATTTTTGGTTTGCTCTGGGACCTGTGCTGCCATCTGGGGGTACGATTAATGTGCGTTGGTACCCCATCAAAGCAAGAGCTTTCAAAGTGACGAAATAGGAGCTCTGCTAAAGTGTGAAATTCTGTTGTAGTCCTCACCACAGAATTAACTGAAACTAGCGGTGCTTATCTAAGTAACAATGTGTCTTTGAACATTTTTTGATGCTTGGGATGATTTAAGGAATAAGTAAAACCTAATATTATCTGGGTGCTTAGTGCAGTAGTCTTAAGGTGACTTCAATGTTCAATATATCAGACATTGCCATGCTGACTTGCAAATATGCAAAACACTAGAAAATGTTGTTTTCTGGAAGGCATAATACCCTAACAATAAATAGGCAACAAATTTATCACACAAAATCTGTTGAGGGACTCGAGAGGCTATTCACTACATGCTTAGAAGGAACATTCAAGCTATTAGACTGGGAAGGCTTAGGACTGAGGATCAACGCCAAATATTTCAACATTCGGTTTGCAGATTACATTGGCCTGTTCAGCAATACTAGTGATGACTTTAAACAAATGACTGAGGACCATTACCAAGAAAGTGTAAGTGTAGGGTTGAAGCTTACCATATATACTCGTGTAAGGGCCGTACTTCTTTTCTAGAATCTTGGCTGCAGCCCTTACACAAATAAAGCTGATGATGGCCCGCTAAATGTTGATACTGTTTCTGCAACTAGCAGTGGGTAAGAGAGGCACAAGGGACACATTGTAAATGTTTTATTGTTTTATTTTACTAATCCAAACAGGGCTTCCTTCTCCTAAGGTGAAATGCCACTGATCTGACTGGAAACACTTCCAACACAGCCAAGACGACATGCGACACAAAGAAATGATGGAGCGGCGGCGCTGGCCTGTGCAGCATCGATGAAAAAAAAAAAACTAGCGTCATCTAGTGGCAACTGCAGTAACTTCTCTTTGTGGCAGCATGGTTAGGGGCCACACCCCCCCAAAGTGGAGGTGTGGCCCTTACATGAGGGCAGCACTTAGTCGAGTATATACGGTAACCTGCAGAACACGAAGGTATTGTTCAGTAACCTGACCAGAGAAGAATTCATAATTGTCAGTCAGTCTCTAGAATCTGTGCAAGGGTGTGTTTATCTAGGCCAGTTACTCACAGGGGACCTTCTTCAGGAGAAGGAAATTTACATAAGAAAGAAATGAATTGGAACATATAAGGCAGGCTTTACCAAGTCATGATGGCCAGCTTACCACTTTCCTTGAAAGGAAACGTGTACAATCGTTGCGTTCTACCATTGCTAACATATACGGCCGAAACTTGGCGGTAAACAAAGAAGCTTGAGAAGGAGTTTAGGGTCGCAAAATGACCAGTGGAACAGAAAATGTTTGGCCTTACATTAAGAGACAGGAAGACAGTGGTGTGGATTAAAGAGCAAATGGGGATAGCCGATATTCTAGTTCACATTAAGAGGAAATAATGGAGCTGGTCAGGCCACGTCACTCGTCGGGTGTATAACCAGTGGTTCCTTAGAGTTAGCGCATGGGTGCCAAGAGAAGGGAAGTGCAGTCGATGACAAGAGAATTAGGTGGTGTTGTGAAATTAGAAAATTTGCAGGCAAAGGAGGATGGGGTCATCTGGCACAAGACAAGGATAATGAAAGATTCTTGGGAGAGGCCTTCGTCCTGCAGTGAACCCAAATGGGCTGATAATGATGATGATCCTTAGGCAACTGTGTATGTGTCAGCAGCTGCTCCGGCTTGTATAGCGTAGAATTTCGACCGACGAAGGCACCACACAAGGAGATGTGGCTATGAGAAGTGCAATTCTGCATGTTGCTCATGTCTCCTTGTATGGTTTGTGTTTGCTCATGCAGTCGATCATGTTTACAGAAATGACACAATTGTATACAAGGTATACACAATTTGAAGTTGATAATTTACCTGTCAGGCCAGCTATCCACCTGCCACATTGTCTGGCTGGCTGTGGCATTCTGCTGCTAAGCACAAAGTTGAGTTCTCGATTCAGAGCCATGGGAGCCATAATCTGATGGGGGCAGAATCCAAAAATGCTTGTATAGTATGACTCAGAGGTACATCAATGAGCTCCGGGTGGCTGACATTAACTTGAAGACCTTCAAAACAGCATTTCTTGTGGTTGGTGTGTTGCTTTAAGTCATTAACTCTTTCCATGCTAAGGACGAGTCTCACTCATTCAGGGATTTCTTTTTGTATACTGAGTGCCACGAACTAGTGGCAGTCGTTCTATAATTTTGGCGTGAACATGGTGCAACTAGATGGCTCTAGCTTCCCAGAAAATGGATATTTTTATGGTGATGTTGGCAGAAACTCAGTGGATGTCTGACTCCCCTGGACTTTAAAAGTGGTGTCAATGTGTTAGGCAGTTGCAGCGATGACCGCCTTTTTCTGTGTCAGAATTGATGGGTTCTTCGATGCTTGTTTATCTGAACTAAACAATTGAACCTGGAAAGCTGCAGTGAGTAGTGTTTAGATCTTCAGCTATGTAGTGATGGCGGTGAGAAAGAGTTCAAGCCTTTCGTGGCTTCTCTCGCGTGGATGTGGCTCAACGAAAATGCTGCACTGCCTGCGCCTCTGCGATTTCCTTTTCTTGCAGGGCCAGGAATTGTGCTTTGCATGGAGGATGACGAAAGCACACTTGAATTTTGGTCTAAGAAATTTCCAGCTTCATATCTACAGAAAACAACTAATTAACTGCTCACATTACATTAACGAAAGATGCTCGCAGTTAATCAGTATAAAAAGTGTGTTTGAACTTTTGATGGTTTTCTCGAAAAAGAAAACAGTTTGCACGGTAAGGGTTAACACCACTTATTCACCAAACTATCCATTATTCCAATTTTCTGTCATCCTTGTGTTATGATGTGCAGGCACTGGATCGCTTTGCTGTGGACGACACTTGTCATACAAGCCAGGGTTCACCGGCCTTCCAGCCGCCTGAGATTGCCAATGGCCTGGACTCATTCTCTGGCTTCAAAGTGGATGTCTGGTCGTCGGGTGTCACTTTGTGAGTGGCCAAGAAGCATGGTTTGTCATGTGGTGTGGAATTGTAAACGCAAGAGATGTCATGGCAAGCTACTGAACTAATAGTGTGTTTGAGTGCCAGAGCATGAATGGGTGGCTACGTTACTGATAAGAGAAGCATGCCTACCAAGCCAAATAGTTGGGTGCCATTGGTCTGACACTTAGCTGATCAAGTCACAAACTCTTGGGGGCTAACATCATGTGTTTGAAGACAGTGGCATGTTGCATGAAGTGCACGCGCATGCGTTTCGGAATCTTCTTGGTGTTAATGAGAGCAGCATTCCGGGCAAGTTGGTAATCCATTACTTAAATGATATTGCGCGACACTAAAAAACAACACGGACGTGAGAGAAGACGACACACTGTGTCGTCTTCTCTCACGTTTGTGTTGTTTTTTAGTGTCGCGCAATATCATTTAAGTAATTCTTGGCGTTGATGTTATCTCCTAACAGAATAAGCGGCATGCTGGTTGTTGTGGCAATCATTCTGATAGATTTGATAAGACAAGTTAACTTTGAAGTGCTCTTCATTCATTGCATGATTCACAGGGAAACCTTAGCCTCGAAAAGAGCAAAGTGTTCAGCTGATATTGTTGGTGGGTCGTGTTGTGAAAATTATCAGTAATCAAGCATTAGCCAAAACCTGCTGAGATGTTCAAAAAATTGTGCAAAGAAGGTGGCAGTGTTGCCACCTCTCTGCCAAATTGCACCAGGTGAGATTTCCTGCGCCATCCTAGTAAAAAAAGCATGATATTGCAGCGAATTGTTAAAAAATTAGTAACTGCACATCATATGCATATGGCCACTGCAGACGTTTATTATACTTGCGATTTTGTGCCATTGAAATAACTTACATTTTGACGGTTACATGAGTCTCATTCGTTTTAAGTGAAAGTTTAGCATACATGGCTTAATAAATTGAACTTCGTTATCTATACATTGCTGACCGAGAATTTGGACTCGACGGTGTGACCCCTTAAATGTCTGATTGAACGGGAATCCAAAATATCACAATTTGCCAGAAAACAAGTGACATTATTCTGTGAGTGGCAAAGAAAGTGTACCGTATTCTTGGATGACCATTTTTGGGGATACAGTCGAGCCCACACATAACAGCCCCACTTAACACAAACTTTCGCTTAAAATGAATGAGACCCATGTAACCATCAAAATACTGTGGCCCAAGCAACTACTGCATTTTCCCCTTAATCTCTCCTATGCGGACGAGAACCTTCTACTACGCTCGATACCATTCTTTCATATACACCTGACGCGTCCAAAATTACTCCGCTATCTGAGGCTGCTCGTCATGCCGAGGAATGCCGCCAGCTTGCCCGCTCTTTTTCCATTGGGGACCAGTGGCAGCAGCAATCCCGCCAACCTGCTGACCGTTCTGCACCAACTTTTTCTCCTGGTTCTCTCGTATGGCTTCGGGTACCTGCTACCACACCCGGCCTTTCCGCAAAACTTTTCGCAAAATACCTAGGGCCTTACCGCATCCTGGAGCACACGTCCTCCGTCAATTACGTCGTAGAGCCCCTCACGCCATCGACGGACCTACGCCATAGCGGCCGCAAACTTGTCCACATCTCTCGCATCAAGTCTTACTACGACCCAATAGTAGTCTCTTTGCCTTAAGCCGCCAGGATGGCGCCTTTTTCTGTGGAGGGCGATTGTAGCGAAGAGTAGCCTGCCTGCGCAACAGCACCATCGCTACCCGTCTGAGCTCGTGGTTGCTGTCCTTGCCGAACGCTTCTAACTACTGCCCATTCGCCTGCCCCTGTTGCTAATAAATCTCTTAGCAGTTATTTCAATGGCACAAAATCGCACGTATAATCAATGTCTTTGAGCCCTACCGATCAGTTACAGCGAAAGGGGACACGAACCCGGCACCACGATGCACAAAAACAATGGCCTCTGACCCCTTAAAGGCACCGACTGTTTTCCTCAGCCTCCTTGCAGGCGAACTAGCCGTGTCATGCCCCCTCTCAAGTGACCTACACTGCCTCACGCCTCCCCCCCCCCCCCTGCAACACGCGCTTGTGGCTTCCAAAATCACCCTCTCGTTGCGCACGTCTGTTCCATCAATTGCGGTGCTTTGTTCTCCCTTTCAGTTTGTGTGGTGCGAGCGCTTTGTTCTAGTTGGGCTTCAATTGTATTAAGAATGGCAGACAGGAATGCCGCGCCTGCAGTGTTCACGAAACGAAAAGCACTGGACATTGCAACGAAGCAAGCAATTCTGACGGAACTGTCTGAAGGTGCTAAAAGCTGCACATCGTTGAAGTACAACGTGTCGAAATCAACCATCTTGACGATTCTGAAGAACAAGGAAAAAAGTTACAACTCGGACGCCGACTCAAAAGACAGAAAGTGCCCGCGGAAGGCCACCTATGCGGACGTAGAGGATGCGCTGCTTAAGTGGTTCATCGACACCCAGGCTTGCAACATTCTGATAAGTGGACCTGTAATGCTGGAAAAAGCCAAAAACTTCACATTCCTGCTAGATTTTCCTGACTTCTGCCTAGGCAGTGGCTGGCT
Organism: Dermacentor variabilis; assembly: GCF_050947875.1. Classification (NCBI taxonomy): domain Eukaryota; kingdom Metazoa; phylum Arthropoda; class Arachnida; order Ixodida; family Ixodidae; genus Dermacentor; species Dermacentor variabilis. The sequence continues at coordinate 48,034,384 of NC_134573.1, forward strand.
AGATTGAAGTGCAGCATGGGATTGTTTTTAAATCGATTGTTGACGAGGGGGTTTTGGCAAGTGAACAAGACGTTGCCACTTGGCTTGTAACAAACTGAGCTATTATTTGCAAGCTACACGGAGCAACACATGTACAATGCAGACGAAACTGCTTTATTTTATCGGATGATGCCAAACAAAAGGCACGCCATGAAAGGCGACTTGTGCGCTGGTAGCAGACACAGTAAAGTGCATGTTACAGTACTTCTGTGCGCTAATATGGATGGTAGCGACTGGCCCATGCCCTTTGTAATCGGAAAATCAAAGAAGTCGTGCTACTTTCGGGGCTGTGTACCCGTGCCCTACAGGCGCACTACTAAGGCCTGGATGAAGCGCAATTTATTCGCAGAGTGGCTGGGCGAGTTTGACACGCAGAGGCTAGGCAAGCGCATGCTGCGTGTGCTGGGCAACTGCTTGGCAGACCACATGCGAACTTTATGTTGGCAGTGACTACTTTTCCTGCCGCCCAGTACCACTTCGAAAGTGCAGCCGCTTCATTTGGGCACATGTGCCTTTAAGGCATTGTATAGGCGTCGCATTGTGGAGCGCTTGCTCGTCGATGTTGACCGCCCGGCCGCCAGATTGCTGCTTCGAGTTTCATTGTATTCAGCCATTGAGGTGGTGAAGGCGGCCTGGGCAGAGGTGACAGCCGCTTGCGTGTGGGACTGTTTCTGCAAGGCCGGATTCCCCAAAAGTTCTCAAAACTCTGTATATGGGGGCTCTTAACTGCTCCAAAATTGGCGTGCTGCTGCTCCAAAAATTGTTCCAAATCTCAGTTCGTCAGTGGCATCACTGAGGTGGTGCTTAGTGGAAAATCTGCCTTTTGAAAACAGAAGCGGGCTGGCTGTCACGTGTGAATGTGGTACGCAGAGTTCCTCACATGCATAGTGAATTAACTCGTTGCGTCCATCATGAATGACACAGCTCTGGTGGAGCCACAGTAGTGCTGCACTATTCTTTTACAAATAGTGTAGTAAAGGAAGGGCGAGGTGCCTGTCTCATCTTTTACTACTATGTGTCATCCTCTATAGTGCCATTTCTGCGAAGATGAACCTGTACCAACTAGGCCAGTAACAAGTCCTACTCTGGGAGAGTCATTTGTTCAAAGCACATTCCTGATAGCATAGGCTTACAAGGCTGACATGTTTGAGCAGTTCAAAGAGGTCTGAATAGGAGTTTGCAGGGCTGACAAGTACCATATTTACTTGATTGTACATGAATCTTTATCATAATTATTGTTCCTTTAACTTCATCCTCACGGTACATTCGAAAAACGACAAAATTGGCCATTTTAAGATAATTATTCCAAACCCCGCTGTTTTTAACGCTAAGTTGGCAACCTGTACCTTTACGTTTTGATCCAATTCATAGACAAGCCTGCCGAAGTCAAAGCTTGTTTTTTGTTTGAATTGACAACATTTTCGCTGTTCTTGTGAGTGGTGTTACGGTGATGGTGCTGCAGTACCCTGCGGCACGTGCCTCGACTCCGTTCATCGTGACGTTATGTGACAAGTCAATGAGTAGACGATTCACGGATGGTGGGACTAGCGGGAGGCCCTCTTTATTTGCGAGGTTGTTTGGAAGGGCTCAATCTGTGGACCTCGTAGGCACCTGGTACTGCCCCAAATGAAATAGTCGTGCGATCTTTTAAGAAGTTCTTAATCTGAAACGATCTCCGCAGCATGGAAAATGGACTGCACTGAACGGCCCCGACAAGTGTTTCTGGCACTACGCCAAGCTCGCTATCTTCACACAGGGCCGAGAGTGTTGTCGGCCGAACGCTTACAGGGGTTCTGTGCCAGGACGAGCGGAGTCTTGCGAAAGCGAGGCTGTTTCTGAAAGGGATTGCCCAAGAATGCCACCCAGCGAAATCTCTGCCTCCTTCTCAGACGACAATGAGCAAAAAGAACTCGTTTGTGAATTGCAATTCCTTGAACAAAGGCACCATTTCTTTTTCCGTTCATCTCTCGTTACATTCATGGTTTTATTTGTTTTTTGTTTTTTCGCGTGACTAGAAAGTCCACCCTCGTGTTACAATCGTAATTGTGTTACATTTGAGTAAATATGGTAACTATAGCACAGAGCAGTCCACTCATAGCGATAGCACATATATCGATATATCGGTTATAACGATGGGTCAAGGTAACAGTGTCATTTTAAGCATTAGGTCTAACGGGGAAAAAACCATATACCTTGAGCCAAGAATTTGAAAATGAAAGGTACATCGAAAGCGAATTGAACTGAACGCATACTATTTACAATAGCCTATAGTAACTCGGACAATGTTTTGTGTTCCTGCTAACTCACTAATTAATTAAGTTTAATTACCCAACTTCTTAATTATTGGCTGAGGACCCCAAGTATGATATGCAGGTTTGTAGAGCACCTTCAAAAACCACCGATCGAGTTGTTTCCTTTACGATACGTCTCACGTAGTCCTTTCTTCCGGGTTGCAAAGAAAGCCCGCGAAATATGAAAAAAGCCACGTGACGGAGTGCTCGCGCAGTGGTATCGTGCTGCTCTCAAGCATGCGTTCGGTGAACAAGTTTGGCACCCATTGGATGATGGTGAAAATGCGTGCTGCTGGCCGAGCGCTGCCGATGAGATAAAGAACGCCTTGCCGCTTCCTCGTTGCCAGTCACAATGCAGCTGACCTTGTTCACGCACGCTTGGCATAATGTGCGAATCAGTGGGCCAGTACTTGCTACCAAAGCGAAAAACTTCTTTTTTCTTCTGGGATGGCCAAATTTTGAGCCTGGAGGAGGCTGGATTCAGCGTATTAAAGAGCGGCATGGCATCGTTCATAAAAACATGGTAGGGGAAGCGGCGACCTTGGACACACAGGTGAAGCAGCAGTGGCTACTGACAAAGCTGCCTGGCTCGCTGGAGCGTTACGCAGACAAGGACATTTACAACTGCTATGAAACTGCTCTTTTTTTTTTTTTTTCAAATGTTGCCGTCGAAGACGTATGCTTTTAAAGGAGATACATGCCCCGGCAGGAAGCACTCTAAACATAGGGTGACTGTGTTGCTATGCATTGTCATGGACGGGAGCCATCGCCTCAAGCCTTTCGTTATCAGGCGATCCAAGAAGCCAGCATGCTTCAAGAATCAGCATATCCCTGCCTGCTATCGCAGCAATAAGAAGGTGTGGACAACTTGCGACTTGTTTGAGAAGTGGCTGCTCGAGTTGGACAGCACAATTGAAAGTCAAGGCAGAAGAGTATTGTTGCTACTGGACAACTGTAGCGCACACAGTGTTAACCGAAAGCTGACATCGGTCGAATTGATGTTCCTACCTCCCAACATGACAGCAGGCCTGCAGCCGTTGCACGCCGGCGTGATAGCCAACTTTAAGGCTTTATATCGGCGGCACATGCTGAAGTGGCTAATCTTAGTCATTGACCGCACATCTGGCATGTCAGGCCGCGCAGATGGGCCCCTGACCTGAAAATCAGCGTTTTGAAGGCCATTTGCTTCCTCTATGGTGCGTGGTATGAGGTGAAGCAGTCCACTATAGAAAACTACTTCAAAAAGGAGGGCTTTATGTGCCAGGATGAACCTACCCCCCTACCGATAGTGAGACCGACACGGTGTCGCTACTGGTGGCACAGGTGGTGCGTCGATGGAGGAGTTCTTGGCTGCAGACAGCGCTGCCTCATTTTGCGATGAGATCACTGACGAAGCGATGACCGAACGTGTGCCGTCACGACAGATGGCAATGTTGTGCAACGGTGACGATGGCAGCAGCGACAGTGACAACGAGATTGACAGTGGCTCCTCGACCCCGACCTCGATGTCCACGCAAAGTGCATTGTCTTTGATTGACTCCTTAATTGATTTTATGCATTCCAAAGAATTGTCGCCAGTGTTCGCGCAGCAGCTGGAAGCTATGCATACCGCCGTTGTGAAGCTGGAACTGCTGCGAAAGCAAGTGCAGATTTCAGATTATTTCAGTGCACCTAATGCTTGACAGGATCTTTGATGCTAGAAATAAGGTTTTGTTTTTCACTGCCTACTTTCTACAACATCTATTCTGTAGTACAAGGGGCGAATTCGGCTTCGGAGCGACAAAGGTACGTTCTGCGGATTTTTTTTTTAGGCAGTCCAGGTATAGCGATCATCGGTTATAATGATCATATTTTTGGTATTCTTGATATCATTATAAGGGGACTGCACTGTAGTACTGCTGAACAGATAAAGGCTTTCTACTCTATACTGCAGAGTTGGATTAGCCGCACCCTCCATGGTAGCTTAGTGGTCATGGCATTGCGTGGCTTAAGCTCGAGGTCATAGGTTGAATCCTGGCCATAGCAGAACATTAAAGAACTGCAGGTGCTTAAGGTTGATCCCGAGTCGCTCACTATGGTTCGCTTCATAATAAAATTGTGGTTCTGGCACACAAAACCCCAGAATGTTTTTTTATTAGCTGCGTACAAAAGGGGACAAAATCTTCTAAAAAGAAGGCTGGTTTCTTGCACTGGTGGGAGCTGCCTTTCTGCCTCAGACTATTGTGTCATGGTAACATACCTTGTCACTCTCAGGCACATGTCTGATTATTTCCCAGAAATGGGCAATGCTGAGTAGACTTCGTAGTAATCTTATGTTGGTGTGTCGGTTTTCAACAACGGTTCTGAAATTGAAAATGAATTTATATCGCTTAGGGCTTAGAGTGCCTGTAAAGAGAATTATGCAGCTGCAGATGTGATGATTTCGGTGAAAATGTGGAAACCATCATAAATTATTGTCAATGTAAGCGAATAGCCAAACGCTTCTAGAAAGCTATTCACTTTCATCATCAGCATCAGCAGCCTGGCTATGCCCACTGCAGGGCAGAGACCTCTCCTATACTTCTCCCTACCCCGGTCATGTATTAATTGTGGCCATGTTGTCCCTGCAAACTTCTTAATCTCATCCACCCACCTAACTTTCTGCCGCCCTCTGCTACGCTTCCCTTTCCCTGGAATCCAGTCCGTAACCCTTAATGACCATCGGTTATCTTCCCTCCTCATTACATGTCCTGCCCATGCCCATTTCTTTTTCTTGATTTCAACTAAGATATTAACTCGCATTTGTTCCCTCACCCAATCTGCTCTTTTCTTACCCCTTAACGTTACGCCTATCATTCTTCTTTCCATAGCTCGTTGCGTTGTCCTTAGTTTAAGTAGAACCCTTTTCGTAAGCCTCCAGGTTTCTGCCCCGTACGTCAGTACTGGTAGAACACAGCTGTTATGTACTTTTCTCTTGAGGGATAATGGCAACCTGCTGTTCATGATCTGAGAGTGCCTGCCAAATGCACCCCAACCCATTCTTATTCTTCTGATTATTTCAGTCTCATGATCCGGATCCGCAGTCACTACCTGTCCTAAGTAGATGTATTCCCTTACCACTTCCAGTGCCTCACTACCTATCGTAAACTGCTGTTCTCTTCCGAGACTGTTAAACATTACTTTAGTTTTCTGCAGATTAATTTTTAGACCCACCCTTCGGCTTTGCCTCTCCAGGTCAGTGAGCATGCATTGCAGTTGGTCCCCTGAGTTACTAAGCAAGGCAATATCATCAGCGGATCGCAAGTTACTAAGGTATTCTCCATTAACTCTTATCCCCAATTCTTCCCAATCCAGGTCTCTGAATACCTCCTGTAAACATGCTGTGAATAGCATTGGAGAGATCGTATCTCCCTGCCTGACTCCTTTCTTAATTGGGATTTTGTTGCTTTCTTTATGGAGGGCTACGGTGGCTGTGGAGCCGCTATAGATATCTTTCAGTATTTTTACATACGGCTCGTCTACACCCTGATTCCGCAATGCCTCCATGACTGCTGAGGTTTCGACTGAATCAAACGCTTTCTCGTAATCAATGAAAGCTATATATAAGGGTTGGTTATATTCCGCACATTTCTCGATCACCTGATTGATAGCGTGAATATGGTCAATTGTTGAGTAGCCTTTACAGAATCCTGCCTGGTCCTTTGGTTGACGGAAGTCTAAGGTGTTCTTGATTCTATTTGCAATTACCTTAGTAAATACTTTGTAGGCAACGGACAGTAAGCTGATCGGTCTATAATTTTTCAAGTCTTTGGCGTCCCCTTTCTTATGGATTAGGATTATGTTAGCGTTTTTCCAAGATTCCGGTATGCTCGAAGTCATGAGGCATTGCGTATACAGGGTGGCCAGTTTCTCTAGAACAATCTGCCCACCATCCTTCAACAAATCTGCTGTTAACTGATCCTCCCCAGCTGCCTTCCCCCTTTGCATAGCTCCCAAGGCTTTCTTTACTTCTTCCAGCGTCACTTGTGGGATTTCAAATTCCTCTATGCTCTCTTCCATTATCGTCATGGGTGCCACTGGTACTGTATAAATCTCTATAGAACTCCTCAGCCACTTGAACGATCTCATCCATATTAGTAATGATATTGCCGGCTTTGTCTCTTAACGCATACATCTGATTCTTGCCTATTCCCAGTTTCTTCTTCACTGCTTCTAGGCTTCCTCCGTTCCTGAGAGCATGTTCAATTCTATTCATATTATACTTCCTTATGTCAGCTGTCTTACGCTTGTTGATTAACTTGAACGTTCTGCCAGGTCTATTCTAGCTGTAGGGTTAGAGGCTTTCATACATTGGCGTTTCTTGATCAGATCTTTCGTCTCCTGCGATAGCTTACTGGTATCCTGTCTAACGGAGTTACCACCGACTTCTATTGAACACTCCTTAATGATGCCCACAAGATTGTCGTTCATTGCTTCAACAATAAGGTCCTCTTCCTGAGTTAGAGCCGAATACCTGTTCTGTAGCTTGATCTGGAATTCCTCTATTTTCCCTTTTACCACTAACTCATTGATCGGCTTCATATGTACCAGTTTCTTCCGTTCCCTCCTCCGGTCTAGGCTAATTCGAGTTCTTACCATCCTATGGTCACTGCATCGCACCGTGCTGAGCACGTCCACATCTTTTATGATGCCAGGGTTAGCACAGAGTATGAAGTCTATTTCATTTCTAGTCTCGCCATTCGGGCTCCTCTACGGCCACTTTCGGCTATACCGCTTGCGGAAGAAGGTATTCATTATCCGCATATTATTCTGTTCCGCAAACTCTACTAATAACTCTCCCCTGCTTTTCCTAGTGCTTATGCCATATTCCCCCCACTGCCTTGTCTCCAGCCTGCTTCTTCACTTTATTCACTTTATTAGCCCTTTAATCCCGAATCCCGAGCTGTGCTCGTCGTGGGAGATTGTGCCAGTGCCACCAGTGATGAGTCCTTGCACCTCGACGATGCACGAGATCATCCGTTCCAATCCGCTCCGACCACTGCACGCACACAGTTACACTGCAGTAATGCACAGTCAGCACAGTGCTCGAGCCAGCGACAGGAGGCCGAATGCTGTGCTGGCTCCACTGCAAATCCGATTGAGCAGAGCATGATGGTGCGCCCAGTTGGCTTTGACATTTTTGCAGCCAACTACATTGCGTGCCTTTCTTCCCTCCATCTCCTCCGTGTTTCACTTCTGTCTCTCGTGTTTTGCAACAATGTCAATGGCTGTTCCAAACCTTTGTCATCAAGTTTTACGCTCTCCACTTTCTCCTTGCACTCCTTCGTTTATCAGTGCAAGATGGTGAAATTTTTTGTGTGGGATGTAGTCATAGAAATGTTGTCACGTTAAACTGCCGGCTTGTTCCCACACAGAAAAACTTGGCCCAGTCGGTGTTTACTGCATATCATATTGACAGCTAGTAAAGATGAGGACAGGGAAAAGAACACAAACAACGACCCCTTTGACCATACCTCGATGGGGTGGTGGATGGGCTACTTTATAACACAACTTATGCCTGCGAACAGGCATTTTCAGCTCTGGCATACACCGAAAACAAGTATGCGAGGAATTGCGTAGAAGCAGCACCCGATTTGAAGCGGAGCATGAGCATAACCAATCCACAATTTGAATTTTCAATCAAATAGGAACAAGTTTATCTGGCGCACTAAAATATCCCCGTTCTTTTTGGTGAGCAGGTAGAGCGGTAGATGGGCCGCTTGTCTTTATCACAGCGTTTGCCTGCAAGCAGGGATTTTCAACTCTGGCATGCGCCGAACTACTATAAAAGAAAAACGAGAAGCTGCAATGATTTGGGCACAATCAATAGTGTTAAACATACAATGGCTGCCTGTACCTGGATGCTTCTTTGGGTGGATCTTTGATACGTTGCGTCGGTTTAAGGGTTGAGATTTCCCAAGGCCATAAAATTTGGAAATCCCTGATATATGTAATTGTAGCTGTTTCCCCTTAATCTTCTACATGGTGATGACAACGCTATACTTGGCCCACTGTTCTCAGTTTCCTGAGAACAAATTCTCAAATTTGCGAAATGGGACAATGTATTTTGAATACCTGTGGCGCTACCGAGCAACTTCATTGCATTCCAAATGCCACATACTGTAGTCAACAGCAGATCCCTGTCGCGTGCCAGCGCCGACTTCGTGTCATGTTCGATAGCACGGACAATGTCTAATTTTTCTTCTATGCTGAGCACCCGGCGTCTTTTTTATCCGAGCTTCGGCATGACACGAGCCCTCACTAGCACGACGCCACAACGCTCTCTGGCACGGCATCTAAATGATGTTGATGTGGCTTAACGCGCAAATGCACAGGGCGCTTGGAGGCCGTTGTACCGATCTCTGAGGCTTTTTGTTGTGCCGGGCCACCCAATGGAGACGACGCACCGCCATGTTTGCACGACGAAAAGTGGAAACGCTACGTTTTAACCCATGCGTATGCAATGAGCTGGTACGGTTTATGCGGATATAAAACGCAATATGTTCAATGGGCACTGAGTTTGGGATTTGACTTTACTACTTTTAAAACGAAACTACTGTTTAAGCGGGTACGGTTTAACGAGGTTTTACTGTATAACCCAAACGCGCCACTGTTCCATGCTGCTGGCGGTGCAGAGTGAGTGTCATGTTTTGCTCCAGTGGCATCATAGGCATCGTATTCCAGTGCCGCCTACCAGGTCAATTTTGTTTTTTTCGCCTTGCTGTCTAAAGCACTACGCAATTGGAAAACAATGTGCGTCTCGGGCTTCTCAGTTTTCAGCAGCAGGACATTCATCGGCGTCTCGTCTCGTGCCTCAACAGCTTACTCTAACTGGACACATCAAAACTAGCTGCCGAAATGCCCCGCTTGAAGGAGCTTCTTACTCGGGCCAAACTTGAAGAGTGCAGACATAAGCTTGAAAACTGCAAAATCTACAATGCGCGTCATGGGCTACTTGGGCCTCACCTGCTAGGCAAGTGCTCATGTCTCATGCAACAACGATTTGCGTAACACTTCGCTTTACGTAGAAGCCAACTACTGTTGAGTCAGCGAAATTTTGTAGTAATAATGGATAGTGCACTTTCTCAGCTAGTAAGTTTTCTTTCGCACTTTTTTTGCACAAAGTGTGAATGAGGTGCTATGTACTACTTGCTTGTTTAAACTGAAATGTAGAAACAATGAAGTAAAGGGAAATGAAAGTGGACAATAAGCAACTTTCTGAAGTTGGGAATGTATGGGCTACTTGGGCCTCACCTGCTAGGCAAGTGCTCATGTCTCATGCAACAACGATTTGCGTAACACTTCGCTTTACGTAGAAGCCAACTACTGTTGAGTCAGCGAAATTTTGTAGTAATAATGGATAGTGCACTTTCTCAGCTAGTAAGTTTTCTTTCGCACTTTTTTTGCACAAAGTGTGAACGAGGTGCTATGTACTACTTGCTTGTTTAAACTGAAATGTAGAAACAATGAAGTAAAGGGAAATGAAAGTGGACAATAAGCAACTTTCTGAAGTTGGGAATGGAACGTTATCTCCACTTTATGCGTGCGATCCTCTTACCAGTTGCAGCACTGTGGCACTGTTTTTTCATCTGCTTTCTTTTGTGCTTTATGTGTACTAGATCTAGCCATGGCACTGTTAACCAATGCCACAAGTCACGACCATAATGACAGATGTGGAACATCCTTTTACTGCAGGGGTCACTTAGTGCAAAATCTTTGTGCTGTCATATGTCACATATATTATGTGCATAAAAGACAGCCACATACCGGTGCACCCGTGCAGATTCAACATAACAACGGGCAAGTACCCGTTCGAGGGGGACAACATCTACCGCTTGTTCGAGTGCATTGGCCGGGGAAACTTCGAGCTGCCCTCTGACGTGGAGCCTACACTGGGCGACCTGCTTTGCGGGATGCTGCGCAAGGACCCACAGGCACGCCTTAGCCTGCAACTGGTGCGGCGGCATGAGTGAGTGACGAAGGGCTTGTTCATATGTTAGCAGCGAGCGCAAAAGACACAGGTACGAGGGAGATGTAAAGCACAGCATGAACCTCATCTGTCAGCTGAAATGTGGAAAGAAGGGAAACCGACAGCTCTATCTGTAGATGCTCTAGTAAAGGCGATGCCAACTTGCCAATCATGTATGCACATGTTCATTCTCAAAAAGATGGTGGTTCAGCATTGCTATACACAGGAGAGTGGATAACCAGCCCAGTTGGTATAGATTCATGGTTGATCGGAAGTGCAAACACATGCAACGAGGAAAGAATGAGGCACGAGTGCCGACTGCAACTATATTTTATTCACACGCAGAATAAATACATGAGAAATGCACAAAGAGAGGAGTAAAAAAAAAAAAAAGGAACTGTATCGCAATGACGACTTGTGAACTATGGAGACAGTTGAAGCTTCTTTTACAAGAAGAAACAGTGACACTGGTGTGGGTTCACCTTCAATATCACCGTTAGCGTGTGAAGCTCCATTTCTGGATGGCAAGTGTCTTTAGTGTAATTTTTCCCTTCGCTTTTGTTTGCTCCTCCTCACGTTTTTCTCACCTATTTGCCATTCCGTTAAGTATTTCTTCTATGGAATAGGTGGTGATGCTCAAGTCCTAGTGAGACCTCACAGGGTGTCCGAAAGGCATCCGAAATTTTAGTCAGCGTTATGTATTCATTCCAAAGAACAGCAGCAAGTTGGTCCTCTAGGGTAGGCAGCAGTGCTGCAGTTAAATAAGCAAGCAGCTCTGAAAAATTGGTTGCCTTTTTATATCCAAACTTGGTGCTCGTGCAGCGAATTCACCTGAAACACTTTCATTTGCAGCAAAAGTAGTCTGTTGATTTCAATATTCCAATTGCTTTCACCAGGAATCTGTCCCTTCATGGAGTCAAGGGTAGCTTCTTTTGACATATATCGTGGAGAGCGAGCCTTGTAGTATCTCAAAACGAGCAGCAACATTCTTCTTCTCGCAGATTTGATTGCTTGTAAAGTACCAGCCTCCTCAAGCGAGAGGGCCTTCAGTTTAGTACACGCTCCTCATTCTATCAAAGGTTAGCCTCAAAAGGCTGGGACATAGCCGGTAGGCATATCTAAAAATTCCAAAAGCAAAGGCCACATCAGGTGCTGATGCAAGGCACGCGCGGAATATGAAAGTATATGCATGGAATGTGCAGATACGATGTGCCAATACACATACCCCCTAAGGCCTCCTCTGATTGACACCACACTTGTCAGGTCATAGCCTTCAAGATCTGGCAGGTCTTGATCGTGGTGCCACTGGAAACGAACTGTTTTTTCTGATGGGTAGATATGTACCACAACCTGGTGCTCGCTTGTTTATATCGGTTCTTATCTCGAAAGGGGGCACTATAAAGATTTGTGAGAGTCGCACCACTACAGCTTCAGTGAAATAGCTGAGCATCTGCGGCTGCTGAGGGAAGCAGACCAGTGCTGCCACCAGGTACCATTCGCTAAAATCAGTACAGTACCAGTGTGCTCCCAGCCAGGTGCTCAGCAACTAGTGGAGTTCGGGACACCATGAATGACACCCATCTATTGAGACGTTGGTGGCATGGGAGTGCCAGACTCCTTTTATTTTAATATGTTAGCATTCTTAGAGAATACTTCATGCACTTTCTGGAGGCTATGTATGTTCAGTAATACCTCGTGGATATGTTTTGTTTTGTATGTTTTCCCGGCACCAACATTCACAATCGAGAACACAAAAAATTACCCAGTTGAGTTATGCTAATTTTTTACTGGTTCATACGTTCCCCGGAAACATGATTTTTCGGCATCAACGTTCAATACGTTGCCAAACTGCGACTGTACAATAAGTTTTCCGGCTGCTAAAACCCACATAAACAAGAAAATGCTGCCTCTGCAACAGTGCGGGACACCAAAACAAAAATGGCAGCTGGCAGAGCAAGCCGAACACAATTCCTTTTCTTCTCGTGAGTACATTATGTGCATTGAAACAGTTTATTCCATATCGGTAATGAAGAATATTGTTAATATTGGTAAGTTTGTGGCAATAAGATAGCCATGTCCACTTTGAGGGGACAGAAACAAAGGTGGGCACTTAGCTGCCAGTGACATGGAAACACATGGTGGGCATGCTGTGAAAACTGCGGCATTTGTCTGCACTACTATCCTAATACGGCACGTTTCCACTAAGGGTGGGCCAGTAGCTTAGCTGTGTTACAAACGTCGGCGTATGAATAGGGTACACTTCTAGCATATCAGTGTAAGCATGGCTACTATCGTTCCCACTCGCGATTTTTTTCATGCCCACGAGTGCAGACGAGACTAATCAAAAGGCGCTTTTTTTGTTGTTGTTTTGATCACAACCACCATAAAGCCTACAAATAACAAAGCCAAGGCAAGTTTCGTTGTAGCTTTTTCTTTTTCATGTAAGTGCGAAAAGTGATGAAAGGGATGAAGTGGGGCATCTGCTTAAGGATCTGTTTGGTGCATGTAGACCGCTTGGTATGTCTTGAAGAGTCATTGGCGTGGCATTCGACAGCATTCCACAGATGGTAAGTGCGATCATAATTAGCTAGACTTGGCACACGACATCTCGCTGCAGCAAGCTCACGGTGTGATCATTACGCGGGAAAGAAAAAAAGATTGAATTTTGAGGACAGAATTCAGGGGTGCGATCATTGTGTGAATGCGATCATTATGCAAGTAAATGCAGTATTTATTTATCCTTTTGTTCGGAGACTGCATTTCATGTGCTAACAGGCTAAGGTTATCAGTACTTGTTGCTGGGCTAGTTGGTTCATCCTATTCTGCGAAGTGAGGATGCAACCAAAGCTCTTGGTTGTGCCTTGACTTTGCAGATTAAGGTTATCGCTCAGCGCAGGAGGCGCTTGCATGGTTTAGAATTTACTCAACTGTTATTGTTGATTCTACCTGTTGCGTATGCTCTCACCGAACTTTGTGTAATCAGATTGTGTGCGCAACACGAGTTGTGTAGTACTTTCTGGAAGACACATGGGCACCAGCGATTACGCAGGAACGTTCGACGAGTCATGTACCAAAGCCAGTGCACTTGATCCGCAGATCATATTTCTATGATTGCCGGCTCTGCTGGCCACTATTGCCGTGCTGTGAGTGTCACTTACTTTTGTGGGCACCGGTTTGCTCAATAAAAAGTTAGTAGTTTCCTGATTCTTAGTTTTGCTACTGTGTTCTTTACCATTGCTGCAATGTGACAATATGCAGGAAGGTTTCAAACGCGCCATTTATATTGGGGCAACATATTAATGTGTGTGATTTAATTAGTCTCTACTGAAATTTTTATTGCAACTGCTCAAAAGAAACAGCATCGTTAGAAATTGGTCTGTGATTCTGCAAGGTCACGCAAGTCTGCAGTGTCATTCTTTCTTACATTTTGCGCCACAACTGGCAGTCGAACCCATAGCATAGTCATCAGAAGCAGAACACTATACCCCCTGTAGGCTACCACGGTGGGTCAGTTTCTGTAGGTTCATAAAAAATTATTGTTCTTTTAGAACTATAGACAAATAACTACTGCACAAGAATATACATATGACACATGGATCGATACTAGAAAGTATAAGACACGCATGTGATAGAAGCACTTTTATAAATGGTTTATTATTTGTTATTTTATAGCAGACTGAGCTCCTCATCTGTGCTCCAATCATGTAGCTAGCTTCATGCTGCAAAAAGAATTATTCTATCTGTGGTAAGTATAGATGTATCAAAGTAAAAGGTTTGTTTAGTGTGTATGTTTAGCATTTAGACAAAATGATGACAGTAAACAAATCACCAACACTATATTATCAAAATTAATATATCGTGCCTTAAATATCGAAATGTAGAATGAGAAACTTGGTGGAAAAAGGAAATAGATGATTGAAATTTCAAAAATGCCATTTTACAAAGCTAAACTTTTTTGTAAATTTTAGGCCTTAAGACCCCTGTCCCAACTTAAAATGTTCTGCTTTCGTGGCTCTCAGTAAAGGCTGAAATTGCTTTAGCAATGCAAACTGCAGCGCATTTATCCCACTAGCTCTTGTGCAGCACGTGGCTTTCAAAAATGGGCTGTTCAAACTAATGCACAGTGTTGACATACGCCTGGAGTAGTTCGTCACTTTCTTATTCAATATTCACGTCAGGGAGTACAGCAATTTAAAGAACTTCTGTACCACTACAAGAAAACAAATATCCACATATCTGAATATCCAGATATTATTCAACGAAAAACCAGACAACCTAACTGATAGCTTTAGTTATCTGGCTTTCAAATTTGAATAACTTGGTGAAATTAATGATAAAATAGCCGGTCTTTGCCCCATTTTGATGGTGCTTCACTACTTATAACTATCAAATCCATTTTGACCAGCTATCCAAACTACACAGGCATGGGATAACTGTGAAGTGATTTTCTGTGTCTTGGGCGTCGAGCCTCAGTGTTGCTGTCATTATGTGTGCAGCTGGGTCCGCCGCAAGCCACCACGGCTTCTCGAGTACGTCAGCATTCCCGACCGAACCAATGGGAGTAACCCACTCCGGTCAATGACGGTGATCCCATACTTGCCTCTGCTTCACGGACGGACGCCAGGAGCTGAGGGCGGAGGGGGTAGCCAGGGTGAAGAGGACGACGACGACTCACAGGAGTACTTCACCGAGCACGACCTCCAGGGTACGATTGCACGACAACAAAATGTAGTTGAGCAGCTTAAGGAATGCGTGGCATGGATCCAGTAAAACACGATTAAAACAAACTCTGATAAAAGAAAATTATCTCTACTTAGAACATGCGGCACTTACCAGTACCCATGTAAAATAACTCCCTCAAAATAAACTGGGCATTGGATACATTGAACAAGGAGCTTCCTTTGCCAGTGCTATCAAGCTGCTTCTGTGCCACAAACACAGGATTCGGAGCAGTTATTTCTTTTCATGTTCAGGCAGAGGAAGAAATCACTGACTGTTGTGTGTAGTTTGTTTCCTCAAAAGGATTTTTTCCCTGCTTCTTTTCTCTTATGGAGATGACAGATCCGTATATATAACAAACCCATCACAGAAGTTTAAGTTAGTTATACACGAGTTCAGGTATATTGAATTAATTGATACATCAAGCTGCATTTTGTTCATGAACCTGTTTGCTATGGTTGGGCTCAATAGTACAGGTGGTAGAATATCTGGTAAGGGAATTCAAATTCACTTGCTGGTAGCTAAGAATTCCACCCCTGCCACATGCATCTTAGAAATGACAATAAATGCTTAATGGTGCATGTTGTCGAACTACTAGGTGCATGTTCATACTAGAAAAATGTGGTGCTAGGAAAAGGCTATTAGAACAATAATGTTCTACCACTACATTACCCCCTTCACAATGAAATGTGTCGTTCTGCTTATTTCAGGGGTCAATTTGTGCCTTGGTGCACAAAGTGACCTCCTGTGATCTTGGTGACCTTGATGCACCTGGGGTGAATTTATCTGCGATAATACAGTTAGAAAACTTGATGCACCCACATTACTGGATGCACCTACATTATCATGTGATAAAGCCATGTACAACCATGCAGTGACAACCATTAGACCACTGTCAACAGGCTCAATGCTATATTCTTTGTCTAGCTTTGTTAGGCTTCTGCCTTCTTAGCTTGTTGCCTCATCAGGCCTTAACTGTCTCCCAGCTCCTGTCATGCTAACATTGGTGAATTCAGCAACAGTGTCTCCTTTTATCATTTAATGACTAAGTCTAAGCTCCTTCCCGTAACCTGCCATCCTTTTTATTTGAATTTTAGTTTCCATTTGAATCATTGCAGGTTATTTTGCGTTCTCATGTGCCAGACATCTGCCTTTGGAAACAAGTTGCGCCCTAATCATGTGCTTAATAAGTAAATCTTGTCACGATTAAGGGGGGAAGTGCCCACAGTGCTATGCCTTGGCGCACCAAGTCCCACGGTTGGTACATGCCTGCCCGTAAACCACGGTCCAGTACAAGCTCGAGGAAACAATAGACGACAACCACGTGTACACTCTGGAAGCATTTATTACGATTGCAACCTACACTTTAAGCAACCCACCTAGCTGTAACGTACAACATTGAGGGTTCCCTCAAAGAGAATGATACGCTAGGTAAAAAAGGGCTTCCGACTTACCAAGTTGAGATACGGGCGGCCGCAGCAACTGCTACGGCAAAAACGCGGTTGACTATCCACGTGTGGAAAAATGGGAGTGGCGGCGAAGACTTCCGCACTCACTGCTTGCTGGTGACCAAAGAAACTCTGGCGATGTCGAAGGGATCCCACATGACACACCCAGTGGCACTGATAGCGCTTGCAATTCCCGTGCATCCCCCCGTGAAAGGAAGTGTTCCCCTCTCACCAACCAGCTTGGCGCATGTGCCCCCGACAGGACGTACGGCGACGACGGTCATGAGACCCGAGAATTCCTACAATCTTCACCTATTTATATACCAAGGAAATCAACCCTTATACAGTCAAAACCCACGATAACGAAATCCGGTGACTACAAAATTCTTGCGACATTGAAATATTTTCATATCCCTGGTAAACGCCCATAGGATTAAGTGCATTTTGTACCTCTCGACAACGAAATGTGAGCGTACTAAAATCCCGCATCAATGAAATTTGACAGTACGTAACCCCACATATTACCTGCTCATGCAACGTTAGTGGGCTCCAAACTGTGCTCAAATGCAATTGTGTTGCACTAAAATTGCGTTTTTGTTTAGAAAAACGACCAAGCACCGGAAGTGATCGTGGCAGAAACCCGTCAGGGCTGGAATCTTGTTTGTTGATTGCCTGTTTGTCTGTAGCATGTCTGTCTGTTGTTTTGATTGCCTGTTTGCTGATTGCATGTCAGTAGCAACGCATGTTGCTACCGACATGTGATGACGGTTTTTGTACCCCTAGTGCAGTGTGTAATGTGTGCCTCAGTGAGAAAAATGCTCCAAAAACAAGGAAATCCACGTCCATGTTTATGTGAGATGGTAGTCGTAGCATTCGGCAGTGATTCAGCAATCGTCCGGGACTACGCATTCCTTGCTTCAAGCCTACTGGTTTTGGTGCCAACTGACAGGCATTGTATGCAGATTTGGCACTGGATGTAGATTTTCACGAAGGGGTTGTAACCTCGATAGACTTCTTTCAGGTATATGAGATACGATCACTTTTGCCCTCGGCACTGGACGCGTTGGCGCCTACTGGTTACAGCGTGCGCTGGACAAATGCTGCTGCCACTGCTGATCAATGCATGCGGCATACTTTGTGCTGTCAGCAGTGTGGTTCTATATCCTCGCGCAAGCTTGCCAAAGTAGCAAGGTTTGGGTACGGGCTATTTGGTATTCCATAGTATTAATCGTCACTTACAGCGCATACATTGACGAGGGGCAAAAAGGACGACTGTAAGTGACGATTATTGCCTAAGTAGGCTCACGAAATTTTTACTGTAAAGTTTCGATCTGTGGCGCATTACTTATGTGTGCTGTCTCGCTTTGCAACAACGAAATTATCCCAAAAGCAAATTTTTTCCTGTTCCCCGCCAATTTCGTTATTGTGAGGTTCAACTGTATCTTCAAAGCCTTGAGGGTTTAAAGCACTGTTCCATCTATCATCAGAATTCCTCTGGCTGCTACCAATTACACTTGAGCATCAAAAGAAAGTGCTATGGCAATTTATCTTTCATCAGGCTCCAGCAATTATAAATCCAGCCTTAATCATGCAAGATGCAAACAAACTAGTGGCATTTTATGTTGCTGGGTGTTTATCCTGGTTCTTCTTGGCAAGCCTCTCCCCGAGCCTTTTGGTCTGTCTGTTTTTAATGCAGAGCTGCGGCAGCGCACGGACGAGAGCTGTGGAGCCGGTGTGCCTCGGCGAGGTTTCCTGAGTCGATCGCGGGTCTTCAGCGGCTGCCAACCGTCCTGAATGCTCACTTCCCCCACGCACAAGTCCTGCTGATGTTCTTTTCTTCCCACTGCCTTCGTTGTTTACACTATGTTGCAGACAGCAACTATGACACCTGCGTCGCATGGGCCCAGCTCTGGCCCTTCCCCCCTTCCCCTCGTCCACTCCCGGAAGATATCCCATGGGGTAAATGTGCATCCCATCGTGTATCGACTAGACACTCTAGCAGCCGGACTGCGAAGGGATCTAACGATAGTAGCAGAGCAGTGAGATATTTGCCCAATAAACCGGTTTCTTTTTCGTTGTCAGTTTTGGTGTTTTACTTAGCCTTTATTTTCAATTTTGTTTTAACTGTGGACATCAGTTATTAACTACAAAACGGACATATCCCATTCTTCTCTTCCTTACATTCTTCCATCAGTCAACAATAATACAGTCGAACCCGGATATATCGAACCCGCATATTTCAAATTATTGGCTATATCGGACACACAGATTACCCCCCTTGAAAATACTATGTAAAAGTATAGGACAATTGCGTAGTATATCGAATTCCATTTTCATCGGACATTCGATATATTGAACGCTGCGCCGTGCCCCTGGAAGGTGCGCTTTTCCCAAAGACATTCGTGTCCGGTCCTCAGGGGAAAACATTTCCGCAGAGTCAGTCAGCAGGCTCCTCCTCTGCGCATGCGCGGCCGTCGCCTAGCGGCGGAGACACAGAGCCTTTCCTCCGTTCTTGCGCCCCACCGGCGCGAGCTCTCTCGCTCCACCTCTACCGCTGGTGGGTGCATTGGGCAAGGGCGTTGGAGCTCAGTGAAGAGAGTGTGCGGCATGGAGACGCGGTGACGTTTCCAAGCCACGCTTCCTGGGAAAAGGGAGAGAGAGTGAGGGGTTGGCACGGTCGCTCGTGGGCCAGGGGAGACAAGAGAGCCAGAGAGGGCCCAAAAAATGAACACGGTGCCTTCGACGGCATATTCCGCCGATCTTTTTCCCTGCTCTCTTCTTTCTTTTCCCTTTGTCGTTCCTTCACAGCCCCGTTGACTGCCGCTCGAACAGGCTTCGCTCGGACTGCTCCATCTGCGCATCCTGCGTTCTGTACCTCTGTTTCATAGTGCCGTGTGTAGCGTGTGTGATTGCGGTCATCTGGTGAGCTATGACATCCGCGGACATAAAAAAAGAGGAAGAATCTGGACTTTGCAAGAAAGCTTGAAATAATCCGGCGTGTCGAGAATGGAGAAAAGAATTCCTCCGTGGCAGACACATTCGGCATTCCGCGGAGTACTTTAAGTACGTTGTTAAAAAACAAGCAGGACATCAAGCTTAAAGCAGGTGAGGAAAGTCACTCGGGAGTGTGTCGTGTGCGCCCTGCTGCTTTTGACAAAGTGGCGAAGGCACTCTATACGTGGTTTCTTGAAATCCGAGCGAAAAATAATCCCGTGGATGACCCGATGTTAATCGAAAAGGCCAAATGGTTTGCTACGGCTCTTGGCGAAGAGAACTTTTGCGGTGGCACTGGATGGCTGCAACAGTTTAAAAACCGCCACGGCATTGTAGGAAAGGCCATTTCAGGCGAAAGTGGGGCTGTCAGCAGCCAGGAGATGCAGCAGTGGCTTTCTGAGGAGTGGCCGAAGATCACTGAGAAGTTTTTGCCTGCAGAAATCTTCAATGCAGACGAAACAGGTCTCTTTTGGCAAATGTTGCCGAATAAGACACTCGCTCTTCGTGGAACCTCATGCCACGGCGGTAAAATGAGCAAAGTACGTGTGTCGGTGCTGCTTGCAGCCAACATGGACGGCTCGTGCAAGCTACGGCCATTCGTGATCGGGAAGAGCAAGTCATTGCGCTGTTTCAAGAACTGTAAACAGCTTCCCGTCCGCTACGGCTGTAATAGGAAGGCCTGGATGACACGTCAACTTTTTGTTGAATGGCTGCAGGCTTGGGACGCTGAGTTGGGCAAGTCGAGCCGCCGAGTTTGCCTTCTGGCAGACAACTGTTCGGCCCATCAAACGACTTGCAAGCTGCAGTGCATCAAATTGAAGTTTCTCCCGCCGAGCACCACAGCGAGACTGCAGCCCCTCGACCAGGGTATCATAAAGGCATTCAAGGTAGGCTATCGGAAGTGACTTATTCAACGGCTCCTCCTAAACCTCCGCAGGGGAACTGATCTCAAGACTGACCTGCTCGGTGCGATCTAGATGATTACCGGCGCTTGGGGTGACGTGAAGCAGGCCACGGTAGCCAACTGTTTCGGCAAGGCAGGCCTTGAAGTGGCCAGAGATGAATGTCCGGAAGCTTTAGATGACGATGAGTGCTTGGAGGACGCATTCGGCGACTTGTCCAATTTTTCTGGCGCCATCCTGTCCGAAGTTACTGTTGATGACTTCATTAACACTGACAGCGAAGTTCAAGCGGTAGCCGACCTCACTGATGAGGACATTGTGGCCGGAATAGCTGGCGTTCAAGACGGCGATTCCAGCGACGACGAGGGCAACTGTGTTTTCGAAGAAACGCGTTCGTGCACAGCCACTGAACAGGCGTCAGCGTTCAGCCTGATTCGGCGCCGTTGCGGCGAAATGGAAGGCACTGGGCTCTCACACCTGGACAGTCTCGAGAAGATTGAGACTAGTGTTTTAACCTTCATTTCCCAGAGAAAAAAGCAGCCCGAAATTAGTGATTTTTTTTCTGTGAAATAAAGCGCTTTCATATTGTGTGCACATGCTATGTGATTCACGGCTGTTCCAATCGGTAAGCCACAATTTTTTATGATCGCGAGTGCTTTTTTGGCCTATATCTGTATATCGAATTTTCGCTATATCGAACTATTTTCCGATCCCCGTCGAATTCGATATATCCGCGTTCGACTGTAGACCCTTACACAATCAGACCTGAACTGACTTAGGAGGTGTTGGCTGACATTGATGCCAGTGCGTATGTGCTGTCTTTTGTCGTGTGGAAAACTCGTTTGAGTCATTCCATGCAAAACACAAACCAATACCTCGACCCTCTCAGATTACAGTCTTTAAATATGTTGGGCCCTTATAAGGTCTAAAGAAGTGCATTTACAAAATATGTCTTGTTAAAAAATTTCACTGATTATGATACTTCCTTATGTGAAATTTGAGCACAGCGGTATACGTGTTTTACTTCAGTGTATAGTCGCTGGCACAGAGAAATTGACTTGTGGAGCATGTTGCAAATGGAGCGAAGTGTGGTACGACTGTCCCCTAATCTAGAGACAGGTGGGTGCTATTCACAGCAGCCACTGCCGACAGACCTCCATTCATGCAGCACTTTGTTTCCATATATGATATCATTGAATGCGTTTGCTGCATGCCATCAGTGAATAGACGACGAAGTGCTCCTCTAGTGCCATCTCCTAGCATTCATTGCAACTCTTACGCAGCACTATGCTTTTCTTCTCACGCTGCACTCCACGTTTGCTACAAGACAATAGATGGATGGATGGATGTTATGAGCATCCCCTTTGGAACGGGCCAGTGGGTTGTGTCACCAAGCTCTTGCTATTATACTGCCTAATGTCCTACCTAGGTAAAAAAAAAATGCATGATAAATTCCCATAACCAAATTTCCTGATCCCCTACTGTGAACTTTGTTTTTGTATGCCTCCGTTCTTTGTCGTTTCCCTACTTTTCTACCACCAATCTTCCAATCTCCTTTTACTAATCTCTGTTGCGGACATGTTTACTTTCACCCTGCCTCCCTGAACCCAAGGGCTTCAAGGAGTCCATTACAACTCTTAAGCAGCACTACGCTTTTCTTCTCACGCTGCACTCCACGTTTGCTACAAGACAATAGATGGATGGATGGATGTTATGAGCATCCCCTTTGGAACGGGCCAGTGGGTTGCGTCACCAAGCTCTTGCTGTTATACTGCCTAATGTCCTACCTAGGTAAAAAAAAAATGCATGATAAATTCCCATAACCAAATTTCCTGATCCCCTATTGTGAACTTTGTTTTTGTATGCCTCCGTTCTTTGTCGTTTCCCTACTTTTCTACCACCAATCTTCCAATCGCCTTTTACTAATCTCTGTTGCGGACATGTTTACTTTCACCCTGCCTCGCTGAACCCAAGGGCTTCAAGGAGTCCATTGGTGCCTAAATCGACCATTGGGCAGATATCTTCACATTCTAATAAAACATGCTCCGTCGTTTCCCTAGCTTTACCGCAGCAAGCACATGCTTCTTCTTCCTCCTTATATCTCACTTTATAGGTGCATGTTCTAAGGCATCCTCATCTTGCTTCGAAAAATAATGAGCTTCTCTTTGAGTTATCATAAATTGTTTCTTTCCTGATTTTGTTTTTTCCTCTTAAGTAGTTACTCATGTCAAGTTTCTTTTCCATTGCCGCCACCCACAAGATTATTTCAGCCTCTCTGACTTTCCGCTTGATGTTCTTTGTTGCTGTGTTGTTCACCGTAAGGCCACACACTTGCTGGTAAGCTTTCTAGTTCTTTTCCTCCACTGTGAATCAACGTCTTTTTTTTCTGTACAAATACCTAAACACTCTACTAGCCCATTTACTTTCTTCCGTATTCTTCAGTCGTTCTTCATAATCCATTTTACTGTGAGCTTCCCTCACTTCAAAACAATGCGCGCTACTTGGGTGCCATCTTGTAGCCGTTGTCGTCGCACTACATTTTCCACGTCATGGTTCTGTTGCACGCTCCCCTCCACTTTTCTCCTCATGTCTTTCATCACCTGCTGTGCTCCGCATTCGCTTTCATCTTTTGCTGTGCTTGCTCACTCGGTTGAGCCGGCGTCGACGCAGGAACAAGCTATACTGTAAGCATTTATGCGGACTTCATCTGTACAAAGTCATCATCAATCATCGGCTCGTGTTCGTTTTTGCATCGACGCCATTTTTCCTTTTTGGAATAAAGCGTCGTCTCGACCGTGATATTTCAAGTGGTGGAGGTGCGGGGTATCGATCCCCGTACCTCTGCATTCTGCATTAATCATCGCGTTAAACGCGACCACTGAGACAATCCTCCTACCTCAAGGCTCCGCAGTGACCTGTTATGTGGATACCCAAGCAGTCTCCCTGCTTCCTCTTGCTGCCTCGCAAGCCCTTCCTCGACAGGGCAAATCTGCTTTATTTGCCCTTGCTTCTGTGATAAGTCCTGACCTTACTGCTGCTCAGAGCGATGTGTTGCTAAAATTGCTCACGAAGCATCAGGCCTCCTTTGATATGGATACTTTGTCACTCGGACAGACTTCCGTTGCCTTCCATCATATCGACACCGATGGCCAGACTATTGTACACCGTCGTCCCTACCGAGTCTCTTTGGCCAAACCCAAAATCATCAAGGAGAACGTCGCCGATATGCGGTAAAGAAACATCATGCATCCCTCCGCCAGTTCTTGGTCATCACCCGTCATTTTGGTGCAGAAGGATGGATCGGTACGATATTGTGTTGACTACCGTGCGCTAAACAAGATCACCCGTAAGGATGTATATCCGATGCCCCATATCGATGGCGCCCTCGATTCTTTGCAAGGTGCGCAATACTTTTCCAGCCTTGATCTTCGCTCCGGATATTGACAAATTCCAATGCACGAAGCGGACAAAGAAAAAACAGCCTTTTCTACTCCGGATGGTCTTTACGAGTTTAACGTAATGCCTTTCGGTCTATGCAATGCTCCCGCCACATTTGAAAGAATGATCGACACTGTTCTTCGTGGCCTCAAGTGGAAAACTTGTATATGTTACCTCGACGACATCGTCATGTTTTCCTTGACTTTCATTGATCATCTTCAACACTTACATGAAGTGCTCACATGCCTTTCTAATGCCGGACTTCAACTAAACACGAGGAAGTGCCGTTTCGCTAGCACAATGATTGAAGTCTTGGGTCATCTCGTTAGGAAAAACGGCATCCAGCCCGATCCGAACAAAATTTCCGCAGTGCTCAACTTTCCATGCCCACTTCGTGCAAAATAACTGCGCAGCTTCAGTGGACTTGCCTCACACTTTCGACGTTTTATCCAGAACTTCGCCAGCATTGCCTCCCCCCTCCACAACCTTCTTGCTTGTTCAAGTTCCTTCGATTGGAATGATCAGTGTGAAGCCGCGTTCCAAGAAGTCAAGCGCGCACTAACATCCCCACCTGTTCTTTGTCATTTTGAAGACAAGGCGCCCACATTACTGCATACTGATGCTAGTGGCCAAGGAATTAGTGCCGTACTGCTGCAGCGCGACCACGAATTTTGCGAAAAGGTTGTTGCATATGCAAGCCGTGTTCTCACTTTCGCCGAAAAGAAGTACTCTATAACCGAACAAGAATGTTTGGCTGTTGTCTGGTTCATTCAGAAATTTTGTCCATATCTCCACGGTCGGCATTTCACGGTTGTGACCGACCACCATGCCCTATGTTGGTTGTCGACCATCAAAAACCTGTCTGGACGCCTTGGCCGCTGGATACTCTGATTACAAGCATATAATTTTCATGTCATATACAAGTCCGGAAGGAAGCACCAACATGCCGGTGCTCTTTCACAATGACCATTGCCACCATCATCAGAGCACGTCACATCCCCTAGTCAAATTGGCTGCACGGAGGACGCATCGTGGATTACACCGATTTCTTCCTTGGCTCCATCAAACCACCCTTTAGTGCTTTCCACTCACTAGCGCGCCGATTGTTATTGCAGTAATATCACCAAGCGCCTTAGCGGTGTTTCATCTCCACCCAATGCCAGGCTACGGAAACAGCTCAAACTGTTCAAGTTCGAAGACGACGTGCTCTACCGGTACATTTTCCACCTGGAAGGCCGTCGATAGGTTCCCGTTGTACCGCGCTCTCTTCGCGCTGCAGTTCTTCAGGCCTCACACGATGACCCTACGTCAGGCCACTTGGGCTGCCACAAAACACACGAGCGCATACGTGGCCGATTCTTTTGGCCAGGTCTTTCCACGAGCATAGCTAGATATGTTGCCTCGTGCATGCTTTGCCAACACCGTAAGCAACGTACTACTGCTCCGGTCGGGACGCTACAACCAATTCCTTGTCCAGCACAACCCTTCTCTGTCGTCGGCATTGACTTTTTCGGGCCACTCCCACCTACTCCAGACGGCAACAGATGGATCGTCACTGCTGTTGACCATTTGACCCGGTACGCTGAAACGGCCGCAATAAGTTCAGGAGCTGCATTAGAAGTAGCGGCCTTCTTCTTGCAGGCTATCTACTTACGTCACAGGGCGCCTCACATTCTTTTGAGCGACCGAGGCAAGGCATTTCTTTCAAGCACCCTTAATCAAGTTCTGCAAGCATCCAACACCCTGCACAAGACAACGTCTAGCTACCACCCTCAAACCAACTGGCTAACAGAGCGATTTCATCGCACACTGTGCAACATGCTACTCATGTATATTCAACTTGACCATCATAACTGAGATGCGATTCTCCCATTTCTAACATTTGCGTACAACACATCTGTTCAATGCACCACCGGATACTCTCCGTTTTTCTTAGTATACGGCAGCCACCCAACCTCATCACTCGACGTTTCTTTCTTCTCTGGCCCCGTCAATGCTTCACCATTCATTTGCGACCAGTTTGTGTCTCGTGTTGCCCAATGTCGTCGTCGTACCCGTATGAACGCTGAAGCCAGCCAAGATGATCGCAAACATCAGTATGATGCCTATCACCGCGTCATTTCAAACCACCCTGGTGATGATGTGCGCCTATGGACACCTGCACGAACACCCGGTTTATGTGAGAAGCTTGAGTCTCGATATATTGGCCCCTACAAAGTCATACAGCAGACCTCGCCAGTGAACTACCGCGTTACACCTGTTGATGCCCCAACTGACCGACACTGCCGCGGGACAGAGATTGTGCACGTTTCCCACCTGAAGCCCTTTCATCTCCGTTCCACTGTCTAATGTGCGGCCAGGCTGGCCGCTTCCGTCCACGGGGGAAATTAGTGTAAGCATTTATGCAGACTTCATCTTCATCTGTACAAAGTCATCATCAATCATCGGCTCATGTTTGTTTTTGCATCAACACCATTTTTCCTTTTTGGAATAAAGCATCGTCTCGACCGTGATATTTCAATACTCTAAAAAAATTTGTTTGCCTGAGTGACTCGCCACCAGGGATCCATGGAGAGCAGATGTATCTCACATAGGCTCCTGCTTTTTGTACTTCTCGCCCTGGATTAAGCCCAGTTACGAACTTAAGTTTTGCACTGGTGCAACTGGCAAGACAAGCCAAATCGGCGGACATGAGCCACTTTTATGTCAGTGCACTCTCTCTCAAGGTATCGAACGTTATACCCGATGACCGCACACACGCCTGGTTGAGCATAACGCCAAGCCAGCTCCCGCAATCCCATCGGGATAAACATCGTCGCGGTGCGTGAGCATGAGTGCTCACCCATGCCATGGCAAAGAACCCCTAGGACGAGCTGAGAGGCTGCTGTAGCAAGCAAAATGTTAAAGAACCGGAAAGAAGACGAAGCAAATACAGTGCAAACAGACCCGACAGAAGAAAACAACTGGGAAGATACCTGGAGCTATGACGCAAGCAGTGACAGAAGAATCGAAATGGAAAGTGCATGGATCACAAGAAACAAGAAGGGCAAGCAGGACACCCCGAATATAAAGACACCGGCAAACAGTCCACCCCAGCTATCACCGTCAAAACAGCATTGCAGACCCAAGGTACTGCCCTTTCCACTTGACAGCGTAATGATTGTCAACCACCTGCAAGCACGTCTCGGAACTCGCCAAATGGAATACCGGTTCAGTCACACATGCCAATGGCAGAGCAAGTGGACTATTGCAGCAAGACTTCAACGACAAAGTATGCGTAGTGGTACAGAGAAACAATTATTTAATCATTGCAAGCAGGTCTAACAAGAAAGGTACCACGATGCTGGTCAGCAACAACGAAATTCAGCTCAGGGACGCTTAACACAACGCCAAAGGCAACATATGAACCCCAAACGGTGTCTCCAGAGACGTCATCAATGGCCTCATACCCGGAACTCATGGCACACCGTAAAACTTGTGGCAGGAGCCTGAACACTGGCAAAATATACCATTCTTCGCGCCAGACTGAAGGGTCAGTTGACCGCAGCAGTCATATTCACCGAAGGATCGCATGTTCCTTACTACATCATCTTCCAGGGAGTAGGCTTGCACTGCATACCAAATCGCTAGTCAGGGCAGTACTGCCGAACCAGTGGCAACATGGGACACTACCAAGACGTCAGTCCGAGACCAATTTCAGATTTCTGCTGCAATAGTGGCAAGACCAGACATCCGTAAGGCCACAATTACAAACCTATCTGCAAGCTCTGTGGCGAAGGGCATGAGACTGCATGTACAGAATGCAAGAAAAGACTGAAGCCAATCCACCACCCTACAATATGCGGCAACAGTGCCTCGACATGCTCCAAGAAAGAGACAACTGCTGGAGCTCCAACAGTGAAAAGTTGCTGCAGCTGGGCACCTCCGCTACCAGCTTGAGCAATAGCAGTGCAGGCAGCTATGAATAATAATAATAATAATAATAATAATAATTTCTTTATTTCCATCAGTGATGGAGGAGACTGCGGGTAAAAGTCACTTTAGAGCAATCGACTTGACTAGAGCCTGCAGCCTCCTTTACAAGGCAAACAGCGATTGAACAGGAGATATATATACATAGCAATTGACCACATGGGAAATGTGCACAAAAAATAAACGCAAAAACACAAATTACCTGAAAAGCGCTCTTCAATTAGTTAAGAAAAATTGAGTGACAAAATGGTCACGTAAAGCTCGTACATCAGTTGTATAAATATCGAGACTTGATTTCAGAAACAAATTTAAAGTGTTGGTAGTGTGTATGATATCTTTTGCATAGAATAATTATCATGTGGGGTGACTACCTTCCACTGTTCCGTACACCTTGTGATGTAAGAACGTGTGTTCCTGGTGAGATTAGATAACTCGTGAAGAAACTGTAAATTCTCTTTTATCTCCCGTTTTGTATGCATTGCGGCAGCTATAGGCAGCTATAGTGAATCCAAGTCAATACTGCGAACTGCTTCACGCTCCTGCTTGGTCAAGCGCCCGAGCTACGGCAATGTGGCAAGTGGCTAGAGTCGTTTGAGTTGTACGAGCTGCTTGGATTGGACTTCTAGGCCGAAGCCACAGCCGTACGAGCCCTCGAAAACAAACTGTAGAACCAGCCGAGCAAACTGCAGGATCAGCACAGCCAATTTCAAAGGCAGCAAAACTTCACAGACAAGCTACTCCACAATCAACAGAAACAAGAATTGACCCACAAACTGCTTAAAAAATGCAAGGAACAAGAACTCGGTCAAGCTGCCTCAGAAATGCCAGGAGCTCAAAAGCATAAGTAGACATCCTGGAACAACACTGACCAAAGTGGCGGACGTCAAAGCCATGATAGATGCAGGATGCTTGATATTTACAGAAGCCTTTATGAAGAACATTCATGCTACGATGGAAAAAACAATCTAATCAACAGTTGAAAAAACGGCCGCGAACTTACGTATGTCGCGTATAATAACTTTTTGGTTGCCAGAGGATAGGGATGAAAATTTCGAGCCAAGAACATTAGTGTGGGATTCCCTTTCACGGCAATCTCTGCAATGTGATCCTGCCAAGTAATTTCGCTTGAGAAGTGAATGCCGAGGTACTTGGCCCCTGTTACCCTCGAAATGGTCGAATTATTTAGCCTGTAAGAATGGGAAACGTCAGTTTTTTTCCTAGAAAAGCACACGTAGTTGCATTTTGATTCATTTAGTGCCATGCACAAAGTGGTACACCAGTTCAAAATTTTATTAAGGTCCTCTTGAAGGATTTTATTATCATTCGGATTATTTATCGAGCGGTAAACAACGCAGTCATTTGCATACAATCGTAGGTTCGACTGGATGTTCTTAGCTATATCGTTAATAAAAATAAGAAATAATAACGGGCCCAGAACAGACCCCTGTGGTACTCCGGACGTAACTGGAACAGCTGATGAGCAACATCCATTTACCACTGTTATCTGTCTGCGATTTATGAAATAGTTAATTAACCAGTTCATTAGGTCAGCGGGAATTTTTAAATGCTCAAGCTTGTGTATTATACAATCATGCCGTACCCGATCGAATGACGTGATATACATTGTATGAAGAAGATTGCTAAGAGAACTAGCACATTTTTTCCTCACGCGATTGGGTATGCCGTCAGGACCTTTCGCTTTGTTTGTGTCTAGGCTGGTAAGGATTCTAAATATACCATGAATTGATAAAGTGATATCGGGCATTTCCTGAAGAACTCTGTCAGGCGCAAGACAGTAAAGGGATATTGTTCATCGCTGAATTGGCGGAAAAGGCGGACCTGAAATAATCGTTGAAAGCAGTGGCTTTCAATTCATCATTTGTTATCATGCCATTGTCTGACGTGATACATTGTATACCAATTTTCTCTTTCCTGTTTTTTTTGGCAAGCTTCCATGTAATGTTGTCATTGTTTTGAATCTTTGCGTCTAAAGTACTGAAGAAATTATGCTTCGTTTCACTAATTTCCGATTTACAAATTTGCTGGACAGAAAATAATTTTTCAGAAGTAACTGGCATTTTGCTTTTTCTGAGGTTCTGAAAAAGACGGCATGTTCTTTTAAGGAGTTTACGGATTTCGGGGGTGATCCATGGTTTATCTTTCCGACATTTGGCAGTTAGAAATTTTGATGGTATGTGCTCCGAAATTAGTGCAACTATTTTATCTTTCAGTACGCTCCAAGCAATGTTAACATCTTTTTCTGAGCAAACCTGTGAAAAAGCTGGAAGAAAATCAGTTGATTCCCTGTTCATTGCTTTGTAGTTTCCCTGATCGTAAATGTGTCTAAGTTTTGGAGTAAGCTGAGCTCTATTTTGGTGTGGATAAGAAACGCTGGTTAAAATCACAGCGTGGTCGCTGATACCGGGAACACAGATAGGTGGAGACACCAGATCAGCTTCATTTGTGAAGAGGAGATCGAGAGTGTTGGATGACAGAGCAGTAACTCTGGTTGGGGACTCGACGCGCTGAGTCAGGTTGAAGCTACTTGTGAGGTCAAACAATGCAGAATGCAACGATGAGTTTGATAAATTGGTCGGCAGACCGCCGCCCCAGGACACGTCTGGTAGGTTGAAGTCACCCCCCAGTAGAACGTCACAAGAAACTGACGCCAGTGCTTCAGACAGGCTAGATATAGCTGTACTGTCATTTCCAGGTGGCCTGTAGAACGAAGCTATTGTAATTGTCCTACCAGTTTGTGAAGCAACTTTACACAGGACAAGCTCACAGTCTATGTTGCAAAGATTAATCGGCCAGCTTTGCAAGTTATCTGAAACAAGTTTAAATACGCCCCCTCCGTGTCTGTTCCTGTCCGAGCGATAAACCGTGTAGCCTGTTAGGAACACTTCAGCATTTAAAACTGTGTCATCCAGCCAAGATTCAGTGCCAATGATAATGTCCGGACAATGCAGTGAAATTACGAGCGCGAACTCGTCAGCTTTATTTTTTATGCTGCGACAGTTAATAATTATAAGCTGCAAAATTTGTTTGTCATGCGCAGAACGGTCAACTTCGTGGGTTTGCTATGTATTGCACTGTACTACCTCTTCTGCCTCGTTATCAAAGATTTAGGTGCTGTTTCCAATATTCAAACGGTTAAACCGAAGCTTAAAGGGGTGAGTTTGCTTTTTGGCGAGTGAAATTAGATGCCTTCTTTCTAAGCGAACCTGCGCGGAGTAGTCCTCACTCATAGCGTAGCTTGTTTCTTTACGCTTCCGACCTTGAAGCAAGACCTTCTGTTTAGTTTTGTAGGACGAAAAAGCAACTAAAGTTGGTCGTGGTTTTTGCTTACTGTATTGCCCTATCCTGTGAGCGTGTTCAATATCACTGTGACTGATGCTCACACCAAGCAGATCCTTATACAAACAGATAACATTTTTTCTGCCTCATCTCAGGTTTCCCTTTCAGTATCCGTAATGCCATAGAAAACAAGGTTGCATCGCCTAGATCGGTTTTCTAAGTCGTAGTTTTTTCCTGACAAAGTTTGAACTTATTTTGTCATTCTGCAGTCGACTGAAGGTTCGTGACAGCTGTCTGTGTGCCTCTGAAGGACTCAATCTCTTCTTCCACTTTGGATAGCTTTGTTGCCAAACAATCTAGTTTCTCCATGAATTCGCATTGATTTGACCTTGATTTTTGGAAGATGTTGTCTGCAACCGTTTGAGAGAACAATGATCCATTTAGATGATGAACCTCGAGCCCATAAGATAGCAAGATCATTTTCAAATAGCTCGTACAAGACATACGCACTCTTTCTCAGTAGCACTGTATGCCTGTTCTCGACCATTGAGTTTCCGACTTGCATAAAGGATGGGGTGTTTCTTGTCGCTCTCCACCTTTTGGCATTGTACGACACCCGTGCCTCACTCGCTTGCATCGCATGGAACCACAAATCCCCTCGTGTAGTCGGGTGGTGGTGATAACTTTATTGTACATAGGGGAGTTGCAGACATGCAGGTGCTTTGGCCCCCGCACGGCCCCACTCCACTCAAACGTTCATGTCCCAGAGGCTCATGACGCTGGCAGCCCGGCCTGTGGCGATGACTTGCTTGGCCGGGTCCTCGGAGCGCAGTAGGGTCTCCCAAGCCTCCCAAGTATTAAGGTGCTCCAGGCACCGCGGGGGAGGATCCGCCGGGCAGAGGAAAAGGATGTGATCAAGAGTGGCTTTGGACTGGTGGCAGAGAGTACAGGAGGGGTCGGTGTGGACGTGGTGAAAGCGCGAGCGTATGTATATAAGGGGAGGGTAAGGTGCGTATTTGGAGCCGCCTCCAAAGTGTCTGGTGATAATTGTCGAGGGAGGGATGGGGTGGGGGGTAGAGCCGACGCTCGGCTTTGCAGGCTTGCGTCAGTTCACTGAATGAATGCATGCGCTCCCGTGAGAACCCTGGATCGGAGGCCACTGGTGCCCGGTTGAGATAACTTCGGGCTAAAGCGTTGGCAGCCTCGTTTCCAGGATTCCCAGAGTGGGCAGGCACCCGTATGAGCTCCATGTGGCGGGGTGGGTGTGCAGCGAGGGAGTTCACTATGCGAAATGCACGGACGTGAACTCTCCCGCGAGCAAAATTTAGTATCGCAGTTTTAGAGTCCGATAATACATACCGGGTTTCCCTGCACGTAATAGCTAGGGCAATGGCGGCCTCTTCAGCCTCCTCCGAAGTGGCAGTTGAGGATATGTGAAGGGTGGTAAGCGGTTGTAGGGAGGGGTTCGTGATGGCAACAACCGCATCCTCACCTGTGCATGCAGCATCCACCCACACAGCATCCGGTTCCGTGCCATAGTGTTTGTGGAACGCCTGTGCGCGAGCTCTGCGGCGGGGTTCGTGGTAGGTGGGGTGCATGTTTTTAGGGATAGCTTTAATAAGTTCGCGGTGAATGTGGTGGGGGACCTGGAGCTGTGTGGAATCCGTGGCTGGTATACTGATACCGAGGGTGTTTAGGATGTGTCTGCCGGTGGTGGCTCTTGCGAGACGTAACTCACTTATTGTGTTATGTAGGCCTAGCTGGAGGAGTTTTTCGGTGAAGGTATTTAGAGGTAGGTGTACTGCTGTCTTAAATGCTGTTCGGATCATGGCATCCAGGGTGGAGATTTCTCTGCCCTGGAGTTTAAGGTAGGGGAACGTGAAGAGAAAGCGGCTGACGACGAAGACATGAATGAGACGACATAGGTCATGCCCCTTCATACCTCGGTGGTGTGCAGAAACTCGGCGAATTAGGTGGGATACCGACACCGTCGTCCGCTTGAGTTTGTGGATGGTTAGAGTGTTTTTCCCGTTATTTTGGATGTGGAGGCCCAGTACCCAGAGAGTGTGTACCTCAGGGATGTACCGGTTTTCCAGTGTCACGGTTATAGGGGTGGTGGGGCAGTTTCGGGTTGTGGGGCGGAGTATGAGGAGCTCCGACTTCTCCGGAGAGCATGAGAGTCCGATACTCCGCGCATGTGTTTGGGTGAGGGTAGCTGCCGACTGCAGAGTATTCTCTATGCCTCCATCACTGCCATGGGCGGTCCATAGAGTGCTATCATCAGCATAGAGTGTGTGCCGAAGGTGAGGGATGGTTTGTAGTCAGGCGATCTTAGCACGGGCTGACTCGTCAGCGCGCACTTCAGGACGTAGAAAAAAGATTCCTTTTTTTTTTCATCCCAAAGGACACTGTGTGGCTCAGTTTTTCGAAGAGCATCAGTTTGAACGCTAGTTAGTTCAGAATACATGGGACGTACTGCCGATAGTACCCAGCGACCCCTAAGAAAAACCGGACATGTGCTTCTTTTTGTTCGATCTGCGGGAACTCTTGTGTTGCAGTCACCTTCAGCTCAGAGGGAGGATGATGTCCCTACCTGTTACGTGACTGAGATAGATCACTTCCGCTTGCGCCGTTAGGCATTTTGGTGCCTTGGCAGTTAAGCCTGCTTCACGCAAGCGGGCCAACACTGCCCTCAGATGTTGCATATACTCTGACCAGGATGCAGAAGATATCGCGACGTCATCTAAATAGGACACGGTAAATTCTTCCTGTCCTCACAACACTTTGTTCATAAGGCTTCAAAAACAGTACGGTACATTTTTCAAACCGAACCTTATCTTATTGTGGAACGTTCAGAACGTAGATATGAAGGCGACATATCTGCTAGCTAGCCCGCTCTGTGAGCAGAATGTGGCAGTAGCCTCAAACTAGATCCAGTGTAGAAATTAATCGGGAACTACTATATCTTGATGCACTCTTGGATGTTTGGTATAGGATAAATCTGATCTTTAGTGATCGCGTTTAGCCGGCGGTAATCTACGCAAGTACGCGGATCCTTGCTTGGCACCTCAACTAAGATCAAAGGCGAGGTGTTCGCTCTTGCAACGTGCAATCACACCTAAAGTCAAAGTTTTTTTCACCTCCGCATCCATAATCTGACCTTGGCGCGGGATACTCTACAAGCCTTAGAGCAGAAGTATGACTTCATTGCTGACTTCAAATCGATCGATCGATCGGGTCCTGGCTGTCCAGTTGTAAGATGCCTTGGACCTGTCCTGGCCTTTAGCCATAGCCTCTTCTGACAACCTCTGCTCTTTCTTTAAGCGTTTTAGTAGCTTAAGTACGTACTCGACCACAACTGGGTCGTCCCCGCACCCTACCCATGGTTCGCGGAGCATGCAGAGCGGCGATCGCAGCTAGTGCACCCATATACGAGCTCTGCTGGCAATAAACCAGCTGCTCCATACGGCACAGTCCTCAATGCAAACATGGCAGTCGGCAAGCGCAGGTCCCAGTCTGTTTTCCTTTCAAGCCATAATGCCCATAATGCGCGCTTCATAATAGAGTGTAGCTTCGCTACGGAATTGGACTGCGGATGGTACACTGAGCTGTGAATGAGCCTTAGCCGACATCGTTTTAGAAAGATCGGGGCTAGGGCACTAGCAAACGCGGTACCTTCATGGGACTTTACTTCTGCGAGCAAACCAGCTTGCGCGAATATTGAGAGGAGCGCATTAACTGTTTCCACCAAACTATAAGTTCTTTTGGTGGGACTGCATTGGGGAACCTAATAGCGGGGCAAACCACTGTCAGAATATGATGGTATTCCGAGGTTGCTAGAAGTGGGCCTACTGTGTCGACTGCGAGCCGGCGAAAGGGCTAAATTATGATCGGCACTAGCTTCATCCGCGCTTTTACCTTTTCACCCGGCTTCCCATAGCGTTGACTTGTGTCGCCATGGAGTTCTTACAAATTTCTCTGCGTCGCAGAAACAACCTGGCCAAAAATACTTCTGTAGTAGTTGATCCTTAGTTTTCTTCTCGCTTAAGTGACCAGCCCAAGAGCTACCATGTGACAAGCGTTAAAGATCGTGTTGATAAACCTGAGACGCGACGAACTGGTAAGATGTGACACCCCTACAATCTACATAATTCCGGTACAGTAGGCCGCCTATCTTATAAACATTAATGTTTTTCCATGCAGCACCTTCGTTTAGGTCGGATGAAGAAGAAGTATTTTAATGATTGGAAAATGTAGAGAGGTCGGCCGGATAATGGAGCATCTGGCCTGCTACTCTACGTAAGGGAAGGGGAAGAGGGGAAGAAAAAGGGTCACAATGGGGGATGATAATGGGAGGAACGAGGTGAATGACACATTACACAACTGGTATCACAGGCGTGAGTCCAGGCCCGTGTCACCTAGGAAACGTGAAAGTGCACGCATTGTCTCTGTCGTCTGCCAACTCTGTGGCCACGCGCCTAGCAAGAGGTCCTCCGACAGTGGTCCATTATGTGTAAATGTCTCAATGTATCTGCCAATGTCAGTCTTTCTCGCGTATACTCAGGGCACACCACGAGCACATGTTCAATTCAGCGCCACACACTGAACAGTCCGGGGAGTCTGTCCGTCCAATAATGTGCAAATATTTGCGCGTGAAGGCGACGCCTAATCGCAGTCTGTGTATCAGGCATGTATGAGGGCGTGGGATTCTACGCAGAATGGGAAATTTCATATCGGGATCCAGGCTTTTAAGGCGGACATGACGAGCGTCTGGCTGGGCCCAGTATCTTCTCGTCGCACTCCTCATTAATTCCGACAGGAGGCACGTGATGTCCGGTCTGGAGAATGGCACTACAGTTCGCAGGCCATTGCTGAGGGCACGCCTTGCTGTAGCATCGGCCATCTCATTACCGTTGAGCCCACAGTGTCCCAGGATCCATTGGAACACTATGCGGTGGTGTTTTTCTTGAGCGTATGAAAGTAGCTCGGTGATCTGCAGGGCCAGAACCTGATATGCGGTGTGACGCAGGAAGCATCCCAAAATTTGCAGCGCGGGTTTTGAGTCCGTGAAAATGCACCACTCTTGAGGTCTTTCCCCGCAAATGTGGCGAATCGCTTCCCGAATAGCCACAAGCTCTGCAGCGGTTGATGT
Source organism: Dermacentor variabilis (assembly GCF_050947875.1). Classification (NCBI taxonomy): domain Eukaryota; kingdom Metazoa; phylum Arthropoda; class Arachnida; order Ixodida; family Ixodidae; genus Dermacentor; species Dermacentor variabilis. The sequence continues at coordinate 48,070,623 of NC_134573.1, forward strand.
TGAATTATGGTCTAGTATGAAAGCTCGAGTCATCTGTTGGGCTGGTATCACCACAGCTGCTGTCGATGCCGTTCTGGAGGCTGGGACCCTTGTTTTGCTCGGACTTCAAGACTGAACTATTCTTGAACAACCTCTGTAGGCCTTCCGACGTACAGGCGCTACAAACAAATCTGACGATGCTCTTCCAATAACTCGGCTGCTGTCACTACTGAGACCACTGCTTGCGTGGATCAAAACTCCTGCGGCTCCAACGCGGGGCATTCTTGATCTCCGCTTTCTGTGGTTCCGAAATGTCATCCGCCTCAGTTAGTGCCATTTCCGCAACTGCTTTTGCAGCTAACTCACGAGCTTTTGATCTCGTTAGTGCCATCAAGCTAGCCGCCCCGGATATTAGCCCTTCCTCGCACAGAATCTGATCTGGCTTTTTTGAGAACAGGTAAAAGTACTGCGGAGGAAGTGAAGGAGATATGGCATCACTCGTCTCAAATGTGTGGAAAGGACCCTTAATAGACACATTTGCGACTGGAAAACATGCACTGTGAGTTTCTACAGCTTGCTTAATCCAGCCGCATCCAGCTGTGAACATCTCAGGTAAAACATAAGAGCTGTGAACCACGTCCATAGCGTTTTTGTTTCCCCCGGTAAAAAAACAAACTAAAAATAAATGTGGTGTTGAGCCCACACTACCATAAGGTATAGCGGGCAAAAAAAAAACCAATATAGAAAAATAAATGGAAATGTGGTATGGTCAATTATACCGCCAACCATACCCTCCATAAAAAAAATTTGTAAATCAAGCCAATTTAAAAAATAATATAGTAGGGGCCGAAACGTTCGATGAGACATGTGGTTAAAAAGTCCATATGGATAGAGATAGGAAAAGTGTAGGCGAAGTGAATGTTTACAGGCCCCAAGGTTGCTTAAACTATGGTGTAGCCCCAAGCCGCGCGCGCCCTTCCGAGCCCCGAAAATAATGTTTAGAAGGAGAGTAGCCAATCCAAAAAGGGAAAGTTTTGGCAGTGATGCGCTGTTGTCATGATGCTGCACATTTATTAATGCATGGAAAAGGGCAGGTGTCAGGCGTGTAGCAGCCCCTTCCAAGGTCCGTTAGGGAGGTTTTGGTGCGATGCTTGGGTTTCCAGAAGGCAGGCGCAGCACAAGACTTCCAAGTGTATGCCGTCCTAGGAGGGTACCCTGCAGAAAAGAATTTGGCCCACATGATCTTCAATAAAGAGGTGCACATAGAAGGAGATAGGAAAGGTAGTGAAAAAGAAAGACAGATGGTAGGAAAAGAAGAGGAGAAGGAGAATGAGAACGATGTATGCAGCTAGTGCCATCTTGCACAGGTAAGCCCCACCATGGTTAGCTTAAACAGTGGATGTGAAACAAACATGCAAAAGTAATATGAAGTAGTGAAATGAGAGCGAGAAAGAAGTTAATGTGCGTGCGGGAAAACAGAACCAGGAGAAGGAGAGGGAGGGACAGAAAGAACAATAATGTGCGCAATCTGCAGGAGCAGGGCGTGCAGTTCCTGAGTATAGGGAGCCAGGTCGGCTAAGTACTAGGCAAGAGGGACTCTCCATGTGTGGCGATGCTCAATTGATGCACGATATGCGCAGTGCGTGGGCATGACGTGAAATAATATGACTCGTCCATGCAAGGTGCGCTGCATGCGCAGAAGTTGGAGGCACGGAGATTAAATCGATTTAAGTAATAAGGAAACTGCTCATGCCCAGTGAAAAGATAGACTAGAAGACGATTAGATGGGAACCAAAGTGGAATATCACATATATTCTGTGTATCCAATTTTATAGGGTGGTGATTTTCCCTTCATGCTACCAATAGCTGTGCCACTGGCTTCGTGCGATGTGATATTGTGCACGCACTGACTTCACTGAGGCGTGACTTTCACGAAGCAAGCCCATGCTCGATGCGGATGATGCAGTCAAGTCAGCAAGCTCATTATCAAATACGCTGCTGTGGCCTGGGACGTAGTACAGGTACTGTATTTCGATGTCCCCCAAATGCATGGTTGAGAAGCGACTTCTTACATTGCCAGATGCACATGTCAGTGATGTGGAGGGTCGAAAGGGCAGTCAGTAACGACAGGCCGTCAGTATGAAGTGGTATATCTGTTGTTGCGCTCAGGGATGGTACAAACGCAAGCGCCTCGGCAAATGCAATGACCTCAGCACTGCAGGCGTTAGTCGCTTTGGTCAACCGGAACTTGCAGACAGCTGTCAATCTACCATGTGGGTCGAACATGACAAAAGCCGCGCCTGCCACAGTGCTCGTAGAGGCTCCGTCGGTGTACATGTGGAAGCCGGGAGCGCGAGAAATGCGGTTGGCTTGAGGAGGGCTGAATCGCTCGAACTAAATTCGGCAGGTTTCTCTTGAGTAATGTGACCACTGGTCAAAAGGGTGTTCAATAGCATCCGGATGAAATGTGCTTTGGCCATAATGGATTAAATGGTGGAGCGAGAACAGAGAGAACTCTGCACCTAATCTGTCAAGTTCCAATGAAAGTGGTAGGCACTTGGCAAGAACGTGTAGCACCGATGTCGTAGTAGCACAATATGCTCCTGTCAAAGCAATAAGAATGGAGCACTGAACAGACAGCAGGTGGATGGTAAGGTGAGTCGTTGGGAAAGCGGGCCTCAAGACAGGGGACGTGTCTGCCATTGCAGGAAGCAAAACCTGTCTGTATAAGCTGCGTAACATCACTGGATGCATCGTGAAATGCATGCGGATAAAATTTGGCGATCGTATAACCAGTACCTCGGCTTTAGTCTTGAGGTAATAAATATGGCCGTGAAAATTCAGTTTGTCAGCGCCGAAAAGTTTAACGTGGTCTCTGTGTTTTAGGAAAGTGCCGTCTAGTCAAATGGGTGGACGTCGTTTGGATGTGCAATGTGCCCATTGTTGAAGAAAACAAAAAATTATTTCTCTTGACTAATTTTGACCTTGTTTTGATGGGCCCAATTGTAAACCAAGTTGAGAACAGATTCGGCAAGAGCCTGCAATTGCAGTCGCGATGAAGCGGAAAGAAGCATGTAAGTGTCATCTGCGTATGCTTGGATATACACGCCCTCTGGAAGATGTAAATCCAGAAGGGAGTGAATAAGTGGGTTGAATAGTAAAGGGCTGATCGGTGAGCCTTGCAGGCTTATATATCATAAAACCCCTCCATCCACGCGCCACCGCCGCTTTCTTAAGTAGCGACAACCTTTGTTGTGCGCCGCCTTTACCTCTCACACCAAATTCGGTTCCGGCATTTCCGGTTTAAAAATTTCCGGTTCCGGCGTTTCCACTTTCTGGAGTTGAGCTGCGGGAATTTCCGCTTTGACTGCTGTTAGACGATGGTGAGACGCCCGCGCGTGCTTAGCAGAGCTCTGGCAGTCACCATAAGAAGAATGCAAAGGGGACAAGCTGTTGTATTCCGCTGAAGTAGTAGTTCGCGGTCGCTGTTTTCCAAATGCACGCGGCAGTGGTCTCCAAGCGCCCAGGCACTACATTCCACTGTACGTTGTCGCTCGTGGCACAACCCGTCACAGGTTGACGCGAAGCAGCGAACACGAGCATATCGCTGGTTACAATAGGCGGTGGTTCTTGATTGAAATCGCATTCACAGTTTAAACCGTAGGTGGTGCAATTAAAGCCTCTCCATCGACGCGAAAGTAAACAACGCTAAAAAACATAGCGTCACTTCCACTCGGAACAGGAAGCTGCAGATACGTAAGTTCCGCTTGACGCCGAAAGCTAAGGGGGTGAGGGGAGAGTGGCGTGGAGGAGGAGGGCAGGTTGGCGGTACTTAACCTGGTCGGGGCAAACGTCTATGGAGGGGCTTTAATATATCAAAGGGCAAGACGATACCTCACCAGCGTGCGCTCTAAACACCATCCTGCGGCCCTTCAGAAACGTATTAAGAAGGTGGTACATGTTCGAGGGGCATCAATACTTCCTTAAAAGGAATAGAACATCGTCATGCCATACACTGTTGAAAGCACATGTGAAATCCATTGAAATCAAGATCGCCGGTGTCTTCGCTGCTTTAAGTGTACATAGCCTCTGCGTTAAGATATGCAGGGCCGTAGGGGCACTCCGCGCATGTGCAAAACCAAATTGGTTAGTGTGTATAAGGTTGCGCAAATTGAAGTAGTAGAGACGGGAATTTGTTAATTATTCTAATACTTTTCTGAATAATGAGTTCATAACACTATAGGTCGATAAGCGGAAGGGAGGTGAGGGGAACGGCCTGGTTTCAGGACAAATATAGTACTACCTTCCTTCCAAACAGAGAGAAAATGTTGTAATCTGAGGGCGGCATTAAAGATTACTAGAAAAAACTGAGGATGTAAGCGAAACAAATTTTGCATGAACATGCCTGTAAGCCCGTTCAGCCCTGGCGTCGCGCGCGGATTCCCCAGATGCAGTGCTTGCTGTATTTCTGGAAGCGTGAAATGGTGGTCGTTTGGTGTTGCAGGACATGGACATCCCACAACTGCCCGAATGCGGTGATGGTAGTCGCTATCAGCAATGGGGTCATACACGGCAACATGCGATTGCAATAGCAGCTCATCCGAGGCCAGAACAGAGGCAGTGAGAGCGCTTTTGGGGCTGCAAGAGAGGGGAAATGTGTCGCAGGCGAGAGCTTTGCAAAAGCAAGTTTAAACGGCTCGCCAAAGGTGTTTTATGCCGTGATATTGTGGCAAAAAGCTCTATCGGCTGCTTCCTTCACCTGACGGAAGTGACGTTTATAGACGCCAAAGGCTGCTGCGTGTTCACTCTGAAAAATATCACGCACGTTCATAACGTCGTCGCATAGCGCGTACTTGGAGATACTCCTCACCTAATTGAAGTGTCCACCATGATTTCGCACTCTCCCCATAACTCTGCGAATGTTTTTCTTATAGAGGGCGTTACACTTATCATAAGATCGCTCTACCGCGACGTCCAGCATCAGTGCTGAAGAAAAAGCGCAACCACAGATGCTGTGAAACCACCGGTCGTTCCGAAGAGTCTCAAGAATCTGCGCCCACGCGAAGTTCGTGTGCGTATGCGACGGCGCGCTTGTGGCATCAAATAGCGAAAACTCAATATATCGATGGTCAGAGAGAGTTTCCTCTTCGGAGACGGACCAGCTGCAGCTGTCTTTAACAAGTGGCATGTAAGCAAACGTCACGTTGTTCCACAATATGGCGTACGGTGTTTCAAATGTTGGGATAGAATCATGATGACTGAGGACATGCAAGCCATATTAGCTGAATGCCACGCACGTCGCTAACCCCCGGCCTCCAACGCTCATGCTTGGCATTAAAATCGCCCCCTAGGTATGATGTTGCACGATGCGCAGCACGAAAACACCTGAGACAGCTCGTCCAGGAATGAATCGATCGATGGAGTGGTGTATAAATCGCAATCACAACGAATGCCTATCCTGCTCGTTCGCAACTGCATGAACGCTATCACCAGCTGAGACACATATAACGTGAGCATGTTGAAGCCCGGGGCCCATGCAAGCAGCACGACACACGGGTGCTCCTAAGCGTGAAAAGATGTAATCCAGCGGGGCACGTGGAATATTTTGTGATCACGCGTGTAAGGGTCCACTATCAATGCGAATAAAAAATTTCCCGCTGTCATATGTTCTATGAGTAGCTTGGTCGCATCGCGGGTGTAGGCGAAATTGGCCTGTAAGAATTTGATCGGAGCTGTGCTACCCATAGCGGTTAGCAATACGTTCAGCTGGCGACATCAGGCAAGACGATCGTGTCCATACCTGCAGAAGCGCCCCAATGCAAGCTACGCAGCACGCGCAAAAACGACAGCTGTATCGAGCAAAATGCGCATACAAGCACCAGTGTATGATGAGCCTAACACCTACCGGCGTGCAACCACCATGAAAACATCAGGAGCGCCCCTGCTCCTGCAGTTGGCAACCGCTCCAGCCCCCCCCCCCCCGCCCCCGAAATTTTTTCGTGCTGTTGATGCACCGCCGACAAAAGAACCCCCGGCGCCGGAAATCATTCTGGATTTTGTCTAGAGCATCTTTTTCACGCTCGAAAAACCATTTAACCGAGAAAATTGCGAACTCAGACTGAATTTCGCGGCAACGCCCATGTACCAGGAGTCACATAATGCAAGCAGCCCCATCCGAGCACAAGGTTTCAAGGATGTTTTCATGGCGAATGGGCTCGCCGCGGCATTTCTCGGAGGCCGCGGAATCTACACTCTATCATGGAATTTACGGAGCGCGTGGATATCAATTCCGAAACTTTATGGGTACAAAGTTCTCATAAACTTCTGATGTGAAAGGTGCATTGATATTTCCAAACGTGTGCTTTAGATATTCAATTGCGGAACTGCAATTGAAGATTACGTTCTCATAAATATTTGACGACAAAGGTTCATTAAGTCTTCCAAAGTCGTACATCGGGCCATGCAACGAGACAAGCCAAATGAACACGCTATCAGACAAGTTGACAAAGCCCGCAGCGAGGCCCGATGAGACGAAGCGTTGTGGTGGTTCATTCGTGCCGTCATGTCACATAAAAAAATATTCAGCAATACCACCACGGTCATCGTGCTGTTTTCCGGACTGAAAGTTCCCTCCTTCGTCCGCTATGGAGGCGCTCTCATCAGGTGCGCGTTGTACAGAAAACAACTTGAGCTGTGCTTCCAATGCGGCAGACTGGGCCACCGCATGGACGTGTGCCCCAGTCCACAGGACCGCATCTGTAGAGGCTGCGGCACGGCCAACCCAGGTTTCGACCACCAGTGCAACCCCCATTGCCAACTTTGCGTGGGTGAGCACTTAACGGCCGATAAGAATTGCAAGGCTCGCTTCAAGACGCCATATATAGTCAAGAGACGACGTTGGGAAAGACAACGACAACAGGAAGAATTCCTAGCATCGGAGGCTACGAGGGAATCAGTTGGACGCCCTTCCCGAGAGACCAGGCCCCGTTCACGCTCGAGGGCCCGCTCGAGAACCAGAAAGTCCAGATCACGGAGCCGCACACCCGGACCGGCCCGAACCAGATCCACGAGCCGTACGCGTTCGCGTTCCCGCCGCAGCGGAGGCGGCCCGGCGGTCGAAGAGGCCACCAACAAGGTGAGCTGGGCAGACGCGGTCAAAGGCTCGTCGCGCCGCGGCGGAACTGAGGAGACTGCAGCTTCTAAAGAAATAGCAGAAATGAGACGGGAAAATGCGCAGTTGAGAGAATTAATCTCACACCTCACGAGAGAAATCCAGGAACTTAAGAATAGTCGAAGGGTGGAGATATCTCCCCGTCTGAGTACTTGTAGCTCAGGTGCAGCTGCGATAACTCCTAATAATAGCATGGAGGAGGACGACAACCCTCCGCCACCTAAGAGAAAGGCTCCAGCCGTTAGCAACCAAACCGGATCACAACTGGCAGACCTAGGGCAGAAATTAACAGAAATGCAAAATGTACTGAAAGAACAAGCGGAAGCCGTCGGCAACCTCACGCTGGTGGAGACGACCATAATGTCGAGACTTGACAAATTCGAAAGCAACGTTGCCAACCTAAGTCTTAGAGTAGCGAAGCTGCAGCCAGTTACCACCGCAGGGGCCCCCATAACTGGGGTCGCATCTAATCAATTCCACGACACCCCTGTAAACACCGCAGGAGCATCTGGGGTCGTTCAGACCTCCACCCCACGACCAGACCAAAATAGGCAAGCACGGTAAAAGAGGCGCGCTGACGATATGGCAGTGGAATTGCAGGAGTAACGCCGCAAATAGCGGTCCTGCAACAACACCTTAAAAGCAAATCGAAACCCGATGTAATAATGCTACAAGAGACACACGAATTAGCAAAACTACCCGGTTACCAAGCCATCGGTCCCCCATCCGGGGAGGACCAAGCGGTAACTACTTTGGTCAGGAAAGGCTTAGTGGTCGTTCGTCACGACATTAAGGTAGCGCAGATTGAACAAGTATTCGTAGAAATTATACCTAAAGGTAAGAGCCAATGCAGCACGTTTATCCTCAATCTATACAGCAAGCCAGCGCACATACGACAGCGCTTTCTAACCCTTTTTAGGAGGGCCACCAACATTGCGGGCTCCCATCCCCTACTAATCGGGGGACATTTTAACGCCCCGCACGGAGCGTGGGGCTATGCCTATACGAGAGCCAAAGGCAAGGCTTTATGGCAGGATATACAGGAAACAGGCCTGACCCTCATCACCGACCCCAGCTCCCCCACCAGAATGGGAATAGGGCTGACAAGAGACACGACGCCCGATCTAACATTAGTGAAGAACGCAAGAGGAGGGAGTTGGAATAACACATTCGAAGACCTCGGTAGTGATCACAGAATTCTCGAAACGAAATTATTAGAGAATTTAAAGGTCGAACCCAACAAAACCTTCAAATGGACGGACTGGGACCAGTTCCGCAAGAATCGAGCCGGAATGACGCACGCACCCATCACAGACATTCAACAATGGGCCGAAAAAGTGATGGCTGACGTCAATGAAGTAACAAAGACCGTGACGCCAGAACTTCCCGTCGAGAAGATCGACAGCCGCCTGGTGCACATGTGGGAGGCCAAACGATCGCTTCAAGCCAGGTGGCAGAAACAAAGACACAATAGGAAGTTGAGGAAACGCATAGCGTTACTCAACAAACAAATAGAAGAACACTGCAAAACCCTTAGTAAACAACAATGGGATGAGATCTGCAACGAGATGGACGGACGGATTGGCACCGGTCACACATGGCGCCTGCTCCGACACCTGCTAGACCCGACGAAGACCAAGGCAACACATAGGGAAACCATGCGCAAGCTAATAAACACACACACCAAGGGCGAGGAAGAAATCCTTTCCGAACTCTGCGACAGATACGCCCCGCACAGCCCGACTATTCAACACGGAGAATACACGGGAAATCCCAATTTCCCTCTGGACAGAGACTTTGGCGAGGCGGAAATCCGGGCCGCCTTGCAAAAGCTCAACACAAAGTCGGCCCCGGGACCTGACGGCGTAACTAATAAGACCCTTCGTAACTTGGACAACGAGACCATCTCCGAACTGACCAAGTACATTATAACGATTGCTGGACCCTAGGATGCATCCCCGACCAGTGGAAAAGAGCAAAAATGGTGCTCATCCCCAAACCAGGGAAACCCCCAGATGTGGCCAACCTTCGACCAATATCCCTTACGTCGTGCGTCGGCAAGTTGATGGAGCACGCCTTCCTCACCCGGATCAACGCACACTTGGACGACGTGGAAGCGTATCCAGACATCATGCTCGGGTTTCAAGCTCATCTCTCCACGCAGGATGCAATGTTGCAAATCAAGCACCAGATACTCGACAACAAGACAAGAGGTACCAGGGCCATTCTAGGATTAGACCTCAAGAAAGCCTTCGACAATGCAGCTCACGCAGCCATACTACGCAGCATTGCCGCACTCAATCTAGGAAACCGAGCGTACAGCTATGTTCAGAATTTCCTCACAAACAGGAAAGTCTCCTTAACGCGGGACAAACTCGCATCCGAAGACAGGAATATAGGCAGATTCGGCACCCCGCAAGGCTCGGTCATCTCACCGATGCTCTTTAATCTCATTATGATCGGCCTACCCGAGCGCCTCAACGCCATCGAGGGAGTGCATCACACAATATACGCGGATGACGTTACGATCTGGGTGTCCGAGGGAAGCGACGGAGAAATCGAACAGCGATTACAGACCGCGGTCGAGGTGGTGGAAGAGTACCTAGTCGGAACCGGTCTCGTCTGCTCGCCAGAAAAATCGGAACTCCTCCTCTACCGCCCGACGCTTAGCGGAAGACCCCCCAAGGCTTACATCCAGCATGCTGCATACGAAGAATTTTGCATACGCACCAAAGACGGACAAGAAATACCCAGGGTGAAGCAGATTAAGGTGCTCGGACTCATCATAGAATCGAACGGCAACAACGGAGAAACGGTCAGGCATTTGGAGACTAAGGTCACGAACACGATGAGGCTCATCAGAAGAATCACCAACAGACATCAGGGTATGAGGGAGGCCAACGTCGTCAGACTCATACACTCCTTCGTTATTAGCCACATTACCTATGTGGCCGCCTACCACAACTGGTACGCGGCCGAATATGCCAAACTGAGCACCCTCATTAGAAGAGCACCCAAGATGGCACTGAGCCTTCCAGACAGCACCAGCACGGAACTTCTGCTACAGTTGGGTATCCACAACATGCTTGAAGAGTTAATTGAGGCACACCAAATCTCGCAACTCGAAAGACTAGCGAAGACACGAACGGGCAGGAGCATCCTGGACAAACTCAGTATAAGTTATCACAAGCAGCACGGCGACAAGACATCCCTTCCAAGCGCGATCAGGGAAAAGCTGCAGGTGGCTAATATACCCAAGAACATGAGCCCCGAATTCAATCAGGGTTGAAGAGAGAGTAGAGCCAAGGCTTTACTCAAAGCCTTCGGTAGGGACAAGGAAGCGCTGTACGTAGACGCGGCAGAATACGAGGATCGACGTGCTTTTGCAGTGGCCGTCCTCAATACCGAAAAACAATTGGTCAGTTCTTGTAGCATACGTGTAAAAAACCCCGAGGTAGCGGAAGAGGTGGCGATAGCCCTAGCCATCGTTAACCCCAGTTGTAGATACGTACTCAGTGACTCGCAGACGGCGGTCAGAAACTATGCACAAGGCAGAACTTCGCCGAAGGCGGAGGCTATACTCAAAGCCAACGCGAACTATGTCACCTCCGAGGAGACGGAGGAACGACACATTATATGGTTCCCGGCTCACACGTCCCCCGACACCCCCGTACCCAACCTCAACGAGGAGGTCCACCGCGTAGCGCGAGGTCTCACGTTCCGCGCCCGCGAAGAAAGATCCTCTCTTGGGGTTGGAAATCCAACGGAGGCATGGACAGAGAGGGACAGAATGACCAGATACTGTGATATTACACAATTTTATCAAAACTCAAGGCGGGTTTATCCGCCCCCTAACCCCAAACTCGACAGGGCCCAAGCGGTAGACTGGAGGCAGCTACAAAGACCTTCCCCAACCCCGTCCATCTCAGAAGGATATATCCGGACATCTACTCAGATGATAATTGCAAATTATGCAGCAGGGCTCACGCATCTCTTAGACACATTCTCTGGGAATGTGAAATTATATGCAAAGAAAATGCAGTTTCCCCAGATGAAGCTGCGGCGCGATAAACGGCCGCTTTGCGCAGCTCAAACGTCGAAAATCAACTATCGGCCATCCAGCAAGCTCGTGAGGCGGCGAGGAGACAGGATCTCCGGACCTCCTCGGGGGCGGCCTAGGCCCAGGCCACAAATTTGCCGGATTGTTAATAAAGTTGTTACCACCACCAACACCACCACCTGTACCAAAGCATCCAGTTAAGACACTAAAGCTAGCCAAGGCAACTACGTTCTTATTTATTTTTTGTGCTTTGACTTTTAATCGCGAGGACCACATTGAGCCTCTTCAATTGTTTTGTTCTCGCTCCCCTACCCGCGCGCTGCCAGAGCCAGCCAGAGCGCATGCGTTTTTCTCGTGTTGCCCCGACCACCGCGGGGCGCACCTCGGTGCGCGTTCGGTTTTCTCTGGCCGAGTGCATTTTCTCCTGGCAGAGCTTTGGACGCTTTTTAGCTAGCAGACGAGAAAAAGAAACGATGGTCGCTAGCCGCCATCACTATGGGGAGTCGACGGATTGCAGCGCGTTCGCTTGAGGACAACCTCTCCAGAAAGTCTTGTCTCGCCGGTGTAAGATACCGAGCCGTATGCGCATGGTTCTTGGTGGACCAAGCGTCTCGTGTTTTCTTCGATATTCCTTTATTAGCCATATTAGTTGCTCAAAGTAGGCATTCTATTGCGACCAACATACTTTGCGTTTTTTTTTCATTACGGTGCCCCCGCCTCACAAAAGGAGAAAAGGAGCGTTGTTGTGGTGCAGCGAATTGTCGCATGGTGAGAGTGCTGTTTTGTTACTTCTTTTGCGGAAAGTAATGGGCCATGGGACGCTTCAGCTGCCGGATACTCTTATATTATTGCGATAGCAATTATATGGACACTCTAGGCGCATTCCTGCCGTCGCCGTCGCCCTCATGTTCTGCACAAAGTCCAAGTACGATAACATTGTGACCCCGTGCCGCATGCTGTATGTGCGAGTGAAAGCGTGTGGGAGGGGGGGGAATGGGTGAGCCGACGACAGTGGCTCAGTTTTGTGTGCGCAAGGGAGAAAAGTGAGGAGCAAGCGCGCCGCCTTCCGTCGCGCGCGATACATCGGGGGAAGTGGATGGAATGGGGGCAGGATCTAGGATTCTGTGAATCTGTGATTGTGCAACATGTTTATTTGCCTTGTTTGACCCATTATATACCGTGACTTTTTCTTAGATACGTAGATTTATTGGTGACTTATACGTATGTTTAGATATCTTGTTGCGAGGTTTTGTGTATACGTGCAGTCAACTTCGTTTCCAGTGGCACTTTTTTGCCCCTTATCAAGCTGTATCTTCGCAGTTGTATATTTCATTGCGTCTTCGCATTTCTGATGTACGAGGGCGAGTCAAATGAAAGTGAGCCTACCCACCCCGCGCAATTATGGTTCTGTTCATTATCTGCAAGGCCTGCGCGTAGCACACAGGCATCTCTCATTTACAAAAGTGACACGCAGGTGTGAGGATAAATGTTCTTTAATGCTCTCATGTACTGGGTTGAACATGGTTGCATGCCGTAATGGACTCTCCAGAAGTTGACCAGCGTGGTGCCGTCAGGTTTTTGACAGCTGAAGGTGGTTTCCCAAAAAGAAATTAGTCGCCGTATGGCTGCCGTGTACATGAAACATTTCATTTCCTTGGCCACTGTGAAGCGTTGGAACAAACGGTTCAAAGAAAGACGTGAAATTTGCAAAGACGATCCCAGACCGGGCCAAAGCCATCGTGCAATCACCCTTAACAAAATTGCAAAGGTTAATGAGCTGATGAGACAAGAACGGAGCATAAGCATGGATGAACTGGCAGAGCGTGTGAACATGAGTCACGGTTTGGTTCACGCCATAATTCTTGAACATCTCGGTTATCGGCTCTTGCGTGCGCAATGGATGCGCAAGATTTTGAACTACGCCCAGAATAAGGAGAAGGTCAGCGCTGACTTTACTCATCTGTTCCGGTATCACAATAAAGGTGACGATTTCTTGTCTGGAATTGTGTTCGGAGACGAACCATCATGCCACTGCTAAGAGCCTGAAACACGACGGCAAAGCTTACAATGGAAACATTCAAATTCACCTTCCCCAAAGAAAGCAAAGGCCGTCATTTCCGCCAGAAAGGTGTTGTTGACTTTTATTTTTCGATCGTCAGGGGCCATACTGATAGAATTTGCTAAATCTTCAGAGGCTATCCATTCTTTCCGATATTGTGAAATGCCGGATCGGCTGCGTGTCCAAATCAAGAACAAGCTACGTGGAAAATTGACGAATGGGGTCATCTTGTTCCACGACAATGCCCGTTCCCACGTCGCTGATGTGGTTAATACAAAACTGGCAAAGTTCAAGCGGGAAACGCTGCAACATCCGCCATACAGCTCAGACCTGTCGCCTGGCGACTTCCACATTTTGGCGCAACCGAAAAAACAGCTTAAGTGAACCAGCTTCGTCTTGGACGATGTCGTGAAAGTCAGTTGAAGACGTTTTGAAGCAGCAACCCAAGTTGCTTTATGAGACGGGAATTGCGCGACTCTTTAGTCAACGGGACAAATGTCTAAATGCTCATGGGGGCTACTTTTAATTAAAGTACCCCGTTTATTATATATTCGCTTTGGCTCACTTTCATTTGACTCGCCCTCGTAGATTCTGCAGAAATGCTTGGTCTCTGTTGCGACTATAATTTCGGTGCAATTACTCACGATAAATAACCGGTGACAGCTGCTGCTGCGTAATACATTGGAACAAATGGCAGCGTCATTGAGATTTTTCACTGGCCGTTGTATGTGTACAAGAATGTAAACAAGGAGCTTGAATGACTAAGTGTTATTAACATATTTGTCCTCAACTTGTTCATTTCATGGCCTTTACATTTTTCATATCAGCGCCATGCACTGCTTTGCTGGCTTCGAACTGATGTAGTTCTAAAGTTCGTGTGATATTTTCTTTACTTATGAAATAGACAAAGTGCATGGAAGTATTGACGTCAGTTATGTTGGGCACAATTCTTGGCACATACGAGCATATTCTTTCATGAAAAAAAAATACATATTTTACTTGTATTGACAGTGCCTAGCGATCAACAATTCGTTTGCAGCATCTTTGGCAATGGAAATACAGTTATTATTCGTGTATTTGATCCCTAGGCAAATTGTTTAAGAGGAAGCTTTAGCTCGGGCCCAACTCCGACGTGGCCTATTCAGATAAATGTAAAAGGCAGAAATGGTTTTCTGAGATAACTCCTGAATCGCTTTTAATGAAATTTGTTGCCTTTGAGAGAGTATTTTAAATTCTAGTGTCTGTTGGAAGTAGAATTTTGATTTAGGGCCTGAACTTTGTTTAAAATATTTTGAAAAATTCGAAAGTTCGAAAAAAACTAGAAGCACGAAGTTTAAATATTAATAGCTCTGCATCAAGAACAGATATCGCGGTTCTGTAAACGGCATCCATTACACCATTCAAAGCGGACAAATTCGATATGTCAATTTGTATCATAAGGTTACGTTGTGTACAAGGGTTCTGCAAAAACCGTATTTTCATAATGCTAAATTTTTTTGAGATTCATGTGTAACATATCAATTTTGTCCGCTGTATATGTACTATTATGTGCAATTCACAGAATTGTGATATCAATTTTCATTGCTGATTTACAGAGTTGTAAACTTAATTGTTTCGTTTTCTGAAAATTTTCGATTTTTGCCACTTTTCAATAAAATATCGACGAGCTAAATCGAATATTCGAAACAAAGAGTCACTAGAATTTAGGTCTTTCTTTTACATGCAACAAACCTCGTCAAATTTGGTTCAGTGGTTGCCGAGAAAAACGAATTCTCCTTCTACATGTATTTAGATAGGAGCATCCGACCTAATGTTTCCTCTTAAGGAGGAAGTCCACCTGCAACGTGCGCCCCCTCCCCCGCCCCCCCCCCCCGAGCGAAATTTTCGGCTGCGCCACTGCCAGTAGCTTAGTGCTAGTGTACTAGGCGCTGCTTTGCATAACAGGCACACGTTCGAGATAATTTTACTGAACTGCCAACTATTTCGTGTCGGAAATAAACTGCAGCAGGCAAGGAAAAAAAGAACTGCGAGATACCGGCCAGCCAGCGCCGCCTCCGTGGAGGGAACGTCAGAGAACGTCACATGCCAGCCGCGCTGTCATTGGCTGGGCCAGACGACGGTGCGGTTGTCGGACGCGTCGGACGATGAAAATATAAGCGATCAGGGCAGAAAGCTGGACTATAGCTGGGCTAGTTGGTGTGTCATCATTAATCAAAAGACTAGCGCATATAACAGGGACACAGACAGATAATACGACAGGACGAGCGATGTCCTGTCGTATTCTCTGTCTGTGTCCCTGTTATATGCGCTAGTATATTGATTAATGATGAAAATCTGCCCGGTTTGTCGCACGCCGGACGTCCGATCCGGCGCTTTGGCACGGCAAAACACCTCAATTCCGGCTTCCGTTCCGGCGCGTCGGACGCCGGATCGGACACCGAATTGGACCGTGTGTCTCCCATCGGCCCTGCCACGCCGCGACCACCCGCATATCCGCATACTCCTGCATCTCCATCCTCACAGTTATCTTAATTACAGTTGTCCAACGTGATGTCTGTAATTCGTTTATGATACTCGACGGACGGGGAAATGAAGCCGACAGGGCGCATCGATTCCTTCGCGCTCTGAACACGTTTCCGCAATCCGCTACCCACCCAGCCGGCGCTCAGCCATTATGGCTCTCGGCCCAGCAGCTAGCCTCAGGGAAAGGCCGCAAAATAGCAGAAATAACCCCTTTTCGCCCAAGCTGAGGCAAGGAACGATGCCTCTATACGTTCAAAAGCAATCCCTAAAATTGCGCAGAAATGTGCCCTGGTTTGTGACAGTTGTAGCAAAGAAAGGGTTTCCTCGCTTTCAATTTCCTTTGCGGCTCTGCATTAACTTCAGGGGTCCCTTCCGACCAGGAAGTATTACATTTAGAGGTACCCTCTAACATAGACTCGTCCTTTCTTTTTTCGGGCCTTAGCTTCGGTGCACGGGCCGAGCCTGACATTGGGATCGACTTTTCGATCGTCGCTGACTTCGCGACCCCGAAGCGTCACAAATTCCTGGGCTGGCACCGCGGCTCTGGCTATCATGCTAACTTCTGGCCTATCTTGAATCCAGTACCTCACGTTCTCAGGTGACCAATTGCAAAATTGTTCAAGTGCAAAGCACTGAACAACCTTCGCGTGATCACATTAGGCTTTTTGTTCCTTGGCTATTCCTCCACGCTTGAAATAAACTTGTATGCAAATTATGTATAGTACTCATTCCTAGCCTTTTGTACTTCACGGTACTTCCGCTGGAACGCTTCCGCTGACAGCCTAAACTTCCTCGGCAAACTGGATTTTAACTTATAATTCTCATCTTCCAGTCTTGTTAAGCGAGCGTTACGTCCATTGCCTAGCCCGGTAAGAGTGTGAGCAGACGCTGTGGCCACGATTCGTGGGAGAACCCTTACTTCACGCACGTCCGCTCGAAGGTGACCAAGAACAAACCAGTGTCTTAGAGCCGCTTCAGTTCAAGTGCGCGTTATCTTTCGTCACGTTGTTTCTGTTCTTTACGCTCCCTTTTTTCACCTTAATTCTTTCCGTTGTTTACGTTCCCGCTCTTGACGGTCCTTGTGCTTTTTACGTTACCGTTCTTGGCAGCCTTTCTGTTCTTTACGTACCCGTTCTTGACGTTCTTTCTGATCTTTACGTTCCCGTTCTTCACACTCTCCGTGTTCTTTGCGTTCCCGTTATTGACGTTCTTTCTGTTTTTACGTTTCCGTTATTGACGTTCTTTCTGTTCTTTACGCTCCCTTTCGTCACCTTCTTTCTGTTGTTTACCTTCACGTTCTTGACGTTCTTTCTGTTCCTTGCGTTCCCGTTCTTGGTGTTCTTTCTGTTCTTTACGTGCTCGTTCTTGACGTTCTTTCTGTTCTTTACGCTCCCTTTCATCACCTTCTTTCTCTTCTTTACGTTCCCGTTCTTGACATTCTTTCTGTTCTTTACATACCCGTTCTTGCCGTTCTCTGTGTTCTTTGCGTTCCCGTTCTTGACGTTCTTTCTGTTCATTATACGTGCCCGTTATTGACGTTCTTTCCGTTATTTACGTTCCCGTTCTTGACATTCTTTCTGTTCTTTACGTTCCCGTTCTTGACGTTCTTTCTGTTCTTTAAGTTCCCGTTATTGACATTATTTCTGATCTTTACGTTACCATTCTTCACACTCTCCGTGCTCTTTGTGTTCCCGTTATTGACGTTCTTTCTGTTTTTACGTTTCCGTTATCGACGTTCTTTCTGTTATTTACGCTCCCTTTCATCACCTTCTTTCTATTCTTCACATTCCCGTTCTTGACGTTCTTCCTGTTCTTTACGTTGCCGTTCTTGACGTGATTTATGTTCTTTACGTTTCGGTTCTTGGCGTTCTTAGTGTTTTTGCGCTCCCTTTCATAACCTTCTTTCTGTTCATTACGTTCCCCTTCTTGGCGTTCTTTCTGTTCTTTACGCTCCCTTTCATCACCTTCTTTCTGTTCTTTACGTTCCCGTTCTCGACGTTCGATTTGTTCATTTCATTCCCGTTCTTGACGTTCTTTCTGTTCTTCACGCTCCCTTTCATCACCTTCTTTCTGTTCTTTACGTTCCCGTTCTCGACGTTCGATTTGTTCATTTCATTCCCGTTCTTGACGTTCTTTCTGTTCTTCACGCTCCCTTTCATCACCTTCTTTCTGTTCTTTACGCTCACTTCACCACCTTCTTTCTGTTCTTTACGTTCCCGTTCATGACATTCTTTCTGTTCTTTACATGCCCGTTCTTGACGTTCTCTGTGTTCATTGCGTTCCCGTTCTTGACGTTTTTTTTTGTTCTTTACGTGCCCGTTATTGATGTTCTTCCCGTTATTTACGTTCCCGTTCCTTCTGTTCTTTACGTTCGCGTTATTGACATTTTTTCAATTATTTACATTCCCGTTCTTGAGGTTCTTTTTGTTCTTTGTGTTTTGTACGCTCCCTTTCATCACCTTCTTTCTGTTCTTTAGGTTCGCTTTCTTGACTTTGTTCTTTACGCTCCCTTTCATCACCTTCTTTATGTTATTTACGTTCCCGTTCTTGACATTCTTTCTGTTCTTTACGTTCCCGTTTTTGACGTTCTTTCCATTATTTACGTTCCCGTCCTTGACGTTCTTTTTGTTCTTTACGTTCCCGTTATTGACATATTTTTCTTTTATTTACGTTGACGTTCTTTCTCTTATTTACGTTCCCGGTCTTCAAGTTCCTTCTGTTTCTTACGTTCCTTTTGTTCACGCTCTTCTGCCTGACGTTTTGCAGGCTCCCTCTCTAATGATCTCCAGGCATTCCGTAACCTAATCATCGTCAGCCTCTAGAGCAAGGACAGCCTCTATCAACTCTGGTTTTCAGAGTGTATCAGGGACATCCCGGTGGAACTCCTTCGCCAGCGCCAACGACTCCGGTTTACGCAATCATGGCTGTTTTCAGTGCTGCTCCCTCTACTGCACACACCTATCTTGCGACGACCTAAGTGACAGCAATAGCTCGAATTACCCGTTCTGTTCTAACCATTCAATAAAACCCGGCAAAACTCAGCAGAGAAAGTCCCACACTCACCACCTTGCAGCCAAGGATCCGCCGTAGATACTCGCAAACACTCCATTTGGTTGCGACTTGGTAGACGAGGCTCGTAGGTCTGTGTCCCACCGCTGCTTACCAGTTGTTAAGGGGACGGGGTTTTGTGAACCTCCAGCCGCACGTCGCTTGGTGCTTGAACCAGGTTGACCATCGGAGCTGGTTAGGCAGGGAAGGCGAGGTGACGTAAAAATAAATAACATAAGTTTAATTAATACATCGTTACGTGTTAGCAGTGCGCTCCTAGCAAAAAAAAAAAGATAAACGTTCAGCGTTCGTGCACCCGCATGCAAAGGCAGAGGAGATGCGACCATACGCGGCAGCGGCTCGCTGGCTTTCTTAAACCCTCCACCTTCCGGACATCCTCATTATGTGCTACCCTCTATTAGAGGGCCTTATCAGGACACGTCGGGGCAACCCATACGGAGGGACGCGGAAGGGAATCCATTCCTTGGCATAGAGGGGTTGAGCATCGTATAAAGGGGAGTAGGATTGCACATTCCACGCATAATCCCGTCGCACACACCCGACGGACAAGTCGGTTCATGCTGACGAGCGTGGCGGTTAGGCACGCCGTGTCTCATGCGTTTGGTATTCGTTCCATTCATTGCCACACAAAGTGAACCATAACACTGATTTTAAGCTAAGTCTTTCCAAGATTCCTTTAATTTTCAGCTGCAATTCACAAATTCGCAAATGCCTCCGCAACTGAGGCTTGCTCACGCGGTGCCTCCTGAAAACTCGCGTATGTTTATGAGTTTACTGCCGCTTGTACAGAGCGTAAACGTAACTATACCTTTCTGCAGTAAAATGACAGCACTCGATGCAAACGAATATAGCTGTGGGCCCAGACTCTCGTAGGAACTTGTGATGCAATAAGTGTGATGTACACAACATATACGCGTTTTTAGGGACAAATGGAGATAGACATATGACGCAAAACACAACGTGGACATTCACGAGAAACCTCAAATCATATCATAGAGTGATGAATAATATTTTACTAAATTAGCGTATAACGAATTATTTACGGCACACAGTTGTGATTTATAAATTGTAGCTGTAAATTCTCAAGGCGTAGCCAATGGCAGCGAGTTCACTGTATGACGCGCGTTCAATCCTGTAATGTCCAACGCATGATATAAGGTACGTTGTTTTGATACCTCAAAATTCTCAGTTCGGCACGGAAAATGTACCACGCAGCATATGGTGGCGTTTTTGAGAGGCTGGAGAAAGTTTCTTGTTGTGACTTGTTCTGTAAACCAATTAGTAATTAGTCATTGCGGGAGTAATTAGGTTATATTTAAGACATTATTTCAGTCCTTTCTTTAGCAATGTACTTCGCGTGGCCTGAAATAAATCTCCGCGACTTGTTTTATTTTTCGAGATGTGGAATGACGTTTGGACATTGCAGTGGCAAGGTGTGGCGAAATGCATTGACATTCCAGTGGCTATTATTATAAAATCCTTAAAACCCCCTTTTTTGAAATACCAGTAGAACAAAAATTTATTTTTACCGCAAGTTTGACTGTGCGTACGTCGAAACGGGTGTCTTCCTCAGAATTTGTTCCATGTGGATATTCCAATATTCCCTTCTATATCGCTGATTACAACTCGTTGATCTCAACATGTGCCTAATTTGAAACCTGATTATTCGAACATCTTATTACTCAATTATGCATTTTATTTATTGTGAAAGTAGTTGCAGCCTCTTCTACCAATCCAATTTAACTATTACGCTTGTACTGTATTTGTACAGACAATTAAAAAAATCTGTAAAGTCTAAATGAATGCCTGGTATATAGCCGATTGCTAGGACTTAAGCCGCTCACGCCAGTTTTCCCGATTACCTATTTTCATTCAATGACGTGGATGCATATAGGCGCACAATATTCAGCGAATGCACACGCAGTTTCTACGCGTGATGTCACTTGGAGTTGAAGTTGCCAGGAAAAGACGCAAGGGTCAAACGAATAATCCTTCCTATGATTACTCAAAGCAGAACATTATTACACAGAGAAGAAACAGAGAATTCGGCAGAACCCATCTGACGAGGACTGTCCGCGGTAATGCGTTATCATTGAATCAATGTAGCCGCACCACATATTGCCACCGTCGCAATGGGCTATGTACGAGGGATGTGCTGCGGCGCGGACTTGCGCCGCTTTCCGGACACGCTGCGCCGTCTAGTGGCGCTGCCGAGAAGGCCGTGTGTGGCCTCCGAGACGAGAAGCTTGCCGCACGGGTGGCTGCGAACGCTGAGAAGTGTTCCCTAACTTGTCGCAAACTCTATGGCACATACTCAGTCAAGTTGACGAGAGAGAGAGAGAGAGAAAATGATAAACGATAGACAGGGAGGTTAACAAGCACTGAGCGCGTTTGGCTACCCTACGCTGGCGAAAGGGCAAAGGGGAGAGACAGATGGACAAAGAACTTTACTGATGGTCCTGAGGAACCGCGTTAGGGTACCTCCCTTTTCAGGGAGTGCCCGTAGTCATCGCGGGCCGCGCCCACGTCAGGGTCGGAAGGTCGTGATCCTCCACCCTGTGGCAGGCCCTCTGGACAGCCCGTAGTTGCTCTGAGAGGTTGCTGCTCTTAAGAGCTGCCTCCCAGTCAGTCAGAGTGGTAAGCGATGAGCTGTGTAACGCAGGGCATATGATATAAGGAGCAGTACGCCTCCTCACAGTCTGGACAGTGGCGTTCTACATTAGGCGCGAAGTGAGTGAATCGGCCCCTGGAGGGGAATGACCCTGTTTGGAGCATGCGAAAGGCCGACGATTGTGGTCTAATAAGTTTAGGATGTGGTAGCGGAAAGGCCCGCCGTGCAAGTTGATAACGTGCCAAGATTTCATGGAAGTTGTGAAGCGAATCCCTGTACAGTCCTAAGTCGCCACCCGTGAGTCCACCGGAACCGCTGCGGTGTGTAAGACCTCGTGCGCAGTCATGGGCCAACTCATTGGCGTTAACAACCTCAGAGTACTCATTGATTCCCATATAAACCGGGAACCATTTGATGATATGAAAACCAGCAGCGCCCTCGCTGCCGAGGATGGCCGCCGCCTCCTTTGAGATCGAGCCGGAGGCGAACGCTCGGGCTGCTGACCTGGAGTCTGTAAAGATATTGGGACGTAGAGGGTCCTTCAGTGCTATAGCAATAGCAACCTGCTCGGCTACTGTTACAGAAATCTTCCGCACAGATGCTGAGTTAATGAGTGTGCCATTGGAGTCAACCGAAACTACGGCATAGTGATTAGAGCGCCCGTACTGGGCGGCGTCAACGAAACATGCCAGATTCGGAGGGGCCGCAGCCACATTTAACAGGGAACGAGCCCGTCCCAGGTGGCACGTTAGGTCGGGCCAACGTTGGAAACGTATTGGCAGTTCCTGGCCCAATGCCGTACGGCCTAAGATTAACAGCGTGGTTCCAATATTGGCAGTGCCATTCTGATTCCTGGCCCAATGATGGCCTAAGATTAACAGCGGCGCGAATATAGGCTGTACCATTCTGATAGAGATCTAACGTTGGTCCACATTACACAGTCAGTAAACAATATTTGCTGTGCCATTCTGATATAGATCTAACGTTGGCCCACAATACACAGTCAGTAAACAATATTGGCACTTCCGTTCAACAAGGCGGGAATTATCGGACCGACTTTAGTACGGATTTGCCAACATGGGTTACTAGTTGGCTTTCTTTGGAGGATATTGGCCCGTAATAAGCCCATTTTTGCCTTGTCAGTTTTTAGTGCTCTACGACTGGCTGAGATTGAACAACATGTTTTGAAAACTAACGCACTGATCACAGGCACACTGCGCAGGAACCAGAAATGTGTTTGCAAACTGGGACCACCTGTGGTTCTCCCATGTCAACTCCATGCATGGTACACGGCCATTTTTGCACTTCGCTTTCAGCGAAATGCGCCCCCTAAAGAGAAAAGCCAGTGCACAACATAGCAGG
The DNA here is from genome assembly GCF_050947875.1 of Dermacentor variabilis. Classification (NCBI taxonomy): domain Eukaryota; kingdom Metazoa; phylum Arthropoda; class Arachnida; order Ixodida; family Ixodidae; genus Dermacentor; species Dermacentor variabilis. The sequence continues at coordinate 48,093,457 of NC_134573.1, forward strand.
CAGGGGAAGTCGCATAACGGGCAAACTAGCCGCTGCTTTATTGATCGGGCATGAGAACATCAGTTTTCCATAAGAAGCAACGGTATTGCGCATTTGCCTGCGCATTGTATATTTTGCATGTGCGCTCCGCGGCTTCGGAGGATCAGGATTCTGAGGAGAATCGAGAATTACAGTGGCACAGAGCTGATGGAACCGCTTTATATTGCATCGAGATGGAGCGCATATCCTTTAGTGAACCTTTGTTTGTTTGTTTAGCATGCATGATATGTTGCTGTGACATAATCATCATGCTCGTATTCCAATATATTTGTTTGTTCGTGCATGGGTAGTAAGCTCCTTGTATGAATGCTCCTAACAGAAAGAAAAATTAATTGCACGTTTGGGCTTTTCCGCGTCAACAATCTCTCGTCCTTGGCTGTATTTGGCACGGCGAATTCCGAAATTTCTTTCGGCGAACTTTCCGTCCTTCAGCCCCCAGTTGCCTCTCCCTCACGCACCCACGTGAGCCTGGTCAATGCTATCAGTCAAACGCTCAGACAGCTACAAGCTGCTGTGTCGAATTGGCTGCTCTCGCAGGCAGGGGGGGGGGACGCGGTGGGGTCACTATTGTCCTCCTTGCCTCCGTCGGTCGCTGCCGCCCAAAGAACGCGGTCGGGCTAGGTTTAACACCCTCTAGAGGAGGTGTTGGCTAGGCCCAGCGGGGGAAAGCGTGGCGTTTACGCCGTTTTCTTCATTCACTCTTTCCCTTTACACTTTCCTTCTATGCATCGCTAGCACACCGACTGGGTGCAACACTGCCCGAGTGCTTGCAGTCTTGTCCGTTCTTGTCAGCGCACTCCTATCGTGAAAAATTCTAGCTTGCGGTCGTCATTCCTACTGAGAAACCTGCATCTTGAAATACGCAGCAATGTGGCCACGAATTTTTGTGAGTGTTAGAATTAATATAGGCGAAACAACAACTAGAAAAAGTCGGCGCTGGTGGCCACCGTCTTTGATGTGGGATGAACTCGGATACACAGAAACATGGATCTTGCAATGGTGAATGCATTTGTTTTGCGCATGTTATAAGTTTTATAAGGAGCAATATCACCCAAGCAATATCATGCGGTATATGTATTACTGAAATAGCCGTGGCTAATGTAGAGTGTCTGTAATTACATAGCTCTTTTTATTCGCAGCCTTTGAATAGCGCCCGGAGTAGAACACGTGTAAATCTTTGAATTTCACTCAAATTCCAGGACTCTGATTTTATCAAGCCATGCGCGCTGCCTGGTCCTGCTAGTCATACCGAGGAACCACGCTTCTTCTCACTGTTCTAGGTCAAGGATCATTTCCAGCCGGCAGTATTTCTTTGTTTTCGTATAATAAATGCCTATTTTGCTAGTGTTTCCTGACGGAAATTCTCGGATTCCACATTAAAAATTTCGCATGAAGGCCGCATTGTGTCTAGACAGTCTGAAACTGGGCTCGTGCTGTAGCAGGTTTTGCTGCAATTTTTTTAATTATAAAGTGCTACGCTGACTAGGTGTGGGGTGTAAACAAGGCGGACGGATCCTGCGCATTTTATGTTTGTTCTAAACATTATCTGTTACACCTTCTACGTAATACGCCATATATGTGAAAATATTAAAAAAAGTGTTACCTGACAAATCTATTGCAAGAAAGTTTCTTGATTCACCCCTTCGAGCTCTCTGGTCAAACTTATATTATTATTGCGGTATGGCAAACGTTCAAATGAAAACATTGCCACAGACTTTTGTCATACCAACATCTCTGATAATATTTCTTTTTATTTTACAGTGAAAGCATCTCCTCCAAGTAATGAGAAAGTCTCTATGGGAAGTGGTAGCAAATTCAACGAAACCACCGCGTTATCATGGTCCTAGGGGGCCGGACCAGCCCGCTGTCATCGAAGCACCGACCAACCTGCCTACCAACGTCAGCTCCCTGCCCTGAAACCACTGGCCAGCCCACCGTCCTCGGCACCTTGCCCAATTCCTATTCTGAGGGCAGTGCTTGTAAATAAACTGTTTGAAGATAACCGAGCGTCACCCATATATGTCCACGAACAATGCCTGTTTTCGAAAATTTATTTGTAAATAAACTGTCATTAAAGTCCATTTCAGTATTCTTTTATTATTAGCAAGTATAGAGGACTTCTGTTTCTTGACGTAGTGTCTTTTTGTCTAGCCTTCCTAGCTACTATTGTGGAAGACGGTATGGGGACAATTTCTATAAAAAATGCCGCTTGCAAAAGGTTTGCGGTAAGAATGAATGCGTGCTCTAGAGCCAGCGCATATAAAACATGAACATAAACATAACATTCGTTATGCAAAAGGCATTGGCTCAAAGCCGGAATTAATAATAGCAACGATATAGCTCAACACTGGTCCTACGCTGGCAGCGCAATGGCTGCTGCATTGGCTCAAAGCTAGCATTAATAATGGCAATGATATGGCTCAACGCTGGCACAATGGCTGCTGCATTGGCATAACATTGGTCCAATCTTGGCTTTAATGCTGGGCCAGCATTGGAGTAGGTTGCACTTTGCCAATATGCCAACATTGGCCTAATGTTGGTACTAATTTCGGTTGGACCATTGCTGGTGGGCTACCTGGAGGGCTACCCGGGTGGACGTTACGTGGCATGGGATCTACCTTGAACATATCTCGGACCATGGGTGATAGGGTCACGTTGCGCTCCGTGATTTCCTGGTGACCACATCTGCGTCTCGCCGCACGCGCTTGATACTTTTGCGCATGAGGGCGTCGATTTTGGCCTCATCCCGTTTAGACCAGCGCAACGCGGATGCTACATAGTTAACGTGGCTCATTAGAAACGCGTGGTAGAGTCTGAGGAGATTGCTCTCGCTTAACGTTGCGGAGATACCATCCGGGCCCAGTGCAGAGCGACCGTTGAGAGTTTGGAGCACCTCCCAGATTTCAGATTCCGTGAAGGGCGCATCGAGTTCCCCCACCGCTCCCCCCCGGTAGCGAGGATAATCCCCGTCACCGGAGGGGCCCAGCGTGAGATACTTTTCGGCCAACTCGTGTAGGAGGACGTGTTCAAGTACGCCAGCCGCCTTTTGATTATGAGCTATGCGATCAATGGCTAATCTCTGATTGCTTTTGCTTTGCGAATCGTCGAATAAGTGTTTGAGTAGGTTCCATTTGCCCCCCGTTCTCATCTGCCCATCAACCCAGGAACACACTTCGTTCCATTGTTGTTTGGACAGTTCGATGGAATGAGTTTCTTTTGTACGCTTGAGCTCTGCAATTTTCTTGCGAAGTCGGCGATGAAGTTTATGCGTTCTCCAGCGGCTCAGGATGGAGTGCTTGGCTTCTAGGAGGTGCGCAAGGCGCGCGTCCATCCGATCTACTTTTAGGACGGTCTTAACCACCTTGGTGGCAGCCTGTACGTCCTTCTGTAATCTTGTGAACAGACTATCGAGATTTTCGTAGTCAGTCTGGTCCGCCTTCCGCATTTTCGGGAAGGCATCCCAGTCTGTCACTTTAAATTCCCTGGTAGGGGCTGTGCTAATTGTTAAGGTAATCTCCACAATGAAGTGGTTGCCACCCAGGTTCTCTTGCAAATTTTGCCATCCTGCTCTGCGGGCGTTCTTGACGAACGCCAGGTCCGGAGTGGTGTCTCGGACTACCGACGTGCCGGTTTGCGTCGGGTAATGAGGATACGTAATCAATTCCATTGAGCAGTCAGAAACTGTCTGGACAAGGAGATTGCCCTTGGTGGATTCGCGGGTGTATCCCCAGGCATAGTGCGGTGCATTAAAGTCACCCGCTATCAATATGGGGCCCCCCCTTGCTCAGGGCCACCGCCTTTGTCATGATCATGGCGAACGCCTGCCATTGATCCGACGGCGAGCTGTGTATGTTCAAAAGGAAGACCCTGCTCTGAAGCCAATTGTTAGGGATAATTTCGACCATAATTTCCGCCCTAGTTTTGCCAAGGGGTAATTTGTTTACTTGAAAGGAGCACTTCCGTGCGACCAAAGTTGCTGAACCCCGCTTTCCTTCCTCCCCTATCGATACAACCCGGTATCCCGGGATGGTGGGCGCGTCATCGAGAGTTTCTTGTAACATAATTACGCGCGGCTTGACCGCGTGTGCCGAAACGAATTGCTGCAGCGGAGCTTTGCGCTGTTGGAAACTGGCACAGTTCCACTGCCACACAACCAACTTATTGGGATTGACCGCCATGGTGATTGCCTTGGATTTACCATTCCACCGTCTTGTTGACGGAGACGGCGCTTGCCGTAGTTAACGCGGCCTGTGCACTTTCCAGGGACGCCATCCTTTTAAGGAGGGCAGTCGCGCTTTCAGCGAGCTGCTTAGTTGCCCGCTGCATGCTTTCTAAGTCTTTGTTAGTGGACTCGGTCTCCATAGAGTCAGCGTCCCTCTCTGGGGGTGCGGCCCTACGTTTACCCTAGCGTGCCTGTGGCTCCACTGATGGGGGCAACTGTTGCTTCTCGACTTGCGAGGGGTAAGACTTTCGGAGCGACTCAAAGTATTCCCTCTTCAGCTGCATTTCTGCTTTGAGTCGAGCGTTCTCTTGCATGAGTTATAGACTCTGGGATCAACTTTATGCTCCGGCAATGCTACCTGCGTTACCTTTGGAGCCGGTGTCGTCTGCTTCTGGAAATATTAGGAGAAAAAGAGAAAGTTCACTGTTGATATTGCCTACGTGGTAAAGTTTTTTTGTTCTTTATTTGAGTTCATTGAAGAAAGGCACATACCCAGTGAAGTTATGGCGCAGCTCGCTAAAGCGTTGGCGTGAAAGGCACGGCTTGAAAAGCAGTACGTGCCCTGTGCAGTGGTGACGCAGAATGCTAATGCATCGGATTGCGGTCCTTGAGTGACCCTTTTGACGTGCGCTTAATTCCCATCAGCATCGTAAGACTTAAGGGATCCTTTTTGTCATTGTAAGCCAGCACATTTCCAATGGCACATACCTTGGTCCCCTCGTTGGCATCAAAGATGTTCATTGAAGACCAGCACAGGCCGAGTAGCATATACCCAGTACTCCAGGTTGGCGTCGCATAGTTTCTTCAAACAGCTGTGACTACCCAAACGATGGGTAGGCATCGACGCGATGGGTATGCACTGAGCCCGATGCGCTAATCATTCGACCACGGACTACCCAGTAACCCAGACAGGTGGGAAAACGTTAAATGTAAACATAGATAGACAAGTATAGAAATGAGACATACAGACAGACAGCCCCAGGAAGGTGCGTGGTGTACCCTAAGACTTCTAGCGCATTAAAATGCAACAGCGAAAACCTACGCGTTGTGAATCTGCAGAGACATCACAAAAGAAGTTACTCTAGTTGGGAGCTCTCACTATGTATTCCCTGCTTCTGCTGGTCCTGTGTTCGGCCTAAAGTCAAATCACGAAACTAAAGCATCTCCGCCAACTTTATTCTCTTGGATGGGCCCCCCCCCCCAATTTATCGGAACAATCCTGCTTAGATCTTCTTTACGAATATTTTTAATGAAAAGTCGGCTGGCAGTGGAGTTTGAATAGCACAACACGGGCACAACGCATGGAGATGGGACAGCGTATTTTTCGCAATGAGCGGCTGCAGGCAGCAGCACGACTTTCCTCCCGGCAGTACGTGTGCCGCATGTTGACCGCACTTTTATCGACAGACGCTGCTGATCAGTGATCCCTGGCACGTCGCCCTCCGCAGGATGCTGGCGACGTGTGCGCGCTGGTGTGGATACATACATGCTTGTTAATGTGGCCTCGATGTAAGCAGCGTCAGTTGACTTAATCTCGGCGATGGGCTTTATCGGCTGTTTGTTGGAAGTAGCCTCGACAAATTATTGGCCACAAACGAGTGAATGCCATACCCGCTCCTTACTCAAGTGACGTTTCAGAGTAGTAAACAATTCGGTTTAAAAATTTAGGCGCGTAGTGTTCGTTGACGCCCACCCCCCGTCCCCCTCTAAAAAAAGAAAAAAAAGGAGACAAGGCCTTTTCTATGCATTTCTGGGCCAATGTTCAATCAGGCTTGAATACTGAAAGATACTGGAAGATACTTAAAGAGATAGTTTCGAGTGAAGGAGGAAGGCGAACTCCTAGTGACTTTGTCATCGGGAATGACTTTGGGCATGTCTTGGACGCATGCGCCTGTGCATGATACTGGAGAAAGAACGACTGCAAAAGGGCTAGCACGGTCACAAGTGAGAGCCACCGCATTGAGATCAAAGATTATTCATTGCGAGACTGAAGTACCGGGAACTGAGAATGCATGTGGAACAGGCTTCTATAAATGGAAGCTTTGGTTGCTTAGCCCACCTGTGTTTTGCGTCCATCAGTATCTTGGAGGATATGCTTGTGCGTATCTATATAACATCGGCGTTTACAACTACTGCATATTGACTGACAAATTCATGGGAGTGAGCGTGCCTGTGTTCTGCGTAATCAAACAATATATCATGACATAAGTAATACCTTGCATATAATTTTGCCTCATAGGTGTATATAATGCAAACATACCTCTTATTGGTACAGCGCACGATTTCCTATGGTATCTTTATTTTCTTATATTAATGCGATTAGCAGTCATAGCCTACTTCAGCTTCTATCTATCTATCTATCTATCTATCTATCTATCTATCTATCTATCTATCTATCTATCTATCTATCTATCTATCTATCTATCTATCTATCTATCTATCTATCTATCTATCTATCTATCTATCTATCTATCTATCTATCTATCTATCTATCTATTTATCTGTCTGTCTGTCTGTCTGTCTGTCTGTCTGTCTGTCTGTCTGTCTGTCTGTCTGTCCATCCGTCCGTCCGTCCGTCCGTCCGTCCGTCCTTCAGTCTGTCCTTTTTATGATGCTCTTGCATAAAAATTGTCGTTAAATCTTCCTGGCCTCATGAAGTCGTCGTAATCATGTTGTCGTTATTAAGTTGTGATCATGCCGCCATTGTCATGCCTTGGTCGTCATTGCGCCGCCGTCATAGTCATCGTCATGCGCTCGTTGTCACACGGCCATCGTGATGCCGTCATGTTGCATAGTGGTCATTCCACATCATCATCAAGCTCTCATCATGCTGTCGTCATTACGCCATCGTCTTCACAAAGTCCTCGTCTACCCATCCTCGTGATTCCTTAACCTTCGCGGATTCGTCGTACCATCAAACTGATGCTGCAAAATGCGTCGGAGAACAGTTTCATAGCATTTGATTAACCGCGTCACAGGCATTCCAAAAGGAGCGTTAGATGTGCGGAACACCGTTGTACGTTATTTATTAGAGATACCGCACTTAAGTCGAACATTTTAAGCTTTACTCACCCATTTCCGATACCGTGCCCCTTATTACAGCTAAAAATAAACAAGTTCCTTCATTTAGCTCACTGAGGACGACTGAAAAACACAATCGCTAGCTCATATAACGCAAGAAAAGAAGGAAAAAGTCAGGGCTCAGTGATTGTTTGCAGGACTCCGAATTGTGGCCGGAGCAATAAAATTTTGCCACATCGCAATTAACCCGCTCTGTAGTTTCACCAAAGAAAAGCGTGGTGTGATGTAGAGTTATTTTGGAACACTAGATAACATAGCCCATAATGGTCGTATAACTCGCTCGAACCCTTGCTCAAAAACTTTTTCAGAATGGCTGCCATTTGCTCAGCATATCTACACTTCGCATGCTGATGGGCCCAAACGTTCTCCATGTTGTCATTAAATTTGATGTCAGTGGCATTTAGCATTCTTAAAAGGCAAGGGGCTCAATTCTGCGTCGTTACTAAAAGCGTAGGGCAATCATTGTTAAGTTCTATGGAAGTTTAACCTGGTAACCGAGGGTCCCGGTTACAGTCTTCGACTTTGGGACCCTCGTCTGTAAAACGAAAATGTAACCGTTTCTTTGTTTGTAATGAATAAGCTTGATTTGATTTGAAAAAGAAAAGTTTTCAAATTGCCTTTAGCAGATAGCATAATTCTTGCCCTTGAGATGGTTTCTTCGAAGAGGCGGTCATTTCAATTGAAACACATGTTCAACTAATTAAGAAAAAATTAATAATTCTTATTTAATAACTTTACGCCACTTACTGAAATTTACGAATTGCAGCCGGTGAGCTTGTACGGCGTATCCACTTGAAATTAATTTCTAGGATGACCACCGTTTCGAGTTATGTCACAAAATGTAGAAAGAAATACAAAGGCGTTCCCGTTACTTCTATGCTCGAAGGCATAAAAGAGCGTTTTGTGAAAAAGAGTTAGGTAGAACAACAGTGCATTTTTTTCGCAAATTTGATGGCGCATATCTAAACTGGCGTCATTCTAGCAATTCATTCCAAGTGCAACAAACTCATCGGCTGCAATTCATTTCCATAATCGAAGCGATACAAAACAGTGCTGCTCGTTTCATCTCAGCACAACTGAAATAAAAACTGATAATACTCTCGAATCCTTAAACACCCGTCGTTCGGTCGCTATCGTTTGTTTGCTGCACAAGTATGTAAACTGCGCTTGTCTTTCACCTCTACCCCTCGAATCCCCCATGCTCATGTCTAATCGATTAAACAATCATCGCTCTTTCAAACGCATCTACGGCCACACGCAAGCATTCAACTCATCGACACTGCCCAGATCAATAACATTATGGAATGATCCTCCCAACGAAATCGTTTCAGTTAACAATCACGCATCGTTCCGCAACCAAGTGTATCAGCTTTATGCATCTTAAATACTGTACCAATGTTTCGTTGGGAATATGTGGGGTGTATTGTTACCATTTTGTTCTTTTTTTGCCGTACCAATAGTTGCCGTGCGCCTATTGCCTGCGCATTGAACATACTGTCTCCACCCCTTGTGTATTTTACTTTCTTGCGTTATAGCGCCTTTCCAAACCAAAACCTATTTGTAGCTATAGTGTACGTGTTTCATGTTAACCTTTTGTTTATTTGCACTGTGTAGCCTCATTTTATTGTTCGATACTGCGTTGCTTCTATTAAACTTGTGTTTATTGCAATCGCCCCTTTAATGAATATTCCTGACAGAACCTGTAAAGAAACCTAAATAAATAAATAAATGAATGAATGAATGAATGAATGAATGAATGAATGAATAAATAAATAAATAAATAAATAAATAAATAGCAATATGTTTCGTAAAGTAATAATTTTAAAAGAAAATAAGAATGTTTTTGTTAATTAGGTGAATATGTGTTTCGATTTTTCGTGCATGTGATGTAGGCCTCTTTGAACGATCCAGCTCAAGGACTAGAATTACGTTCTCTGCAACCAGTCTGTTTTTAAAAGTTCCATAAAACTTAAAAATGATCTCACTGTGTATAAATTTGGAGCCCTCTCATGCGTAATTTGTTGCACGCAATATGATAAAGAGCTTATTTGAGAGGAGAGCAGCTGGTGGATAACCGGGATGTATAAGGACTCGACAAGGCATGGTGATGGCATAGAAGAGGGATGCGCAACGAATGAAGGGAAGTTTAGCATTTTGATGGTTATTAACAAAGACCAAAAAAGTTATTCAGAAATGTCATCCGCCTTCCGGAGGTTGTCTGGGGTCACTAGTCCAATAAATATTGCACGCTTTGCACTTTGCCATCACGTCACCTAAAGCATGCGCCTTACTTTTACCAAATGTAAACAAGGTGCCTTGTCTAATTTTTCGATGACACCTGCAAAGCGTAACGCGAATCTTGTATAACGCTTAAATATGAAGAAAAACAAACTCACTATCCATTTGCAAAGCATTTAATTATTCTGGAAGCAGCAAAGTTTTAGCAAAGTTGTTTGAAACATTTAACATGCCTCCATGTCTGCCCAGTGTAAACTGCACGCAATGTAGACCAATCCTGGAGAATCGGGAAATATAGCGGATAAAGGCCCGCAAATGTTTTCGTGTGCTTTTTGGACTAGTATAACACCCAAGTCCACAAAACCGCAATCTAACATAACTGAGCAGTCTGACTTGGCATAACAGTTTGCAAACTTGTACTATATTATTCCTGGTGTCATGCACAGTTCTGTCAACATAGTGGGATCAATTTCGCGCCGATTCTCAAACATCTAAAACGCTGCGAGTGCTTGCATACGTAATTAGATACATAAGGCCGAAATAAGGCCACACGCGTTGCCCAGCTTCTCTACACGTACACCATAACCTACTCTATAATTATGCCTACAATAAACAAGGTGCGTTATTTAGTCCGCCGAGGACGAGGTAAATAAAAACAGTCCTCGTATAAAGCAATAAATAGGAAATAAATAAATTGGGAATATCGAGGTTTTGATAATTATTTGAAAAGCTAGAAATTAAGCCACAAACATGAAAGCTTCGCCACGCGTTACATTTAACATGCCTCACAATTTCACGGAATGTAAAGTTGGTGTCAAGTGCAGAGCCCTTAGAAATTTTTGACACATTGTTGGATAACGCGCTTAGGCCCTTTGGAGCGCTTGATTCACACATTCTTTTTTCAAATATGTTTATTTGACATTCTTGAAAGTTTTCTCAACGACTGTCAATAATTAAATGCGCCTACTTGTTACAATTTTGCCTGTTTGACAGGTAAAGTTCTTTGAAGACATTGTGTAAACCTTCTCTGCGGTTCATAAAATACGCTTGTAAGACTCTGGAAAACTTGCGTAAGTAATTTTATACAAAAATTCTTATTACCTTCCAGAGCAGAATATATTGTAGTATATCAGGCAAAACATTGTTCCCATTTCAGTGAAATGTAAACAACGTGCATGCGTTTAATTCCCCAAGGAGACTTATCAGACCGTAATATTACAGGGAAGAATATTTACAGGGGATAAAAATATAGGGAGAATGCGTAGCTCGAAACCACAGGGCAGAGCGATACCATTTATCGCTTTCAGCCTTAAATCATCTTCATCTTTACCTCACGAGGTCTTTCTATAGCGGTACAAATTAAGCTAATACGTAGCGTTAACTCCCCACGGTGGAAGCACCGACCCGGTGCATTTTAGTGTTTTGAATGAGTGTTCGAATTAAAGGCTTCAGTCGAGAAACGTGTACGATATCAGTCACTGGTGGATCAGGGGAAGTCTTCCTCTTCGGAGTAAATAGTCAGATCTAGTATGTTGGTTCGTTCACTTGGCGCAGGACCCGGTAAGGTCCGACGTAGTGCGGTAGCAGTTTTTAGGACAGGCCGATGCGACGCGAAGACAGAGCTGGACAAGGTAGCATCCAGATGGCGATCGTCATAAATGAGATTTTGGGTCGTCTGAGACGCCTCAAGTCAATCACGGGTGATGTGATGCGCCATGGCCGCGTGAACAATGGCATCGTGAGCGCAGAAAGTAGTGAAGTTGGCATCGGGAGGCAGTAAAGTCAAGAGTCAGGAGCGAGTCGCGGCCATAGAGCAGGTAAAAGGGAGAGAGCGGAGGCAAGTAAAATACGCGTTGAAAGGTGGAGAACGGAGGGTCTACTGGCTTTATTCCACAGTAAAAGCAGGTTTGCCGAGTGACTGTGGTGGCGCTCCAGTCGGGCAGCCACCTCACTTTTAAAAAAGAGCAGGGGGCAATGACCCCCACGTGGAGGCCAGGCGAGGTAACTGGATTTCCTAGAAGCAGGGACAACTCATAGGGACGGACGGTAGCTGCAAGGGTTGCCCCCTAGAATGCCGGAGGCTTAGGTGTGAATAGCGGAAGAAGTGAAGCATTAATATTAAAGATAGGCTGGTTTCACATGTGGTAGAACACCCCCTCCCCCTGATAATGTCTCTTCTTTCCCGCGTACGTTAATCTTCATGGTTTCCGTGAACGCGAAGTCACACGAAAGGAGTGAAAGTAGTCGTTTGATAGAGTCGTGCCACAGAAAGACGTGCGTGGTTGTATCCATTGTCGGGAAGCTAAACACAGGCTGCCCGCGGGTGATACGTGGGGGTGTAGGTCCAAGCTGCTGGAACCAGGAGTGCTGCGCGGCCTCTAGCGAAGTGCATTGCTGGATGCCGAAAAACCGGCATGGATCGCGGATTGCTGATCCATAGAACATCTTGGCTGCGCTGACTACGAGGTCGTCCTTTATTGTTGCTAGTAGCCGCAGTAGTACTATAGGGTAGCGTTTCCACCCAGTGCTGCGTGTTGAGGGTGGTTTAGTGTTCCCGTATACCAGGATAACCGAGCACTCACATTTGGCTAAATGCTGTTAATAGACACTACATTACCCTCCTTGGGGAAAATGAAATGAATGCGGACACAATGTGATTAGGGAAACCATAAAAACAGTTCTCTATTCAAAAGTCGTGAATGTGTCATACGAACAAACAGTCACAATGTCAGGTTGCGAGATCAGAAAGATGGCGTGGAGGCTTTCTGTTACTTTTTGGGTAGCGCTCTGTTGGAGAACTTTGGTGCAATACAGGTGGTGCAGGATCTAGCATTGAGGTGGGTAGAGGATATATGATGTCATCACAGTCAAATGATGTTTTGGCTGGTGTTTGTTTAAGGCCAGAGGCATCTTTGAAAAAAAAGAAACTTTAGTTGCGCGTTATTACTCTACTTCTTCTCGATGCCTTGATTTCTGATCCATGAACACTGACAATGGCATAAGGGTCTGGATCGTAGTACGGAGTGAACTTGCCATGTCTGTCTTGCTTGGACCGACACAGAAGCGATGTGGTTGAGTATGCCTTCGTGCATCAGCATGTTGTTTGTTGTATGCCTTTTTCTCGAGCACAGTTGTTTTCAACTTTGTTACATCTTCCGTTTCCGGAGCAGCTTCAACCTAGCAAGGCAGGAGATTTCTCATCGGTCTGCCAAACAGCAGTTCATCCGGTGATCTTCCTGTAGTCAAGTGTTTTGAAGACCTGTATGACATCAGTAAAGTGTCGAGCTCTACTTTCCAATCTGTGTTCTAAGCTGACTAGTGTGGACATGCTCTTTCAATGTTCTCATGAACCGCTCAGCTTCACCATTAGCTTGAGGCCACAAAGGTGTTATCCGATGATGCCGAAATCCTTATTCTATTGAGTATGCAGCAAATCCTTTGCCTTGGAATGGTGGCCCATTGTCACTTTTTACCTGTGCAGGGAATCCAAACTGGCGAAACACTTGCCGCAGGGAGAGAAGCACATATTTTGCACTTGCGAAGTGTATGACTTGTATTACTGGGTATCGTGAGAAGTCATATAACAGCACCATAGCGTACTTTCCATCTGGGAAGGGACCCCAAAAGTCGACTGATACTTTTTCCCAGGGACCACTGTGTAGTTCCGTCATGGCAGGTGGTTCTTGCTTTTCTTGGGGAACAGCTGCTTGACATAATAGACAGCTTTTTGTAGTGTTTTCACGGGGTGAAAACCGCAGCCGAAGGAAGAGGCGTAAGCAGAACCAAGCGTGGTTTATTCCATGACGGCTCGTAGTGGAATGCGGCCCGGTGGCCGCATGACTGGGCTAATATAGCAAGCTGTCGCGATGGTCGCGCCGCCGCTATCGCTCAAACGGCGATGATAACACAACACTTTTAATCAAAGTGTGCACGAGCTTATCCATGCCTGGGAACCACACTTTTTCTATCAACATTTGTTTTATGTTCCCAATCCCTCGATGGCCCTTCTAAACAAGCAGCACTGTTTGTTTCTGCGAAGCAGTGGGAAGAAGTAGGTGTGTTCCTCGAAGGACGATGCTCTCGGGCGTTGTTGCTAGTTTTGTTTTTAAAGATGCAAGTGGCTTCAGTTTAGCTGAGACCCAGCTGGTGAGCGTGGGGTGCAGGATAGCACTGATAGATGACTGTAGCTGCTGGTCCGCTTTCGTTGCATCAGCGACTTCTTGAACCGAGAAGGCCTTTGGGATGTTGTGGCACTGGATAAAGTTGACATACTCATTAGGTACTTCGTCGATGCGGGCGCACATCTTCGTTTCAGGAACTGGATCCCGGGAAAGGTAATCGGAAGGGTTACTATTTCCTGCGGTGTGTTGTACAGCAAACTTGTACTGTTGAATGCGTAGAGCAAGGCGCTCAATGCGAGCAGGTGGTGATGATCTTGGGTTTCCCAGTATGCTCACTAAAGGCTTGTGATCAGTCAGCAAAAGGAAATTGACTCCACAAAGGTAAAGGCGGAAGTGCTCCATGGCCCATACAGCTGCGAGCATCTCACGTTCCATTTGGGAGTAGCGACTTTCAACTGGTGTAAGCGCTCTATTTGGATAAGCTATCACTACAATGTCTTCACTGTCATGCTGTGGGAGGATAGCACCCAGTCCATGTGGACTTGGATCTACCACCAATTCTGTCGGTTTGGACGGGTCAAAGTAAACAAGGGTGGAGGCATCGGACATGGCTTGCTTTAGGCTCTCAAGAGCATTTTGCTGTCGTTCTGTCCACTCCCATACAACATCCTTCCGTGTCAGTTCATGCAAAGACTGTGTGAGGCCATCAAGATTTCTCAGAAATCTGCCTTAATAGTTGATCATTCCTAGCAGGCTCTTCACTTCTTGTGGTGATTCCGGTGTTTTAGTTCGTGGAAGGCTGCTATCTTCTTAGGATCAGGACGAACGCCATCAGCTGAAAAATTAAGTCCAAAGAAGGTGAGTTCAGGTTGATGAAAGTGACACTTCTTTTCATTCAGTGTGAATCCAGCTCCTTGGAGTCGCTGCAAAATGGCTTCCAAGGACAAGTGCTCCTGTTTTGTTTGCCCAAAAACAAGAATATCATCACTAACATTCAGGACATTGGGGATGCCGTTGAGCACTTGGCGTATGGTGTTCTGAAAGATTTCAGCTGCACTGCTGATTCCGAAGTTCAGTCGTTTGTAGCGAAACAAGCCAACATGTGTTGAGAACGTGGTGAGTTGCCTTGAGGAAGGGTCAAGTTCCAACTGATGATATCCATTCTTTAAGTCAAGAATGGAGAACATTGTTGCTCCATTTAAGGCAACAATGATGTCATCCACTGTTGAGCACAAATGTCGTTCACGTTGAATGGCAGTGTTGAAAACACGCATGTCAATGCAGATTCGAATTTCATCAGGCTGACGTGGTTTAGGCGCAATCCTATGGCTGGCTCAATGATGTCTTCTGTCAGGAGGCGTTCAAGTTCTTTCTCTGTGGCGTCACGTAAGGCAAACGGAATATGCCTGTGCGGTTGTCCAACAAGTGGGACAGTGTCGTCCACAAAAAGATGAATGTGGTTGTTTTTGAGTTTTCCAACTCCACTAAACAACTTGGGGAATGCTTCCACGATTGACTTGTCACCTTGATGCTCATTAACTTGGTATGTGATCTGGACAAGCCCCAGGTTGGATACTGCTGTGAAGCTTAGGAGTGGTGCACAGTTTCCTCGAATGACAAAGATGTCTTCTTCAATGAAGTTATCTTGATATCTCATGACAGAGAATTTGCCTAGAAGTTCAAATGGAGATGTTACTTTGTATGGGAACACTCTGATGGATGTTTTCTGGAGTTTGAGCTTTAGGCGATAGCTCTTAAAGTCATTTTCGCCAGCAATTGACATTGTTGCAGCTGTGTCGATTATGAAAGTGACCGGCACATTGTTGACAGTGACAATACCTTTTGGAGATGAGCCTACCTGAGGTGTGTTCATGGCATCGAAAACATACTCGTCACTGCTTGAACTGGTGTCACGGGTGGCAGCACATTCTTTGGTACTAGAACTATTCTTACTGCAGATTGTGAATTCCTGTTTGGACCATTGTCACAGTCCACTGCGTGTTCCATTTGTCTCGTTGAATGACAGAATCGTGCAAAGTGACCAACCTTGGTACATGCCTTGCATGTCTTGCCCCATGCAGCACAACTTGATCGTCCGCCTTGGTGAGGTCACTTGCCGCCGCAGTTGCGACAATCTGCTGATGAGACGCGCGGTCGGTGGGGTGCATAGGTCTGTCGTGGCATCTGTCGGCCGTTTCTTTGGTGTTGGCCATGGTGTTGTCCTTCCTTGTGCACTGCGAGCACCGCCGCATTGCTATCGACGTTCTTTTCGATTTCGGATACATCCCTTTCGACATCCTCGACCATTCTTCCCTGTTTACGTAAGTCTGGTAAAGTGAGGGAATGAAGCATTGCATATTTGCGAAGGCGAGAAGATGTTGTGGCGAGAATGATTTGGTTCTGGACATCAGCGTCGACGTTCTCGAAGTTACAGTGGCGAGAGAGCGGCCGGAGGCGCGCACAGAAGGTGTCCAGTGGCTCACCAATGTTTTGCTGGGCTTGGCGAAATTTGTAGATCGCAAATGTCGAGTTCATTCTCGGGGCGAAGTATGCACTTAGTTTCTCATGTGCGGCATCGTATTCTTGCGTCGATGGGCCCTGCGTGGCCTGGGTCGTGCTTGTAGCTACTGCAGCTTGTGCAGGGCTGTCGGGGAGGGAGCGAAATGTTTCGTAGACTTCCTCGCCGACGTAGTGCAGGAGGATCGCTCTCTTGCGTGCATCTGCCGTGATATCACACGTTAAAAGAGAGTTCTCGAACCTTTCTATCCACTTGGTCCAGTCGTGACCAGTATTGTTGGCGTCTGTGGCGGGAAGGTCGAAACTTGGGAAGGAGGGAGCGCATGTGCCATGGCTGCGATTGCCGGTTGCCGTTTGCTGTTGAGGGACGACACGACGGAATGATTGTTGGTTTGGCACTCACATGAGACCAAATAACACTTCTGACACAATTTTAGTGTTCTCATAGACCAGGATGCGGTCTGATTGATTAGATCAGAGTAGTGACATGGTGATACGCACTCATTGTTCAAGCTCCCATGCTTTATTCCAGGTTGCCAACTGAGCACTCACATTTGGCTAAATCTGTTACTAAACTCTACAGCTGGCAGTCAACAATACCTTCAGTTGTCGGTGGAGATGCTCGACCATGCTGTTACTCTGTGGGGGGTAAGCCATGGTGTTATAAAGGCGCGTGCCGAGCAGTCTTGCCAGGGCAGAAAAAGCGAGCTTTGGAAATGTCGCCCTTGGTCAGTAGTCATTCGCAAAGGACAACCGTACCGCGACACCCACGTAGCAAGAAATGCTTCTGCCACTCTTTCGGCCGTGATGTCTTGTAAAGGTGTCGCCTTAGGCCTCCTTAAGTACGGGTCGACGCACGTGAGTAGGTACCTCACGTGAGTAGGTACAGGGCGGAAGAGGCCCCACCAAATCTAAATGCACGTGATCGAGATGGCTCTCTGGTGGTCGAAACAGCTGCACCAGTGAACGCGTGTGCCGGGTCACTTTCATGGCTTGACAGGCTTGACAGCTTCTCGCCCAGCTTCGAACATCTTTGTTGAACCTTGGCCAGACGAAGTGGTCGGTGATAAGCATCTGTGTCACTCTGATGCCAGGATGGCTTAGCCCATGCAGCGAATCGAATATTAGCCGCCGGAACTGATGGGGCACGAACAGGCCAAGAGCTGCCTGCGATGTGTCGCACGTGAACAATGTTGTATTGGGATGCGGAACTTCCGCAAGCTGGAGCGATGAGCCTTTTCCCCATAATTGGCAATGATCGGGGTCTCTTTGCTGGGCGGAGGCTAGAGCTTGCAAATCCACAGGGTCAGCAGGAACAGCGCCGATCCGCAACGGTGTGTCAGCTGCATGATTTTCGGTCCCAGAAATATGGCGGACGTCCGTAGAAAATTAGGAGATAAAGTAAAGTTGTCGAAGCTCATGTTCTGAGTACGAGGAACTGTTCTTAAAAACGAAGGTTAACGGCGTGTGGTCGGTCAGGATGTAAAAGCGATAGCCATCAAGAAGAAAACGGAAATGCTTGACAGCGCAAAAAAAGGCCAAAATCTTCCTCCCGAAGGTGCGGTATCGAGTGTCTGTGGGGTTGAGGCGCTTTGAGAGGATGCTCGGCGGCCTCCAGTCTGTGCCATCGTACTGCTGCAGTACTGCACCCACTGCCGTGGTCGACGCGTGTACCGTAAAATGATTTGGGGCGTCGGGCGACGGATGAATCGGCAACACTGCAGTCGCCAACCACGTTTTGGCTTACTGGAAAGAGCGTTCGTGCACCGAGGACCAGTGGAAGGTAGGTGGTTTTTTGGAGTCACGAAGCAGCAGGTGGGTAAGCGGCCGAAGAACTTGCGCACAGGATGGCATGAAGCGACTGTGAAAATTCATGAGTCTGAGAAACTCGCGCAAATTTTGGAAGGTGGTTGGAGAGGGGAAGTCCTCGATGGCCCGCACCTTTGATTCCAGTGGCTTGATGCTTAGGGTAAAATGCGATGGCCGAGAATATCCAGGGTCTCAACTCCAAAAATGCATTTCTGGGGCTTTAGGGCAAGGCCGTGTTCATCCAGTCGCGCAAATAGAAGGCGAAGGTGCTCGTTGTGCTCTTCGTCTGTGCGAGTTGCAACGAGAATGCAAGTGAACGGAAGCCTGCGCGTGACCTCGTCCATATTAACCTTTGAAAAGTTTGCACCAAATACTTCAAACCGAACTATATACGGACATACCATGATAGGCCAAATGGAGTAATGATTGGTGTTGTGGCGATACACTCCGCGCATATTTCTGCGCACCCTCCGCCTTCTTATCATCCGCCCAGCATAACACAGCTGCACACTGGACTGCATGGCCGATAAAACATAGCGCCACCGCCGCGTCACCTGAGGTATGCGTCACCGACGGTGGCTATAAAAACAGGCTGCCTGGCTGAGAAGGACGGCTTTCTACCTTCTGCTACTGGGACGAACGTAGCGTTGGTATGCCCGTCCGCTGCCATTGTTAGTCGAATAAAGAGTCGTTACGTTTTTATGTTGGGATTCGTCTTTCGGCAGACACGACATCCCACATCTGGTGACCCGGACAACGAACAAGAACGCATCGCCATACACGAACAAGACGCCCTTCAACGACAGCTGGAACTTCTACACAGACAGCTTCACACGCAGCAAGAGGCGATCCAGAAGCAAGAGCAACAGCTTCAGGAACGGCACGACCAACTCAATGGTTCCGTGCAGCAGCGTACAGCCGGCTTCGCCGAGGACATCAGAACCCCGGCAGATGGTCTCCCGCATGCTGTTCCGCACGGCGTCTGGCGGGTCGCTGTGAAGCTTCCGCCATTTTGGGCCGACTCGCTCGAGGTATGGTTCGCCCAAGTCAAGGCCCAGTTCTCCCTCGCGCACATCACGCAAGACCGGACCCGCTACGGTTATGTCGTCGCCTACCTCGATGCCCGCTACGCCAACAAAGTCTGGGATATCCTTGCCAACCCACCAATGGCCAACCTCTACGAACACCTGAAGACAACTCATTGGCGGCCTGTCACTCTCGGAAGACCAGAAGGTGCGACAACTTCAGTCCGCAAAACTTGCCGAGCACAAGCCTTCGAAGCTCATCCGCCACATGCGTGCTCTCGCGGGCAACATGGAAGTCCAGGATTCCTTACTGCGAACTCTTTGGCTTCAACGACTTCCACCGCACACGCAGATACCCGCCTTCACGCAGATACCCGTCAATCCGGATGACTTCCCGAAAACTGCAATAATTACTCCTTTCGGGTTGTTCGAGTTTCCCTTCATGAGTTTTGGCCTGAGGAACGCTGGACAAACCTTTCAACGCTTCATCGACGAAGTCGTCCACGGCCTCGACTTCTGCTTCGTCTACCTTGACGACATATTGGTCTTTTCCCGCAACACCGACGAACACTACAGGCACCTTCGTCTGCTTTTCCAACGTTTCGATGACCACGGCCTACTCGTCAATGTTCCAAAGGGCACGCTCGGCGCTTCAGTCGTCAAATTCCTCGGCCACGAAGTTTCATCAGAGGGAACTCTACCCTTACCTCAACGTATCTCAGACATGCAAAATTACGCTCAACCAACCACCGCTAAAGACCTTCGCCGTTTCCTCGGCATACCGAACATCTACAGGCGTTTCTTGCCACACGCAGCCAATTACCAGGCTCCCCTCCACGGTGCCTTGGCTGGTCTACGAGGAAACCAACCCATCACGTGGACACCGCCTTTAACGCAACTTTTCGAAAAATGCAAAGATGCTCTCTGCACCGCCACACTTCTCTCCCATCCTGTGCCAGACGCTCCCTTGGGGCTCTTCACGGACGCCTCCAGCATCGCCGTCGGCGCCGCCCTTATGCAGCGCGTAGACAACACCTGGCATCCCTTGGCATTCTTCTCCAAGAAACTTTCAGCTTGCAAAACGACCCCTCCTGCGGCCAGTCCCACCGACGAAACCACGACTCCCGCTCCGTCGAGTTCGCCAGCTTACTACAGAGAACTTCTGGCGATATACGAAGCAGTAAAGCACTTTCGCCACATTCTCGAAGCACAGCACTGCACTATCTACACCGACCATAAACCTCTGACCTACGCTTTCTCTCAATGCCGCGACAAACTCCTGCCGGTCCAGCAGAACCAGCTCTCGTTCATTGCCCAATTTACCACCGACATTCAACATATCAGCGGGAAGGACAACGTGGTCGCCGACGCGCTTTCACGTGTGACAGCTATTAGCCCTACGCAGATAATGGCTGATGTCCTCGCCGAGGCTCAGACTACAGACGCCGGACTGCAGGAGCTTCTCAAGGGTGGGTCCTCGCTACAGCTGCAGCCAGTACCCATACCTGAATCGACAAAGAATATCTACTGCGACATATCAACAGCACGAAGCAGGTCTTACGTGCCCCCTTCCCATCGCCGTGGCCTCTTCAACCAGTTACATAATCTCAGCCATCCCGGCATACGCGCCTCTACACGCCTCGTGGCCGACCGCTATGCCTGGCCCTCCATGCAGCGGGATTGCCGCATTTGGGCGCGCTCCTGCATTCCATGCCAGCGCGCTAAAGTCACCAGGCATGTCACTTCACCACTCGGCGCATTTCCCCAGACCTCTGGTCGGTTTCAACACGGCCACCTTGATATCATAGGGCTCTTGCCTCCAGCTGGACGCTATCGCTACTGCCTCCATCGATCGGTACACTCGAGGGCCTGAGGCATGGCCCCTAGAGGGAATCACTGCGGAAGACGTTGCCCCGGCATTATTCGCCGGCTGGATTGTCCGCTTAGGGCCCCCTCGCCACTTCATCACCGACCAAGGACGACAGTTCGAATCGCACCTTTTCCGGCTGCTCGGGCTGACCATCGGGTTCGAACTCTCGCGGACCACCAGCTAACACTCATGCGCCAACGGGATGATCGAGCGGTTCCACCGACAGTTCAAAGCAGCCATCATGTGCCAACCAGACTCAATCTTTCTTGAAGCCATCCCAGACGTCACCCTAGGTCTTCGCGCCACCTTCAAGCCCGAAATTCAGGCTACACCCGCAGAGCTCGTCTATGGGGAACCCCTCCATCTCCCAGGCGAATTTCTTGCTGCACCGCCATCCACCACCGCGACGTCAGATCCCACCGATTTCATCGCCCGGCTCCGACGCACCATCGCTGCCCTCCGCCCGTCACCTGCAGCTCACCAGTGTAAGACCGCGCCCTTCGTCTTCAAGGATCTCGGCAACGTGCTCTCACACTTTTCTCCGCGAGAACACCGTCCGCCGTCCTTACAGCGGACCCTACCCAGTTCTTGGTCGCGCCGACAAAACCTTCACTCTGCGAATTAGCAGGAACGCCATCCGCGTCTCTATCGACCGGCTGAAGCCGGCCTACACCGATTCCGCCGGACCAGGAAGTACCAGTGTACCCACAGACGTCCGTCCACGACCCACCGACATCGCAGCTTGCTTCTGTCACTACACGCAATGGGCGTCGGGTACGCTGCCCAGATTTTTACAAGCCCCGAGGGCTCTTCACTCCGCGCGGGGGGGGGGGGCGGTTGATGTGGCGACACAATCCGCGCATATTTCTGCGCACCCTCCGCCTTCTTATCATCCGGCCCAGCATAACACAGCTGTTCACTGGACTGCGTGGCCGATAAAACATAGCGCCAACGCCGCGTCACCCGAGGTATGCGTCACCGACGGTGGCTATAAAAACAGGCTGCCCGGCTGAGAAGGACGGCTTTCTACCTTCCGCTACTGGGACGAACGCTGTAGCGTTGGTATGCCCGTCCGCTGCCATCGTTAGTCGAACAAAGAGTCGTTACGTTTTTATGTTGGGATTCGTCCTTCGGCAGACACGACATCCCACAGTGTGTTCAGAGTGTCGCTGGGTTCAACAGGAATTTGGAAGAACGCGCTCATCAAATCGATCGTGCTGTATATTTTGGTTCCTGTGAGACGGGCGCTGAAGTCATGTGTGTTGGGAAGGGGATATTGATACGGAGCAGTGACGGAATTCAAAACTCGTAATCACCACAAGGCCGCAAGTCACCACTGTCTTGCTTTGGAAAAATATGGAGAGGTGAAGACCAATTGCTAGAGGAATGTCGAACTGAAGCATGTGTTCGAACTCGCATGTGTTCCAACCTCCGTCCAGAGAGCATTCGTGGCCTCGCGGCGACAGGTGTGTCGGTGGTGGTGATAAGATGGATCACCGTCTGTTTACCGGGCAGCGCATCGTCTAGGCGCTTCGCTGAGTTGCGGGTACTCAGCAAGCATCTTGTCGTGCGTTGAGGCCAGCCGAATCGAATGGATGCCAGATGAAGGAAGGCGGTACTACAGGCCAAGTACATCGAGGGATGTGACGTTATCCTTTAGCCGCCGACCGCGAACACTCACGTCTAGGTTGAAATGGCTGAGCAAGGCCGCTCCCAGTATGGCAAAGCTGACGTCGGCGATCACAAACACCCATCTGTGCAAGCATCGGAGACCGATGTCTAGCGTTATTGAAGGGAGTCCACACGGTGCGACGCCAATGTTCTCTGCGTGGAGCAAGGGTGTGGGCTTGCCGCGTCAGTCATCTGAGGTCATAGAGGGAGCGGTAGATAGCTCAGCTCCGGTGTCGACTAGGAGGCGGGTGCCGGTGATGTGGTCGACTACGAAGAACAGGCGGCTTGCGCGAGGGCCGAGGTCGCGAGCAGCCGTTAGCGACTGGCCTGTGCGTTTCCCGTCCACGAACAGGGCTGGGTCCAGCGACTTGCTTGTTCGCGAAAGCGATGGTCGTAACAGCACGACTGCTGCGGCAAGTCTCTAGGTGCGCTGTGGGATTGTGAAGTCGAATGGTTCAGTGAAAGTTGGTCGCCAATTTTGCCACCCGTCGTCAGCTTCACCAATGCACTTGTAAGGCGGTCGACTGTTTGCTCCAGGTGCAGAGTCAGTCTCCTGGCTCTGAGAATTTCGCAGCGGCTTTGGTAGCTGTGCCACAGGCGAACAGTCGCATATGCGGTCAGGGAGTGCAGCTAGCGGATCGAGACTCGTCTTGTCGCAACCCGCCAGCACCATGCGTCTTGACTGTGGGAGGCGCCGCAAGAACAGCTGGATTAAAAGTGGAAGCTGGCTCTCATACGCGGAGTAGCCACCTAGCAAATGACGCCACCGGTGCAGCAGTTGTGACGGTCGTTAGACGCCGAGTTCCTCGAGAGAAGCTTGAAACCTGCTCTGTTGTGATGACTCGAGGAGCTGCAGGACCTTGCGTTTCAAGTCGTTGTATGCTGTCGCCGAAGGCGTAACCGTAGCAGGTCGCCTATGGCATCGGTGATGTTGGAGGGTAACGCGGCGACGACGTGCAGGTTGCAGTACCTGAAATGATGCGCCGGAGTGAAAACGGGCCTCTACTTGCATAAGCCAAACTCGAGGATTCTTTGACCAAAAACTGGGAAGCTGAAGTTCTGCGGCAATGACATGCTACGTAATCATGGTGTCTCCTCTCTCAGCAGGAGTAGGAGCAGCATCGTTGGGAGCTCAGTTTAGCTGAGCCAAGTAATACACGTTTTGACAGGTTTAGAACGGAGGCTTTATTCCACAGTAAAAACGGGTTTGCCGAGTGGCTGTGGTAGCGCTCCAGTCGGGAAGCCGCTTCACTTCCAAGAAAGAGCATGGGTCAATGACCACCACGTGGAGACCAAGCGAGGTAACTGGATTTCTGTGTACTTACGACCGTGCACTTACGACCATTTACTTTGACTTTTGTTGAAACTCTACGATCCAGTCCGGCACATATTTTTTCGAGTTATGCACGGTCAAGCATAAAGAAAAACTTGTCGAGTGCAGGTCACCCGTAGTCTACTGTTGGCCATATCGTGTGGAAAAGTATACATCGGCCAAACGGGTCGGTGTGTAAACACAAGACTTTTGGAGCACAGAAGGTCACTGGGGGGAAACATTCATTCCCACATTAAGGGGCACTGCTCAAAACATTGGTGCTGGCCGCTTTACAATGATACCACAGTTTTATCGCACCATAAGGATCAGCTAACCAGGGAAATAATCGAAGCCTTTCATATTCACAAGAGGGGAGAGGGTTGTATCAGTCAGCCATCTGTACATCTAAGCCATGGTGAGGTTGCCTTTTCGGAAGTACACTAAAATAATAAAAAATATGTGTAATAAAAATGGTTGTTAGAGTTGCAACAAATTACGATATGATTGCACACCATGATAGATAGGTGCCGTAGATTTCACACCCAAGTATGCGCGGGCAAATGCTTTTTTAAATACGCTTTTAATCTTGCCTTGATTTTCTTTGACGCCTGAGGGTGCGCAGGTATATAAATATGAAGTATGTGTTCTGAAATAAAATAGTTGCGAGTGCAGTGAATGTCGTCTTTTCTTGTGTGGCTTCACTGTGTCCGTGTCAGTGCGCTGCTTCACCAGCAAGGTATGATGATTACTCGCCATCTTGCCCAACTTTCCCCTTTACTGATGTCTCACCGGTCGCACTTCAGCCACGCTGCTGTTCGGCAACTGCAAGCAATGTGTCCCTGCTTCCCGCGCTTAAAACAACAGTTCTTGCAGGAAAGCCGTTGGCGCTTTACCTCCACTAATAGTGTGGCCCAGGAATCAAACGTCACGTGTCCTGTGACGCCACTGCAGAAGGGACATGCAGTCTGTCCAGCCATTGAAGTGACAGCTGGCGACGAAGGCTCTGCTGCCAGTGCTAGGCCAGACTATGTATGAGGTGGTGTCAAGATGTGCGCTACCTCGTTGTTTGCTGACGACCTCCCTGAAGTGGGTTTCTCACGTGACACTCGACTATCTTCTCTACTTTTCCCTTGACACTGAAGGAACTTCAAAATTACGTGTACTTTCTCTTCTCTCGATTGCACTGCAGTGTCCGCGACGCCTACCCGCCGTGGTTGCTCAGTGGCTATGGTGTTGAGCTGTTGAGCACGAGGTCGCGGGATCGAATCCCGGCCATGGCGGCCACATTTCGATGGGGGTGAAATGCGAAAACACTCGTGTTCTTAGATTTAGGTGCACGTTAAAGAACCCCAGGTGGTCCAAATTTGCGGAGTCCTCCACTACGGCGTGCCTCATGATCAGAAAGTAGTTTTGGCACGTAAAACCCCATAACTTAACTCTGCGACGCCTGTGTCTGTCTTCGTGCGCTTACGGTACAGGATGGCCAGGTCCTCTGGCAATGAGCTCGTTAGCACTCAGTGCAGAACTACCACATACACCGCAGACGACATGCCAAGGCTATCCAAACAGCCAGTCCTGAACTGGATCTGCTCATACAGGTCCCGCAGCCTTGACACTTGTGACGATGCTCGATTGGTTCAATGACAAGCAGGGTATGTGATCATCGATGAGGGTATCCTGTCGACCATACCGTTCGGTGAGCACCTTGACGGCAATATTTATTTCGCTGCAATCAGGCGTATTACTTCGGTGGCTCGTTTCGCAGCGGCGACCAAGTAAGTCTTCAACTACTTAAACCTTTCAATGTCCGTGAGATCGGGGTGCGTAAGAGTGGTCGCCTCATAATGCTCCCAAAACTCCTGCCAATCACGGTTCCCACTGCTAAATACGGGTACTTCAAGCTTCGGCAAGGCGACTCGTAGGCCTGGTGCTCGGGGCCTACTGTGATCGGCTAGGGTTTGACCGACGATCTCCAAGTGAGCAGCTCTCATGTCATTACTGGATCCGTCATTAGTCCACTCATGTCTCGACTGGTTGTCTTCGATGGTGGTAGGACTGGCCGCTGCACTTGCGTTGAGTGCGAATCGAAGCTTGCTGACCGCACTAGTGGTCTTCTGGTAAACGCATTTAATTTCTTCGTCAAACTCCTCACCATCAAGGAGGTCGGCAATCTGTTTGTCAAGTTCGTTGAGAGCTGAGAGTTTGTCGTGAAGCCCGTGGAATACTTCCTGCAGGTTGGCGGATGACGTTTGAGTGCCGTGCGTGAGGACCCCGCTGGCAACGGAAATGAGTCGGGTAGTGGAACCACGAAGGACACCCCGATGCCTGCGCAATTTCTCCATCCTCGATACGGTATGGGTGTGCAGGATACTGGCTTTACCCGTGTTCTCGGCACCAATATTTTGGCAACGCCCAGGCAGCTCCAGAGGACATTGTGCACATGCGACATGATGCAAAGGCCCAAATGAGTTTTTCGCGTCGCCTTTCCTTTCTGACACGCTCCTTTCACGCACATAGATGCTCTGAACCAGCGCGTGGTGCGGCGTGCAAGACCGCAGCAGCAGCAGTGGAAAAGTTGAAAGAAGGCGCAAATAAATCTCTGTAATGCTAAAAAAATGGTTGGAGCCGGTTACAATACAGACAGTACAGTAACAGCGCACTTCGCGCTTGTTTTTATTGATTTCAGTACCTGAAGGCCCAGAGGACATTACGCAGTGGGGGATTATGATAGCATCACAGGGTACAAAAAGGAGTCAAGTGCGAGGAAATCAATGAAATACAAGTATAATAGAAACAGGGCCCTTAGAAACGAAAGCAGGAGACTACTACGAATGTTTGTCACAATAGAAAGACAGATATACTTTATAATATACCTATTTCACTCACACAGGCAAACTAAAGGTCGTTGAATCTCAACTTGATCGAGATGCGTCAGCAATTCTGCCTTAAAAGATGAGAAATCAGTACTAGTAACTATTTGTTCGGACAAGCCATTCCGTTCTTGTACTAAAACAAAAAAAAACATACTGATTTAGGGTATTTGAATGTTCTTAAATTGGTTGTGCATTCAAATGGTGAGCTCCGCGTGAACAGACGTGGCGCTTCATGCACTGCAAAAATATTCCTGGTTTTAAACACTATTGCGGTATAACATCAACAGAAAAATAAACAATGAAAAATTAGATATTCTGCACCATGCATCAAAATTGAAAATTTTTGCTGCAACATCGACACACTTCGAAAATAAGTGTATGTAAATTACTCTGGCAGCCTTGTTCTGCCTTGTTCTGTTATTGATGCGTATTAAAGTGAAGCTTTAAGGGCCCCGTGGCGTACAAATCCGGTGGCGGCGGCGTTGTTTGTCAGTTGACCATGAATTGACTGTGAGCGAAAGTGTCCTACCAATCATAGTGTGGGGCGCCGCGTTTGTGCCAATCATAGATAGGCGCTCGGTTCCTTACAGCACCACCAGATGACGCTCGCCTCCGTGCATGCGTGGCAGCTTCGGCACCGGCCGTGAGGACTAAATAAAAAAGAAAGAACTAGAAAGCTCCCGTCCGTGCATAGCGTTCACTGGAAGCATTTCTCGGTAAAGATTACGTTTGTATAAACTGCAGTTGCCGGGAAGCGTTGTACTCTCAAATGTTATCGCGATGTGCACTTGCGAAGCTTTAGCCTCTCTCAAGTTTGATGTATGATGAGCAAATTAGGATTATGTAGGCATGCAGCATCATTTCGCAGTTGGCAGCAGACAAATGGCCCTTTAAGAGGCCAAAAGTTGAAGCGCTTCATTAGTGATATACTCTGTGTGAATATCCACTTTAGAGAAAGCGAGAAGAGCGCACAAAGCCGCTAAAATTTATGTTTATGCGATTATGCTTTTGTTTATAGTATAAGTATTCACAGGAGTATTGGTGGGCACATAAAATGTAATCGCCTTAGCTTTATTACTAATGATCTTCATATGCCATGATACAGAACAGATATATAAACGAATCATGTGAGACTATAGAAGCATTACGTGAAGCGGGTTAGTTATTTGTCTGTATACAAAGTCATCGGGGAAAAGTAATATACAGGTAGTGTTATTAGCTATGTCGTTAGTGCATATTGAGAAGAAAAGTGGCGCTAATACTCGCACCTGTGGCACGCATGATACTACCGCAGTACAACTACGTAAGTGTTCTCACGTCTCTAATTGTCACAGCTGATATTGTCTGACTCACCTTAACTAGATGATTTCTAAAAGTGAAATCCTAAACAAATTTCTTGCAGCTGTGTGTGTCTTTCAGGGGAGGTGACTTCAAACAGGAAGCAGGCGGGGAGGCAGATGTACGACAACGGCAGCCGGGTGATTCTGGTGAGCAGAATAAGTGCACTATAAATAGGCCCCGTTTCCATTGCGATGCAAATTATACGATAGCTGGAGGCAGATTTGCGGCGTCGCCATTTTAGTTGTCATCTTCGCGATGTGCCGCTATCGACCACAGATGGGCGGCTCGCGCCTGCAGGATTAGATGGCTTCTAGAGCCACGGAGTGCGTTTGGATTCAAAAAGCGGCGCATCCAAGCAGACGTACCGTCCCACTCCGCTGCCGGTGCCAGGGCAGCGTTCTTGCTTCTATGGCTGGAATTCGCGTGGTGTGCGCACACATTAGCGTTCGCGCTGTGCAGCTGTATGCATAGCGCACCATGGCGAACGTCAAGCAAATTTTTTTTTCATTCCTGTCTGCGGCCTCTGACTCACCCCGACGGTCTTCCTTCGGCCCCAATTCGTGCATTGTCGAGGTGGCACAGCTGGTTCCGCCGCACTGGCAAGCTTCTCATCGTGCCATCGTTCCGGAACGCCCTCAGCTCAACACGTAATCTTGCGATAGCTTTCGATGCTTCGGCTTGCGGAAGACTAACATTTCTTTAGCGCCTACTTTTCCGGCTTCAGATTGTAATGCGGGTATTTACTAATGACGGGATCACGCGCTCGTGAAGTGCAATCGATATGCTCAAGATTTACAAGGCTTTGCATCAGTATTCTAGATAAGGTGCTTCTGGTTTATTTAAAGTGCTGTGCGAAACTTTTAGCTGAATAATAAATGCCTTTCACGACACTTGAATGCAGATGTATTTCTGGAAAGTGGTTCCAGGCCCAAATACCTTGAAAAATGGTGTGCTATCGGCACCGCCTTTGGCTTCTCTTCAGCAGGTTAAATATACTGTCCAATCATCATCATCAGCCAATCGTTATGCTCATTGCAGGACGAATCTAAACAAATGCCCTGCTAAATTCTTTTTTTTTTAATTTTACATGAATTATTACTCATTCAATATGACCTTCCTGATTTTATTTTAACAGGTAATTCTACGCTATTCAATGCTAATTCCATAGATATTAGGAAATTTATGCTCCATATTAATTTGGAATAATCCACCCATTTCTTGGCCAATCCACCATCGTGGGTAGGAGTCACACGTGTGACAGGCTACAACAACAACAACGATGACGAATGCCTCTCCCAGCGATCTGTAGTTATCCGGGTATCGTGTTAGCTGATTTCAACTTGCGTCTGCAAATATGGTAATTTTTTCACCCCCTCCCCTAGTTTTCTGCCCTTCTCCACTGCACTTCCCTTCCTTGGCACCCATTCTGTAAGACTAATTGTTCACCAGTAGTCTAACTTATGGATTACATGGCCTGTCCAGCACCATTTATTTTCTCAATGACAACTAGAATACGTACTGAAAAAGTTTGCGCGGAGGCACGAGGACAATGTCGAGAAAAGACAGGGACGAGCAACTAGAATATCCACCCTCCAGCTTTGGGTTCTGATCCACACCGCTCTCTTCCTGTCTTTTAAAGTTACGCCAAACATTAACTTGTTCTCAAACTTCTTTGTCAGTCTCCAAGTTTCTGCCCCATATGTTTGTACACCTTTCTTTTTTTATGATAGTGCTAAGCTTACAGTCAGGATCTGACAATGTCTGCCGTATGCACTCCAACCCATTTGTATTCTGCAAATTTTCTTCTCGTGGCCAGGGTCCTATGTGAGAAATTGACCGAGATAAATGTACTCCTGTAAAGACGCTAGAGGTTGACAGGCTGTCTTGACTTCTGGTCCCCTACCCAGGTTATTGAATTGCGCCTAATAACTATAATTAAAACACTCTTTGGTACAACTATATTCATTAATATAGCTAGTACCGCACAGCATGTGGTTTTCGCAGCCTTACTTGGTTATTTGAAAATGATTTAGTATAACAGCGTCGTCTCTTGTAACAAACTTAAACTGTTTTCATTGACTGTCACTGTCTTTGAGGATTTTGCCACAAAAGTATCTGGCGTGCAAAAGTACACGACCCTTCGTATGATGTATAATGGGCCCCAGCTAACTTTTGCCAAACTGTTCAACAAAAAAGAAAACATGAAAAAAAAACAGGATGCAAGGTACAATTCTAAGGCTAGCCAGACCTGAAACGATTGAACACCGTAGGTCTTGTAATTTTACAGCGAAGCTGTCAACGGCAACGTTCCCGAGGGTCGTGTCCGTGTGCTAACACAAAGCTATCATCGCCAGGACTGGCTCTAGCGTCGTCGTCTCCTTCCACAGCCAGCTCGCTGGCGCGCTATCGCACGAACGTGCACGCGCCAGGGCTCCCGCGTTCGTCGTCGTCAACAATTAATTAATTAAGAAACACTAAGACGTAACCTATTTTTCTGCGATGCTGTTAAGGGCCAGTTCTCCCAGGATCATGTCCATGTATAGACAAAAAACTCCACAGACGTGGGCCCATACCGAAGATAGTGCAATACCGGGCCGACTCGCGGCGGAGATGAAGCAGGCGTTAAGCACTCCACATAGGTGCGGCGATACCCAAGATAGTGCAATACCGCGCGGACCCACGACGGAGGTGAAGCAGGCGTCAAGGGGCCCAGATACACAGCTTCCCTTGTCATCCTTCTTCATAGAGTGGAAGGGCACTCATTTTATCTTACACGGTGTTATTTAAATCGTTTTTTTGTTTTCGTTGGACAGCTTAGCTAACGTTAGCTGGGCAACACGGTAGATGTTGTTACACGTTCTGTCTAATGTATCATGATAGAGATACAAGATGGATTTAGAGTATTTTAAGACAGTGACAAGAGTACTTGTTTATCTTTGTCCGGTGACCACTTTTTTTCGGCTAACGAATATTAAACGTCTCCGCTCGAGAACGAAGACACACCTTTCTGTAACTGAAGTTTAATATTTAATGTTATCGCTGGTTCTATTTGTTGCCTATGTTGTCGCCGAACCTTGTGTAATCAGATTATGTGCGTGTCGCAAATCGTGGTGTACATTTTAGGACTTATGCGAGCAGCAGTGATTACGCTTGCAGGTTTACTGAGCCGTGCATGAATCACCGACGCGTCTGATCCGCAGATCAGATTTCAACGATCGCCGACTGTACTCGCCGCTATCGTTGTGCTTTTAGGGTTAGTCGTTTTGCGGGCACACGTTCGCCATACAAAGCGTTAGTTTCGTGACTCACAGTTGTGCCACCGTCTTGTTCTACAACGTAACTATAACGTGACAATAGTGTCTAAAATGCATATATGTTCGATAATGCCCAGCTCTGATTAGCGTAGCACAGTGTTTTGACAGGGGATATTATGTGACTTAAGCACGCGCTGATGCTAGGAACCTTGGATTAAGATGTTTTTAATTCCTAAGTGGTGGCGTTTTTAACCATCTCACGTGTGTTTCAGTGGGCACTTTATTCAAGCAATGGCGTAACCGTACAGCTGCCGGGTGATGAATATAGGCAAGTCCAGGTAAGCCTCCTTTAGGTGCACACGGGAAAATCCCGCGTTCTTAATGACTTCGATGGAGTCTCGGTTGGGATTGCAACCACAGAAAATGAGCCGCCACAGTGGAGCTACAAGATTCTGCAGGAAGCGGCCTATGGTCCCCTTCGGCAACGCCACGTGCTCCATGAAGAGTAGGCGGCCTCCCTGGTCAGTTAAGAAAATAAAAAAAAAGACAATCGTTTTGTTACGCCAGGTGTTTGCACTGCAAACATCACTATGTCTAATGGGGGGAGTGTGGATTTTATTGTAGAATAGGAAGCAGGAATCATTGATGGTCTTTTCAGAAAAACATAGCGGATGATTCGATTCCTGCCTCTTAATAAATTGTTGCAGAAAAATCAGATGGAGCACACAAAGCATACACATGCAAAAGAAAGTAAGGGCAAACTATAAACTGTTTATTTTTGAAACATTGCATCCACAGCGACACCCTGTAGGGCCCACCCACGCATTGGCTGTCCCTATTAATACAATATATTTTTTGCTCAGACCTGTCGAAGGTGCACTGACACATGTGCGATGGCGAGTAACCGCTACGGCGTAAACTGTGATCCCTAACTTTTTTATTTTGTTGCGGGACATCTTTATTATCTCCATCCTGTCAGATATTCGCTTGCAGTTGCATACAGTAAAGTGTGCACAGAGCGCAGCCTTTCATTCATACACCACCCTGCTCGATCAACTAAGCAATAAAGCATGATAGCCAAATATTGTACACCAATGTACTCCCCATTCGACACATCTAGGGGAGCATGCTGTCTCCTTTGGGTGAACTTTGAAAAGTAAGAGGGGAAACGAGGGGCCCGATTTTTGATAGGCACAGCCATATCAAGTCAAGTAAGGCATACGGAAAATTATTTATTGTTTTAATTGAAATGTAGAAATGAACAGATCAAGGGAAGGAAAGTGGACGAAAAAATAAAGCCTTCGCCTGATGGGAACCGTAGTATCTTCAGCATTACGCTTTCTCTTCTCTTCTCCTGACTGCCTATTTTCCGGGACATTCCCCTTTCGCGATCCGTAGACCCACTTCTCACCACCTAATAACGAGGAGCAGGCTAGAATCGGCCATACGATGATCATTCAACTATCTTGGCTCCAACCGCCCTTGCAGGGCTTCATTGCACTGGCGATGGACTAAACGCAAACATGAGCCCAGACTCGGGTCGCATTGTTAACAGCTCCACAATTTCGCTGGGGCCGTCTTGCTTGGGCTTGGGGGCTGACGTGCTTGCAACCCTTTGAATGGCACAACTTCCTTCCGTTTTCATAACTGATCAACGGGAAACCTTCGACAGGATGTCCCATGAAACTGTGCGGTGCGAACTGGCTCGCACGAAGTGCGGTGCCAGCGTCCGCGATTAAGCCGGTGTTTTCCGTGGGCACGCACTTTGCCCGACAGACACCCCTCAGTCTCTCATATTTATGCATACGGTGCATTGTTGTTCTGTTCTATGTCCCCCTCGTTTTAATTTTAGGAAGATCTGTCATTGATCGAGCTCTTTTTTCTTTCTCAGATAACCAGTACACTACACATGCCGACAACATAACGATGCGATTGATCTTTTGATTCCATAAACCTTACAACAGTCACTCAACGACACGTCCTCTGCCGCTAACAATATTAGCCTTATACTGTGGACTGTATTTATACGGAACCCCAAGGGAACAGGGAAATGGGTTTCCCGTTGTAAGTAGTTTCACTTACTGATAAAATGTAGGGTGCAGAAGTGCTTTTTTTGATAGAGGCAACTGCTTTATTGCATAGAAGCAATAAAAACTGCAGCAGAGAGACAATGCATAGTAAAAATAAAAGAAAACAGGAAGTTGGTTAGCTACTGACATCGAAGCAAGTGCCATTTTCGTGATGCCACCACTCTCGGCTTAATTTATGGCTTTCAGCTGTATGGCTTTCAGGGCCAACCTCGAGTGCGACTTCAGCACAAGCATTGAAGGATCGATCAACCACGGCCAATCGAAACAAATATGTGTAGAAATGCTGCGTACCACAACGTTGCTGATACATATCACGATGCGGCTGAAATGGCCTTTTACCCACCGTGGTTGCCCACTGGCTATGGCTGCTGAGCACGAGGTCGCGGGATCGAATCCCGGCCACAGCGGTCGCATTTCTATGGGGGCGAAATGCGAAAACACCCGTGTAGTGCACTTAGATATAGGGGCACGTTAAAGAAGCACAGGTGGTGCTTCTTATGTCTTTTTTGCAGGCAGCAAAAATGACAGAAGAATGTGCTAGTTGGCAATTCATTGTGAAAGCGACTATGTGCCTTCGGCGTTTTTCGTCCTTCGTCTGATTTCTGCGCTGTAGTCACTTTCATGCATGTTCAAATCATTTCTAGGTGACAGTACTTAAGCTTTATTTAGACGCAGTTGGTCGATGCTATTCGCAAGCAAGTATTATTTTTGAAGGTTTAATAGTGCTAAACAACTCGAGTGTCCTCAGACAATTTCTGATGGAGTACTTTAATTTAATTTAGACACACGAGGTACCTTAACGTACTCGAACATTTAAACCCCGGTAAGCGATACTGTTTCCACTTCGCCTTCCTTGCAATTGCATCGCCGTAGTTTAAACACTAAATGGCGCCGTCGTGCGTGTTAGAAGAACGCCATAGAATGACATGGATTTTAAAGGAGAACAAGTTGTAACAACCACCTATAAACAACTCTTCCTTACGAAATGATAAAGAATGGGTGCTGATGTATTTCCCACTCATTTAGAATGTAACAAACCTCGATGAAATCCACCCTGCCTCTTCACAGTACACTTATTGTGAAGCCGGACACTGCCATCCTAAGCAGCACTTTCTCACAGCAATTTTGACTGTTGGACACATCCAGGGCTATGAACCCTTCGGTTACGCGATCAAGCGTCGTCGTAACTTTCATCTTGTCATTTTTTTCTCTCTAGGGCTGCTTTCCATAGTCGATATGGTAGGCAGGATATTGTCCTTTGTGCTGTCACAGAGAGTGCAAGTATTTCTTGTGTTGTTGGCGTCCTGTTGCGCGTTAACGCACAAGTTGTAGATTGGCTTTTTGTGGCATACATTCTTGAAAGCATATTTAGCGGCAGCGAGTAAAGACAGAATGGAGACGACACCCCCCCCCCCCCCCCCCCAGTGCATTAACATCAACAACTTCTTTTTCACGAAACCACCTATTACCCGCCGTGGTTGCTCAGTGGCTATATGGTGTTAGGCTGCTGAGCAAGAGGTCGCGGGTTCGAATCCCGGCCACGGCGGCCGCATTTAGATGGGGGCGAAATGCGAAAACGCCCTTGTACTTTAGGTGCAAGCTAAAGAACCCCAGGTGGTCGAAATTTCCGGAGTCCTCCAGTACGGCGTGCCTCATGATTTAAAAGTGGTTTTGGCACGGAAAACCCCATAATTGAAGGAAACGCCTATGTAACCCATGCACAGTGGCGCCACATCATCCAAATTTTTAACCATTTAAAAAAGCCGCCTCCTTATCTAACAAGTCGACCGAAGGGGCACTAACACACGCATCGCTATTCCGACAGACAGCCTGAGCCTCAATAATCTCTCGCACATCTTTATCTTTATGCTTCGCAAGAACACGGCAGGACCCATACACCGGCGCACAGATGCATTCCTGACAGTGAGTTGACAGATGACCATATTGCTTATTTCTCACGTTTTGACTATGTTCTCGTAACCTATCATTGCGACACCTTCCTTGTCTGTCCGACGTATTTTTTTCCCAGAAGACAGCAGCAGCTCAAACAACGGCTTCTACGCAATCCACTGGTGCTTTACGATTATTCGTAGAGCACCCGACAGGTGGCTTATGGTACGGGTCCGTTAACCGACATATTTTCGCAAGTTTGTTGTGGCGCTGGAAAGAACACTCTTGTGTCCACATGGCTAGCCATTTTTTTCAGCCTATGTGCCGTTCTGTGCAGATAGGGCATTCCCTCTGCCTTCCCTCTGCGTTCCGTCCGTTGATTTGCCGCGTCCCGAGTTGTGCTGTCTGACGCGCATTTTTTTTAGCAGCCCTTTCACGACTGAAACCTGCACTGACTCCAGGAAGCCTGCTGCTGACAACCTTCCCTACAGAGATAAAGATGTGCGAGAGAGTATTGAGGCTATCAGTTGGAATAGCGATACGTGTGTTAGTGGTCCTTCGGTGGACTGCTTAGGTAAGGAGACGGCTTTCTTGAATGGTTAAAAATTTAGATGATGTGGCGCCACTGTGCATGGGGGAAATAGGTGGTTGTTTCCCGAAAATAAAATTGTTGAAGTTAGCGCATCGTGGTGCCGTTTCCTTTCTGTGCATGTTCGCTGGCGCTAAATAAGCTTGAAATTTCAGTTGGCCAACACGCCCAACAAGTGGCAATACATTCTTGCTTTTTTAAATGTCTGTGCGAGGTATTCTAGTTACTATACTTCTCTTTCTCTCTCAATAAGAAGCGCATCAAGTTGCTATCTAGACCCTGGAGTGGACTTATACAAAGGAATCTTTACTCGTACATTCATAGATTCGTAATCCTACTAGACAAGGGTTTACTTTATTTCGCGAGTTATTGAGGACCTCAAGTCATTTGAATCTTTAAAAAATGTACAGTTACTATCTTAGGAACAAACAAACAGCAAGTAAACTACAAAGAAAAACATGCTTGTCCGAGCGTGCCATCCCTCACCTTGACCAAGACCCGCCGACACTCCTGCAGGACCTTCTCAGAGCACTGGACAGAGCAGAACACGTGCGTAGTGAGCACCACGTCGAAGTATTTGTCGGGAACCTCTTTCATGTTTTCACCGTAGCCTACTACGCATCGCTCCATCTGAACCTGCAATTACAGGAAAGACGGGAGCAACTGTAAACTCAATACATTGGACAATATTCTTAGGTTTTTTAGAAGTCGCCATTGCACTGTTTGCATAAAACAGCCTCCACGCGTAAGCATAATTTCATCCTCACATTACGCCACGTGGCAACCAAGGCGAATAAGAAAACTCTAAACACAGGAGGGCCACGGAACTCGGACACTACGCACTGACATAGTGCAGCGTTTACGATGTTCTTGTCGGTAATTTCGCATTTCAGAGTTGTTTTTCACGCCTGTGACTTCCTTAACGGATGCTTAACTGATAGCAACTAGAGCCAGGACTGCCTAAGAGCACGAACAGGTGTCCTCATTAATTATTGCGGCTGCTCTGGTTACTCAGGATTCCCGATACCAGGGTGTTGAACCGGAACTGATCCAAATACCGGAACCGAACCCACATTTTTTCGCATTTCGGAACTTAACCCGAACCGGAACGAATCGAAGGAACGGTTCCGAACCGGTTCCGGGAACGGAGATTTCGAGCAGAGTAGTCTCGTCCTGGAGAAACCGTCGTGTAGCAAATCCTCGCAAGGGTCTGGAAGTGAGCAGGTTCTCCGACTACGGAAGGGCAAGGAAATAAAGCCGACCCAAGTCCCGCTCGCATTGCACGTGATCGCGGGTGTGAGCGTAAACATAACCGGAGAATTCATCATGAATGTTTGCGCGAATTGGTCACTACGAACGGTCGACCATTTCGCATGATTGACGACTCCGGGTTTCGAAAAATCGTTGACCCTATATTACAGGGCCTTAAGAAAATAATGACCGTGAGCGCCGAGAGTATTCAATTACGAGTTGCTCAAGAAGCAAAAAAGAAAAAGAAAGCAAGAAAATTGATCTCATATTCACTTCATAATCGTCTTGTTTCGCTAAAAATGACCAGCGCTACACGCCTTCATCGAGCAATCGTTGGCCTCAATGTACAATTTATCGAAGATGGCAGGACCCGCGCTGCAGACATTGGCTATGAAAGAACTTTTTGATCGGCACACCACGGAAAACCTAAAGTGTAAAGTTCTTGGTGGGCTCTCTAAATAATCAGTAGCTCTGGACCAATTGCAGAGTGCAATGGCGGACAGTGGAGCAGATATACACAGCCGCGTGTAGTTCAGATATACGAACAAAGTAGAATAGTGATACAACCAAAAGTACTCGAGTGGTAGAAGAATAATCAGCACAAATGGAATTGTACCCGAAAAGAAGACATAGTCAGGAATGGCTCATACCCCCTTAAGCCAGCAAAGATGCGATTGCTGAATATGAATGAAGAAACAAAAGAAGGAAAGTGCGCCGGAAAGAAAGAGGGAACAAAAGAACGAAACAGAGTACTAAGAAATAAGAAAGAAACAAACAAAGAAAGAACGAACGAAAGGAGATATGAAAGAAACAAAGAAAGACAGACGGAAATAAAAAAAGCGAAAGAAAGAACGAAAAAAAAAGCCCTTTAGGTAGTGCATTATGTGTTCACGTGTGTCGTTGAGGAGGTCGGCCTACAACGCAATATGTTTATTTAACAAGGGGGCTCGTAATGTCTTGCATAAAGTCTGATCTCTCTGATCGAGTAACTTAATGAATTACCCCGTGCGCAGCAGGCTTTCGCCTTCACATATTACAGGAGTGTAACATGCCGGTATTCTTTATTTACCAGTAATCGGAAGAATGTTCAGCTCTTCAATTTTTGATATTTCCGTGGCCTACTGCAGTCTTCGGGACCATTCAACCATGTCAGAGGTAATATTTAGGGCGAATGTACTACATTTATTTTAACTTTTTCCGGAGAGCTTTCTTGAGCATCTTACTTTTATAATGTTATGGTTTGGCGCAAGACGGGCCTGCATGTATAGGAAATTTGCAGAATGTTGTGGCATAGTTTATAGCGAAAGAGTGTTCCGACTCAGAGCGCGCGCGTGGAGCGAATGCTTGCGTACATTCCCGATCAAATGCGAGTGCCAGCAATTGCGCATGAATTTACGATGATTTATGCCTGAATAAGCAACACCTTGACTTGAAGATAAGATTCCGACGACGGGTGACAGTTCGCACCGTTATCGTTGTGGTTTGAGCGTTACTTCTTTTTCAGGGCATAAGTGGCGCGAAATATGGAGTTAGACTCGCGAGTCACAATTTTGGAAGTGTTTTTGTTCTTCACCATCACTTCTAGGTGACATAAAGCCGTGCTACATTTTCATTGAGTGAATACGGGTAAATGGGGGGTCATTGAATTTTCCTCCGTCTGCGTTTACTCTTATAACACAATATTTTATATTTAGCAACCAAATTTTTCTCCTAGGAGATCGCACAATAGAGGAACATCGATATTAGCAGAACTACTTCAGAGAAAAGAAAATTTTATTGCTTATTATTTAGGTTTCACCGTACGGGAGGAAAGGGAAATTCAACAAAAATACCCTGAACATATTTAAAAATTCGCCCACTTCAAAGCGATTCACTTGAGTTCCTCCTTTGCAAGCTGATACCGAATAATGTAAAAGGAAGCAAGATAAGTGAAAAAAAAAAGATAAGACGAATAATGAAAGGACAGCCAGAGTGGAAACACTCTAAGAAAAATGAGCGGTAACAGTTTCAGGCGTTTATATACAGTCTGCAGTCGTTTTCGAGATGCACAGTTGGTCTTTGTGGCCTTGAGCATCTCTTAGTACTCAGGACATGTTCCCAGGTCATTGTCCTCGCAGCGCAGCCTGCCATCCAAGCGGCTAATACTGAGCTACCGGAGCCGAGAGTACGGCGTTGAGATTCCGGTCTGTATAGGCCTAACAAGACGCGTCGGCCTAGAAATGACGGAATGGTTGCTAATGCACTGTGTAGGCTTGGCTATGTTTGCCACGAGACCCAAGACAACACCCTGTCTTCTAACGCATTGTTATGTTGGCGTTCCCGTACAGTAAGCTCAGTCCTGAAGGGACGCGCACCGTAGCATGCTGCCATGTTTAACGCATGTAAGGTGAGAAACGCTATTCCAAACTGTCAGTTTATAATAGGGTTTCCGCGTACCCATCTTTCTAGTATTCCCACAATGGCAAGAGTCAAAAGTAACACTTGTTCTCAATGTTGTAAGTTGTTGTCACGACAGCGTAGTTGTACTTCACCGTGAGTGCCGCTAAGAAGTGCGCAACGACGTATGGCTGAAGGCTGCAGACGAAGTAATTGCCAAGAATGGTATTCAGGAAGTGTTTATTACCATGAACCGCGGGTGCCTATACCACTGAAAAGGAAGTATGCTAGGCGATTAAACCCAATAGTTTGCTCCTACATGACCCACCTACACTGGAATTCAAGTGGTTTCACCAGCGCCTGCTTGTATTCTCTTGACCCTTAATTGCGACTTCGCCTGCCACCGGGACTCTTCTTTTTTCTATTGATGTCCCCCGCCCCTTTCGCAATATGCTGAGACGTGCTTCCCTCGATGTTAGCTACTCCATTTTCTTTATAAATTCATTCATTCATTCATTCATTCATTCATTCATTCATTCATTCATTCATTCATTCATTACTGCGGAAAATAGAGCTTCCTCATCTCCATGATCACCCTCTCTCTCTCCTGGACTCTCCCATTGCAACACGATGTTGCTGTGATGCATATGGCTGAGCGTCGCATTTACGATTTCTCAGGAATGGGCAACAGCGCGGCGTTCAATTGGATGACGAGACGGTAGAGCACTCTCTGTATCACTTCTACACTCAGTGCTGTACTCCGTGAGCTTCTATTAGCCACTTCGACCATTGACCGCTCTCGAAGGAAAATATTCTGGAAACAGCCTAAGTAGTAGTGTATGCACAAGACCCCGAAAGACCAACTGTGCTTCCTGAAAGCGACTGTACTGTGCGTGCGAACGCTTGTGACACACACACACACACACACACACACACACACACACACACACACACACACACACACACACACACACACACACACACACACACACACACACACACACACACACA
Organism: Dermacentor variabilis; assembly: GCF_050947875.1. NCBI lineage: Eukaryota > Metazoa > Arthropoda > Arachnida > Ixodida > Ixodidae > Dermacentor > Dermacentor variabilis. The sequence goes on from NC_134573.1 coordinate 48,134,037, forward strand.
CACACACACACACACACACACACACACACGCACGCACGCACACACACACACACACACACGCACACACACGCGCGCGCGCGCACACACACGCGCACACGCACACGCGCACACACACACACACACGCGCACACGCACACGCGCACACACACACACACACACACGTGTGCACACGCACGCACGCACGCACGCACGCACATATATGTGTGTGTGGGTGTGGTTGTGAGTGTGTTTGTGTCTGTGCGTGTGTGTGTCGAATGTGCTCCCGAGCATAACACATTGAAATATGGTGAACGTGGTTTCCATCATAGATCCGCGACCTCTACGGGTTGCGACGAAAGGCTTACGGCATTTCTCTAGCGTTTAGTGCTAAACTGCCATTAAAATTTTCCCTCACTGCCTTTGCCTCTTCTATTTCATGTCCTTTTCTCAGTGATCTTGCACTTTCTTTTGTCGGTGGCCTGCCTCATCTTTCCCTGGGTGAATTACGAAGTAAAAGAAACCTAGCTGGGCCGGTCGCGGATTTTCGGATTCGTGATGCGTCGATTTAAAATTCACATTTAGTATCTAACTTTACATGGCAGCGATACAGGCGGGGTGAGTTGCGGTAGCTCCTGATTTTGGACTAAACACACTCTTCGCACAGCACGTTCGTCTTTTGCCTGGTTGTGAACCGAAGTGACTGGCAGGAGGGTAATACGCCTTCCCGAAATATGGAACATTCGGAATAACCCTTTGTTCGATGGTCGGACATACGTCAAAGGCCAACAATACGAACCACGGTCAAGTCGGTATCAGCTTGCATTTGGGGAACTCAGATAAAACTTTTCGCGCGCGCGCACACACACACACACACACACACACACACACACACACACACACACACACACACACACACACACACACACACATATATATATATATATATATATATATATATATATATATATATATATATATATATATATATATAGAGAGAGAGAGAGAGAGAGAGAGAGATAAAAAGGAGGAAAGCCACGCGGTTAACCAGACACATGTCCGGTTTTCTATCCTGCACAGGAGGAAGAATTACGGTGATGAAAAGTGAGAGAGAGAGAGAGGAGATAGGAGCCCAGTTTCGCGCACATTTGAAGGATCGCGTCGAGGCTACAAGCTGTCGTCAAGACCTTTCGACTTGAAGTACTGCAACAACGCTTTCGTGGCTTCCTGCGTAGTATGTATGTATGTATGTATGTATGTATGTATGTATGTATGTATGTATGTATGTATGTATGTATGTATGTATGTATGTATGTATGTATGTATGTATGTATGTATGTATGTATGTATGTATGTATGTATGTATGTATGTAACGAAACGTATGGTCATGGTCCAAGGCTGCTCATTTCCGAAAATGGTCTAGAGCCCAGCCGCCTCAATGCTCTCTGGGTTTACGCTCGATGTACTGGGGACATAGACATAAATTGTGTTCAATCGTTTCTATAGTTTCACAAGAGTCGCACATGGGCGCATCCCCCATTGCAATGTGGGACTAGTAGGCCTTTGTAAACGCCACCCCGAGCCAGATAGGTTTCTAATTATCATAAGGATACTTTTATTCGACTTTTCTTCCCTGCCATCAGGTCAAAGCTGACTAATAAGTATTTAAGTTTTCGTTATTCTTGAGACCTCGTGGTAATGTCCGGGTTTGCGTCATTTACAGCCTCCTTGCATAAAAGGTCAGTTGTGAGTAGTAAAATATTTTGTGTTAACGCACGCGCAACAGAAGTCCTATAGTCCATTTGCCAGTATTCATTCAGTGAAAATAGAGCACGTCTACAATGTCACGTTGTAGTGATTAGAAGAACAAGGCAGGTGCAAAAGGGCGAGTCTTGAATCTAACTCGTTATTAGGTGAGCTTGCATTGAAAAAGCACGAAACGCTCAAAACACAAAGATTGCTGCGCGCAAAGTCATCCTTCTTCGGTATCTGATCTGCTGATCAAGGCATCAGTTCATCAGGCTTGAACGCTTGTGCATTGAGCACAATCACTGTCGCTCGAATGTGATCGAGAATGTAAGCCAGCATACGGTTCACGCGTTCAATCTGATGACACGTTTTTGTTATTGAATCGGTAGCAACATTCAGGATATTTGGAATACATGCAGGTACGTCTTGAGCCAAACGATAACTTTGGAACCGTGGTTAGACACCAAAGAAAGCTCACTTAAAAAGAAGACACTGCAGAGTTTCTTTAAATATTAGCTGGCAGATATTGTACGTGGTAGAAAGGGCCACCAAAACTGCGTGAAGGTGCTGACACACCAATACTTCAAGAGCTAAACACTTCCCTATTACTGATATTTACTAAAGCAGCATTTCGTGTTTCAATGTAGCCTTATAGTCGACTAGGGGTCAGTTCCGTGACGGCCACTGTGTCGGAGCTCATATTTCGCTTGACTGTACGTATGTCAGCATTCATTGTCACAAAATAGCTGAGTTTTCTTCTTTAGGTCTTGACATTAGATAGCGAAAACGTATGTCAGAAAGCATTCATCTTGAAACTTCAGCACATTTCGTTCCAACGCACATGTCCGCGTTGCTCCATCTGTTACAAAGTACTAAAAAACTTGCCCAATGCTTTCTGCCAGGCAGCTGTTTGTATTGTTGATGAAGTCAGGAAACCGAGCCTGATGCCACCGACGCTCAGAAATCTAATCGGGAGTGCACCCACTGTTCTCGCCCACATTGTGCAATGTGTCGTAGCGCTGAGGTGCTTCTTCTATGATGTGGTAAGATCCATTGTTAAAGCAGAAGTGCACGGTTGGGCACAATCGTTTAAGCTGATGAACTTCATTTGCGCAAAAACAAAAACAACTCTCCAAGCTTTCACACTTGATTTACAAGGGGAATACTGCAACATCAATATGCCTGATGTTTTTAACTGCACCGAATAAATATATAATATCGTTATACATCTTCGTGACAACATTTCACCGTTCAAGTGTTCAGATTGGTAATCTCTAGATACGGAGTTAGTTGAGCAGTTCTGGGAGTAATTAACGAAGGAACGTTAATTTTCACTTATTGATGTTAGGTGGCAAAAGCGAATGAGTCGTTTGGAGCTCATCCTCAAGATTATCTAGCCAAGCGAAACAAAACTTTTTGAACATGCTTCTGTAAGGGCTATGTGGACAAATATTTTCCAAATAAATGGTCTGTAAACCGTAACTGATGCAGAAAAATGACGCCTGTAAGTTCGATCGGACCGCGCCTAGCCATTCATGATATCGTCATCAATGGTGTTGCTTCTTAAGCATGCTCCTTGCGGCCAGTCGACTCTTGATATTTGCTCACGTCTTTTTTCGAAGGCAAACAGTTTTCGAAAGCTTGCTTGGTCGCAGAAACAATGTACGACGCAAGGATGGTGCAAATTTAGCGCGTCATTCCCCTCAAGACATCCTGCTGCAGCCGAGGCAAGGAAGATAAAGAAGGTGAACACCTAGGCGAGTCGTGCCGATGGTGATGGTGCCATCGCGACGAAATCTGCGGCGGAGATCTTGACGTATCAGGTGCATTTTTTGCGTCGGCTTTGTTTTCAGAAAGAGATAATGCTATAAGTGCAGTGTCAAGGCCTCACTACCAAGTCCTCTAATGGACCTGTTTGTATCAATCACCCCCCCCTGCTTTTTTTCCACCAATACTCCAACGATTCTTGCTTATCTCGAAGGCTGACCGATTTATGTTTCCTTCCACTATAAATCGAAGCGCTTCTCGGAAGTGGACATTACCTACAGGTCTGACTGGGCGAATCCCTTCGATTTCTATAAGGGTGTGCTGAGCGGTCCCGGGATTTTGGCTGCAGCATACACATGCCTCGTCTTGTGGCCAATATTTGCTCCGGTATGATGCTGTCCATAGGAAATCAGGTGGAGTCTCAGATAACGAGACACTGCCCTTTGTGTTATCCTACCAGATGTTTTCTTCTAATATGTTTCTTCGGATTCTTGTAATTCTCCATAGTCTTCCACTCTTTCCATCCGATTTGCTCTCTCTGTTCCTTTCAGTTCCTTTCTGATGACTCCTGGTTGTCTATTTACACTTTCAGCTAGCCTGTACTTGGTTACCAACTTCCTTGACCTCTTCCTCCATTCTGTGTCCACGTTTTTACAGGTACATGTACTTGTGCACTTTAGCCGCCAATTTATTTTCATCCCCGTTCCTGTTTCTTTCCTCAAAAGTAATTTCGTTCTGCTATTCTTTGATTTCAACAGAGACCCAAACCATGTCAGCCAGCACTGTCCCATTTGTGACTTCACCTTGGGCCCCCAAAGCCAAATCGCCTACCGATCTGTGGTTAATTTGCATCCCCGACAAGATATCTGATATTAAAGACAGAATGGCATTTGCGAACGTTAGCGCTGGCACCATTACTACTTTCCACATTCCACGCACCACCTCATAATCTTTATGGCCCCAATATGATCTATGTTTGATTATTGCTGCATTCCGCTGCCCGTTTATTTTCAGGTTATATTGGTAGGTGCTTGAGTAGGTCTCTCGTTTTTTCATATATACGCAGGGGTACTTAAATTGTTTGACTATGGGTATGACTTGCTGTTGAATTAACACCACGTAATTATTCGTCTTTTCATTAAAGATAAGAAAATTTCCAGATTTCTCTGTGCTAAATTAACTGAAGGCATGGATTTGCTTTTGCGTTGCCACAATTATTCGCGAGTGTCTGTAAATATCTTGCGTTGTGCGCTAGTAGCAGAATGTCGTCCGGAGACCTTCCGTTGCGCGATTTGTCTATTACGCATGTAGGATAAATTAAACCCTACTTCACGGTTTGTCAGTTGCCCAGCTCCCTCGACGACTGTGCCAGTGAAAGCATCCCTCATCCCGACAAGCACGGAGAGGCCGGTTTTCCCACCTCGCAGTTCTAGTCTCCCAAACGCCGTGACTTTGGCCGAGGGCGCAGTATCGAATGCCGGCCGCGGCGATCGCATTTTCATGGGGGCGAAATGCAATAATATAATAATATTTGGGGTTTTACGGGCCAAAACCACTTTCTGATTATGAGGCACGCCGTAGTGGAGGACTCCGGAAATTATGACCACCTGGGGTTCTTTAACGTGCACCTAAATCTAAGCACACGGGTGTTTTTCGCCCCCATCGAAATGCGGCCGCCGTGGCCGGGATTCGATCCCGCGACCTCGTGCTCAGTAGCCCAACACCATAGCCACTGAGCAACCACGGCGGGTGAGGGCGAAATGCAAGCACGCTCGTGTACCATGGATTGTGGGAAAATTGAAAGAACCTCCAGATTGTCAAAATTAGCCGGGAGCCCCCACTATGACTTGTCTTATAATCATAGTGTCGTTCTTGCTCGTAAAACCGAGGAATATATTATAATTAACATTCAAGAATCGGTCTGGCAGCTTTTACTAAAGCGAATAGCATTATTTGCCTACACTTCAGCAATTGGATCTATCTATCTATCTATCTATCTATCTATCTATCTATCTATCTATCTATCTATCTATCTATCTATCTATCTATCTGTCTGTCTGTCTGTCTGTCTGTCTGTCTGTCTGTCTGTCTGTCTGTCTGTCTGTCTGTCTGTCTGTCTGTCTGTCTGTCTGTCTGTCTGTCTGTCTGTCTGTCTGTCTGTCTGTCTGTCTGTCTGTCTGTCTGTCTGTCTGTCTGTCTGTCTGTCTGTCTGTCTGTCTGTCTGTCTGTCTGTCCGTCTGTCCGTCCGTCCGTCCGTCCGTCTGTCTGTCTGTCTGTCTGTCTGTCTGTCTGTCTGTCTGTCTGTCTGTCTGTCTGTCTGTCTGTCTGTCTGTCTGTCTGTCTGTCTGTCTGTCTGTCTGTCTGTCTGTCTGTCTGTCTGTCTGTCTGTCTGTCTGTCTGTCTGTCTGTCTGTCTGTCTGTCTGTCTGTCTGTCTGTCTGTCTGTCTGTCTGTCTGTCTGTCTGTCTGTCTGTCTGTCTGTCTGTCTGTCTGTCTGTCTGTCTGTCTGTCTGTCTGTCTGTCTGTCTGTCTGTCTGTCTGTCTGTCTGTCTGTCTGTCTGTCTGTCTGTCTGTCTGTCTGTCTGTCTGTCTGTCTGTCTGTCTGTCTGTCTGTCTGTCTGTCTGTCTGTCTGTCTGTCTGTCTGTCTGTCTGTCTGTCTGTCTGTCTGTCTGTCTGTCTGTCTGTCTGTCTGTCTGTCTGTCTGTCTGTCTGTCTGTCTGTCTGTCTGTCTGTCTGTCTGTCTGTCTGTCTGTCTGTCTGTCTGTCTGTCTGTCTGTCTGTCTGTCTGTCTGTCTGTCTGTCTGTCTGTCTGTCTGTCTGTCTGTCTGTCTGTCTGTCTGTCTGTCTGTCTGTCTGTCTGTCTGTCTGTCTGTCTGTCTGTCTGTCTGTCTGTCTGTCTGTCTGTCTGTCTGTCTGTCTGTCTGTCTGTCTGTCTGTCTGTCTGTCTGTCTGTCTGTCTGTCTGTCTGTCTGTCTGTCTGTCTGTCTGTCTGTCTGTCTGTCTGTCTGTCTGTCTGTCTGTCTGTCTGTCTGTCTGTCTGTCTGTCTGTCTGTCTGTCTGTCTGTCTGTCTGTCTGTCTGTCTGTCAATCACCTTACGCCGACCCAGTGGCAGAATCAGTCAGCCTGCTTGGGCCACTAGGTATGTTTGCCTTTCATTCGTAATGGCGCCAGGAAACAAAGCCTGATGTCAACAAGGATGAGATATCTAACCACGAGGGCAGGCAATCTTCCCGCACACCGCGCTGAGGTCATTTTTGTGTAATGTAGGAAAGTCCACTGCAAAGGCAGAGGTGCATGCTGGGGCACATGAATTCCTAGTTCATGAACTTGAATTGCGCCAAGAAAACCTGTCCAAGCATTCGCACCTCCTATATCCGAGGCGTACTGCATCATGAATATACCGGTGACATTTTTTAATGGCACCGATTCTTAAGAAATAGACCAGTGTAAATCTTCCTCACATTGTTGTTGTCATTCATGTGTTCGGATGGTAACTTCCGGATACGGAGCAAGTTGAGCAGTTGCGTGCGTAATTCACGAAGCTACGTGAACTAATTTTTAAATATTTGACCTTGAGTGGCTAAAGCAAATGAGTCGTTTGGAGCCCGTCTTCGAGAATCTCTAGCTGAGCGAATACATATTTATTACCCATGCTCCTGTAAAACTCAAGAATAAATATTTTGCAATTAAGCGCTCCCTCAAAACGTAATTGACGCGGAAGAAGATCGACGGACTGAACACTTCCCGGCTTTTCTGATATTGCCATCAATGATACGGCTCCGTGAGCATGTTCCTTGCGGCCACATGATTTTCGATTTTCATAGACATTGTTATTTGGAAGGCAAGCCCCTTAAAGTTGAAATGTTAATGTAGCAGCCAACGTGCGCTGACGATAGCTTGCTTGGTCACAGGGAAGGTACACGATTCAATGACTGTGCACATTTAGTGCGCCATTGCCCTCAAGACATTGCGCTACCGCCAACGGAAGTAAGATAACGAAGGCGACGGCTTAGTAGCTTCTTACGTGGCCGTGCCGATCAAGACCACCAATACTGAGGTGACCCGCCGTGGTTGCTCAGTGGCTATGGTGTTGGGCTGCTGAGCACGAGGTCGCGGGATCGAATCCCGGCCACGCCGGCCGCATTTCGATGGGGGCGAAATGCGAAAACACCCGTGTGCTTAGATTTAGGTGCACGTTAAAGAACCCCAGGTGGTCAAAATTTCCGGAGTCCTCCACTACGGCGTGCCTCATAATCAGAAATTGGTTTTGGCACGTAAAACCCCAAATATTATTATTAATACTGAGGTGACAAGCGCTTTCTCTATTTTTTTTGTCGCTTTCGCTTTCAGAAAGCGATAATGCTATAAATGCAGCGTCGTTGGCTCTTGTCTCGCGGATTTAAATGTGGGTTTAAATGATCTCCACATTGGTTTGTTTCCAAAAGTAGGTGTAAGCAGGAAAATCTTCGCTCGCATCCACGCACCCTCGCACGCACACATGCACAAACACAATACGCACGCACAGATATCCATGCGCACACAAACACGCACACATCTGTTCGCACGCGTGCATGCTGAAGCACGAACACGCACGTTGTGCAAAACGAGAACAAGGTGAAAGCAGGAGCCAACGTTTTGATAAATGAACTTGTCTTCTTCAAGTCGACATATGCTTTCCTCGCCACAATATATATAGTTGGGGTGTTCTAATAGGGAGAGGGCGAAAGGCGGGTGGGTGCGTTGGCACATACGTTGGTACACACGCGTTGGCACACGTAAACATTCGCGCGCACCATGTATGCACCGCAAGTACGCACGCGCATGCAAACATACACTAATGCGCCGCACAGGTGCACGCACACCAAATGCAGGCATGTACACCACGCCGTCCATGCTTACACACGCATACACGCACTCGTCCGCATGCAATTGCAAATACGGGTGAATTAGCACACGCAGAATCTCTCTGTCGCTCGCACACACACACCCACACGCACGCACACAATACGCACGCATATACACCCATCATCATCATCATCATCAGCCTGGTGGCGCCCACTGCAGAGCAAAGGCCTCTCCCATGCTTCTCCAACAACCCCGGTCATGTACTAATTGTGGCCATGCCGTCCCTGCAAACTTCTTAATCTCATCCGCCCACCTAACTTTCTGCCGCCCCCTGCTACGCTTCCCTTCCCTTGGGATCCAGTCCGTAACCCTTAATGACCATCGGTTATCTTCCCTCATCATTACATGTCCTGCCCATGCCCATTTCTTTTTCTTGATTTCAACTAAGATGTCATTAACTCGCGTTTATTCCCTCACCCAATCTGCTCTTTTCTTATCCCTTAACGTTACACCTATCATTCTTCTTTCCATAGCTCGTTGTGTCGTCCTCAATTTGAGTAGAACCCTTTTCGTAAGCCTCCAGGTTTCTGCCCCGTAGGTGAGTACTGGTAAGACACAGCTATTATATACTTTTCTCTTGAGGGATAATGGCAACCTGCTGTTCATGATTTGGGAATGCCTGCCAAACGCACCCCAGCCCATTCTTATTCTTCTGATTATTTCCGTCTCATGATCCGGATCTGCCGTGACTACCTGCCATGAGTAGATGTATTCCCTTACGACTTCCAGTGCCTCGCTGCCTATTGTAATTTGCTGTTCTCTCCCGAGACTGTTAAGCATTGCTTTAGTTTTCTGCAGATTAATTTTTAGACCCACTCTTCTGCTTTGCCTCTCCAGGTCAGTGAGCCTGCATTGCAATTGGTCCCCAGAGTTACTAAGCAAGGCAATATCATCAGCGAATCGCAAGTTACTAAGGTATTCTCCATCAACTTTTATCCCCAATTCTTCCCACTCCAGGCCTCTGAATACCTCCTGTAAACATGCTGTGAATAGCATTGGAGATATCGTATCTCCCTGCCTGACGCCTTTCTTTATTGGGATTTTGTTGCTTGCTTTATAGAGGACTACGGTGGCTGTGGAGCCGCTATATATATCTTCCAGTATTTTTACATATGGCTCATCTACACCCTGATTCCGTAATGCCTCCATGACTGCTGAGGTTTCGACTGAATCAAACGCTTTCTCGTAATCAATGAAAGCTATATATGAGGGTTGGTTATATTCTGCACATTTCTCTATCACTTGATTGATAGTGTGAATATGGTCTATTGTTGAGTAGCCTTTACGGAATCCTGCCTGGTCCTTTGGTTGACAGAAGTCTAAGGTGTTCCTGATTCTATTTGCAATTACCTTAGTAAATACTTTGTAGGCAACGGACAGTAAGCTGATCGGTCTATAATTTTTCAAGTCTTTGGCGTCCTCTTTCTTATGGATTAGGATTATGTTAGCGTTCTTTCAAGATTCCGGTACGCTCGAGGTCATGAGGCATTGCATATACAGGGTTGCCAGTTTCTCTAGAACAATCTACCCACCATCCTTCAGCAAATCTGCTGTTACCTGATCATCCCCAGCTGCCTTCCCCCTTTGCATATCTCCTAAGGCTTTCTTTACTTCTTCCGGCGTTACCTTCGGGATTTCGAATTCCTCTAGACTATTTTCTCTCCCATTATCGTCGTGGGTGCCACTGGTACTGTGTACATCTCTATAGAACTCCTCAGCCACTTGAACTATCTCATCCATATTAGTAATGATATTGCCGGCTTTGTCTCTTAACGCATACATCTGATTCTTGCCAATTCCTAGTTTCTTCTTCAATGTTTTTGGGCTTCCTCCGTTCCTGAGAGCATGTTCAATGCTATCCATATTATACTTCCTTATGTCAGCTGTCTTACGCTTGTTGATTAACTTCACCCATGCATGATTAACATATACACCCATGCGCACGTAAACACGCACACATTTCCACACACGCGTGCACGCTGAAACACGAACACACGGTGACACACATACACATTCACACGCGCCCATGCATGCACCGCAAGCACGACAAGCGCAATGACACATACACTAATACACGCGTACAGGTGCACACAGACGCAAATCCAGGCATGTACACACGCCGTCCATGCTCAGACACGCATAAACGCACTCGCGCGCATGCAAATGCAAATACGGAGGCACTCGCACACACACACTCTCTCCGTCCCTCGCACGCACTCACACACACACACGCACGCACAGAATACGCACGCATATACGCCCATGCGCGTGCAACCGTGCACATATTTGTTCGCTCGCGCGCATGCTGAAGCACGAACACACGTTGGGACACATACACCTTCACACACGCCCACGCATGCACCGCAAGCATGCCGAGCGCACTCACACATACACGAATACAAGAGCACTTTGGAACGCACACGCAAATCCAGGCATGTAGAAACGCCGTCCATGCTCACACACCGATACAGGCACTCGCGCTCATGAAAATGCAAATACGGACGCACTCACACATACGCACAGAATACGCACGCACATATACCCATGCGAACACATAGAGGTATGCACACCCAAGCGCACTCACGCGTACACTAATAGACGCGTACAGCTGCACACACACGCCAGTTCAGGCATACATTCAGGCTTGCATTAAGGCATTATGCACACACGCCGCGACCGCTCACACACGCATACACGCATTCGCGCGCATGAAAATGCGAATACGGAGGCACACGCACCGGCACACATACACGTGCGTGCACGCACATATATACCATACAGAGAAAGCTCAAGAGGTGCACACGCATAATCACTGTCCACCGCATCGGCTGCCTCTCAGAAACCTGCGCCTGCAAATAGACTGCACAGCACTCCCTCTGCCATTACCGTTCCAACGACTGCTGTAATCAATCGCATTACGGTTTGAATTTGGCGCTTTTTCAAGTCTATGCGCCCTTTTCTTAGAGGGCACATCAGCGCGCATCCCTGACCGAAACACTGTTTGAACGCACCAGTAATGTTCTGAATGTGAATACCATAAATGCATATGTTAGGAGGGACTACTCTCTCGTTGTATTCTGCTGAAACTTGTTGATCCTCGGCCGATACTCTAAAAAAATAATTTTAAAAATATTTCATTAAGTTACACTTGTTCCTTGGTGTGAAGTTCCGAAGGAGAATGTCCAGAATTCCTTGACATGCTTACAAACACTTGGCTTTGTTCTCAACATAACAGTGGCTAGCTAGTACAATAAAACCTCTACCGGATATCATGACTTGCTAGAACATTGCGCATCTTAGTAAAATGCTCGTACATTTCCTATGACCTACTTCAATGAGGCTTCACGCCAATTTAATAAGTTAATAGTGCGGACCAAAGCGAGAATTCATCAAGATCAGCTTGTTGAGTGTCTAGGAAACGGCCACTACAAACCTTTGGGTTTTTCCTAAGCGCCTCCAAAAAGCCGTTCTGGAAATCAGCGTTGGGATCGATGTTCCAATACTTCATCTTCCGTCGAATCATGCCGAAATTCGCTCCAATGCCCGCACCAACCTCCAGCACTCTAATAGCTCCTTCGCTTCGCAGTTCTGGGTCATGCGACTCGATGTCGTTGAGCGCCGTCAGCACATCGCGCCTCGTGTCTGCGAAAGCTGCTTGACGAACCGCGATCGTAAATTCTAGAATGCGCGCGAACACCCACTGGCGCAGGCGAACGCTGAGCCACAGCGGTAAGGAAAAGAATAGAGAAATGACAAGCAAAGTTGCAAGTGCGATGTGCACGACTATGCGTAGAAGAAATGCGTTAGCACTCATATTGCGATGTTCCGTCGGCGGCAAACACCATTCGAAGCGACCAAGCGGACCGTTATATAATGTACGGGACCCTGTGCAGATCTCGAAACTGTGCCCGTCGAATGAGGAATGGTATCGGCTGATGTGCTCGGGATATCTAAGTTGATCCAAGTGCGCTGATGCGCAACAGAATACTAAGCCCGAGAATGAGCTGCTTTAATTTTGAGGTGTGCAGTTCAAGAATTCCTTAAAGAATGCAAACGGTGTCGTAAATATAGGCCACCGAGCACAACTAAGAAAATAGAAAGATTGAGATGGCTTTGGTAAATGAAAAGCAGCTAAGTAGGAGGAGAGTTCAGGCTTTTTTATTGATAGTTTGCTTTTATTTTGCTTCTAGGATGTGTACGCACTTTGCATAACACATCTGAAGTGCAATGCTATGCACACTTGCTCTCATCCCAGAGCAGAATATTTCCCTCGAAAATTATACCCTTGCGACATCCCGTTCGACTGTAGCGTATATAGTGTTATAAACCTATCGAGATTCTGATACACTCCGAAGGTGCCTAAGGCAATGACGCGACGGAACGCCATGAGAAGGAAAAAAACTCTCGAGTAGTTTCCACAAAGCAGTGAAGCAGCTGCAGCCGCATTACGTACCATTGGAGCACATGCCCACGCTCGGAGACAGGTGGCTGGGGATTGCTTGGAATCTGCTAGCACAAACATGAGAAATGCTAGCGTATTTCAATGCTAAACAAATGAGAAACAAATTGAGTGTAGCTAGGTTAGTATAGACAAAAAGTGAATGAGAAAGCATTTAGATTAACGAAAATCACAAATCAGGCTAAGTATAGCTTGGTGAACTCTACCGAAAGGCTATATCTGATGTTAGTCTCCACTTATTTTGAACTTACTTCACTATTTTATAGACATATTTTTGTACATAACTATTACTTTATCCTACTATGTATATTTGTCTTGCTATGTACTGCGCTCGCATTGATATGTAATGTATTTTGTGCCCCCGTCAAACTACGGCCGTAGCTTTTAGCCCAAAGTGACTGTCTAGCTTCTGCTGACCGCTAAGCAAAAGTGGATTTTATTTGATTTCACTGTTCAATAGAGGCTGTCAGAATAGTGTGTCCCACCAGTATTTTGCTTTATTATTCGGAATTCTCACTCCTATGCCTCCTTTATGTCACATAGATATGAAAATTTTTCAGTGCCCAGTTTAAGTAGAATTGGTAACCTGTTTCGAAAAAAAATTGATTGGCATTAAAAAGGTTTAGCTGCGATTACGAGGGACTACTTTTTTCGTTGTTTCATGTTATTTCATTTATTATGCACCTCAGGGCCAAAGGCATTACAAAGGGGGAGTGGTAAATGCAAAAGAATGAAAAGGCAAATACAGTTGTTTACATGAGTGTTCAAATGGCACCTGTATATAACATATTAGCTAAGGCTTCACGGAACTGTTCATAATTAGTAAGGCCTACGACTTCAGCGGGAAGATGGTTCCAGTCACGTGAGGTTCGCGTCAGGAATGATTGTGAGAAACTTTTAATGTAGCATGACAAAATTCCGGCTTTGTACTGATCAATGTGGTGCGTTACATAAATTGGATGGGGGATGAGGTGATCTCGTAGAGTATGATAATGGTACAACTTGTGGAAGAGCGCAATACGAGACACTTTTCTGCGAGATGCCAGCTATAGGAGGCAAAGATTAGATTTCATGTTAGTTATACTCGCTGTGCGGTTGTAGTTGGCAAGAATAAAACGTACAGAGTCATTTTGAACCATCTCGAGGTCAGTGATCAGGCTTTCATGAGCAGGGTCCCATACCGGAGTCGCGTATACGAGTTTGGGTCGTAATAAAGTTTTATATAACCAATGTTTCAAATGAGTAGGTACGTTGAAAAAGTTGTAACGTATGTGGCCAAGCATGCGATTAGCGTTTTTAATTATGTTCTCAGTATGAAGAGACCAGCTGAGGTTACAAGTGATGTAAACAGGAAGATATTTATATGAAGAAACTGACTGCAACGACATGTTGTCAATGTAGTACGACGGTATGGTAGATGACTTCCTAAACACGCGCATGGATTTGCGTTTGTTAATATTTAGCTCCATTAACTATTCATTGCCCAGTTCCCTATAGTGGTAAGGTCCGACTGAAGTAATTCAATATCGTTATCATTGCCACTTTCTCTGAAAATGACGCAATCATCAGTGAACAGATGGATATGGGAGTTTATAAGCGAGGGAAGATCATTAATGGAAATTAGGAACAATAGGGGTCCAAGGACGGAACCCTGTGGAGCACCTGAACGGAGCTCTGTAAAACTGGAGTTGATGCCGTTAGCACAAACAAATTGCGAGCTGTTGAGAAGAAAACACTCAATCCATTTCAAAAGGTTACAGTCATTGTTAAATTGTTTTAGTTTGTGGAGCAATAGTTAGTGACGCACCTTATCGAATGTTTTTGAAAATCCTAAGAATATACAATCAGCTAGAGATCATTGGTCAAGAATATGGTGCAGTGCATGTGTAAACGACATTAATTGGGTTTCGCAAGAGTAATATTTCCAAAAACCATGTTGTGCTGACGTAAAAAAAATGAGTTGAATTCAAGGAAATTAACCAGGTTGGTAAAAATAATATGTTCGAGCATTTTACAGCATGTACTGGTGAGAGAGATTCGACGATAATTATTAGGGTATGCTTTGCTGTCGGATTTATACACTAGAATCACCTTGCCTATTTACCACTCATTAGGTAGCGCACAATGTTCAAGGGATTGCTGGAAAAGTTTCGAAAGTATGATAGAAGAATAATCTGAAGTCTTTTATAAGTATTTTCTGTTAATACAATCGTATCTGGGATCAGAATGAATACATAGTCCATTAATAAGCCCGACTGGCCCCGGATGGAGCAACAATTATGGAGGGCATGCTAACATAGTTAAAGTGCTGTGTACTTGGCATATGTTCGCTAGATGTAGCTGGGAAATTTTCTGAAAATGTACGGTTTAGTATGGTGTCAGAAAAGTCGGAAGGAATTGGAAGACCGGAAGAGTCGGTTAAGACAAGGCTGTTGTCAGTCTAAAAAAAAATTGTACAGCAAACCTTTTAAAATTGGTGGTGAGCATTCAAGGGAGAACATGTGAATGGAAGTGCTTTTTAGCGCCTTTGAGCACTGGCACATATGTGTTTTACGTCGCAGTACATGATGCCCAGCGTTCAATTGTGGGTGAAAGCTTTGCAATGCGGTAGAGGCGCTCCTTCTTATTTGATAGACGCTTAATGTGATTATTGTACCACAGAGAGTTTGTGAGTTGTAATGGTGCGTTGAGGAATGTACTGCTCAGTTAGATGGGTGACTGTAGCTGTGAACATGTTCCAAGTAGTTTGCACACTGCGGTGTTCAGACCATCTAGGAAAACGCCAATAAAAGAAGATAGTGCTTTATTTATGGCCTGATAATTAGCCCTGTAGTAGTCTCGCATTATCTTTTTCTTCTTGTTAGTTTTCGGACAGTCTAGTTTAATATCAAACTGTAAAAGCAAATGGTCGCTAATTTCTGGCAGGTGCGTAACAGGCGATACTATGTCGGGTCGATTAGTGAGGACTAAATCTAGTGTATTCGCCGTGTTAGCTGTTATTCTAGTTGCCTGAGCGCATATATGCACGACTGAGAATACGGACACACATCTAAAAAGTTACAAGCTTGAGATGAGAGTGGGGTTATTAAAGCGGGGGGGGGGCGGTATTCTATGCTATGTTTGGTAAATTAATATCGCCAAGTAGGAACATCGCTGATGAAGGAAAGCGTGTTGCAAAGATGTTAACCACGTCATAAAATTCGTTACTGTAGTTAGGTGACGGCGAAGGTGGACGGTAGTATACCCCTATGACAACTTTCTGATGATTAAATGTTATTGCTAACCATACTAATTCTAGATCAGTCTGCACGTGCATACAATATAATGGTATATCATTGGAAATTGCGAGAAGCACGCCACCGCCTCTCTCTGTGTTGCGATCACAACGATAGAATGAGAAGCGAGGAGCATTGAAAAAGATTTCAGCGTCGCAGAGACGCGCAGTGAGCCATGTTTCCGTTAGCGCGATTATTTTTGCGGAACATGTATCGACGGCTGATGTGAGTGAGTTGTACTTGTTAAGGACGCTTCTTATACTCGTAAAAAGAAGCGATACTGAAGCCGAGGATGTCTGGCCACTATCCCTCACTCGTCCCTAGGAAGTGTTGGCAGAGATAGCCACAGAGGGCAAGCTGGCATGCGCGAAAATGACAGTGGCAGTGATACGGCCATACATCTAAGATTTGTTGTTCATAAGTAACTTGTTGTGCTGTAATTTGTTGGTCGGGGATCTAGGTTGGATTTTCGCAAGGTCGAGCAACTTTTTTCGTGCCAGACATGTTGCGACAGAGTAATCTTCACTAATTGTGACTTTACTTTCCTTCAGGCTGTTGCGTTTGGAGAGTATTAGGTCTTTCGTTTTGAAGTACAAAGATGTTGCAATGATAGGACGGCATTTATTAAACTACTTAAGCAAAACTTCCTAAGCGGTGCTCGCGTTCAATTTTGTGAGGGGAAAGGGGGGTCGTTAGGCAATCACTAAGAATAGATGTCACTGTTTCCTCAGTCAACTGCCAGGTTTCATCGGAATCAGGTATGCCATACAAAATTAAATTGTTATGCCGTGACCTGTCGTCAAGATCGTCCTGCCGTGATTGCAAAGTGGTGACCAATACGGAAAGTTCGTCTGTTTGAGTGTGAATGGTGGCAATATTCTGGCTGACTTCGTCTAACCTTTTACAGTTTTTCTCTAGTTCATGTAACCGGTTTTGAAACGCAGTGATTTTGGTTTCAATTGATTTCTGTCCAGTTTTAATAGCTTTAACGTCAGCTGCAAATGCTGTTTGTGTTTTAGAACTATGCAGCGAACGGGTGTGTATGTCCTTCAGCAAATGAAAAATAACTTTAATCTGTTCAGTGGGATCGGAAGCTAAAGATTAAATGTCTAAAAAGGTTTCCGAGCGGGTGGTTGTGGGTCCAGGGTTGCTCTCAGCATCACCAGCGCGCAATAACAAAAGGGTCATAGAGAAACATTCACAAAAAACTTCGCGCAATACTTGTGGACACGGGAACAAGAATAAGCAGACGCTATCGCTCTTCTCAGCATACAAAGGAAGGTTCGTACGCACCTGCATAGCAAACGGAAAGCAGTTCAGTGCTCTGTCAAACCTACTCTCCCCGTGTCCACTGAAGGAGCTGTTGCAGGGCCGGCTTCTTAGGTACTGGGCCGAGGGTGATGCTGCTGTCGACCCGAGGGTTGTTTTAAGGTCGACTTGTACAGGGCAGGACGAGTCGACGAAGGGTGCGAAAGCAAGATGCGATGAAGACGCCTCGTCAATCGCGCAGGCGTAGCGATGCTACATGGCTAAGAGTGACGGAAGCTGGCATATCAGGCCGCACGATGGGGCCGATAGCCAGGGCATGGAGAATGCAAGCAGGGCCAGCTTAGCAAACGGAAAGCAATTCAGTGCTCTGTCAGAGATACTGTCTCCGTGTCCACTCTGGGAGATAAAATTAGGTAGCATATATAATGAATACGTAGTTTCATTGGTGGCACATTCTTTGCACTCTGGTTGTGCGGCCTGGAGTCTAAAGTGTTTCTCCTCGTAATTCCCGCAGGCTGTTCGAATCCTGTGGATGTCGTGAGAGCTTTTTTTATTAACATCAAGATACGATATGAAACGATTCTAGCTAAGCTACGCCAATTACACCGATCGTAGAAGCGCCGTTGTCGCTAAAGCAAGAACTGGATTAGGAAAACTACCCTTCAGTGACAATTCTGGATTATTTTGGCCTGGTATACTTGTGTGGGCACATCAACAAAACTTATGGTCCACCCGTAAAGGCAGAAAATAAGCTCGCTGAGCCTGTTACAGTGTTTGAACCTCTGTAATTTGCAGCTTAGATGAACCTTGATGTGGTCATTGCGAATGGTCTTGTACTGCACTGAGATTGAACCCAAACAACTTATATGTGGAATTTGGAATCATTCTGGTGTTGGGAATGTGGCAGTAAAAGCAAGCAGTCTGGTTATGGATACCTTGTACAAAATTACCAATGTGTCCTCGGCGGACACAAGTTAACAATGTCCGCCAGCTCTTCTTTCCCTGTAAGACGCGGTGCGTCATCTGTGTACTTATATTTATTTATTTACGTAACACTGCAGGCCTTGATATACCCAAGCAGGAGGGGCAAATTAACAATCACATACTTATATGCAACGGTGATATATTGAAAAAAGGAAATGGTTAAAAATAAACACATTAGGCAGAAAGCTATCACAGGTATACAATAAGCATGAAAAAATGGTCAGTGAAACAGTATTCACACGATTAACACGCGCCAACATCGTGTTTTTACTGGCAAGGAACTGCACAGGTGTACTATAAATGAAGATGTTGAATAGCTTTATTTCTCTGAGGTAACGCTAGTTCTAGTTTGTGCCAGTCGCTTATGGTCCGGGGGAAAACGAGAAAATTTAGGTGTGCTAGCTCTGGGGGTTGCGTGGAGTTAAAAGAGCGGTCGTGATTCATGGTTCGTATCGTGGTATAGGGCTTAAGTATACTTCGGGATTTCGCATGTTTTTACTTCTACTACCCAAAAACTTGGGAGTGTGCTGTGTTCATCATCATCATCATCGTTGTTGTCGTCTTCATCGTCTTCATCACCATCATCAGCCTCTTTTATGACCACTGAAGGACGAAGGCCTCTCCCTGCGATCTGCAATTACACCTGTCCTGCGCCAGCCGATTCCAACTAGCGCCTGCGAATTTCCTAATTTCTTCTGGTCTTCTGCCGTCCTCGACTGGGTTTCCCTTCTCTTGGGAGCCATTCTGTAATCCTGATGGTCCAACGGTTATCTAACTGGCGCATTACATGACCTGCCCAGCTCTATTTTTTTTTGTCTTGATGCCAATTAGAATATCGTCTATACCTAGTTGCTCTCTGATCGAAACCACTCTCTTTCTTTCTCTTAACGTTGTGCCTTAACTTTGATTCTCCCGTTTTCAGTATAGGCAACAAGAACTTGGCGTTTGGCTGCTTTTATCGCTCACCAACTTCTTTAGTTACTGACTTCTGTAGTAGACTTCAGTAGTGTGCTTGATCAAACCATGGAAAAAATATCATGCGCTAATTGTAACGCAATAATCATGGGCGATATCAACATTAACCTATAGATATCTATTCATCTAATTCTTCTAGTTACTCAAGGATCTTCCATAGTTTTGAATATGAATGTTTAATTTCTCTCCCTAGTCGTTGTCCTAACATTGCTAATGGCACCTTATTTTTTCACACATTATCGAACGTAACAGATCTTCCTGATGCTGGCATTGTTAACACCGATATTACCATTCACTATCCTATCGTTCTACGCCTGCGCAATCAGTCAGCCTTATCTAACACGTCATTCTACAGAGTTGTACTTGACAAAGAGATGTTCCTAGCTAACGAAACTAAAACTGACTGGTCGGAAGTTGTATCATTTAATGAACATCAAAAAACTTTTTCGCAGTTTTTAACGACACTTTCAACGCATTTCAACTCCCACTCTCATAAAATAAAATGCAGAAAAAAGGTATCATCGCCACAAAATCCATGGCTTACGATAACCTTCTGAAAGGAATGCGGTATCGTGAAAATTTATATAAGAAACAAAGAAGCAAGCTTTCCAATACTAAAATACTGGCCCATTACAAAAAATTTTCTAACTCACTTTCTGCACAGCTGAGAAGTGCGAAGAGGAAATATAAAGAAAAAATTATAGAATGTGGTAATAACACTACGAAAAAGTGGGAAATAATTAACACCTTTTTAAACCGTAACTCTCAGAACGTCATTCCGAGGATCATTCCCAATGAAATGGTATTTATCATTCTGCTTGATATTGCAAATTCCTATGCGTTCTTCAATAACACTTCTGATTCCGCTTCATGCTGTACCATGTCCTTTAAACGCTTACCTCATTCATTTTTGCTTTTCCCAACAACACCTCATGAAGTAACTTTAGTAATTAGAACCCTTAAAGTCACCTAGTGCTGGCCTAGATAATATTGCCACCTGGTGTTTTGAGGAAGCAAATGGTCAGCATTGCGTGCCCAGCAAAAATGGTGAAGAAGACGACGAAGTAAAAGATCGCTAGCTGGAGAACCGTCCCTTCGTGTCTGGCTGCTGGTACTGTTCCTTACTCTTGCCTTAGCACGTGACAAACTGGTGGAGGTGCGGGGCGATCTAATCTATGCACCGAACCCCTCTGAGCAGCAGGAGCTCCACCCCCATACAGGTGGTTACGCCTGTACACCGCGCCAGCAGAAGGATCTGTGGACAAGCCACTGAGTGTGCACTCCTCGCAGAGAAAATGGCCGCTCCGACTAACCCAACCGGTATGGAAGGCACAACGCCGATTCATTGTACGCTACTCAATCCGTGAACGCCGAATCCCCTCCACGGCGCCATACATGAGGATGTTGAATATTGGCTGGTGCACTGTGAACGTGTTCCTCCATTCAACAAGTGGGATGAGGCCGACAAAGTGAAAAACGCATATTTCAGCCTTAACGATGGCGCATGTGTTTGGTATGAGAACTGTGCAGATGCCCTAACTTCATGGGCAGAATTCAAACGCCGGATTCCTGAGACGTATGCGAGCCCTGATCGCCGAGAGCGAGCTGAGCGGGATCTCCAGTCCCGTATATAAATGTCGAACGAAGGTGTCGCAATGTATGTCGAGGATATGACGCGTCTCTTTCGATGAACTGACCCCAGCATGTGGGAAGAAAAAAAGGTGCGGTACCTGATGCGGTGGCGAAAGAGCAGCTGTTCGGTGGTCTTGTGTGCAGTCCTACCAAGACTGTGTCAGAATTTCTTTGCGAGGACTTTAACGATGGAACACACTTCTGCAGCGGGTACCATCATACGAACGCCAAGTGGACGCTGCCACACCTACGGACTTCTTCGGAGCTCTCGGGGGCCACGTCCATTACTTTCGAGAGCTCATTCGTTCCGTAATCCGCGAAGAACTCTAGAAACTGTCGGTACCCTCACAGCCGACGCTCAGCTCCTCGTCCAGCGTTCTCCGGGACCAAATCCAGCATGCGCTAAGAGAGCCACCCTTCAACAGAGAAGCTCGACCGCTAAGAACTGACAGCTCCCGTATGTCGAATGCGCAAGCTTTCAGGCAACCTGTCCCACCTCCCTCTCCGCCTCGCACCGCGTGCCCGGCCATGCTACAGCCCGTCCAATCGGTTTCGTATTACCAGGACCTCCGACAGGCCCCAAGAAAATCAGACGTGTGGCGGGCACCTGATCGCCGTCCCCTTTGCTTTCACTGTGGCGAAGCTGGGCATTTCTACCGACAGTGCTCCTATCGAAAGCTCGGACTACGCGGATTCTCGGCATACTCGCCGTGACCTAGGTTAGGGCGGCGTCCTCCTGAAATTGAAGAATACGTTGCCCAGCAGCGCGAATTCTCCTCAGCTCGACACCTGTCACGCTCCCCTTCGCCACGGCGGTTTTCTCTGACTCGCCACACGTATTCGAGTGAGGTGCAGAGTCGGTCGCCCAAACTGCGCCAGGAAAACTAACCACAGCGGCCTTTGGGGGCGAGGCCGCTCAGTGTGGACGTGCTCAAGGACCCCTACTGGCACGTACGCGGACCGAGGATACATCGACGACGACAGTACCTGCTGATTACGAAAGAAGAATTTTCTTGGACATTCCTGTACTACTCGACGGTCGTGAATTGACTGCTTTAGTGGACACTGGAACGAATTATTCTATAATCAGCGAAAAACTCGCCACCCTTCTGAAGAAAGTGACGACGCTTTGGAATCAAACGCCAGTTCGTACGGCTGGCGGGCGTGTCGTCACACAAGTCGGCATGTGCACAGAATGAATACAGATTCGCGGCTCTTCATTTGTTGCCACCTTGAGCATTCTCCATCAGTGTTCTCGAGACCTAATCATCGGCATGAACTTTCTCAGGAAGCGTGACGCTATCATCGACATTCGACAACGCGGCGTCACTTTCTCGACAAAGAGCGCCGCAGCGAAGACCAACACCATCCACCCTCGAGCATCTCCGTGTCATCAACGACGCTGTCACTTTACCACCGCGTGCAAGTGTTGTGGTTCAAGTGGTATGTGCAGACTCTTACACGGTGAAGCGGTTGCAGAAAGCAGTCATTCTGTCCTGCTTTCTCGAGGCGTTTGCGTAGCAAGAAGCCTTATTGATCTCCATGATGGCCACTGTGATGTTGTTGTCACGAACTTCAGCTACGAACACCGGCACCTTTTCTCCAGCACTGTCATCGCCTAAGCTAACCCGCTCGCCGATGTCACTGAGTGTTTTGTTTCCGAGGCAATCGGCACTACTGAAGCACCTCTACGCAACGCCTACATTAGTCCAATGCTTCCTGTAGAGAACAAACAACCCCTGCGCAAGCTGTTGCTCGAGTTCCACTCTTGTTTTGCACGGTCGTCGAAGATACGTCAAACGTCGATTACGAAACACCGTATCATCACCAATGACGACGTGCCCCCATACGGCAACAGCCTTATCGTTTTTCCCGACGGAACGACATGCGATTCAAACGCAGGAGAAGGAAATGCTTCAAGACGGCGTAATACACCCTTCATGCAGTCCCTGGTCATCGCCCGTCGTTCTTATCAAAAAGAAAGATGGCACGCTTCGGTTTTGTGTTGACTACCGACAGCTAAACAACGTCACGAAGAAAGACGTATACCCGTTGCCTCATGTTGACGATTCTCTGGACAGGCTGAGGTGCGCGAAGTATTTCCTCTCTATCGATCTGAAAACTGGCTACTGGCAAATTGAAGTATATGAGCGGGACCGTGAGTAAAGTGCTTTCATTACTCCAGACGGCCTTTACGAATTTATAGTACTTCCTTTCGGCCTCTGTTCCGCGCCAGCCACATTCCAGCGAGTGATGGATACCGTTCTCGCTGACCTCAAATGGAGAAGCTGCGTGGTCTATCTCGTTGATGTCGTTGTCTTTTCGCAAACTTTTGACGAGCACCTTCAACGCCTTCGGAATGTACTCGAAGTCATCCGATCGGCTGGCCCTACACTCAAGACACAGAAATGCCATCTCGTTTGCGAGGAACTCAAGTTCCTTGGTCACGTCGTGAGCGCGGCAGGTGTTCGGCCCGATCCCGGGAAGACTGCTGCCGTAGCTGCTTTTCCCGCTACAACCGACAAGAAAAGTGTCCGAAGATTTTTGGGAATGTGTGCGTGTTATCGACGCTGCATTGAAAATTTTTCCAAAATTGCAGAGCCGCTATTTCGCCTTACGCGTGACGACGCGTCATTGCTCTGGACTGATGAAGAACAGACTGCCGTTGCGGAACTACAAATTCGATTGTTTTCTCCTCTCGTGCTCGCTCATATTGATAAGGATGCTGACACAGAAGTACGCACCGACGCCAGTAATATCGGTCTCGGAGCTATCCTGGTGCAACGGCAAGACGGGACTGAACGATTTGTCGCCTACGCGAGCCGCACTCTGTCACTAGCCTTCTCCAATTATTCCACCACAGCGAAGCAGTTCCTCACGGCTATTTGGGCTACTACAAAGTTTAGGCCGTATCTCTACGGGCGGCCATGTAAAGTTGTGGACCGATCATCACGCCTTGTGCTGGTTGACCAACCTCCGAGACCCTTTTGGATGATTTGCACGTTGTAGTCTGCGACTCCAGGAATTTAACGTCACTATCGTATACAAGTGAGGCAGAAAACATGAAAATGCTGACACGCTATCATGAGCACCTGTTGAATCGCAGAATCCCGGCGTAAAAGACGACAGCGCCTTCCTGGGAGCCCTCAGCGGGCCGGGTCTGCTCGATAAACAGTGATCGGACGCTGAGTTAAGGCCTATCATCGATCGCTTAGAAGGTGGCTTGGCGTCCATTCCTCGCGCTATTTCCCGATAGTAGCCGTCATTTTGCCTACGAGAGGGCATCTTATACAAAAGATACCACACCTTCTAGTACTGCCTCAAGCCCTTCGCGACGACATCTTATTAGCCTGCCACGACGAGGCAACACCTGGTCACTTGGGCTACTCAAGGGCTCTGGACAGGGCAGGGCAACTGTACTACTGGCCTAGACTGACTGCTTGCGTCAAACGCTACGCGAAAGGATGCCGTAAATGCCAGCGCCGCAAGTGACCACCGTTCAAGCCTGCAGGCTTGAACGGTGGTGACCCTCCGCGTACGCCGTACCCTCCACGTACGCCGTTTGATCAAGTTAGAATGGACCTGCTTGGGCTATTTTCTTGTATTCCTCCAGCAATAAGTGGATCATTGCCGCAACTTATTACTTGACGCGTTACGCTGAGCTGAAGGCACAACCACGTGGGACAGCATCTGAAGTTTCTCAGTTTTTTATGCGTCACATTGTGCTTCTGCATGGCACACCGTCATTCATCATCACTGACCGACGGACGGCATTTACGGCGAAGCTTCTGGACAACATCTTCAAGTTGAGTCACACGAGTCATCGAAAGGCCACTGCATACCACCCTCAGACTAATGGCTTGACAGAAAGACTAAACAAAACACTGGCAGACATGATCTCTATGTACGTGGATCTGCAGAGCGAAACGTGGAATGAAATCCTGCCCTACGTAACGTTGGCGTTCAACACTGCCACGCAGGAAACTACAGGATTC
Organism: Dermacentor variabilis; assembly: GCF_050947875.1. NCBI lineage: Eukaryota > Metazoa > Arthropoda > Arachnida > Ixodida > Ixodidae > Dermacentor > Dermacentor variabilis. The sequence continues at coordinate 48,159,025 of NC_134573.1, forward strand.
ACGTCGTTTCGCCTCGTTTATGGCAGAGATGTTCAAACTGTGCCAGACACCATGATTGCGTATGAAGACATCGATCAGCTCGACCAGTTAGCTCCTGACGTCGAGGAGTACAATCAGGACGCCGAGGAAGCACGTCAACTGGCCCGTGTGCACATAAGACATCAGCAGCGTACAGATACAATAAGATACAATCTCCACCATCGACAGGTTACCTATGAGCCTGGCGACCAAGTTTGGGTTTGGACCTCCATTAGACGGCAAGGCCTCAGCGGGACACTGAGCAAGTACTTCGGACCATTCACAGTACTAAGACGTGTAAGTGACGTGAACTAAAGTGATTCCAGACCGAGACCTACCATCGCCCACGCGCCGTTTACCACGCGCAGAGACTGTACATGTCGTCCGCCTCAAGCGGTATTTTACATGGTGATGTTAAGTGTACTGGTGAAACAAACTTTTTTTTTGCTGCCGTCGCGTCGTCCTCCAAAAAAACTGCGAAACGTTGTTTTTTGGTTCCCGACCAAAGAACACATTTTTTGCCTCGTGTGCATGTCCATATGTGTGCTAGCGCGTTTCCTTTTTTTGCCTTACCTAATTTGTGTACTTTGTACGTGTTGTGTTTGAGCATCGAGTCGATGCTTCATTGGGAGGGGGAATGATGCCGCCTGGTGTTTTGAGCCAGCAAACGGTCAGCACTGCGTGGCCTGATTGTACTCCTCGAAGTCAGGAGCTAACTGGTCGAGCTGATCGATGTCTTCATACGCAATCATGGCGTCTAGCACAGTTTGAACATCTCTGCCATAAACGAGGCGAAACGGCGTGAATCCTGTAGTTTCCTGCGTTCCTGTCAGCTACGTCCCATAGCGTTCTGTTCGCGGGCTGTTGTCCCTGGTTCCTGCTGGCCTCGACAGAGCGACCGTTTCGTTCACCTGCAGTGGTGTTTCGGCTGAGTATCGGGTGGTTAAAGATGTCTCAATAACCATATTTTAGTTCCTGGTTGATTGGCATTCCTTGCGTCAGCCGTCTTGAGCTGATGTCGACCAGTTCTGCGGGCCAGGCGCGATCCGCCTGGTCAGCATCCCTGCCACCTAATGAGTTGCCCATAGATTTATTTTTTCGCAGTGGCATCAGCAACATTCCTGTGGCGCTTGTGCCTACCAATGGAGGTTCCATCAGGATCACGAATCCACAGGCTGTCCAGAAGGCACTTAAGGCCACGTCCAACCACTTCCAGACCATCACTGATGTGCCAGCATTCGGACGGGGAGGTATAGCGTGTCGTTCACCCGACAAGACCTGTGTAGAAGACCTCTTGAAATGCACTTCATTCGCTTCCACCCCGGTGAGTGCTTTTTATTCCGCCTCACCTTGCGTGCACCAAGGGTCTTGTACGGGGCGTAGACTGCCGATTAAGTCCTACTGATACCCTGGACAAGCTATCCGCAGCAGGCGTCATTGCCACCTACCGTTGCAATCGACTGGCCAATAACGAGAGGGTTCCGACAGAATCTGTTATTGCAACGTTTGTGGGCACATCATGTCCATCTGAAATAAAGGTGTGGACTCTTGTGTTCCGTGTAGAGCCGCCTGCGTCACGTCCAATCCAGCGTAAGAATTGTTGGAGATTCGGGCACAGCGCAGGAGGATGTTAAACTAGCTTGCGTTGCCGCACCTGTGGGGATAGTCATTCTTCAAGTGAATGCTCTACTCAATCTCAAAAGTGCTGCCTCTGTGGGGGAGAACACCCAGCAGACTATTCGAACTGCTCAGCTCGCGCTCAAGAAATACAAATTCTTGAAATAATCGACCGCCGTCGTTGCTGCCGAAGAGATGCAATTTCAGTTATCAAAGACAGGGCCTTCGGATACTCTGGTGTTACAGCGCGCAACACTCTAAGCATGGATCTTAACCTCTCAGAAGCAATTGACTCTGCTGTGGAAAGAGTAATGGCTAAAGCTATGGATAAATTGATATCCAGTCTCTCTGATTGCTTAGCGCAAATCATTTTCTGTCACATGATGCAAATAATGCAGCCCACTAAGACACCAATGCAGTGCCCAGTATCTAGCGCCACACTTCGAACGCCTAGCAACGAGGTAGAGACGCCTTCCACAGTTGCAGAATATTCCACCGTCCAAACACGCGAGGATGAGCCCTCTTATTCAGACACTGTTACTGTCACAGACTTGGAACTTGACACTCGTGCTCCCAAACGTATGGGGTCCCCAATTTCAAAAACTATGAAACCAAAATAAGAAAGAGTGAACCAACTCCTGTGCTTACAGAAAGTATTCTAAAGGCGGCAGTTGCCGCTGATGTGCGTTCAACACAATTGGACAGTTGAAAGTGCTGCAGTGGAACTGTCCTTCTATATTTTCATCTTCAACAGATTTATCTTGCCTATCTATTCAATGGAATCCAGATATCTTACTTCTCCAAGAAACGTGGCTTTCACCAGAGAAAAATTTTCATTTAAAAGGTTTTCGGTCCTTCCGATTATATAGAGACTCGCGAGGTGGAGGATTAATGATACTTGTTTCCAGTAAAATTTGTCACAAGGCAAAAATTTCTTTTCAAATCATGGACTGCGACTGTGAAATTTTGGCAATAGATTTATGTCTCCCAGGATACCATCCATTTTCAATTATAAATGCTTATTTCCCCAGCGGTGTGCAAAGTACACGTCAACTTGATAGGGCTGTGGCTGCCTGTGGGAAAGAAATTTTGTTTGTAGGGGATTTTAATTCGCATCACGTGTCGTGGGGGCAAAAAACAGATTTGTGTGGTAAGCGACTTTGGGAGTGGACTATTTGGGAGTGGATAGTAACCTTTCATGTCAGAACACAGGACAAGTAACGTTTGTTAGAGGACCCTTCCGTTCAGTGTTAGATTTGACATTTTGTAGCGCTGGAATCAAGGTTTTGTCGTGGGTAGCGGTTGAATCCGCAACCAACAGTGATCATCTTCCTGTGTCATTTGAAATCAATTGTCAAATAACATCTTTAGAATACCAGGCATGCACATTTATGGACCATACGAAATTTAAGACTTTCTTGCGTTCTGCCGTTTCGAAACTTGCCAATGCCATTGCTAAGGAAATCGCTTCAACCATTTGCTCAATTCTAGAGGATTGAGAACGACACGGAAGACACGGACGAGCGCTGTCGAGCGCTCGTCCGTGTCGTTTCTCCCTGCTTGTCCCCGTGAATGCCGCGCTGTTCTCAGCGCTCGGCCGAGTCGTTTCTCCCTGCTTGTCCCCGTGAAGGCCCCGCTGTTCTGTTTCAAATATGTCTTACCAACTTGCCCAAACGTCTGTTTTATCACGCAGTTACTTCTGCGCAATATTTTACTGCATCACAGCACTCCTTACCAGCTCCTCACTGATTGATTAATCACATCAGTAATTAATCACATCCTTCGTTTATGCCCTACTGTACATCAAGTAGCCACTCCTTGCCACCACTAGAAAAACGGCCTTACCGAACACCTCCTCAGAACACTCATCGACATGCTTGCTATTTGCGTCTCCGTAGATAACCGCGACTGTGACGTCTTTCTGCCATATATCCTCCAAGACACTCTGGTCACCTCCTGTTTTACTCACTATTTGCCCGCGATCCTGTTTCGCTTCTGGACACCGTACTTCGGAATGCATTGTAGTGGCGGAGTGCTCATGCTCGCGATGCAGTTTCGCTGGCTACCTAAGCTCGTCAGATTTCGCACGTCCACATCGAGGATTCAAAACCTCGCCAAAAGTTCCGCTACAATAAGCACCATAGAGAGGATGAATTTTACCTGGTTCGCTCGTGCTTCATACTGGGATACATAGCTCAAAAAATGACACAAGGACAAGCAGAACACAAGACGAGCGCTCACCTGTGTTCTGCTTGTCCCTGTGTCATTTTTTGCGTTATGTATCCCAGTATGAATGTATCCCACTAACACGCCCAAACTTCTTGCCTGCTAAATCGCTCGTGCTGTTGTTGTCATCGTCTGGTCCATTTGGCCAGAGCCAAAAATTCTTGTCACATTATTCAGCTCTCTACAGGATCCTACAACTACTTACCTCTGCCGCGTGTGAAATTCCTGTTGCCGACCAGGGTGCATCTTCAGTTCAACCAAAAACGGCCGCTGTTCAGGTTACTCGATTAAAGACGTGCGTGCTCGCTTTCAGTGCCCCACCATAGCTTGCTCCGGGACAGTGCTCTATTGCCGGTGAGCTAGTGTCGAGGCGAAGAGGATGACTAGCAAACTGCAACCAGGAGAACGAAGTTCCATATCACCAGTAGAAGGCTGTCGGCGCCATGTCTTGAGGAGAATTTCAGCCTTCCGTGTTGGTCGCGCTGCTTTTGCCTTGTAACAATATTTCGCAGAAGCCTCGGCGCCCTTTCTTGACATTTTCTTTTCTATATCCTAAAGGAGCAAGAGCTTCCGTCTGAGCAGAAATTTGCTAATGTTGTACGAATACTAAAGTCTGGTGATAAAAATAGCGTCGGTAACTACCAGCCAGTCCATTTGACAATCGTCTGCTGCAAAACCCTTAAGTACGTTATATATAAAAGTATGGTAAAACATTTGGAGTCTAATAACTTTTTTCAATAGTAATGAATGCATTACGGAATCAGGGTGCAGACGAGCCGTATGTAAAAATACTGAAAGATATCTATAGCGGCTCCACAGCCGCCGTAGTCCTCCATAAAGGAAGCAACAAAATCCCAATAAAGAAAGGAGTCAGTCAGGGAGATACGATCTCTCCAATGCTATGGGGAACCAGCGCTGGAGTTTTCACGGCGCCTGCAGCGCCGCCCTGGCGGTCTGAACGTGCACAATGCGGCCTCCCCCGCGGACGAAAATTGCGTTGCGTGCCCTTAAAGTCGAAGGAAAACAAAAGGGCGCCGACGATACTGTTGCGTATACAAGTGCCACAACTAAGTCGGGATGAGGGAGGATGTATCCTTCTGCGTCTTTCCATCTAAACCCTACGAACAAGAACGGAGGCGGCGTTGGATCCAAGCAGTCAGGCGAGCGGAGTAAGCTCCCGTCTTGTCGCCCTGTCAAGCGGTGTCGGGCTGGTTTCTAAATCAAATTTTGCGTGTATCCTTGGTTTATTCGATAGTGAAGACGGTCAGCCATGACAGACAGTACCAAACAGCAGAATCTGCTGTCGGTATTTCGACGGAAACAAAATGAGCAATAGCATGCACCATCCGGCATATGTACCATTTTTCCTTCGCAATGCCACCGCCAAGCCCCTTCCAACGCCACCGCACCAAGTGAACGATACGAAAGGTAAAAATTATCCATTCATTGCCAAGAATTATGTAGGAGGGAAGCTGCCTTGTAATACGAGTTGTATGCGCATAGTGCCGGCGCACGCGCGACTAAGCCACCTATGTGTTTATAAATATGCGCATGCGGATGAGGACTCGGCGCTGAGATGCATCCGGCAAATTAATGTAATTAGTGCTAAATGTAGCCAGAATTGTTACGGATCAAGCAGCCGAGCACTCAAACCTTTGCTTGCGCGAGTCAGCTGATGCGATAAAGCTTTCTTCTCCATTGACTGCCGTGGCGAAGTAACATCAGAATTTTTTATGTCTAGCCAGAGAAATATGGAATATCTTCAGGCCAACTAATACTTCCGAAACCATAGCGCAGCACGACCGGAGCCATAACTGCTAGATTTGCGAGGCAGGCAGTCACGCAAGCATGGCATCCATACACGACGCAACCGTTAAAGAAACACACGTGCTCGCCGCGACGCACTGTGAAAAATGTATAAAGCTTAAAAAGCTTCTTTCGTCATTTCTTCACTTGATGGCGCTAGCTTCTTTACAAAAACTCCACTTGAAGCGGCGCGAAAACGGAAACATACGAACTATAATACGGCTGCGTATGCGTCTGTCGTCTGGTTGTGTGGCTGGAATATGCCGCGTTTCGTCGCCAGGGCGGCGTGCAACGCACTCTTTTCGACGCGCCGCCTATCCAGCGCTGGTTCCCCATTCACAGCGTGTTTACAGGAGGTATTGAGAGACCTGGATAGGGAAGAATTGGGGATGTAAGAGTTAATGGAGAATACCTTAGTAACTTGCGATTCGCTGATGATATTGCCTTGCTTAGTAACTCAGCGAACCTATTGCAATACATGCTCACTGACCTGGAGAGGCAAAGCACAAGGGCGGGTCTAAAAAATAATCTGCGGAAAACTAATGTTTAACAGTCTCGGAAGAGAACAGTAGTTTACGATAGGTAGCAAGGCACTGGAAGTGGTAAGGGAATACATCTACTTAGGGCAGGTAGGGACCGCGCATCTGGATCATGAGACTGAAATAATCAGAAGAATAAGAATGGGCTGGGGTGCGTTTGGCAGGCATTCTCGGATTATGAACAGCAGGTTGCCATTATTCCTCAAGAGAGAAGTGCATGACAGCAGCGTCTTAGCACTTCTCCCGTACGGGGCAGAAATCTGGAGGCTTACGAAAAGGGTTCTACTTATATTTAGGACAACGCAACGAGCTATGGAAAGAAGAATGATGGGCGTAACGTTAAGGGGTAAGAAACGAGCAGATTGGGTGAGAAACAAACGCGATTTAGTGACATCTTAGTTGAAATCAAGAAACATATGGGCATGTGCAGGACAGGTAATGAAGAGGGAAGACAACCGGTGGTCATTAAGGGTTACGGACTGGATTCCAAGGGAAGGAAAGCGTAGCGGGGGGCGGCAGAAAGTTGGGTGGGCGGATAAGATTAAGAGATTTGAAAGGACAACATGGCCACAATTAGTACATGACCGGGGCAGTTGGAGAAGTAAGTGAGAGGCCTTTGCCCTGCAGTGGGCGCAACCGGGCTGATCATGATGATGATGATAATGACGACGACGACGACGACGACGACGACGACGACGACGATGATGATGATGATGATGATGAAGTGCGTTTCTTCAGTTCAACGGGGTTTTTGGTCCCGTTTCTTGCGTGTTTGTAACGAATTGGTTCGTATCTTATTTAACAGGCCGAGGTGTTGCCTCAGTGCCAGGAAGAAATAAAGCCAGCTGCAAGTTAACAAATAGAGCACATAATTTGTACTTTACAAAAATCAAATATTATTGAGTAAGGGGATAGCAGTAATTCTCAGAACTTCAACGTCAGCTGACTGAAGTTGGGACAACAAATTTCAAGTACGACATTGTGCACCCACCAAACAGCGCGAGGTTATCAAGCAGCTCTTAAGCGCAACACAGTGGAAAAGAATGCTAAATATACATCCTGAGTTGTGTTCAGCAAAATTTAAAAAAAAAGTTCACCGGTTTATGTTTCTCTTGCAGAATGTCTGGATTACGAAGGTAGAGCAGAGCAGAGACGCTCGCAGACGCTCTAGGACGGCCGAGTCCTGCAGCAGGTGTCTCGTTGTCGAAACGCTGCCACGTGCCCTCACAGCCGGGAGGGACGTCACGAGTCGTCCAGAAACCGCATTGCGTCAGGATGGAGACCTCGGCAACACCGGGTGCAGGGGTCCGTCAAGCCGGTACCTCCGCCCCTCAGCAACCTTCCTCGAACGGTCCTTGCTTACCTCGTTGTCAGTAGACACGAGGCCATCGGGGAAGCTGCAACGCGGCTGGGTGAAGGCCTTGTAAGCTGGGGTCCTTCTGGCCCAGCGAGCGTACGCCTCCGCGCCGCAAGCCGTCTTCCTCCTCTCTCTCCCGTCGACGTGCTGATGACGACGATGATGAAAGCTCAGGTAATGGCACAAACACACTATGGGAGATATGCCACGAATCGGGTGGTAATATGATAGAAAAATAAAATAAATTAGTTAATGAATAAACAACACAAGAGAAGGAAAATAAAGGAATAACCCAAGATGAAGAATAAGCTGTTAATACATGAGGTACAGTAGTCAACCTTCCCTTGATAGGAATACTGACAAGATCTTTTTACTGTAATACATAAAGTAAATGATATACTTAAACATGAGCAAGGTAATTGTTGACTAATAAAATTATGAAGATTTTAACTGTGAAATTGGGCTTTTACTTCAGCATTTTATGAATTGAAGTAGAAGTAAATCAGTTGTGGCAACTATCAAATACAAATAGGGCAATATTTTTGTGTCACAGGAAAATATTGACACGTGTACTTATATTTATCGGGCGACCATGTTTCGCCGCCTAACAAATCTTATTGCACACTGCGGGACGCGCCAGCATGTATCCGAAGTTTCTGGAAAGTTATCGATGCTTCTATCCGCTGTCTGTTGTCGCTGAACCTTGTGTCATCTGATTTCATCGCGTGACGCGAATGGTGTAGAACTTTGTGGAAGGCACGCGGGTCCCAACGATTAGTCTGGAACATTCGATGACTGCTGTATAAAAGCCGACGCGCTAGACCTGCTGATCAGATTTTCGACGATCGCCGACCTTGTTCGCCGCTATCGTTGTGCTATAAGTGTAGCCTGTTTTTGTGGGCACAGTTTCCCCCGATAAAAGTTAGTTTTGTCTTTCACAGTATTGCTACTGTGTTCTTCAACGTCACCACCACGTGACAATATAAATGCCTAGGCAAACGTTCCTGCGGCTCTATCGTAATACCGTTGCTGTAAGGGAGAGTATAACAGTACTGCTTAAAGCTGATCCTACATTTTGAAGCGGAATTTCTAGACATCGTTTTTGATGAGTAGAAAACCGCCGATACGATAATAAAAATGATCCATGAATTTCGGCTCATTGCAGAAGCAGCATAAAGGAGATACCGCCAGGCCACATCTGCGCAATTAAATAATAAGTGTTGGAATACGGCAACGCAGCCTTGTAAATGAAACTTCGAATTGCCGGTTAGCACACCAATGTCGGTTCCAAGAATAATTTAGGTGCATAAAATCTGTAGACTTTGCTAATGACAGGGCTTCTTTGTCTTCGCTCAAAGAAAATTGCCTATTTCTGACTGCAATGATGCGCGCAGTTGCAGGCAGCACAGATATCACCGGACCTGTTAAAGAAGCTCGTGCTAAGGAATCGGTTACTTCATTAATATGAATGTCTCGGTGGCCTGGGGCCCATACTGAATGAACTAAACTTAGGTGAGGCAGAGGTAATGTGTAAAACGTGTTTAATGCTGTCGACTTTGTAGACGCATTAAGTTTGCTGCATACACATAGAGAATCTGTGACGATAATAACTTTTGTAGTGTGAAGGGGTAATTTTCACAAGGCAAGAACTATTGCCAGAAGTTCGGCCTGAAAATTGATGTGTAATCTGGTTGGAGAAGGGAAAAAGACCATACGAGGGATGGTGAGTAAATTCCCACGCCTGCCTTTTTTGCACACTAAGAAGCATCAGTCACTATTACATTTATAGGGAAATGGGCCAAATGTTCTTGTAAATGGTGGTTAAAATATGCAGGGGCAGAAATTTCGCATTGTTTGCAACAATGTCTGCAAATTCAATTTTGAGCGGCTCTGGAGACCTATCAAGCGGAATGATTTCACCGAGGCGACCATTTAAAGGTACTAATTATGCGTGCACAAATACAACCTGTGGGGTATGCAGCTGTGACAACGTGTTCTCAAAGATGAATTTGGTTCACTATTAAATGCATATTGTCTACGTGGTAGAGAACATTCATAAGTTCTTAAGTATGTTTAAACCGTAAGCATGTCGAATCGCGCGTGAAGAGTATGTAGGCGTGCTTCCTGGTATAATACATTATTACCATCTAATCTAGAAATACCTAAACATAGTGAAAGAGCTTATCTTTTAAAAGAACAAGTGGTCTTATTTTATATTTTGAACTTCCGGAGAACAAAAAACAGTCAAATTCTAGAATCGGTCATATATACATACGATAAATCATAATTAGTGTATCACTTCGCATACTAGAACGCCGTTTAGTGATTCTATGTATTAAACCTACTGCTTGTGTCTTCATTGCAATATTTTCTATGTTAGAAGGCCAGCTAAGTTTTCCATCATATGTGATACCCAAGTACTTAAGCGACTCTACCTGTGGAATGGTTCTCCGATCATATACTAGGGATAACTGCATCTGCCAGGAAAGCGGAAAAGCAAGGACTGCAGTATTGTTTACGTTTAGTGACAGATGCAGATTGTGAAGCCACGTGTCTAGAGTAGAAAGATATGTTTGCAAAGAAAGGCGAAGGGAATCGATGTATCTTGCTGTCGCGAAAAATGCGATGTCTTCATTGACATACAGATTCACATCCTGGTGCAGTTTTACTGAACTCATCAATAGGTTAAATAGTACAGGAGGAAGAACAGCTCCTTGGGGCACCCCTCTTCTCTGATAGAATGTTATTGAAGAAAAGCCGTTTTGAAAACAATTAAATTTTCTGTTTCTTAGAAATTCAAAAATCCTCCGTTATATATCTCGGAAAAGTGCAGCTCTATAATCTGTCCAGCAGTAGAGAGAACTCAACGCTGTCATAAGCTTTTGCTATGTCAAGAGTCACTAAAGCACTAACTTATTTTCTACGCTGAGCAAGTTGGATGCGGTTTTCCAAATATACATCGAGAGACCGGGTCAGAAACCTATTTGACTTGGGCTCAGTAACGAATTTTCAGATATATGATCCATCATACGCTCATATAAAACTCTTTGAATTAGTTTTACCATATTTGACGTAAGAGATATAGGTCTAACATTGTGAAAATTGTAGCCTGCTCCTTGTTTTTTAAGCAGCGGAATAATTTTGGCAGCCCTTCATTCTGGTGGAATCCAAGCATCTTTAGAGAATAATTCATTGTGTTGATAAGGTCGTCAGAAGACACTGGAAACAACAATTTTGGCATGACATTGGAAATACCGTCAGGGACTGGAGCTGAGGCAGGCAGAGATCTAAGGACGTTAGAGAGCTCTGACAATGTGACTTTCAGAAAGTGATCTGCGATGGGAGGCCTTAATAGCCCATTCGGCAAACGTGATGTTAAGCGTTGCGCTAAGCCCTTTCCTATGAATTCTAAGGTATCAGACATCTCGCGTGGTGAAAGAATTATCGACTCAATATTCGTTGGTGTTGGTATGAATTTTTTATATAGAAGGAATCTCAACAGAGCTTTCTTTTGTTGCTGGGCTTAGAGAGGAAGTCATGATATTTTTCGTCGTACTCGTATTTGGAATTCGGCACTGTTCTCTTCGACGCAGCAGCTGGGAATTCATAATCACTCCAGTTACTTTGACACCAGTGGCGTAGCCAGAAATTTCGTTCGGGGGGGGGGGGGGGGCTCACATTGCAGCTCGGTCTCCTCCTTAAAGGCTCCTCCTTACGAGCACCCTTTAGCTCGGGTGCTCGTATCTAAATACATAGAGAAGGAGAATTCGTTTTTCTCGGCAAACCATGCACGAAATTTGACGAGGTTTGTTGCATTTACAAGAAAAACTTAAATTCTAGTGACTGCTGGTTTTGAATTTCTCATTTAGGTGTCAATTCTTTATTAAAGGTTCACCGAAATCGCATATTTTCACAAATCTAAACTATCAAGTTTAAATCTATGTAACTCAGCAATGAAATATGATATCAAATTCTGTGAATTGCACCTAATAGTACATCTACAGCGGAAGAGAGAGAGAGATAGAGAGAGAGACAACTTCGTATAGTCGCCTGCAGAACGACACCATGACTAAATGGCGCCGTGACGCGGGCCCTGACGTCTTCTCAGCGGGTGGTCTCTACTGAACTCCAGCGCGTGTTACTCCCGCGGTCGGTCGCCCTGAGGGGCAACGTTCCGTCGGTTTCGCTCGGCCTTTGTCTTTCAAGAGCCGCCGAGACCTGCTGGACGGCCCAGGTTTGACTTTCGTGGTCGTAGCATTCCGCCGCGGCCGCGAGTCGCGGCGGAATCGTTGTACTTGTCGAAGCATCATTGGGGAACTTGGTGCAATCCCATAGGATGTGCGTCAGGGTGGCCCTCTCCCGCTGGCACACGCGGCACACATCACTCACATATAATTTAGGGTATAGATGAGTCATTAACACTGGGATGGGTGAAGAACCAATTTGCAATTGTCTGAAGAGCACCGCCTCCACTCGGCTCAGCCCCGGGTGCGGGGGTGGGAAAGTCCTTCGAGCCAGGCGGTGGAACTGTGTAAGTTCGTTAAACGTCGTCATGCGGTCCTTGGCACTACGCCACGTTGGACGGTCGGTTGCAGCGGCGCGGGTTTCTATGTTACACGTGAATCTCAAGACATTTAGCATTATGGAAATACGGATTTTGCAGAATGCTTTTACGCAACGTAACCAATTAACGTAAGATACCAATTAACACACCAAATTTGTCCGCTTTGACTATTGTAATAGATACCGTTTACTGAACAGCGACATGTGTGCTTGATGCAGAGCTATTAGTTTGTAAACGCCGTGCTTCTATTTTTTTTAGCTTTCGAGCTTTTCAAAATATTTAAACAATGTTCAGGCCCTAAATTGAAGTTCCGCTTCCAACAGACACTAGAATTTAACGTTCTCTCTCAAGTGCAACAAATTTCATTAAAAGCGATTCGGGGGTTATCACAGAAAAGCGTTTCTGCGTTTTATATGTATTTGAATATGCCGCTTGGGAGTTGGGCACGAGGTAAAGCTTCCTTTTAAACAATTTGTCTGGGGATCAAATACATGAATAATAACTGCTTTGTCATTGCTAAAGATGCTGCAAACGAATTTGTGAACGCTACGCACTGTCAGTACAAGTAAAATATGTATTTTTTCATAAAATACTATACTTGTATGCGCCAAAAATTGTGCCCAAGATTATCGATATCAATGCTTCCACGTTTTTCTCTATTTAATAAGTAAATCAAATATCACACGAACTTTAGAACTATATCAGTTCGAAACCAGCAAGGCAGTGCATGCCGCTGATGTGAAAACTGTAGAGGCTATGAAATGAACAAGTTGAGGACAAATAATAATGAAACATTGTCATTAAAGAACCTTGTTTAGATTCTTGTACATATGCAACGTTCAGTAAAAAATCTCAATGACGCTGTCATTTGTTCCAATGTATGGCGCAGGAGCAGCTGTCACCGGGCGTGTGTCGTGAGTAATTGCACCGAAATTATAGCCGCAACAGAGAACATGTATAAAAAGCAGGAGTCCTGCAAAATAAACGAGGGCGATTCAAATGAAAGTCAGCTAATGCGAATATATGACAAACGGGGTACCTTATTCAAAAGTAGTATCCATGATAATTTAGACATTTGTCCCGTTGTCTAACGAGTCGCGTGATTCCCGTCTCATTAAATTCCTTGGGATGCTGCTTCAAAAAGTCTGCAGCTTACTCTTTCACTCCATCGCCCGACACGAATCTGGTTCATATGAGCTGTTTTTTCAGATGCTCCAAAAAGAGGAAGTCGCAAGGCGACAGGTCTGGGCTATATGGCGGATGTTGCAGCGTTTCCCACTTGAGCATTGCCAGTTTTGCATTAACCACATCGGTGACGTGGCGACGGCATTGTCGTGGAACAAGATGACCCCATACGACAATTTTCCACGTAGTTTGTTCTTGAATGTGACACGCAGCAGACCTGGCGTTTTACAATGACGAAACAAACTTATAGTCTCTCAAGATTTAGCACATTCTATAAGTAATGGTCCCTGACGATCGAAAAAAGGAAGTCACCAACACCTTCCCGGCGGAAATGACGGCCTTTCCTTTCTTGGGGGTGGTGAATTCGAATGTTTTCGCTGTAAGCTTTGCTGTCGTGTTTCACACTCGTAGAAGTGGCACCATGTTCGTCCCCGATCACAATTGGAGACAAGAAGTCGTCACCCTTATTGTGATACCGGATCAGATGAGTCAAGGAAGCGCTGAACTTCTCGGTCTTCTGGCAGTAGTTCACAATCTTGGGCAACCATTGCGCACACAAGAACGGATAACCGAGATGTTCATGAATTATAGCGTGAACCGAACCGTGACTGATGTTCACACGCTATGCCAGTTCATCGATGCTTATCCTCCGTTCTTGTCTCATCAGCTCATCAACCTTTGCAATTTTGTTAGGGGTGATTGCACGATGGCTTTGGCCCGGCCTTGCATCGTCTTTGCAATTGTCACGTCCTTCTTTGAACCATTTGCTCGAACTCTTTACAGTGGCCAATGAAATGCAAGCTTCAACGTACACGACAGCCATACGGCAACTAATTTCTTTTTGGGAATTACCTTCAGCTGTCAAAATACGAAACATGAAGGCGACGGCGATGGCTGGAATGCGCCTGGAGTGTCCACATAATTGCTATCGCAATACTATATCATAAGACTATCCGGCAACCAAACCATCCTGTGGCCTATTATTGTCCGCAAAAGAAGTAACAAAATCGAACTTACAACATACGACAATTCGCTGCGCCACAAAAATGGCTTTCGTCTTTTCTTTTGTGGTGCCGGGGCACCGAAATGAAAAAGCGCAAAGTGTGTTGGCCGCAATCGAATGCTTACTTTCGGCACCTAATGTAGCTACCGAAAGAATATCGAAGAAAACGTGTAACACTTGGTCCATCGAGAACAATACGCATACTGCTCGTTATCCTACACTTGCGAGACAAGACTTTCCGGAGAGGTTGCGCTCAAGCGAACGCGGTGCAATTCGTCGAGTCCCCACAGTGATGGCGGTGAGCGACGATAGTTTTAACGCGACAGCGTTAAGGAGCTCGTGTCGCAGAAAAGCCGGTGTCGGTGTCGGCGGCGTTGGCCGTGAGCGATAAATCCCAGCAGGCACTTCATGAATAAAAAACAACTTGCAAGATGGGCTGGGTGGGAATCGAACCAGGATCTCCTAAGTGTGAGACGTTACCACTGAGCCACGAGTTTTTTTTTCTTTATTGCGGGAGCTTCACCAAGCTAACAAAATGGGCATCATTTCTTGAAATAAGGTAAGCGATGCATAAATATACACTAACACACATTCAACTTTGTGCGCATGCATATTGTGTGGTCAGTCACATTGTGGCTGGCCATGTCAAGTTTAAGATTCCTTTAATCTGGCGAGGGGCTCAATCCTCGCCAGTCAATCCGGAGGACATTCTTGTTCTTTAATTACATCAATGAACTTGGAAATAGCTTCCCGGAAGAGCAGCCACGCAGGCCGGCTGTCAGTCTCACAAAAGAAGCCGGTCATTCGAGCCCTCCATAAACAGTGGAGGCCCATTAGCATAATTAAGTCCAATGGCATGCCGTCCTCATTTTCTACCGTCAAAAATCTAACACCTAATGGGCTTAAAGGCAATTCTTTCTGTAGTGTTCTTTGAAGAACGTCCCAAAAGAAAACCCCTGCCCAACAATGCAAAAAAAACATGGTCAATTGTTTCTAATTGTTTACATCTAAGGCAGTTTGCTCCCCATGGTAAATAAAAACCCTTCTCTAGTAAAAAGGCCCGTACCGGCAAAGTTCCGGTATGGAACTTAAAGGAAAAGGATTTAGTGCTTGGCTGCACCTGCATTTTCTTAACACGCTTTAACACGTCGTTTCCCTGTCCTCCACTGTTTATGGCTCTGTACATCGGAACCGGCATAATCATGTCAACTACACCCCTGTACAATTTCTTCCGCGACACCGAAAAGAGATAATCATTAGAAAAACGTACGGACAGAAAACGGACACTGTCAACGACTTCCCTTAGGTACCCTCGAAGAGCACCACGCATACTTAAATTGCAGACCACGTACATCGGCAGATGCTTGCTCAGTCGTAACTGGCACATTGTGCGCAGAAAGGGGTCATGCACGTCTCGAAAGAAAGAAAACCGGTTTACTAGCTGCTTCACAAAAAGATATAACAGGCCTAAGTCCTTGACTCTCCTAAACAAGTTCGTGCGGCTGCACCTCTCCTATTCTGATGCCTAAATGAACACAGCAAAAACTCTATGGAACCTTTGCACATTTAAACGAGAGCAACAGAAAACTTGCATAACGTATCATATTTTGCTTATTAAAAACAAGTTACATACACTAGCTCTCGCAAACATCGAGAGATGAGCACCTTTCCAATCTGTTGTTTTTTCCTTAAGTCGTTTGGCCTCTTCTAGCCAATAGTCCTCATTCCGCCGGTGATGTTCGAGCGGAACGCCCAAGTATATAGCTGGCGCTTTAATCCATCTAATGTTGGCGAACATTTCCGGTGTTGACTGCCATTCACCATGCCAAAAACCGAGACACTTATTCCAATTTGCAAAGCTCCCTGTTGTGTTTCCGAAATGTTTAACAATGGTTATTACCACTGAGCCATGAGTTCGATGCTTCAAAGCGGTACAAAAGCGCCTCTAGCGAACGCGGTGTTGCCTTAGAAACGAGCTGTTTCTAAGGCTCAGGCGTGCGTCGCTTGCTCAGGCGCACATTTCGTTGTCGCGCCGAACGCTGCGTTGCTCGACGCTCACCGCGTCCGATGCGGGGCACGTAGTCGCTGCGCCGTAGCCCATTGTCTTACACCCCTTGGCGGGTCGACGGGAACGCTGTCGCGTTCCACTCTTGAAGGCGAAGCTGTAAATAGAAATAAAGTTTGTAACCAACCAACCAGAGAAAAGCGAATGCGCACCGAAGTGCGCCGCGCGGTGGCCGGAGCAACACGAGAAAAACTCATGCGCTCTGGCTGTCTCTAGCAGCCCGCAGGTAGGGTAGCGAGGAGAAAAAAATTGAAGAGGCTCAGTGTGTCCTCACGAATCAAAGTCAAAGTAGAAAAAATAAATAAGAACGTAGTTACCTTGGCTGACTTTAGTGTCTTGACACGGATGCTTTGGCGTAGGTGGAAAAAAAATGTTGATATACTTTTATGTGTCATGATGGCACAAATGAACAACCACAACGCATCATGTCATCCGACCTCGCTGCTGGCTTTGTCAACTTGTCTGATAGTGTGTTGATTTGGCTTGTCTCGTTGTATGGTCCGATGTAATACTTTAGAAAAGTCAGTGCACCTTTGGCGTCGAATAGTTTTGGTAACATCAAACCCACAATGTTCCGCAATTGAAAATCTGAAGCACAAATTTGGAAATGTCAATGCAACTTTCACATCGAAAGTTTATGAGATCTTCATACCTATAAATTTCGGAATTGACATCCATGCGCTGCGTAGATTGCGCGGCCTACGCAAGATGCCGTGGCGAGCCCGTTCGCCATCAAAACGTCCTCGAAACTTCGTGCTCGGATGGGGCTGATTGCATTATGTGACTCCCGGTGCATGGGCACTGCCGCGAAATCCAACCTGAGTTCGCAAGGTTCGCGCGGAAATGTCTGTTCGAGCGTGAAAAAGATATTCTAGAGAAAATTCAGAATGATTTCCGGCACCGGGAATTGTTTGGGTGGGAGGTGCATGGACAGCACGAAAGATTTGCGGGATAGGTGGGGGGGGGGGCTGAAGCCCCATAAGACCCTACCCCCCCTGGCTACGCCCCTGTTAGACACTGATTGTAATGTTACTTCTTCCACGCAGCTTTTCGTCGTGTATAATCCTGCGTGCACTCCGAATTCCAGCAAAGAGAGGTACTACTTTACTTATGTTAACATTAAATTCAGACTTTTTAAAGAAGCTTTTTAATACAGAGGAAAGCCTCATTGCTTTGATGCCATTGGGTACCGTTATCTGGGTGTTGAGGACCGTTTTCAAGACACTGTAAAATTTCTGGTAATTGACAAAAGTCCGCGCCGGAGACTCTAGGGGAATAACAGGGCATACATTATCAAACCTAATAAGTAGATGGTCAATATTTGAGGCTGAGTCGACAGTAGACCAGGAAGTTACAGAAATCCTTGAAATGGCAAATGTTAGATCCAATGCTGACTTAGAAAGACCCTTAATAAAAGTAGCTACTTTCGTGTTTAATCAACAAAAGTTTTGATTAATTGCCCAGTTCGACAATCGCTTTCCACATGAGTCTGTTTTGAAACCCGAAGACACATGACCCGAATAGAAATCTCCGGCTATGACAATTTCTTTCCTACAATAATTGACAACGGTATCAAGGCAACGAATATCATGAACACCTGTGGGAAAATATATATTATCTAAGGAAAATTGGGAACAACAGGTATAGCTACATCTATTGCTAGTATCTCAGACTCCGTAGACATAGGCTGGCAGGATATTTGTATATTTTGTGGCATACTTTAGCTGTTAACAACAAAGCAAGCCCTCCGCCTCTAGATGGACGGTCCAATCGAATTAAACGATAATTTCTTATCGAAAATCTTGGCCATCGGAGTGCCATGTCTCTTGCAAGAAATAATGCCGGGAGGATGTTGTGAACAAAAATATATTAAACCGGTAGCTGTACTGCAATAATATTGACATGGCAGTTCCACTGTAGTACTATTAAATGACATATGATAAATTAATGCCTACTTTAGGAACCGCTTGCTCTAAATTACTGTCTTTTAAAAAAATATTTATTTGAAAGACTTTCTTTACCGTACTTCGTCGGTTTTGATTGAGGGACGGAGCTGGAAGAATTAGGAATAGAACCTAACTTGGAACGACTATCTTCCATAAACTTTTTGGTTTTTGAGTGTGGGACAGAGATCGTTGAATTATCGTTGGTAGATCTTGTGCGTTTAAGCGTCGGGAGATCCATTTCTACAATCTGGTTGTTTTCCGACACTGATCTTGAGAAGCAAGAAAGTGCCAGAACCGTACGACCTGCAGTGATTCCTAAGGTTCATTATGTCTCCCATAACCTCAAGAAGGTGGCAGGCCAGTATGGCGTACGCATTGCCTTTCCTGCCCTCGTCAAGCTGGTTCCAATCTGTTCGAGAACCATTCGCGAGGAGACCTGTTCGCAAGGCTGTGGCAAGAAACATTGCGCGTCCTGCGGGAAATGCGCCACGGGGGTGGTGTACGAAATTCCCCTTGAGTGCGGCAACTCCTGTATAGGACAGACTGGACGCTGCGTAAATAAATGAGCCCGGAAATACGAACTGAATCTACTGAATGATGGCGTGGCACATTTGCCAGCGCACTGCAAGGCCTGCATGGGCAAACCACGTTTTTGTGAGATTAAGATTCTCGGCAGAAGCAGAAATTAAACAGCGCGTGAGCTAATGGAAACTTATTATATAAAAAATAAAGGTTCGAGTTGCATTAGCGATACATCTATCTTGCTCTACAAATCGGAAACGAGATTGTTTAATTGCTTGATAACATAGGTTTGTGAACAGCATGCGAGTATCTGTACATATATTTATGGGTCACCGCCCAAACTAAATTATTTGAAAGTGTCACCCGTGTTGTCTTCTATGTGTCTTCCTTTTGTGTGTGTTTTAACTTGCGGTAAAAACATATCTTTCAGCAACAGCATCACTGTGTGAGTAACGTCTCCTGCCAATTACTTCTATAATTTTAATTTCCTGTGATCTTGCAGGGTGATTCGAGTAGTTGGCGGGGTGACCACAACCACAGAGACAGCACTTCATCGGACGAGCAATCTTTAAAATTGTGGCTGTTGCCTCAAGCACGGCAGGGGTGTTCAGATATGCAGCCCCTGACGCTGTGACCGAATTGCCAACATTTGTTGCATTGTAGAATGCATGGAACCAAAGATTATACCTTGTCAATTAGGGGCAGGACCTTAATTTCTGTCGACCGCATCGTCCCAGCACATATAACTTTAACTGCCTCTGTTGGAATCTTCTTACTGTCAATAACTCGGCTACACCGCTAAACGGAGATGACTCCAACCACCAAGAACATGTCTAAAATATCTTCAGGGGCTAAACTGACGTCCACCCCTAGTGCCATGCCTCTAGAGTATGCGAGGTGCGGTGGTACGAAACAGCTCACCGGATAGGAAGCGAATGTAGAATAATTGAGAAGTTCCTTGACATAGGTCTGGTCTGGCAAGCAGCATAATATACCCCCTATGTCCAACAGGCGGACATCAGTGATCTCTCGGAAGTGAGTTGAAGCCTTCTGCACTTCCTCCTGAATTGTCTTTGGGTTTTTCATATTGATCATACCATGGTCAGTAGGCACCATGGCCACAGGAACGTTGGCGGTTCCACTCTGAAGAAAAAACTCAAGCGGCATCTCCTGAGGAGCTACCGAGGTTGGTAACGGGTAAGCCCCGTAGCCAGGATATGATACGAACATCAAGCAAGGCTAACTAAAAACACATAAAAATAAGAGAGAGAACAAAGAGTAACGTAAAATAAGGAGCTGAAGAAAGAAAATACCACCCGATACTTGACCTAAGCCCCTCCTCCTAAGCAGGAGAAGACAGAACAGAGGAGCGCGGGAGGGTACAGAACACGGGAGAACAAACGCCCGTCATATAGTCACGTGTCTCTCGCACTCTCCCCTTATTTGTTTCTCTCTAGACCCCCGTGGACTTCCGTGAATGGATATTTGTGTTCTATTATCTTTCATTTAAACCCATTCATGCGTCACGTCGTCTTCATTGCGCAAAAAGTTCTCGCGGCGCCGTCAACTCGCAAGTGTCCTCGATGATCTGCCCATGACAATTTCACGCACATCACGAGGGCGTTACTGAAATGCGTGAATGTTTCTCCTGATATTTTAGGGTGGCACTGTAGGGTGCTTCAAGTATTTCGTATTTGTAGATTTTCAGAAGGCATTTCATACAGTTCTAAATGTTATTTGGTCACATAAGCTCATTTTAGACAGGCCTGCTTATGTGCTTGGTTGGTTGAATAGTTGTCTATTTGTAGGAAATATTTTGTTATATATGGAATTTCTTTGTATGTTGGCGTGACGGCCGAGGTGCGACAGTGTTCAGTGTTAGGACGGCGAGTTCTTTTCGTTGATATTAGCTCTTTGTCGGAGCTCTTAGCTTCAAAGATCAAGCTGTACGCAGATGATTGTGTCATATATGGACCTATACACAACACTGATGATATTGATGTCTTACCACACGATGTTCACAATATGGTACTGTGGCACAAAAATAGAAACTTTGTTTCGAATCTAAGTAGGTGTTGTGTTGGTACTTTCACCAGTAAAACCAATTCATTCCATTCTTGTTATAGCCTGTCTGGTACCCCGCATGGCTGCGTTGAACATTTTAGATAGCTTGGTGTTTTAAATGACTTGCTTTGAAAAAAAAACATAGGGCACATAAATGGTAAGGAAAATGATGTGTTAAATTTTATTAAAAATAATAAATGCATCAAGATGCCTTAAAAAAGCTCTTTATATCACTGACGTGTGACCAATATTTGAATATTCTTGTACAGTACGGGATCCTCATGGCCAAACCCACATCTGTAAGCTTGAACGCATACGAAAGCGTGCTGCCCGCTTTGCCAGTTTTAGTTGTAATGTTAACGCTACTTTACCAATTTAAAGAGGGAAATAGGCTGGAAAGCTGTTCAGCAATGGAGAAAGTTCAAGCGAATAATGCATTTTCATTCACTTTAATGATGAAACTGGTTTTAATTATGATTTGTACATAAACACTATACTATAAATCCACACTATAAATCGCACAGTAGTAATCATGCAAGAAGTGTTCAACAAATGAAATACACAATGGATAAATTTGTGCACACCTTTTTTATTTTGCGATTCGCAAGCTTAATCAGTTGAATGCTGGTGTTGTGCATGTTCTCACCAGTGTGTTTTATTGATACGAGGAAAGCAATAAGACTGAGTGGCTGCCCTGGACCATTTCTGAAAGACAAGTGAAACAGTCAGCTAGTTTGGCTAGTGACATCGGTTCCACCGGAATTTCTAACGGTACATTGCTCCTTTCAGCCCCTCTATTTCATGCTGTCAGTGCGAATTCGTGTGCAGATTGATTTAGAATGCCACGAAGACACCATGGCGACTGATGTCTTGATTATTTACCTTTTCTTTACCAATCACGGGCATGTCCTTCAGCACTGGCTTTACCGGTTGAGCGCCACTACAGAGTTCAATAGCACAAGCGGAAGCTGCTGATCAGCGATGGCTGGCGCGTTTTCTGCGGCAGGCGGCTGGGAACACGAACGCACAGGTCTGCATACAAATGTTCGTCAATGTGGCATTCGCGTAGCCTCGGCTGATTCAGTCTCCGCAAGCAGTTTGTTGTACCATATTGGCTGCCCCTTGCAAATAGTGGCCACAAATTATTGGTTACAAACCACTGAATGTCAAACACGCTTCTCACTCAAGTAGGAATTGCATCTTGGAGACGTGCCAGCATAAGCATTTGATCACAATGTCTTTTAACGAAAGAAAAACGAAAGATGACGAGGCGTTTTTAGTTGCATTTACGACCCAAAATGCAGTCAAGTTTAAATAGTGAAAGAGAAAAGTTCGAAAAAAAGCCAGAGGTGCAGTTATAGTGACGTAGGGAGGGGGAATACCTTCAGATATATTTTGGGTGGATATGCCTTGTGCACAAAACAGGACAACAGTTGCTTAGGGTTAGCATGATAACTAGTGATCACAGTTTAATTGAGTATAGACTATGTCATTCAGTGGATGATGGACCAGCAACTTAACATGCAGGTGGAACAGCCTATTTAAAAATGAAGCTTTTGTTGCTGGGGCCATCAAGGCTTGCGCCGAGGCCATCAAGATTTGCGTGCGTTGGCCGGTTTATTAGTATCTAGGAGGATATTTTGTGGATATTTACACTAGCACCGATCTCTATAACAATGGCATGCTGACCGAAAACCCTGCGTTCTGTGTACACAAAAATATATTATTCGCGACAGAAGTCGTGCCTAATATAGAATCACAATACTAAAGCGGACAGGCAGCATTCCAACAAGCAAAATGATCACCGTTTAGTTCACAGGGTCTTTATATAGACAAGGGATCACGTGATCTGTACAAAAGGAATGCGCGCATTGGCTGCGCAGTGATATGCGACGTCACGCTATAACACTTCTTTCCCCTTAGATTAATTCCGAAAGTCACTGGGTTGGTATCTGTGCCGGGGATGTCGCAGACGTGCACTACGACGAAGAATTTGCAGTTCGGCTGTAGATGCAGGGTCTGGCTGGTTCGTAGAGCCGGGGGCAGCTGTTCCGAGCGTGGGCTATTCAGATACCGGAAGCTGATGATTTGCAGACTATGTGACGCCTGGAACCGCGAGAGGTGGCACGGCGACTGGCCCACTATACATCGAAACAGACGGATGAGTTGTGTCTTCCGAGGCTGTAGGAGGAGTTTGTACTGGCGGGAAGCTTGAGGAACCCGAGCTAACCTAGGGGACTCTGATGTGATTCGCATGCGCAAATCGCATCGCCTGCGATTATTTCACCTGATTAGTAACGGGACTAACGACATGTGTCACGACACCATCGTCCCACGACACTCCTTCACCTCGCACTGTTTTCACCCACACAGCGTCCCCCACAGCAAAACATCGAGGAACCCCACGCGACACATCATTGTGTTCTTTCATGCGCTGTTGCTGCTCCCGCATGTAGCGCGTGAAATATGGTTTTAGCAAAGAGCTTCACCCGTGGCTGTCTTTTCAAAAACAATTCTGCCGGGTCTGGCCAGTGGCACTGTGTGGAATATTCCAATAAATCATAAGATAGCTGTCCAAATACCCCAAGAAGGAATGCTTCTTGTAGCTAAGTTCGTCAAGTAAGACCTGCTTCAACAGGACTTGTTTGGTTGTCGGCACTAAACGCTCGGCTGCTCCGTTAGAAGCCACATGATACGGCGGCGTCTTAACATACCTTACATCGTTCACACTCAAGAACGTTGAGAACTCTTCAGAAATGAACGTTTACAACATAGTCGCCGTGTACGCGTTGCCAGGGTTTTGTGGGATAATTCCATGGCTGCAAGGGAACCGGTGAAGCCGCCTTCTAAACGGCCCGACACACCCGACACTGTCGAACGTAGCTCTCAATCGAAAGGTCGAGACCCGGCCACCAGACAAAACTTCTTGCTAGCGCTTTCATGCGGCTAGCTCCCGGGTGGTCTTCATGCGATTGATGCAAAACCATTAGCCGAAGCTTACCAGGTATGACCACCCTTGATCCCCATGTTATGTATTCCTGCTCTACTGATAGCTCATTGCGACGTGAATAAAATGGTCTCAACGCTTCGGAGCTCTGCGAAGGCCAGCCATTTAGAATGAAGTGCGTCACACGAGACAAGGTTGGATCACGTCTGCTAGTTTTAGCCACGTCATCCGATTTTAGTGGCACGCTGTCAATAAGCAAGAGACATTCGAGAGGCAAGAGACATACAATAGGCCGCGGTAGCATGGACAGAGCATCAGCCACTTCAACGTTTCTTCCTTTCCGATATCTTAGTTTATACCTGTATGCTGCCAACGTAATTGCCCATCTTTGCATTCGGGCTGCAGCAAGTGTAGGCACAGATTTGTCTTGGCCTAATATTCCGAGAAATGGCTGATGGTCTGTGTAAAGAGTGAACTCTCTGCCATACAAGTAGGAGTGAATTTTTTTTAACCCAAACATCACTGCTAGTGCTTCTCGCTCACCCTGAGCATAGTTCTCAGCTGATGTAAGTGTTCTAGATGCAAACGCCACTGGATTCTCTTGTCCCTCGGCAGTCTCATGAAAAAGAACAGCACCCAACCCATACGACGAAGCATCACATGACAGAGCCATTGCTTTCGCTACGACGTAAAAAGTGAGAACAGTACTCTTGACAAGCAACTGCTTCGTAGCAGCAAAGGCTTCGCTACACTCCCGTGTCCACAACCACTTTTCACCCTTGCGCAACAGACGATACAATGGTTCCGCCACGCAGGCAATGTTGCTTAAAAACTCTACGTAAAAGTTTAGCATGCCTAGATAAGCCTTGAGCTCCGTTTGGCAAGTGGGCTCTGGCACTTCCGTGACCGCCTTTATCTTTTCTTCCGTGGGATAAATACCGTCAGCGCACACAGTGTGACCTAGATAAGTCACATTGTTCTGAAAAAAAAAACGACACTTATTTCAGAGTCACGTTGAAATCATTAAGCCGCCGCAGGACTAATTCCAACGTCTTTTGGCAGCCGATGAAGTTTTTTCGCCGACACAATGATGCCATCTATGTAACATCCCACGTGCGGTATGCCCTTGGGCACCTCATCGATCAATGACTGAAAAATGGCTGTCCGACTGGCTACAGAAAACGGTAAGCGCTGGAACTCGAAAAGTCCCATGTGCGTATTAATGGTTAGCAGTGGTCGGGACTCGCTAGTAAGCGGAATATGTTGATGCACGGCTGATAAATCCAACACACAAAACACCTTGCCACCCGCTATGGCAGCGTATAAATATTCCAGTCGAGGCAATGGGTAGTGGTCGGTCTTTAGCACGGGATTAATTGTCACTCTGTAGTCTCCGCACAATCTCAACGAGCCATCTTTCTTCTGAATCAAAACCACTGGCGTTGCCGAATCGCTAAGATTCATGCGGTGTATAACTCCGCTTTTTTGAAGCTTTTCCAGCTCCTTTTCTACGTTATCACGCAACGCATATGGAACGTTTCTGGCCTTGCCAAAAGCAGGCGTACAGTTCGGATTTAGAACTATCCTTGCTTCGTAGTTCTTTACTACCCCGGGTTGCTTACCAAACACCCCTGGGCAGCTATTTTGTAGCGATGCCGCATGCCTTATTCTATGCTATTCTTATCATCCAACATACACGGCCGCCTGATCCCGTTGATAATGTGGGCAGACCGTCGCTCTGACCACTGGCCAAGCGCGAAAAGCCTGAGAAAGCATAGAATGGGAAAATGCATCGCTACAAAATACCGGCCCTGGGAACTTTCGTTTCACTTTGCTAGCGTCGCTTCCATTTACATACAACGCACTTTTCCAGTGAAGCTCTAGCCTCTCGCGCCAATTTCGCCCCATCATCACTGGGAGCTGTTTGCCGTGGTCTTTGACAACAATAACTGGCAGTCGCAAAAACTGGTTTCCACCCGTAACGAAAACGTTGCATCGCCCCTTTACGGGAACGGATTCCCCAGTATATGTTATTAGGGTGACTCGCGATGGCTCGCACTTGAGGAAATGCGTTCAGCCTAACACTCTCAGGAATTAGGGTTTCAGCAGCTACCGTATCCATCTGCATGCACATGTCTTTCCCTTCTAAGTTTACTTGCACTTCGTTTCCAGAACGGTCTGTATTAATTGCATGGTACACCTCTAATTCAGAGTCAATATCAGAGCAGTCCACCACGTTCGCAGTCGTTAGTTCTCTGCGCTTACTGGGACACATCTTCTGTAAATGGCCAATTTGTGAACAGCTGTGACATTGAACATTCTTATACCGGCAAACACTAGTGGAATGCGCCTTGCCACATCTTTCGCAGACTGGCTTGACATCTTTGAACTTCCGAAGCTTCTATTACTTTTCAGTTCCCTCTCCTCTTATCGCCATGGCATGCAGCATCGCTTCCTTGCAGTAACGCTGTTTGTCGCGCAGCCTGCTCCCGGTCCAAGGCTATCTTGCACGCCTTTTCAAAGGTAAAATTTTCTTCAGCAAACAAGGCGAGTTGGGTTTCTTCGCGTCTTATGTCTGCCACTAATGTGTCTCGCAGTGCGTATTGCAGGAAGAGACCGAAATTGCGCTTCCTTGCTAAATGCTTTTAGGCCACTATGAAGTCATCGACGCTTTCTGGTTCTTCTTGTGCCCGCCTGTTAAATTTGCAACGTTCAGAGATGATCGAACAGCTTGGGCTATAGTGCTTTTTCAACAGCTCTGTCACCTCTTCAAAGTATCTGTCCACAGACACAGCGGGTACTACCAAACTTTTGAGCACCTCATACGTTCTTGGTCCTATCACGTTCAAGAATACGGCCAGCTTCTTTTCCTCTTTCATATCGTCTGCTGTGACGAAAGGCTCAAAGTGTTCTAAATAGGATTCAACATCCTGATCTTTCTCGTCGTACTCGTCTAGCTTCCCTAATCGCGCCATTTTCAGTGGAGCTACTCTACATATCGGTTCGCTCTCCCGATCTATGCGTTGACTTGTTGCTGTGGTACCGACGATTTGATCCGTTCGGGGCCATGGCTGCCGCCGCTTTCCTTTCTGTGGCTGTCGACCGCCGATCGTCTATGGCATTGCTTCCGTACTGAGCCAGTGGAAGCAGACACATTCCATCCTCGTCGCCAGTACAATAAAGCGGACAGGCAGCATTCCAACAAGCAAAAGGATCACCGTTTATTTCACAGTGCACTTATATAGACAAGGGATCACGTGATCCGTACGAAAGGAATGCGCGCACTGGCTGCGCAGTGATATGCGACGTCACGCTATAACAATCTGCATTTAATGTGGCCTCATAGGTAGAACATAGCAATAGAAACACGTATACGTCTTGCTAGAATAGTGGACTCAATTTAGCGCTTCGTTTTATTTTCCTAATTAGGGTTACTCTGGTGCTAAAAATTATGTATGTGTGATTATACACCGAACAATGAACAACTAAACAGTGCAGTGACTGAGTGCGCCTGTGTTCTGCTTAAAAAAACTGTCGGACGCTTAAGCTTCGCCTTTAATAGTGGGACGGCATAGCGTTCAAAGTTCCCTGACTGCTTCTCATGCTTCCCGGTATCTGCACCGTATGTAACCGTGATGTTTATCGGGAAACACTCACGGCGAACGCTATGCATGGAGGTAGCTATGCTGGAAACGCGGCTTCTTGCGTGGACTGCGATGCGGCGGAGGCGAGCGCCATCTAGAAGTGTTTGAAGGAACTGTGGACTCGGGGATATTCACGCGCTCGTGTGCGCGAATGGGAGACGCCGTGGTCGGACTATGGATGCGAGAAACGTTTGAAAAGGGGTTTGTTTGAACTATCGCGTAACATAATTATGTTTTCTCGCGTATTGAAATTATAATCCGATGCTGTCATATCTGTAAGCTTTGTGCAAGCCGTACTTTATGATTTTTCTACGTATTTTAGCTTGAGGAAGTAAAATTAGCAAATTCTTGCGGCACATGGAGGGCCGGGGTATGAGTGGTTGGAAAATCTTTTTGCCAAAACGAGGTCAAACACCTGATTTTCTGTGACACGCGGCCCTTAACGCTTTTGCGTTAAGAATCAAGATCTACATAGAATCTGCAAGTGTTAGGTCGGCGCATAGGTAGCTAATAATGGATTGTAGAATAACTTTCAACAACGTTTTAGTTTTATAATGTTTGTTTTGACTGGCCGCCACCATTCTTAGGCCACCCCGTACATGCCTGTAATCTTATGCTTTTTTGTAAAACGCGCAAAGCATATCCTAGAAGTGGCGTCGGTGCTTCCATCCAAAGAGAAGGCCGGTTTTCAAGCAGACAGACAAAAGAGGAGTTTAATACAACGAGAGAACAAAGAAAACACTTTAGCTAATAGTGCCTAATAGCTAGCCTAGCAGAATAGTGTCGACTTGAGTGAAAATGTCTGGCAGGCCGCAGATAGCGAATCGATTCGCCCCTTTCGTTGTCTCCATTATACTACTTTTGGATTTTGAAAGCGAACAAGTTTTGTTTGACCAATTTGTACAATCGGCCTTTTTGGGCCGCTGTTGGCATCGTTGCGCTGTGGCAGCTAAATATGTTTACTGTATACAAGGCTATTTCACCGAGGAAGCCGTTGAACCATTTCAAAAGAACTGGGTCCCGTGGTGTGTTAACCTGGCCTATTATGACACTATACAGATATGTATTCATACACGTAAGTGAAGTTTCTCGTAGAAGCACCCTAAAAAATGTCTCCTTCCGTCTTTCGTACTAGGGTTTTTCGTCCGTCTGCTAAACAGGCCGCTGCGCACTTGCCAGTCAATGTTTTGTTTCGGGTCACAGCGCGTCTTTCTATAGTTATATTGCTGTCACTGTCTTTCAAAACTAAAGCTTCCTCGCTTTCGAGTGTTTCCTCTGAGACTGGCGTGTTTTCGGCTGACTTACTGCTCCACAACAGATTACTAATGAGCTTCTGTGGTAGTCTAGTTCCTTATCTGGTTATCGAGTTAGGTGTTCCTCTATCAGCTTTTGTAATGTCATAACACAGAAGGCGTACGGTCTTTCCGGTAGTTATTCGTGGCAACTGTCAATGCTATGATCTACATGGTGAATTTTCCAGCACTGCGTTTCTGCGGCCTTCACTTTAAAATCTGACACATGTGCCCGGAATTGTAAGATATGAAATACTTCAAATGTGTCTTCCTGCAGGTTGTTTTTTTCTTGTCTGGTTTACTGTCATCGGATAGTTCTTTGAGAAACAAGAGATTTTTATCAGGCTGTGCTTCCATGAACCGACCACCAACTTCCATCATCTCTTTAACAATTTTTCAATCTGTCTCCAGCCGCAACTGACCAATCGAGTCTAAACACGCATTCACACTTCCGAGTCGCAGAGGTCGTGCGACCATTCTGGTCGCAATGCGACAATCGCAAATGGCCGCATTTGTCGAAGAGCGACTGCCACAGGCCATTCGTACGCTGCTCAATTAACCAGTCTTGCGACTGCGAGTCGCAAACCGCTGACCCAATCAGCGATGCCCCGGAAGTAGCGCGCGATACTTTGTACATCCGGTCATCGTTGCCTACGCTCTTGAAGTACCTGTGCGGCCGCGGTGCGCATCAAAACCGCCACGACATCTTCTTCTTCACTCAGGTCGTCATGGTACATCGCGAACAGCGAGGGAATAGAGCCCAACAAGCTCGAATGCGGGAGATGCGGTCACAGCAGACGAAACGACCGCAAGCGCGCGAACGGCATGAACACCGGACGATGGAGTAAAAAATTAAAGTTTTCTCTCTCTGTATCCTTCGCGAGAGAGCTCGTTTCCAACGAGAAGGTGACCCGCAGGTCGATAAGTGGTCCTTGCAAGTGTGAACGTTGGTGTTTCCAAGCCGCTGCCTCGTCGCAGGCGACTGGCAGTCGCACGACTTCTGCGACTCGCAAGTGTGAACGCGCCTTGGCAGTTGTTGAAAGGTTGCTCTCCAACGATTAAATCACGGAATACGCCGAACGGCTTTTTTTATATCTAAAACCTGGCTGTGAAAAGAACTAAAGATCCTTGCGGCGTATTGGCTTCAACCTTCACCATTCAGGGGATTCCTTAGTGCCACTTCTCTCGTTATCACTCAGCGGTAATACGAAAGTGCTGCAGCAGTGGTCTTTCCGGCTTTTCATATTCCGCGGAATCATCGAGTGACAAGCGTCCCAAGGTTTGCAGGGCATCTGCCTCAAGGTATGAGCTTCGCACAATATAGTTCGATTGGAAAAAAAGGCGTATAGAAATTTTCTATTTAGACATGTTTAGCACATGTACCTTTATGCACTCTTCCTCACCACCATTCATTCTTGACGATTATCAGGATCATCTTCGTCATTCCTCTCTGCGTAAAATCTCAGATTATGTATGGCTGTTTGCATTTCAGCATAGCTTGTGAACGGTGCAGCGGCGCATTTACATAAACAATGCATGATGTTATACGTTGCATTGTATTAAAATAAACGAAGTTTTACACATTTAATTTTATACAATTATTAAATTAAGTTTGTAGAAATGAGAAATTGGTGCAGTGGGGTCCGCGTGTAAAGGGAAGGTCAAAATATGTGGCTCTTACTTTTCTGGCAACCTAGCAGCACTTGGGTGTGGGATCAATGTCAGTGGAACGCACATGTGTGCAGGAAGGACTCGGAGCTACCCACCCCAAGTTATCTACTGCATACGTAGGTGATTTCGCTCTCGCGAGAGAGTAAACTCTGGACATGCTCCGCACTCAAGTGCTCCCTTTAACAGTAGACTGCTCTGTAGCCACCAGAAGTTTCGCGTCACATACATTCCAACATGCGCGTTGGATCAGCATAATTTGCTGGCGTCATGTGTACGTTTGTATAGAACATAATTGAGATATTTCGAGAAAACCTCGCTCAACCTCGCATGAAAGGCATTGAATCTGCTGTAATATATTTGTTGAAAAGTAGATACTCTTATCACAGCTTTCACTGTGTTTTGAATGTTTGGAGGCATGGTTGAGATAAGGTTTGGGGCGCGCTGCAATCAACAGTGGCCCTAAGCATCGTGGTGCGCGCTCCTCGGCACGTGAGCGGCCTTGCCGGAGGCGCTGGATTGCCGTCGCTGTAGATTGTACCTGGACACAGCCAAGTAATGGTGGTGCTGCATGCATGTCAGCCTGTGACGGTCTCTAAGAGCCTCAACCGGCCGTCTGGCTCATAAGCCACGGCCCTGAGCCCACATTGGCGTCCAATGTGAGGTCATGAGTGGGGCCAGCTAGCGTGGATTGCGGGCTCGCGCCGTGCCTACGGGATCGCGCCATGGCGCCGGCTCTGTGCCGGGGCGGACCATCGTCGTGGGGAATGCTGGAAGCGCTCGTTCCCTAACGAGTAGCGTCTCCGGCCACGGCCTGGCGCGTGACCATCTCTGCAGTGCGAGCTACACCTCTGGCGTTCACTGAAGAGCCCTTGCGCCTGCTCCTTCTCGGTCACCGCCACCGGGCCTGGCGTGGGACCCGGGAGTGGCGTGGTCTCCTGCGCGCTGCAGCAATTCCCAGCGCCGCTGTCGGAGAAGCGCACTGCAGGCGTGGGGGACATCAACGCGATGAGGTCGACACCATCTTAGCGAGCGGCTTCATCCCTCGGCAGTATAAGGTCCGGACTTCCACACAGTCGTCTCGGGAGTACCTGGTGAGTGGCTCCCAGTCAGATCACAGTAAGATCGCAGGAGTTCGAGGGAAATCGCCAGCGATATCGCTGGGGCACCGTTCAATCGATTATCGTTAATTTAGTGATCATCGCCTCGTGCTGCCTGCGTGGAGCCTTCAGTGCGGTCTCTGTACGGTGACACGACAGTGAGCGTGCCAATGCACCTTCCGGCGACCTGTTGCGTGCAATCGCTAGAACGAGGTCGTGGCGGAAGACAAGACCAGCTGTGTGTCCGACAATTATTTGGGTCTTCGGGCTGCTCGAAGACCTTGGTGACTCGGACTTGTCATGCTCCGCCGATCCTCGTCCGGTGCGGGAATCTGCAAGGTTTGTCCGCCTGCGGGGATGGCGTGTCGGACAGTGCTATCATCACCTTCGCAAGGGGAGGTGTGCTATGGGAATGGTTGCATGATGAGCGGAATCGTAGCCAGCGGTGGAAGACGATAAAGGCGCGAACAGTGGCGCGAGCGGTGGCGCGAGCAGTGG
Source organism: Dermacentor variabilis (assembly GCF_050947875.1). Taxonomy (NCBI): domain Eukaryota; kingdom Metazoa; phylum Arthropoda; class Arachnida; order Ixodida; family Ixodidae; genus Dermacentor; species Dermacentor variabilis. Next base: position 48,191,086 of record NC_134573.1, read on the forward strand.
CTGAACGCCCTTGGGCCTGTTTGATCAGGACTGGGACCTGCTGGCGTGGACTGTGGTATCACGCCATACCCACAGGCTTTATCTTTCTATCAGCAAAATAAATTCAGTTGCCTAACGTGTTTAACCTATAAGTAGGGCTCCGATAAAGCTTTTGTGTGAGATCAGTTCGTAAGCGACATTACTGCCAACGTTCATCTATAGTTGCCGGTAGTACTTTTTATGGTGTGGTTTCTTAGTGCAAGCATAAAATGAGGAGACGTCATAAGAAGCATTTGTGCACTTCTTCGACAGGTACATACCTCGGTCCCTTCTTTGTCATCAAAACTGATCGCCATCAAAGTTTATCTGTGCCGACAGCCGTGACCTTATTGGTGCATTATTTTTGTTTTATTTTGTGGCAACAACGGCGCCATTAAATTCGCTCTAGAAAGGGCTCCTGAATTGTAGCCAAGCTTGGATTTTATCAGCATATTACCTGGGGTTCTATAAGAAATGCACGCACAGACGTCCACACACTCCAAATTTTGGGCCTCGCCCCCCTACAGGGAATCTCGGTCGGCACTTCAGTAAGAGTATACCTGGTGCTAAGGGGATAGAGTTTAGTGAACCTTTAATAGCACCTGCATGGAGCTCGAACCGGGTTGACCATCGAAGGGGGTTCGGAAGAGACAATAAGGTGATGTAAAAAGTGATAGGAGTTTAATACATTGTTACGGGTGAGTGGTGGGCTTCAAGGCAAAAAAGAATCTAAAAATATTCAGCGTGCGTGTAGCTGCACGCAAGGGCAGAGAAGATGCAACCCCACGTGGTAGCTCGCTGGCTTTCATATACCCTCCATCATCCGCGTATCCTCTTTCTCTGCTGTCCCCTGGTGGAGGTCCTTGCGAGGACATGTCGGGGCAACCCGTATGGATGGCCACGGGAGGGAATCCACCCTTTGGCGTAGGAGGGATGAGCGTGGTGAAGAGGGGAGCAGGATTTGCACATTCCGCTCATAATACCATCGCACACACCCGACGGACAAGTCTGTTCATGGTGACCAGCGCGACGGTTAGGCACGCCGTGTCGTAGGCGTTTGGCATCTGTTCCATTCGTCGCCGCCCAAAGTGAACCGTAACACTGGTTTTCTGCTCACAAGTGGCAAGATTGCTTTAATTTTCAGCTGCAATTGACAAATTCGCAAGTGTCCTCCTCAACTGGGGCATTCTCACGTGGTGTCTCCTGAAAAATCGCGAATGTTGATGCGTTTACTGCAGCATGCACAGAGCGTAAGTGCAACTAGCTTTCCGCAGAAAATGTCAGGACTCTAATCAAACGAATATAACTGTGGGCCCAGTATCTTGTAGGAAATTGTGACACGATAGGTGTTATGTACACAACGTATACGCGTTCACGCAACACATTAACAACAAATGAAGGTAGATGTGACATAAAACACAACGTAGACATTCGCGAGAAATCTGAAATCATGCCATAGAGTGATGAAGAATATTTGACTAATTAGGCCTATAACGAATTATTTACGGCACACAGCTGTAATTTATAAATTGTAGCTGTAAATTCACAAGGCGTAGCAAATGGTAGCGAGTTTCCAGGATGACACTCGGTTAATCATGTAATGCCCAACGCATGTTATAAGGTACGCTGTTTTGATACCTCAAAATTCTCATTTCGGAGCGGCAACTGTACCGCGTAGCATATACTGACGTTTTTGAGAGGCTGGAGAAAGTTTCTTGTTTTGACTTAGTCTGTTAACCAATTAGTAATTAGTCATTGCGACAGTAATTAGGTTATATGAAAGACAGTATTTCAGTCCTTCTTTAGATATGTACTTCTCCTGGCTGAACACACGAAAGAATGTTCTAGCTGTCGACACAACCCGTGGAACCACGCTGGAGACGCTACGACAGATAACAGAATAGGGGAACATAAAAGTACGACCGGTCATACCTATGGATGGGGCCTGCACTGCAGGTGTGATCTACGATGTTGACTTGGCTATTTCGAACTCGGACCTGCCAATTCTGATCAAACCGGCATACAAGCAGTAGTCATCACGCACGTATGCCGACTCGGCAACAGCCGTTGTGTGAAGATTGTGTTCAAGGGGGATTCCATCCCTTCACACGTAAAGGTCGGTCACTTCCGACATGTCGTACGGCGGTTTGACCCAAAGCCGCTTCAATGCCACAAGTGCTTCAACATCGGGCATGTTAAGGGCGCCTGCGCAAACTCCCCAATGTGCCCCCGGTGCGCGGAGTCACACAATGTAGATGTCTGCCGTGCAACAGACTTTAGGTGTGGCAACTGCGAAGGCACCCATGAAGCGACATCTAAAGAATGCCCAAGAATCAGAAAAGAGTTCGAAGTTCTGAAGCAAATGGTCAAGGATAACTCAACCCATAGATAAGCCTCAGAAAAGGTCCGGCGTCGACGTCGTCATCGACGAAAACGCTCAAGACAGGGTGGAGTTCGTGCGCCGCTTGCGCCAAAGCCATCATCCTCAAATAGAACGCCCGAGAGCACAAGGAGGCCTCAGACGCGAAACGCTGCCCTCGTGGAAGAGTGACCGGTGCTTGCAAGCTCTCAGTCTTCTAAGGAGACTCCACGCTTGATGCTCCCACCGAAGCCTGCTTCTGTTGGTGAGGCTTCAACAGTCGACTGCCAAATGATCCCGGTGCTGCGATTCATTGTGAATGTCATCAGGGCCATGCTGACAAACATTGACACTCCATCTCCTCGAAGTGGACTACAAGTGCTCGACGCGCTGAGCCCCGTCCTAGCAAGCAAGCCTTGAGTGAAGCCATGACTAACAATCACCAGTCATTTCGTAAGGAGGTCAGAGAAGCGTCGATCCTTCAGTGGAACGTGAGAGGTCTAAGACCTCGCATCGCCGATTTTCGTCAATTTGTTCTCACTAACCGATTTCCAATCATTGTCATCTGTGAACGAAGATTATCCCATCCAATAAGACTATCAGGCTACGAGACAATATTCTCATCAAGCGACATCAAAAGTAGCAAGGTCGTCGTGTTTATTCGCACTGAACTTACTTACGTCGTCCAACCGGTGAAACCTCATGACGACAATCAGTTTGTGTGCATGACTGTTAAAAATAGGAATGTCACCTTTGCACTCTTGGGGGTGCATCTGTTTCCATAAAGCCGATTTGACACCAAAAGGCTAGAAGACATCTTAAAAACACAACCTGGTCCATGGATTATCACCGGGGACTTCAACGCACACCATACCATTTGGGGAAGCTCTAAGCTTAACGCGACGGGAAGACGACTAGCTTCATTATTTTCCAACAATGGTCTCTACCTGCTGAATGACGCGAGTCCAACATTTCTGCGGGAATAACGTACAGCAGCTGCCTCCATTTGACTTTCGCGTCCCACCGCCTCGCCGCACATGTTAAGTGGTTTTTGGACATTGAAACGCACGGAAGTGACCACATCCCCACTTACCTCAAGATCAAGGGAATGTCTAACACGTATACGTCCACCACGATACGAAAAATAGATTGGACTGTCTTTAAATCCCACATTGAGCACGGTTGTCACAAAGGCCTCTCTTGTGGACTTCAACAAGCTATCAAGGAAACGGCACAGACAGCCACGCGCACACTCACGTGTTCTCCAAGGTATTCTGAATTCGACCTGGAATTGGAGCGGCTTCGTGCGATTCGCCGTCGTGCCGAAAGAAGATATCGACGCACTAAGTCAATTGAGAATCTAAGAACAGCCAGGCGAATTCAAAAGAAGATACAACGCCGCATGGACAAACTAGAGGCTCAGCGGTGGTCGAAATTTTGTGCGTCGCTAGATCCCCGCAAACCGCTATCTCAAATATGGAGAACTGTGCGAGGTCTACGTTTTGTTCCGGAACAGCGTTTCCCGTTTAAGGCCCTAGCACTATTCCAGCGTCGACAAGACATTGATGTGGCGGAAGACTTCTGTGCTATGATTGCGGGACAGCCAACTCGTACAGATTCGCTTACATTGAACCGTATTCCAGATTCACGAGATTCACGCACGGATCTGCTTTTCACGACGCAAGAGCTTGATGCGGCGCTCGCCCTATGTAATCGGTCGTTGTCGCCTGGTCCGGATGGCATATCTTACCGCATGCTATGTCACTTTGGTGAACGGGCCACGAAGAGCACTCCTTAATATCTATAACGAGTCCTGGCAGGAGGGCAAAGTTTTCCAAGATTGGAAGATCAGCCGCCTGGTACCGCTTCTTAAGCCTGGCAAGTCTCCCTTAGGGATTACTTCATACCGAGCAATTGCGCTGGCAAGTTGCGTTGGGAAGGTAATGAAGCGAATGATTCTCGCCAGACTTGAGTGGTACCTTGAACATTACGAAATCTACCCGGACGCCATGGCTGGTTTTCGACGTCACCGATGTTCTATCGACCACGTTATCGATATGGTAACCTATGTTCAACACCAAAAGACGTGTAAGAGGTTATCTGTCGCAATGTTCTTAGACATAAAGGGAGCCTACGACAACGTTCTTCATGACGCCATACTTGAAGCATTGGAATCGGTGGGCCTAGGCGGTCCATTATATCGTTGGACTCGCAGTTATTTACATAGGCGGTCTCTCTTTCTTAACACTGAAGCTGGCCCAAGCTCGCAATACTATACGTACCATGGAGTTCCACAAGGCGGTGTCTTGAGTCCCACACTTTTCAACCTTGTACTCATTGGTGTCGTGGAACGACTTCCGAACACAGTTAAAATATCAATGTATGCCGATGACATCTGCGTCTGGGCATCTGGTGTGACAGGGCAAGTACGCGCCAGGCTTCAAAAAGTTGCCACGTCAACATCGGCGTACTTAAATGAACAAGGCCTCAAGATCTCGCCAGAAAAATGCGCATTGGTCGCGTTTAGCCGAAAGCCAATCAGATCATACGATGTCTCTATCGATGGTCAAAGCATACCTTATGTCACGACGCACCGATTCTTAGGTGTAATAATTGATCGTGACCTCTGCTGGAGTCCTCATGTGGCCTACCTAAAGAAGCGCCTGACGGATATCTCTAATGTGTTTAAGTTTCTTGGAGGAAATGTCTGGGGTACTTCAGGACATGCAATGATGCAACTGTACAGGACGCTCTTTCTTGGGTATTTGCGATACAGCTTGCCTGTGCTGACCAACACCTGCAGAAGTAATATCCGTACACTCGAAAGCGTCCAGGCCCAATCACTTAGAGTGTGTCTTGGATTGCCGCGGTGTTCGTCAACGGCTGAAACAATTGCCATTGCACACGATTTCACAGCCAAGACCCATATAGTCATGGAAGCGCTCAGAGCACACTTAAGACACCTTGCTCGAGCCCCTGCCCATCATCTAGCCTCACTGCCAGAGGATCGACCACGTGCTTCCTTTTGTGAAACAGTCCTGCCTTATCGTGCTTACCTTTCATCAGGTTATACAGCTCCAGCGAAAGTTCCGTTTCCACCATGGTGCTTGGCTCAAGCAATCGTTCGACTAATGGTACCAGGAATACGAAAAAAAAGCCGAACTCTCGTCTCCAGCACTCAAGCAGCTTTCACTGCTCTTGCTGTACGAGACGTACAACGAGCATCATCATCTTTATACTGACGCTTCAACCACGGTGAATTGGTCTGCAGGATCGGTGATCTTTCCTGCAAAACCTTCCACCATAAAAATTCGACTATCTCACCAGACTGCATCGACTGCCGCGGAGCTTGCTGCTATTCGTTGTGCACTTCGTGTAATTTCTGAAGAACTACCCAAGAAATGGAGCGTGTTCACTGACTCCAAGGCTGCTCTTCATTGTTTGGTTTCTGCCTTACGCCGAGGACCCCACGAACAACTAGTTATAGAAATCAGACTGCTGCTTCACCACCTTGTCGAGCAAGGACACGACATCACGTTGCAGTGCATTCCAAGCCACTGTGGCATAATGGGCAATGAACATGCCGACGCAGCAGCACGATCTGCACACGAGGATGGCTTGCAAGACTCCATTCCATTCTCAAGAACAGACGCTGCAACGAAAATTCGTATCCTTGCAAATAAAGCCATCAAAACTTTTTGGAACAGACCCAGCTTAAAACATACACGTCTACACCGACGGGACCCATCCCTTCGACTTCGACCCCCACCTGGACTCTATCGACTCGAAACAGCAGTACTTTGCCGACTGTGGCATGGTGTCGCCTACACAAGATCCTTCGCCTTCCGAGTCGGTATGGACGACAGCGCGGCTTGCAGACACTGCGGTGGCGAAGAGACTATTGAGCACGTGCTTTGCCACTGCCCTCGATACAGCGCGCAGCGGCTGTCACTAGCGACCGCGTTGGCACGCCTTGACGACAGGCCACTTTCAGAACAGTCAGTTTTGGAATGCCGACGTGAACTCTCGTCGCAGCAAAAGTCGGTCAAGGCTCTGTTGACTTTTCTACGTGACAGTGGCCTATTAGAAAGACTGTAATGACCCCATTTCGTCCCTTTTCATATTTTTTTTTCGCTTTTATTTTTGTCACGCTCTTCTTTCCGTCTTTACTTGCCCTTTCCCTTCCCCTAGTGCAGGGTAGCAAACCGGACGTTTAAGTCTAGTTAACCTCCCTGCCTTCCTCTCATTTGCATCTCTCTCTCTCTCATGGCCTGAAACAAATAGCCGCGACTTGTTTTATTTCTCTAGATGTGGAACGGCGTTTGGACATTGCAGTGGCAAGGTGTGGCGAAATGCATTGACATTCTAGTAGCTATTATTATCCAATGCTTAAAACCCCGTCTTTCTCTAAATATGTCACTAGAAAAAATGTATTTTTACCACAAGTTTGCCTGTGCCTACGTCGAAACGGGTGTTTTCCTCAGAATTTCTTTTTCTATGCGGATATACCTTTAAATTTCACTGATTACAACTCGTAGATTTCAATATGTGCCTAAATAGTTTGAAACCGGATTATTCAAACATCTTGTTAGTCAATTATTCATTTTAATTTATTGTGAAAGTAGTATCTGCCTCTTCTACCAATCTTATTTACCGATTAGGCTTGTACCGTATTTGTACAGACATTTAAAAAGAATCTGTAAAGTCAAAATATGTGCCTGCTATAGTCACTCGCAGCAGTTTTCCGGATCGCCTATTTTCATTCAAAGACGTGCATGCATGTAGGCGCACGACAACCACTGAATGCACGCGCAGTTATTACGCGTGATGTCACTCGAAGTTGAAGTTGGAACATAAAAGATGCAAGGGTCAAACGAATAATCGCTGCGATGTTTGCTCAAAGCGGAACATTATTACACAGAGAAGAAACAAAAAATTCGGCAGAACCCATCTGACGAGGACTGTCCGCGGTAATGCGTTAACATTGCGATCTCACAGCTCCTTGCCCGTGGACAGGGCTGTACCACCAGGTGGGCCCTGCAGATCTCTGAAGCTGCAGCCACTTCAGGGGTACTGTATGCCCTCCCTCTTGTGGCACTGCCCCCACCCCGCCTGCGGAAACTGGAGCTGCAGCACCAATCAGCAATACGGGTCTGTCTTGGCGTACCCCGAACCTCACAAATGGCCGCCACTCTTGCTGAGGCAGGTACGTGGCCCCTGTCACTACTGTACCTGCAACAGGGGCTACGACACATTATTCGCCTACACCATGCCGCAGATGGTCAAGCACTCCTGACCAGCCTACGCTCCCGGCCAGCATCACACATGGGTCGGCTGTGTAGCCTCTATAAGGAAGTCTTAGGGAACACGCCTGCAAACGCCGTACAGCCTCGCCCACCACACCGACCACCAATCCCTATCTCGACGGAGCTGCCAGGTGTCTCAAAGAACCGTTCCTCAACATGTGCCCCACAGCAGACGGCAGCTTCTCTCCTCCAAGAGAGACTTGGGGACCACCTTCATATCTTCGTCGATGGATCCGTGATACCGGAGACGGGCTCATCCACAGCAGCCTGCGTTGCACCGGCCCTACAAAAGAGCAAGCTGTGCCATTTCCCGGGACATGCAAGCTCTACCACAGCAGAGCTAGCAGGACTCCACTTTGTTGTGGATCTACTGGCAGAGGAGCAACCAACGACTCCCGCAGCTATCTTCTGCGACTACAAGGCGGCACTGCTTTGCCTGCAGAGCCATGACAAGGCTAGCCTTGGGGTTGTACTGCTCTCCTCAAGACTGGCGGCCCTTCAGGATGCAGAATGCTCACTATCCCTGCACTGGCTACCGGCACACTTAGGGATCCCGGGCAATGAAAAGGCAGACACCCTCGCAAAGAGGGCCCACCTCTCAAGCGTCCCCCCCCCCCAGCCCTGCTGTAATGGTCGCGGACCTCACAAGACACAGGTTGCGCCGGCACATCATCATCTGCCATTCGGATAAACGGGTATCCCTGGGACGGCCTCCATGGCCTCTTCCCCAACACGGCCTCCCACGAAGGGATACCTCTTTGCTTCTCTGACTGCGGGTTGGCTGCTACTGGACGGCAGCCCGCCGGCACTGCCTTGGGAAAGCCACCTCGCCAGCCTGTGCCTCCTGCGGTAACCCAGAGACTATGGAGCACCTTCTGTTTGCCTGCCCTGCTCACCTGCAACACAGGGGCCGACTTCTGCAGGAGTTCTCCCGCCTGGGGCTCCCATGCTCCCGACAGGAAGACATCCCCTTCCCCAGTCGTAATCAGCTACCAGCCTTCCTAAGTGTCGTCGAGTACCTCGACTCGTCGGGGCTCTCGGCGAGACTCTAGGAAATTTCTTTAAAGACGAATAGTCTAGCGGCTATTCACCACCTCAGGCCTGCAGATCCGCCTCAACTTCGCTTTTGCTGGGCCACCTCCTATGGTCTATCACCAGTCCACTCCTCCGGTCGAAACCACTGGGCCTTCCCGGCCGGGCTGCTCCACTGCTGCCATGGCGACTCTCTACCTTTCTCCCTTCTTCTATCTCCTTCACTCCCATATCCATCCCCCTGCTGGCGCTGAGCCGTGCTCCCGTAAGGGTTGCAGAAGATAGTGCCAGCCTTTCCTCCTTTCCCCACAAGAACCACTTCTCTCGCTGAATCAATGATCCGCACAAAATATTGCCACCGTGGGCTATATAGGAGAGATGTGCTGCTGCGGGGACTTGCGCCTCTTTCTGGACATGCTGCATCGTCTAGTGGCGCTGCCGAGAATGCCGTGTGTGGCATCCGAGACGAGAAGTTTGCCGCGCCGGTGGCTGCAACATGACATGACAAGAACTTTATTTGAGTCCTGAGGTACTGAGATCTTGGAGAGCCAAAACCGAAGGCTCCCGAAGGTCAAGTCGGTGGCTCCGCTTACGATAGGACCAGGAGATCAAGTCCCGCCGGTATCTGCGAACGCTGAGAATTGTTGCCTAGCTTGTCGCAAACTCTGTGGCACACACTCAGTCAAGTTGACGAGAGTGAGAGAAAATGATAAATGAAAGACAGGGAGGTTAACCAGGAATGAGCCTGGTTTGCTACCCTACGCTGGGGAAAGGGAAAAGGGGAGCGAAGGATTAGGCGAAGAAGAGAAAGTTCACTGTGGATATTGCGGACGTGGTAACGTTTTTTTTTGCTTGAAGTTCATTGGAGAAACGGACATACCCAGTGAAGTTATGGCGCAGCTCGCTGAAGCGTTGGCGTGAAAGGCGCTCATTGAAAAGCAGCACGTGCCCAGTGCATTGGTGGCGCACAATGTTAATGCATCGGATTGCAGTCCTTGAGTAACCCTTGTGACGTGAGTTTAATTCCCATGAGCATCGTAGAGACTTAAGGGATTTTTTTGTCATTGTAAGCCGGCACATTTCCAATGGCACATACGTTGCTCCCCTCGTTGGCAGTAAAGATGTTCATTGAAAACCAGCACAGACCGAGTAGCACATACCCAGTGCTCCAGGTTGGCGTCAAAGAGTTTCTTCGAACAGCCGTGGCTACCAACCCGATGGGTATGCACTGAGCCCGATGCGCTAATCATTCGACCACGGATTACCCAGTAACACAGACAGGCGGAAAAACAGTTAAATATAAACATAGACAGAGAAATATAGAAATGAGACATACGGACAGACAGGCACAGGAAGGTGCGTGATGTACCCTAAGACTTCTAGTGCATTAAATGCAACATCCAAAACGTACGTGTGTGAATCTGCAGACACATCACAAAGAAGGTCAACATTAGTTGGGATCGCTCGCTATGTATTCCCTGCTTCTGCTGGTCCTGTGTTCTGCCTAAAGTCGAATCACGAAACTACAGTATCTCCGCCAACTTCATTCTGTTGGATGTGTGACTGCGCTATTTAATGGATGAATCTTGCCACATTCCTCTTTACGAATATGTTTAATGAAAAGTCGCGTGGGAGTGGAGTTTGAATAGCACAACACGGACACAACGCATAGAGATGGAACAACGTCTTTTTCACAAGCAGCGGCTGCGGGTGTACGGTAGTACGATTTAAAGATGGGACAAAAGAAGACACACAGGGACACACACAGCGGCAGGGGTGGCGGCAGCAGGCAGCAGCACGACTTTCCTCGCGGCAGTACGTGTGCCGCATGTTGACCGCACTTTTATCGACAGAAGCTGCTGATCAGTGATCCCTGGCAAGTCGTCCTTTGCAGGATGCTGGCAACGTGTGCGCGCCGGTCTGCATGAAAATGCGTGCTGATGTGAAGTCAATGTACGCAGCATCAGTTGACTGAATCTCGGCGAAGAGCTTTATCGGCTGTCTGTTGGAAGTAGCCACGACGAAATATTGGCCACAAACGCGTGAATGCAAGGCCGGCTTCTTACTCAAGTGACATTTGAGAGTGGTAAATGTATCGGCTTGAAATTTTAGGCGACAAGTGTTCGTCGTGAACCAGAAACAAACGAAGCAAAAACCCCTTCGATGCATTTCTCGCCCAAAGTGCAGTCAGGCTTGAATACTGAAAGATACTAAAAGATAGTTTCGAGTGAAGGAGGAAGCGAAATCCTAGTGACGTAGGCATCGGGAATGACTTTGGGTGAGTTTTGGACGAATGCGTCTGTGCGCGATATTGGAGGAGGAACGACTGCGAAAGGGTTAGCACGGTCACAAGTGCGAGCCGCCACATTGAGATGAAAGATTATTCATTGCGCGACTGAAGCACCAGGAACTGAGAATGCATGCGGAACAGCATTCTATAAATGGAAGATTTGGTTGCTTAGCCCACCTGTGTTTTGCGTCCATCAGTATCTTGCAGACTGATGCAAGATACTGATGCAGTATCTTGTAGCGTGTGCACAACTATATAACATCGGCGTTTACAACCACTGCATCTTGATCAAAAAAGACATGAGCGTCAGCGTACCTGTGCTCTGCGTAATCAGTTAATATATCACGACTTAAGTAATACCTCTGCACATAATTTTGCCTCATAGGTCTCTATAAAGCAAGAACACCTCTTCATGGTAGAGCGCGTCATTTCCGATGGCATTTTTATTTTCTTATAAAATTTCGATTAGAAGTCCTAGCCTATTTCAGTATCTATCTATCTATCTATCTATCTATCTATCTATCTATCTATCTATCTATCTATCTATCTATCTATCTATCTATCTATCTATCTATCTATCTATCTATCTATCTATCTATCTATCTATCTATCTATCTATCTATCTATCTATCTATCTATCTATCTATCTATCTGTCTGTCTGTCTGTCTGTCTGTCTGTCTGTCTGTCTGTCTGTCTGTCTGTCTGTCTGTCTGTCTGTCCATCCGTCCGTCCGTCCGTCCGTCCTTCAGTCCGTCTTTTTTATGACACTTTTGGATAAAAAATAATCTCTAAATTTTCTCGGCCCTATCAAGCCACCGCAATTATGCTGTCATTACTAAATCGTGATCATGACGCCGTTGTCATACCATCGTCGTCATTGCGTGGTCATCCTAGAGTCATCGTCATGCGCTCGTTGTCATACGGCCATCGTGAGGCCGTCATGTTGCATAGTGGTCATTCCACTTCGTCATCAAGCTCTCATCATGCTGTCGTCGTCACACCATCGTCTTCACGAAGTCCTCGTCAACCCATTCTCGTGATGTCGTAATCTTCACGGATTCGTCTTACCATCAAACCTATGCTGCAAAATGTGTCGGAGAACAGTTTCATAGCAGTTAATTAACCGCCTCACAGGTCTTCCAAAAGGAGCTTTAGGTGTGCGGAACACCATTGAAGAGACCGCAGTTCAGTGGCATACTTGGAGCTTGGCTTACGCATCTCCGATAACGTGCGCCTTATTACAGCTAAAAATGAGCAAGGCCCTTCATTTAGCTCACTGAGGATAGCGCGAAAACATGATGGGAACCTCATATAACGCAAGAAAGAAGAAAAAATATGCAGATTCCACGCACTGTGAAAATCGATTTAAGCGAAGCTTTCCGTGCTGGACGCTTTGATTGACGATAATTAGAGGTGATGTCGATGGCTAAAGCTTAATTTCTTCAACGTTTAGGCTAACACGAGAGTGGTGAGTTGATTTTAAACGTTACCTTGCGTGCACGACTGCTGTTTGTCTGCGAAATACACAGAACATACAGGGAGAGGTGTATGCTTGAGGCGTTGTTGTGTGCCATATTATATAACCTCCGAGAGGTTTGAGCGTTGTCATTTTCTCACATGGCACATCGAATTGTGGCAGAAGTATTCAACGTTAATTGGATTATGTTGCTGTACGTGCCAAAACTACACTCGCATTATGAGACAAGCCGTATTCGCGGACTCGGCATTAATTTTGACACCGTGATGTTCTTTAACGTGTCTCAAAGTCTAAGTGCACGAGCGTTTTCTATTTCACCCCCATTGAAATGTGGCTGGCGTGATTGGGATCAAATCCACAATCTCTAGCAATCTCACAGCTCCATAGCTGACGCGGCGGGCGCAGAAGTGTTGATTTGACGGTCGACTGCTTCCGTAGTGTGTCCTGGACCCTGCGGTGCGCTTTAATTAACGCGGCTCTGCTTCTGCACCCCCTTATGTAATTTGTGCGCGTGACATACTTGCATGGCTCCCATTTTTCAGAAATAGCAGCAACGTACTATACCGTACCTTGAACTTAAGATTATTCTGTTTTTCCGCAACCGCTGTCGTATTGTAGTGGGGTTTCCTTGTGTTCTCATGTAACCCCCCCCCTCTCTTATATGGGAACTACCTCTTTTCCTCCCTCTCCTTCTTCTCCTCTTCTTCTCCTGTCTAGAGTTCTGTGGGCGTAGCCTCTGGCCTCGCACGCTAGCAGGAAAGGAAGCGCCGCAGTTTCTGTAATGCTCCTGAGGGGAGTCACGGATAGTTACAGCTGTCAAGCGGCTAATGCGGCGACGGTGTTTCGTGGCGCCTAATTTCAACTAAACTAGTCAAAATGCCACGTCGGTCGTCTTGAAATTCCTGTTCTTGGGCGCCTCCTCAATGCTCATGGGTTTCAACCTGATCCAGGCAAAGTTTGCGCAGTGCAAATTTCCCTTTATGATGTTCTGCTAAGGAGATGCGAAGCTTTATTGGTATAATTTGGTACTTCTGACGCGCCGTTAGAAATTTAGCTCATATTGCTCAACCTCTCATCAAGCTTTTGAGTAAGAACGTCTCTTTGTTAAGAATACAGTATCAAGTAGACGCCTTCCACACAATCGTTGCGTTCCTTACAACTTCCCCAATTTTAGTCCATTTGAGCCCTTCTGCGCCTACTAAGGTGCGTACTGATGCTGATGGTTAAGGCGTCAGTGTAGTTCTCACCCAGGTCCAGAGTCGACGAGAGTGCGTGCTTGCTTATTCTAGCGTCCTTCTTTGGACACCCAGACGCATTTACTCTAGCACTGAACGAGAGTGCCTTGCACTAGTTTAGGCAATGGCGAAATTTCACCCGTATCTGTTTGGTCACCCATTTCGTGGAATTACTGATCACCGCGCACTATGCTGGCTGTCCTTGCTAAATAACCCTATTGGGAAACTGGGAAACTTGGCAGTTGGCCATTACGATTGCAAGAGTACACATCCACAGTCGGGTGCAAATCCGGATGTCTAGACCAGGACGCTTCTGTTCTCTCACCATTCAACGGATCCACCAGAGGCCACAGGAACTGATTCTGACATCTTCGTGACCTTCATTTCTCATTTCTTCCATATTGGAGATTAACAGAGCCGCGATACCGGTCTACACTCTACCTGGGGTCGTTTACGTTCTGCTGCTCCTGATCGTTCACCTCACCTGTTGACTTTGCTCGATGGCACCTCACAAAGACAGAATTTGCATTCCAAAGGAGAAGAAATCCTCTTGGTCGCCCCTGGGCACCTACGGTCCACTATTCTGCAGCAACTCTACGACGCGCATACCACTGCTCATCTCAGCAAAGCGTGCACATACGACCCTGTCCGTGCCATTTCTTCTGGTCCTTCCTTTACCGTTCTGTGCGCTGATATGCCACTGCTTCTGAACTGTGTCATCCCCGCAAGTACCTTTCCATGCTTCCCTCGGGATTCATGGATCCAATCGAGATTTCCACCTACAAATTGGTTGTAGTTGCGATCAATAATGTCACCCGCTACGCCTTTGCACGAGCTTAGCTCATCTGCTGGGCCACGGGCGCCGCGCATTTACTTCTGCACAATGTTAAACTGTATCACGGCACTCTTTGCCAGCTCCTCATTGATTGCGGACGCTAGTCCTTGTCAAAAGCAATTGATCACATCTTTCGTTTATACCCTACTGTACACCAAGTAGCCACTGCTTGCCATCATTAGAAAAACGGCCTTACCGGATGCCTCATCAGAACACTCATCGACATGCTTACCGTGTACGTCTCCGCAGATAACCGCGACTGTGACGTCGTTCTGCCGCATATGCCGCCATGACACCCCTGTTCAACCCACGTTTTACTTAATATTCAGCCGTGATCCTGTTTTGCCTCTGGAACGCATTGTAGTCGCCGAGCGCTCCCGCTCGTGATGCCTTTACGCTGGCTGCCAAAGCTCGTCAGATTACGAACGTATGCCTCCGGGATTCAAAGGGTCACCTAAAGTGCTGCCACAACAAGCACCATAGAGACGTTGAATTTTTACCTGGTTTGCTCCTGTTTCTGTAGTCATCATCTGATCTTCTTGGCCACAACAAAAATTCTTGTCGTGCTATTGAGGTCTCTACAGTATTCCACGACTACTTACCTATGTAACGTATGAAATTGCTATTGCCGACACGGGTGCATGTTCAGTTGAACCAAACGCGGACGCTGTTCAGGTTACCCGTTTAAAGACCTACATGACCGCTTTCAGTGCTCCACCATAGCTTTCTCCGGCCCGGCGCTCTATTGCCGGTGGGGTAGTGTCGCGGTGAAGAGGATTACTATGCGAACTGGAACCATCAGAATGAAGTTCCGTATCATCAGCTGGAGGCTGTCGGTGCCATGTTTTTCTTTTCGCCTGTGTGAGACTTGCGCCTGCTTCTGTGTCGTAACCATATTTTACAGGAGCCTTGGCACCCTTTCTTGTCATTTTCTTTTCTGAATTCTAAAAGAGCAAGAACTGTCATCTGAGTAGAAGTTTGCCAATGTTGAACCAATACTAAAGTTTCGTAATAGAAATAGTGTCACTAACTACCAGCCGATCTTCTTGACAAGCGTCTGCTGTAAAGCCCTTGAACGTGTAATCTATTGAAGTATAATAAACTTTTGCAGTCTAATAACTTCGTTTCTTCAGTTCAACGTGGTTTTTGGTTCTCTTTATTTTGTGTTTCTAACGAATTGGTTCGTGTGTTACTTAACAGGCCGAGGTACTGCCTCGGTGTCAGGAAGAAACAAAGCCAGCTGCTAGTTAACAAATACAACACATAATTTATATTTAAGAAAAATCAAACACTATCAAGTAGAGGGATGTCAGCAATTCGCGGAACTTCAGCGTCAGTTGACTAAAGTTATGACAACTAACTTGAAGTACAGCACTGTGCCCACATCAGACAGCGCGAGGTTAAACAAGCAGCTCTTAAGCTCAACACAGTGGAAAGGAATGCTAAATGTACAGTATGAGTTGTAGTCAACAAAATTAGAAAAGTAAGTTCGCGGTTTTAAGTTTCTCTTGCAGAAGGCCTGGGCGACGAAGAGAAAGCACAGACGGTCGCAGACGCTCGATCTGCAGCAAACGTCTCATCGTCGAAACTCTGCTACGTCAGCTCACAACCGGGAGAGACGTAACAGCTTGTCAATAGACCACATTGCGTACAGATGAAGACCTCTGCGAGTCCGGGAGCAGGGGCCCGTCAAGTCCGTACCTCCGCAGCTCAGTAGCCTTCCACGAACGCACCTCGCGTACCTAATGGTCGGTAGACACCAGGTCATCGGGGAAGCTTCGACGCGGCTGGGTGAAGGACTTGTAAGCTGGGGTCCTTCTGGCCCAGTGAACGTGCAACTCCGCACCGCAAGCCGTCTTTCTCCGTTAGCCCCGTCGACGTGTCTCTCGCACTCTCCTTTCCTTCTTTTTCTCTCGAGACACACGCGGACATCCATGAACGCAAACTTGTCTTCCATTTATTTCATGTTTAGAAAAGGTTTATTTCAACAAGAGACGATACGAATGCTGAGTCACAATCACGGCACAATTTCACCAGGACGATAAGATATACAAGAAACGAAGCTTCGTGTTGCAACTTCGCATGTTTTCGCAGTGCGCGCACCTTTTATCGCCTCATCTGGCAATCCTTCAGAGTTCGGACTATCACTGCTAACATGTGCTCCCTCCTATATTCCTGCCACTCGGCTACTTATAAATACGCTCTACACATTTGGATAAGCGTTCATTTTGTTCGACTGACTACGCTGATGCTTCACTGGTCTGGCGTTATTGCGAGCACGCCATGGCTATGCCACAGTGGCGACGAAGATGGACATCGCCCATGCAGTGAAAGTCGACGCTGAACCAGAACCCACGCAGAACCGAGAAACCAAGGTCATCATGGCTCACCAACTTCCCGACTTCGAAGAAGGCAAAGCGGAAGCCGTACCTTATTAAAGTAGAAGCGTACTTTGAAGCGAATGCGATTGAAGACTCGACTAAGAAAAGAGCATTGCTTGTTGCTGCGTTAAATACGCATACGATCCAAGTGCTGGCAGGGAAGGTGGCTCTGCGCAAGCCAAATGCATTGACGTATGAAGAAGTCGTCGAAGTTTTGAGTGAGCACTAGAGTCCCAAGAGACACGATATCGCCGAAAGCTACAAGTTCTTCAGTCGTTGTCAACCGGAGGGCGAGCCTATTAATGAATTCCTGGTAGACATTCGTCGAATAGCTGACAATTGCTATTTTGGCAGTGCTTTGGATCGCATGCTTCGAGATCACATTGTTTGTGGAATACGGTCAGGTGGCTTGCAGAAGCAGCTACTGGCACAGCGGAAATTAGCGCTACAAGACGCTGAAGCGATGGCCCTTGCAGCTGAGGCTGCGGATAGTGATGTAAAAGAGATGATCGGACCGGCAACGACACCCGTGTTAAATGTACAGGCGAATTAGAAAGGAACTCTGGTGGATGAAAGGAGGGCTGCCGCACGCGAAGAAGCGCAAGGTGCGGTAATACAAAACATAAGGACGCGTGTTGCCCCTGGTCTAACGCTCGCTGTCACCGCTGTGGACGACGTGGTCACCTTGCAAGGAAATGTCGAAGCCGTGGGGCTCGAGAACAAGGCACTGCAAGGACGGCCCAAACTAACACCCTCTTGGCGACGAAAGCCTCGGCAGACGAGGAACCCGAAACCGCCCACATTTGGACTTTGGTATCCCAACGAAAAAGCTGTCTGGAACCGCCGATTCACCGAACGTTTTCTGGGTGCGGTGTGCAGTTGAGCATGGAAGTCGATACCGGGTCGCCCGTTTGTGTCATCCCGCGTGAACTATATTATAAGCACCGTGAGCAATGGCCGAAACTGAAACCACGCAGTCTTAATTTATCTTGCTACACAGGACGCCTTCCAGTACTTGGGGAGCTTGCGCTCCAGGTTTGTCATAACGGGGTGACAGTGGAGTGTGCGCTGACAGACTTGGACTGTGCGGGACCAAGCCTCTGCGGTAGCGATTTAATCCAGCGGCTGAGCAGCGCAGGTGCTCCAGTGGTTAGTTTTTGTAGAGAACTCAGCGGCAACAAATGACTCGAGCGAATGCAGCGTGAACAGCATATTCAATGACTACAACGACGTGTTCTCCGAGGAACTGGGGCTAATCAAGGGTCCTCCAGTCAGCCTGCACATGAAGGAAGGCGCCGTACCCAAGTTCTGCAAGGCCAGACCCATTCCATACGCGCTACGCGAGCGAGTGTCACTCGTACTAGACCGTTTAGTTTCTCTGGGCGTGCTGTCGCCGGTGGCACACTCTCAATGGGCAACGCCCATAGTCGTAGTGCTTAAGAAAGACGGCGCAGTAAGAATCTGCGGCGATTTCAAGGCCACAGTAAATCCAGCGTGTGCAACTGAGCAACACCCATTGCCCATCATTGAGGATATGTTTACCCGATTACACGATGGGGACTATTTCAGCAATCTGGATTTACGGGATGCATACAATCAAGTGGTGCTAGACGATAACGCGAAGAAAGTTGGCGTCATTAATGCGCCAAAAGGGCTATTTTGCTACAATCGACTTCCTTTCGGTATAGCCTCTGTGCCCGCGATATTCCAAAGAAAAATGGATGAGGTATTTGCTGGCCTTCCAGGAGCACAGGCTTATCTTGACGATGTGCTCATTTCCGAAAAAGCGAGTGACGGCGGCGAAAGGCTGAAAAACGTCTTAGAGCGCTTCCGAGAGCGCGGTGTAAAGCTAAGGTGGGATAAATGCAACTTGCGCAGCCCAGCAGTAACTTATCTAGGCCATCGGATCGATCGTGATGGGCTTCATCCGACAGAGAAAAACCTTGACGCTATTATGAAGGCACCGAGCCCCGTAATGTCAGTGAGCTACGTTCATTTTTGGGTATGATTACTTTTTACGCGAGGTTTCTGCCGAACATGTCAACCACACTTGGCCCATGGTATCAACTGCTTGAAAAGAACGCACGTTGGTAATGGAAACAGCCGCAAGAGCTCGCGTTTGATCTTGCCAAGCAAAGCCTTAAAACAGCCAAGGTTCTAGTTCATTTCGACCCTTCGAAGGAACTTAAACTTGAATGTGACGCGTCTCCGTATGGTGTGGGAGCTGTCTTGTTTCACACGACCGGTAACGTTCACAGGCCCATCGGTTTCCGGTCGCGAACATTAACGCAGGCGGAGCGCAACTATTCGCAGCTCGAGCGAGAGGCACTGGTATTCGGCGTCACGAAATTCCGTGACTACCTTCTAGGTCGGGAATTTACCTTAGTGACTGACCACCAGCCATTGTTGGGCCTGCTGAAATTGGACAAGCAGACGCCCACAATGGCCGCCGCATGGATACAACGTTGGGCACTCCACCTGGGGGCCTACTGCTACCGGCTACAGTACGCACCAGGACGACAGATGCTGACGCCCTGAGCCGACTTCCGCAGAGATCTCTGGAATCTGACGATGACGGTGAGCCGCCCGAATATGTGCTGTCGCTAAACCAGCTGAACAGTGGCACCATAACAACGCGTGAGCTGAAGGCATTAACGGCTTTTGACCCTGTCCTGGTCGAGGTCAAACGGTACATATTACATGGGTGGCCCAGAAACGCAAACGGAATGGCCCGGGCCGTACTGCCGTTTTTGACCATGAGCTCGAATTATCCGTAGCACATGAACTGGTGTACTGGGGTCATAGGGTCATAATACCGACCGAAGCTAGGGAGCGAGTGCTGCATCTTCTACATGAAATGCACCAGGGTTCACCGGCAATGAAATCTGTCGCTCGTTCTTTGTTCTGGTGGCCAGGCCTCGACAAAAATATTGAAGACGTGTCTGCACAATGCCAGTACTTTGTGCAAAATCTGCCGATGCCAACTGCAGCTCCCGTCGTTAACTGGCCTGAAACAGGCGAAAGGTGGTCCCGTATTCACATTCTCTACGCGGGTCCGATCTGCGGAAAAATGATAATCGTAGTAGTCGACGCACTCACGAAATGGCTCAAAGCGATACCTTTGTCGCATGCCTCAACGCAGACTACCATTAACTGTCTGCGTGGCATTTTCAGCAGGTTTGGAATACCGCGCACGATCGTTTCTGACAACGGGACCGCATTTACCAGTCAAGACTTCGCGTTGTTCGTGGCAAACAACAACATTGTGCACCTTCGATGCGCTCCCTACCATCCCCAGTCTAATGGTGCGGCGGAAAGGGCAGTGCGAACTATAAAAGATGGTCTTCGAAAAATGACGAAAGGAAAACTGGAAGAGAACCTAGTACGGTTGCTTTTTAACTACCGGAGGACTCCGCGAAAATCGGGTAAATCCCCACCAGAGCTACTTTTGGGCTATCAAATACGCTCATGCTTGGACACATGCTTTCCTCCAGCACTTGCAGGACCAAAAGAGGACCAAGATGAGTGGCTGCCGCTACCTGGAAGTGAAGTGTATGCCCGGAATTACGGTGTGGGGAGCAAGGGGACACCCGGTCATGTGAGGGCGACGTCGGGAGCGAGAATGGTGACCGTGGAAACATCAGACGGAGTCGTCCAGCGGCACGTAGACCAGGTCCGCCCGCGACAGGAAGTACCAGGGGACAAACCGGCAGTAACTACAACCACCACACATCGCAGTGAGCCAGACCAAGCAACACAACTACAGCATCCAGAGACGGTGAATCCGGATGAAGGCATAACTGCTCGGCGCATTCCAAATGGCACCCGTTCTCCAGACTTTGCGGCACCAGATATTCCGGTGGCCCCGTTGCATACATGTGTTGCCCAACAAACTCTGAGACGCTCAACGAGAGAACGCAAGCCAGTGCAACGCTTTCATTTCTGAGGAGGAAGGAATGTTGCAACTTCACGTGTTTTCGCAGTGCGCGCACCTTTTATCGCCTCATGTGGCGGTCCTTCAGAATTCGGACTATCACTGCTAACACGTGCTCCTTCCTATCTTCCTGCCACTCGGCTACTTATAAATACGCTCTACACCTTTGAATAAACGTTCATTTTGTTCTACTGACTACGCTGATGCTTCACTGTTCTGGCGTTATTGCGAGCACGCCATGGCTATGCCACACTTCGTAAAACGGCATGTTTTCAAAAGTGTGTCCGAGTCCTCACTCACTAACACATAACCACATAAACACGCGGAAAGGCACAGTTACTCATAATCTGATTGTCGAATGTATAAAATAATGTTCAATGTGTGCAATGTACCCAATGGTTATGTATAATGATGATGTGACAGAGACAGTTTACATAATTTTGTAGTAATGCTATGAGATGTGTATATCGAAAAATGATCATGTATACGAGAGCACGCACATACAGAAATCATGGGCGCCTAGATTCTATGCACATTCAATGAATACTATTGTTGGCCAGGCTACACGAATCAGGCTGGCCGAAATTTAAGCCATACGCGTCTATCACCCACCGACAAGAAACGGCATGGCCACTTTCGAAGGAACTCTTCTTCCCAAAGAAAAAACAACTCCTCTGACAGAAACAACAGTAGCTCAGAGAAGAGCCTCCCAAGAAGTGGAAACAGAGCACGGTGACGATGCCCCGCGGCAAATGCCTCGCATCAGTTACACCATAGACAAAAGGCCCCCGCAGCAATTAAATGTCGCGCAGAGCGGCCCCGCCACCAGTTGCAATAAAGCGGTTAACTCCAAGGCCACGGAAAGCAATATGCATGGCCCTCCAACATATTGACACGTGTACTTATCTTTATCGGGCAACCACGTTTCGCCGCCTAACAAATGTAATCGCACAGCATGGGACGCGCCTGCATGTATCCGAAGGTTCTGGAAAGTTATCGATGCTTCTATCCGCTGTCTGTTGTCTTTGCGGTCCGGGCTTGGATTACGGCTTGTCGGGGGCGTCCGGTACATGGACGTAAAGCACCTCCACCAGATGTCACGTGGTGGTGACGTTAAGAACACAGTAACAATACTGTGAAAGGCAAAACTAGATTTTTATTGGGCGAACCTGTGCCCACAAAACAAGCTACACTTATAGCACAACGAAAGCGGCGAACACAGTCGGCGATCGTCGAAAATCTGGTCTGCGGGTCAAGCGCGTCGGCTTTTATAGAGCAGTCGTCGAATGTTCCAGACTAATCGTTCGGACCCGCGTGCCTTCCACAAAGTTCTACACCATTCGCGTCAGGTGGTGAAATCAGATAACAAAAGTCTCGGCGACAACAGACAGCGGATAGAAGCATCGATAACTTTCCAGAACCTTCAGATACATGCAGGCGCGTCCCGTGCTGTGCGATTACGTTTGTTAGGCGGCGAAACGTGGTTGCCCGATAAAGATAAGTACACGTGTCAATATCCTGGCAACTACGCATTGCAGCTGCACATGTTTATTGGACTCTTGAAGGGGGCAACGGGGCACAGCGAAGATGGGACTACGCCCCACCACTCTACGCTTTCACGTGTTGGAAGCACTTGCCACCCTTGACGCCACATGAAGTCGCGTAGGCGGCCAGGCAGAAGGGAAGCCGTTATCGCATCCCACGATACAACATTGCAACGTGCGCGGCGCAGTGGGAGAACTAGAGGAAGCAATAAGGCCGACATAGTATCTACAACGCGGCGTTCGAGAACGACTACATCAGGATATACCTGTTGTATGCGGCAGGGGCGTAGCCACGGGGGGGGTGGGAGGAGGGGGTATGGGGCTTCAGCCCCCCCCCCCCGAAATTTTTTCGTGCTGTCCATGCACCGCCCACCAAGGCAACCCCCGGCGCCGGAAATGATTGTGGATTTTGTCTAGAATGTCGTTTTCGCGCTCGAAAATCCATTTCAGCGCGAAAATTGCGAACTCGGGCTGGATTTCGCGGCAACGCCCACGCGCCGGGAGTCGCATAACGCAAGCAGCCCCATCCGAGCACAACGTTTCAAGGACGTTTTGATGGCGAACGGGTCGCCGCGGCATCTCGCGGTGGCCGCGGAATCTACACTCTATCATGGAATCTACGGAGCGCGTGGACGTCAATTCCGAAACTTTATGGGTATAAAGTTCTGATAAACTTTTGATGTGAAAGGTGCATTGACATTTCCAAACGTGTGCTTTAGATTTTCAATTGCGGAACTGCAATTGAAGATTATGGTCTCACAAATATTTGACGTCAAAGGTTTATTAATTTTCCCAAAGTCGTAAATCGGGCATTCAAGGAGACAAGCCAAATCAACACACTATCAGACAAGTTGACAAAGCCCGCAGCAAGTCCCGATGAGGCGAAGCATTGTGGTGGTTAATTCGTGCCGTCATGTCACATAAAAAAATATGAACATTTTTTTTTTCACCTGCGCCAAAGTATCCAGTGAAGACACTAAAGCCAGCCAAGGTAACTACGTTCTTATTTATTTTTCTACTTTGACATTTAATAGCGAGGACACATTGAGCCTCCAATTTTTTTTGTTCTCACTCCCCTACCCGCGCGCTGCCAGAGCCAGCCAGAGCGGAAGCGCTTTTCTCGTGTTGTCCCGACCACCGCGCGGCGCACTTCAGTGCGCGTTCGGTTTTCTCTGGCCGAGTGCATTTTCGCCTGGGAGTTTCGGACGCTTTCTAGCTAGCAGACGAGAAAAAGAAAGAATGGTCGCTCGCCGCCATCACTGTCGCGACTCGACGAATTGAACCGCGTTCGCTTGAGCGCAACCTCATCAGAAAGTCTTGTCTCGCCGGTGTAGGATACCGAGCAGTATGCGCATGGTTCTTGGTGGACCAAGCGTCTCGTGCTTTCTTCCATATTCCTTTGATAGCCACATTAGTTGCCCAAAGTAGGCATTCGATTGTGACCAACATACTTTCCTTTGCGCTTTTTTTCATTACGGTGCCCCCGCCCCACAAAAGGAAAAAAAAACATTGTTGCGGCGCAGTGAATTGTTGCATTGTGAAAGTTCTATTTCGTTACTTCTTTTGCGGAAAGTAATGGGCAACGGGACGCTTCAGCTGCCGGATACTCTTATTATATTATTGTGATAGCAATTATATGGACACTCTAGGCGCATTCCTGCCGTTGCCGTCGCCCTCATGTTCCGCATAAAGTCCAAACGCGATAACATCGTGACCGCGGGCCGCATGCTGTTTGTGCGAGTGAAAGCGTGTGGGGGAAGAGGTGAATGGGTGAGCCGACGATAGTGGTTCAGTCTTGTGTGCGCAAGGGAGAAAAGTGAGGAGCAAGTGCGCCGCCTTTCGTCGCGCGCGATACATATAGGGGGGGAGTGGATGGAATGGGGGAGGGATGTAGGATTCTGTGAATCTGTGATTGCTCAACATGCTTATTTGCCTTGTTTGACCCGTTATATACCGTGACTTTTTCTTAGATACGTAGATTTATTGGAGACTTATACGTATGTTTAGATATCTTGTTGCGAGGTTTTGTACATCAGTGCAGGGAACTTTGTTTCCAGTGGCACTTTTTTGCTCTTTATCAAGTTGTATCTTCGTATTTGTATATTCCATTGTATCTTCGCATTTCTAATGTACGAGGGCGAGTGAAATGAAAGTGAGCCTACCCTCCCTGTGCAATTATGGTTCTGTTCATTATCTGCAATGCCTGCGCGAAGCACACATGCATCTCTCATTTACAAAAGTGACACGCAGGTGTGAGGATCAATGTTCTTTAACGCGCTCATACAGTGGGTTGAACATGGTTGCATGACGTAATGGACGCTCCAGAAGTTGAGCAGCGTGGAGCCGTGAGGTTTTTGACAGCTGAAGGTGTTTCCTAAAAAGAAATTAGTCACCGTATAGCTGCCGTGTACATTGAACATTGCATTTCATTGGCCACTGTGAAGCGTTAGAACAAATGGTTCAAAGAAGAACGTGAAAGTTGCAAAAACGATCCCAGGCCGCAAGGATGCCATCGTGCAATCACCCCTAACAAAATTACAAAGGTTGATGAGCTGATGACACAAGAAGGGAGGATAAGTATCGATGAACTTGCAGAGCGTGTGAACATCAGTAACGGTTCGGTTCACCGTCACCATTCACGGCATAATTCATGAACATCTCGGTTATCGGCTCTTGTGTGCGCAATGGATGCCCAAGATTTTGAACCACCACCAGAATACGGAGAAGTTCGGCGCTGCCTTTCCTCATATGATCCGGTATCACAATAAGGGTGACGATTTCTTCTCTGCATTTGTGATCGGAGACGAACCATCATGCTACTACTACAAGCCTGAAACATGACGGCAAAGCTTACATGGAAGCATTCGAATTCACCTCCCCCAAAGAAAGCAAAGGCCGTCATTATTTCGGCCGGAAAAGTGCTGTTGAATTTTATTTTTCGATCGGCAGGGGCTATTACTGATAGAATTTGCTAAATCTTGAGAGTCCATCAATTGTTTTCGATATTGTGAAACACCGTATCGGCTACGTGTTGCAATCAAGAACAAACTACGGGAAAAAATTGACGAATGGGGTCATCTCCTTCCACGACAATGCCCGTCCCCACGTCGCTGATGTGGTTAATACAAAACTGGCAAAGTTCAAGCGAGAAACGCTGCAACATCCGCCATACAGCTCAGACCCGTCGCCTTGCGACTTCCACATTTTGGGGCAACCGAAGAAATAGCTTAAGGGAACCATATTCGTCTCAGACGATGACGTGAAAGTCAGTTGCAGACGTTTTGAAGCAACAACCCAAGGAGCTTGATGAGACGGGAATTACGCGACTCGTTAGTCAATGGGACAAATGCCTAAATTCTCAGAGAGGCTACTTTTAAATAAAGTACCCTGTTTGTCATATATTCGCATTGGCTCATTTTCAGTTGACTCGCCCTCGTATATTCTGCAGAACTTCTGCTTATTATACATGCTCTCTATTGCGGCTTTAATTTCGGTGCAATTACTCACGATACACGACCGGTGACAGCTGCTCCTGCGTAATACATTGGAACAAATAACAGAGTCATTGATGTCTTTCACTGGCTGTTGCATATGTACAAGAATGTAAACAAGGATCTTCAATGACATAGTTTCATTAACATATTTGTCCTCAACTTGTTTAATTCATGGCCCTTACATTTTTCACATCAGCGGCATGCACTGCTTTCCTGGTTTCGAACTGATGTAGTTCTGAAGTTCGTGTGATAATTTCTTTAATCACCAAATAGACAAAAACCACGGAAGCATTGACATCATTTAAGTTGGGCACAATTTTTGGCACATACGAGTATAATATTTGATGAAAAAAATACATATTTTACTTGTATTGACGGTGCGTAGCGTTCAAGATTTCGTTTGCGGCAATTTTGGCAATGGAAATGCAGTTATTCATGTATTCGTATATTCATGTGTTTGATCCCTAGGCAAATTGTTTAAGAGGAAGCTTTAGCTCGGGCCCAACTGCGACGCGGCCTATTCAGATACATGTAAAACGCAGAAGGGCTTTTCTGAGATAACTCCTGAATCACTTTTAATGAAACTTGTTGCATTTGAGAAAGTAAGTTAAATTCTAGTGTCTGTTGAAAGCGGAATTTCGATTTAGGGCCCGAACCTTGTTTAAGATATCTTGAAAAATTCGAAACTTCGAAACAAATAGAAGCACGAAGTTTACAAATTAATAGCTCTGCATCAAGAACCTAATGTGAAGTTACCTAGGCGTTTCAGGATTGTGTATTATCCATACAGGTTACTTAAAAACACTGAATATACCAACACAGTGTACAAGGCCCTAATCATGTATATTTATTTATGTCTATTCAGTTATTTGTTTACTAATACTGCACTCATCAATTGGAATTTTGGAAGAGGGGATTATGAAACAAACTAATTGTAAGATTTGCAAAAATGTGAAGATAGATAGATAGAACAACTTTATTGAAGAATAAAACGCTCAATGGTTGGAGCCCCTAGACAAGGGCCCCACTGGCTTCCGCACGCCGTTTCGCTTGTCGGATGATGGCCCTTTGGACCTCTTCCTGTGAGCTGGACAGCGCCGCCTCCCATTGTGTATGATCCGTAATTTCTGTGTTTGTCTTTTGTGTATATGCCGTGCATGCCCATGAGATGTGGTCTAAGGTTGGCGTGGCTCCGCACCATCGGCATGTGTCCGCATATCTTTCAGGGTGGATTTTATGGAGAATGTGCAGGTTGTTATATGTATACGTTTGCAGCTTTCTCCATATAACCTGTTCTTCCTTACTGAGGTTTTTATCTGGGGGTGGTAGTTTCATTCTATTTCCTCTGTGGTAGTTTAAAATTGCAGAGTAGTTCTGGTCAATCGGGATGAGGTCTTCAGAAGTGTCCTGTGAGCACCCGTGGTGTGTAGCATGCGCACGAGCTACTCTGTCAGCCTCTTCGTTTCCCTTGATTCCCTCATGACTGGGTACCCAGATAAGGGGAAATCTGGCTGGGGGTTTTATATATCGTAGAATCCTATAGGCTGCGGTGCATACTCGTCCCCTGAGGTAGCTTCTGCATGCCGCTTGAGAGTCTGATAGGATGGTTATTTGTTGTTGGATTGGTTCCGTCGCTTTGATAGCAAGGGCTATTGCGATTTCTTCTGCTTCCATGATAGTGGTGTTGCGAGTGGAGGCGCTAATGATTTCTCTGCCCAAATAGTGACAGCAGCTACCGTTCTTTTCTGCCTGCCTGGGTATCTTGCCGCGTCCACGAAGCGGGAGTTTGGTTTGTCGCCGTGCGTTTTCTCAATGTATGCAGCTCTGGCTTCTCTTCTGCCTGCATGTAGAGTTGGGTCCGTATTTCTGGGTATTGGCGCCACTTTGATGCTGTTTCTGACTATTGTGGGGATGGGTTTAGCTTGGTTGTGTTTTTCTAGGAACTCGTGATACCCGAGTCTGCCAAGGAGTTTCCTACCCGCGGTCGTTTGTGCAAGTCTGTTTCTTTGAGTTATCAGTTGAGCTTCTGCCAGTTCTTCGAATGTATTATGAATTCCAAGAGACGTGAGTTTTTCGGTTGAGGCGCATTGCGGAATTTGTAGGGCGATCTTGTATGCTTTCCGTAACCACGAACTGATCGCATCCCTCTCTGTTTTCGTTAGCTCGTAATACGGCAAGCTGTAAATGAAGCGGCTAACCACCAGACTTCTGATTAGGTGAAGGGTGTCTGATTCCTTCATCCCCGTCCTTTTCGTGGCTACCCGCTTTATCATTCTCGCGACTTGTTGTGTTGCCGTCTTGATGAGGTTAAGCCCGTGTTGGCAGTGTTGATTTGATTGTAGCCACATGCCTAGTACCCGGATTGTGGTCTTCTCAGGTGTTGCATCATTGCCAAGTCTGATTTCCAGTTTAAGGGCAGGGTCCGTCGGGACGTTACGATTCCGTTTCCCTCTCCAGACTCGTATAATCTCAGATTTCTCTGACGCGCGTTGCAGCCCTCTGGCTCGCACGTATGTCTCGATTTCACAGGCAGCTGCTTGTAATCGTTCTTCTTTTTCACGTAGCGACCCGGTGACACACCAGACTGTAATATCATCCGCATATAGGGCGTGCTGGATACCTGGGATGGCTTGTAGTTTCCTTGCAAGGCCTATCATCGCCACGTTAAATAGCGTTGGCGAGATCACTGCGCCCTGGGGAGTGCCCTTGTTGGGTGCCTTTAAGGTCTTGATTTCTACTTCGCCAAATTTAATCTCAGCGGTTCGTTGGTTTAAAAAGCTGCGAACATAGTTGTATATCCGCTCTCCGCAGTTTGTTTCAGCCAGGCCATCGAGTATTCCTTGATGGCTTACGTTATCAAAAGCGCCCTTTATGTCGATGGCCATGACAACGTGTTCGCTTGATCTTGGTACATTTGTTAGGACTTCTTCCTTCAACTGTAAGAGGATGTCTTGGGTTGAGAGCTTGGGTCTGAATCCAAACATAGTGTCTGGAATGATTTCATTGTCCTCTAAGTAGTTTTGTAATCTAGAATTCACAATTCTTTCAAATAGTTTCCCCAGACAGGAAGTTAGGGAGATTGGTCTAAGGTTACTAATTGCTAATTTCTTGCCAGGCTTGGGAATTAAAACTATTTGAGCGTGCTTCCACTCCCTTGGAATAGTACCCTGTTGCCAATGTTCATTAATAAAGGTAGTATATGCCTGTAAAGCCTCATCGCTTAGGTTTCTAATCATGGAGTTAGTTATCCGGTCTTTGCCTGCCGCTGTGTTTCGGGTCATTTTCGCTATGGCAGCTCTAACTTCTTCGATGGAGATGGGTTCATCGAGTTCAGGGTGAGGCGCTCCCCCGTATTTCCTCTCACAGGGTGCGGGAGATGGGTCTGTTCCGAAGCACTTGTTATATAATTCTTCTTTGAGTTCTTGTTCTGTCCCTGGGTACGTATGGATTAGCCGTTCCACCGCTTTACAGCCCTTGTTCTTGGTTTTGGTTGGTTCCATAATTGCTCTTAGTATGCGCCAAGTTTTTGCGGTACTCAGTGTGCCATTAAGGGAGTCACAGAAGCGTTCCCAATTGGACGTAGCTAGTTGCGTTGCGTACTCCTCCGCTTTGCGGGTGATTTGTGCAATGCGTACTTTTAGCTTCCGGTTCTGCGACTGTGGCTTCATTCTTTTTGTTAGTCCTCTGCGTGCCTCCCAGAGATGCAGTAAGTGAGGGTCTTTCTCAGGTATATCACATGTTCGGGCTAGTTTTCTTGTGACTTTATCCTTTCGTGTTCTTAAATTTTCACACCATTTACTTAAATCATCGATTGTGGTGCTTTGTTGGCTTTGCATCCGGCGGTATTTCACACAGTCGGTAATTTTGGCTATTCCTATGTGTCGTTTGATTTTCCCAGTCTGAATTGTGGTGCTGATGATGTAATGGTCGCTGCCTAAATCGTTTAGGGTGTTTATCCATTGCGCATCTTCACAATTCTGCACTATCGTGAGGTCAGGGCTGGTGTCCATGCTCACACTGTTGCCCTGTCTAGTGGGCACTGCAGGATCCGTTATAATTGTCATGTCGAGTTGTTCCGTTTGTTCTAGAATGTTTCTGCCCTTAGCGTCCTGTTTTGGGTATCCCCAACTAGGATCTTTGGCGTTGAAATCACCTACTATTACGAGTGGTCTTCCCTTTACCAGGCGGGCAGTTTCCTGGAGGAGGCTGTCAAACTTTGTATTTCTCTGGCTTGGTGGACTGTAAATGTTTAGTATAAAGGCACTCTTTTTGTTCAGGCCTTTATATATGATTTCTATTAATAAATGCTTAATGTCCGTGTCAGTAAAAGGATCATGTTTGATTGCGGTGATCGATTTCGCTACCATAGTAGCTATTGCTTTCTCCGAATCCGGGTGTGTGTACACCTCGTATCCCTGAAGGTTTGGAGGGGATCCGACTTCCTGAAGGGCTATGACAGCTGGTGGCTCACTGCTCACTGCATGCACTGCTTTGCTGGTTTCGAACTGATGTAGTTCTAAAGTTCGTGTGATATTTTCTTTACTTACCAAATAGACAAAAACCACGGAAGCATTGACATCATTTAAGTTGGGCACAATTTTCGGCACATACGAGTATAATATTTGATGAAAAAAATACATATTTTACTTGTATTGACGGTGCGTAGCGTTCAAGATTTCGTTTGTGGCAATTTTGGCAATGGAAATGCAGTTATTCATGTATTCGTATATTCATGTGTTTGATCCCTAGGCAAATTGTTTAAGAGGAAGCTTTAGCTCGGGCCCAACTGCGACGCGGCCTATTCAGATACATGTAAAACGCAGAAGGGCTTTTCTGAGATAACTCCTGAATCACTTTTAATGAAACTTGTTGCATTTGAGAAAGTAAGTTAAATTCTAGTGTCTGTTGGAAGCGGAATTTCGATTTAGGGCCCGAACCTTGTTTAAGATATCTTGAAAAATTCGAAACTTCAAAACAAATAGAAGCACGAAGTTTACAAATTAATAGCTCTGCATCAAGAACCTAATGTGAAGTTACCTAGGCGTTTCAGGATTGTGTATTATCCGTACAGGTTACTTAAAAACACTGAATATACCAACACAGTGTACAAGGCCCTAATCATGTATATTTATTTATGTCTATTCAGTTATTTGTTTATTAATACTGTACTCATCAATTGGAATTTGGGAAGAGGGGATTATGAAACAAACTAATTGCAAGATTTGCAAAAATGTGAAGAATACCCGACCTGCCATCCTTAACATGCAAATAGTACTGCCGCCGCAGCCAAAATATGCTTGATTATTTTAAGTATACGAGTCGTTTCATTAGTGAAGAGGCACAGAGCTTATTTTAAAAATTAGCTTTAGGGACGCTTCAACAACGAATTACAATCTTCGCATCGAAAATCATTTGCATCACAGAAAAACGGAAACGTTCATAATGTTTATTCGTGAAATATGCAGGGAATAGAACTGGCGGCCAAAATTTCACTTGCTATTTTAGTGGTGGGGCTGCCACCAGTAGGTTAGAATAATCTAGCGGGTCCATAAAGTAAGGCTGTAAAGCAGCGCTGGACGACTATATATTTGCTTCCTGCTGAGACCAATCCGACCTAACATAGGACGCAAGTGAGAAGTGGTCAAATTATTGCCGTTGATACGACAATCGTAACCAAGCTCTTGACATCTAGTATCTTACGATAGAATCATAAAATCTGGGAGATATAAAATGCAGGCACACGTCACAGCATACAAAAGAAAGCAGACGATTTCAGCACACTAGTTTTGAAAGAAAAGATTTAACCCTTGGTTGAATAACTTTATCATTATTTGGATTTCCAATCGTTAACAACAATCGGAAGGAAGGAGTACTTGAAGCAATTAACGCATTTTCTATAGGTAGTCACAGTTAAATTATGCCTTTGCTTGTTGGCATATTTAAATAACAAAGGATACTCTAGATGTATCAGTGTTGTAGTGCCCATAAGTTAGCCGGTAAAGATTAATACAGGAACAGAGATTACTCTGGCACAAGGCAGGCAATTAGCATTAGGAAAAGAGCTCTTATTGAAGAGCATTCCCAGCTAGTAAACGCAAAGCGGACATTATTTTTTTCTTGTATTTCCTCTGCTTTGTCTTTATCACTTTTACTCAAGGAGTCGCAGATTACAGGAGCATCCTCTACTAGTGGTAAGACTACAGCATCATAGGCTAGCAACCAACAGCGGAGGTTGATAATATTGCTGCGGGGAGGTTGGGAGTATAGACAGAATGTATTTACAATACATATACAAGCAGAGTTAAAGTAGTTAGGATGGCTGACCAGCAAAGACACGCAGCAGCCAGGGTCTCGCGATCTCCTTCTTTTTTTCTATTATCTTATCCTTCCACAACAGGACCCCCAGGTGCTGAAGCATCGCCCCGGCGCATGTTAAGCGAAAAATTGCGAGCGAAGTATGGCTTCAGCCGCGAAACGTGCCGGAAGTCAACAGGCGTCGGACTTCGTGATACATCAAACTCTAACAGCAAGATCTCGTAATTGACGTCGTTAACTTCACGTAGGACTTCATAAGGCCTTGTGTAGCGAGAGAGAAGTTTCTGGGAGAGGCCGACGCGACGACATGGTGACCAAAGGAGCACCCAAGCACCTCGGGCAAACTTAACATTGCGATAACACCGGTCGTAACACTCTTTTTGCACATGCTGCGAGTCTAATGAACGAGATCGGGTTACTTGACGCGTCATGTGAGTGCTATCGACTTCACGAGTGCACTCAGTTGCAACACACTTAAAAGGATAAGGTCTGAACACCGACCAAAATGGTTTAAAATAGTTATTTACGTTTCGGCTCCCCCACGGGAGCCTTGTTCACAATGAAACTGCGTTCAGACCTCTTCCTTTCAGGTATGCATCATCCCGACCACACGGGCTTCCGTCATACTCTCAACTTCATTCAGTTGCAACACGTGGCACAGAAGTGAGCATGGTTTCAAACGGCAATATGGGGTCGCGACCATACAAAAGATAAAAGGGCAGCTATCCTGCGGTGTCATGTCGGGACGAGTTATACGCGAATGTCACGTTGACCAGCGTGGCGCCCCAGTCCGGTTGATCGCTGGAGACGCACATCGACAGCATCTCTGTGAGCGTTCGGTTGAGACGTTCCGTAAGACAGTTCGTTTGTGGGTGGTAGGCGATGGACAGCTTGTGCTCACTGACGCAAGAACGGACGACGTCGCGGACAACTCGAGACAAGAACGAGTGGCCGTGGTCTGTAACTAACTGTAGAGGTGCACCTTGGTGGAGGATGGCGTCGTGGAGGAGAAAATCGGCGACGTTAGTAGCGCAACTGGTCGGCAACGCCTTTGTTATCTCGTAGCGTGTCACGTAATCTAGCGACGGCCCTCCACATATTCCCTCCAGTCGTCGTCTGAAAAGGGCCAAGCAGATCAACGCCTACGCGAAATAATGGTTCAGAGGGAACTTCAATTGGATGGACTCGTCCGACAGGTGGCTGGGGATGCTTCTTCCGGCGCAGGCACAGTTCGCAAGTTGCGACATAACGACGCACAGAGCGGCAGAGACCTGGCCAGAGGAACCGGCGTCGTACGCGGTCGTAAGTACGCATAACACCAAGGTGCCCCGCCGTCGGTGCATCGTGAAGTAGTTCGAGAACTACGGATTGTAGATGACGAGGAAGGAGAAGGAGCCGTCAGGGTTGATATTGCGGTGGTATAGAATGCCGTCGTGCAGCACGTGCCGTCGGTGCTGCCAGATTGCACTCCGGCGATCTTGTACTGCAAGGATTCCTCACATTCTTATTAAGCATGCATGTAGGGCGCCTCACGAAAAGCCACTACGCAGGTCACTGGGTCCTGAGCAGCAGAATAAGGAGGATCCACGGGGTGACGAGAGAGGCAGTCAGCGCTCTTGTGCGGACGTTCAGACTTGTACTTGACAATAAATGAAAATTCCTGGAGCCGCAAAGCCCAGTGACGAAGCCGTCGTGTCGGGTTCCGGAGGGAAGAGAGCCAGCAAAGTGCGTGGGGGTCCGTAAAGACCGAAAACGTGCGGCCGTACAGATATGGCCGGAACTTGGCGACAGCCGAAGCTAAACCAGGCACTCCCGCTTGGTGGTGGAGCAATTTCTCTCAGGAGGTGACAGCAGGCGGCTGGCGTAAGCTATCACGCACTAGGCATCATTCTGTTCTTGCTCGAGAACAGCTCCGATGCCATGGCCGCTCACGTCAGTGTGAACTTCGGTCGGTGCAGATGGATCAAAGTGGGCAAGTATGGGACGGGTGGTCAGAAACCCGATGAGAGCGGCGAACGCGTGAGCGTGCTCTGGGTCCTATGTGAATGACGTGTTCTTTAGAAGATCTGTCAAAGGCCGATGTTACGAACGGCCTGCAAGGGTACCGACCTACACAATTTTCCCAGCCAGCCGCTACTGCGAGCGTGCGAGCTTCCCCGAAGCGACCATGGCAGCCTTTCCCATCTGCTGTGGTAACTCGTTTTTTAGGGACGACGGTGTGCTGCACAACGCCCCCTCGGCGCCGCTATGACTAAGCGAGGTCGGCGGAGCAAGTATTGTTAGCGAAATCCCCAACGCCTTCACGGTTCAACTGAAGTAGAGCGAATTCCTGGAAGGAGATGCTATGCGGTGCCTACTCACGGGCCTTTGAAGACTCCAGACAACGGACAGCGCGGCGGCTATCGTCTGCGGAGTCAACACTGGGATGAAGAGGCGCCTGCTCGGGACAAGACATGTGACTGCGAGAACCCGCTCACCTCCACGTGGTCAGCGAAACCTGTGCGGAAGTGTGTGTGCAACTCCCCCCCCCCCCCCTCAAAGGTGGGTCGGCTACGATGACATTGAACGCTCCGAATTGGGAGCACGTTGAACAGCCGTTTTTCCCTCACCTAGAAATCTAGGGAGGATAGAGTGCTTATAAGCAGCTGTTGTGCGGCTGCTGTGTGTGCATTCCTCTTTCAGCCATGTTAGACTAATGAACTGTACCGTTCTCATGTAAATACTGTAAATAAACCCGTATTCCTCGTTCTCGATGATCTCGATGAGAACAAGTCTCTCCCTTCAACAACGTCCTCATCGTGGATAAGTTGGACGACAGCATGGGCCAGCTGCCATCTATTTCATGCCTGACTCCAAATATTACACCGAACAACGTCGGCGATGTTTCTGACGAAACGGCGAAAGTACGAACACACATCGACGAAGCACCGC
Organism: Dermacentor variabilis; assembly: GCF_050947875.1. NCBI lineage: Eukaryota > Metazoa > Arthropoda > Arachnida > Ixodida > Ixodidae > Dermacentor > Dermacentor variabilis. Next base: position 48,226,238 of record NC_134573.1, read on the forward strand.
ACGTCAGAAGCCAAACGTGGCACACGAAAACTGCGAACGGCGCGAACTTTTTCCGAATCTGGTTGTACAGTGCATGCGTCAATGAGGTGTCCCAACAAGGTAATCTGACGGCGCCCGAATTTACATTTCGTGGAGTTCAGTTGGAGGCCATCTTTTCGGAAGACCGCAAGAATGGCAGCGAATGAGCGGCTATACCACGTGTTCCTAGCAGAGTCATCGGCGCTATTCGCAACTTTCACCGCCTATAGGTGGCGCTAATCGAAATTCAATATGGCTGTCGTTAAGGGGATCGTGTAGACGCCACCGGCTAGTGTACACGCTGCATCGGATCGCATAGTGTTTCCGGGCGCAGCGTGGTATTGTCATGTCTTCATTTCGAAGACCATTGACTCTGGGCTGTATTATGACCCACATCGGCGGTTCAGAAACGCGTGTTCGGTGTCTGGTTGAAGGTGCAGAAGTGTTGAACGCAGGACACATCGTTTGCTGCGGCTTGAAAGAATGCACAGCCTCGTCGTACACTGTCCAAGGATTGTGCCTGCAAACATCACAGGTGCGGCAGAAACCACACGAGCTGTGGTTCGAATTTAGGAGTGATGAAACCATAAAGGTGGGTACAGGTGCTATTTACGGGCTTTTTTTTTCTTGCGAGTCCCTCGCCGAATAGGCTTCAGTGGCCGCACTCGAGAAAGTAAAACAGCTCTTTGTGTTTACCGCAGAGGCGTGAGCGGGCCCCAACGCTTCGTGGGAAGTAGACTGTAATTAGTTCTGCGTTGGACGGCAGTATTATTAGCAAATGTCATGAAAAGTAGAATGGTGTGCCAGTTTTGCTGCTGGTGCGTGTGGCATGGTGTACGTGTACTACATATTCGGTCGTCCACTCTTAGTTTGAACACGCGAGCACATGGCTGCGCTCTTCAGCCTGCAAGTGCGTCCGACACATGTGCGTTTCCAGGCAAACTGGTTTATGCGTAAAGGGACCACAAGTTGCTGCTTCACGTCGTCTGCATTTTTGCTAGGATGCGCGGCTTTGAGCACGGCTACGCGCTAAGAGGGGTCCCGTGTACTGCCGCGGCTTCGGTGTCCGAACCCTTGCCTCGCGTTGCCTGGCAAACAATACTGCCTTTATGCGCTAGTAAACAAAGGGTATTTGCTCGCATTCATTTGCTAAAGCATCTTCTATGCAGTCGTACAGCACATGGCAAGCGTTTAATGATGCCACAAAGCTGATTTCTTCGCCGTAGGAGCATTACATTGATTTGGTCATTCTCCGATGAACCGTAGAACTCGATTCGCATGCCCACACCTCAAAGGTGCTTCTTCCAGTACTTCTTCGGCATTTTTTTATTTGTGTGTGTGTGGAGCCAAGACGCGAAAAGCCGCTTAGAAATTACTGCATGAAGGCAGCGCGAACGGAAAAAAAGATACGCAATGAAACGGGAGAAAGAGAAATACATCACGTTTATTCACATAACATGAAGAGTGCCTGTCCTGCATTGAAACAACAATTTTTTTTCTTACAGGGCCACTGCTCTTGCAAAGCAGGCAACTCGAAATGCTGCAAGCACATGGTTGCGATGTTGCTTTTTACACACAGGTAAGCATGTAAAAAGGCAATTCGTAAGCTAACAGTGATCTCTTTTGCATATGTGTACCTAAGTTGCAGTCAAGTTTCAACGTACAGTGAAACACAGATTGATGAACAGTTTCTTGTCTCTGTATGAATGTGCTGGCCTTTTGTCACAGGATTCTTGGGTTGTACTTGCAAATCATTTATTTACCTGTATTACATTGTGTTCACTGCTGCAGAACTGGTGTCGAGAACCTGGACCTGCTGACTTGCACCGATGTAAAACAAGCATGGGGCAAGTTGAAAGGAAAGAACATCTACATGCCCAGAAAAATTAAGGACTTGTGCCGCGTGCAGCATACTTCAAGGACCCGGTTGGATAAACAGAAACTCAATGCAATCCGACAGCGGCTTATTGCTGCTGCTCCACAAAGCGCCCTAGCAAGACATGTGATGGGCCGCTGCCTTCAAAGCGAAGATGTTGAAGTTAGTGCCATGAATGTGCGCTGTGAAAACACAGGCTGTGAGCCGGACCTGATTGTGCAGCATATCCTCACCAGCCAGCATGCACAAAAGTTTGAGGAACTTCTCTTCCATGAAGTCGCGTTATGAGACTGGGACAAGCTAAGAAGTTACAGAGCTGATATGAACCATTTGAGTGCTCGGCTAGCGAAATTTTATAAGGACATGGTTGCTGTGAGCTCACCACAAGCAGTTAGAATTTGTGCCGAGACTGCTAGGCAAAACAATACACAGTGGCAAAGAGAGCGAATGCTCAGAATAACAGGAAGCAAGTGCCACACATTTTACAGATTTGTGCCATCGCCAACAAACAGCTGGCAAAACAAAATTGAAAAACTGCTGACGCCGAACTCTCAAGTAAACGACGCCACGAGATATGGCAAGGCGTGCGAGAAGCCAGCTCTCGAAGGGTATGCACTTAACACTGGCAATGCAGTGTCGACAGTGGGCCTTGTTGTGAACCCTATAGTTCCGTGGCTCGGCTTTAGCCCAGATGGGATTGTTTTCAGGCACGGAAAGCCGGCCATGTTGCTGGAATATAAGAGTCCAACACGTGGCAAAACGGAAAGCATTACACAACTTGTAAAGCAAAAGAAACTGCCATACATTGTGTCCCAAGGCGAAAATTATACCTTGAGGCCTACACATTCCTACTACACACAAGTGCAATTGGGGCTGTTTCTTTTGCATTTGACGCATGTAGACCTTATTGTGTACAGTGAAGTGGAATCTTTAGTTATCCATGTGAAAAAATGCCTATCATTTATTGACAGCTTGATTCAGCGGCTGCAGTATGTGTATTTTACGCACTATTTGCCAGCACTTTTTAAGTATGTGCAGTAAGAAACCATCAAAAATAAACATGAAAGAATGTGTGCATTTTCATGGTCAATCACATAAGACTCAGAACAAACAATCCAGCTGTATTATTAAGCAAGAGAAGCATGCAAGTGGGAAGCTGCACTGACATAAGTTTATTTCCAATCAAAAAAGATGGAGGCGGCTGCAGCTAAAAGCTGCCTGAGCAAACGGCAGCTTGACAGGGGCCCGCAGCCCCCTCTACAAGACGGCAGTGAAAAAAGGTTGCAGCAACAAAACCCATTTCGAAAGAATACATAGGCACCAAAATGGATACAAGGAGTCAACACAAATCTCAACCAATGAAAAGGTTTAGATACCTCTTATAGTGTTGCCGTATTTCAGCTTTAGTTATTTTTAAAATGTCAGTGGTACTTTTGTAATTATTCAGGAGAGTGGGCAGGATGGACAGTTTTTCTCTGGAGTAGTTAGTCCAAGGGGTTATAACATCCCATTTTTCTTTGTGACGAGTACTGTATACGGGAATGGTCTCTTTTAGTGATAAGTTGTGTAAAAACATCCTATTTTCAAGTACTTCACGCTTGAAGGCTAGTGTTAGCTTAGAGATTTTTTTGGTAAATTGTTCTTTGAAAAAAAAAATGTGCGTATGGCTGTTATATGCGATTCATAAAGCAGCCTGACAAGCTTCTTCAGGAGGACAAAAAGGTTTTTTAAATTAGATTGAGTAGTGGTGCCCCAAACCAATAAACAGTAATTTAGATGCGAGTAAAAAAAAGCAAATTATAAAGAAGTTTGACACTGAATGGTAGATATGTTCTAAGGCGGGATAAAACTCCAACTTAATGAGTTACTTTGCCAGTGTAACTGTGATTATCCCAAAGCATATTAGAAAAAGTTAGTCCAAAAATTTTTTTTGATCAGTCGTTTCCAGTGGTTCACCGCCATACGTTAAATTTACTGGAACGTCGAACTGCTTTGATTTTGGCCTGAGTATAACAGCTTTTGTTTTATTAACATTTATTTTCAGCTGGTTTACTATTGACCATTTTCTCGGGTTTATAGGGAGCGAGTGTGCCACATTAACCAGTTGATTACAATATAGAGCTGTTATAAAAGTACTGGCGCCATCCGCACATAGGACATATTTTGGTTTAGTACAGATATTTGTAAGGTCGTTGTTAAAAATATCAACACAGTTTGCTGCATTGATTGCAGCACTGCTATTCAAACACTAGCAAGAGGAGCAAGCAGTTTTTTGCACACTCTTAGTGCTTTTCCGTGCCAACTTCCTGTGCATATAACGGCGCACGCCTTCAACATGTTCCTCCGATTTCCTACTTTTCTCCATGCATGTGCATATTAATGTGCCACGATATACAGTAGACTCCTGTTAATACGAACACTGTGAGACATTTGGGTGGTTTCATATAGGCCTCAATACAAAAAATATCCTCTTAAGACGAACTGCATTGTGTGCAGTTTGGTTAAGACAAACTTCCACAGAAATCGCAAATCACGGCAACCTCACTCAATGGCACTGGTGGAAGTGTTCATGGGGCACCACTAAGGGAAGCAAAAAAGTAAAATGCTTCTGCACAAAAAAGCACATCCACACAATATAGCTTCCGCACATTGTCATGCATAAGGTTGAGTAGGTGTGGGGAAGCCATCTTACATAAGCGCGCTTTCTTGGGGGAAGCTTTCTTGCCAGTGCAGGAAAGGGCAGGGCCCCTTTGTGCCTGTGCTTGTGTAGGAATATGACATGGCCAGATCTCGGCATTGCGCACATCACATGCCACGAGTTACTTCCCATAGTGCACTCACTCGATCCTTGACTTGGATCCTAAAAACTCAGCGGCCACACTTTCCACTTAGCGTCACAAGTTATCGCAGTGAAGAGGTGGCTAGATATCAGTGCCATGCCCATCACCTGCAGCATGGTGCGCCCACTAGTGACATAGGTAACGGCCACAATGTTAACCATTACCAAGATAAAAGAGACGCAGCACTGCTTTGCTGGGTACCTTCCACATGCTTGGAGCAAAATGGAAAGCAAGAATCAGAAGAAAATAAAACAAACAAGCACTGTGGGATACAGTAAAAAAAGATGGCAAAATAAAAATAAAACTAGACTATTACATTTCGAGGTAGGATAACGCAGACTTGGTTCATGCGCTCAATCTTCAGCTCACTTCAAACATATTGGAATAAATGCTCCATTTGTAATTATCCCCTCTCTGAAAGGCTATGTTACTCACAGTTCTCATGTAACATATATTTATAGTTCCCTAGCATGCTAACAAATCTTGTTTAGGGCACTTCTGTTAAGACAAATTTTCTGGTCCTTTCAGGTTTGTTTTAAAGGGAGTCTACTGTAATAGGCACAGTACTTGTGCTCACTTACACTTATATTTGAAGAAAATTCCACATATTTATGGTTCTGAGGTGAGCAACTGGCTGGAATCGTTGAGCCATAGCCTCACATACACATGACTGCCTGTATGCTCACGTGAATCTTTTGTCTGCAAGCACAGGTGCAGACAGATTAACGATTCCAGCTATTATTATCATTATGTCGTCAACGACAGCCAGCGTCTCCCAGGGCAATGGGCCCTTCAGTATTCTAAAGAGCTTCAACCGCTGAATTGCTCTTTCAACATGGACACGTGCTCGTGCAACCTGCAGGGTTTTGGCAGCATCCTCAGGGGAAAACTGTGCTTGCTTACGCAGAAATGGAGGCTGCACAACACCGATCCCCAAAGCAGCACATCTACTGTCAATATTAAAGCCCTTGTCTACCATGATGTCATCCTTAAAAGGCTCTAGTCTGCCCAAGATATCTGAATCATCCACACACGCTTTATCAGAGGCACGACCTCCAAAACAATCACTCAAAAATGTGATGAGTGCACCTGGAGATACGCCAATCAAAACTTTAACTGTGTGTACCCCTCTATAGTGGGAATAAGTCAGAATGCGGCAAGATGCACAGTGAGATTTTTCAACCTCTACTTCTGTGCAGTCAAGCACAATTCTGACATCCCTGTACGCTACAAAGCACTGAGGCTCATTCTGTTGCACTTCTGCCTTGCTCGGCCATGGAATAGCTGCTTCCAGGACAGCTGCCAAGGGGCGTATTGTGCCATAAAAATACCGGTGTACTGTAGCCTCAGATACTGAAAATAATGCCGCTAAGCACCTAAAAGACAGAAGTGTCTTAAGGCGAACAAGCACAATTGTAACTCGCTCTAATGCACTTCTTTCTGCATTCAGTTCATCAAATTCGGCCACAACATCAGCAATAGGCCTGAGAAGATTCATATCTTCTACACCTGTGAAGGCTTTAACACAAGCGTCACTGTGAAAAAGATCAATTAGAGTTCTGCTAGCAGGGGGTGCTGTATCTGTATTAACCTGAACCGCCTTGTGAGAAGCAGCAGTCTGGCTCTCGTTGAACTGCAGGAGGGTCTCGACAGCAGCGCTTTCCAGGTTTTCAAAATCTCTTGCGTGGGCACTAAGGAGGACAAGAGCCTCAGCGGCATCATCTTTCCTTGTATGTTAAGTGACGTTTCCGCTGCTTTAGTATTCCGATGGTTCCTGATAATACAGACAGATAATGGAATGACAAGTTGCACGGAAAAAGGCAATAGAAACAACTTTTCTTTTTGGCTGCACGCAATAACTAATACATATTTCGAATGGAAAATTACACGCTACAAATGTTTCTGAATAACTGTTTCTGAATCTTGTATTACGGCATATTGAAAAAGTTTGCACGGAGACACGAGGACAAGCCGAGAAAAAAGGTTGAGCGCTAACTCGCAACTAAAGTTTATTCAAACGCATGCATGAGTAAACAGAAAAATCGAAACAAAACAAGGCTGTCATCATAAACATCACGTGTTAGCCCGTGTGAGTTGGCCAAGAACCGAAACTCTCTATCACAGAAGCAGACAGAAGCCTTTCATACAAGTATTGGCGGAGATGTGTGCGTCAGTCAGACTTCCGTCCGCTTCTTTAACAGGGAATTTCGCTTCTTGGCCAACTCACACAGGGTAACACGTGATGTTCACAATGACTGCCTTGTTTTGTTTTGGTTTTCCTATTTATTTATGCATGTGTTTAAATAAACATCGGTTGCGAGTTACCGCTCGTCCTTGTTTTCCTTGGCTTGCCCTCATGTCTCTGCACAATCTTTTTCAATATGCATTTCAACCAACTAGCCAAACTCTCTGCTCCTTGTAAACAGCTCATGCTAAAGTGAGTTATGCATTTCAGAATGCAATAGTGTTTTAGCCACTCTTGACTTCGCTTGGGTATCGAAATGGTTTGCCTTATGTGCTCAGTTGTGAAGCACGCCATATGAAGCTTTGTAAACTTTGCTACATGAAGTTGAGCTCAAACTTACACAGGCTGGGCTTGCACTTTCTGAATTACCCTGCGGTGATGAGCAAGGAATCCTTGGTACGACATTATGCGGGTTGAGAGTAGGGAGTCCTGAAAAAGAGCGTGAAAATGTCACACTCATTCAGTGCAGTTTATTTGCCTGCAAATAAAGACAATGGCTATAGCTTGTTTAATTCACATCACGAGTGAAATTAGTGGCTAACAACTGATTCACCATTAAGAAAAGAGTGTTGCCCACTTTGCAGAAAATGAGAATGTACAAAACCAAGAACCTCCAGGAAACAAAATTTAGAAGGGTGTTTTCATGAACTTAGTGTATAAGAAGCATCATATCCCACGGGTGCTAAGAATAAAATTTGAGTAAAAACCACTCTAACCTAGCAGGCCAGGCAAGAAACTGCGTCGCACACAAAAATTTGAGAACACTACTGTTATTTTCACGCACCATAATAAATTCAAGGCAAGTTAAAGGGAGCCTTTAAAGTGCATAACAAGTGACACGTGCACTAGCACTCCCTCAGTAAACCTAACATGCGATGAAATTGATTTTCTTGATGCCACTTGATATTGCCTTAACTTTTGTTTGGTATTAATGTGCAAAGCTTTGCTTTAGGCTGTTGTACGTGTGTGTGTTCACATGCCCGATTAGAATGTCTGATGAAGCTGCATCATTTCCTTTTTTGCCTGTTTTCTTTGTATTTTGACCTCTTTTTATTTATAATTGCAGTTTTTCAAATAAACGTACAGTTGCGAGTGAGCGCTTGTATCGTGCTGTTACCTTCTTCTATGTCTTCGTCTTTAAGCGCTCGTCTAATATGAACATGTACCAACTGCCCAATTCCTCACGTTAAAACATGTTACCATTTCACTTCATGACCATTTCAACACAATTTGTCAATTGATATTTTGTAAAATGTGGCCTACTTGCTGCTCTTGCTGATGCCCGGAAGGCTCTCTCAGCCGATGCCTGGCTCCTGGCTGGATCATTGCTTTCAAGGCTCCGCACAGGTAGACACCGTGATGGTGCTGCTGTTTTCTTCAATTGTCGCCGGGCTGGTCACCACATTTCTGGTACTTTGAGATATGAGATCACGGTCTTAGTAACATATTTCCCACGGTGTCATTTGGAGGCACACATTCTGTATGCAACCAAGATGGGCAGATAACTACAACCGCTACTGAAATCAAGGGCACAAAATAGTAAAAGCTTATAAAAGGGAAAGTAAGAAAATTAATAAAAAGATTTTTTCAATTTCAAATGTACCATAAATCTGTACTCAGTTCGAAGGAGTGTATGGGTAGACTTTTAATACCTTTTAAGGACTTCTACTGAAAAGTTACAATTGTATCATAGAAAGTTCCCATGAAAGCACACACAGCGACACTTTTTGATCTTCACAGCTCTATTTAAAAAATGATAGCAATGACAAAATGAACCCTGCCATCACTAAGTGCATATTGGGCTCAGCAAAGACTGGATAACAGTCACAGTTATGCAACTAGGTAGCCAATACTTAACTAACTGCTTATTTTTATCCTCCCTAAGTATTTTCAATGATTTTAACCTTTATTAAATATATTATCCTCTATTATTTTTAACTTTGATAACAGTTTGTGAGTATAATAATCCATCTTACAGAACCTGTTTAGGTCTCAAAACATTCACATGCACCCAGTTGCGGTGCATGCTGAACAACGCAGCAGAAAGAGTGACAAAATATCAGGGAATTGATTGAAAAATGTTCAAGAAGCATTGCACATAGGAAAGTTCTGCAGACTGGATTAGTTTCGAATCAATAGTTTTCAAGATTGTGATTGCAATGTGCGCCATAAGTGAATAATTATAACAATAATTAACAAAATAACTCGCACTCTGAATTCTGCACAAAGCTGTAAGAATGACAAATCATACAGGGAAATGCGTACGTAATAATACCAGCACATCATCCGAACTAAATATTCTCACCACTACACGCATTTCAACTGCTATATATATATATATATATATATATATATATATATATATATATATATATATATATATATATATATATATATATTTCACTTGAAAGCACCAGCTCAGCCTGCGAGCGCCTCCACAACCATCGAGTAGCGGCCTCTAGAAATTCTGATTTGACCTAATAACTCTGCAAGGAAGTGCTGCAATAAAAGCATTTCCTCCCGGCTCCATAGCTTAGATGTTCAAACGCAAAGCACAAGTTAGCTCACAGCTGCTGCACTTCGATACAACGGAAGGGCAGAAAACGATGGCGCCTAGCATAAATGTTTTAGTGCGTGTTAAAAAAAAATGAAGTGATCAAAATTTATCCACCAAGGCATGTTTGGAGGCATTATGTTTTTCTGGCAGGTAAAAGACCAGTAATCCAAGCAATTTCTACGCGTGCATACTAACGGCGACTGTGAGGCGGTCTGGCGGTTCGTCACAGCTGACAGCTAGCAGTGATGTTGATCAGACATAAAAGAGCGCTATCGAACACGACATAAGGTGCCCCGCAAAAGAAAATGTTCTCCAGCTGAAACGCCGCTCAACACATAAGTGGTCACGGTGTGCGCCCCTCGTTCAGACACAACATAATGCAAGTAGAAAATGCTCACTTACCAGTTGTACCCCAGAAGAAATCTTCGGGAAAAAAGTGAGCGCTGCCCACCTTCATAGTTTTCGTGACAGGCTTGCCAATTCGCAGTTTGACTGTCCACTCCTTTTTCATTCGTTCGTCGCAAGGAAACGAATGAAGGCTTACCTCGCCTTTGACTGCACGGTGTGTGCACTGAGGCACACAGCTCATTTTGTTGGTCTTGTACGTCTTGCCCATTTCAGGAAACACGTTTCCCGCGAAAACAGTGTCACTGCGAAAGGGAACCTATGCCTCAGCTGTGTAGATAACTGCAGCCCTTGAAATACCGCTGTAAAAAGCGACCGAAATCAAATACAAAACAAAGGCTCCAGCGCACCACGCTAACTGAACACGGGCGACGCGGGTACGAAACGCGAGTATCCCCTCGTTGAGGCTTACGACGGCTGCCGCATGGCGCCGCCACCATCTGTGAAAGTTGCGAATTGGCTCGGCGGTGGGCGATACATTGTGGACATTTCCATCAAAACGGCTTTGGTTGGTCGGTTTTGGAGGTGTTGAGTGCCACGTGTTGCGACAGTATCGGGCGACATGACCAATACCGTGGCAGGTGAAACATATCGGCTGGTCTTCCGCAGTTCTCCACTCAGTGGGGTTGCGGGAAAGCTCCTCGAAGAAAGAAGGGGGTTTCGGTTCGCCAGAATTGATCTCATTCACTAGTCTTCTCGAAGTCATGACTCAAAATTTCTCGGTGGGAAGAACCACTGATCTCGGAGACCAACACAATTGTCACGGTACAATTTGATTTTAACACAAATATCTCTTATACTTTGTCATTAATGCATATAATACATCAAAGCGACCCAAGCACAGACCCCTGTGGGAGGTCATAGTCTACTGAAAGTCGTTCTGACGAGTACCTTTTCCAAACTACATATTGCTGCCAGTTTCTTAGGTTGGCCGACAACCAGGTTATCAATTGTGTGTTTTTAAGGACTTCATTTTGTTCATAAAAGAACTTTTTCTCGGAAACATTCCTGATGCTTTGCAGAAATCCATCAAAACTTGCGTCATTTGGGACCGTTATTAATCACTACTGTGAAATCATGAACAGATTCAGTTAGCTTGGTAGATGTATAAGTTTATTAAACTTTTGTCGATATCGTACTAATCTATTTACATGACGGATGATTACTGTGTTTACTTTCAGATTGGAAGATTGGAAATAGAGCAGTATACGAAGGGACACAGCTAACCTATATTACCTAGCACGAAGTGGCTCTTAGTCTACATTTTCCCTAAATATTTCTGGTTCTCGACATTCGTGATAGGAGAACTGAATTCTTCCGCGCATGTGGTTAACACGGTCGCCGTAAAGTAATAATTGGTGGGAAATTCGTCAGAAACGGAAGCGATTTGTCCTGATTCACGTGAAAGAACTTAACAATACCAAGTTCTACACTATTATACAGTCTAGCTCAACATAAGACCTACTCCAACTGATTTTGGGAGATCGTTTCTTGCTACGCTTGCGAATGTACTCCAATCGAGTAAATTTAGTGATGCCTCAGAATCGCCGGATCTTTACCACACTCAAATCGGTGTGTAGAGAATAAGAAAACAATTCTGTGAACAGAATATGAAGACTGGTTGACCACTGTGCTGCGAAGCACAATTACAATATTAAGACTGCCGATGTGAAGGCAACCGTTCTCTCATCATGACCATGGAGCCTATGCATTATAGAGCTATTTCCGGCCGCTTTTGAATAATGAGCTCCGGTCTAGAAGACCACTTTTCAAGCGACATTCGTAGCTTCTAAGTCGTTAAATGTAGCCAATTGTTTATTCAAGTCACCGAAATAGTCACCTGTCAATAAATGGAAAAGTTTATCGCTAAACATATACAAGCAAGTCGCTAAATCTAGCCACAAGATAACTTAAATAGAAACACTGATTACAGACTGTTAAATTATAACCACACATAGGCGATTCTGTGTTTTCATAGATGGTTAGGTTTGACTACTGAAACAGACACGGGATGATGCAAGCAGCAGAATATGAAACTTTTTTTGGACCGCCCGGCGACAGGCCCCTTCAGAAATTCCGTAGTGCAAGGCGCGATGGAAACACGGCTCGCACCGCGAAGAACCGTACTCTGCTTAGCGCTGCCTGCCCAGCGCCATCTGCAAGGCCCGAAAGACAATCCTAGCTGAAAAGCAGAGAATACGTTGTCAAAATATCAAAAAAAACATACTTGCGGGGGTGCTATTCTGAAAGACTACTTAGCGTTTGGTCTTTTTTTTTAGTGTGCAACTGACAGGCACCGCTTTAGAAAGTGGGTGGGGGGGAGGGAAATAGCATACTTTGCCCCCACCGCTTCTGACACTGAAAGGGGGCAGGCGATCTCCGTGTCCCCCCTCCCATTAGATACGCCTATCACTATTATGGCGTTACCCAAACGCTTCATGCTGTTCCAGGTGTTGTTAGAGGTATTTATGAAACGCACCGTCATGCATGCGCATGTGTACATTGTATCGCAATGAGCTGTCTCAAGCGCACTGAATGTTTAAGTTAAGAGAACTGCTCTGACTGGGCGATCGAGGCCAGACCATTGTGTACGTACAAAACGTATTTCTCAAATAAACTAAAAGAGTATGTTGTGCGCATGCTTTCGGTAACTTCTGCTTGCAGCAATGCCGAGTGTCTCTTCGAAGTAGCACTGCCATTCAATTGGCAAGCAGCCCTAGGCACTTCCATCATATGCCTTCATGCAGCTGTGATTCAAGATATTAATTTTGTGCCGCAACATATGGCGAATTTATGTAATTCATCAGTACATGAGATGCATTCTTTCCCGATGCGCAATTGCAAAAATCGGTAGTTTGGTTTTCAAGTTACCTTATATTGTGCACCCTAGATACTACAGAGCCTTAGATACTACAGTGGGCAATAATGGTATGGCTGTCCAGAAGTTTGGTTCTCAGCTGATAAATATTGCGGGCGCAAAGCATTATGGAACAAAATGTTGTGAATTTTTTTTTGTGGTGATGTGGTTTGCTCACAGTTCTCAAGAGCATTGCTCCCTTATTTTAGATTACCGTTGCGAAAACAAAAGAAATTTAAGAATATTTAGTTCCATTTCATGATTGTTAGGCAGAGTAACCTGCCGCACTCTGTTCCAGGTAATATTAAAACGAATTATAAATTTGCATAGTCAAATATACTAAAAATGCACAACCTAACCAAACAGAGACATAGCTTTTCTTTCGCCTACCTTTCAATGACTATGCATGCACATTTTCGTTGCCTCATTCTTTGGCATCGAATAAAATATCATAGATCTGATGCTCATTCAACGCGTAGTTTCCTATCCAATCAGATTTGTCTGCCCTCTTTCATATTTTTGTAATACCCATCCCAATTCGTATGCCTCCCTCCAGCCGAATTACATAATCTAATGAAGCAAAATGTAATGAGCAAACATATACATGCGCAAAAGGCATTTCAGTTGGCATAGAACTTAGAATTTGTTGTCGATGGAACACGCAGTGTGATAAGGGCGACGAGCCCAAATTTGTCTTTTACCTGCATGCAGCGTGCCAGACAGCATTGAACACCTCTGTCCAGTAAGCGGTCTAAGTGACAAGATGCTTAACCAGCTCTGTGTCAACTGTGCTGCTCGAGTTAGAGCGGGCGAGCTATGCTGCCACGTAGTTCCGATGCTCGCCGCTATGTTCATGTGCGCAAACCTTTTCTTCTGCTCTTTTCCAATCCGAAAAGCCGTGCGTGGTGAAAGCACTGGGGTTGCTTGAAATCTAAAGTAGTTTGCACATAAAACAGTAAAGGGAACCTTTGGACTCCGAGTACATTAACCAGTGTCGCTCGTACGCATCCCCATTTACAGCCTTTCGCACGAAAAGATGAGGTGACATATAGCGTTTCTGAGTTTTTTATTGCCTTTGGGAAGACGAAAAATTTTCTGCCCAATATTGAAAATACAAGGGCCCTTTCTTAAGGCATACACTCCAAACGTTGACAGTAATAACGTCCGGCCACTTAGCAGGGTCACTTCGGAGAATCTCGCAACGTACCTCTTGCTGCGGGGGTGTCTGTACTTCTCTGTTGCCGCAGAAAGAAGCCGTCTCAGGAGGCTCATCGGAGAGGTTTGGCACCTGTTGCTCAGCAGTAGTAGAAATCGGGCGTGGCGGACCGGACACCTGGAGCTCTATGGCAGGGGCCCGGCCGGGTAGCATAGGTGTCGCTGACTATGGAACAGGACAGGGCTCGGTTAGCGTCGGTCGCTCAGAAATAGGGACTTTTGAGGTTGGCACCGTTTCCACACCATTCAAAGAACCAAGATGAGTCGAACCTTGCTTCTTGCCAGGAAACCGTGGTGATGGAATTTGCAAGTCCTCCACAGAAGCGCAGTTGGTACTATTGGTAGTTTGACACGGACTCTGGGTAGAGGGATTATACTGCTCTTCGGAAGCTGCATTCAGTAAATTCTTTGTCATCCTTGGTAGTTTCTTTTTACGCTCTTCTCTTTCTAACCTCCTTCACCTGTGGGAAGTACGTCGAGGCCTTGTTAGGAGATGGAAGCACGAAAAATGTAATCGTAAACTGAAACTACGTATAGAGGAACTCACGGCCACCGCTGAAGTTTATGCTGGAGAGCTCACACGTCACTGCTGGTGACAACTAATACAACAACTTGCAGGGCAATATCAGCACTGCCAAAACATGGTCGCTGCTACGCCACCTTCTTGAACCCACACAAAACAAGGCAGTCAACAAGCAAATAATCCAACGTTTCCTCCACAAACATAAGGGTTCTGATGGCGAAATCCTGGAGGAGCTGCGGGCGCGGTATATAGGCGATTTCGAACACGCGCAAGGGCAACCTCCAACGTACAGCGGGATTGACAATTACGACCTCCACAGGCCGATCAATATCACTGAGGTGCAACAAGCACTCCATGCACTCACACGAAACCCCCCCCCCCCCCTAGGCGAAGACAAAATGAATAACAAGCTCCTGCGCAATCTGGATGATGGCACCATTCAATCTCTTACTGACCTCTTTAATCATCTTTGGGAAGAGGGTACGCTACCAGCAGACTGGAAGCACGCGGACATCATACTCATTCCTAAGCCAGGCAAACTCTCCAGCTTAGAAAATATGAGACCGATATCACTGACTTCATGCCTAGGATAGCTTGTGGAACGTGTCATTCTGAACCGACTTCAACCTTACCTAGGATCCAGCGCTCTCTTTCTCGAAACAATGTTCGGATTCCGGCCCCACTTTTTACCACGACATCCTTCTTCAGCTAAAGGAACAAGTCCTTGAACAGATCTCACCACCCAACACTGGAGCGATCCTAGCACTCGATCTCAAAGGCGCTTTCCACAATGTTGCTCACCATGCCATCCTTACAAGCCTAAGTCTCACGAACTGTAATCGTAAAAGTTACAATTACATACGCGCCTTTCTAAGCAACCGCACGGCCACAATAGGCATTGGCTCACTCATAACTCTGACGTTATCTACCCGCAACAAAGGAACCCCACAAGGTGCTGTTCTGTCACCCACCCTTTTCAACATTGCTATGATGAAATTACAGGAAAAACTCAACGCAATACAAGGAATTAGGCATGCAATATACGCCGATGACATCACTATCTGGACCACCACTGGTTCCGAAGGAGAGAAACAGGACGCCCTTCAGCAAGCGACCGACGTCGTCCAGCAATATGCAAAAACAAGTGTTCTCCGGTGCTCCCCCAAGAAGTCGAAACTATTGGTCGTTCGACAGAAATCACGAAGAAAACACAATGAAATGCCCCATATCACACTTGCTCTCGAAGGTAAAGAAATACACACAGTAAACCGCGTCCACATTCTCGGCCTCCACATACAACAGGATGGCGGAGGCAAATACACGATCCAACGTCTCAAACAAACCACCTACCAAGTCATGCGAATGGTCAGCCGCATTGCCAGGCTGCGCCGCACTTATCCCTATCTCCCAGAGAGATAGATCAATTAGACCTACTTCTTCGGAAAGCATACAAGCAAGCGCTCGGTCTACCACCGGGAACAGCGACAATAAAGCTTGAAGCCCTAGGAGTCCATAATACAATAAGATAAATTATAGACGTCCACCTCACAAGCCAACAAGAACGCCTAGCCCTAACGCCACAACAGCAGGAAGAAGAGTCCTAGCGCCTAGGCTACCTCAAACACGCCAAAGGCCACGAATAATCAATCAATCTGGCCCCCAACTTCCGGAAGAACATCAAGGTAGCCCCTATTCCCAGAAACATGCACCCGAGACACCATGCCGGTAGTCGCCAAGCTCGCACAAAGACTTTAGAGGCAAAATATGGTAGTCTCTCCACCAAACTATACACAGATGCCGCGCAGTACCCCCAAAAAGAAGCCATGGCGGCCAGCGTTGTCGACCATAACCTTCAAGAGGTGGTCTCGATGACGGTCCGCACTGCCAGCGCCATCGTAGCGGAGGCGACAGCCACCGCCTTGGCCATCCCCTCTAGTCTGACCAACGAGTACGTCACAATTATTACTGACTCCCAGGCAGCTTACCGTAGCTACGCTGAAGGCAGAATATATTCGATCGCCCACCGACTCCTCAAACAAGCCTCCCAATTCCCGGACGTTGAATTAATATGGACTTCAGGACACGAGTCCCTCGATGGAAATCAGCGTGCGCCCGCTGCAGCCCGAGCTCATGCCTTCCGGGCGCCACAAGAGCGGGATACGGCCGCATCTATGGAGCCCGTACCTTTACAATATAACGCCATACTACAACACCACAGATTGAACAGACGACAATACCCACCTCCACACAAGACCCTCTCACGTGAAGACGCCGCAACATAGCGACAATTAAGAATCAATTCATACCCCTATTTAGGCAGACTACAAGCAATACACCCTACGCGATACTCATACAAATGTCCCCTTTGTAACGACTACGCCTTTCTATATCACACCACATGTGCGTGCCCCAAAGCCAAGGCAGCCTCGCAAATACCCAACCCCACACCGAGCAATGGGAGGGCGTGCTGACTAGTTCGAACCTTCGTAACCAGCCACAAGTGGTGCGGCGGGCCCGGGAGACAGCAAGAGCCGCAAGAGCCCTGCACTAAGGGCGCCTCCCGCACAAGCAGAGACACCTGCTTGTCCCTTCTTTTTTTTATTGAATGTTTTTCCTCCTCCTCCTCCTTTTATCTTCGCCTTTCGTGTAGACGCACCAGTTTGATGCTTCCGACAGAGCATTTTCACATGAATGGATGCTAATTGTTCACCGGGCACTTCGTCAGTCCGACGCGACCGCAAGTGTCCAACGGTGGCCGTCCCGATGACTGGCGCACGCTGCCTGTTTGGTCCGTGGCTGGCCGAGAGTGGTGCGGCCCCCGGGAGTTCATCAGCGGGCGGGCTTACGCAAGCTTAACCGGCGGCTCAGGGCTGAATCACAGCCCACGATCAACTTGCTTTTTTTTACAGACGCGCGGCGCGTCTGTCTGTTACTAGCGCCAAAGCAGGCGTTTACATAAGCATAGAGTTCCTTGTACAATTTCCCTCCTTCTTCGCACAAACTCACTCCTTGTCCCGTTCCGTTCTCGTCTTCCTATTGGCTAGGAGCAATTTTCTGTTCTGGGAGGTCCTCGATTTTTTTTTTCGCCCCGTCGACTCCGAGCACGAGAAGAAAGGGGAGAGGGCGACTCCTAGCGCGGGCGAAGTTACGCAGCGTCCGTCGCCTCTGATTCATCTTTTTCTACTTTGTGGAAAGTTCGGCGGTCAGTCTGACCTACTTTTTCCGTCGAGCGCGAACGAGGGTGCGTAGCCACTAGGCAGGAATGGGCCCTGGAGACAGGCCTTTGTGTCCAGCTCTCCAACTTCCCCCTTCATTCTTCCACAACACTAGCCCGAACAGTGAACATTCCATGCCCCACGACCGGCGGACAAAAGCACGTGTGACGTTTTCTTTCGTTTCCTGCCTAGACTCTGCCATCAGACTCATGATTATCCGCTATCGGACTCATGCTCCCCCGCGCAAATTACCATCACGGTAAAGAAAAGTCGAATCGGAGGCACTGTTGGGTACTGCAGCACATCCATTTTATGAGAAGGACAGCGGCGGAAGTATTTGAGAGGTGGAGGGTGGCGTGGTGGTGACGAGGTGCAAGGGAGATTTAGGTCCTTATACCACATTACATGTTTTAGGTATTTCCCCCTTGCCCCTCCTCTTCAGACAGCACTGGACAGACGGACTGACAGGAAACCACGAAAACTCTTCCAAGCAAACGCAGCTCGCTTCGTAAGAAAGAAGGCCCCGCCGGGGTGGCGGGGGATTCCTGTTTTTGCAGCTTGACAAGCTCTCACCAAATGATCAGGTTAAGCGCATGCTGTTACATTAGGCGGGGGGCGCCGTCTGCTCGTTCTGGCTTTCTCGCTTCATATATGTCGCTTGAAGTTCCGTTGCCCATGGTTCCATATACGAAGCAGGTTAGAATAAATGGGCCCCCTTCTCCCACTTTCCAAGGCGAGGCCCTGGGCGGCCGCCCCCTTAGCCCACCCCTTAATCCTGCGCTTCACTCGCCTCCTCTACTCCTTGCGTACGTGCAGCTGTTATGGGAAGACCGAAGGAAATCCGGACGTCCGAAGAAGAAACGGCTTACCAGAAAGAGCGCCGTACTGCCAAGCGAAAAGCCATGCGTCGCTGCCGAGCTGATCCGGAACATCGCGCCGAAGCTGTGGCTCAGAAGAGGCGATGCCGAGCCGAGGAAACCGAGTTTCAGTCCAGGTAACGCGAGAGTTGGCACCTGAACGGTCGACGTCGCCGAGAAAGCGATCCCGGCATGTGACTTCTCGAAAACTTCTACCGTCACGCCCGCCGAAACAAAAACTTGAATGAATGAATGTTTGATGTTTTGTGGCGCAAGGGCCAAGTATGGCCAAAGAGCGCCATGTCCGTGTTAATGGGCTTGCAGTGAAATCATGAGTTCGATGAAGTTGGTGTGACGTGGCTGTAGATGGGCCTTAAAAACGGTCGCGCTAAAGTGCGCAAAATCTGTATAATAAGATTATGGCGATGACTTATGATGTGTACTATGAACATTAAGATGCATTTAAATAGAATGATACGATGCGTAAAAATATCTAAGGTTATAAGATATGCTCGAGCACTACTGCCTCCTTAGAGCCCTTGAAAAAACAAGGGCCTGGAGGCATGTGCTAGGCAAAACTGTTATCGCAGCGGCATCCTCTGGAGCGAGGATGCTCTACGAATTTCTTGGGCATATAACGTGTAGTACGACGTCATTTAAGAAGCACAGGACTGTCTTGGTGTCAAAAAGCGGTTCCTTACCAAGAAACTTAACCGGGTGTAGAGGGATGTGATGTTTGTAAGCAAGCGGAAAATGTTTCTTTCTCTCCGTTTCGGCTTCCCGACACTCCAGGAGCACGTGGAGGACAGTAAGCATCTCACCGCATCTACCACAGATTGGAGGTTCACTTCCAGTAAGCAGATAATTATGGGTGCCAAATGTGTGTCCTATTCTGAGGCGACAGAATAGGACATCTGTTCTCTGAGATTTTGTTGGGGTGGGCGAAAAACCTAACTGCGGCTTTATAACGTGCAGTTTATTATTTATCTCTGCGTCCCACATGCGTTGCCAGTGGTTTCGCAGTTTCTTTCATATGTAAGGTTTCAGATCTGTGAGAGGCACCAAATCAGTATTATTAACAGCAGGGAGTGCAATTGACGTAGCCATCTGGTCTGCCAAGACGTTACCTTCGATTCCCCTGAGGCCGGGTACCCAGCATATGATGATTTGCTGGTTAGATAGATAAGCTTTGCACATGTCGGAATAGACCTCAGTAAGTACAGGATTTTTATGTTTGTAGGGTGACATTAAGGCCTTCACCACACTTAGGGAGTCTGTATATATTACGGCTTTTTGGAGTTTTGCTTTCTTTATATGCTTTACAGCCGACCATGTAGCGTAGGCCTCTGCCGTAAAGATACTTGTTTGTGGATGTAGTACATCGCATTCCGAAAAAGAAGGACCGACGGCTGCATAGGATACTCCGGCATGTGACTTGGAAGCGTCTGTGTAGAACTCTGTGCACGAGTGTTTGTACTGAAGTTCTAGGAAATGCATTCGAATTTCTACATCTGGAGCATGCTTTGAAACTTTTAGAAAGGATACGTCACATTCTGTGACCTGCCAGTCCCAAGGAGGTAATAGCTTGGTTGGGCGCATTAAGCGGTGCTCCAGGAGTGGGACATGCATTTCATCGCTAAGCTCCTTCACACGCAGCGAGAAAGGCTGTCTTATAGACGGACGGTTGCGGAAAAGTGTAGCATACGTCATATCGGTAATGGTATTAAGACATGGGTGTTCAGGAATGGAATGCACTTTAAGGAAATAAGTAAAGCTGACGTATGATCTCTGTAAGTGGAGCGGCCACTCATTCGATTCGGCATATAGGCTTTCGATCGGGCTTGTTCTGAAAGCACCAGTGGCTAGGCGGATACCTAGATGATGGACAGGATCCAGCATCCTTAGCGCGCTCGAGGCGGCAGAGTTATACACCACGGCCCCATAATCCAATCGTGACCGTATTAGGCTCTTGTAGAGATTCATTAGACACTTTCTGTCACTACCCCACGGAGTCTTGCATAGAAGTTTTATTATGTTCATTGTTTTTAGACATTTTTCTTTGAGATATTTGATGTGTGGAATGAAAGTGAGTCTATCGTCAAGTATAATACCTAGGAATTTGTGCTCTTTGTTGATAGGAATTTGTTGTCCACACAGTTCTAAGCAAGGATCCGGGACCAGGCCTCTCTTTCGTTTAAAAAGTACACAAGAACATTTGTGAGGATTGATTTTAAATCCGTTTTTCTCTGCCCATTTTGATACTTTGTTTAAACCATGCTGTACCTGTCTCTCGCACACTGCGAGGTTACAGGTTTTAAAAGCTATTTGAATGTCGTCCACATAGATAGAGTAAAAAATGGCCGGAGGTAATGAAGCACGGAGCGTGTTCATCTTCACTATAAAGAGCGTGCAGCTAAGGACGCCTCCCTGGGGTACACCAGTTTCTTGTGTAAAAGGACGTGACAGTACATTGCCGACTTTTACACGGAATGTGCGATTGACAAATAGCTTTCTATGAGGTTTAGGATATTACCATGAAGGCCCATTTCTGACAGGTCTCTTAAGATTCCGTATCGCCACGTTGTGTCGTATGCCTTCTCCATATCGAGGAATACGGATAGGAAAAACTGTTTGTGTACAAATGCGTCACGGATGTTTGCTTCTATACGTACAAGGTGATCAGTTGTGGAGCGCCCTTCCCTGAAGCCACACTGATAAGGATCAAGTATTTTGTTCTGTTCAAGGAAATGGATGAGGCGCCGATTTATTATTTTTTCAAATACCTTACAAATGCAACTTGTGAGGGCTATCGGGCGGTAGCTTGCCACTGAGGAAGGATCTTTGCCTTGTTTTAAAACAGGGACCACAATGGCTTCTTTCCATGCAGTCGGAAGGTACCCTGCGTCCCAGATAGTGTTGAAAAGTGTAAGTAGTGTAACTTGCGTGTCATTGTGTAAGTTTTTCAGCATTTCATACATGATTCTGTCAGATCCCGGTGCAGAGCTCTTGCATGCGCTCAAGGCAGCTCTGAACTCTGCAATACTAAAAGGACAGTTGTATGGTTGATTTTGACGACATTTTCTGTTGAAAGGCTTACGTTCTTCTATTTGTTTGTATTTGAGGAAGGATTGTGAATAATTTGATGAACTTGACACGTTCTAAAAATACTCCCCAAGTGAGTCTGCCTGGTCTTGTAGTGTATCGCCCTGTGTGTTTACCAGGGGGAGTGAATGTGTTTGCCGCTCTTTAATCCTATTAACTCTGTTCGAGGCTTTGGCCTCATCCCTAAACGAGTTAATACTCGATAAAAACTTGTGCCAGCTTTCTCTTCTGGCCTGTCGGCGGGTTCGCCTGCCTTGGGACTTTATTTTTTTAAAGTTGATAAGATTCTGTGCAGTGGGAGAAGCGCGTAGCAACGCCCACGCCTTGTTCTGATTCTTACGGGCGATCCTACATTCGCTGTTCCACCACGGTACACGTCGTTTGCATGCCACACCACTCACTTCGGATATGCATTTTGATGCGGCATCTATTATGAATGATGTTAGATACTCTACAGCAGCATCAATTTCTAGAGAAGACATGTCGGCCCATGAGATGTTAGTGAGAGTTCGAAATTTCTCCCAGTCTGCTGTGTCTATCTTCCACCTAGGAGCTTGCGGAGGATATTTGTTTTCTTTAGATGTTCTTATCAGCATGGGAAAGTGGTCGTTCCCGTAAGGATTCTTCGTAACTTCACATTCAAGTTCGAGCAGTATAGACGGGGAAACTATACTAAGATCTATTGAAGAAAATGTTCTGTTTGCTAGAGAGTAATATGTGGGTTCCTTTTTATTCAGCAAGCACGCACCGGAAGAAAAGAGGAACTGTTCAACAAGACGACCTCGCGCGTCTGTACGAGAGTCACCCCACAGGGAGCTGTGGGCATTGAAATCGCCAAGAACAACATAAGGTTCTGGCAATTCGTCTATAAATGACTCAAATTCATGCTTGTTTAATTTGAAGTGTGGGGGTACATAAAGCGAGCAAATGGTGACGAGTTTATTTAAAAGAACAGCTCGAACCGCCACTGCTTCAAGGGGTGTTCGTAGCTGTAAACGTTGACAGGCTACGCTTTTTTCAATTACAATTGCAACACCGCCCGATGATGCGACAGCATCATCGCGATCTTTCCGAAAAGTAAGATATTGTCGAAGAAAGTTTGTGTATTTTGATTTTAAGTGTGTTTCCTGTAAACACAGCACTTTTGGATTGTGTGTATGGATGAGTTCTTGCACATCATCAAGATTCCTAAGAAGACCTCTGACATTCCATTGAATGATTTGTGTATCCATATTTAAAGAAATATAGGAGCTGTGTTTACGGAAACGGAAGGGATGCCTTACATTACAGAGCCCTTTCGAGGCCCTGTAATAGGTGTTTTGTTCTTTCTGAAGCGTTCGAGCGAGTCTCGACGCTCCTTAGGCGTTTGGTGCGCCTTGGGGACAGGTGTAGTGTCCATTGCCTCCTGTGAGACGCCGGACAGGCGCTCTTGCGAGCGAGAGGTTTTCAGAGGGAGTCCCGCCTTGGAGTGCAAGACCCCTGCGCCCACCAGCCCGGAGGTCGATGGGGCTCCCTTAGGGATTTGGCTGCGCTGGCCGTTGCCAGCGCTGGAGGGGGCCTCGGAAGTTGGGGCAGCCTCGGCTGCGCCCACCTTTGGGGTCGATGGCTCCGTCTGCTCGGTTGGTGGAGCAGCGCTAGCTGCAACCACCGTGGGGGCAGATGGCGTAACTGCCGACTCACTGACTGTGGGTCGGACAGCCACCGGAGGCCGTTGTGACGCTGCCCCCTGACGCGCCACATCGGCAAAGGTTTTCCTGGGCAGGTACGTTACCCGCCTACGTGCCTCCTTGAAACTTATATTTTCCTTTGCTTTTATTGTTACAATTTCCTTTTCTTTTTTCCACGATGGGCACGACAGCGAGTACGCGGCGTGCTCCCCATCACAGTTGACACAGTGGAGAGTGTTCGCACAAGCTTCAGTGGCGTGTTCAAGGGCACTGCATTTGGCGCATGTTTGGCGGCTTCGGCAGCTAGCTGTGGCCAAAACGCTGGCATTTGGAGCATCTTAGGGGATTTGGCACATATGGTCTGACACGGAGCTTTATGTACCCGGCCTCTACAGACTCGGGCAGAATACTTGAACCGAATGTGAGTATCAGGTGCTTTGTTTGAATTTCTTTTCCATCCCTTCTTATCTTAATTCTTCTCACATTGACAACATTCTGATCACTGAAGCCCTCCAGGAGCTCAGCCTCTGCCAGCTGGAGCAAATCGTCATCCGAGACAACGCCGCGGGTGGTGTTGAGAGTGCGGTGTGGAGTCACTGTTAATGGAACATCTCCAAATGATACTAGACTGGGCAACTTATCGTACTGTTTCTGATCATGGAGCTCTAACAGGAGATCACCACTTGCCAGCCTTGATACCTTGTAGCCTGGACCAAGGACATCAGTTAAGGACTTGGAAACTAGAAAAGGGGAAATGTTTCGCACTTGTTTGTCGGATTTTTCTGAGTGGATCACATGGTATTCTGGGAAGTTTGGTCTTTGTCGTCCAAGGAACTGAAAAACTTCATCGGTGCGCTCTCTTTTGTGAGGGCGATCAGGAAGCGGAGGGAAGGAGCTAGCCATAAAGGAATTGAATTTTCGGCAACAACGCCAGCCACTTACCATGGAGCCCTACAAGGGGACGTTACAGGGACTGTAAAAACAGGTCCTGCAAACGCCAGCTTTACGTTATCGCTATAACCAAATATGAGATAACCTAGGCTGGTTATTCACACAAGGTTAACCATTGCTGCCTGGAAGAATTGGAAGTAAGCGGAAGCTAGGAGACGACAGGAAAGATGAAAAGTAAGAGAAAGACGAAGATTAGAGGAAGAGAGAGACAGGAAAAGGCAACTACCGATTTCCCCCGGGTGGGTCAGTCCGGGGGTGCCGTCTACGTGAAGCCGAGGCCAAAGGGGTGTGTTGCCGCCGCCGAGACGCCGTAAAGGTCCAAACACCCGGCATTGGCTCAACCCCCAGGATCCCCTTTTCCCCGGACACGGCTAAGCCGGGCACGGCTACACGCGGGAGGGTCCAACCCTCGTGTGCTCGGGTACGTGGTGTCGCAACACACCAAACGCCTGCTGACGCAGACGCCCCTGCGGGGGAAACAAAAACTTAGCAAAACCTAGAATAACCTCCCAAAACTTAGAAACAACTTAGCCAAGCCTACCATGACCTCGCAAAACCTAGAAACGACTTAGCCAAGCCTACCAACAACTTAGCAGAAGCTAGCATAACCTCGCACAACCTACAAACAGCTCAGGCAAGCCACGTGAAAGCTATAGGAGATCACAAGCTGCACTGTTGACTCCAGCCTTGCACCACTAGTGCAATCTGCGCACGTATTATTTTTTTTATGTACCGTACGGCGAGGCATATTGAAGCATTACGTAGCGGGGTAAAGGGCTGATGTACGTATACCAATTATTGTAATTATATGAACGAAAGGATGTTCTATCGGCTTTTGCTAAAGGTACCTCCGACGTCTACCTCGAGCTTTCTTTAAGGTACGTTAGACGAATCCGGCAGCGCTTTTTATGGAAATACGTCTGACATTTCTTGTTGGTTTTGCCACGTTTCGCATTAGGATTCGTCCGGAAGCACGCTGCACAGCTAACTAGATGATTCCCTCGCGTCAGCTTTTATTCCGCGTTAGTTACGTGCAGCGTACGGGATTCGGCGCAGCCTGCACAGGTCGAAGTGCTGCTTGCTGGGCCAGTTGGTTCATGCTGACACTTGAGAAAACCAGCGAAAAAATTGAGCCGCCAACATGACAGAAAGAAGAGACCAGAACTTTTTGTTATATCGTGCATATTATTCAGTACGACAGAAATGAAGACATCCTCTGCGTTTATTCCATCTTCTTCCTCCCCCTCGGGCGGCTCCAAGCGCGCGCCTGCTCATGGCGCTGCGGTAGGCAGCGACGCCTTATATAACATATCCCCTCGTGAAAGAAAAAAAAATTGTCCGTTACTTCCTGATGTAATCATGCAGCTTCTTTGGTGTCTTCTTGTTGCGGGCGCTTCTCCTCACGCGCTCTTCGCAACTTGGCAAATTACCTGAAGCTTTTTGCGTGCGCCCTGCAGCAGGTGGTTCAGGAATCAGGGGTGCCTTATCTGCGCTTGATGTGCCAGGTTGTGATGAATTGCTTACAGCCGCACTAGTTGAGTGATCGGATGCCGGTGACCAGGTCATGACAGCAGTGGTACCTAATTTCATTCTGCTGATAGCTTCAGGGTGAACGGCCGCTAATTTGGAAGCATTGCACACCCGCCCATCCTCCAATAGGTAAGAGGCGGGTCCGCGCTTTCCAATAATTTTCTTGGGCGCAGAAAACTGTGAAGATAACTTCCCATGAACTGCAGGTAATTTAACCCGCACGTAGTCACCCACGGCGAAGTTGGGTTCCTTGGCACCGCGTTTTTGATCGGTGTAGCGCTTCGACGTCAGTTGCTTGTTCTTGATGCGCTCTCTCAACTGCTGTAGTGCTTTTGAAGGGTCATCGGTGAAACATCTGTCAGGAAATCCTACAATGTCAAGTCTGGTGCGAGGTTGGCGTCCATGAAGAAGAATAGCGGGTGCAACACCAGTAGTCGCATGAGGCGTACAGCGATATGTTTGTAGGTAATCGAACATCGCTGTTCTTATCTCACGACGTTCTAACAGGGCTAATTGAATATAGGACTTTAATACCCTGTTAAATCTTTCCACTAAGCCGTTAGCTTGCGGGTAATACACAGAAGAGTAGTAATGGGCGATTCCGCGCTCTGTCAGAAAATCTTCAAAACTCGCTGAAGAAAATTGCGGTCCATGGTCGGATACGACACCACGTGGATATCCTTCTCTTGCGAAAAGTTCAAGTAGGAATTTGGTCACTGTAGACGTGGTCGCATCGCGTACGAAAGTCACCTCTGGCCACTTGCTGTGATAATCAATAAGCGTAATGGCAAATCGACAGTCAGCTGGAGCTTGCGTGAAAGGTCCCACAATGTCGATAGCAACTTTGTCCCAGGCTTTCTCGGGAAAAGTCACGGGTTGCATTGGTGCTGCAGATGTACGCGCTGATTTGTCACATGACTGGCAGGCTACACATGTGCGTACAAGTTCTTCAATGTGATTATCCATGCACGGCCACCAATATGACTCCCTAAGACGAGCTTTGGTACGACTAATTCCTGGGTGTGACTCATGAGCCAGATCCATAAGACGGCGGGTCAAAGCGGAAGGCACGACAATCCTGTCACCCCGGCAAAGAATGTCGCTAACAACAGAGAGTTCAGATCGCACGTGAAAGTAAGGTAGCAGCTCTTTTGACAAGGATTTCTTGTCAGGCCAAGAAGTAGTGTGAAACTGCTTAACTTGAGAGATAGCCTGATCGGCGGCACTTGCTTCTTGAAGCTCTTGCATGGTAACTACTGGGGACAAGAGACATATAAATTCTTCTTCGGGTGCATCCTGGATGAAACTCTGTACGGGCAGCCGGGAGAGTGCGTCAGCCACGACATTTTCGCTACCCTTCCTGTATTCCATGGTGTAGTTGTAGCACAGCAACCGTGATGACCAGCGCGCAATCCTTAACGGACGGTGACCTGTGCCTTTCGTTGAGAGGAGCGTAACCAAAGCAGCGTGGTCTGTCCGCAAGGTGAAAGGTCGGCCCCACAGGTAAACGTGCCAGTGCTCGCAAGCCCAGACGCAGGCAAGGGCCTCACGTTCACCGACGGAGTACTTCCGTTCATGCGGTTGAAGAGTGCGGGAGGCGAACGCGACAGTTTGCAGTGATGTTCCGTTATCCTGCTGCAGTACAGCACCTAATCCGTATCCCGAGGCATCAGTTGTAACGTACACGGGTAACTCAGGATCAAAAAGGTGAAGAACTTCGCAAGATGTTATCAACGTTTTCAGCTGCTCCAAGCCGGTTTGGGCTGCCGCAGTCCAAGCGAAAGGCGCGTTTCCTCGAAGCAAAACACGCATTGGCTCCACAACATCAGAAAAATGCGGGATGAACTTGGAATAGAAGCCTGCGAGGCCCAGCAGCGAGCGAAGTTCATTAATATTTGTAGGTGATGGTGCCTTGGTTATCGCCTCGATAGATGACATCAGTGGGAATAACCCTTTTGCGCTGACAACATGGCCCAGGAAAGTCAACTCAGTGACGTCAAAAACACATTTATAGTTGAGCCTGAGACCAGCGTCAGAGAGCCGTTTCAAAACAGTGCGCAAATTGACCAAGTGATCCTCTCTGGAGCGTCCGTACACGATTATGTCGTCAATGTAGAACAAGACGCATTTGCATCCTTGGAGAATCATGTGCATCATCTTCTGAAACGCTGACGGTGCCGATGCCAGTCCGAAGCACACCCTCTTAAAGCGAAATAGTCCGTCGTGCGTTATAAACGTCGTGAGATCACGACTCTCTGGACTTAGTGGTAACTGGTGGTATGCAGAAGCTAAATCTAGCTTGGAGAATCGCTGTGCACCAGCCAAGCTGTTCAAAAGTTCCTCAGTTTGTGGCAGGGGAAAACTGTCCACTACTATAGCTTTGTTTGGCTCTCGTAGGTCTACGCACATGCGAATCGAGCCATCCTTTTTTCTGGCTACGACAATTGGCGAGACCCACTCTGAAGAATCGACGCGCTCAATGATGTCCTGAGCTTCTAATTTTTGTAGTTCTGCCGAGACTTGCTCACGAATGACGAGTGGTAGTCGTCTCAGTTTGCTGGCCACTGGTTGCACAGATGCGCGAACTCTGACCTTGTGAGTGAAACCTTTGACAGTTCCTAGCTGCTTTTCAAACAAGTGCTCGAACTCGGAACGTAATTCAGGAGGGAGCACAGGAGTTTCTTGCGTCATTAGCAGACACCTGAGAGGTGACCCTTGAATCTTCATATCCAGAGCCGCGATGCCATCTAAACCAAGAATTGTTGTTCCTCCCGACACAACGTACAGAAGGACAGAAGCGCATCGGCCATGAAATGAAACTGGAGCAATGAAACATCCTTTTATAGGAATGGCCGACTTAGAATAATCGAGCAGCTGGACGGAGGTTGATGTCAGAGGGAATACAGTATCGAAATGACGTCGGTAAAGTTCTTCGGCTAGGATTGAAACCGATGATCCAGTGTCAATCAGGAACGATACGGAAATTCCTGCAATTTCCAACACTGCATAAACGCCCTTCTTACGGCTCCAGATGTGACAAACACTTATGTGATCGTCCGTGTCAGCTGTATCTGCGTCGCCTTCTGTGACATGCTGAATTTTCTTGTCAGACTTTCCGGAAGACTTGCACACCTTTTCCAGATGGCCAGTCTTTCCACATCTGCGGCACTTATGTGTCTTAGCTTTGCAGTGAGGGCTATTCGCCAGATGGCCCAAATAGCCACAACGATAACATTCTTGCTCTTTCAGAGCTCGACGACTTTCAGTTGGCGTCTTATAGCACGTGCACGTGCCACAGTGCTTTTCTCGCATATTTGACGTGTTTGTGTTTTCAACGTGATGCACTTGTGCTTCATGTCGTGCAAGTTCTGTCGCTTCTCTAGTCGCCTGATCATGCTGTCTCGCAATGGTAAGGGCCCGAGAAAGCGTAAGAGACTCTTCCAGTAAAAGACGTTCACGCAAGTATTCGCTATTAGTTTTTTCTATAAGCTGGTCGCGCATCATGTCGTCCGCCAAGTCACCGAAGTTGCAAGCTCCTACGAGACCTCGTAGCGCGGTGACGTAATCGAGCGCAGTCTCACCTGGGGCTTGTGCACGCCGACGGAAACGGTGACGCGCTGCGGTGACATTGACAGAGCTCTTGTTGTGACTTTCAAGTGTCGCAACAGCGCAGTCAAACTCATCTGGGGCCGGAGTCGTCAACGTCCCTCCGGTGGCGCTCGAAGCCAAAAAGCGCGGATCGTGCTCTGACGTGAGGGTCTGGAAGATGCGTTGTCCTTCCAAGCCCAGGCAGTTGAGCAGAATCGCCTTCCGACGCAAGGCAGGTAGGTCGGAGGCGCCCGACGCCACCATGTAGTTCTTGAACGCTTGAATCCATTGCTCCCATGGGATGACTGGGTCTCCAGGTGAGGACAGGAACGGGGGTGGCGGATGTAGCCCCGAAATACTCATCGTAGAGGATGCAGCAAACGACGGCACAGATGAAGGGGAAGCCGGTAGCACACGGGTTGTTAAATCCTCGTCGCCAATTATGTTATATCGTGCATATTATTCAGTACGACAGAAATGAAGACATCCTCTGCGTTTATTCCATCTTCTTCCTCCCCCTCGGGCGGCTCCAAGCGCGCGCCTGCTCATGGCGCTGCGGTAGGCAGCGACGCCTTATATAACACTTTTGACTAGCAAATGGCATATATTTGAGAAAACGAAACTCGAAACTCGCAGCTCGATGGACTTGATTGCAGTTCTACAAGAAAAATTATCGGGGAAACCGGAGCTGGATCAGTTGACATTGAAGAGCTATACTATTCGGTGCCCCGAGACAAATTGCTTATTGCCAGTCAAGAACTGATTGATGAAACAGGTGTGGTCAAACTTCAGAATGAATGCGGTGTCAACGCCAAAGCGTTTCTTGAGTTTCTATGTATTTAGCGTCGACTATAGTTCGATTTCGAGATCGCTACAAGGCATCCGTATAGGTTCCGCTGTGGCGCCTGTGTTGTGAAAGATTTTTCTGTCAAAGTTTGACAAAAGGCTAATGGAGGTAACAGCTGACGACGATAGAGTGCTTCGCGTGTTTTGATGCGCACACAATTTTTTAATAATTGCGGTGTTGGTGCCCTCTGATTGTGTGAAAGCTGCGGTAGAAGACATTTTAATGTATTTCAAAGGGTGTTCTGACACTTAGAATTTTAGCTTTGAACTTCCTAAGAAAAAATGATGCAGGTTTTGAGACATAACAGTAAATTTCCGAGACGACAGCCACGTTTGCTGGATTTACTCACCTAGAGCTGAGAAAGCTTTGCTTCCGTTTGAGTCAAGCTATTCTAAGTCTGTAAAAAAAGTATAGCCACCTTATGTTTACAGTGTGCGTAATAGAAAAGCTGCAAGGTAAATATACCTGGTAGCGAAGCTTCTATAGAAGCACATACGTTCAAATTATGGCGGTTCGTCGGCGGTTTATGGGGCCAGCGCCATCTGGGTGAGTAGTGAACACTTCCGGCGGAAGAAGAAAGAACAATGTAACGCCATATTTGTTAAAAACCGAGGCGACGTCATTTTGTTCTCAAAGGCGCCAAATTGGTTTTGGTGGCCTGCCATTAGCGCTGTATATTCAAATGCCCCGCCATTCGACTTCATGGGCGCTTCGAGCTTTCAGCGCGGAAAACGATGCCAGGTCAGCCATACGGGGGTCGAAATCGCACCCCTGAACCGAATATACTTTCTTTGGAGGCCGACGAGAGTTTTATGCGTAGAGTGCTGGTCCTGTCGTTGGACGCCGAACCCGTCGGCCAGCGCACAAAGACAACTAAACGATTATCTGGCTGTCATAATTCACTACTTTTTACTGTACACATTAAGAAACGATAAAGCTACGCGCGTCACAAAATTCAAACAAACGTCGACAAGGAAAACAGGGTAACGTGTGAGGAGGCGTATGGTAATAGGCGAACTTTACGAGCGCGCCTGTCTAGACACTTCAAGAGCTGCACTGCATTGCAAGTGATAGCGGCGACCCCCCCCCCCCCCTCCTCCCTCCTCTTACATTCGGCGCTGAAAAATGGTACTTATTGATAATGATAAAATACAGTTGCTTTTTTATATATAAAGTTGATTTGCAATTTTATTTTCGTCGAATGAATCTACATAGCTGTGTCTCGCTTTAATTAAAAACGCATTTTTTTCTTACGCAATGTTCTTTTTTTCCTCCGAACATAGTCGCGCTTCAATCGCTGCTCCCAAAGCAACCCTTAATGATGTCGGTCACAATTCGTTCTGAACCTCTTTCCGCCCGAAGCTTCGCGACCTATTTGGATTGACCTTGAAAGCTGTTACCACGTCTTCCAAGAAGGCCTTGACCGTCAAATTCAGATGCTAACTGCAGCGGTTTTTCCTGCACAAGTGCTTAAGGCGGTAGCTGAGAGCTAACGTGTACAGATCGAAAGACAAAACAGATAATATGAGAGAAACAAACAAAGGAGAAAAATTCATTTGTTGCCTCATATTGATAAAGTGTCGCACAATATGAAGAAAGTTGCTGGGCGACATGGTATCCAATTAGTGTTTTCCGCTCCGTGTAAGCTGTCACGACTGCGCACGCGCATTGTAAATGCTGGATTGAAGAAGGAAGACTGCCAAACCAAGCATGTGAACAAATACGCTCAGTGCGCAACACATGTCATCTACAAAATCCCGTTGAAGTGTGATAAGGTCTAATAATAATAATAATATTTGGGGTTTTACGTGCCAAAACCACTTTCTGATTATGAGGCACGCCGTAGTGGAGGACTCCGGAAATTTTGACCACCTGGGGTTCTTTAACGTGCACCTAAATCTAAGCACACGGGTGTTTTCGCATTTCGCCCCCATCGAAATGCGGCCGCCGTGGCCGGGATTCGATCCCGCGACCTCGTGCTCAGCAGCCCAACACCACAGCCACTGAGCAACCATGGCGGGTGTGATAAGGTCTACATTGGCCAAACAAGCAGACGCGTCAACGGCCGGATGCGCGAGCATTGTGCGTTGACCGATTCTCAATGACCTCATCACCTGGCTTTTCATTGTCGTCGGCGTGATTGTGCACCACTTTTTGAAAATGTGACGATTCCTGGAAGGGGCGGGACATAATCCGAAAGAGAAATACGTCTGGCATTTTATATTAGTATACAAGAGGAAGTAAAATGAATCAGTGTTCCTTATATCTCTCTGAGCGGTAAAGAGATAGCTTTTCTAAAAGGCTGAATTTAAATATGTGGTGGTTAGGGCAAAATTGTGTGTTCATCAATTTAACAATTCATAATTATGGGGTTTTACGTGCCAAAACCACTTTCTGATTATGAGGCACGCCGTAGTGGAGGACTCCGGAAATTTTTACCACCTGCGGTTCTTTAACGTGCAGCTAAACCTAAGTACACGGGTGTTTTCGCTTTTCGCCCCCATCGAAATGCGGCCACCGTGGCCAGGATTCAATCCCGCGAACTCGTGCTCAGCAGCCCAACACCATAGCCACTGAGCAACAACGGCGGGTTCACCTATTAAAGAACTTGTACCTTGCTAAGTGCATTGCGCAAGCGTCGGCGGTTTGATGTTGGAGGGTTGATCCGTATTTTCAAATATATGTCAGTTGTTAGTCCAGCATTGTGGTGCCTGTTCTTTCTGTCGTGTTTGCGTCTCATTTTTTTTCGCTGGTTTTCTCAACTATCGGCACAGCTCCGCATGCGCATCATTGTTGTGATAATTCCCACATGCGCTTGCATAGCATTCATGCGCACTTTCACCGCAACAAAAGCTCATCCCATTCGATGAATTTCAATGCGATACTATATTAAAACGTTTGCTTATCGCAAATAGAGCAATTACACAATAAGGCTCCGCTGCCGATCAAGTAATTGGTATTAGCCACAGCACTTCGCATTTGGGAAGATGTTAAAATCGAAACTGCAAGACACAAATTAACGGAATTGTTTTCTAACGAAAGTGGAGAAGCGCAACTCTTCTCTGAGCTGTACTTCTCTGCAACACTGCGTTTTCAAGGCGTTGCGAACTTTGCAAAATGAGGCTCCTGAAGAGCATTATCCTTATGGATCGACCATTCCGCCATCTTAAATGACGATTTTCGTCAGGAAAATGCATTTTCTAAACTTGGTTATCTTTTATTCCTAGACTCCTAGTCTTCTTAAGCCATCACGAAGTCTGCTTGCAATCTACGGCGTCGAAAAGAAGAAAGTGAATTATCTTCTCGTGAATATGTGGTGCGCGCTCGGCGTCGTGAGCGCCTATGAATGCTGTATTCAAGACGCGGCCGCAGAGCGGGCGAGAAACCGAACGCGGAGTGAATGCCGGATTAGAGAGTATCTTTTTCGCGCTTTTTAGTTGTGGGAGACCTTCCAGCGAGAGTACGGCCTCCCACAATGCGAGAGCTAAAAAAAGTAACCGACAGTTACGATATTCCGTAGTGCGAACTTTGAGCGCATATGTTTAGGTGTTTTGAATTTGCGATATGGTGTGGCAAACAATTTGATCCTGAACAACAGGGTCATCTCGGCGGCAAAGCTGGGCCTCTGTACGGGCAGATCGTTTAGGTGCACCGGCTGACGAAGAATTTCCACTGGTTGCGTCGCTGATTGTTAAGAAAGAAAGCGTGAACCCGGGAACGCGTGGTTCGTATGTACCGCATCCTCTAGGGGCGGCGGCGCAGGTGAAGTAGGGCATGCGCAGTGGGTCCGAAGCCCCGGACAGCGCTTTATTCTCATATATGGCATCGGTGCAGGCGCTCGTGGCATGCCTAGTCGCCGCCGTTGAGCACGTCTGGTGCGGCGCTCCTCTTTCCTCCTTACCGTTTCGCCATACTTTCCTCCTCCGATTTTCTCCTCATGCTTCTACTGCAGCCTCCTCCTCCGCTGTGCTCCTCGTGCTCTCTTCGCTATAACCGTCTTTGATCCTTGGCTGCGCTCCGCCTTCGCTCTTTCATGTTCCGCTGCGTTCGGTTAGCTCGGTTACGCCGAAGGACGCTCAACGAAGAAACGGTCGCCTAAGAGCTACGCTCTAAAAAGGGAAGGCATAATTCTGGCTGCGGCACCCTTGTCTGGGAGCGCAGACAAAATTTTTTAATACAATAATTATAAAATATCTCACATATCACGGCGAAGAAAAAATTAAGTATGCCTCAAACTGATGACATTGTTACATAAATGTAATGAAAAACACGCCATCAGACAGATCCTGTACTATAACCTGCACTATAATCCTGCACTATACTTTGTAAAGTATAGAACGAAAACAGTGTCAGCAGCATCGCTGAAATGATAGTTTTTCTTAGGTGATAAGCGTAATTGGTCCATATGACAGCCATAGCTCATTTTGTTTAGTCTGCAATGATAAAATTTGAAATATTTACCTAAACCAAGAAGATACCCGTGCCCTTATAACTTTTTGCAAGTATCACTGCAATGGTTCCGAAGTTCATTGGCAACCTCGCATCCCTTTTAAGGCCACAAACTTGATTGTTTGCACGCACGTCCGACGTAGCTTTAGAGACTTCGTTATTCATTTTACAGCGAAGCTGTATATAGCTAGCCGATACGTCCGTCCGTCTTTCGCCTTTGCACTGAAACCTCCTCCGGCGCAAACCCTTCCGCATGCGCGAAAAGAAAACGAAATAGAGACGCGCAGTTTGCTTCGCCAGTAGAGTCGTCGTTGCTCTCCGTCGCAGCCGAGCATGCGCGCAGCAGTTTCTCCCCTGCTACGAAATCGATAGGCCACGCGTCATATGTACTCCTGAGGAGCAGGCAGTTTTCGATAAGCAACTGCGGGAACAGAACCGGTAACGAGCTCGTCTAGACCGTGCCGATACTGCTGCCCCAGCGCAAGCAGCAACTGCGTACAGCGATCCGGCGGCCTTCCAAGCCGCCGTTTTAATGAACCGTCGGGATTAAACCAGTGATAAACACCAGGACCACGTGTTTCAGCTTCGCTGATTAACCATCTGTATGGAGTGCTTCGGGGGTGATTTGTCATATGTAGAGCATCTGAGCGAAGGAAAATGGGCCGCACTGTCATTTCATTATACACGTTCCTTGCAATAAATGTAGAATTACGCAGAAGTATATATATATATCATTTACTGCGGACACAAGGCCAGGCGGTGCGATGTTGCTGTTGAAGAACAAATGGGAAATTCCCCAGGACGGTAGAACTAATAAAGCAAAACACAGGTATTGTCGTCGATTTCGGTTTCTGTCGCCATTTCTTCGGATCATGTTCTGCTGCCCACTACTTCACAATGCTTTACGGAATAACACAGCAATCGAGCTTGCTTAAGAGAGGCTGACGATGGCATGTGAGTACAATCTACATGAGTAAATAAGAAAGTACAGTATTGAGTTAGAATTACATAAAAAATATAAACAGAATAGAAGAGGAAGACACGATGAACGCAGCCGCATCCCAGCCTCCCTTATTACTCGTTTGCCTTAGGCGCCATTCCACGGATTTTATCACATTCAATCAGCACTAAAAATTCACTAAGAGAAATAATGACCAACAGCCAAATGACCCACTTATATAGAGGATGATTCCTAGTAAATCTCACATTCGCCCGCCCCATCCAGTTTCGGAATGACGCCTGTCTCGCAGTCTGCGTAGGGTACGGTAGCATTAAACGGGATCAAAGGATCGTTAAGTCAATGAGTAATGAAATGAGTAATACTTTTTGGAGTAATCACATAATTACGCTCGCTACGAATGCACAAAAGAAAGTAGAGAGATTCATGTTAATGAAAAGTGAGCATTCCAACACGGACACAAGGAGCAACGAGAGAGAGAACACAAACGCCTTTTTTCTGCCTTGCTTGTGCCCGTATTTGCAAGCATGCCTTCCCGAACCGTAGCTATTTACCATCTTGTTCAGCTATCTGTCATTTTCTGTAGGCAGATTAGTTCCCTGTGCGCAAGTTACATTCAAGGTTTGGCATACAACTTCTATGCTGTTTTTTTTCTTTCACTTACTGTGTCACTCAATAGCTTGTTTCGTATAAAGCAAGAAAGACGGCGTTACAGATGATTATTGAGTTTTAAACGTGAGGCGACACTTCTTACTGCGTTACGGACGAACGCGCTACAACAAGCTCACCATGATGCAGAACTGCCCCAAGAGGGGGGCTCACCAAGATTTGCAGGAAATCATTTAGACTGATTGGTTGAATACCCGCACACCATCGAGTAAAGTGTTTTGTTGATAACATAGTCATACCGTAACAAAAAAGAGCACTGATATAACTCAGCAGAAAAGCTACAACTAAGTGCCGTAAGTACGCATGCTATTAGGAGGAAGTATGTCCTCTCGACGTTGTTAACTGAAAGTTGTGGTGATTCTGCCGATCGTTTGAAATATGTACATCGTCAAATGCTGACAATCGAATTAAGCTAGTGCACAGCGGTAAAGTTCGATAGATGGTTGAAGAGTCAAGGTCCATTATTACCGGATATGTGAACTCCTTGCAACTCGAATTTGGAATATTTCTCCGTGACTGCCTGTGCTGACGTAAAGTAGCCATAGTCGTTCTAGAGTCTTCTAAAAAAGGAGCTTTTTCACTGACGGTCACGAAACAAAAGAGGCAAATCGGCTTCTCGATGGGGACAGTCCTGTCCCTACTTTGCCTGACTTCATTGCTAGTCGACTCAATTGGCAGCTACCAAAACGCAAGCATGTGCTCGAATCAATGCCAAGATTCGCCTGACGAGCACCGAGATAATACAACATCATCCTCAACGGACAGTCGTCAGGCTAGGCGAAAATTGCCACTATTTTGGTGACAGCACTGGCATAGAACTTTGGTTTCTTCGGAAGCTTCTGCGGCTAGCGCGTGAATATCCGAAGAAGCACAACAGCAAGATCAACTATCCCAAATAATCATTCGGCAGCAGCGGTTACGATTAGAAGGACGTGTTCTTAGTCTAGGATTTTGGCAATGCATGTGTGTTACTGCATATTTCCACTTTGTAACTTCATCTTTCTCTCTCACGTCTGCTGCTTCCAAAATTTCCAAACGTCTCAAGGCGCTTAAAAGCACGGTTCAAAGCAGTGTTTGTAATAATTGATCAAGTTGTCCCTCGAGCCAAGCAATATCTGAAGCGGAATCTGAAGGACGGATCGACACCTTACAAAAGCGAAAACAATTAGCTCAAAGGTAACATATAGTTCATAAGAAGGCTGCGGGTATGCTAAAGGCCGAAACTGATAGCCTGAAAGTAGAAAAGCGAACTCTCAAATAATGTAACGCTGGGCGTAAAAATTGGCTGCCTGAACTTGAACAAGAATCAAGGAAAAGCAACCTGGAAATAAAAGGCCTTCCATAAAGACAGTGCTACAATTGTGGCTCCATCCTTAAAGCTATCCAGGCAAAGCTAAATTGCCCCATCAGAAGTGATAACTTGATTCGTCTCCATTGCGGCCCCTCGAGCTCAAGTACGAGCAACGTCACCCGAGGTTGCAATCGCACGGAAAAAAGGGCCAGTTCATATCAAAAGCAAGAAATGCTGGGCGGAACTCAAAAGACATTGGTTTTCAGGGTTCTCATTCTCACCGCTTCTTATGCATGATCGCTTACCTAAGAAAATGAAAAATTCAGGTTGCAGAGGCATATTGACCCGGGAAAGTCTTACAAACGGCAGTTTTCATGGACAGATGACTGTCTTCTCAACGGAAGAAAGACAATCGACAGGTGAGTTTACCGTCGTCGTGATAAGTCCCACCTTGTGATGGTTCCTTGTGAACGACAATTCCGTTTATTACCAATACAGTGTATTACGCCCCAACTACCAACCTTCAATATTCTCTTTTTAACAAATTTGAATATTTTCTTCGTTTCAATGCCCGTAGCAACTGCAAACTTGACGAGGAATTTCATTCACTTGTCTCCTCCACTCGAGTACCTTTATTTTTCTTTGCATTTCTGGATAGTGGTTAAGCAAATGCGAAAAAAAAGTGTGTACACTTTTCGATCGTATGCATCTGAATATGAATAACACCTTACCTCCTTCCATGTTGGCTCATCCACGCTTGAAATTCTTTACAAACGCCGATTCAACATGAGCTTAAATGTTTCCTGTTGCGAAACAGTTTGGATAGGAGCCAGGACTCCATTTCGATGGCCTGATAGAGCTAATATTACAATTGGCCGTACTTATTTTTCTCCAAGCTCTTGGTTATTTGTGTCCGGCGTTCGACAGAGATCTACATATATAGTCTAATGAAAATAAGAACGCCATAATAACGGGCCACACTGCCACAAACTTCTTAGATGAAAGCAGTAGATTACATAACGATTGTATTAACTCTTCTCACAGTTGTGAATTCGAATCTCTGCTTCGTCATTCAACTCCTTGAATGAATAAAACCTTAGGTACCACTGGCCAGTGCTTTATCCAAACTTCGTTCTTGCTCAAAAGAATTCATTATTCGATTTCATAGCAGACATCATTACTCTGTATCACTGTTACGAGTGCTCGAACCTTTAACGCAACGCCCCTCCCCCCCCCTCCCCCCCAATGCAATATTCTACCAAAATATATTCGTGCAATTGAATACTGAAGCTGATTGGTCCTGCGAAAGCTGTCATCGTAACCCGTACTTTCAATGTGAGTACACCTCTATTGTTTCCCCATGCATTGAACCCTCTACTCGAAGGGATACATGTAAGAAACTAGTTCATTTCCATATAAGCTCTGTTTAACTACTGCCATTCTGCGACGTTTAAGACATAACGATCGCCTACAGAGAAAAACTATGCAGCAACCTCACAATCCTTGAAAATCAGGTATAATAACAACCAACTGCTACAGCGTGACAGGGTTATTAAAAAAAGCGAATAAGCTATACTATGAAGTTGTGTTTTCGTGTTTTCAAGGGCCCAGGTATGCGATAGATAAGCCGTGTTTACCTGACCCTTGTGCGCATGGAGTATAATGGGGACTGCACGCCAAGGTACTGTGCCGGAGGACATGCTTCGCTCCGCTCGTCCCTAACCAATATGCACTACATGACCGCGGATTGCTCCGGAATAAACGTTTGCTCCACTCCATAGAAAGAACATGGCCAACCACATTGAGCAACGAAGAACATCTTCCAGAAAGTAATTCAAATACACGGAATATACCGGCGTTCGAGTGAATCTCTTGACTAATTCCACCTCTTTCATTTGCGCTTGAATTTACCCAATAATTGACATGTGACATCTTTAGTGTATGTGCGAAAGTTTTGCTTCGCAATACTAAAGAGAAAAAAAGTGGTTTGGTGGCTCACAACCTTGCGCTTGCTTTTGGGAGGTCCCGAATTGAAATAACGAGCTCGTTGGGTATTTATTTCTTTCCTTTTTTGAATCTGCAATATTTATTAATCTACCCTGTCGACTTGCGCTGTTATTCTTTGCCCATGCTTCAGCGCCAGGCCGAAGACGAAAGGTTCCTGGCAAGACAGCTTTAGTGCCCCAGTGCGCAGCGCAGAAGAAGGAGGGGGGAGGGGTAATGTAGATGCCACTTTAGCTGCCACAGACTAATGAATACTGACAAGTTGTTGCTGAGAATTTGTTGTAGTGTATGCT
Organism: Dermacentor variabilis; assembly: GCF_050947875.1. Classification (NCBI taxonomy): domain Eukaryota; kingdom Metazoa; phylum Arthropoda; class Arachnida; order Ixodida; family Ixodidae; genus Dermacentor; species Dermacentor variabilis. Next base: position 48,266,195 of record NC_134573.1, read on the forward strand.
TCGCCATTACTGACTCGGAATCGGCCACTGTGATCCCGTTTAGAGGCAAATTAATTGCTTATTCTCGGTTAGTGCGAATCGCCATCAGCTAGGGAAGAACGAAGCAAAGCGTGTCCTACTGCGTAGTGCCTAGGCGAAGTCCCCACATTTCTCTCGCGCAAGTCACACATGAACACAGGCGCGCCGAAAACGCGGCGCAGCCCTTGAGTGTCTGCGCCCTTGACAAGATGGAAATACGCACTATGAGGAGAGGTTCTCGCAAACAGAGAACACTTATCACAAACAATGTTGCATTAATAAATATTTACATAAACAGTTTAGCTAGAACATCATAAATTAATTTAGGCATAATGGAAATGTTTGCTCCTCTTCAACTGACATCACTGATTCATTATTTAGATTATTTTTTGTCCTGTCCACCAGCTATGAATTTAGTTTAGGACCATAACACACAGGTAATATTAGCTTTATTTTTTTTCTCCTACTGCACCTTGAGAAATTTCGTCTACAGTTCACAGATTTAAGAAGGCCAGTGCAAGCTTGAATAGCGTTCTTCGCTAGCCACATCAAATAAGTAATCAACATTAAGCCGATGCACTCACATACATAGTTAGCCTAATCTCTCGAACTGTTGTTTCAGAGAAATAAAATTTAAGCAATTATCAAAATATTCAAAAAGAGTTACGATTGATTTACCTATCTTAGAGCCAACGGCATTGTCTAGTCTTTGAGTAACATTAAAGAAAGTCTATCTAAAAGTACAATCGGCTCACTATTGAAAAAAAAGAAAATTCAGTGATCCATGGGCAGTTTGGCTTCCATTCTAGATATTTAACTAAACTAGCAGTGAATATTCTGGTAGACAACATTAAAAGAGGCACTGAGTATGGGTTTTCAGTCCGTTTATATTATATGCCAAAGTTCTGAATTCCAATAACCTCGACATCAATTTCCTTCAACTTAGTCAATCGCCTTTGCAACAATTAAAAAGCTATGTGCTAGAACGCGAAATAACAGTTAGTGTTTTAGTGATCGTGAGCACCTATATCAAACGTTCCGCAAGGGTGTATGCTTGGGGCGCTACTATTTTAAATGTATGCTAGCAACTTTTGTAATTGTCCTTATCCTGCTACTCAATTCGTCCCTTACTTTAATGACAGAGCCAACTTCTCTTCAAGTGATATTAAATCTCGTTGCAAAACTAAACTATGATGTAAATGATTTTATCTTATGGTGTCAAAATCACAAACTTTTAAACCCCTGTAAAACAAAATTTATTATCATTAGCTCACATCCCGCAACAAGCAATAATAGCTCTTCATTTTACACAAACTATCGCTTCATTTAATCGCTGATCGGTGCCCATGTTGGAGCACCGAAATCGAGAATGACAGGAAATGCATGTCTTATGCTGCAGGACTAAAATTGAAAATTTAGTATCGTATGTAAAATTTTATTAAAGCGCTTAATGAAAGGTAACCCAGGAGCTTGTTCCAGCTTCAACGTGGACGTTAAAGATTTGTTCTTTTCCCTTCCGTAAAACTCGCTTATATAGTACCTACAAGACTGGAGTGATGAGGAAAATGATGAGCATGTATTTCAAAGAGAATTAGGAATTGACACTGAATTTTTTCTAGAAATCCTGTCTTTCTACCTCAACAATACATAGGTTGCTTGGTAAGGACAAACATTCATGCAAAAGTCTGGTGCGTGTGAGTGCGTGTGCGAGTGCGGTCGTGCGTGCGTGTGTGTGTGTGTGTGTGTGTGTGTGTGTGTGTGTGTGTGTGTGTGTGTGTGTGTGTGTGTGTGTGTGTGTGTGTGTGTGTGTGTGTGTGTGTGTGAGTGAGTGTGTGTGTGTGTGTGTGTGTGCAAAATTTTCCCCAGTCCTAATAAAAGTTTTCTTAGCCGCGTTGACAAAAAAGTGAAGAACTCCTTGGCCGGTGATTTTATACGCCTTTTTAGGTACCTCGATGATTTTCTTGTGCTTGTAGAATTCCTCGAGCCTAAGAGAGTGCCACATGCTCTCGATGTTTTTAAGGAAAACGTCTGCGTGCCCAAATTCAAATCATAGCATAGCATTCCAAATAAGAGAAAACTACCATACTTAGATTGAAAGCTAACTTTCCAACACGACCAACTCTGTTGGCAGTATGCCCGTGGAACTACAGGCCATGCCACTCAAAACTTGTAAAAAAATGGGATTGTTACCGGCCGTATGGGTATCCCAATCAAAAAGTCGTGTCGCCATAATATGTGCAGTAGCCTCGAGGCACAGGTATATCGATGCAGGGAGGCCTGTTCTAAGACCTCGGTCCCTGTTTCATGTGCAGGTAAAATCCTCAGGAAATTAAAACTCTCAATCTGCAACTTGGAGCAGCATACTAGTCCAGTTGAAAGAATTAAAAAAGTTGCGGTAATGCCCTACGTTCATTCTGTCTCACACATATTTGAAAAATTAGGAGCCAGATACGGTATGAATGTTTTGTTTTCAGTTCCTAATAAAGTTGGTAAGGTGGAAAGGCTGCTGAAATAAAGAGAGGAGGAATGCGAAAGAACGCAGCTGTAAAATAAACGATGCAAAAATGACCGTCCCCTCTAAGATTGCTCTTGCCTGACAAATCCCTTCGTACAGCGGCCTTACCGCGAAAATTTACGGGACGCAGAATCAGACAAGAAGCTGAATTCTCGCGAGGCGGGGTCACACAGCCTCTAAATAAATGTTCCAGCATCCAGTAGCATTCGCCAACCTATACGTTAATGCTATAAATTAAAAAGGTCATGCCTTAGCAGCGCAGGAACTGAAATGTGCAGGGAAAACCGTACTCCGTAAACACTTGCTGTTGACTGTCCATTGAGCAGACAGACCAATCCATTAATGTGACGCCATCGGAGCACCAGAATTCTTTAGACAAGAAATCTACAAACCTATAAAAGCACTATTATGAATGCCAGTGTAAACCGTCCTTTGATTGCACAAAAATCCAGCTTGTGCGTTTGAGCAGTCGAGAAGTCGGGGGATGCATTTTACATAACAAAAAAAAAAAAAGAGGTAGTCGCTGGGTTAGTCAGCCTCCCGTATTCTTATCTTCGAAATAAGTGGGTTAGTCCAATAGAGGTTAACAGCTGTGTTAATCTCACCGGCGACCACGAGGTTATGTTTTGAGAATGAGAAGTGCTTTTTTTGACATTGAGCATGCGCGCACGCTTGCTGTGAGGCTCCACAAAGCAAGAGTTCTTTTTTTTTCAATAAACGAAGCTGTAAGCCAGCGCCGTCTGTGTCCTACTCTCTTTCTCTGTTTGTTTTGTCGTTAGCGCTGTTTTTAAACATTATGCAAAACCACCAACTCGCCCGATCTGCAGTTCTTCTAAAATATGACGTTTGCTAGAATTATAGTGGTTTGCCAGCCATTTTATTTGCTGGCCACTCATCCACGTCAATGCTATTCGTACTGAAAAAGGTGCCGGGATCACGGGGCTCTGCGAGGGTGATAAACTGGGTAGGGATCGCAGGCGTTGCTGGCGGCGACGTGTCATCACCTGGAGGCATGACGGTAGATTCGAGGTGGCGTCCGCTGTGAAGCTCCGTCGTCAGAAGAAGTACCCCGCATCGCAGCCAAAAAAAAAATTTGCGTGAAAGCACAGCAGGGAAATTATTTACAAGCTGCATTTACATAGCTAGCAAGCTCTGGTCAACATGGACGCCAGCCAAGATGAAGCAAGGCACGTCGTCTTCAAGTGATCAGCAGTGGGCCATTATGGGCTCGTGCTACGATGTGAGAGGATACCCTTCTACGATGGCGTATGCTCACTGTTGGGGATTGGCCAAGGTTTGAATGGTATTAGGAAAGTGTTGTTAATACAAAAATTGCTAGAACTCTCAGGTGGAAATGCATAAAAATAACTATTGAAGAATGGAAAAAATCGCCTTGTCACGACTATGAATTCCTCCAGGGCTGAGCAAACATCCCTGTCGTAGTTTCCATAAGAGGAGGAAGCTCCTAGAAGAGGAATATTTACCATTGAAAAATTAAACCAAGTTGTCTGAACATTGATACTAAATTGGTTTTCCTTAGGCAAGAAAATTGGTGGCAGTATAAGAAAAGAATGATATATAGTCTCATCTACTGCAAAGAATGGGCACTGAGACAAAGCGCCAGACCAGCCCTGTGGCGATAAATGTTTGTGACTGCGGCCTGCTGTACGTTCAAACTTAAGACAAAGTCACACTAGTGCACATCAAGGTGTCCTTTTCGCTGTCATGCCAGGAACCGCTGACTATTGTTTCTTCGCTAGCACATGCAGACACAGTTGTCCCAGAGCCCACGACAACCACAGCAGCAGCTCCGTGGTCATCCCATTCTGTACTTGCCGGGAATTTCACAAAGGTATGTGTTCATTTCATTATCTTCCCTCTAGCGGCGCAAAATATGATGACGAAGACGGGGAACAGAGAAAGGAAAACCACCTCACTATTTTTGTCCCTAATTTAGAAGCACTGATTCAATCGTAAGATTAAGCCAGCTGGCTACCTTTTGTACTTTGTTCTGCCCACGAATTACGGAGTGAAGCTTTCTTTCATTCAGATGGAAAACTAAACTGGTCTGCAGCTAGCCTCCCAGGGGACAGAATAGCTTTGTTGCACAATGTACACTGCCAAAACAACCAGACATAGTCGGAATGCCGGTAACGGTTGAAATTAGTACAATGGTAAAGATTAACGGTGGTGTCTTTACAGGCACACCACCATAAAGTTTTAGTCGACATTTAAAACATATACCAATAATGCTTTAAGACACTTTCTAGCTTAAATGTTCCGGGTTGCTATAAAAAGGCTTTCTACTCTGGCTGTAGCATGTCACTTATTGCTCAAGTTCAGTTCATTTCTTACTAGCACTTACAGAGGGAGCGGAAAAACCTAAAAGACATTACGCCTCACAGGGGCCCCTGTTTACTCTGTTCACGTTTCATATACACCAACCATTATATTTGATATCACTCAATTTATATACTTTCTCCATACAGCGTATGTCATTATTTTTTAAACGTGCACGTTTCACACAAATGACATTCTCACGACCTCGTGTATTCATTTGAGTGAAACTGAAATTTGACAGAAAGCAGTTGATGCGCATAAATACCGTAAGATTTTTTCGTATGAGTGTTAATTTTCCTGGAGCATTTTTCATTCCTCTTCTGATTATGCGGGAAGCAGCGCAACAGGATTTCAAATAAGAATATATGCACTGAATTCGTATATATTTTCTTTCTTTCCGCATTTTCTGTTTTTGATGCAGCTCATCCTCGCAACTTCCACGACTCATCGAGGGACGTCATCACGCCAGTTTAGGCCAAAGTGTCCAAGTATGAAAAGCCAATATCAATACAGCACAAAATGGAACGCAAGGCACCGGCGACCCTTTCAGAAACTCCAGATTTGCTAGGACCCCTTCCCACCACCTGGCAAGCCTCACTGCATCAAGGCCCTGCTCGAGATTAAGCGCTACTGCCAGTGCATACTGTGAGTCATTTACTTCAAGGTACGCAGCTGCGGACAAGCCAGTATTACCTCCGTGGTGTATGAGCCATCTAAAAGTGCATATAATGATTCCAGGTCTGCAGAAGAAGACAGATTTACCAGCCCCTACTCTAAAACAGCTGTTACTTTCTCTTGCAAGAAAAGTACAGCAACCGCGTGCATATCTATACATATGGATCTACTACGTCGTCCAGTTCTGGTGGGGCAGTGATTATACCAACGCGAGGAATAACACTGCGGTTCAAGACATCGCACGCCACGACTTCAACGGCGGCAGAACTAACGGCTCTGCGTCGTGCACTGGAATTCATTGATTCTCAAAGACCTAGAAGATGGGCTGTGTTTTGTGTTTCAAAACCGGCCTTACAGAGCACACAGTCATTTCTCCAACTCGGATGTCATGAACAATTGACACACGAAATCGTGAAACTTCACAATTACGTCCAACAAAAAGGTCACAAAGTTGTTTTTCAATGGGTACCTGGCCATTGTGGAATCAGTGGCAATGATTTTGCCGATAACGCTGCTCGCACAGCACATCAAGAAGAGAACAGCGTTCCGATTCCGCTTTCGAGGACAGACGCCGCAAGGCAGCTTCAACACCTGGCACGCAGTCTCTCACTGACCGAGGGGAACTCGCCAAACTTACGACATACACGACTGCAACGATTAAGCCCCTCACTGCAACTCCGACCTCCCTTCGGACTTCCTCGATGTGAAGCTACGCTTCTATGTCGCCTTTGCTTAGGAGTTGCCTTCGCAAAGCCATACTCTACATTAATTGGAGTGACCGACAGTGCAGCATGCGAGGTCTGCGTCACCGAAGATGATATCTACCACCCGCTCTGCCACTGTCCACAATATGCCCCAGAAAGACAAGAACTTGTTAAGGTTCTTCAAAAACTGGACAATCGGCCGCTTTCTCTGCAGGTGCTGCTGGAACACCACCCCCATCGCTCGTCGGCCCATAACGCGGTGATGGCGCTTTTGGGCTTCTTGAGGACGACGGGCTTGTGCGAAGGTCTGTGACTAATGTTGTAATTTCTATTAGACTACACGTGTCAGCGAACTCAACGCCATTTCCTTCTTTTCTTCCATCCTCTCTCTCTCTCTGTCATCTTTGTTCTCCCTTTCCCGTTGCTCCGGTGTAGGGTAGCCAACTGGACATTGTTCTGGTTAACCTCGCTGCCTGTGCTTTCCTCTTTCCCTTCCCCCAGCGTGCATTCAGCCTCAGGTAACGGATGACGTATTTCAACTTACTTTCTGCCACGTGAGTGGGCAGTCAAAGGGTAGCAGGAAATGGTTTCCTTTGTGGCCAAAGGAGTCTTCCCCGCACTTGCACTTTCACGGCCCGCGAACATACAGCTTTTTGTCATCCTTCTTAACGCTTGCCATGCAGCGTTCATTGAGACGATGGTAGATCAATGTCAAATGAGCCCTGGAATTGTTGCTGGAATACTACCTACAATAGCTTCCAAAACAGAGTCATGTAGCCAATGTAATCGCCTCTGTTCTGTAATTTTTGACGTAATATTGCTGAAAAAAATATTGCATATAACGTTACACAAGACGTCATCCATCAATTTACAGATGGTGGAAGGGAAAGAACATAAGCAATAGCAGATAAGGCCATGGTATTCATTCTGTCTAGTATTTAAAAAATTGAAAAAGGAGTCTGTTGTTTCCGTTCCCCCTGCTGACTCGCCCGCTTTAGATGACATTTCTCATTTAGTCACAGAGAAATTCTTCCATGTAATAGAGGATACTGCAACCTACTACGTTGCTGGATTTCTGATCATGCACTTTCTTAGAAATGCAAAGAAAAAATTCAGATGTTATGAACTGCTGAAGATGAGAATTGTGGCTTAAAAAAAAGCATCAATACTTCACCATATGCAACGTTCATCACATTCTGGGTAGACTTTTTCGAAACTTGACAGTGCCTTCTGAAGGAGCTTTTGTAGTTATAAAGCTACTGGAGACTCGAATCCCTTTCTGTAAATGAAGAAACGTCCCACGTTTGTGGTGCACTGTATGCGCTAATGACGGATGGTGGCGGTTTTCTTTTTTTGCTCCCTAGAGTGCCGTGAAAGGTTTCTGAGATTGTTTCATAGAATTCACGTTTTCGGGCATGTACGTTTCAACAGTCGAAACTCAGACAGCATTCGCATCAAGAACTCGGTCAGTACCTCGGCCGCAGGGCCCTACGGGAGTGTCCGTTCTTTACGTTAGTATGTTTCTCTATGCGGCGTCCGCCAAAGGCGGCTACTGCATCGTCCGCGATTCGCGTGACCAGCGCGCTAGTAGACGCCGCGGTTGTCTCCACTCTGTACGGAACGGCGGGCGAGGATGACATCGAGGCACCCTAGCAGCCACCGGAGAAGTGCGCCCCTCCTCCCTCGGCTGACCACCTTGCCTCGCGCGCGACAGGGGAGGGAGCGCATCCGGGACCCGTTCCTCGCTCGCGCACGCGAGATTGAAACGCGTTCCCTGGCTCACCCTCACACGCTTTCACTCAAACGTAACCTCATGGCGACTCCGACAACGACGGCAGAAATTCGCCTGGAGCGTCCACCAAATTGCTATCGCAATAAAAAATAATAAAATCGGGCGTTGATTACGTCATGTATGCTTGAAAGTACTGCTCAAGCAGCGAGCAACAAGCGAAAGCAAACGGAAGGCTGTCATCGTAGCGGTTCCACGTGGCATCAATGAGTTGAATTAATAATGACCAGAGAAGAATGTGGCAGGTTAGGCTTCTGATAGAACCTGTCGTGAGTTCTCTTCCCCGGAGTGTCAGCAACGGAGTGCACAACGTGTGACCGGCACCGCTTCTCAGCCGATCTAGCGGGGCGCCAGAGTGCTACAACTTGGCCTATTCACTTTCTAGCCAAGTGGACAACGGTCCGCTTGCGTCTCTGGGGGCCTCTCTGAGCAAGGTGTATACTCCTCCTCAACTGTCCCTCTCGCAGGAGCTGGCGCAACCTCCAACGCATGGCATGGGAGTCTTGCGCGTGCCGTGCTGCGGCGCGATAAAATAACATGAACCTATGACTTACCGTGTTGTTTACGTGACGCAACTTTCTATCGCGCGGATTACGAAAGCAGTAACCTCGGAGTTGTTTTCGATTGCCGGACACATTATCGTACGTGTGCTGGATATGTTCGGCACGGAGAAGCGCCCCTTGGCGAAGCTCCTTTCGCGTATGTTGGCGATAGACCTTGTTTTCCTTACTTAGGATTATGTAGAGTTGATTTGCTTGTGACGCTGAACGTTTTGACCACAGTGCGCATAAATTACATATGCTAATAAAGGCTGTCATAAGCGCTAAAAAACCGTTGACTAGATGCTATGCTTTATTCAATTATCAAAATTGAGCTGTAAAGTGTGGTGATGCAAAGGTATGGGGCAGAAAGTAGATTGCAGCTTTTCTGCACAATAATATTATTGTTCATCATATCAACAATTAATATTGTTCTTATTATTATTAGATGAAATGTTTAACGCCAGGTCGAAAAGCATGCTGAAACAATTATTAAAGGATCAATGCTGAACTTAACCTCCAGAACATTTTGCATCATAAAATTTACTTCTTCAACTTCCTTTGTTTTAAGTAGATTAACCAGATGTTATCTTGTTCTTTCCGATTTTTCTTCATTCATTTTATTCCTTTATTCTAAATGTCTCATCAATTTGTGTTTTTTTTTGCCATGTGCATCATACTCATAGACATGGTCCTACAAGCCAACTGAGGCGTATACCGGCCTGTTTGTGTTGTCTATATATATATATATATATATATATATATATATATATATATATATATATATATATATATATATATATATTTATTTATTTCTGTTTTATTCGGTTGCTGTGTACGGTGGTGGGAAACCATGACAGTTGCCTTTCCTGTCATAAGGCGCTGCCTAATGATGGAAATTAATATGTGCTCAATGCGACTATTCTATCCTTTTGGACAGTCATGCTCTGGAATAGCAGCCAACACTTTCACTGCTATGGGCCCAGCTAGGAGAGATGCGTAGGTGTGTAATTCGTGCTGAAGTAAGAAGAGACTAATCACCGGCACAGAGACTGCTTTAGATGAAAAGAGTGGTTCAGAGTCTTCACTGTTGAATGACCTAAGGGAAATCAGAAAAAGTTCGCAATATTTGCCTGTTCTACATAAGAAGGCTGATTCTCTCCTACTGCTGCGAGAAGAGTTCACGGCTGTATTGAAATCAGTTAGGGAACTTCGAAAGATCGGTGTCGTTTTTGTCCGAGAAGTACGATTCTGTTTTGAAACAGCAGCATGACATTCAAGAACGTCAAAACGTAAAATGTTTGACTGTGCTGAACTGGAAGCTTTGAAAACAGTTGTGTTAACTCAGACAGCAGCAATACAAAAGGAAGAAAAAAACTACATGAAAGTGAGCAGTACACCAGGCTAAAGAATCTTAATATTCACGGTTTTCCATAGAAAAGTAATGAAAACTTTACACGAACAATCAAGCCAATGGCAAAAAAACGGGGACTGTCTGGGCTCTCATCTTACGACATTGCAGCCGTACATCGTTTAAAAGTCGAAATCGGTGGTACACCGGCGGTCGCGGTGCGCTTTACATTTGTAACTTCGGAGAAAAAATGGTTTGAAACGAAGAAGACGAGAGCCCCGAATATACGGGAGGCATATGTGAAGAACTTGAACGGGACTTCGCTGAGAGTGAAGTGAGGGCGGCGCTTCACAGTCTTAATAGTAGATCGGCGGCTGGACCTGACGGAATAACTAACAAGATATTAAGAAATCTGGATGATGAATCAATTTATTATCTAACTGAACATTTCAATGAGTGTTGGAGAAAAGGGCATACTCAGAGGAATGGAGGGTGGCCAATACTATGCTCATACCAAAGCCAGGAAAACAACTCACTCTGGACAACCTTCGTCCTATTTCCTTAACGTCCTGTCTAGGCAAAGCTGTGGAACATGCCATCCTAAATCGACTCACTAAATACGCAGAACGACATCCTCCCATACAACTTGATCGGCTTTTGTCCAGAGCTGTCAACTCAGGATGCTATGCTGCTGATCAAACACCAACTTATACATGCCAGCCCAGCGCATACGAAAGCTCTTTTGGGATTGGATGTGGAAAAAGCTTTTGATCGTATAAAGCATAAGGCCATACTTGGCGTCCTCTCGGAGATGGGGTTAGGTAAGAGATTTTTTTAACATGATTAAGGACTTTCTTAGAAATCGAACTGCACAACTCATGCTGGGTGAGCTTAAATCAGAAGCTAAGAATTTGGGAAATAGGGGCACTCCACAAGGGGCTGTGCTCTCACCCATGCTATTTAATTTAGCAATGTCCAAGGTTGCAAGAAATCTGGAGGAAATTGAGGGTATACATCATGTGGTATATGCCGACGACATAACCATATGGAGTGCCAAGGGTATTGTAGGACAGACAGAGACCAGATTACAGGAAAGTTTGTATGTTGTAGAGAACACACTGAAAGACATGGGGTTGAAATGCTCGGCAAACAAATCAGAACTCTTGGTCATTAAACATCGCAGAAAAGGTCGCAAACTAAGAGGTTACATTCCGTAAGATGAACCAAGAGTGTGCTTATACACTCATGAAGGATCCGCAGTCAGGCTAGTTGAAAGAATCAAGGTTCTTGGGTATCACATAGACGGAAACAATGCTAACTATACAACAATACAACATATTTCGAATAAAACAGATGAAGTCATTAGCTTACTAAGGAGAATTACCAATAGACACAGAGGCTTAGGAGAGGACAGCACTATGAGGCTAATACACGCCTTTGCTCTCTGTCACTTCACTTATGTGGCTGGATTATTCAAGTCGAAGCAGGCAGAACTTAACAAACTTAATGTGATGCTCAGAAAGCTCGTTAAAGTAGCCCTAGGGATACCCAGTAACGCTGCAACTGACAAACTCATGAGTCTAGGGGTGCACAACACAATGGAAGAAATCGCGGAGGCCCAACAGCTAGCGCAACACGAAAGATTTACAAAATCAGGAGCTGGCAGGAACATATTACAGGCAATAGGTGCAGAACTGAATACATCAAGGAGCCCAATAGAGGCTGAAGTAGAATTAAGGACTGACGTTGGGAACAAGATCAGAACCAACCCTGTCCCCAGAATCATGCAATCAGAATATAATGTCGAAAGGAGAAAGGCAAGAGCTAAAGCACTCTTGCAGGAAATAGAACAGCAGAACCAATTGGCAGCTACAGTTGATGCAGCCTGGGCGAAAGGTAAAGAAGCATATACGGCAACTGTCTCAAATTATCAAGGGAAGGTCCAAGATGCTATCTCTATTTTTACCAAGGACCCCATGGTGGCGGAACAAGTGGCAATTGCTCTAGTCATCAGGAGTAATAAGTGGGCCTGCATTTAGAGTGATTCGAAATCCGCTATAAAGTGTTTTGATAAAGGCTACGTAGCTGGTGTTGCAGCTAGACGTTTTGAAAAGATTGGGATTATGAGAACTGAAATTCGATGGTTTGTTGCGCATATGGGAAAAGTGGACGAGACTCGGATAAACCTCAATGAGGTCTCTCATGACTTGGCACGAGGACTTGCTAACCGCGACAGTCACAACCGAGCCGTTCACCATCAAGCCAGGGAATCTAGAGATCATTTATTAACATACAATGACATTACCAAACACTACTATTTAGGACGCAGGCGATTCCCATTGCCACATTCAAAAGACAATGGGCTACGGCGCAGCGACTACGCGCCCCGCATCGGACGCGGTGAGCGTCGAGCAACGCAGCGTTCGGAACGACAACGAAATGTGCGCCTGAGTAAGCGACGCACGCCTGAGCCTTAGAAACAGCTCGTTAACACCGCGTTCACTAGAGGCGCTTTTGTACCGCTTGGAAGCATCGAACTCGTGGCTCAGTGGTAACGTCTCCGTCTCACACTCCGGAGACCCTGGTTCGATTCCCACCCAGCCCATCTTGGAAGTTGCTTTTTATTTATGAAGTGCCTGCCGTGGTTTATCGCTCACGGCCAACGCCGCGGACGCCGACGCCGACACCGACACCGACGCCGACGACACCGGCTTTTCTGCGACACGAGCTCCTTAACGCTATCGCGTTAAAACTGAACTGGGCTCCGGCAGTCTCAGTGCGCTTATTGCAAACAGGTACATATCCCACACCGTACACCATTAATAAAATATATCCAGAGAGGGAGATTAAGATGGAATGCAACGATTGTAATGGCATCATTGGAAACAGACATATGCTGGCCGGGTGCCCCGCGATTCTCCCCAACCTCGTTGATGAATGGACACAGTGGGAGAAAAGGATTCAAAGCTCATTGTTTGAGGATCAACTAAGGGCCGTCCACAGGGCCCATGATATCGCTGAAAGGCTTGGCCTGACAGTGCCAACGTGGGAGCGGCGCGCCTTGACTTAAGAAGTCGAGCCTCCGGACCTCTTTCGAATAAATGTTTTCACACACACACGGGAAAAGCTGAACCAACTACCTGAAGGTGTATCATTTCCAAAGGTGTACTACAATGATAACTTGACCAGAGTTAACCTTGATCTCTTCTGGAAAGCCAGAAGTAAGGCAAAGGAGGAGGGTTATCGGTTTTGTTGGACGAAAGGAGTCAGGATCTTCGTGAAAAAGAATGAAACAGCGTTTCTTAGTCTTATCGGCAAACATGCAGACCTAGAAAACATTGCTTAGCCAGCATGCCTTTTTCTTTCAGCGAACTACCGAACTTCAGTTTAATTAAAACAGAATTTCGAAGGAATTCTGATAAAGATTTCACCGTTGTGAGCGTTAATATTCTAAGTGTGCATAAATACTGGGACGAAATTAAATTTCTGTCTGAGTCGGCAGCTGGCTTTGTGGACCTTTTGTGAACAACAGAAATCAATGTTTCCCAGGCTTGCTTTGATACATTTACATTGTAGGGCTCTTTCCGCACATTTTGTTACACGAAGCGTGCGTCATGGGGCAGGTATTGCTCTCTTTGTAAACGACAACTGTGAAATTTCTTCTGCTGATGTATTCTTGTACAGGCTGTATATATGGTAGTGAAAGTATGCAAGAGGTCAATTTTTGTGCATATCTTATCGATTTCTTGACCACCCTCATGAAGCTTTCCATGGTTTCTAGTAGAGCTTGATGATCGTCTGTGGCAGTGAAACTCAGTGTACCAATTATGCTTGAACGGAGACTTTAACATCAACATTTTATACACTGAAAATGTGTCTATTTGTAATTGCCTATATACGTTGCCCGCTTATGGTGTGTAATGTACAATTGTAGCAGCTACTAGAGCGGAATAAAGTAATAATAGCCTAGTGCAATCCTGTTTAGATCACATAGTGGTTAGCGCTCCCAACTGTTCCTTTGGGTCATGTAAAATTCTACAAATGCTGGCTGACCACTATTTTGTAGCATGCAGTCTTGTTTTACAAGACGCGTCTGGAACGCAGTCGGTCAAAATTTCATCTCGGCAGCGCAAATGCCTTGTCCCTATAGTTAATCGATCCGAGCTTGATAAGCTTATCGTTTCGTTTGACTGGGTATCCTTAATCAAAATATATTTGTCAAAGTGTATGAATGGTTCTGTACTCAGTTGGAAAAATATTGTTACGGGGATGTTGCGAGTATATAAAAAACTATATTTACAATACATATACAGCGTGAGTGAGAATATCTCAGATGGCTGACCACCAACAACACGCAGCAGCCAGCGTCTCCGATCTTCTTCTTCGTCTCTTCTTTCATCCTTCCGTAACAGGACCCCCAGGTGGCGAAGCGCCGTCTCGGCGCATGGAAGGCGAAGAATTGCGAGCGAAGTATGGCTTCAGCCGCGAAACGTGCACGACGTCGACAGGCGTCTGACTTGAGGATGCATCAAAGGGTAGCGGTGAAATCGCGTAATTGACGTCGTTAACTTCGAGTAGGACTTCATAAGGCCCTGTGTAGCGAGAGAGAAGCTTCTGGGAGAGGCCGACCCGACGACATGGTGACCAAAGCAGCACCCAAGCACCTGGGGCGAACTGAACGTCGCGATGGGACTGGTCGTAACCCGCTTTTTACAGATGGTGCGAGGCTAATAAGCGAGATTGGGCAACTTGACGCACCATGTGAGCGCGATCGATGACTTCACGAGCGCACTCAGTGGCAACGCGGGGCACAGAAGGTAGGATGGTGTCCAAGGGCAAAGTGGGGTCACGACCATATAAAACATAAAAGGGTGAATATTATGCGGTGTCATGTCGGGACGAGTTATACGCGAACGTCACGTAAGTCAGCGTGGCGTCCCAGTCGCGGTGATCGTTGGAGACGTTCATCGACAGCATCTCTGGGATTATTCGGTTGAGGCGTTCCGTAAGACCGTTCGTTTGTGGTTGGTAGGCGGTGGACAGCTTGTGCTCAGTGGCACAGGAGCGGAGGAGATCGTCCACAACTCGAGGCAAGAACGAGCGGCCGCGATCTGTAAGTAACTGTCGAGTTGCACCGTGCTGGAGAACGACGTCGTGAAGGAGAAAATCGGCGACGTCTGTTGCGCAACTAGTCGGGAACGCCTTTGTTATCGCGTAGCGTGTCGCGTAATGAGTAGCAATGGCGATCCACTTGTTCCCTCTAGTCGTTGTCAGAAAAGGGCCAACCAGGTCAAGGCCTACGCGAAAGAATGGTTCAGAGGGAACTTCAGTGAGATGGAGTCGTCCGACAGGTGTCAGGAGAGGTTTCTTCCGGCGCTGATACAATTCGCAAGTTGCTACATAACGACACACAGAGTGGTAGAGACCCGACCAGAAGAACCGGCGTAGTAAACGGTTGTATGTACGCAAAACTACAAGGTGTCCCGCTGTCGGTGCATCGTGAAGTTGTTCGAGAACGACGGATCGCAGATGCCGAGGAAGGACAAGGAGCAACTCAGGGCCTTAAAGATTGATGTTCCAGCGGTATAGGATGCCGTCATGCAGCACGAACATGCGGCACGTGCCGTCGGTGCTGCCAGATTGCACTCCGGCAATGATGGACCGTAAGGATGCGTCGCGTTGTTGTTCAGCGCGCGTATCGGTCATGTCAGTCAAAGCCACCACGCAAGTCACCAGATCATGTGCAAAAGAATTGATAGGATCCACGGGGTGACGTCAGAGGCAGTCAGAGTCCTTGTGGAGGCGTCCAGTCTTGTAATGAACCCTAAATTAAAATTCTTGGAGCCACAAAGC
Source organism: Dermacentor variabilis (assembly GCF_050947875.1). Classification (NCBI taxonomy): domain Eukaryota; kingdom Metazoa; phylum Arthropoda; class Arachnida; order Ixodida; family Ixodidae; genus Dermacentor; species Dermacentor variabilis. Next base: position 48,281,979 of record NC_134573.1, read on the forward strand.
CCAGCAACCAAGCCAGCCAGTCGGGTCCCGTATGGAAGACAGCCAGCAGCGCGCGTGGTGGTATGTGACGACCGAAAACATGCGGCCGTACAAATATGGCCGGAATTTGGCGACAGCCCAAACTAAAGCCAAGCAGTCCTGCTCGGTGATGGAGTAATTTCTCTCGGCAGGTAACAGCAGGCGGCTGGCATGAGCTATCACGCACTCTGTATCATTATGGTGTTGGGCGAGAACAGCGCCGATGCCATAACCGCCTGCGTCAGTGTGGACTTCGGTCGGTGCAGACGGATCAAAGTGGGCAAGTAAGCGAGGGATGGCCAGAAACCCGATGAGAGCGGCGAACGCGTCAGCCTGCTCCGGGCCCCATGAGAACGGCGCGTCCTTAACTTGCAGATCATTGTTGCGTCATAATATTTACTTCTTCAATGTCTTTTGTTTTAAGTAGAATAACGAAACGATATCTTGTTCTTTTCCATTTCTTGTCATTCATTTTTTTCTTTGATCTACATGTCTCATCTATTTATGTATTTTTTCGTCATGTGTGTCATGTTATAGACACGGTCCTACAAACCAACTGAGGCTCAGACCCGCCAATTCGGGTTTGTTTTGCATTTTCGGTGGCAATAAACATTATTATTAATAACATTATTTTTAATAACATCATTATTCGGCAGGGGAGACAAGCCACGGTGATGGCTTAGGCGAACCCGATTTCTGTATGTATACTCGCAAATTTTATAATAAATTATTATTATTATTATTATTATTATTATTATTATTATTATTATTATTATTATTATTATTATTATTATTATTATTATTTATCTAAGGCGTTCGATTCGATGAGACATAGCATTTTATGTGCTCAACTACAAAATTGCGGGTTTCGCGAACATTTCCAAGCATTTTTACTAATCTACCTCTCCAATTGGTCTCAGATTATAGGTATTGGTGACTTAAAGACTTCTTCAGGGCATCTTGGAGCAGGGATTCCACAGGGTTCAGTTTTGTCTCCCCTTGTTTTTAATTTTTTTGTCAAGTATGCTAATGATACGTTGCTCGCTTCTAAGCACATGAAGTAAGAAGCAGCTGTCGCTTCATTTCAAAGTGACATAAAAAAGATGATGAACAGGAATAGAAAAAACCCTATAAAAGTGAGCGCTCCGAAAACGCGCTTATTCTGTATCTAAAATACGTTAAAGGCTCTTGTAACAAGTCTACCTGTATTCCTTCAGGTTCTAATTGATTAGACTGTCTTTGTGGCCTAGTACAATACGCGGACAATGTCAAGTACCTTGAAGGACTCTGACTGCCTCTGACGTCACCCCGTGGATCCTATCAATTCTTTTGCACATGATCTGGTGACTTGCGTGGTGGCTTTGACTGACATGACCGATACGCGCGCTGAACAACAACGCGACGCATCCTTACGGTCCATCATTGCCGGAGTGCAATCTGGCAGCACCGACGGCACGTGCCGCATGTTCGTGCTGCATGACGGCATCCTATACCGCTGGAACATCAATCTTTAAGGCCCTGAGTTGCTCCTTGTCCTTCATCGGCATCTGCGATCCGTCGTTCTCGAACAACTTCACGATGCACCGACGGCTGGACACCTTGTAATTTTGCGTACATACAACCGTTTCCTACGCCGGTTCTTCTGGTCGGGTCTCTACCACTCTGTGCGTCGTTATCTAGCAACTTGCGAATTGTGTCAGCGCCGGAAGAAACCTCCCCTGACACCTGTCGGACGACTCCATCTCACTGAAGTTCCCTCTGAACCATTCTTTCGCGTAGGCCTCGACCTGGTTGGCCCTTTTCCGACAACGACTAGAGGGAACAAGTGGATCGCCATTGCTACTCATTACGCGACACGCTACGCGATAACAAAGGCGTTGCCGACTAGTTGCGCAACAGACGTCGCCGATTTTCTCCTTCACGACGTCGTTCTCCAGCACGGTGCAACTCGACAGTTACTTACAGATCGCGGCCGCTCGTTCTTGCCTCGAGTTGTGGACGATCCCCTCCGCTCCTGTGCCACTGAGCACAAGCTGTCCACCGCCTACCAACCACAAACGAACGGTCTTACGGAACGCCTCAACCGAATAATCCCAGAGATGCTGTCGATGAACGTCTCCAACGATCACCGCGACTGGGACGCCACGCTGACTTACGTGACGTTCGCGTATAACTCGTCCCGACATGACACCGCATAATATTCACCCTTTTATGTTTTATATGGTCGTGACCCCACTTTGCCCTTGGACACCATCCTACCTTCTGTGCCCCGCGTTGCCACTGAGTGCGCTCGTGAAGTCATCGATCGCGCTCACATGGTGCGTCAAGTTGCCCAATCTCGCTTATTAGCCTCGCACCATCTGTAAAAAGCGGGTTACGACCAGTCCCATCGCGACGTTCAGTTCGCCCCAGGTGCTTGGGTGCTGCTTTGGTCACCATGTCGTCGGGTCGGCCTCTCCCAGAAGCTTCTCTCTCGCTACACAGTGCCTTATGAAGTCCTACTCGAAGTTAACGACGTAAATTACGCGATTTCACCGCTACCCTTTGATGCATCCTCAAGTCAGACGCCTGTCGACGTCGTGCACGTTTCGCGGCTGAAGCCATACTTCGCTCGCAATTCTTCGCCTTCCATGCGCCGAGACGGCGCTTCGCCACCTGGGGGTCCTGTTACGGAAGGATGAAAGGACAGAGGAAGAAGATCGGAGACGCTGGCTGCTGCGTGTTGTTGGTGGTCAGCCATCTGAGATATTCTCACTCACGCTGTATATGTATTGTAAATATGGTTTTTTTATATACTCGCAACATCCCCGTAACAATATTTTTTCAGCTGAGTACAGAACCTTTCATACACTTTGACAAATATATTTTGATTAAGGATACCCAGTCAAACGAAACGATAAGCTTATCAAGCTCGGATCGATTAACTATAGGGAAAATGCATTTGCGCTGCCGAGATGCAATTTTGACCGACTGCGTTCCAGACGCGTCTTGTAAAACAAGACAGCATGCTACAAAATAGTGGTCAGCCAGCCTTTGTAGAATTGTACATGACCCAAAGGAACAGTTGGTTGCGCGAACCACTATGTGATCTAAACAGGATTGCACTAGGCAATTATTACTTTATTCCGCTCTAGTAGGCGCTACAATTGTACAATGCACACCATAAGCGGGCAACGTATATAGGTAATTACAAACAGACACCTTTTTAGGGTATAAAATGTTGATGTTAAAGTCTCCGTTCAAGTAGAATCGGTACACTGAGTTTCATTGCCACAGACTATCATCAAGCTCTACTAGAAACCATGGAAAGCTTCATGAGAGTGGTCAATAAATCGATAAGATATGCACAGAAAATGACCTCTTGCATATTTTGACTATCATATATACAGCGTGTACAAAATATACATCAGCAGAAGAAATTTCACAGTTGCCGTTTACAAAGAGAGCAATACCTGCCCCATGACGCACGCTTCGTGTAACAAAATGTGCGGAAAGGGCTCTGCAATGTAAATGTATCAAAGCAAGCCTGGGAAACATTGATTTCTGTTGTTACAAAAAAGTCCACAAAGCCAGCTGCCGACTCAGAAAGAATTTTAATTTCGTCTCAGTATTTATGCACACTTAGAATATTAACGCTCACAACGGTGAAATCTTTATCAGTATTCCTTCAAAATTCTGCTTTAATTAAACTGAAGTTTGGTAGTTCGCTGAAAGAAAAAGGCATGCTGGCTAAGCAATGTTTTCTAGGTCTGCTTGTTTACCGATTAGAATAAGAAACGCTGTTTCATTCTTTTTCACGAAGATCCTGCCTCCTTTCGTCCAACAAAACCGATAACCCTCCTCCTTTGCCTTACTTCTGGCTTTCCAGAAGAGATCAAAGTTAACTCTGGTCAAGTTATCATTGAAGTATACCTTTGGAAATGATACACCTTCAGGTTGTTGGTTCAGCTTTTCCCGTGTCTGTGTGAAAACATTTATTGGAATGAGGTCCGGAGGCTCGACTTCTTAAGACAAGGCGGGCCGCTCCCACGTTGGCACTGTCAGGCCAAGCCTTTCAGCGATATCATGGGCCCTGTGGAAGGCCCTTAGTTGATCCTGAAACAATGGGCTTTGAATCCTTTTCTCCCACTGTGTCCATTCATCAACGAGGTTGGGGAGAATCGCGGGGCACCCCGCCAGCATATGTCTGATTCCAATGATGCCATTACAATCGTTGCATTCCATCTTAATCTCCCTCTCTGGATATATTTTATTAATGGTGTACGGTGTGGGATATGTACCTGTTTGCAATAAGCGCACTGAGACTGCCTGAGCCCAGTTCAGTTTTGAATGTGGCAATGGGAATCGCCTGCGTCCTAAATAGTAGTGTTTGGTAATGTCATTGTATGTTATTAAATGATCTCTAGATTCCCTGGCTTGATGGTGAACGGCTCGGTTGTGACTGTCGCGGTTAGCAAGTCCTCGTGCCAAGTCATGAGCAACCTCATTGAGGTTTATCCGAGTCTCGTCCACTTTTCCCATATGCGCAACAAACCATCGAATTTCAGTTCTCATAATCCCAATCTTTTCAAAACGTTTAGCTGCAACACCAGCTACGTAGCCTTTATCAAAACACTTTATAGCGGATTTCGAATCACTGTAAATGCAGGCCCACTTATTACTGCTGATGGCTAGAGCAATTGCCACTTGTTCCGCCACCATGGGGTCCTTGGTAAAAATAGTGATAGCATCTTGGACCTTCCCTTGATAATTTGAGACAGTTGCCGTATATGCTTCTTTACCTTTCACCCAGGCTGCATCAACTATAGCTGCCAATTGGTTCTGCTGTTCTATTTCCTGCAAGAGTGCTTTAGCTCTTGCCTTTCTCCTTTCGACATTATATTCTGATTGCATGATTCTGGGGACAGGGTTGGTTCTGATCTTGTTCCCAACGTCAGTCCTTAATTCTACTTCAGCCTCTATTGGGCTCCTTGATGTATTCAGTTCTGCACCTATTGCCTGTAATATGTTCCTGCCAGCTCCTGATTTTGTCAATCTTTCGTGTTGCGCTAGCTGTTGGGCTTCCGCGATTTCTTCTATTGTGTTGTGCACCCCTAGACTCATGAGTTTGTCAGTTGCAGCGTTACTGGGTATCCCTAGGGCTACTTTAACGAGCTTCCTGAGCATCACATTAAGTTTGTTAAGTTCTGCCTGCTTCGACTTGAATAATCCAGCCACATAAGTGAAATGACAGAGAGCAAAGGCGTGTATTAGCCTCAAAGTGCTGTTCTCTCCTAAGCCTCTGTGTCTATTGGTAATTCTCCTTAGTAAGCTAATGACTTCATCTGTTTTATTCGAAATATGTTGTATTGTTGTATAGTTAGCATTGTTTCCGTCTATGTGATACCCAAGAACCTTGATTCTTTCAACTAGCCTGACTGCAGATCCTTCATGAGTGTATAACCACACTCTTGGTTCATCTTCCGGAATGTAACCTCTTAGTTTGCGACCTTTTCTGCGATGTTTAATGACCAAGAGTTCTGATTTGTTTGCCGAGCATTTCAACCCCATGTCTTTCAGTGTGTTCTCTACAACATATAAACTTTCCTGTAATCTGATCTCTGTCTGTCCTACAATACCCTTGGCACTCCATATGGTTATGTCGTCGGCATATACCACATGATGTATACCCTCAATTTTCTCCAGATTTCTTGCAACCTTGGACATTGCTAAATTAAATAGCATGGGTGAGAGCACAGCCCCTTGTGGAGTGCCCCTATTTCCCAAATTCTTAGCTTCTGATTTAAGCTCACCCAGCATGAGTTGTGCAGTTCGATTTCTAAGAAAGTCCTTAATCATGTTAAAAAAATCTCTTACCTAACCCCATCTCCGAGAGGACGCCAAGTATGGCCTTATGCTTTATACGATCAAAAGCTTTTTCCACATCCAATCCCAAAAGAGCTTTCGTATGCGCTGGGCTGGCATGTATAAGTTGGTGTTTGATCAGCAGCATAGCATCCTGAGTTGACAGCTCGGGACGAAAGCCGATCAAGTTGTATGGGAGGATGTCGTTCTGCTCAACGTATTTAGTGAGTCGATTTAGGATGGCATGTTCCATAGCTTTGCCTAGACAGGACGTCAAGGAAATAGGACGGAGGTTGTCCAGAGTGAGTTGTTTTCCTGGCTTTGGTATGACGATAGTATTGGCCACCCTCCATTCCTCTGAGTATGCCCTTTTCTCCAACACTCATTGAAATTTTCAGTTAGATAATAAATTGATTCATCATCCAGATTTCTTAATATCTTGTTAGTTATTCCGTCAGGTCCAGCCGCCGATCTACTATTAAGACTGTGAAGAGCCGCCCTCACTTCACTCTCAGCGAAGTCCCGGTCAAGTTCTTCACATATGCCTCCCGTATATTCGGGGCTCTCGTCTTCTTCGTTTCAAACCATTTTTTCTCCGAAGTTACAAATGTAAAGCGCACCGGGACCGCCGGTGTACCACCGATTTTGACTTTTAAACGATGTACGGCTGCAATGTCGTAAGATGAAAGCCCAGACAGTCCCAGTTTTTTTGCCATTTGCTTGATTGTTCGTGTTAAGTTTTCATTACTTTTCTATGGAAAACCGTGAATATTAAGATTCTTTAGCCTGGTGTACTGCTCACTTTCATGTAGTTTTTTTCTTCCTTTTGTATTGCTGCTGTCTGAGTTAACACAACTGTTTTCAAAGCTTCCAGTTCAGCACAGTCAAACATTTTACGTTTTGACGTTCTTGAATGTCATGCTGCTGTTTCAAAACAGAATCGTACTTCTCGGACAAAAAACGACACCGATCTTTCGAAGTTCCCTAACGGATTTCAATACAGCCGTGAACTCTTCTTGCAGCAATAGGAGAGAATCAGCCTTCATATGTAGAACAGGCAAATATTGCGAACTTTTTCTGATTTCCCTTAGGTCATTCAACAGTGAAGACTCTGAACCACTCTTTTCATCTAAAGCAGTCTCTGTGCCGGTGATTAGTCTCTTCTTACTTCAGCACGAATTACACACCTACGCATCTCTCCTAGCTGGTCCCATAGCAGTGAAAGTGTTAGCTGCTATTCCAGAGCATGACTGTCCAAAAGGATAGAATAGTCGCATTGAGCACATATTAATTTCCATCAGTAGGCAGCGCCTTATGACAGGAAAGGCAACTGTCATCGTTTCCCACCACCGTACAAAGCAAACGAATAAAACAGAAATATATATATATATATATATATATATATATATATATATATATATATATATATATATGTGTGTGTGTGTGTGTGTGTGTGTGTGTATATATATATTGCCACTTGGTGTTTCGAGCCAGCGTTGCGTGCCCAGCAAAAACGGTGATTGAAGACGACGAAGTCAAGGATCTTGAGCCAGCTGGTGAACCGTCCTCCTTGTGTATGACATTTTGGTGTCTGGCTGCTGATACTGCTGCTTATTCTTGCCTTAGCGCGTGACAAACTGGTGGAGGTGCTGGGTAATCTAATCTATGCACCAAACCCCTCCGGGCAGCAGGAGCTCCAGCCCCATACCGGTGGTTACGCCTGTACACCGCGCCAGCAGAAGGATCCGTGGACAAGCCCCTGAGTTTGGACTCCTCCCAGAGAAAATGGCAGCTCCGACCACCCCAACCGGTATGGAAGGCCCAATGCCGATTCATTGTACGCTATTCAATCCGCGAACGCCGAATCCCTTCCACGGCGCCATACATGAGGACGTTGAAGATTGGCTGGTGCACTATGAACGTGTTGCCGCGTTCAACACGTGGGATGACGCAGACAAATTGAAAAACGTCTATTTCAGTCTTAACGATGGCGCACGTGTTTGGTACGAGAACCGTGCAGATGCCTTAACTTCATGGGCAAAATTCAAACTCCGGATTCTTGAGACCTATGCGAGCCTTGATCGCCGAGAGCGAGCTGAGCGTGATCTCCAGTCCCGTATACAAATGCCGAACGAGGGTGTCGCAATGTTCGTCGAGGACATGACGCGTCTCTTTCGACGAGCCGACCCCAGCATGTCGGAAGAAAAGAAGGTGCGGTACCTGATGCGCGGAGTGGAAGAGTAGCTGTTCGGTGGTCTCGTGCGCAGTCCTCCCAAGACTGTGTCAGAATTTCTTTCCGAGGCCATCACCACGGAGCAGACTCTTCGCCAGCGGACACCATCATTCGAACGTCAAGTGAACACTGCCTCACCTACGGACTTCTTCGGAGCTCTCGGGGGTCACGTCGATTTCTTTCGAGAGCTCATTCGTTCCGTGATCCGCGAAGAACTTCAGAAACTGTCGGTACCTTCACAGCCGACGCTCAGCTCCTTGTCCAGCGTTCTCCGTGACGAAGTCCAGCATGCGCTAAGAGAATCACCCTTCAACACAGAAGCTCGACCGCTAAGAAATGACAGCCCACATATGTCATATTCGCAAGCCTTGAGGCAACCTGCCCCACCTATCTCCCCCCTTCGCGCCGCACGCCCGGCCATGCTAGTGCCCGTCCAAGCTGCCTCGTATTACCAGGACCACCGACAGGCCCCGAGGAAATCAGACGTGTGGCGGGCACCTCATCCCCGTCCCCTTTGCTTTCACTGTGGCGAAGCTGGGCATGTCTACCGACAGTGCTCCTATCGAGAGCTCGGCCTACGCGGACTCTCAGCGAACTCGCCGCGACCTAGGTTCGGCCAGCATCCTCCTGAAATTGAAGAATACGTTGCCCAGCAGCGCGAATTCCCCTCAGCTCGACACCTGTCACGCTCGCCTTCGCCACGGCGGTTTTCTCAGACTCGCCACACGTATTCGAGTGAGGTGCGGGGTCGGTCGCCCAAACCGCGCCGGGAAAACTAACCACAGCGGCCTTTGGGGGCGAGGCCGCTCAGTCTGGACGTGCTCAAGGACCCCTACTGACGCGTACGCGGACCGACGATACATCGACGACGACAGTACCTGCTGATTACAGAAGAATTTCTTTAGACATTCCTGTACTGCTTGACGGTCATGAATTGACTGCTTTAGTGGACACTGGAGCGGATTATTCTATAATCAGCGAAAAACTGGCCCCCCTTCTGAAGAAAGTGACCAAGCCTTGGAATCAAACGCCAGTTCGTACAGCTGGCGGGCACATCGTCACACCACTGGGCATGTGCACGGCACGAATACAGATACGCAGCTCTACATTTGTTGCCAGTTTGAGCATTCTCCGTCAGTGTTCTCGAGACCTAATCATCGGCATGGACTTTCTCAGGGAGCACGGCGCTATCATCAACATTGGACAACGCCTCGTCATTTTGTCGACAAAGAGCGCCCCAGCGACGACCAACACCATCCACCCTCGAGCATCTCTTCGTGTCGTCGATGACGCTGTCACGTTACCACCGCGTGCAAGTGTCGTGGTTCAAGTGGCATGTGACAAAATCATACACGGTGAAGCGGTCGTAGAAAGCAATCGCTCTCTCCTGCTTTGTCATGGTGTTTGCGTATCAAGAAGCCTTGTCGATCTCCACGATGGCCACTGTGAGGTTCTTGTCACCAACTTCAGCTACGAACACCGGGACCTTTTCCCCGGTACTGTCATCGCCTACGCTGGCCCGATCGTCGATGTCACTTAGTGTTTTGTTTCCGAGGCAATCGGCACTGCTGGAGCACCTTTACGCAACGTCGACGTTAGTCCAACGCTTCCTGAAGAGAACAGACAACCCCTGCGCGAGCTGTTGCTTGAGTTCCACTCTTGCTTTGCACGGTCGTCGAAGGTACGTCAAACATCGATTACGAAACACCGTATCATCACCTATGACGACGTGCCCCCTATACGGCAACAGCCTTATCGTGTTTCCCCGACCGAACGACATGCTATTCAAACGCAGGTGAAGTAAATGCTTCAAGACGGCGTAATCCAGCCTTCATGCAGTCCCTGGTCATCGCCAGTCGTTCTTGTTAAAAAGAAAGATGGCACGCTTCGATTTTGTGTACACTACCGGAAGCTAAACAACGTCACAAAGAAAGACGTGTACCCGTTGCCTCGTGTCGACGATTCTCTGGACAGGCTGAGGCACGCGAAGTATTTCTCCTCTATCGATCTGAAAAGTGGCTACTGGCAAATTGAAGTAGATGAGCGTGACCGCGAGAAAACTGCTTTCGTAACTCCGGACGGCCTTTACGAATTTAGAGTACTCCCTTTCGGCCTCTGTTCCGCTCCAGCCACATTCCAGCGAATGATGGATACCCTTCTCGCTGACCTCCAATGGAAAAGCTGCCTCGTCTATCTCGATGATGTCGTTGTGTTTTCGGAAACTTTTGACGAGCACCTTCGACGCCTTCGGAATGTAGTCGTAGCCATTCGATCGGCTGACCTTACATTCAAGCCAGAGAAATGCCATTTTGGTTACGAAGAACTGAAGTTCCTTGGTCTCGTCGTAAGCGCGGCGGGTGTTCGGCCCGATACCGAGAAGACTGCTGCCGTAGCAGCTTCTCCCGCTCCAACCGATAAGAAAAGTGTGAGACGATTTTTGGGCTTGTGTGCATATTATCGACGCTTCATTTTAAATTTTTCGAAGATTGCAGATCCGCTATTTCGCCTTACGCGTGAGGACACGCCATTCCTCTGGACTGATGAACAACAGACCGCCTTTGCGGAGCTACAACGTCGCTTGTCTTCTCCTCCCGTGCTCGGTCATTTTAATGAGGATGCTGACGCAGAAGTACGCACTGACGCCAGCAATATCGGTCTCGGAGCTATCCTGGTGCAACGACAACACGGGACTGAACGAGTTATCGCCTGCGCGAGCCGCACTCACGCACAGAGTCCAATTATTCCACCACAGAGAAGGAGTGCCTCGCGGTTATTTGGGCTACGACAAAGTTTAGGCCGTATCTCTACGGGCGGCCATTTAAAGTTGTGGCCGACCTTCACGCTTTGTGCTGGTTGACCAACCTCCGAGACCCTTCTGGACGATTGGAACGTTGGAGTCTGCGACTCCAGGAATTTAACATCACCATCGTGTACACGTCAGGCAGGAAACATGAAGATGCCGACATGTTATCACGGGCACCTGTTAAATCTCAGAATCCTGACGAGGAAGACGACAGCGCCTTTCTGGGAGCCCTCAGCGGGCCGGATCTGCTCGTTAAACAGCGATCGGATGCTGAGTTAAGACCCGTCATCGATCACTTAGAAGGCGGCATCGCGTCCATTCCTCGCCCACTTTCGCGACGGTTGTCATCATTTTGTCTACAAGGGGGCATCTTTTATAAAAGAAACACAGGTGCCGGCGAACAAACCACATCTTCTAGTAGTGCCTCAAGCCCTTCGCGACGACATCCTATTAGACTGCCACGACGAGCCGACATCTGGTCACTTGGGCTACTCAAGGACTCTGGACAGGGTACGGCAACTGTACTACTGGCCTAGACTGACTGCTTGCGTCAAACGCTACGTGAAAGGATGCCGTAAATGCCAGCGCCGCAAGTCACCACCCGTCAAGCCTGCAGGCCTTCTACAACCCATCGACCCTCCGCGTACGCCGTTTGATCAAGTTGGAATAGACCTTCTTGGAACATTTCCCTTGTCTTCCTCCGGCAATAAGTGGATCATTGTCACAACTGACTACTGGACGCGGTACGCTGAGATGAAGCCACTTGCACGCGGGACAGGATCTGAAGTTGTCCAGTTTTTTATGGATCACATTGTGCTTCGGCATGGCGCACCGTCATTCGTCATCACTGACCGAGGGACGGCATTTACGGCAAAGCTTCTGGACGACATCTTCAAGCTGAGTTACACGAGTCATCGAAAGGCCACTGCATACCACCCTCAGACTAACGGCTTGACAGAAAGACTAAACAAAACACTGGCAGACATGATCGCTATGTACGTGGATGTGCAGCACAAAACGTGGGACGAAATCCTACCGTACGTAACGTTCGCGTACAACACTGCCACGCAGGAAACTACACGCTTCCCGCCATTCCGCCTCGTTTATGGTCGAGATGTCCAAACTATGCTAGACGCCTGTGATTCTATATGAAGATACCGACGAGTTCGACCAGTTAGCTCCTGACGTCGAGGAGTACATTCAGCGTGCCGAGGAAGCGCGTCAACTGGCCCGCGTGCACATAAGACAGCAGCAGTGTACCGATGCAATAAGGTACAATCTCCACCATCGACAAGTGACCTATGAGCCTGGTGACAAAGTTTGGGTTTGGACACCCATTAGACGGCGAGGCCTCAGCGAGAAACTCCTCAGCAAGTACTTCGGACCATACACAGCACTAAGGCGTGTAAGCGACGTGAACTATGAAGTGATTCCAGATGGAGACCTGCCATCGCCCAAGCGCTGTTTACCACGCGCAGAGACTGTACATGTGGTCCGCCTCAAGCCGTATTTTACACGGTGAAGCGTACTAGTGAAACAACCGTTTTCTTTTTTTTTGCTGTCGTCGCGTCTTCCTCCAAAGAACATTGAAGCATTTTTTTTTGTTCCCGCCCACAGAACACATTTTTCCGTGTGCATTTCCGTATGTGTGCTAGCGGGTTCCCCCCCCCCCCCGCCTCCACCACTTTCTTTTTGTTTTACCTAATTTGTCTAGTTTCCACGTACGTTTTGTGCTTGGGCATCGAGTCGATGCTCCATTGGGAGGGGGAATAATGCCACCAGGTGTTTTGAGCCAGCGTTGCGTGCCCAGTAAAAACGGTGATTGAAGACGACGAAGTCAAGGATCATGAGCCAGCTGGTGAACCGTCCTCCTTGTGTCTGACATTTTCGTGTCTGGCTGCTGATCGTGTCTGGTCGCGGGATCGAATCCCGGCCACGGCGGCCGCATTCCGATGGGGGCGAAGTGCGAAAACACCCGTGTGCTTAGATTTAGGTGCACGTTAAAGAACCCCAGGTGGCCAAAATTTCCGGAGTCCTCCACTACGGCGTGCCTCATAATCAGAAAGTGGTTTTGGCACGTAAAACCGCGAATAATATTGTTATATGAGGCGAGAAACTAGCCTATAGATCAGGCGTCAGACCGCGAACACTGTTCATCGAAGGAATTCTTGTCGAAACAAACACGACTAGTATCGCTCACCTGTAGGAGCGCAGACATCGCCCCAACCCCGGCGTAACTGCCGCTGAAACTGCCGTCATGTGTTGTCGCCTCACAGAGAGCAGCCAAAAAAGGCTGCTGTAGTGAGCAGCGGGGCGAGGCAGACACTTTTGCGTGCGGCGGCAGCCAGCAGCAAGTATGAACGCACGTGGACTAGCACTGACCGTGGGTAGCGGAGGGCTGTGGTAGTCTTGCCGAAATAACGCAGTGCGAGTGTTGACTAGCCGACGAGCCGTGACAGTCATCCAATAATAATAATAATAATAATAATAATAATAATAATAATAATAATAATAATAATAATAATAATAATAATAATAATAATAATAATAATAATAATAATAATAATAATAATAATAATAATGTTTTATGCCACCAAAAATGCAAAACAACACAAACAGGCCGGTATAAGCCTCAGTTGGCTTGTAGGACCATGTCTATGAGTATGATGCACATGGCAAAAAAAACAACACAAATTGATGAGACATTTAGAATAAAGAAATAAAATGAATGACGAAAAATCGGAAAGAACAAGATAACATCTGGTTATTCTACTTAAAACAAAGGAAGTTGAAGAAGTAAATTTTATGATGCGGAATGTTCTGGAGGTTAAGTTCAGCATTGATCCTTTAATAATTGTTTCAGCATGCTTTTCGACCTGGCGTTAACAATTCCATCTAATAATAATAAGAACAATATTAATTGTTCATATGATGAACAATAATATTATTGTCCAGAAAAGCTGCAATCTACTTTCTGCCCCATACCTTTGCATCACCACACTTTACAGCTGAATTTTGATAATTGAATAAAGCGTAGCATCCAATCAACGGTTTTTTAGCGCTTATGACAGCCTTTATTAGCATATGTAATTTATGCGCACTGTGGTCAAAACGTTCAGCGTCACAAGCAAATCAACTCTACATAACCCTAAGTAAGGAAAACAAGTTATATCGCCAACATACGCGAAAGGAGCTTCGCCAAGGGGCCCTTCTCCGTGCCGAACATATGCAGCACACGTACGATAATGTGTCTGGCAATCGAAAACAACTCCGAGGTTACTGCTTTCGTAATCCGCGCGATAGAAAGTTGCGTCACGTAAACAACACGGTAAGTCATAGGTTCATGTTATTTTATCGCGCCGCAGCACGGCACGCGCAAGACTCCCATGCCATGCGTTGGAGGTTGCGCCAGCTCCTGCGAGAGGGACAGTTGAGGAGGAGTATACACCTTGCTCAGAGAGGCCCCCAGAGACGCAAGCGGAGCGTTGTCCACTTGGCTAGAAAGTGAATAGGCCAAGTTGTCGCACTCTGGCGCCCCGCTAGATCGGCTGAGAAGCGGTGCCGGTGACGCGTTGTGCACTCCGTTGCTGACACTCCGGGGAAGAGAACTCACGACAGGTTCTATCAGAAGCCTAACCTGCCACATTCTTCTCTGGTCATTATTAATTCAACTCATTGATGCCACGTGGAACCGCTACGATGACAGCCTTCCGTTTGCTTTCGCTTGTTGCTCGCTGCTTGAGCAGTACTTTCAAGCATACATGACGTAATCAACGCCCGATTTTATTATTTTTTATTGCGATAGCAATTTGGTGGACGCTCCAGGCGAATTTCTGCCGTCGTTGTCGGAGTCGCCATGAGGTTACGTTTGAGTGAAAGCGTGTGAGGGTGAGCCAGGGAACGCGTTTCAATCTCGCGTGCGCGAGCGAGGAACGGGTCCCGGATGCGCTCCCTCCCCTGTCGCGCGCGAGGCAAGGTGGTCAGCCGAGGGAGGAGGGGCGCACTTCTCCGGTGGCTGCTAGGGTGCCTCGATGTCATCCTCGCCCGCCGTTCCGTACAGAGTGGAGACAACTGCGGCGTCTACTAGCGCGCTGGTCACGCGAATCGCGGACGATGCAGTAGCCGCCTTTGGCGGACGCCGCATAGAGAAACATACTGACGTAAAGAGCGGACACTCCCGTAGGGCGCTGCCGTCGAGCTACTGACCGAGTTCTTGATGCGAATGCTGTCTAAGTTTCGATTTTTGAAACGTACATGCCCGAAAACGCGAATTCTATGAAACAATCTCGGAAACCTTTCACGGCACTCTAGGGAGCAAAAAAAGAAAACCGCCACCATCCGTCATTAGCGCATACAGTGCACCACAAACGTGGGACGTTTCTTCATTTACAGAAAGGGATCGAGTCTCCAGTAGCTTTATAAATGCAAAAGCTCCTTCAGAAGGCACTGTCAAGTTTTGAAAAAGTCTACCCAGAATGTGATGAACTTTGCATATGGTGAAGTATTGATGCTTTTTGTTTAAGCCACAATTCTCATCTTCAGCACTTCGAAACAACTGAATTTTTTCTTTGCATTTCTAAGAAAGTGCATAATCAGAAATCCAGCAACGTACTAGGTTGCAGAATCCTGTATTACATGGAAGAATTTCTCTGTGACTAAATGAGAAATGCCATCTAAAGCGGGCGAGTGAGCAGGGGGAACGGAAACAACAGATTCCTTTTTCAATTTTTTTAAATACTAGACAGAAGGAATACCATGGCCTTATCTGCTATTGCTTATGTTCTTTCCCTTCCACCATCTGTAAATCGATGGATGACGTCTTGGGTAACGTTATATGCAATATTTTTTCAGCAATATTACGACAAAAATTACTGAACAGAGGCGATTACATTGGCTACATGACTATGTTTTGGAAGCTATTGTAGGTAGTATTCCAGCAACAGTTCCAGGGCTCATTTTGACATTGATCTACGATCGTCTCAATGAACGCTGCATGGCAAGTGTTAAGAAGGATGACAAAAAGCTGTATGTTCGCGGGCCGTGAAAGTGCAAGTGCGGGGAAGACTCCTTTGGCCACAAAGGAAACCATTTCCTGCTGCCCTTTGACTGCCCACTCACGTGGCAGGAAGTAAGTTGAAATACGTCATCCGTTACCTGAGCCTGAATGCACTCTGGGGGAAGGGAAAGAGGAAAGCACAGGCAGGGAGGTTAACCAGAATAACGTCCAGTTGGCTACCCTACACCGGAGCAACGGGAAAGGGAGAACAAAGATGACAGGGAGAGAGAGAGGATGGAAGGAAAGAAGGAAATAGCATTGAGTTCGCTGACACGTGTAGTCTAATAGAAATTACATTATTAGTCACAGACCTTCGCACAAGCCCGTCGTCCTCAAGAAGCACAAAAGCGCCTTCACCGCGTTATGGGCCGACGAGCGATGGGGGTGGTGTTCCAGCAGCACCTGCAGAGAAAGCGGCCGATTGTCCAGTTTTTGGAGAACCCTAGCAAGTTCTTGTCTTTCTGGGGCATATTGTGGACAGTGGCAGAGCGGGTGGTCGATATCATCTTCGGTGCCGCAGACCTCGCATGCTGAACTGTCGGTCACTCCAATTAATGTAAAGTATGGCTTTGCGAAGGCAACTCCTAAGCAAAGGCGACATAGAAGCGTAGCTTCACATCGAGGAAGTCCGAAGGGAGGTCGGAGTTGCAGTAAGGGGCTTAATCGTTGCAGTCGTGTATGTCGTAAGTTTGGCGAGTTCCCCTCGGTCAGTGAGAAACTGCGTGCCAGGTGTTGAAGCTGCCTTGCGGCGTCTGTCCTCGAAAGCGGAATTGGAACGCTGTTCTCTTCTTGATGTGCTGTGCGAGCCGCCTTATCGGCGAAATCATTGCCACTGACTCCACAATGGCCAGGTACCCATTGAAAAACAACCTTGTGACCTTTTTGTTGGACGTGATTGTGAAGTTTCACGATTTCGTGTTGGTATAATCACCGCAACACCAGAACTGGACGACGTAGTAGATCCATATGTATAGATGTGCACGCGGTTGCTGTACTTTTCTTGCAAAAGAAGTAACTGAGCTATTTTAGAGTAGGGGCTGGTAAATCTGTCTGCTTCTGTAGACCTGGAATCATTATATGTACTTGTAGACGGCTCCAACACCACGGAGGAAGCACTGGCTTGTCCGCAGCTGCGTACCCTGAAGTAAATGACTCACAATATGCACTGACAGAAGCGCTTAATGCCGAGCAGGGCCTTCATGCAGTGAGGCTCGCCAGGTGGTGGCAAGGGGTCCTAGCATAATCTGGAGATTCTGAAAGGGTCGCTGGTGCATTGTGTTTCATTTTGTGCAGTCTTGATATTGGCTTTTCATACTTGGACACTGTGGCCTTACTGGCGTGATGACGTCCCTCGATGAGTCGTGGAACTTGCGAGGATGAGCTGCATCAAAAACAGAAAGTGCGGAAAGAAAGAAATTATATACGAATTCAGTTGCATATATTCTTATTTTAAATCATGTTGCGCTGCTTCCCGCGTAATCAGAAGAATGAAAAATGCTCCACGAAAATTAATTCATACAAAACAAATCTTACCGTATTTATGCGCATCAACTGCTTCCTGTCAAATTTCACTTTCACTCAAATGAATACACGAGGTCATGAGAATGTCATTCGTGTGAAACGTGCACGTTTAAAAAATAATGACATACGCTGTGTGGAGAAAGTACATAAATTGAGTGATATCAAATATAATGGTAGGTGTATATGAAACGTGAACAGAGTAAACAGGGGCCCCTGTGAGGCGTAATGTCTTTTACGTGTTTCCGCTCCCTCTATAAGTGCTAGAAAGAAATGAGCTGAACTTGAGCAACAAGTGACATGCTACAGCCGGAGTAGAAAATCTTTTTCTAGTAACCCGGAACATTTAAGCTAGAAAGTGTCTTAAAGCATTATTTGTATATGTTATAAATGTCGACTAAAACTTTATGGTGGTGTGCCTGTAAAGACACCGTCGTTCATCTTCACCCTTGTACTAATTTCAACCGTTACCGGCATTCCGTCTATGTCTGGTTGTTTTGGCAGTGTATATTGTGCAACAAAGCTATTCTGCCCCCTGGGATGCTAGCTGCAGACAGTTTAGTTTTCCATCTGAATGAAAGAAAGCTTCACTCCGTAATTCGTAGGCAGAATGAAGTAAAAAAGGTAGCCAGCTGGCTTAATCTTACGATTGAATCAGTGCTTCTAAATTAGGGACAAAAATAGTGCAGTGGTTTTCCCTTCTCTGTTCCACGTCTTCGTCATCATATTTCGCGCCGCTAGTGGGAAGATAATGAAATGAACACATACCTTTGTAAAATTCCCGGCAAGTACAGAATGGTATGACCTCGGAGCTGCTGCTGTGGTTGTCGTGGGCTCTGGGACAACTGTGTCTGCATGTGCTAGCGAACAAACAATAGTCGGCGGTTCCTGGCATGACAGCGAAAAGGACACCTTGATGTGCACTAGTGTGACTTTGTCTTAAGTTTGAACGTACAGCAGGCCACAGTCACAAACATTTATCGCCACAGGGCTGGTCTGGCGCTTCCTCTCATTGCCCATTCTGTGCAGTAGATGAGACTATATATCAGCCTTTTCTTATACTGCCGCCAATTTTCTTGTCTAAGGAAAATGAATTTAGGATCAACGTTCAGACAACTTCGTTTAATTTTTCAGTGGTAAATATTCCTCCTCTAGGAGCTTCCTCCTCTCATGGAAACTACCACAGGGATGTTTGCTCAGCCCTGGAGGAATTCATTGTTGTGCGAAGACGACTTTTTCCATTCTTCAATAGTTATTTTTATGCATTTCCACCTGAGAGTTGTAGCAATTTTTGTATTAACAACACTTTCCTAATACCATTCAAACCTTGGCCAATCCCCAACAGTGGGCATGCGCCATCGTAGAAGGATATCCTCTCACATCGTAGCACGAGCCCATAATGGGCCAATGCTGATCACTTGAAGACGGCGTGCCTTGCTTCATCTTGGCTGGCGTCCATGTTGACCAGAGCTTGCTAGCTATGTAAATGCATCTTGTAAATAATTTCCCTGCTGTGCTTTCACGTAAAATTTTTTTGGCTGCGATGCGGGGTACTTCCTCTGAGGACGGAGCTTCGCAGCGGACGCCACCTCGAATCTACCGTCATGCCTCCAGATGATGACACGTCGCCGCCAGCAACGCCTGCGATCCCTACCCAGTTTATCACCCTGGCAGAGCCCCGCGATCCCGGGACCTTTTCCGGTACGAATGGCATTGACGTAGCTGAGTGGCCAGCAAATAAAATGGCTGGCAAACCACTATAATTCTGGCCGACGTCATATTTTAGAAGAACTGCAGATCGGGCGAGTTGGTGGTTTTACATAATGTTTAAAAACAGCGCTAACGACAAAACATACAGAGAAAGGGAGTAGGACACCGACGGCGCTGGATTACAGCTTCGTTTATTGACAAAAAAAGAACACTTGCTTTGTGGAGCCTAACAGCAAGCGTGCGCACATGCTCAATGTCAATAAAAGCACTTCTCATTCCCAAAACATAACCTCGTGGTCGCGGGTAAGATTAACACAGCTGTTAAGCTCCATTGGACAAACCCATTTCTTTCGAAGATAAGACCAGGGAAGGCTGACTAACCCAGCCACTACCTTTTTTTATTATGTGAAATGCATCCGCCACTTCTCGACTGCTCAAATGCACAAGCTGGATTTTTGTGCCATCAAAGGACGGTTTACACTCTAATTCAAAATAGTGCTTTAATAGGTTCGTAGATTTCTTGTCTAAGGAATTCTGGTGCTCCGATAGCGTAACATTAATGGATTGGTCTGTCTCCTCAATGTACAGTCAACAGCAAATGTTTACGGAGTATGGTTTTCCCTGCACATTTCATTTCCTGCGCTGCTAAGGCATGACCCTTTTTAATGTATGGCATTAACGTATAGGTTGGCGAATGCTACTGGATGCTGGAAGATTTATTTAGAGGCTGTGTGACCCCGCCTCGCGAGAATTCAGCTTCTTGTCTGATTCTGCGTCCCGTAAATTTTCTCGGTAAGGCCGCTGTACGAAGGGATTTGGTAGGCAAGAGCAATCTTAGAGGGGACGGACATTTTTGCATCGTTTATTTTACAGCTGCGTTCTTTCGTATTCCTCCTCTCTTTATTTCAACAGCCTTTCCACCTTACCAACTTTATTGGGAACTGAAAACAAAACATTCAGACCATATCTGGCTCCTAATTTTTTAAATATGTATGAGAGAGAATGAACGTAGGGCATTACCGCAACTTTTTTAATTCTTTCAACAGGACTAGTATGCTGCTCCAAGTTGCAGATTAAGAGTTTTAATTTCCTGAGGATTTTACCTGCACATGAAACAGGGACCGAGTTCTTAGAACCGGCCTCCCTGCATCGGTATACCTGCGCCTCGAGGCTACTGCACATATTATGACGACATGACTTTTTGACTGCCATACCCATACGGCCGGCAACAATCCCATTTTCTTACAAGTTTTGAGTGGCATGGCCTGTAGTTCAACAGGGGCTTCTCACTTCCACGGGCATACTGCCAACAGAGTTGGTCGTGTTCGAAGGTTAGCTTTCAATCTAAGTATGGCAGTATGCTCTGATTTGGAATGCTATGCTATGATTTGAATTTGAGCACGCAGCCGTTTTCCCTAAAGACACAGAGAGCGTGTGGCACTCTCTTAGGCTCGAGGAATTCTACAAGCACAAGAAAATCGTTGACGTAGCTAAAAAGGCGTATAAAATCACCGGCCAAGGAGTTCTTCACTTTTTTGACAACGCGGCTAAGAAAATTTTTATTAGGACTGGGGCAAATTTTGCACACACACACACACACACACACACACACACACACACACACACACACACACACACACACACACACACACACACACACACACACACACACACACACACACACACACAGGCGCGCGCGCGCACACGCACACACACACACACACACACACACACACACAAACACACGCACGCGCGCACGCACGCACACATACACACGCGCGCGCACGCACGCACGCACGCACGCGCACACGCACACGCGCACACACACACACACACACACACACAAACACACACGCACGCACGCACCAGACTTTTGCATGAATGTTTGTCCTTACGAAGCAACCTATGTATTGTTGAGGTAGAAAGACAGGATTTCTAGAAAAAGATCATTGTTAATTCCTAATTCTCTTTGAATTCTCTTTGAAAAGCTGGAACATGCAACCAAGGATGCCAAATTAATTGCTTATAAAACTCTAATACGTCCATCTTTAGAATACGCTTGCATTGTCTCGAGCCCCCACCAAAATTTTAATAAGCAAACTAGAAAGAATTCAGAGAACGGCTGCTCGTATTATTGCTTCAAGGTACCGGAGGACTGACTCGGTTACAACAATTCTGCGTTCGTGTGGGCTTG
Source organism: Dermacentor variabilis (assembly GCF_050947875.1). Taxonomy (NCBI): domain Eukaryota; kingdom Metazoa; phylum Arthropoda; class Arachnida; order Ixodida; family Ixodidae; genus Dermacentor; species Dermacentor variabilis. Next base: position 48,303,355 of record NC_134573.1, read on the forward strand.
AGTTGCTGAAAACCATCCGAAGGAAGAAAGCCAGACTTAACATTTTTTTTTTCAGGTACTTCAAAGGGTTTTGAAGATAAAAAAGGAAATGTATGTCCAGTTCCCTGGAAATCGTAGCGAGAGAATAAACCACAGCAGAGCCGTCAAGACTTATAACACACGTGTTGATGTTTTTTGCGCTTCTTTTTTCCCGAGATGTAATTGAAATGTGGAATGCCTTACCTGATGTTGTTGTCGATCAGACGGATGTGCACAAATTCGAATGCTTGAATGATATTTTGTATCGTGAGCACCCAACCTGATGCTATGAAATGTGAAATTTGCTTGTGTTCTACTATTTTCCCTCCCTGTAACAACCCTCAAGCGAGGGTTAGCAGTAATAATAAAGAAAGACAGAAAGAAAGAAAGTAAGAAAGAAAGAAAGAAAGAAAGGAAGAAAGACATGCTCATCATTTTCCTCATCAATGCAGTCTTGAAGGTACTATATGAGAGTGTTTTGCGGAAGGAATAAGAACAAATCTTCAACGTACACGCTGAAGATGGAACAAGCTCCTGGGTTACCTTTCATTAAGAGCTTTAGTAAAATTTTACATACGATACTAAATTTACAATTTTAGTGCTTCAGCATTAGACAAGCATTTCCTGTCATTCTCGATTTCGATGCTCCAAAATGGGCACCGATCAACGAATAAATGGAGCGATAGTTTGTGTAAATTGAAGAGCTATTATTGGTGATTTCGGGATGTGAGCTAATGATAATAAATTTTGTTTTACAGGGGTTTAAAAGTTTGTGATTTTGACACCATTAGATAAAATCATTTACATCATAGTTTAGTTTAGCAGCGAGGTTTAATATCACTTGAAGAGAAGTTGGCTCTATCATTAACGTAAGGGACGCATTGAGTAGCAGGACAAGGACAATTACAAAAGTTGCTAGCATACATTTAAAATAGTAGTGCCCCAAGCATACACCCTTGCGGAACACTTGATATAAGTGCTAACGATCACTAAAACACTAACTGTTATTTCGTGCTCTAGCACATAGCTTTTTAATAGTTGCAAAGGTGGACCTAATATAGCGATTGACTAAGTTGAAGGAAATTGGTGTCGAGGTTATTGGAATTCAAAACTTTGGCATATAATATAAACGAACTGAAAACCTGGACTCAATGCCTCTTTTAATGTTGTCTACCAGAGTATTCACTGCTAGTTTAGTTAAAAATCTAGAATGGAAGCCAAACTGCCCATGGATCACTAAATTTACTTTTTTTCAATAGTGAGCCGATTGTACTAATAAATAGACTTTCTTTAATGTTACTCAAAGACAAGACAATGCCGTTGGCTCTAAGATAGGTAAATCAATCGTAACACTCTTCTTGGATATTTTTATAATTGCTTAAATTTTATTCTTCTGAAACAACAGTTCGAGAGATCAGGCTAACTATGTATGTGAGTGCATCGGCTTAATGTTGGTTACTTATTTGATGTGGCTAGCGAAGAACGCTATTCAAGCTTGCACTGGTCTTCTTAAATTTGTGAACTGTAGACGAAATTTCTCAAGGTGTAGTAGGAGAAAAGAAATAAACCTAATATTACTTGTGTGTTATGGTCCTAAACTAAATTCGTAGCTGGTGGACAGGACAAAAAATAATCTAAATAACAAATCAGTGATGTCAGTTGAAGAGGAGCAAACATTTTCATTATGCCTAAATTAATTTATGATGTTCGAGCCAAACTGCTTATGTAAAGATTTATTAATGCAACATTGTTTGTGATAAGTGTTCTCTGTTTGCGAGAACCTCTCCTCATAGTGCGTATTTACATCTTGTCAAGGGCGCAGACACTCAAGGGTTGCGCCGCGTTTTCGCCGCTCCTGTGTGCATGTGTGACTTGCGCGAGAGAAATGTGGGGACTTCGCCTAGGCACTACGCAGTAGGACACGCTTTGCTTCGTTCTTGCCTAGCTGATGGCGATTCGCACTAACCGAGAATAAGCGATTAATTTACCTCTAAACGGGATCACAGTGGCCGATTCCGAGTCAGTAATGGCGAAGCATACACTACAACAAATTCTCAGTGACAACATGTCAGTATTCATTAGTATGTGGCAGCTAAAGTGGCACCTACATTACCCCTCCCCCCTCCTGCTTCTGCGCTGCGCACTGGGGTGCTTAAATTTTCTTGGCACGAACCCGTCCTCTTCGGCCTGGTGCTGAAGCATGGGCAAAGAATGACAGCGAAAGTCGACAGGCTAGATTATTAAATAATGCAGATTCAAAAAAGGAAAAAAATAAATACCCAACGAACTCGCTATTTCTATTCGGGACCTCCCAAGAGCAAGCGCAAGGTCGTGAGTCACGAAACCACTTTGTTTCTCTTTGTTATTGCGAAGCGAAACTTTCGCACATACACTAAAGATGTCACATGTCAATTATTGGGTAAATTCAAGCGAAAATGAAAGAGGTGGAACTAGTCAAGAGATTCACTCGAACGCCGGTATATCCCGTGTATTTGAATTACTTTCTCGAAGATGTTCTTCGTTGCTCAATGTGGTTCACCATGTTCTTTCTATGGAGTGGAGCAAACGTTTATTCCGGAGCAATCCGCGGTCATGTAGTGCATATTGGTTAGGGACAAACGGAGCGAAGCATGTCCTCCGGCACAGTACCTTGGCGTGCAGTCCCCATTATACTCCATGCGCAAAAGGGTCAGGTAAACACGGCGTATCTATTGCATACCTGGGCCCTTGAAAACACGAAAACACGACTTCATATTATTGCTTATTCGCTTTTTTAATAACTCTGTCACGCTGTAGCACTTGGTTGTTATTACACCTGATTTTCAACGATTGTAAGGTTGCTGCATAGCTTTTCTCTGAAGGCGATCGTTATGTCTTAAACGTCGCAGAATGCCAATAGTTAAACAGGGGTTATATGGAAATGAACTAGTTTTTTACATGTATCCCTTCGAGTAGAGGGTTCAATACATGGGAAACAATAGAGGTGTACTCATATTAAAAGTACGGGTTACGATGACAGCTTTCGCGGGACCAATCAGCTTCAGCATTCAATTGCACGAATATATTTTGGCAGAATATTGCGTTGGTGTTAAAAGTGCGAGAACTCGTAACAGTGATACAGGGTAATGATGTCTGCTATGAAATTGAATAATGAATTCTTTTGAGCAAGAACGAAGTTTGGATAAAGCACTGGCCAATGGTACCTAAGTTTTTATTCATTCAACGAGTTGGATGACGAAGCAGAGATTCGAATTCACAACTGTGAAAAGAGTTAATACAATCGTTATGTAATCTACTGCTTTCATCTAAGAGGTTTATGGCAGTGTGGCCCGTTATTATGGCGTTCTTATTTTCATTAGACAATATATGTAGGTCTCTGTCGAACGCCGGACACAAATAACCAAGAGCTTGGAGAAAAATAAGTACGGCCAATTGTAATATAAGCTCGATCAGGCCATCGAAATGGAGTCCTGGCTCCTATCCAAACTGTTTCGCAACAGGAAACATTTAAGCTCATGTTGAATCGGCGTTTGTAAAGAATTTCAAGCGTGGATGAGCCAACATGGAAGGAGGTAAGGTGTTATTCATATTCAGATGCATACGATCGAAAAGTGTACACACTTTCTTTCGCATTTGTTTAACCATTATCCAGAAATGCAAAGAAAAATAAAGGTACTCGAGTGGAGGAGACAAGTGAATGAAATTCCTCGTCATGTTTGCAGTTGCTACGGGCATTGAAACGAAGAAAATATTCAAATTTGTTAAAAAGAGAATATTGAAGGTTGGTAGTTGGGGCGTAATACACTGTATTGGTAATAAACGGAATTGTCGTTCACAAGGAACCATCACAAGGTGGGACTTATCACGACGACGGTAAACTCACCTGTCGATTGTATTTCTTCCGTTTAGAAGACAGTCATCTGTCCATGAAAACGGCCGTTTGTAAGACTTTCCCGGGTCAATATGCCTCTGCAACCAGAATTTTTCATTTTCTTAGGTAAGCGATCATGTATAAGAAGCGGTGAGAATGAGAACCATGAAAACCAATGTCTTTTGAGTTCCGCCCAGCATTTCTTGCTTTTGATATGAACTGGCCCTTTTTTCCGTGCGATTGCAACCTCGGGTGACGTTGCTCGTACTTGAGCTCGAGGGGCCGCAATGGAGAAGAATCAAGTTATCACTTCCGATGGGGCAATCTAGCTTTGCCTGGATAGCTTTAAGGATGGAGCCACAATTGTAGCCCTGTCTTTACGGAAGACCTTTTATTTCCAGGTTGTTTTTCCTTGATTCTTGTTCAAGTTCAGGCAGCCAATATTTACGCCCAGCGTTACATTATTTGAGAGTTCGCTTTTGTACTTTCAGGCTATCAGCTTCGGCCTTTAGCTTACCCGCAGCCTTCTTATGAACTATATCTTACCTTTGAGCTAATTCTTTTCGCTTTTGTAAGGTGTCGATCCGTGCTTCAGATTCCGTTTCACATCTTGCTTGGCTCTAGGGACAACTTGATCAATTATTACAAATACTGCTTTGAAACGTGCTTTTAAGCGCCTTGAGACGTTTGGCAATTTTGGAAGCAGCAGACACGAGAGAGAGAGATGAAGTTGCAAAGTGGAAATATGCAGTAACACACATGCATTGCCAAAATCCTAGACTAAGAACACGTCCTTCTAATCGTAACCGCTGCTGCCGACTGACTATTTTGGGATAGTTGATCTTGCTGTTGTGCTTCTTCGGATATTCACGCGCAAGCCGCCGAAGCTTCCGAAGAAACTAAAGTTCTATGCCAGCACTGTCACCAAAATAGTGGCGATTTTCGCCTAGCCGTACGACTGTCCGTTGAGGATGATGTTGTATTATCTCGGTGCTCGTCAGGCGAATCTTGGCATAGATCCGAGCACATGCTTGCGTTTTGGCAGGTGCCAATTGAGTCGACTAGCAATGAAGTCAGGCAAAGTAGGGTCAGGACTGTCCCCATCGAGAAGCCGATTTGCCTCTTTTGTTTCGTGGCCGTCAGTGAAAAAGCTCCTTTTTTAGAAGACTAGGACGTCCATGGCTACTTTGCGTCAGCACAGGCAGCCACGGAGAAATATGCCAAATTCGAGGTGCAATGAGTTCACATATCCGGTAATAATGGACCTTGACTTTTCAACCATCTGTCGAACATAACCGCTGTGCACTAGCTTAATTCGATTGTCAGCATTTGACGATGTACATATTTCAAAAGATCGGCAGAATCACCACAACTGTCAGTTAACAACGTCGAGAGGGAATACTTCCTCCTAATAGCATGCGTACATACGGCACTTAGTCATAGCTTTTCTGCTGAGTTATATCAGTGATCTTTTTTTGTTACGGTATGACTATGTTATCAACAAAACACTTTACTCGATGGTGTGCGGGTATTCAACCAATCAGTCCAAATGATGTCCTGCAAATCCTGCTGAGCCCCACTCTTGGGGCAGTTCAGCACCATGGTGAACTTGTTGTAGCGCATTCGTCCGTAACGCCGGGAGAAGTGTCGCCTGACGTTTAAAACTCAATAATCATCTGAAACGCCGTCCTTCTTGCTTTATACGAAACAAGCTATTAATTGACACAGTAAGCGAAAGAAAAAAAACAAGGTAGAAGTTGTATGCCAAATGTTGAAAATAACTTGCGTACAGGGAACTAATCTGCCTACAGAAAATGACTGATAGCTGAACAAGATGGTAAATAGTTACGGTTTGGGAAGCATGCTTGCAAATATGGGCACAAGAAAGGAAGAAAAAAGGCGTTTGTGTTCTCTCTCTCGTTGCTCCTTGTGTCCGTGTTGGAATGCTGATTTTCATTAACATGAATCTCTCTACTTTCTTTTGTGCATTCGTAGCGAGCGTAATTATGTGATTACACCAAAAGTATTACTGATTTCATTACTCATTGACTTACCGGTCCTTGGATCCCGTTTAATTCTACCGTACCCTACGCAGACTGCGAAACGGGCGTCATTCCGAAACAGGATGACGCAGGCGAATGAGAGATTTACTAGGAATCATCCCCTATATAAGTGGTTCATTTGGTTGTTGGTCACTATTTCTCTTAGCGAATTTTTAGTGCTGAGTGAATGTGATAAAATCCGTGGAATGGCGCCTAAGGCAAACGAGTAATAAGGGAATCTGGGATGTGGCTGTGTTCATCGTGTCTTCCTCTCCTATTGTGTTTATATTTTTTTATGTAATTCTAACTCAATAATGTACTTTCTTATTTACTCATGTAGATTGTACTCACATGCCATCCTCAGCCTGTCTTAAGCAAGCTCGATTGCTGTGTTATTCAGTAAAGCATTGTGAAGTAGTGGGCAGCAGAACATGTTCCGAAGAAATGGCGACAGAAACCAAAATCGATGACAATGCCTGTGTTTTGCTTTATTAGTTCTACTGTCCTGGGGCATTTCCCATTTGTTCTTCAACAACAACTTTGCACCGCCTGGCCTTGTGCCCGCAGTAAATGATATATTTCTTTTTAAATTCTGCGTAATCCTACATTTATTGCAAGGAACGTGTGTAATGAAATGACAGTACGGCGCATTTTCCTTCACATGAGTAATCAGATACTCTACATATGAGAAATCACCCCCGAAGCACTCCGTACAGATGGTTAATCAGCGACGCTGAAACATGTGGTCATGGTGTTTATCACTGGTTTAATCTCGACGGTTCATTAAAACGGCGGCTTGGAAGGCCGCCGGATCCTCTGTACGCAGTTGCTGCTTGCGCTCGGGCAGCAGCATCGGCACAGTCTAGACGAGCTCGTTACCGGTTCTGTTCCCGCAGTTGCTTATCGAAAACTGCCTGCTCCTCAGGAGTACGTATGACGCGTGGCCTATCGATTTCGTAACAGGAGAGAAACTGCTGCGCGCATGCTCGGCTGCGACGGAGAGCAACGACGACTGTACTGGCGAAGCCAATTTCGCGTCTCTATTTCGTTTTCTTTTCGCGCATGCGGAAAGAGTTGCGCCGGAGGAGGTTTCAGTGCAAAGGCGAAAGACGGACGGACGTATCGGCTAGCTATACACAGCTTCGCTGTAAAATGAATAATGGAGTCTCTAAAGCTACGTCGGACGTGCGTGCAAAAAATCAAGTTCGTGGCCTTAAAAGGGATGCGAGGTTGCAAATGAACTTCTGAACCACTACAGTGATACTTGTAAAAAGTTATAAGGGCATGGGCATCTCCTTGTTTTAGGTACATATTTGAAATTTTATCATTGCAGACTAAACAAAAGGAGCTATGGCTGTCATATGGACCAATTACGCTCATCACCTAAGAAAAACTATCATTTCAGCGATGCTGAAGACACTGTTTTTGTTCGATATTTTATAGGAGGGTTATAGTACAGGATCTGTCTGATGGCGTGTTTTTCATTACATTTATGTAACAATGTCATCAGTTTGAGGCTAAGTTAATTTTTTCTTTGTCGGGATATGTGAGATATATTATAATTTTTGGGTTAAAAAAATTTGTCTGCGCTCGCAGACAAGGGTGCCGCAGCCGGAATTACGCCCTCCCTTTTAGAGCGTATACCTCTTAGGCGACCGTTTCTTCGTTGAGCGTCCTTCGGCATGACCGAGCTAACCGAACGCAGCGGAACATGAAAGAGCGAAGGCGGAGCGCAGCCAAGGATCAAAGACGGTTATAGCGAAGAGAGCACGAGGAGCACAGCGGAGGAGGAGGCTGCAGTAGAAGCATGAGGAGAAAATCGCAGGAGGAAAGTATGGCGAAACGGTAAGGAGGAAAGAGGAGCGCCGCACCAGACGTGCTCAACGGCGGCGACTAGGCATGCCACGAGCACCTGCACCGATGCCATATATGAAAACAAAGCGCTGCGCGGGGCTTCGGACCCACTGCGCATGCCCTACTTCACCTGCGCCGCCGCCCGTAGAGGATGCGGTGCATGCGAGGCACGCGTTCCCGGATTCACGCTTTCTTTCTTAACAATCAGCGACGCAACCGGTGGAAATGCTTCGTCAGCCGGTGCAGCTAAACGATCTGCCCGAACAGAGGCTCAGCTTTGCCGCCGAGATGACCCTGTTGTTCAGGATCAAATTGTTTGCCACACCATATCGCAAATTCAAAACACCTAAACATATGCGCTCAAAGTTCGCATTACGGAATATCGTAACTGTCGGTTACTTTTTTTTAGATCTTGCTTTGTGGGAGGCCGCACTCTCGCTGGAAGGACTCCCACAATTAAAAAGCGCGAAAAAGATACTTTATAATCCGGCATTCACTCCGCGTTCGGTTTCTCGCACGCTCTGCGGCCGCGTCTTGAATACAGCATTCATAGGCGCTCACAACGCCGAGCGCGCACCACATTCACGAGAAGATAATTCACTTTCTTCTTTTCGACGCCGTAGATTGCAAGCAGACTTCGTGATGGCCTAAGAAGCCTAGGAGTCTAGGAATAAAAGATAACCAAGTTTAGAAAATGCATTTTCCTGACGAAAATCGTCATTTAAGATGGCGGAACGGTCGATTTATAAGGATAACGCTCTTCAGGAGCCGCATTTTGCAAAGTTCGCAACGCCTTGAAAAGGCAGTGTCGCAGAGAAGTACAGCTAGGAGAAGAGTTGCGCTTCTCCACTTTCGTTAGAAAACAATTCCGTTAATTTGTGTTTTGCAGTTTCGATTTTAACATCTTCCCAACTGCGAAGTGCTGCGGCTAATGCCAATTACTTGATCGGCAGCGGAGCCTAATTGTGTAATTGCTCTATTTGCGATAAGCAAACGTTTTAATATAGTATCGTATTGAAATTCATCAAATGGGATGAGCTTTGGTTGCGGTGAAAGTGCGCATGATGCTATGCAAGCGCATGTGGCACTTATCACAACAATGATGTGCATGCGGAACTGTGCCGATAGTTGAGAAAACCAGCGAAAAAAATTGAGAAGCAAACATGACAGAAAGAGGAGACACGACAATGCTGGAGTAGGAACTGACATATATTTGAAAATACGGATCGACCCTCCAACATCAGACCGCCGACGCTTGCGCAATGCACTTAGCAAGGTACAAGTTCTTTAATAGGTGAACCCGCCGTGGTTGCTCAGTGGCTATGGTGCTGGGCTGCTGAGCACGAGTTCGCGGGATTGAATCCCGGCAACGGCGGCCACATTTCGATGGGGGCGAAGTGCGAAAACACCCGTGTACTTAGGTTTAGGTGCACGTTAAAGAACCGCAGGTGGTAAAAATTTCCGGAGTCCTCCACTACGGCGTGCCTCATAATCAGAAAGTGGTTCTGGCACGTAAAACCCCATAATTATGAATTATTAAATTGATGAACACACAATTTTGCCCTAACCACCACATATTTAATTCAGCCTTTTAGAAAAGCTATCTCTTTACCGCTCAGAGAGATATAAGGAACACTGATTCATGTTACTTCCTCTTGCACACTAATATAAAATGCCAGAAGTATTTCTCTTTCGGTTTTCGTCCCGCCCCTTCCATGAATCGTCACATTTTCAAAAAGTGGCGTACAATCACGCCGACGACAATGAAAAGCCAGGTGATGAGGTCATTGAGAATCGGTCAACGCACAATGCTCGCGCATCCGGTCATTGACGCGTCTGCTTGTTTGGCCAATGTAGACCTTATCACACTTCAACGGGATTTTGTAGATGACATGTGTCGCGCACTGAGCGTATTTGTTCACATGCTTGGTTTTGCAGCCTTCCTTCTTCATTCCAACATTTACAATGCGCGTGCGCAGTCTTGACAGCTTACACGGAGCGGAAAACACTAATTGGATACCATGTCGCCCAGCAACTTTCTTCATATTGTGCGACACTTTATCAATATGAGGCATCAAATGAATTTTTCTTCTTTGTTTGTTTCTCTCATATTATCGGTTTTGTCTTTCGATCTGTACACGTAAGCTCTCAGCTACGGCCTTAAGTACTTGTGCAGGAAAAACCGTTGCAGTTAGCATCTGAATTTGACGGTGAAGGCTTTCCTGGAAGACGTGGTAACAGTTTTCAAGGTCAATCCAAATAGGTCGCGAAGCTTCGGGCGGAAAGAGATTCAGAACGAATTGTGACCGACATCAGCAAGGGTGGTTATGGGAGCAGCGATTGAAGTGCGACTATGTTCGGAGGAAAAAACATTGCGTAAGAAAAGATGCGTTTTAAAATTAAAGCGAGACACAGCTAGGTAGATTCATTCAACGAAAATAAAATTGCAAATCTACTTTATATATGCGTGACGAGTAAAGAAAAGAAAAAGCAACTGTATCTTGTCATCATCAATAAGGGCCTTTTTTCAGCGCCGAATGTAAGAGGGGGGGTGTGGTCGCCGCTATCACTTGCAATGCAGTGCAGCTCTTGAAATGTCTAGACAGGCGCGCTCGTAAAGTTCACCTATTAGCATGCGCCTCCTCACACGTTACCCTGTTTTCCTTGTAGACGTTTGTTTGAATTTTGTGGCGCGCGTAGCTTTATCGTTTCTTAATTTGTACAGTAAAAAGTAGTGAATTATGACTGCCAGATAATCGTTTAGTTGTCTTTGTGCGCTGGCGGACGGGTTCGGCGTCCAACGATAGGATCAGTACTCTACACATAAAACTCTCGTCGGCCTCCAAAGAAAGTATATTCTGTTCAGGGGTGCAATTTCGACACCCGTATGGCTGACCTGGCATCGTTTTCCGCGCTGAGAGCTCGAAGCGCCCATGAAGTCGAATGGCGGGGCACTTGAATATACAGCTCTAATGGCAGGCCACCAAAACCAATTTGGCGCCTTTGGGAACAACATGACGTCGCCTCGGTTTTTAACGAATATGGCGTTACATTGTTCTGTCTTCTTCCGCCGGAAGTGTTCGCTACTCACCCAGATGGCGTTGGCCCCATGAACCGCCGACGAACCGCCATATTTGGGACGTATGAGATTCTATAGAAGCTTCGCTACTATGTATATTTACCTTGCAGCTTTTCTATAACGCACACCGGAAACATAACGTGGCTATACTTTCTTTACAGACTTAGAATGGCTTGACTCAAACGGAAGGAAAGCTTTCTCAGTTATAGGCCAGTAAATCCAGCAAACGTGGCTGTCGTCTCGGAAATTTACTGTTATGTTTCAAAACGTGAATCATTTTTCCTTAGGAAGTTCAAAGGTAAAATTCAAAGTGTCAGAACACCCTTTGAGATACGTTAAAATGTCTTCCACCACAGCTTTCACACAATCAGAGGGCACCAACACCAAAATTATAAAAAAATCGTGTGCGTATCAGGACACGCGATGCACTCTATCGTCGTCAGCTGTTACCTCCATTAGCCTTTTGTCAAACTTTCACAGAAAAATCTTTCACAACACAGGCACCACAGAGGAACCTATACGGATGCCTTGTTCTGTATAATGTGGCGATCTCGAAATCGAACTATAGTTAACGATAGATACATAGGAACTCAAGAAACGCTTTGGCGTTGACACCGCATTCATTCTGAAATTTGACCACGCCTGTTCCATCAATCAGTTGTCGACTGGCAATAAGCAATTTATCTCGGGGCACCGAATAGTATAGCTCTTCAATGTGAATTGACCCAGCTCCGGTTTCCCCGATAATTTTTCTTGTAGAACTGCAACCAAGTCCACCGAGCTGGGAGTTTCGAGTTTCGTTTTCTCAAATATATGCCATTTGCTAGTCAAAAGTTGTGGTGTCTCTGCTTTCTGTGATGTTGGCGGCTCAATTTTTCGCTGGTTTTCTCAAGTGTCAGCATAAACCAACTGGCCCAGCAAGCAGCACTTCGACCTGTGCAGGCTGCGCCGAATCACGTACGCTGCACGTAACTAACGCGGAATAAAAGCTGACGCGAGGGAATAATCTAGTCAGCTGTGCAACGTGCTTCCGGACGAATCCTAATGCGAAACGTGGCAAAACCAACAAGAAATGTCAGACGTATTTCCATAAAGAGCACTGCCGGATTCGTCTAACGTACCTTAAAGAAAGCTCGAGGTAGACGTCGGAGGTACCTTTAGCAACAGCAGAAAGAATATCCTTACGTTCATATAATTACAATGATAACTGGTATACATCAGTCCTTTACCCCGTTATGTAATGCTTCAACATGCCTCGCCGTACGGTACATTAAAGAAAAAAGAATACGTGCGCAGCTTGCACTAGTGGTGCAAGGCTGGAGTCAACAGCGTAGCTTGTGATCTCCTAGCTTTTACGTGGCGTGCCTAAGCTGTTTGTAGGTTGTGCGAGGTTATGCTAGGTTCTGCTAAGTTGTTGGTAGGCTTGGCTAAGTCATTTCTAGGTTTTGCGAGGTCATGGTAGGCTCGGCTAAGTTGTTTCTAAGTTTTGCGAGGTTATTCTAGGTTTTGCTAAGTTTTTGTTTCGGCGGGCGGGACGGTAGAAGTTTTCGAGCAGTCACATGCCGGGATCGCTTTCTTGGCGACATCGACCGTTCAGGTGCCGACTCTCGCGTTACCTGGACTGAAACTCGGGTTCCTCGACTCGGCGTCGCCTCTTCTGAGCCACAGTTTCGGCGCGATGTTCCGGATCAGCTCGGCAGCGACGCATGGCTTTTCGCTTGGCAGTACGGCGCTCTTTCTGGTAAGTCGTTTCTTCTTCGGGCGTCCGGATTTCCTTCGGTCTTCCCATAACAGCTGCACGCACGCAGGGAGTAGAGGAGGTGAGGGAAGCGCTGGATTAAGGGGTGGGCTAAGGGGGCCGCCGCCCAGGCCCTCGCCTCGGAAAGCAGGAGAAGGGGGTCCATTTATTCTAACCTGCTTAGTATATGGAACTATGGGCAATGGAACTTCGAGCGACATGTATGAAGCGAGAAAACTAGAACGAGCAGTCGGCGCCGCCCGCCTAATGTAACAGCATGCGCTTAACCTGATCATTTGTTGAGAGCTTGTCGAGCTGCAAAAACAGGAATCCCCCGCCACCCCGGCGGGGCCCTCGTTCTTACGAAGCGAGGTGCGTTTGCTTGGAAGAGTTTTCGTGGTTTCCTGTCAGTCCGTCTGTCCAGTGCTGTCTGGAGAGTGGACAACACTTCTTTACCTTCGAGAGCAAGTGTGATGTGGGGTATTTCATTGTGTTTTCTTCGTGATTTCTGTCGAACGACTAATAGTTTCGACTTCTTGGGGGAGCACCGGAGAACGCTTGTTTTTGCATATTGCTGAACGACGTCGGTCGCTTGCTGAAGGGCGTCCTGTTTCTCTCCTTCGGAACCAGTGGTGGTCCAGATAGTGATGTCGTCGGCGTATATTGCATGCCTAATTCCTTGAATTGCGTTGAGTTTGTCATGTAATTTCATCATAGCAATGTTGAAAAGGGTGGATGACAGAACAGCACCTTGTGGGGTTCCTTTGTTGCGGGTAGATAACGTCAGAGTTATGAGTGAGCCAATGCCTATTGTGGCCGTGCGGTTGCTTAGAAAGGCGCGTATGTGATTGTAACTTTTACGATTACAGTTCGTGAGACTTAGGCTTGCAAGGATGGCATGGTGAGCAACATTGTGGAAAGCGCCTTTGAGATTGAGTGCTAGAATCGCTCCAGTATTGTGTGGTGAGATGTGTTCAAGGACTTGTTCCTTTAGCTGAAGAAGGATGTCGTGGTAGAAAGTGGGGCCGGAATCCGAACATTGTTTCGGGAAAGAGATCGCTGGATCCTAGGTAAGGTTGAAGTCGGTTCAGAATGACACGTTCCACAAGCTTGCCTATGCATGAAGTCAGTGATATCGGTCTCATATTTTCTAAGCTGGAGAGCTTGCCTGGCTTAGGAATGAGTATGATGTCCGCGTGCTTCCAGTCTGCTGGTAGCGTACCCTCTTCCCAACGATGATTAAAGAGGTCAGTAAGAGATTGAATGGTGGCATCATCCAGATTGCGCAGGAGCTTGTTATTCATTTTGTCCTCGCCTAGGGGGGGGGGGGGGGGTTTCGTGTGAGTGCATGGAGTGCTTGTTGCACCTCAGTGATATTGATCGGCCTGTGGAGGTCGTAATTGTCAATCCCGCTGTACGTTGGAGGTTGCCCTTGCGCGTGTTCGAAATCGCCTATATACCGCGCCCGCAGCTCCTCCAGGATTTCGCCATCAGAACCCTGATGTTTGTGGAGGAAACGTTGGATTATTTGCTTGCTGACTGCCTTGCTTTGTGTGGGTTCAAGAAGGTGGCGTAGCAGCGACCACGTTTTGGCAGTGCTAAGATTGCCCTGCAAGTTGTTGCATTAGTTGTCACCAGCAGTGACGGGTGAGCTCTCCAGCATAAAATTCCGCGATGGCCGTGAGTTCCTCTATACGTAGTTTCAGTTTACGATTACGTTTTTGGCGCTTCCATCTCCAAACAAGGCCTCCACGTGCTTCCCACAGGTGAAGGAGGTTAGAAAGAGAAGATCGTGAAAAGAAGCTACCAAAGATGACAAAGAATTTACTGAATGCAGCTTCCGAAGAGCAGTATAATCCCTCTACCCAGAGTCTGTATCAAACTACCAATAGTACCGACTGTGCTTCTGTGAAGGACTTGCAAATTCCATCACCACGGTTTCCTGGCAAGAAGCAAGGTTCGACTCATCTTGGTTGTTTGAATGCTGTGGAAACGGTGCCAACCTCAGTAGTCCATATTTCTGAGCAACCGACGCTAACCGAGCCCTGTCCTGTTCCTGAGTCAGCGACATCTATGCTACCCGGCCGGGCCCCTGCCACAGAGCTCCAGTGTCCGGCCCGCCCCACGCCCGATTTCTACTACTGCTGAGCAACAGGCGCCAAACCTCTCCGATGAGCCTCCTGAGACGGCTTCTTGCTGCGGTAACAGAAAAGTACAGACACCCCCGCAGCAAGAGGTGCGTTGCGAGATTCTCCGAAGTGACCCTGCTAAGTGGCCGGACGTTATTACTGTCAACCTTTGGAGTGTATGCCTTAAGAAAGGGCCCTTGTATTTTCAATATCGGGCAGAAAATTTTTCGTCTTCCCTAAGGCAATAAAAAACTCAGAAACGCTATATGTCACCTCATCTTCTCGTGCAAAAGGCTGTAAACGGGGAGGCGTACCAGCGACACTGGTTAATGTACTCGGAGTCCAAAGGTTCCCTTTACTGTTTTATGTGCAAACTAGTTTAGATTTCAAGCAACCCCAGTGCTTTCACCACGCACGGCTTTTCGGATTGGAAAAGAGCAGAAGAAAAGGTTTGCGCACATGAAAATAGCGTCGAGCATGAGAACTACGTGGCAGCATAGCTCGCCCGCTCTAACTCGAGCAGCACAATTGACACAGAGCTGGTTAAGCGTCTTGTCACTGAGACCGCTTACTGGACAGAGGTGTCCAGTAAGCGGTCTAAGAGGTGTCCAATGCTGTCTGGCACGCTGCATGCAGGTAAAAGACAAATTTGCGCTCGTCGCCCTTATCACGCTGCGTGTTCCATCGACAACAAATTCTAAGTTCTATGCCAACTGAAATGCTTTTTGCGCATGTGTATGTTTGCTCATTACATTTTGCTTCATTAGATTATGTAATTCGGCAGGAGAGAGGCATACGAATTGGGATGCGTATTACTAAAATATGAAAGAAGGCAGACAAATGTGATTGGATAGGAAACGACGCCTTGAATGAGCATCAGATCTATGATATTTTATTCAATGCCAAAGAATGAGGCAATGAAAATGTGCAGGCATAGTCATAGAAAGGTAGGCGAAAGAAAAGCTATGTCTCTGGTTAGGTTGTGCACTTTTAGTATATTCGACTATGCAAATTTATAATTCATTTTATTATTACCTGGAACAGAGTGCGGCAGATTACTCTGCCTAACAATCATGAAATGGAACTAAATATTCTCAAAGTTCTTTTCTTTTCGGAACGGTAATCTAAAATAAGCGAGCAATGCTCTTGAGAACTGTGAGCAAACCACATCACCTCAAAACAAAAAATTCACAACATTTTGTTCCATAATGCTTTGCGCCCGCAATATTTATCAGCTGAGAACGAAACCTCTGATCAGCCATACCATTATGGCCCACTGTAGTATCTAAGGCTCTGTAGTATCCAGGGTGCACAATATAAGGTAACTTGAAAACCAAACTACTGATTTTTGCAATTGCGCATCGGGAAAGAATGCATCTCATGTACCGATGAATTACATAAATTCGCCATATGTTGCGGCACAAAATTAATATTTTGAATCACAGCTGCATGGAGGCATATGATGGAAGTACCTAGGGCTACTTGCCAATTGAATGGCAGTGCTACTTCGAAGAGACACTCGGCATTGCTGCAAGCACAAGTTACCGAAAGCATGCACACAACATACTCTTTTAGTTTATTTGAGAAATACGCTTTGTACGTACACAATGGTCTGGCCTCGGTCGCCCAGTCAGAGCAGTTCTCTTAGCTTAAACATTCAGTGCGCTTGAGACAGTTCATTGCGATACAATGTACACATGCGCATGCATGACGGTGCGTTTCATAAATACGTCTAACAACAACTGGAACAGCATGAAGCGTTTGGGTAACGCCTATGATAGTGAACGGCGTATCTAATGGGAGGGGGGGCACGGAGGGCACCTGCTCCCCCCCCCCCCCCACTGTCAGAAGCGGTGCGGGCAAAGTATGCTATTTGCCTCCCCCCACCCACTTTCTAAAGCGGTGCCTGTCAGTTGCACACTTAAAAAAAAAAGACCAAACGCCAAGTAGTCTTTCAGAATAGCACACCCGCAAGTATGTTTTTTTTAATATTTTGAGAAAGTATTCTCTGGTTTTCAGCTACGATTGTCCTTCGGGCCTTGCAGATGGCGCTGGGCAGGCAGCGCTAAGCAGGGTACGGTTCTTCGCGGTGCGAGCCGTGTTTCCAACGCGCCTTGAACTCCGGCATTTCTGAAGGGGCCTGTCGCCGGGCGGTCCAAAAAAAGTTTCATATTCTGCTGCTTGCATCATCCCGTGTCTGTTTCAGTAGTCTAACCTAACCATCTATGAAAACACAGAATCCCCTATGTGTGGTTCTAATTTAACAGTCTGTAATCAGTTTTTCTATTTAAGCTATCTTGTGGCTAGATTTAGCGACTTGCTTGTTTGTTTAGCGATAAACTTTTCCATTTATTGACAGGTGACTATTTCGGTGACTTGAATAAACAATTGGCTACATTTAACGACTTAGAAGCTACGAATGTCGCTTGAAAAGTGGTCTTCTAGACCGGAGCTCATTATTCAAAAGCGGCCGGAAATAGCTCTATAATGCATAGGCTCCATGGTCATGATGAGGGAACGGTTGCCTTCACATCGGCAGTCTTAATATTGTAATTGTGCTTCGCAGCACAGTGGTCAATCAGTCTTCATATTCTGTCCACAGAATTGTTTTCTTATTCTCTACACACCGATTTGAGTGTGTTAAAGATCTGGCAATTCTGAGGCATCACTAAATTTACTCGATTGGAGTACATTCGCAAGCGTAGCAAGAAATGATCTCCCAAAATCAACTGGAGTAGGTCTTATGTTGACCTAGACTGTATAATAGTGTAGAACTTGGTATGGTTAAATTCTTTCACGTGAATCAGGACAAATCGCTTCCGTTTCTGACGACTTTCCCACCAATTATTACTTTACGGCGACCGTGTTAACCCCATGCGCGGAAGAATTCAGTTCTCCTATCACGAATGTCGAGAACCAAAAATATTTAGGGAAAATGTAGACTAAGAGCCACTTCGTGCTAGGTAATATAGGTTAGCTGTGTTCCTTTTTAGACTGCTCTATTTCCAATCTTCCAATATGAAAGTAAACACAGTAATCATCCGTCATGTAAATAGATTAGTACGATATCGACAAAAGTTTAATAAACTTCTTATACATCTACCAAGCTAACTGAATCTGTTCAGGATTTCACAGTAGCGATTAATAACGGTCCCAAATGACGCAAGTTTTGATGGATTTCTGCAAAGCATCAGGAATGTTTCCGAGAAAAAGTTCTTTTATAAACAAAATGAAGTCCTTAACAGCACACAATTGATAGCCTGGTTGTCGGCCAACCTAAGAAATTGGCAGCAATATGTAGTTTGGAAAAGGTACTCGTCAGAACGACTTTCAGTAGACTATGACCTCCCACAGGGGTCTGTGCTTGGGTCGCTTTGATGTATTATATGCATTAATGACAAAGTATAAGAGATATTTCAGTTAAAGTCAAATTGTACCGTGAAATTGTGTTGGTCTCCGAGATCAGTGGTTCTTCCCACCGAGCAAATCTGAGTCAGGACTTCGAGAAGACTAGTGAATGAGATCAATTCTGGCGAACCGAAACCCCCTTCTTTCTTCGAGGAGCTTTCCCGCAACCCCACTGAGTGGAGAACTGCGGACGACCAGCCGATATGTTTCACTTTCCGCCGTATTGGTCATGTCGCCCGATACTGTCGCAACTCGTAGCCCTCAACACCTCGAAAACCGACCAACCAAAGCCGTTTTGATGGAAATGTCCACAATGTATCGCCCACCGCCGAGCCAATAGCGCCGACGACTCGGCTAGGAACACGTGGTATAGCCGCTCACTCGCTGCCATTCTTGCGGTCTTCCGAAAAGATGGCCTCCAACTGAACTCCACGAAATGTAAATTCGGGCGCCGTCAGATTACCTTGTTGGGACACCTCATTGACGCATACACTGTACAACGAGATTCGGAAAAAGTTCGCGCCGTTCGCAGTTTTCGTGTGCCACGTTTGGCTTCTGACGTGCGGTGCTTCGTCGATGTGTGTTCGTACTTTCGCCGTTTCGTCAGAAACATCGCCGACGTTGCTCGGTGTAATATTTGGAGTCAGGCATGAAATAGATGGCAGCTGGCCTATGCTGTCGTCCAACTTATCCACGATGAGGAAGTTGTTGAAAGGAGAGACTTGTTCTCATCGAGAACGATGAATATGGGTTTATTTACGGTATTTACATGAGAACGGTACAGTTCATTAGTCTAACATGGCTGAAAGAGGAATGCACACTCAACAGCCTCACAACAGCTGCTTAAAAGCACTCTATCCTCCCTAGATTTCTAGGTGAGGGAAAAACGGCCGTTCAACCTGCTCGCAATTCGGAGCGTTCAATGACATCGTAGCCGACCCGCCTTTGAGGGGGGTGGATTTGCACACACACTTCCGCACAGGTTTCGCTGACCACGTCGAGGTGAGCGGGTTCTCGCAGTCACGTGTCTTGCCCCGAGCAGGCGCCTCTTCATCCCAGTGTTGACTCCGCAGACGATGGCCGCCGCGCTGTCCGTTGTCTGGAGTCTTCAAAGGCCCGTGAGTAGGCTCCGCAAAGCATCTCCTTCCAGGAATTCCCCCTACTTCAGTTGAACCGTGAAGGCGTTGGGGATTTCACTAACAATACTTGCTCCGCCGACCTCGCTTAGTCATAGCGGCGCCGAGGGGGCGTTGTGCAGCACACCGTCGTCCCTAAAAAACGAGTCACCACAGCAGATGGGAAAGGCTGCCATGGTCGCTTCGGGGAAGCTCGCGCGCTCGCAGTAGCGGCTGGCTGGGAAAATTGTGTAGGTCGGTACCCTTGCAGGCCGTTCGTAACATCGGCCTTTGACAGATCTTCTAAGGAACACGTCATTCACATAGGACCCAGAGCACGCTCACGCGTTCGCCGCTCTCATCAGGTTTCTGACCACCCATCCCATACTTGCCCACTTTGATCCATCTGCACCGACCGAAGTTCACACTGACGTGAGCGGCCATGGCATCGGAGCTGTTCTCGCGCAAGAACAGAATGATGCCTAGTGCGTGATAGCTTACGCCAGCCGCCTGCTGTCACCTCTTGAGAGAAATTGCTCCACCACCAAGCGGGAGTGCCTGGTTTAGTTTCGGCTGTCGCCAAGTTCCGGCCATATCTTTACGGCCGCACGTTTTCGGTCTTTACGGACCCCCACGCATTTTGCTGGCTCTCTTCCCTCCGGAACCCGACACGACGGCTTCGTCACTGGGCTTTGCAGCTCCAGGAATTTTGATTTATTGTCAAGTACAAGTCTGAACGTCCGCTCAAGAGCGCTGACTGCCTCTCTCGTCACCCCGTGGATCCTCCTTATTCTGCTGCTCATGACCCGGTGACCTGCGTGATGGCTTTTCCTGAGGCGCCCTACATGCATGCTGAATAAGAATGTGACGAATCCTTGCAGTACAAGATCGCCGGAGTGTAATCTGGCAGCACCGACGGCACGTGCTGCACGACGGCATTCTATACCACCACAATATCAACCCTGACGGCCCTGAGTTGCTCCTTCTCCTCCCTCGTCATCTACAATCCATAGTTCTCGAGCAACTTCACGATGCACTGACGACGGGGCACCTTGGTGTTTTGCGTACATACGACCGCGTACGACGCCGGTTCCTCTGGCCAGGTCTCTGCCGCTCTGTGCGTCGTTATGTCGCAACTTGCGAACTGTGCCTGCGCCAGAAGAAGCATCCCCAGCCAGCTGTCGGACGAGTCCATCCAATTGAAGTTCCCTCTGAACCATTATTTCGTGTAGGCCTTGATCTGCTTGGCCCTTTTCAGACGACGACTGGAGGGAATATGTGGAGGGCCGTCACTAGATTACGTGACACGCTACGAGATAACAAAGGCGTTGCCGACCAGTTGCGCTACTGACGTCGCCGATTTTCTCCTCCACGACGCCATCCTCCACCAAGGTGCACCTCTACAGTTAGTTACAGACCACGGCCGCTCGTTCTTGTCTCGAGTTGTCCACGACCTCGTCCGTTCTTGCGTCAGTGAGCACAAGCTGTCCATCGCCTACCACCCACAAACGAACTGTCTTGCGGAACGTCTCAACCGAACGCTTGCAGAGATGCTGTCGATGTACGTCTCCAGCGATCAACCGGACTGGGACGCCGCGCTGGTCTACGTGACATTCGCGTATAACTCGTCCCGACATGACACCGCAGGATAGCTACCCTTTTATCTTTTGTATGGTCGCGACCCCACATTGCCGTTTGAAACCATGCTCGCTTCTGTGCCACGTGTTGCAACTGAATGAAGTTTAGAGTATGACGGAAGCCCGTCTGGTCGGGATGATGCATACCTGAAAGGAAGAGGTATGAACGCAGTTTCATTGTGAACAAGGCTCCCGTGGGGGAGCCGAAACGTAAATAACTATTTTAAACCATTTTGGTCGGTGTTCAGACCTTATCCTTTTAAGTGTGTTGCAACTGAGTGCGCTCGTGAAGTCGATAGCGCTCACATGACGCGTCAAGTAGCCCGATCTCGTTCATTAGTCTCGCAGCATGTGCAAAAAGAGTGTTACGACCGGTGTCATCGCAATGTTAAGTTTGCCCGAGGTGCTTGGGTGCTCCTTTGGTCACCATGTCGTCGCGTCGGCCTCTCCCAGAAACTTCTCTCTCGCTACACAGGGCCTTATGAAGTCCTACGTGAAGTTAACGACGTCAATTACGAGATCTTGCTGTTAGAGTTTGATGTATCACCAAGTCCGACGCCTGTTGCCTTCGTGCGCGTTTCGCGGCTGAAGCCACACTTCACTCGCAATTTTTCGCCTAACATGCGCCGGGGCGATGCTTCAGCACCTGGGGGTCCTGCTGTGGAAGGATAAGATAATAGAAAGGAAGAAGGAGATCGCGAGACGCTGGCTGCTGCGTGTCTTTGGTGGTCAGCCATCCTAACTACTTTAACTCTGCTTGTATATGTATTGTAAATACAGTCTGTCTATACTCCCAATCTCCCCGTAGCAATATTATCAACCTCCGCTGTTGGTTGCTAGCCTATGATGCTGTGGTCTTACCACTAGTAGAGGATGCTCCTGTAATCTGCGACTCCTTGAGTAAAAGTGATAAAGACAAAGCAGAGGAACTACAAGAAAAAAATAATGTCCGCTTTGCGTTTACCAGTTGGGAATGCTCTTCAATAAGAGCTCTTTTCCCAATGCTAATTGCCTGCCTTGTGCCAGAGTAATCTCTGTTCCTGTATTAATCTTTACCGGCTAACTTATGGGCACTACAACACTGATACATCTAGAGTACCCTTTGTTATTTGGATATGCCAACAAGCAAAGGCATAATTTAACTGTGACTCCCTATAGAAAATGCGTTAATTGCTTCAAGTACTCCTTCCTTCCGATTGTTGTTAACGATTGGAACAATCCAAATTATGATAAAGTTATTCAACCAAGGGGTGAATCTTTTCTTTCAAAACTAGTGTGCTGAAATCGTCTGCTTTCTTTTGTATGCTGTGACGTGTGCCTGTATTTTATATCTCCCAGATTTTATGATTCTATCGTAAGATACTCGATGTCAAGAGCTTGGTTACGATTGTCGTATTAACGGCAATAATTTGACCACTTCTCACTTGCGTCCTATGTTAGGTTGGATTGGTCTCAGCAGGAAGCAAATATATAGTCGTCCAGCGCTGCTTTACAGCCTTACTTTATGGACCCGCTAGATTATTCTGACCTACTGGTGGCAGCGCCACCACTAAAATAGCAAGTGAAATTTTGGCCGCCATTTCTATTCCCTGCATATTTCACGAATAAACATTATGAACGTTTCCGTTTTTCTGTGATGCAAATAATTTTCGATGAGAAGATTGTAATTCGTTGTTGAAGCGTCCCTAAAGGTAATTTTTAAAATAAGCTCTGTGCCTCTTCACTAATGAAACGACCCGTATACTTAAAAAAATCAAGTATATTTTGGCTGCGGCGGCAGTACTATTTGCATGTTAAGGATGGCAGGTCGGGTATTCTTCACATTTTTGCAAATCTTAGAATTAGTTTGTTTCATAATCCCCTCTTCCAAAATTCCAATTGATGAGTGCAATATTAATAAACAAATAACTGAATAGACATAAATAAATATACCTAAATAGGGCCTTGTACACTGTGTTGGTATATTCAGTGTTTATAAGTAACCTGCACGGATAATACACAATCCTGAAACGCCTAAGTAACTTCACATTAGGTTATAATACAATGTTCCAAAATGCCTGCGCTATATAAAATTCAATGAAATTTTCTAAAGTTTACTAAATGTTGGTGATAACTTTAGCAACCCTATTGTTTCAGTTCAGCGACAAGCTTTAAAAAGTGTTTGCAACAGTGAATTGCGAGTATGATTTGTGACTGGTAATCAGCTCTATGAACGAAAAATACAACTCCCACGGAATATATATATATATATATATATATACATACATACATACATACATACATACATATACAGGGTGTTTCAGCTAACTTTAGCCAGAGTTTAATATTACACCGATGGAAATGTATGCCGCTCACTTTTGTATGTAGTGTGTCGTGCCATTTTTTGCGTTTTGCTTAATTTGACAATTAGTCAATGTTAATTAACTAACTGCTGAATCGACGAAGTTATGCAAGAAACTCCAATTAGAAAGTTGCAGAGCGGTTAGCAAAACGTCCGATTAGACAGTTTCTGTCGTTCTATCTATTAAGCAGTAGTGTCTGCCACCTTATTGCGGATGCCCGCGAAGTACAAAAAGAAACACCCTGTGACGTGCCCGCTTGCGCGTCGTGATTGGGGTTTGAACACCTCAATAATTATAACTAGCATGGCTTAATTTGCAGTCAGACGTGAAAAAACCCAATAGGTTTTTATTTTCAACGTGCATATAATTTACCGTGCCCGAATAAGTCACTGAACAGCAGTGTCCTTTTTGGTTGGGTTTTCCGTCTTTATCCTGGTGCCATATGATTTGCCTTATTCAGCATATCTGTTTATAGGTTGTTCTCGGGGACCCTGAAAATGCATGAGAAAATTATCATTTTTTTTTTATCCACAGCATCTGCTCATTGTTGGGCTCACTCTTTCAGTGCCAGTATAGAAATCAAAATAGGGCAGCATCATTATGTGTGTAAGAAAAGTGAACTGTGCGTTTGACGAGTAAATAGGTGAGGCTTTCTAGGTCATCTGTTAATTGTTCACGTTCTGTTAAATCTATCGCGGTTCCGCTCACACTTAATGAAAGCTATCGTAACCATACTTGCCAGCGTTGCTGTCAGTCGACTGCCTTGTATAAAACATCTGTAGAACGTGCCGCACAATATGGATGCGGTTATTTCAAATTCTTTACCATAGGAAATTCTCCTGAGAAGTAATTTCACGAGGAACTCGTTCACAGAATAATGTTGCATTCCAGGAACAAAAAAATATGCGGATTCCACGCGATATGCGAATCGATGTGAGCGATGGAAATGATGTGTGTGCTTTCATTCAGAGCAATTAGCGGTGGCGTTCACGGCGAATGTTTAATTTCTTTAACGCGTAGCCTAATACGAGAGTAATGGGTTTATATTAAACCTTACTTTGCCTGCACCACTTGTGTATATCAACGTAATATACCAAAAGCACAGCGAATCGTGCTTCCTTCAGGCTTTGTAGCACGTAATTGTTTATAACCTCTGAAAAGGCTAGCATTGGCACTGCCTCACATGATGCATCGCCTCGGGACTGACGGGTTAAACTCGTATTGTATTAGGGTGCTGTATGTGACGAAAACCCCATCGGAATAGGAGGCACGCCATGGTCGCTGCCTCTGGAATATTTTTAACACGCTGGGTTTTTTTAACATGCACCTAAATCTAAGCGCAAGAGTGTTTTACAGCGAAGCTGTACATGGCTATGGTTCAGTGCATTCTTGTTCGCCGAGAACAAAGCTATCATCATCAATGGCACATACGCCAGTAAGTACTCATGCTCCCGTAAGCAAGCAAAAAATGCAATGGATCATAGTCCCGTAAGGTAGAGGCTACAAGCACTCAGAAAAGAGAAGCGAAATGTGCTTAAATTCTTTCTAATCACGCTTACAACTTGCAGAACAGTATGTCAAGAAGAAGAAGTATTTTAATGACTGGAAAATGTAGGGAGGTCGGCCGGATATTGGAGCATCTGGCTTGGGGGGAAGAGGGAAAGAAAAAGGGTCACAATGTTTTTCTTAAGCGCATGAAAGTAGCTCGGTGATCTGCATTGCCAAAACATGATATGCGGTGTGGCGCAGGAAGCATCCCAAAATTTGCAGCGCGGGTTTTGAGTCCGTCAAAATGCACCACTCTTGAGGCCTTTCCCCGCAGATGTGGCGAATTGCTTCCCGAATAGCCACAAGCTCTGCAGCGGTTGATGTGGAATTATGATCTAGTAAGAAACCTCGAGGCATCTGTTGGGCTGGTATCACCATAGCTGCTGTCGATGCCTTTGGTGACGCGGAGCCCTCTGTGTAAACATGAACATATGTATGGTATTCTGACCAGATGTACGCGAGAGCAAGTTGTTGTAGTCCACTGACGGGAACCAATGATTTCTTTAGTATGCGGGAGACATGTACACATACGGAAGGTTGTACCATCACCCACGGTGGTTTGACGGGGTGATATGGAAGGGCGTAGCCTGATGTTATGGGGGGTAAATGGCAGCGGAGTGCACTTGTGAAACTGCTGTCCGGCCGCTCATGTAGAACCGACGTCAATGGATGGCAATGGTGTCGTGTCAGTAAGCGTAAATACACATGAAGGGGTTCGTGGGACAGGTATATCCATAATGGGCACATGCGGGCTTCCTCAATTGTGCCTTTGGTGGAGGCACGCCGTGGCAACCCGAGGCATGTCAAAAGCTGTCATCATCAATGGCTCATACTACCGTGAGCAATGGCTCATAACGCCGTGAGCATCGGCTCATACCCCCTTAAGCAAGCAAAAATGCAATGAATCATAGTCCCCTAAGGTTCACGGCTACACACTTTGCGCGAATTACCTAAGATAACACCGCCCCTGTTGCCATGTCGGTGAATTCAATGTGGATGTGTTTGCATCGAGAAGGGAGTGGCTTATGCGTTCTCCGTTGCAAACATATCCGTGGTGATGCCACACGGATCTGACCTTATCGACCAGCCGTACGTGCATCGATTTGACATAATCAAAGAATGTGATTGTAGTTGCGAGTGAAATAATGACCTGTGATCAAGACAATAAATGAGTGGGCGTACCTTTCGTCACGATGAGCACCCTCCAACACAATAAATGAGTTCATACCTTGGTTCAAAATTATGTGTCACCTCCGTGTCGTGTGCTAAGCAGCTCCGCTGGTCAACTACCTTCAGAGAGTTGAATGAATCACATTTTTTTTTGTATTTCGCCCCTGTCGAAATTCAGCTGCTGTGGTCAGGATCGAACCTGCGGCCTCGATCAATGTCACGCCCACGAATCTACCGCAGCGGTACAGAAGTGTTGATTTGACATACGACCTTTTCCAGTGTTGCCTAGACGCTATGGCGCTTTAGTGCAGCGTTTCGTCTGCGCGACCTGCGTCAGTTGTCTGCTTCACAAATTTGTACGGTGTTTATTTTACAGAAACATCAAAAACATACCGTACTATACCTTCTCCATGCCCGCAACCACTGCTGTGTCTAGTAGTGGCGTTTTTTTTGCTTTCATACGCCACCTTTTCACTATCCGGCCCTACCACCGCCTGTATGGGAACTACGAGCGAAGAGTGGCAAGTCTGTTTTTCCCTAGTTTTGTGACTGCTTCTATACTACCCATCCTCTGCATCCTCTCCCTACCTCCTCTCTGCCAGTTTACTTACCGCACCTCTGGACATGCATGTTAGTAGAAAGGTAGGTGCTGCAGTTTCTGCAATGCTTTTGTGGGGCGTAACATAAGTACAGGGAGCTCCAGAAGGTATTGTGCACTCGGGACGGTATGGAATGGTACAAATGAGTTTCTGACGTCACATTACCTCTCTGCCACACTCCTGTCATATATATATATATATATATATATATATATATATATATATATATATATATATATATATATACGCTTTCAACCAGCTGCCGACGCTGCGTGCCGTACAACAGCAGCTGCAGTGAAAAAGTCGAAGGAAGAAGAAAACTTCGCTTTCGAACTACAGAATCTCTCCACTCTGGTTACGAGTGAGACGAGGTGATCGCTGTGTGCCCTTTATCTCATGGTGGATCAACTTGACGAGTGCCCGTCAAGTTGGCTCGACACTTATTCTAATGCCGAACGACCTGAGGCGGTGGTGCCACAATGCTTTGCTGCCAAATGTCGACGTTGTGCAGGAAGCACATATGTCGCGCTTATCAGCGATCTTCGGAAAGGCCTGTTGAGGAATTTTTTAAAGCGCGGTAAACTGTATATGAGAACACGTACAAGCAACGTGTAGCATCATTGACCACACTGATAAATTTATTGCTTCTTTGTTGATGCAGATGCGTGGCTTAAGAACGAGCACTACAGTTGTAGCTGGAAAACCGGCTACTCGAGTAATAGCATTGTGAAACGCAGTAGGAGGAGTAGGAGCACCAAAATGAAATGGGAAAGACCGAACACAGGAACGTGCTGCCTTGAAGAATAATACAGCGAACATTGATATGGTCATGAAATGCATTACTGCTTGAAAACTGGTCATTCGTGCTATGTCATAGAGCTTCAGATGTTGTACAGGGTTTTTATATTATGCGCTTCCAGCTCACGCTATTTCCCATTTATAGGTAACAAAACATACGAGGGCGCCTTCAACTAACAAGGGAATCAACCGGTGTGACGAGAGACCTGCTAAGACCAGGTGCTCGTTCTTCTGACGGTCTTCATAAGATGCCGGCACTGTATTGTTCTGTTGTTGCTGGCATCGTGTGCCATTCAAATGATGAAGTTGCCGCGCCGATTTCCGAATTGCGAAAATGGTATGGTATGAGTGATGTCACTGCATGGTATAAGTTTCGCGTCGCTGCGTATATTTGCTTTCGCGCTTCTCTATGTTTGCTGCAACCTCGTGTTATGTTCCTCTTGGCGGGTGGCTGGCTTATGTCGTTCTGTATTTTTCATCTCAGTTTTAATATTTTAAGTTGTAGGAATCACATTCAGACAAATAAGCCTGTGCTTCCTGTTACTACTGACTCTCTACCGCATTCTCGATGTGTCCTTTCATATCTCTTACAGTGATCTGAAGTACACCTTGTGTAATTGTGCATAAAAAGTTCGCGGACAGTGGCATCATCTCCTCTATTCAGGGAACAGTAATGCCATCTACTCTAATGCAAGACTTGAAGGCCATTGATCAGAAGTTGAAATTCAAACGCATTTCGTTTAACGAGAAATAATCTGGATGGCTGCCTATGCTAAAAGCTGTAATTCAGCAGCTTGACGGAGTCCCAGACAGCCGTTACATGGCGTGGGCATCAATAAAGGCAATGCTGTAGTCATCAAGAGTAACAGACGACATTACTTTGCAAAAGACGCCTATAGACAGAAGTAACGATGCATATTTACAGAAATATAAACACACAGATAAGTAACTTTGCTATGGGGTTAGAGAGACACATATAAAAGGCCTGTGCGCTTGGAACGCATTTTCTGGACTGCGCCACTTCCGAGATGTTATTTTGAAAGTGTCCAGCGAGATGCATTGGCGTTGCAGTTACATTTTTTAGGAAAGCGAAATTTTATACATGGAAGGAGAAAAGTAACTGGAAACGCAATGCATTTGGTCTAGCACTTTAAAAATAGTCTGGAAACTTGTGTGGTCCTGAGAATGAATTCACTCAGAAAACTTAAACGGAAATGCTAAATAGCGCAACTTCGGCGCTGTGATAAGTAGCACCTGCTTGATTTGAACTGGCGGGTAAACATAAGGCGAGGAAAGCGGCGGCCTAACAGCGCTTACTAGAATTTGCATGCTTAGTACATGGGAAGGATCAGAAGTGCGATATGAGCACAAAATGACACTCTGATATATGAGCGGTAATTTATTGCACATCCAGTGCACACTGCGGAAGCGTGCTGAGATTTTGGATAAGAAAAAGGAAGAATCGCGAAGATGATTTGGAACATCCACCGCGGTGACTGAATATGAGCATGTGGTGTTGCACTACGGAGTAGATGGTCGCGGGTCTGATCCTTGGCACGGCAACCGATTCCCACCAGCACGGAATGCATAAAGAAAGACGCTTTGAAGCTGCATCAAATCACGTTAAAAACTTCTATTGGTCAAAATTATTCCGAAATCTTTCCTCTACAGCCTCCCCTATAACCCTTTCTACAGGTGCGGGACGTTAAAGCCCACAATTTACGTTATGAATTAGGAACACACTGCAAACCACATTGGCGGGACGTAAATCCGGCCCTGACGCATCTATGATCTATTAGTTTACTTCTACAGAATGTGAACATCACGTACCTTAGTCTACGGTGTGTTCATGCGTGTTGAAATGTTGACTTTGCGGTCTTCTGGTAAATGTGCATCAAGTGAAGTCACAATAGCACGTGGAAAAATGCCCAAAGCACTTGTCGCTGCTGCGTATTCTAGGCATGTAGCGCCACCTGACCTGTAATGACGAAATAATTGACGCATTCCTTGGCATCACAAAGCATCTGATGGTATTCTCACACGGCGGGTCTTTATGGTAAAACTAATCTCTAAAAATGTATTGTTGGAAACACTGTCAGAAAAGAACACAGTGATAAAACTCATCTCACGATGAATCTCGGCGGTTATGCGATTGCCATTCGAGCGATTTAGCGAAACGCCGTATTCCTGAAGTCACCTTTGTTTAACACGTGTAGTAGCCAATCGAAGACTTTGGTTGCTTCAACTATAGTCAGCGCATTCGGATTTTACTTGGTCGGAACACACTCGTGTCAAGTTCAGGACACACGAAAGGAAGCTCTCTAGCTGGGATACCTTTAAGAAGAAGCTCCGCGGCCTCTTTGGAAACCCGACCGGTCGCCACCTGGCTGCAAGAAAAGAGCTTGCTATCAGAATGCATTCTTCCACTGAATCGCATGTGCCGTACATAAAAGACGTGCTCGCCCTTTGTCGGAAAGTTGACAATAAGATGGCAGAGGTTGATAGAGTAAGCCATGTCCTCAAAGGGAATGCGGACGACGCGTTGAACTTGTTGACCTACAACAATGTTTTCACCATTGATGTCATTGTCAAGGAGTCAAGGATGTCATTGTCAAGGACGCCGCTTCGAGCTGGTTAAATGCCTCCTCGTCGTTTCACAGTTTCCCCGTCTTTGTAACAGGGCTGCGACATCTTCCTCTGTCGGCCTTACTACTACACCCACTTCAATGAGAATGTCACGCTTATCGCTCACCGCAAGCTGGACGCTGTACGTCCAGCCCCGTTCCATCCAGGCTCACTTGACGAGACCACTGATAAATCAGCAAGAGCGATCTCCTTCATCCAGGAACTTGCGCGGCATGAATTTGCCAATCTCTTAGTTCCTGCTGCCTGCTCCTTCTCCGGACATAACGCGAGACTGGTGCCGACAGCAGTGCCTTGCAGCGTCCTCTATTCTCCCAGAATGCGCAACCCTACTCGGTGGAGAACTTCGGACGACCGGCCAATCTGCTTCCTTTGCCACCGAACTGACCATGTAGCTCGCTACTGCGGCACTTCCTGGACGTTGCCGTATTGGAGCTACTTTTCCCCATCTCCTGGCCCATATGCCGATACTCGCCGGCATTCACCTGGCCGTACATCTCCTGCCTCTGACGTCTCTCAATATGACACCCGTGCTGCTCGCTCGCTATCATCTCAGTGCCGTCGGTGCGCGTCGTCCAAGCCACGCCGCTGTTCGTAGGCGACCAGTTAGGGACCCTCCCGGACGGCAAACGAGACAATGCAGCTCCTGGGTGTAGTGGTGCGTTATTTTTTCATCGTGCAGAAATCCTACATTGACGCTCCCAACGAACCACAACTTATTTGTTGTTCCCGTTGATGGTGTCCCTTTGACGGCGGTAATTGGTGCTTGAGCACAGGTGTCCATAATGACTGCTAATCTCTGTCGCCGACTGAAGAAGATGCTCCCGCCTTCTATTGCACGAGAGTGACTGTCTCCGTCACTGGGATATGTACTACCCGTATAAGTATTGCCGGCCGCCACGTTCCAGTTCTTTTTTTTTACAGTGCTGACCAATTGTCCCCACACCCTCGTCATTCGAACAGACCTTAAGGCGCATTGAGCTCTAATCGACTGTTCTGCTGGTGCCTTTTGCCTCGAAATTCCTCTTCTCCCACATACTCGGGCCAAACTCTCGAACAAATTTAGTGCAACCGCTTTCATCCGCCTGTCGACTGGAGCCTTCGCTTTCGTCGATTAGCTGACATGTTTCCCTATGCCCGATGGTGATTATGTCGTCACTACTGTTCTTGATGTCTTAACATTGCGCAATATCATTGTTTGCCACTCTGTCGCAGCCGTTGCCGAAAACTGGACATGCCTCGCCGTCGTCAATTTTGGCCAGTGAAAGCAAGCTCTACCCCAAGGTATATCGGTTGCCATGCTGCGTGCTATAGCGGATCACATCACGACTTTCTCAGTAGACGTCTGCTACGGCTCTTGACCATGTCCAGAAGACGTAATTTGTCTCGCGAAAACATTTATTCCCATGATTGCGGCGGACCTATTGCCTGAACAAGCAGCAGCTCTATGACGCCTTTTGGTTTCCTACAGTGACATCTTCGACCTCAACAACTGACAACTGGGTCTGGCTTTACTTTTTAAGCATCACATCAATACTGGTGATGCTAGTCCCATTCCTCGCCGGTCATATCAAGTTTACGCATCAACGTGCAAGGTAATTCAAGATGAAATAAACAAGATGCTTGCCAAATGCATTGCTGGTCGAGCCCTTGGGCGTCACCCGTTGTGGTTGTTAAAAAGAAGGGGGCACGTGGCGTTTTTACGTGGATTATCGTCACGTAAATGAGTGCACGGAACGGCCTTCAGAAAGATGTGGTCAACACAAAAGATGTTTCTGAATTCATGCATTTACTCGATGTGCATTTATGCCAATATTTCTGATGATTAGTTAGAACTTCAACTATGGTCTTGTTATTGGTTGTATTACTTATTTTATACGTATGTGTGTATAAGTTGTGCATATGTATTAAATTACGCATGCAGAATGTTCTCCCTCCCTGTAGTGACCTTCAAGAGATGGTTAACGTATTCCTGAATAAATAAAATAAATAAAAATAAGTAAACCGAATTGTCAAAAAGGGCCGCTACCCATCGCGTCGCATTGACGACGCCCTCGATTGTCTCCATGGTGCCAACTACTTTTCAGTAATAGAACTTCAGTCTGGTTATTGGCTAATTTCTGTGGATGAAAAGGAACAAGGGAAGACCGCGTTTGTCACTACTGACGGTCTATGTAAATTCAAGGTTACGCCATTCGGTCTATGCAACGTCCACGCAACGTTCAAATGTAATATGGAATCCTTGCTTCAAGAGTTACGTGGTCAACATGCCTCTGCTACTTAGACGACGTTTTCGTATTTTCGCCTACATTTCAGACACACCGTGAATGCTTATTAGCTATTCTTCAAGTATAACGGAAGGCTGTGCTTCAACTTAATTCACCGAAATGTCACTTCGGTCGCCGGTAGATTACAGGGCTGGGCCACCTTACCGACGCTTCCGTTATTCGATCAGACCCGGAAAAATTTGTGCCGTCACGTCTTTTCCTGTTCCTAATTTTGCCAAAGACGCCTGAAGTTTTGTAGGACTGTGTTCCTACATCCTACTCTTCGCAAAAAAATTCGCAGCGATTGCCCAACCACTTACTGATCTTCTGAAGAAGGATATGCCGTTTACATGGGGTCCCGCTCAAGCTCCCGCTTTCGCCCATCTCACCACCATTCGCACCACGCCACCAATACTACCCCACTATGCCCCATACCCTTCTACTGAGGTCCGTACTGATGCCAGGGGTCACTGGATTGGAGCGGTGTTATTCCATCGCCAACGGGGACAAGACCGTGTTGTCGCCATGTTAGCCGCTTGCACACAGCAGTGGAGCGCAACTATTTGATTACCGAGCGTGAATGCCTCGCTGTTGTCTGGGCGTTTCCAAATCCCACCCGTATTTTTAAGGCACGCTCTTCTTTGTAGTCGCAGACTATCACCATACTCTGCTGGCTTTCATCACTCAATTATCCTATCTGCCGGCTTGGTCACTGAGCTCTGCGCCTACAAGAATATTTCTATGCAGTAGCATACAAGTCGGCCCACCTACATGAAGACGCAGACTGTTTACCACGTCATCCAGTGGATGCAGCACCCGGTGTTTCTAACACCGATGCCAAAGCTTGTGTTTTCTCCGTTTTTCAACTGCTCGACGTCACCCACTAGCAACTCCGTGATGCCACCTGTAGAGCCATCATTGATTGCTTGGAATCCTCCGGGATGGTGTATTATACCGCTACAACGTTCGTCCCCACGGTTCTGCGTTACTCCTCGTCATTCCTTATTAAACTGCTCCAGTCAGCTCTTCTTCATGAACTTCACGACTTACTAACCACCGGTCACCTCGGCGTCTCCCGCAGTTACGAACGAATTCGCTGGCGCTTCTTCTGGCTGGGGCTTGCCCGCTCCATCCGGAAACACATTATGGTATGTAAGAAATGTCAGTGCCGAAAACCCAATCACGCCTTCCTGCCGGGTGCGTTTAGCCGCTCGACGTCATGTCGGAGCCGTTCTTTCGCGCCTTCTTTCGACGTCTGGCAAAAAGTGGAACGCTGTGGCGACAGATTACGCTACGCGCTATGCCATAAGGCCATAAGAAGAGCGCTCCCAACAAATTGCGTCACAGATGTTGCCGATATTTTTACACAACGTAATTTTTACTAAATGGAGCTCCACACCAACTACTCGTTAACCGTGGCCAGTCATTCCTTTCAAAAGTCATCGCCGACGTCCTGCTGTCCTGCTCAAAAAGTCACAAGCTGACTACGTCTTACCATCCAGAAACTATTGGTTTTAAGGAGCGTCTGAATCAAATCCTGACACACATGCTTGCAAATTACGTCTCGTTCGGCCATAGTGATTGGGTCCGTGCTATAGCTGTTTTCATATTTGCATACAATTCCTCGCGCTACGACATTTCCCCGTTCTTTCTGTTGTTCAGCCGAGAACGAACATTGCCGCTGGACACATCCCTTCCATCCGCCGTAACAGAGGCCAGCGAATACGCACTTCATGCCATCACCAGGGCAGCCGAAGTATTCGAAATCGCCTGCGCTTTCCTCCTGACCTGCCAAGAGAACCAGCGGCGTTCGTAAGAACGCCAGCACAGAGACGTGCACTTTCACCTGGATTTCTGGCGCTGCTCTGGTCCCCAACC
The DNA here is from genome assembly GCF_050947875.1 of Dermacentor variabilis. NCBI lineage: Eukaryota > Metazoa > Arthropoda > Arachnida > Ixodida > Ixodidae > Dermacentor > Dermacentor variabilis. Next base: position 48,337,491 of record NC_134573.1, read on the forward strand.
ACTCACGTTGGGCTACCAGAAAAAGTCACAGGCCTGCGTGGTACACGCAGCACAGTCACAACGTAAGCTGGAGGAGCGTCTACATATGCAGCTTCATTTTCCGCACAACGCACTACAGGTCTTCACGTCGTTTTAAGAGAACGATCGGAACGGTCCGCCCCGCATCGACGGCGAGCTGCGGCTTCTCCCGCCCTCTCCACAGCGGTCTGCCGAGCCCGATAGTGTCTGGTTGCAGCCGCTTGCGGAGCTCTGCGAATCGCTTCTTCAGGTTTGTCCTTTGCAAGGAGGCCACATAACGTGCACCGAAGAATAAACAGAGCTGTCCAAACTGCATGGCGTAGATGTCACATCCCTTGACCCGTAGCACAGTACGCTGAAGCTGATTATGGTGATAATAACGATGGCATCCCCTTCGAAACGGGATGATGGCAAATAGTCACCTAGACTGCTACATCCAGGGTCACCTACATGTAGAATGAAACTGCTAAACGCCGGGACACCTGGTGGAATATAACGGAACTGCAATGCAAAGTTTGTACGTATCGATGCTGCGTGGTGCGCATGTGAAATGACAAAATACGTTGGCAATGGTAACGAAGATGCTGATTTAATGGCATTCCCTTTGAAACTCAATGGTGAAAAGCAGCCACCTGGTGTGCCTAAAATGATTGGGTATATCATTCATGTTTTTCGTCGCATCAATACTTATAGATCGCTATAACCTATTTTTCTTTCTTCAAGACTTCTCTATCAACCTAGCAGCGCTACCTATGCAGCTGTGAAATGGCGTGCCACCTGGTGTAATAAAATGTAACCGCAATGCAAAGGGCGCATGTACAGGCGCTACGCAGTGCGAATCTTGCATTGCGAGGCAAGTGGCATGATACGATGCTAATGATCATGATTATTTATTGCCATCCGCTGTGAAAAGCAGCGGTGACATAGTTACCTGGCCAGCTTGAGTTATTCAGGCACACAATGTATGTTTTTCTAGCATTCTTGGATTCATCTCCTTATACTTCTTTTTCTTCCTCAAGGAAGAAACGGAAGCAATGGCCGTCAGGCGCTTTCCATCGCCTGGTGTGGAGCCAACAATTGGTGAGCCGGTGAATGCTGTGGGGTAGCCTGCGCACGTGCTGCTGGGCACCGCTGCAGCGTCAAGGCGGTGCACCTGAGGAACTCGGGCTGCGGCGCAGTGCTGGCCGCGCTCGTCATAGGCGTACATGAGCGGGCGGAAAACAGCCGTCAAAACTGCACTTCCTTCTGCACTGGACCGGTACTTGTGGACTTCGTGGCTGTCCCACGCTCTGGCGCCACCTCGAACCCGAGGGGCACTATGGGAACGCTGTCATGATGTGTGGCATGGGAGCCAGCTGTGGAAAACGATGACGAGGAATGCGCGAGCGTGGCACGAGCAGGTTAACCGTTATACCGAGGGACGCCAACGAGGAAGCCCTGGAAGAACTCGACGAACGCGTGCAATGGCACACAGCGCGCTCGCATGGTTACGCCGGAGGACGGCGACGCTCAACACAGGAATGGGCGCCTAGGAGCTGCGCTCTAAAATGAGGATATCAATGTTATAGGCGTATATAGCAGAGTTTACGAGCAGAAATAGGCTGTAGTATGTGCGCCAAAAGAATGCGCAGACTTCTTGGGTCACCATGTACTACATAGATTCAAGACTGCTAATTGCGCTAGTTGAAATGTTGGATTCATGGTTACAATACACCAGCGCCAACACAAAAGAAAGGAAGTGCACAATACGAGCGCTATATTGATTGCGCTACATAGATAGTTGAATTGCTTGTTGAGTCCCATCCAAAAAGTGCGTGATTTACTAGGGTCCATCAGGTGCACGGCAGAAAGGCTTCCAGAATCCTTACCATATATATTTGTTGATTGCCTTTTGGCTGCAGCGTGAAAATTCATCCCTGTGTGCTCCATGAGACTGTGGACTCATTATGTATCCTTCTCGGGCAGGGCACTTCACTGAGGTTCCTTCGCCATCGTGGTAAGAGCCAAGTCTGCATTGAAAGAAGGTAGAGAGATCACGTTGCAAGTTTCATATCTTGAAAACGACACGAAATATGTTTCAAAAATAAGATTTTATCACTGCTATCCTATTTCATGGCGGTGGTTTCTGCAATCCGAGACACTGGGCATATCTCTCTAAAGTTCTACCATAACAAACAAATTGAACCACAGGGCAGGTGAAAACTGACCGTCAGCATATGCCTATGTCAACATTAGGAGCAAATCCCCCAGAATGCGTTTGTTCCACCGTGGCACGTGGCTAACCCCACACGTAAAACACCAGTCAAAAAGCTTAAGAAGCGAGTAAGAAAACTAGCTGAGTACATCGAAGGAATTAATGAAAAGAAAATGGGTCCAGACTGTCAATGAAGTGAGGAGCTCTGAGTGACGGAACGATGAAAAATAAGTCGGTAACAAAATTTTATGTCGAGTGCGAAATGAGCAACCGAAGGAGCGCAGTCCATGTTTAAGTAAAGCTAACTGACCCGAAGTGTGAATTTCGCGATAAAATTCAGTAAACAGTGAAGCTATTTGAGTAAACAAACGCAAGAAAGAGGTTTGCTTATTACGAATTTCCACATATGTCTCGGATTCCCCCACTCGGTTTTTTTTTCAAACAGTATTTTCTTTTCGATGAAGAAAAAAGTCGTCATATCCAACACGTATGTGAGAATCACTCATAAGGCAACATTTCTTAGTGTATATGACTTAAACATCTTCTCATCAAACGTGTTTGTTTACTTCTATGTAGGTCAACGCTCCTCACTCAACCCGGCGCAGCAGCCCAGGGATGTCGCGGCGTTGCTTGCTCAACTCAAGATGGCGAGTTCGATCCCGATGGCGGTGGCCCCATTTTCATGAAGGCGATATGCACGGACGCTCATTTACCTAGATTTCGCCATCATCACTAGCCTACTTTTATGTCCACTGCAGGACGAATGCCTCTCCGTGCCATCTCCAATTACCGTGTCTTGCGCTCGCTGGTGCCAACTTGCGCCTGCAAATTTGGTAATTTCATCACCCCATCTAATTTCCTCCCGTCTTCGACTGTGCTGCCCTTCCATTGGCACCGATTCTGTAAATTCTGTAAAGGAGAAGTGAAGAGAAGGTAGGAAAGATGAAAACGCGAGAGAGAAAGACGAAGATCGTAGAGGAGTACAGGAAAAAGCGACTACCGATGCCCCCATGTGGGTCAGTCTGGAGGTGCCATCTATGTGAAGCAGACGCAAAAGAGGTGTTTGCCTCTACCGGGGGGCCTTAAAGGTCCGAGCAACCGCCATCAGCTCAACCCCCAGCATCCCCCTTTCCCCAGACACGGGTAAGCCACGCATGACTATACGCGGGAGGGTTTAACCCGCGTGTGCTCGGTACGTTGTGCCGCGGGAGCACGGCTCAGCACCAGCAGGGTGGGGGAGATGGGATGAAAAGAGAGAGAGGGTAGGACGGCGAAAGGTAGAGGGTCGTCCTAGCAGCATCGGAGCAGCCCGGCCGGGAGGGCCCAGTGGCTTCGACCGGAGGAGTAGGCTGCAGGTAGACCGTATAGGAGGTCGCCCAGCAAAAGCGAAGTATTGGCGGATCAGGAAGCCCGAGGTGGTGGGATGGCCGTCAGGCCATCCGTCTTTGTAGAAATTTCCTATAGTCTCGCCGAGAGCCCCGACGAGTCGAGGTACTCGACGACACTTAGGAACGTTGGTAGCTGCATAGGTTACAGAAGATTGTGCTAGCCTTTACTCCTCCCTTTACCACAAGAACCGCTTCTCTCTCTTTCTCTCTCGCAACATACCAAACGCCTGCTGATGCAGACGCCCCTGCGGTGTGCCCCTTTCTGTGACACAGCCATTCTTTTGCACGCCTCTCATACAAAATTATCAATAAGAGGCGGAGCCTTAAAATATCGTAGATGCCTTTCGGTCAAGGCGTACACGCTAATAGCTTTGTAATTCAGCTGCGTTTGCATGTTCAGCCATTTTCCTGCTTCTAGTTATTCTGCATGTTTATGTAGCAGATTTTACCGTCTCTGTTCTTGTCATTTGTGCGTTATTTCTTCACTCTTGGTGGTCTAACTCTGACCTTTGCTAGTGTGTCGCTATATTGAATACTTCACCTTCCTTCCTGATTGTCTGGGGCCCACCTAATGAAGCTGCTGTCCGTGCCGCGAACTGACGTCCACAGGTGAAGCTATGCTCTCCCGAAAATGTATCCCGTCACGCACTGAAACGCCTACGCGGCCTGCTCGGTGCACTTGTCCGTTGATGTCAGCGACCATAAAATTTATTGCCTACCTAGCGTCTAAATTTGTCTCTTTACTGAAACCACTGCCATTTAAATTGCATGATCATGCCCTTCAACCTCGAACCCTATGCACACTGGGTTTTGCACTTCCTTCGAAATATTTCGGAGATCGGTCACTCCTTTTGTTGTTTGCTTCACGACCCCAGTGTCCCGTCCTTGCAGTACAGCAATTAGCCCACCCATTATCACCACTAGATGCGTGTCCTTTATTGTGTCCAAGACGTGTTGCTTGACTTTCGCTGTCACTTCATTGATCGGTTTTCCCTGGAGTGCACTAATCTGCACTCGCTTGCCAGCACCCACGCTCTTTATTATGATTTTTATCACCCCTTTTCGCATGTTTGAATCCCCAACAAAAGACCACTCGACGCTTTTCCTCCGGCTAGCTGCTGAAAGGTGAAACTGGGGCGGCGACGCCCTCCCTCCCTGCCTGATTCTCACCCTTAAATTTGTCATCTTTCGTGGCCGGGACGTCAGTGGTAGTCCTTTCGTTATCGTTATTGGCGAGCGCCATTGCTTTCCTATGTGGTGGTTTCGGCTTCCTAACCTGTTTCGTGCCAGCCCCGTTCGCCATGCTCGCATCGAAGCATTCACGAGTTCTTCGCTGAATGTCGGCACTGAGCTCCATTTCTACGTTGGTTAGTTTATGTTCTACCACCTTCCTTTGCTTGTCTTCGATTGGGGTTCCTTTTCTAGCTTTTCTATGCGCTTAGCTAGCTTATCCATCCCCTGCTCTAGATTGTCTAGTCGCCACCCTAGTACACACGTCCTAGAGGCAAAAATTTCACCGCTTCCTTCGCGTACTGACTCAAACCGCGTTTCTTCCCATGCGTAGGAACACTCGCACTCAGAACAACGCACGCGTGGGTTCCACCTAGTAGCCACTATCATCTGGCACTAACCATGCATATCACAAAAGTAACCCTGCCTTTAAAAAAGATCAATTATTCGTTGCCTACTTATTTATAACCAAAAAGACAAAGAACCAGAAAAGTATGAAAAATAATCGATATAGATTGCTCGGTATATCTAACACTTCTAACAACTAAGTGAGCGAAAAGTCAAATAAAACTTCTCGCTTTCGCTCCTGCTGCGTTGAGAAGGCACTTCTACTCGGCACGTCGGTTCCCTTCGGCGTCGCTCCAGAGAGTGACACTCAACAATTTCTGCAACAGCGTTATCAGGCGGAACATTGGGCTAATCTTAAACCTTTGCAACAAGAAAGAAAGCGCGTTTCGGATAACAGCATCAGCGCCTTTTCTGGGTTCTACGAAAGCAGCTCTTACGAAATCACTGGCACGAGCTCTGGAAGCCCCTAAGCTTCGGGGCATGGTACAGGAAATTATGGCACGCCTTTTGAGGACATGGAGCATGATGTTCATCATGCAGACCCATAATCTGAACTTTTAATGGTTCTCAACCTTATGTCGGCAGATGTTGCTAACCAAGCGGCTGTTGTCCTTTTTCTTAAGATGAATCTTTAGCTCGAGGACTCTTCTGCGCCAAGTTTGATAATATTTGTTGCAGTTAAAAGAAAAAAATAAAATGTAGTGATGGTTGGTGTCACATATTCGATTTATGTGGGCAATCCTTTATTAGAAATTGGCTAAAACTGGCAATTTTCAAAAACACCTATCAGGATTTCGACTCTAAGTGAGCAATCACAAATATATCATAATTCTGTAAATTGCTCTTAATAGCACATATAAGGCGGACAAAATTCATATATTCTACATCGCACCCCAATCAACGACTATTATGTGAGCAGCAATTTTGCAATGCTGTCGTAAAGAATACCAGTAATTCAGGTCAGATATAAGATGGCGTAACAAGTTTGCCCATTTTGGATGCTGCAACAAATACAGTTCACAGAACTGCGATAACTGCTATTCGTGCAGAGCTATGGATTCGTGAACTTCGTGCTCGTATCTTGAAGGTTACGAATTTTCGCAAATTCTTTTAAAATTTCAGGCCCTAACGCAAAATTCCGCTTCGAACAGTCATCAAAATTTACCTTTCTCTCGCAAATGCAACATATTTCGTTAAAGTCGGTCCGGGGGTTATCTCAGAAAACAGAAAATCATTTATGCCTTTTACATGTATCTCAATCGGCGGCTTCGGAGTTGGGACCGAACTAAAGCTTCCTCTTAAGCACCACCAATCTGCAGGAAGTACCTTCAATTGATGAGGATGAGATTGTGCGAAATCTGGTGCACTTTACACAAACTAAGTTCTTCCATGAAATTGAAGGCACGAAGCATTGTTCGAGGCTGGAACATGAACATATCCCGTATGAACTTTTTGTGAAGTTGGAAGGCGAGGCCATTGAAACTTTTTTCAAGGTAACGAATACCGTAACAATCGATGCATGTGTCCCACTTGAGTGAAGACCGGTGGCTTAATAAATATTTTACCAGTGTGGGGGGAGCGCGGGCTTGGTCTCTCTCTCTCTCTCTCTTTCTCTCTCTCTCTCTCTCTCTCTCTCTCTCTCTCTCTCTCTCTATATATATATATATATATATATATATATATATATATATATATATATATATATATATATATATATATATATATTATAATACCGAGACCGATCGAGTTGTCCAGCGCTGTTTATTCCACAAAAGGCAACGCCCCCAGCTCACGCGCGAAGAAGTTGAAGAACAGGGAAGATGATGATGGCTATGTACAAATGAAAACGACGAAGTACGTTAATAGTGCTTACACTAACTTCCCCCCGTCATGGAAGCGGCCAGCCTGGCCGCAGATTAGAGATTATCTAAACGGGGAGTGAAGGGCTTCATCCGCGAGACGTGAACAATTTCGGCATTCCGGCGGCGCCGGTCAGTGACGAAGTGTACTGGGCGGACGAGATAGTTCACTGCAGATGTTTGCTGCACAACGGTGTATGGGCCAATGTAGCGTGGAAGGAACTTCTCACAGAGGCCTGGGGTGCGGACTGGAGTCCAAAGCAGGACTTGGTCTCCAGGGTGAAAACGTAGGTCACGGCGTTTGTTGTCGCAGTAACGCTTGCGCTCAGCTTGGATAGCTTCTGTGCTTTGCCGGGCGATTTGACGGCAATGTGCAACTCGGGCAGCAAAATCTTCTGGAAGCGACGCGCTGGGCGAAGAAGGTGCGAAAAATAGTTCTCTGTCGAATATGGTGGAAGGAGATCGTCCATACACAAGGAAGAAAGGGCTGTAGCCGGTAGTTCGTTGAATAGCAGTATTATATGCGAATGTCACAAAAGGAAGAATTTTATCCCAGGCAGTGTGGTCAGGACGGATGTACATGGAAATCATGTCAGACAGCGTACGGTGGAAGCGCTCAGTAAGGCCATTGGTTTGCGGATGATAACTAGAAGTAGATTTGTGGACGGTATTAGTGGCTCGAAGAACTTCCTCGAGAACTTGTGAAATGAACGCCTTGCCACGGTCACTGAGAAGAACGCGAGGAGCCCCATGGCGCAAGACGATGGCGCGCAAGAAAAAGTCGGCGACCTCAGAAGCGGTGCCGGATCGCAGAGGGGCAGTCTCGGCATATCTTGTTAAATGGTCGACCGAAGTGACAATCCAACGGTGACCGGAGGGTGTCAACGGCAAGGGACCATATAAATCAATGCCAACAAATTCAAAAGGTGCCTCCGGGCAAGGGAGAGGTTGTAGTAAACCGGCAGGAGGGGATGTCGAGCGTTTGCGGTGCTGACATGACGCACAAGAGGCAATGTATTTGGCCACCGTTGAGGATAGGCCAGGCCAGAAGCAGCGGGTCTTTATGCGGTCGTAAGTCTTGTGGAAGCCTAAGTGGCCAGCCGATACATCGTCGTGAAGTGCCTCTAATACCCGCAAACGAAGGCAGCGAGGTAGAACTGGGACCCACCGGTGACCTGTTGGGTGGTAAACGTAGCGGTGTAGCACGCCACCTTGAAGGCGGAATTGTCGAAGTTGGCGTCGCAAGCGGCTGTTGGGTGGTTCGGCGAACCCACTAAGGCGATCCATGAGAGCTCGACAGTAGGAGTCGGCCCGCTGAAGCGAGACGAAATCAGAGCGTGATGAAAGCGTTACTTGGTCCAGGGGCGTTATCGAGAGTTGGTGAGAGGCAGGCGTAGCATCGGAACGACGTGGTTGGGAAGACGACTGCGCGTTACCGGGAGAGAGTGAGAGTGGGCAGCGAGACAATGCGTCTGCATCATGATGGTGTTTTCCAGACTTGTATGTTATAGTGAAGTCATATTCCTGCAAGCGGAGTATCCAGCGTCCTAAGCGTCCTGACATGTTTTTCATTGATGACAGCCAACACAGAGCATGATGGTCGGTGACGATGGTGAAGTGGCGGCCGTAAAGGTATGGGCGAAATTTCTGAATCGACCAAACGATAGCCAGGCACTCTTGCTCTGTTATGGTGTAGTTCCGCTCAGCTGGAGAAAGTGTTCGGCTGGCATATGCTATGACTTGCTCTTTAGATGCTGTATTACGTTGCAGAAGTACTGCGCCAATACCTTGTGCGCTTGCGTCAGTATGGAGTATGGCGGGGGCACGATTATCGAAGTGGCGAAGCACTGGTCCGGAAGTAAGATGCCGCTTAAGAGCTTGAAAAGCCGACTCGCAGTCGCTAGTCCACGTGAAAGAGGCACCGGTAACCAGTAGCTTGTGTAGAGGAGCTGCTATTGCTGCGAAGTTGCGTATAAACCTACGGAAATACGACGCCAAGCCGAGGAAACTACGTAGATCTTTCTGTTGCTGGGGGCGAGGAAACTGAAGAACGGCACTAATCTTTTCGGGGTCAGGCTGGATGCCATCTTTTGAGACGACGTGACCCAATACTTTTATTGTTTTGCTTGCAAATTTACATTTTTTTGTATTGATCTGGAGACCAGCGTTCGCAAGGCACTTGAGAACTTCGTCTAATCGATGAAGATGTTGGCTGAAGTCAGACGAAAAGATGACAATATCGTCCAGATAACAGAAGCATGTCTTCCATTTTAGACCACGAAGTACGTTGTCGATCATGCGCTCAAATGTGGCAGGAGCATTACAAAGGCCAAAAGGCATCACGTTAAATTCATAAAGGCCATCCGGTGTAGCGAATGCGGTCTTTTCTTTGTCAGTCTCGTTCATCGGAATTTGCCAGTATCCTGATCGAAGATCAAGGCAGGAGAAATACTCCGCCCCTTGTAGCGTGTCCAAAGCGTCGTCAATTCGAGGTATTGGATATACGTCCTTGCGTGTGATCTTATTGAGCGCTCGATAATCCACGCAAAAGCGAACTGAGCCATCTTTTTTCTTTACCAGGACCACGGGAGACGCCCATGGGCTAGAGGAAGGTCGTATTATCTTCCGCGCAAGCATGTCAGCGACCTGTTGTTCAATGACCTTTCGTTCGGACGGCGATACACGATAGGGGCGCCGTCGTATTATAGCGGAACCATCGGTTTCGATGCGGTGTGTAGCCGCAGGAGTTTGGCTCAACACAGGGGAATAGCTATCGAAACAGGCTTTGTGTTTTGCCAAGACCACCATTAAGGCTTCGGATTGCGCGGCTGTTAGGTCAGAACCAAGAACGGCTGGAGGAGGGAAAGAATCATCCAAACCTGAGGTTGGTGCTGGCGATGAAGAAGGGCAAAGCGTGACTAGAGAGATAGGTTGAGTGTCGGCGAGGGTTGCCACAGTCATCCCTTTGGGCAGCATCACAGGATCTGGGGTCGTGTTGCAAGCAGACAGAAGGGCGCGGCCGCGTGAAAACCGGACGAGACAGGTGGCAATGAAAATTCCGCGAGAAGTACAGCGGGAAGAAGGGGCGACTAGGGCGTCTCCGTCGGCGATCGGACTGGATGTGACGGCTACAACGTCTTCGTGACCAGGACGCAGGACGTAGTCTGCAGCGATGGCCAAGTTCACGCATGAAAGTGAAGAGTCCGCAACAGGTTCAAGCTCTGTATCCGTGATGTGGACAACTTCCTCTCTACATGAAATGACGGCTGAAGCAGAATGTAGGAAGTCCCAACCAAGTATAAGTTCATGGATACACGTTGGAAGGATGATAAACTCGATGTGGTGGCGTATGCCGTCGATGAGAACACGAGCAGTACACTGTCCGTCAGGGTGAATGAATGCATTATTAGCACCACGCAAAATAGGTCCAAGATAAGGAGTTTTGACTTTACGGAGCCGGGAACACAGATCACTCCGAAGAACAGAAACGGCGGCACCGGTATCGATGAGAGCCGACGCGGGAACACCTTCGACAGTCACAGAAAGCATGTTGGCCGGGCGAACAGGAGGAATTTTTGAAGACCGATAAGAAGCAGTTTCCCCTCCAAAAACTGCAACAGTTAGTTTTCCGAGTGCTGGTCGACAAAATGGGAAGTGGGACGAAGCGGTGATGTAGAGCGCCGGTAAGGGGATGGAGAACGACGTCTGGCCGAACGGGAACTATGAGGCAGATTGGGAGCAGCTGGTGGAGACGGAGAACGCTGTTGAGGGAACGAGTGCGGTCCGGGATAGTAGTCGTCTGATCGGCGAGTGCGGTCTCTTTCGTGCTCAGCATAGCCTCGTCTTTCATCCTGCTGGCGCCGGCGGCAGAAGCGAGATATATGGCCCCGTATACCACAGTAAAAACAAACCGGACGAGGTGGACGCCACTGAGGGTACGATGGCGCAGCTAGTGCTCTGGTTCCCATCGAAGCTAAATGGTCATAGGAAACGCCAGTAGGCACGGAAGTCACGGTAGGGGTGGGTATCGAAACAACATCCGCGTAGGTAGGTGTGGAGCGCGCTACCGGAGCAAGATGCGTCGTGGGTGAAGTCATCGCTGTCAACTCCTGCTTTACGACCTCGCGCAAGTCGAAGGTGGGGGTTGTTGCGCAGGCAGCAGGGGGACGCTTTAGGTCTTGTAGTTGAAGCTCCTCGCGGATGATGGTGCGGATAAGAGCACGTAAATCTGGAGAATGAGGAACCTGAGGATCGCTGCTCTCATGGGGAAGACGAATAGACTGCAGCTCGTCGAGGCGTTGACACGTTGAAGTGATGTCTTGGACAGAAGCCGGATTTTGAACGATTAAGGCGTTGAACGCGACAGGCCCAATGCCTTTTAAGATGTGGCGAACGCGTTCGGCTTCCGTCATGCTAGGATTCGCACGGCGGCACAGAGCCAAGACATCCTCTATGTATGAGGTGTAAGACTCTTGGGGAAGTTGGCGGCGCGTGCCCAGCTTCTGTTTGGCGACTTCTGCACGGCCAGACGAGGAAGTGAAGATTTGCCGCAGCTTCGAGGTAAACGTGGACCAATCCGCGATGTCGGATTCGTGGTTGAAATACCACGTCTTTGCAACACCGGTCAAGTAGAAGGCGACGTGCCTCAATTTCTGGGTGTCGTTCCACTTGTTGCAAGAACTCACGCGGTCGTAGTGGTCGATCCAATCGTCTACGTCATCACCGCGGAGTCCCGCAAAGACAGGGGGATCGCGCTGAGGGCTCGTCACAGTCCAAGAGGGCGCCGCAGGTTGGGTCGTCTGTGTGGTAGGGTTGGAGGCGCCGGAAGGGCCGGGGTTGGAAGTGTCCATTGTTGTAGGGGTAGCTGGGTGCAGGCGGCGACCGGAACGGAGCTCCAGGGAGGACGGGAACGCGAGAGGACGTCGGGATCGTGACGTACCTCCACCACTTTATAATACCGAGACCGATCGAGTTGTCCAGCGCTGTTTATTCCACAAAAGGCAACGCCCCCAGCTCACGCGCGAAGAAGTTGAAGAACAGGGAAGATGATGATGGCTATGTACAAATGAAAACGACGAAGTACGTTAATAGTGCTTACAATATATATATATATTGAGGAGCCAAGAAACAAAAACGCCGAGGGCAACATAGGGGAAACTGTACTAAGGGAACGAAGGAAATAGATTAAGGCAGTGAACGTGGGTAAACAACGTGCCACAGGTGGGAATATACATATATTGCCAGCCGAGTTTTATGTCCACATCAGGACAAAGGCCTATCGGTGCGATGTCTAATTACGCCTGTCTCGTGGTTGCTGATTCCGACTTGCGCATGCAACTTTCACACTTTAATCACCCCACCTAGCTGCCTGCTATCCTAGAATGCGCTGCCTTTACCTTGGCATCAATTCTGTAATTCTGGTGGTCCACCGGTTATCTACCCTGCTCATTACATATGGCTTGCCAACTTCCATTTCTTTCGCACGATGTCAACTAGAATATCGGCTATCTCTGTGTTCTCTCCAATCCACACCGATTTCTACCTTTTTCCTAACGTTACACCGAAAAATCTGCGTTCCATAGCGCTTTTCGCGTTCCTTACCTTGTTCTCGATTGTTACCCTCCAAGCATTTGTGACTTATGTTAACACCGGTAGAATGTGGTGATTTTAGACTTTTAAACAATAGTGCTAAACTCCCAGTCAGGATTTGGCAGTGCCTATCGTATACATTCCAACCCATTTGTTCTCTTATTTAAGTTTCCTTCACAGAATCGGGATGCCTTCAAATAGTAATTGACCCTGACAAACCCAGTTAATTTGGACTAAGATTTAAAAAGAAACCAAGAGCTCTAGAAAAATCGTACCGACTGTATAGTAGCGGCAGTAGTTTGTACTTAGAGTGCGTTTTTTTTCCTCACAATGTATTACTTATTGGTTTTAATTAAGGATTTTTTAAATTATTGCTTCAATCGCAAACACTTCATATACAAAGCTGTAGCGCACCTTAAATAACCTCTGAATCAAGTATTTATTTCGTGATGACCGTGTGGCTCGTTGTTTTTTCCAAGAAAAAAACTAAATCCCACAATATACGCGGAGCAGGAAAGAGATGCGCGATACCGCGCCGCTATTCAAGCGCCCCCAAGCAACCTTTGAAAGATATAAGGTTGCATTCGTTTATGGCAGCTTCGTATAAGTCTTCGTCATGTACGATGGCTCGAGTGGTTTCGCGACAAGCGTGATGCGATGAGCGTCAGCATCTGCGGACGCCAGAATTTTTTGCTCGATCATAAGGCGCTCGGTATAGCTTTAACTTTCGCGTAGCATGAAACAACTACAAAAGAAATTAAACCAATGTTTAAAACAAATCATTGGGCAAAACAACACGAAAGAAGAAAGAAGGCATCTCTCGGAAAAACGCAAAAGACCAACTCAGGAGTATATTTCAATAAAAAATAAGCAAAAAGCACGTAAGGTGTCCCAGCCGCCCACAAAGAAATATGCAAACGTACTACTGGCTCAGCCATTTACCCTTCCTGCCTCCTCATTTCCGGAAAAGAGGAAAAAAAGCAGTTTTTAGCGATTTCTATCTTTGTCACAAGTTTTCTTTTTGTAAGGAGAAGGTGCCTTCAGGAAGATGCGTTAAACATTCACATTTTACTCTAGTTTCGAGCGGTTATATTCCACTGCCGCTCATAGGACGTGCTCAAACAGGTCACCGTCTAAAGCAATACAGTACTTGCTTTTTTCCAAGACTAGTGCGGTGGCAGCTTTGATCAACGACGTTGGAATCTCGCGGCAGACAATGCTTATTTTTACTTTAGGGCGTCCGGCGTGGTAGTTTCGGTGCTATACACGAGATCTTTCACGTAGCCTCACAAGAAGTTCAGTGGTGTGATGTCCGGCGAACTTGCAGGCCAGAGTACAGGTCTAGGCCGGCCAATCCACTGTCCAGGAAAAAGCTTGTCGAGCTGCGCTTGAGACTCACTACTACAATGCGCGGGAGCACCATCGTGTTGAAACCAGATGTTCCAAAGGCGCGCAAATGGAACGTTGCCACAGACGTCGTTTATGGAGCACTCGAGGATGTTGTTGAAGTAGCAACGTTACGTCAACGACAGTGTGTTGTCAAAGAAGATGGGTCCAACGTTGTTGCCATAAAAACTAACTCACCAGGCAATAAATGACCACTGGTATCGGTGTTGTGTTTGTGCCAGCCAGTGGGGATTCTGATTACACCAGTAGTACTCGCTATGAAGGTTATCTTGTTCGTTTCTGGAGAAATTAGCCTCCTCCGTCCAAATCACGCAAGTGAGAAAGTCCGGTTTTTCTTCGCAGTTCATGAAAATCCAATTGGTAAAGTCAAGTGTGTTTTGAATATCTCGGTCTTCAAGTTTTTGATGAAGATGTACATGGTGCGGGTGCATATGACCTTTTTTTTTAAATGGTCCACGTCGACGACCTTGACGTTGCGGACTCCGCACTGGCGCCACGCACACTACCGTGAAAGCAAGTAGCGAAGAATGCCAAACATCCGTTTCCTCTCCTTGAACTACCGTCGCAGTTCTGTGTCGCTTTCTTGTGAAGCGACCCGTCTCGCAAAGTACTTCGTACATTCTAAGTATTGTTGATGGACTAGGGCGTCCTCCATAATGCGACATCCGGAATAGCTTGGGTGCCTTCTTCTTGTCGCTGTGCGCCGCCCCTAAAGCCATGATCATTTTAGCCTTCTGATGATTCGTGAAGGACATGACTGTCTTCTTGAAGAGCAGGTCACTGGCGTGATAACGCTGAGATCTCTAGTTATTATCGCAGCGCTGACAAGTCAAGCAAATATGATTTATGTAATCGACAGCAGCATATGCTGGCTGCACAGATCCGCCAAAACAGATTAGATGGACATAACCTGCCAAAGATTTGTTTATATTGCTAAAGGGAACAAAAGGAACATACGTTCCAGACGTGCCTATCTACAGAACAAGTTGAGTCCGCAAAATTAGTCCCAATTGCGCCGTCACGGTTTCCTCGCTTCAAAATCCCCCCGTCCCATCGGCCTAAGGCTCCGCTACGCTTATCAATGCGTCAGCTGGGTGTTCTCATGACGCCGCGACCAGCACACATCGTGAATCCTTATGTCGAGCTGCCACCTCTAGTAAACCATGTATGCGTAGCTGTTCGCTTAGGAGGGCTTGCGTAGAGGCGCGCGAGCGCGTGTCTATTTAGCATTGTGGATGTTTCGCGCGCTTTTATTTTTACACAGAAAAACCAAGGCAAAGCTGAGCGCAAAACAAATGTTTGATTCGGAGGTTAGTTGAGGTGCCGTACAAGTTTGTAATTGATAAGTTTGCTATTCAAGCAATAATAAAAATTAAAAAAGATACTGTTTGTAAGTACACACGACTGCGTCTACCATGCAGTCGGTACGACTTTTCTAGCGCTCTTGGGTTTTTTCTGTGTAAAACATGGTCCTAGTTAACTGGGACATCCAGTATATATATATTGTAATGGGTGCACTGAACAGTTCCGATGGTAACGTCTCTTCGTAACCGAGGAGGCAGGTGACGCAGAGCAGGAACAGCTGGTAGATCGAACGGCTCACACTCGTGCCAAGCACTGGCGATCCGGCTGGCCCACTGGTTGCACAGCAGGCATGAAAGAGACGATCTGGCTGGCCTTGTTCCTGTGCTCTTCTTCTTCATTACAATTACCCCCGGTGCAAAAGCGGAGCCATCCTGGCGACTTACGACGTGGAGACGAGCGGGTCATAGAATTGTTTCAGGCGGCGCACGTGAACAACATCCCGTCCACGGCGGCGCTTGTCGGATGTCGATGTAAGCGGCTCTATGACATAGTTGACGGGAGAGGTCCGTTCGACGATGCGATATGGTCCATCATACTGCGAGAGAAGTTTGGTCGAAAGTGCAGGCGTGGTAGAAGGCACGGACAACAAGACAAGGGCGCCGGGAGCGAAGTGCGGATTCGTAGCGTCGCCATCACGATTGGCTTTTTGTCGTTGTTGGCCAGCGGAGGTGAACTTTCGGGCTAATTGACAGCATTCCTCGGCGTATCGGGCGACGGCTGAAACGGGAGCACATTCTGACGCGTCTGGTGTATAAGGCAAAACCGTATCGATGGTATGGGAAGGATCGCGTATGGGATTCTGTGGTACTTTGTGTAGCCGTATTATATGCGTACGTGACAAATGGGAGGATGATGTCCCAGTTCGTATGCTCCGATGAAACGTACATGGCGAGCATATCACCAAGGGTGCGATGGAAACGCTCTGTAAGTCCGTTAGTTTGAGGATGGTACGCCGTGGTGGTCCGGTGAACTATGCGGCATTGAGCAAGCAGAGCTTCAACCACCTGCGACAGAAACACACGGCCTCTATCACTCAGCAGCTCCCGAGGTGGGCCATGACGAAGAATGAAACGATGGAGCAGAAAGGATGCAACGTCACTGGCGGTCGCTGCAGGTAGAGCAGCGGTTTCGGCATAGCGTGTAAGGTGGTCAACTGCGACAATAATCCATCGTTTTCCAGCGGGTGTTAGTGGTAGCGGCCCGTACAGGTCAATTCCCACACGGTCGAAGGCACGAGCAGGGCACGGAAGCGGCTGCAATAATCCGTGGGCTGGATGAGGCGGAGATTTGCGGCGTTGGCATTGCGGGCACGAGCGGACAAACTTTTGGACAAAAGTAAACATTCCGCGCCAGTAGTAACGTTGCCGCAGGCGCTCATACGTCTGCAAAACGCCTGCGTGTGCACATTGTGGGTCAGTATGGAAAGACGCGCACATGTCGGAACGCAAAGTCTTAGGGATAACCAGGAGCCACTGGCGACTATCGGGCTGGTAGTTCCGTCGATACAAGTGTTTATCCCGGACAGCAAAATGAACAGCCTGGCGACGCAGGGAGCGGGAGATGGGAGATGCAGGCGAGCCAGAAAGGAGATCCAAAAGAGAGGCCACCCAAGGATCCTGGCGCTGTTCTGATGCGAACGTGTCGATGTCGACCGAGGATACCGCCTCAATGGTGGAGAGGGAGGCCGCGTCGGCAGGCAGCGTAGAGCGGGACAGAGCGTCAGCGTCAGTGTGCTTGCGACCGCAGCGGTATATGACGTGTGTGTCGTATTCTTGAATGCGCAGAGCCAAGCGGGCAAGGCGTCCAGACGGGTCTCTTAAAGAGGATAACCAACAAAGGGCGTGATGGTCAGTAACCACATTGAAAGGCCTGCCGTATAAATAGGGGCGAAACTTCCCGAGAGCCCAAACGTTGGCCAGGCATTCTTTTTCTGTGACGCTGTAATTGCGTTCCGCTTTGGTCAGCGCACGACTGGTGTAAGCAACGACGTACTCGGAGTAGCCAGACTTGCGCTGCGCAAGGACAGCGCCAAGGCCAATACCACTGGCATCGGTATGCACTTACGTTGAGGCGGTGGGGTAGAAGTGTCGCAGTATAGGCGGAGACGTCAGGAGACGGCGTAAGGTCACGAACGCGGTGTCGCATGCAGGAGACCAGGAGTATAGGTCGTTGGCGCCACTTAAGAGTTGTGTCAGAGGTGATATTATCGAGGCAAAATTGCGAACAAAGCGTCGGAAGTAAGAACAGAGGCCGATGAAGGCGCGGAGTTCTCTGAGTGTCTTAGGTTTCGGAAATTCTGCCACGGCGCGAAGTTTGGATGGGTCGGGGCAAATGCCGTCTGGTGATACGACGTGACCCAGAATCATGAGCTTGCGCGCGGCGAACTCGCACTTTTTCAGGTTCAGCTGCAGGCCTGCGTTGGTCAAGGACGTCAACACTTGCCTAAGGCGAAGAAGATGCGTGCTGAAATCAGGGGCGAACACAACGATGTCGTCGAGATAGCACAAACACGTGCTCCATTTTAGGCCGCGCAAGATATTGTCCATCATTCGTTCAAAGGTAGCAGGCGCATTGCATAGGCCAAATGGTATCACATTAAATTCGTATAAACCATCTGGCGTGACGAATGCAGTTTTAGGGCGATCAACTGCTGACATCGGGACCTGCCAGTAGCCCGAGCGTAAGTCCAACGAAGAGAAGAATTGAGCGCCTTGCAAGCAGTCCAGAGCGTCGTCAATGCGCGGTAGCGGGTAGACGTCCTTGCGCGTTATCTTGTTGAGACGGCGATAATCGACGCAGAACCGAATAGAACCATCTTTTTTTGTGACGAGAACCACCGGTGATGCCCACGGGCTATTGGAAGGTCGAATGACGCCACGCTGAAGCATGTCGTCCACGTGTTCTCTGATCACCTGACGCTCCTTGGCGGATACGCGGTACGGGCGCTGCCGCAATGGCGCGTTGGAGCTAGTGTCGATGTGGTGGCTGACGGTTGACGTGCGACCCAGAGTAGGCTGAGCGACATCAAAAGAAGAGCGGAACTGGGCAAGTAGGTGAAGAAGCTGGGAGCGCTGCTCGGAAGTAAGGTCATCGGCAATGAAAGGTGTGAATAAGTCAGGCGATGGCGGAGCCGAAGTGGAAAGTGCACAGAAGTCGGTGAGCTCTGCATACGAAGCATCCGGCACGTCGGTTATAAACATGTCATCAATAGGCTGAACATGGCCAAGTGCTTCGCCGGGAAGAGCCATCAGGGCTGCAGGAAGCGGATTGCAGACAACGATGGCGCTGAAACCGGCTGAAAGGTCAAGCGCGGCGAAAGGCAGGGGAACGTCTTTGCGGGTCATGAAGAGTTCTGAAGGAGTGAAGAGGACAGCGCCTTCATAGACAGCACCACAGAAGACGGGAACAACGGCAGACGAGTACGGCGGTATGGCGATGTCTTCTCGAAGAAGTAGCTTAGCGGAAAGAGAAGTGGCGCCGACGAGGGGCACGTCACACAGAGGCGATAATTCGACTTCAGCACGTGCACAATTGATGACGGCGTTATTTCGCGAAAGAAAGTCCCACCCAAGTATCACGTCGTGAGAACAGGACTGGAGAACCACAAACACCACAATATAGAGAACGCCCTGAATAACAACTCGAGCTGTGCACGCTGCTGAAGGCTGAACTGGCTGCGCGCTTGCTGTGCGAAGACAAAACCCAGAAAGTGGCGTCGTAACTTTTCGTAAAGCGCGAGAGAGGCGTTCGTTTAGGACAGACACGGCTCCTCCAGTATCAATTAGCGCAACGGTAGGGACGCCGTCAACAGTAAGATCGACAACGTTCGAAGGCGACAATGGAGGACTTGTACACATCGATAGTGACGCAGTTCTTGCCTCCTGAACTGCGGCGCTTAGTTTTCCTCTTGCGTGGGTGAAGGGCGCCGACGCATGGGGGACAACGAGCGGCGACGCGGGGAAGGTGAACGACGTGTAAAGACCGGACGCTCGGATGGTGGCCTGTTCGACTGCCGACTAAGATAAGTGTCGTGGAAAGGCTGCACGTTGGCGTAGGGAGGCGACTGCACAAACTCATCAGAGTGCAGCATGCGGCGGCGGCAGAGTCGTGCAACGTGGCCGGGAATACCGCAGGCATAACATATGGGCCTGTTGTCTTGTGTGCGCCAAGGATTAGTAAAGGCAGGAGCAGGTCGATGAACGGGACTATGAACGGGTGGTGGCGGCCGAGGATGTAGGGCAACGAGTGGTTGACGAGGGGGCTGCGCGGCGACGGATGCTAAGTAGGTGGCGCGGCGCCAGGGTACAGCTGATGCTGCATTGGTAGAGCCTCAGCAACTTGAGGCTGCGCGGCGACGGTTGCGTAGGTAAGTGGCGCGGCGACAGGGTACTGCTGATGCTCCATAGGTAGGGCCTCAGCAACTTGCTCTTCAATAACCCGCCGGAGCGTAGGGGCGAGCTGTGCAGGAGGCTGTGAAGGCAGCGGCTGCTGTTGGGGTAGCTCAGCAAAGGGCATTAGAGTGAGCTGACGTGCAATTTCCTCCCGCACGAAAGCTTGGATTTGTGTGAGCAGGGGGGAGCGATCAGGGAGGACGGTCATGGAAGAGAGGGCCTCGTCAGCCACTGAGGGGCGTCTGGTCAAAGCGCGTTGCCTTCTCAACTCGTCGTAGCTTTGGCACAAGTTTATGAGCTCTGCTACGGTGCGCGGACTCTTGGCGATCAACATTTGAGAAATGTCATCGGCGATGCCCTTCAAAATGTGCTTGAATTTCTCATTTTCCAGCATAGAAGCATCCACACGTTTGCACAGGTCAAGAACCTCTTCGATGTAACAGGTGAATGTTTCACGGGATTGTTGCGCTCGCTCTCGTAACCGCTGCTCGGCGCGCAACTTGTGGATGGCAGGGCGACCGAAAACTGCAGCGAAACTGGTCTTGAACGCGGACCAGGACTGAAAGTCGGCTTCGTGATTCTTAAACCACAGGTGAGCCACTCCCGCTAGGTAGAATATGACGGCATTTAACTTGGCGGTATCATCCCATCGATTGTGCAAGCTCACCCGTTGGTACGTAGCCAACCAATCATTGACGTCCTGTTCGTCCGTACCACTGAAAACCGCTGGATGGCGTTGCGGGACAGCGCCAGAGCAGGCAACGGGGGGTGGCGGCGGCGTCGGCTGGCGAGAGTCAGGCATGACGGGAGGCAGAGTCCGAGACCGGAGTTCCAGGGTGTAGATGTTCTTGAGTACCCCACACCTCCAACAATTGTAATGGGTGCACTGAACAGTTCCGATGGTAACGTCTCTTCGTAACCGAGGAGGCAGGTGACGCAGAGCAGGAACAGCTGGTAGCTCGAACGGCTCACACTCGTGCCAAGCACTGGCGATCCGGCTGGCCCACTGGTTGCACAGCAGGCATGGAAGAGACGATCTGGCTGGCCTTGTTCCTGTGCTCTTCTTCTTCATTACAATATATATATATATATATATATATATATATATATATATATATATATATATATATATATATATATATATACAGGAAATTTTCAGATTGCCATTGTATTGCAATGCAGATGCAGCGGTGGCGTAGAGGTAGAACACCCGCCTCGCGTGCAAGAGATCCGTGGTTCGAATCCCGGTGCCGGCAATTTTCCACCGGATTAAAAAAAATCCGCGTGTTGATAAAATTGCACAAATAGGCCTGGAGTGTGGTCTGATCCCGGTGACCAGAACCGGTAACGCACTCACTCACCAGAGCAGGATTGGCCACCCTGGTGCAGTACTTGGCTACCACCTCCTATATGAACATAACAATCAAACCCCGGCCCTCAGTCCCCAGCAGCTGCGAAGCAACTGACCACGGTGGCGGTCAGACCTGCAACGCAGCAGAGGTTGCTAAGAATCACTGGCTCCGGACAGGCGGCCAATGGAATATGAACCTGGCAACGTTTAACGCTAGAACGTTATCTAGTGAGGCAAGTCTAGCAGTGCTATTGGAGGAATTAGAGGGCACTAAATAGGATATAATAGGGCTCAGTGAAGTTAGGAGGCCAAAAGAAGCATATACAGTGCTAAAAAGCGGGCATGTCCTGTGCTACAGGGGCTTAGCGGAGAGAAGAGAACTAGGAGTCGGATTCCTGATTAATAAGAATATAGCTGGTAACATACAGGAATTCTATAGCATTAACGAGAGGGTGGCAGGTCTTGTTGTGAAACTTAATAGGACGTACAAAATGAAGATTGTACAAGTCTACGCCCCTACATCCAGTCATGATGACCAGGAAGTCGAAAGCTTCTATGAAGACGTGGAATCGGCGATGGGTAGAGTGAAAACTAAATACACTATACTAATGGGTGACTTTAATGCCAAGGTAGGCAAGAAGCAGGCTGGAGACAAGGCAGTGGGGGATAATGGCATAGGCGATAGGAATAGCAGGGGAGAGGTATTAGTAGAGTTTGCGGAACAGAATAATATGAGGATAATGAATACCTTCTTCCGCAAGCGGGATAGCCGAAAGTGGACGTGGAGAAGCCCGAACGGCGAGACTAGAAATGAAATAGAATTCATACTCTGCGCTAACCCTGGCATCATACAAGATGTGGACGTGCTCGGCAAGGTGCGCTGCAGTGACCACAGGATGGTAAGAACTCGAATTAGCCTAGACCTGAGGAGGGAACGGAAGAAACTAGTACATAAGAAGCCGATTAATGAGTTAGTGGTAAGAGGGAAAATAGAAGAATTCCAGATCAAGCTACAGAACAGGTATTCAGCTTTAACTCAGGAAGAGGACCTTATTGTTGAAACAATGAACGACAATCTTGTGGGCATCATTAAGGAGTGTGCAATGGAAGTCGGTGGTAACTCCATTAGGCAGGATACCAGCAAACTATCGCAGGAGACGAAAGATCTGATCAAGAAACGCCAATGTATGAAAGCCTCTAACCCTACAGCTACAATAGAACTGCCAGAACTTTCGAAGTTAATCAACAAGCGTAAGACAGCTGACATAAGGAAGTATAATATGGATAGAATTGAACATGCTCTCAGGAACGGTGGAAGCCTAAAAACAGTGAAGAAGAAACTAGGAATCGGCAAGAATCAGATGTATTGGTTAAGAGACAAAGCCGGCAATATCATTACTAATATGGATGATATAGTTCAAGTGGCTGAAGAGTTCTATAGAGATTTATACAGTACCAGTGGCACCCACGACGATAATGGAAGAGAGAATAGTCTAGAGGAATTCGAAATCCCAAAGGTAACGCCGGAAGAAGTAAAGAAAGCCTTGGGAGATATGGAAAGGGGGAAGGCAGCTGGGGAGGATAAGGTAACAGCAGATTTGTTGAAGGATGATGGAGAGATTGTTCTAGAGAAACTGGCCACCCTGCATACGCAATGTCTCATGACCTCGAGCGTACCGGAATCTTGGAAGAACGCTAACATAATCCTAATTCATAAGAAAGGAGACGCCAAAGACTTGAAAAATTATAGACCGATCAGCTTACTGTCTGTTGCCTACAAACTATTTACTAAGGTAATCGCAAATAGAATCAGGAACACCTTAGACTTCTGTCAAGGAAAAGACCAGGCAGGATTCCGTAAAGGCTACTCAACAGTAGATGATATTCACACTATCAATCAGGTGATAGAGAAATGTGCGGAATATAACCAACCCTTATATATAGCTTTCATTGATTACGAGAAAGCGTTTGATTCTGTCGAAACCTCAGCAGTCATGGAGGCATTACGGAATCAGGGTGTAGACGAGCCGTATCTAAAAATACTGAAAGATATCTATAGCGGCTCCACAGCCACCGTAGTCCTCCATAAAGCAAGCAACAAAATCCCAATAAAGAAAGGCGTCAGGCAGGGAGATACGATCTCTCCAATGCTATTCACAGCATGTTTACAGGAGGTATTCAGAGACCTGGATTGGGAAGAATTGGGGATAAAAGTTAATGGAGAGTACCTTAGTAACTTGCGATTCGCTGATGATATTGCCTCGCTTAGTAACTCAGGGGACCAATTGCAATGCATGCTCACTGACCTGGAGAGGCAAAGCAGAAGAGTGGGTCTAAATATTCATCTGCAGAAAACTAAAGTAATGTTTAACAGTCTCGGAAGAGAACAGCAATTTACAATAGGCAGCGAAGAATTGGAAGTCGTAAGGGAATACATCTACTTAGGGCAGGTAGTGACGGCGGATCCGGATCATCAGACGGAAATAAGCAGAAGAATAAGAATGGGCTGGGGTGCGTTTGGCAGGCATTCTCAGATCATGAAAAGCAGGTTGCCATTATCCCTCAAGGGAAAAGTGTATAATAGCTGTGTCTTACCAGTACTCACCTACGGGGCAGAAACCTGGAGGCTTACGAAAAAGGTTCTACTCAAACTGAGGACGACGCAACGAGCTATGGAAAGAAGAATGATAGGTGTGACGTTAAGGGATAAGAAAAGAGCAGATTGGGTGAGGGAACAAACGCGAGTTAGTGACATCTTAGTTGAAATCAAGAAAAAAATGGGCATGGGCAGGACATGTAATGAGGAGGGAAGATAACCGATGGTCATTAAGGGTTACGGACTGGATCCCAAGGGAAGGGAAGCGTAGCAGGGTGCGGCAGAAAGTTAGGTGGGCGGATGAGATTAAGAAGTTCGCAGGGTCGGCGTGGTCACAATTAGCACATGACCGGGGTTGTTGGAGAGATATGGGAGAGGCCTTTGCCCTGCAGTGGGCGTAACCAGGCTGATGATGATGATGATGATGATGATGATGATGATTGTATTGAATGAGGCTCTAAATGCGTCATTGAGTGTTATCTTTTTCATTGACAGATCTGGTTTTCAGTCCCACCTAACGAACCATTACAGCCTAGTGTTGCGAAAAGTTTTTGAAGTGTGTCGCTGAAGCGAGGCAAAAAATTCGTTAACATTCTCACTACAACTGTCAACTGGATCTTAAATTGAGTAGGCGTTTTAAAACAACAGACTATAACTTAGCCAAAAGTACATGATTTACTTTGATGTTCTATGTTTGTGTAGTCCGCGTGGAAGCACAGATAATCAGTGAAATTATGACCAGGACGTAGAGGGCATTTATCTTGTTTACCTATCCACATAACGAATGATGACAACTGAACATCAGCGTTTACTTTCAGATTCTAAAGTTCTCGACACAGAACTATTCAAAAGAACACAAATACCGCTGTTTTCCCTGCACAAAGAAGTGCTTATTCTTGATTATTTCCCTATTTTTCTGGGTTTGGATGTTAGTAATAGAAGGAGATTCTGCGGAATGTACTTGCCTGTACGTGGTCAATACGTTGACGATAATTACTGGAACTTTATACAGGCAAAATTATCCGCTTCCGCCTTTGATCTCCGTGAAAACCACTGTGAAGTATTGATTGCTCCGAAAGACGTGCCGAACGGAGGCAATTTGCTGTTATTCGCGTAAGCGAGCGCTGCTGCATTGATATCTACGCCTTTCTATACAGTCGGTCCATTTAACCTTCTACGTTCAAAATTTGAACGTAGAATTTATTTCGGTTCGTTTTGGTAGATAAATTTATTGCTACGCCTGCGAATGTCCACAATTGGAACTTCTGAGTGATACCGCAGAAAAAGCAGCACATCATCATCTAATCATCATCATAATCACCATAATCATCATCATCATAATCATCATCATCATAATCATCATCATCAGCAGCAGCAGCAGCAGCAGCCTGGTTACACCCACTGCAGGGCAAAAGCCTCTCCCATACTTCTCCAACTACCCCGGTCATGCACTAATTGTGGCCACGTTGTCCCTGCAATCTTCTTAATCTCATCCGCCCACCTAACTTTCTGCCGCCCTCTGCTACGCTTCCCTTCCCTTGGAATCCATTCCGTAACTCTTAATGACCATCGGTTATCCTCCCTCCTCATTACGTGTCCTGCCCATGCCCATTTCTTTTTCTTGATTTCGACTAAGATATCATTAACTCGCGTTTGTTCCCTCACCCAATCAGCTCTTTTCTTATCACTTAACGTTACTACTATCATTCTTCTTTCCATAGCTCGTTGCGTCGTCCTCAATTTAAGTTGAACTTTTCTCGTAAGCCTCCAGGTTTCTGCCCCGTAGGTGAGTACTGGTAAGACACAGCTATTATACACTTTTCCCTTGAGGGATAATGGCAACCTGCTTTTCATGATCTGAGAATGCCTGCCAAACGCACCCCAGCCCATTCTTATTCTTCTGCTTATTTCCGTCTGATGATCCGGATCCGCCGTCACTACCTGCCCTAAGTAGATGTATTCCCTTACGACTTCCAATTCTTCGCTGCCTATTGTAAATTGCTGTTCTCTTCCGAGACTGTTAAACATTACTTTAGTTTTCTGCAGATGAATTTTTAGACCCACTCTTCTGCTTTGCCTCTCCAGGTCAGTGAGCATGCATTGCAATTCCTCTAGACTATTTTCTCTTCCATTATCTTCGTGGGTGCCACTGGTACTGTATAAATCTCTATAGAACTCCACAGCAATGCACTTTAACTATCTCATCCATATTAGTAATGATATTGGCGGCTTTGTCTCTTAACGCATACATCTGATTCTTGCCAATTCCTAGTTTTTTCTTCACTGCTTTTAGGCTTCCTTCGTTCCTGAGACCATGTTGAATTCTATCCATATTATACTTCCTTATCTCAGCTGTCTTACCCTTGTTGATTAACTTCGAAAGTTCTGCAGTTCTATTCTTGCTGTAGGGTTAGAGGCTTTCATACATTGGCGTTTCTTGATCCGATTTTTCGTCTCCTGCGATAGTTTACTGGTATCCTGTCTAACGGAGTTACCACCGACTTCTATTGCACACTCCTTAATGATACCCACAAGATTGTCGTTCATTGCTTCAACACTAAGGTCCTCTTCCTTAGTTAAAGCGGAATACCTGTTCTGTAGCTTGATCTGGAATTCCTCTATTTTCCCTCTTACCGCTAACTCATTGATCGGCTTCTTATGTACCAGCTTCTTCCGTTCCCTCCTCAGGTCTAGGCTAATTCGAGTTCTTACCATCCTGTGGTCACTGCAGCGTACCTTGCTGAGCAGGTCCACATCTTGTATGATGCCAGGGATAGCGCAGAGTATGAAGTCTATTTGATTTCTAGTCTCGTCGTTCGGGCTCCTCCACATCCACTTTCGGCTATCCCGCTTGCGGAAGAAGGTATTCATTATCCGTATATTATTCTGTTCCACAAACTCTACTAATAACTCTCCCCTGCTATTCCTAGTGCCTATGCCATATTTCCCCACTGCCTTGTCTCCAGCCTGCTTCTGGCCTACCTTGGCATTGAAGTCGCCCATCAGTATAGTGTACTTTGTGTACTCTATACCCATTAGTATAGAGTATTTAGTTTTCACTCTACCCATCGGCGATTCCACGTCTTCATAGAAGCTTTCTACTTGCTGGTTATCATGACTGGATGTAAGGGCGTAGACCTGTACAACCTTCATTTTGTACCTCTTATTAGGTTTCAGAACAACACCTGCCACCCTCTCGTTAATGCTATAGAATTCCTGTATGTTACCAGCTATATTCTTATTAATCAGGAATCCGACTCCTAGTTCTCGCCTCTCTGCGAAGCCCCGGTAGCACAGGACGTGCCCGCTTTTTAGCACTGTGTATGCTTCTTTTGGCCTCCTAACTTCATTGAGCCTTATTATATCCCATTTACTGTCCTCTAATTCCTCCAATAGCACTGCTAGACTCGCCTCACTAGATAACGTTCTAGCGGTAAACGTTCCCAGGTTCATGTTTCAATGGCGGCCTGTCCGGAGCCAGGGATTGTTAGCACCCTCTGCTGCGTTGCAGGTCTGACCGCCGCCGTAGTCAGTTGCTTATAGCAGCACATAAACACAGTCAAATGGCTTTTATTTATGAATAAAGAAAGCATCACTTTTGTGAGCCCAATGTGAAGCCTGGGATGACTGCTATGCTGTGAAGCGCAATCACAATGTAGAAGACTATCAACGTGAAGCCAACCGTTTCTTCATCACGGTCACGTCGCCTAGGCATCGTGAGAGTTCCTGGAGCTCGCATATAGATTTTCAATAATAAACTCGAATATCCTCCATGGCTGCTTGCACTTCTAAAAATCGAATTATCAGTAGACGGGATATTCAGGAAATGAGACACGTTCATTCAAGCTGCTCAACAACTAGCACTTTACCAGATATATATGCGGTAGTGGGGTTACACTCGCATCTATACAGATGGCTCCAGTACAGCAACCTCTTTAACTGCACAATTCATTATACCGCACCTCAACAAACGTGAACAATTTACGTTATCTCGTGTGACTTCGTCCACAACGGCTGAACTGTTCGCAATCCTATGTGCGATAAAAGTTATATTGTCAGTAAGAGACGCGCAAAAATGGGTAATTTTCAGGGATTCACAGGAGGATCTAACATCACTCTGCAGCACAAAAGGGAAAACATTCAGTGATGGTATAATATACGAAACACTTAAACGCCTCCCAAAGGCAAGCGAAGACAAACATGCAATACCATTCCAGTGCATACCAGGGCGTTGTAAGATTCCTGGCAACACATCAGCCGATGAAGCAGCACGACAAGCACACGTCAAAGAGGACGCGGTTCCGCTCCAAATATCAAAGAATGAATTACGCTGCATTATAAGGACAACGTCTTTCAAAATGTGTAGAAACACTTGGTTTGACCAGAACTCTAAGAGCTCGGACTTATACCATGTTGATCCGTTTATTGAATTCAAATTTTCATTGTCATTAGACAGAACTATGGGAAACCTTATTAATCTATTATGGCTGGGTACTGCCTACACAAAGAATTTCTTACACAGAATTGGCCGTGCGGAAACCCCCGAATGTGACTGTGGATTTGTAGACGAAGATACACTTCCCCTTCTTCTAAAGGTTTTCCCGCTCAGTTTAATTCAAACGCCATTGAAAAAAATCCAGGTGCCAGCCAATTTAATCTCAGCGCCAGTATTTTTAATCAAAGTGCCAATAATTTAATCCAGACGCCACCACATTTAATCCCAGCGCCATCTGAATTAATCCGCGTGCCAACTCATTTAATCCTTAAGCCAGACATTTTAATCCAAATGCCACACATTTTAATCCCAGTGCCAGTCCATTTAGTCCTGTTGGAAATTCATTGAGAAACAAATAATTTTTGCAGAAGAGGTCGTAACAGGCGTCATGAATGCCGTCTATTCATTCATGTGATCACCATATTGGCGACAGCACTATAGGAGCAAAGTTGCCACGCTACCAGTGCCGTCATGGCTGCTTCAGAAACACTTCCGTATGTTACACCGTTCGCTCATTTCCTCTTTTTCGAGTCGCATTTCCGAGTGACCAGAGTGACCCACATCAGTGAGTCAGAATCGTGACGGATATTACGCAAATTCGGTTGCGATCATGACATGCGATTTCCTTCCCTATCGTCTTGCATATCGATCGACATCGTTCGCAAGGCTAAAAACTTGCTCACCATTACTCAAGCACTTGACATAATCACCAAGCGATTCAACATAGCTCATTAAGCTTGTGTCTTGCATACACTCTTATGCTTCCAACATGCATATCAAACGAAACGGTTCTCAGAATGTAACAGCTTATTCTTGAGTGACATGAGTAGGTTAATAAGTGACCTCGACGTCACCGCTGTCGCACATCTTCTAACCTGCCTACTAACATATCGAAGGAAATCGCTTTCAAAGCTTAAAAACCTGCTCCCTATCATTGACTCAAGTGACGTGATCACTAGTGACTCTCGTGACGTCACCACGCTTCTCACGCATGTGCTTCTCACGCTTCTCACGCTTCTCAAACGAAGTGCATGGTTGGGTGAGAACCATGATGACATCATGTGAGTCACTAGTTATCACCTCATTGGCTGCGTGATAGTGAGCCGGTTATTACCCTTTATAAGCAACTCCGTTTGATATGCATGCCGGCAGTTTAGGATAGTGCATACGTGAGAAGCGTGGTGACGTCACGAGTTTCATTAGTGATCACGTCACTTGAGTCAATGATAGGGAGCAGGTTTTTAAGCTTTGAAAGCGATGTCCTTCGATATGTTAGTAGGCAGGTTAGAAGATGTGCGACGGCGGTGACGTCGAGTAGGTCACTAGTGACTTAGTCATGTCACTCAAGAATAAGCTGTTACATTCTGAGAACTATTTCGTTTGATATGTATGTTGGAAGCTAAGAGTGTATGCAAGACACAAGCTTAATGAGCTATATTGAATCGCTTAGTGATCATGTCAAGTGCTTGAGCAATAGTGAGCAAGTTTTTACCCTTGCGAACGATGTCGATCGATATGCAAGACGATAGGGAAGGAAATCGCATGTCATGATCGCAACCGAATTCGCGTAATATCCGTCACGATTCTGACTCACTGATGTGGGTCACTCTGGTCACTCGCAAATGCGACTCGAAAAAGAGGAAATGAGCGAACGGTGTAACACACGGAAGTGTTTCTGAAGCAGCCATGACGGCACCGGTAGCGTGGCAACTTTGCTCCTATAGTACTGTCGCCAATATGGTGATCACATGAATGAATAGACGGCATTCATGACGCCTGTTACGACCTCTTCTGCAAAAATTATTTGTTTCTGAATGAATTTCCAACAGGACTAAATTGACTGGCACTGGGATTAAAATGTGTGGCATTTGGATTAAAATGTCTGGTGCAAGGATTAAATGAGTTGGCACGCGGATTAATTCGGATGGCGCTGGGATTAAATGTGGTGGCGTCTGGATTAAATTATTAGAACTTTGATTAAAAATGCTGGCGCACAGATTAAATTGGCTTGCACCTGGGTTATTTTTAATGGCGTTTGAATTAAACTAAGCGGGAAAAACTGTAGATTGGCCAAATCACGACACACCAAGATGCCGACTTAAATGAACCCTAATTAAATTAGACCGCAGACCTTTCAATTGAAAGAAACTTTTGGGTCCTTGCCAACAACGTCCTTGCAGAAGAGCGCTTTAAAAGCTCTAAAGACTTTTCTGGAAGACAGCGGCATTGTTGGACGTTATTAACGATTTTATTGCTCCTTTCATTTCAATATCGCTCTATATGTGCATGTGTTTGCGAATTATGTTATGTTGACTGTTCTGTTGTGACTATATGTGATAATGCGTATACACAAAGTATGTACCACCCGCTGACTAGAGGCTGTGTTATTAGGCGACAGTATCGTTTGTATTTTTGGGACTTTTATCTACATAACTATGGAAACATTTACCTTGTATGTTGTATGTACCATTTGTTTCTTACGTCATTGACTTGCTGCGAAAACGTTGCATAATAGGTCCTGGTGCTTGTGTGAAAAGATTATTTGTTATGTAGTCTTGAACCCTGTATGTTCTATGATGGAATCATTCAAGAGATAAGGAGTAGCCAGTGCCCAAAATTGTGCGTCAACATCTCCTTATAACAAATCAATAAAATAAAGCTCCGTTGCAAAAAGCCATTTTTAGGAAGCTTCATAACGTCTATGTCACTGAAATTTCGATAGTTACTTATTTAGAGCACTTAAAAAGTCCCTGTTTGCTTTGAGCATTTTGTCGCTGAACAAACAAAAATGTCGCTAAATCTTACGAAAAAACGCTACAAAGGCTGCATTGATTATAAGCAGGTAAATTTTGAAAGCCAAAGTGTATTTTATGTTTTCTAGATGGTTAGGTTAGATGGCCCGACAAACACAAGATGAAGCAAGCAGCGTAATGTGAAACTTGTTTTGAAGTTTCCGGTGACAGCTTGCTCTGCAATGCACGCGTTGAAGGCGCGCCCCACAGATGGCCCACACCGCGAAGAAGCGTATACACTTAACTGTTTCGTTAAGCCAGCCCGGCGTGAACTGCAACAGTGCATGCCAGCGAGGCGCGACAGGGAATTCTACCTGCCAGAGCAAGAAATACGTAATAAAAAAAGCATACTTACGTGGGCGCTATTTCGAAAGAAAACTTCCTCTGAGCTGTTGTTTTGTCGGATTTCACAGTGTACAGGCGACAGCGCCCGCATACAAAAGTGAGGGGGCGAATGGCCTACTTTGCATCCCCCCCCTTCCAACAGTGCCCCGTGCTCCCGCCGCCCTACGGTAGAAACGCCTATAGTAAAGACACTTCGAGGTGGCGCCCACTCACAAGCAACGCAAGGTACCAATAAGTTTCGAGGCTCTGCGGCCAATTTTCTGGCAACTAGCAACCTGCAAATTGCCTGAGAGAATGCTGCTCACATCACTTTCATGGTGGTTTGAACATGACGATGAAAATCTCAGAATAAATTCAGGTTTTGCATGGGTACCTAAGACGATCTATATGTACTAGCGGAAGTCCCACACGTTCACTTTACAGTAATTTTGTGTGGACTTCAGTGGATAGTAACATAAACAAAGAATACGATAATGTACAATGTGAGACCATCCTATAAAACACGCACAATAGACGGCTTTTTTAGGTTAGAAAAATAGTGCTCTCGTTCTTGTGCTGCAGGACCTTTCGTTTGCGTACGCACATACGACTTCGGTTTGAAGATGTGTATTCATGAAATATCGAGAGAATTAATTTGCACCAGATAAATAAAAAATGGAAACCAGGCAAGAAGCCAAAAAAAGTAGCTTGTGGATTCCTGCAGCCCGGAAAACAAGTACAGACATAGATAATATATGTAAGAATAAACCGTGGGGTAGTACAAGGATGTGATCGGTCACTGTTAATATTTACCATTGTGTTGATGATTTCTGTAGGAATATTGCTTGACTACGACCAACGACAACCTTCTACTACGGCATTGCATGACGATAACCGCTATCATGATGAAAAAGCCTACTCTGCCGACCCATTCAACCAATTTCAACAATTCAAGCAACCGTACCTAGGGAAGATGTGGGATCTACGATGACGCGACTGTTACCTAAAAGGAAGATAAACAGCTTCGTTAAGTCCTACGCACCCACAGCTCCAAGATACCACAGCTCCTTAGAACACTTTTGATATACGTAATTATTTAAGCTGCAGGTTGTGTAATCTTTCCGATGTCATGCCTAAAATACTATAAGAAGCAAAGAAAATTAATCTCGGTACACCTTGAACCTTGCGGGAAAGAGCTCGACAAGATTTCTACCGCATCAATGTTTCGTTTTTGTGAAAACGTTAGTGTATGGTGCAGTTCCGGAGGTCCGTGTCAGTCAAGCGCTTCTTTAACTGTCAAGAACTACCTAACAGACTAGATGAGGCCGCCCATGATAACATGTAAGACAAACTCGTTTACACTTTCCTTCTGTTTGGAAATCTCTACACGTTTAACCAACAATTGGGGAAACAATAGACACGCCTATCATAGCGAAGAAAGAACTACACTGCTGGCACACACACTGGGATATATGTAATTATGGCCGTATATATGAGTAAACTTACGAATGGCCCATTTCATGGACTGTTGAGTGCACTCCGGAGTATGTTCCAGCCCAGTCTTTAACAACTGCCACGCTGTATTGGCTACAAATTCCTTCCAAGGGTGCAATGCCTATTTGTATAGAAAAGTTTCGACAGGTTTTTTTTAAACATTATATAAGTAAGGGTAGAAATTCATTTTATCAAATCACAAAATGATGCATCACGCATAGAAAAACATGAGCTGCTTCATTTGCCCTCGAAGTACATTTATTTATGTGGTTTTTTATTACAGGTGCCATTAAGACGCAGCGCAAAGGCAAATCCGACATCAATGAAAAAAAAAAGCTATGTAACCAGCTACATAAAAAAGGGCAACGCAACACCGATATGAGACGTGGGAACGATCACGAAAAATTTCAAGAGAAGCTTCCATGTACAAATTAGTAGGTTGCTTTGAAATGTAGATCGCTGGCTACTGCAGTAGATTGCCAAATATGAGTGGTGGTGATAGACTACCAGCGCTAACTAAACTGTTTGATGAAGAATACATGTTGTCTGCCAGCGCAAGGCATAGTGGTAACAGATGGCGGCGCACTTGTAACAAAATTATTACAACGTCGTAAGCCTATATAGAGCGAAGATCATCACGACAAGTCAATTAGTTATCGTATCACTAGTTGCGAAGGTGTTTGTACCTATTTCTAAAGTTGTATCTGGGCCTTTCGCCTTGAAGTTGGAGCAAGCGCCGGAATGCCTGCAAAGATGCGAGCTTTATGCGTTGACACTAGCGCCTACACTGATTCCGTCCGTTCAAAGTAAGGTGATACCATATTGTGCAAACATTTTTTTTCCGCGCTGCTGTTTTTTTTTATGAAGTATACTGCCCAGTGGGTGATACCTGCCACAGCGTGGGCATGCCATCGTGGTAGATGATGAAAAAGCTAGAAAATACTGGGATCTGAAAAGACTTTCAAAGAGATGCGACCAGACGCCAATTCACCTTACAAGGATTTTTACATGAATGAGTAGCATGCTCACAAAGAGACTCGAGGATAGCTTGTGGGAGCAATTCACGAACAGAACCTACGATAACGCTGACCTGAAGTTTGGCCCATCCCTGCTCGAGAAATAGCCGTATTGTAGCCCCTGCGCCGCGGTCGGGACGTTTCTAGTCCGCATACGACTAATTCTCTGTGAAAAATCAATTCCCTGTGGCCCACCTCAACTCCACTCTAAGAGATTAGGGATTTTCGCCGTATTTAACAGTAACCTGCTCTCGCCTTAGCAAATCATGTATAGTTAGAAGAGTGCAGAAGGCAACAGGGTCATAGCTTGGTAGGTTCTGAGAAAATGCATGCAAGGACAGCTGACATGAAAATTGCTCAAAAACACAATGTACACGCAAAATATGCACTCAAAATAATGAAGGTATGTGCTGTATATGACGATTGGTCTGAAAACTGTTCTTTATGAATTGGTACGTGAAGAAGGACGTGTTGGGCTTTGTGATGGACAATGACTACCCGGCACAAACCTGGTAACGAGGGGTGTCTGGATAGACTGTCTATGTATGTGAACGCTGCTTATTAATCGTGCAACTAGAAAGTACTTCTCATTCACAGTGGCTACACGCGGAAGCTGTCTATTTCGTCTGCACTTCTAAGGATTCACGTGCAGCTCCATAAAGATCGGTGCCCGTCTTTACGGCCAACTGTCGTCGTTAGTGTGGCGCCGGCTGCTAGCTCGGCTTCGCAAGCTGCTTAGAGAGTAGGCGAGCTGCCCGTTCAGTGTCCTGGTGTTGTGGATCTCATTAGGAGCACATCTGTACGTTGTCGAAGGTCATTTGTGGAATGCGATCAGTGCGTAAGCAGTTATACAGGCTAGAAGGTTCATAGATGGCCTGCCGATCACTTAGTCTGCCTG
The DNA here is from genome assembly GCF_050947875.1 of Dermacentor variabilis. NCBI lineage: Eukaryota > Metazoa > Arthropoda > Arachnida > Ixodida > Ixodidae > Dermacentor > Dermacentor variabilis. Next base: position 48,372,246 of record NC_134573.1, read on the forward strand.
AAAACCATTTGTTACTCGGGGCTTGCACATACCTTCATATAAAAAGGAAGACAGAGAGACACATGCAATGCATCGTTCTCTTTTTATCCGAGTTTACGTTTTCATAACTGCGCGCACAAATTTTTTTAGTGAGCAATAAAGTGTAAAGCTATCTTATATTCACCGCTGGAAGAACGTGTCTCCATGCGAATACCAAAGATTTGTCTATTACATCAGGCGACTACACCCTGTGCATGCAAATATCTGGATATTATCACGGCACCTACCTCTCCCCATATACGACTATCCCCTACCAAACTACCTGTCCGTTCTGTTACTATATCAGACAAGCAGCTATTGTATGCTCTTCGCCTAGCATTGCATACTCTGGTTCCACTGCTCTCTTTCAATATCAACTACAACTGCCGAAATAATTTTGTGTTTATTATATGCTGATTTTCCCTCCATATTGACACGATCATTTTCATTTTATTGTGCTAACAACTATATGGACGCTCTAAGCGCATTCCTGCCGTCGGTGCCGCCATCGCAGTAAGGTTTCGTACAAAGTCCAAGCGCGACAATATCGTCGCTGCGCGCCGTATGCCTTACGTGCGACTCAAACCTTGCGAGACTGAGCTGGCAACTCGGCTCAACCTCTCGCATGAAATCAAAGAAGGCGAGGCGAAAGTACCCTTTCCTATTGCCACGGGGCGCACCGGTGAGGCGAAGGGGGCTTTCGCCAGCGGCTGCTGCTTACGGCGCGGCCGCGCGGCAGCTGTATCTTGAAGGCGATCTGCGACACGGCCAAACTGCATGCCCGCGCCGGCATTATCTCCAAAGCGATCTACGATGTTTGCTGAGTGCGCGTAGTGCGGGTAGCTTCGTATGCGCAGTGCATTTGGCGTTCGCATTGAAGCGAGATATGCCCGAAGGTCTATTCAACCGCTGCTGCCGCCGTGATTCCTCATTCCAGCATTTTGACAGCCACTTTCCGCGCCCGTCTCGCTAGATCTGTTCATGTTTACCTGAGCGCGCGTGATACCTTGCTTGTTAATATACTTACAACACAATGGCGGGCTCGCTAGATTGAATCCATGGGCCGTATAACGTAAAACTATTCCAATATGTTTTTATTCCAATCTCTTGACGTCAAATTTGCGTAACCGCCGACGCAAGCATCGGGCGCTCACCCGCATGGTGGTCTTAACAAACCAATCAAATGCTCCCCTCGTTCATAGGAGGTCACTTTTGTTTGCTTCAAAAACAAATAACCTTGCCTGCACTGAGCGGCTTGTCTTATCTAATTGGCTTACAAGAGGTGAGGAGCATGCTCAAGTGGAGAGGACTTCGCTGGGGCCGAGCCACTGCAATGAATATCGATAACTGAATGAAGAAGGTGGTGCCAGCGTCTGTGATTGGTCCGCTTTCTCTTACTCAGCTTGCGGTGGCTCGTCGACAATCGCGGCGGCATGCAACGGAAGCTTAAGAATGACGCTAAAACTGATCCTAAGCAAAGAAGAGTTGGCAAAACGAAGTCGTAAACGTGCTGAAAGTTCTCGACAACGTTACACGGCCACGCAAAAAGTTGTATTACACGCAAATAAACCCATGCTCTCCGGCAGGGCCGAGTAGCCAGTCCCGGAGTGATCGGCAGCAGCCATCTTTTATTCCTTTCGGGACGGGGTAGCCTGTGGCTATTCAGACGAAACATCACTTTTGTTCGGCATATTAATGCGTCTTTAACGCATGCACGTCACTTTGACGTGGTGAGTTTTTGTGGTTTTGTGACGTCGCGTGAGAGGCAGGTGATGTGGTTGCAGCCCCATACCTTTTGACCAATTGCCGAGTGCTAATGGCGAAAAGGCGTCGAATCAGAAATAACTATTTTTGTTTTGTTCGGTCCAATTATTCATAATCAGTGTGCACACGTCATATCAGATAGGGAGCTATCGCGGTTATTGTGACGTCGCGTGACAGACAGATGAAGAGGGGTGGTCCAAAAATGTTTTTGACCAATCGCGGTGCGCTGATTGCAGAATTGGAATAGAAAAGTTTGGAATAGTTTTACGTTATAGCGCCCCATGATACAAAATGTAAGCGCGACTAAACGAGAACGTAGAAAGAGACACACAAAAACAGCGCTCTCTCTCTGTGTCGGCATCTTCCTGCGTCCTCTTTCGGTCGCGCTTAAACGTTATGTCGTTGTTAATTTAGTTAGCAAGCGGACGTTTACAAGCTTATACGGCCGATAAAAGTACTATCCTTACGTCGTATAGCTATCCACTAATTTGCTATCGCAATCGGTGCTTCGCCTTTCGGGCGAAGTTGCGACTTTTTTCGTGTCATACAAAATAAGTACAAGCGCATACGTTTGTGTTCGTAAAATTACAGTTAATGTATCGCTTTGTATCTCTCCCCAATCCAACTGTAATAAACGCGGGCCAGGCCACCCAAATGTATTTCTTCAGCGTTATCACGGACACACTTGGACGTTACTTTCACAAAATCCAAAATTATCTATTCGATCAATATTAAAAAAAAAATCCCTAGTCACTTAATAATACTATTTTAAGGAATTTGTTGTTAGTTGCGGGTTGGAACCGTTTAGTTCGCCCACTATGACCAGTTGGATATTCCGAGACTGGGGGCATATTCAAGATATATACTCCAGAACTGCGGAATCAAGACTCTTTTCTTATTAAGCTTCCGTGCACTACCTAATAAGGCTTTTTTTTTAATCAGTGCGAAGTTCTCTCACTTTGCTGCAAACTTAATGGCGCTTATCTCCGAGCTGCTGGCTAATTGAATCGGTGGTAAATGTTCCTGCTATGAGTAATCAATCGCTGCAGTTCTGGGGAATATATACATAACGATAGTAACATTTTCAAATATTTACCTAAGCATTTGAATTTATTCTGCACACACTGATTTCTTTTATACCAACGGGTTAATGTTTCGTTCCCAGGAAACTGCAGGAGACAATGGGGGTGGATGGTTGCAAGGAAGATGATTGCTGACAGGCTGTTATTACTGTCGAGAGGCTGTAGGGTTGGTCCTAAGCTTTCTTTCAATAAAATGATGTAATTGTCTATAAAGAAATGACGTGTTTGTAGGAGTGTATCGTGGACTGTTTAGTCAGCGATGTGTCACATTTATAACGGGTAGTTTTCCGTAAGCTAAAACTAAGATGACCACCATCGTGTAGTAGAGAGGTAATGAGCAACTTAATTTCAGTGCAGGCGAAACATAAAAAACCAGCCTACCTACCAAGCATCTCGGGAGCGCCAGCAGGTGCTGACAAGTCAAATAATCCCGCTCTGAAATATGAAAGAAACAAATGTTGTGGTAATTATCTGTCCGGACAAACAGCACTTCTCCATCAAGTGCCTCCAATAGTCACCTAAATACCGACAGTAAAACACCATCAAACTCCTGAGTTGTAATTGGTACATGATCTACTGCAAATGAAAAATCAAAATGTGACATGGAGCTCATCGTCTCTTCGCAAGAGAGCACCTTGGTAAATATTTTATAATCTTGAGTTAAGCGAGGTACATGTACTCGTAAATTTTTCAATTAACTTTGTCTGCCAAAGAGATAAAAAGAAGTTTAGTAGTGTTATGGACCCTATATGATATTTTTATAAATGGGACCGAACAACTGCACATTTGATTTCCAATAAAATTGTCTGTTTGCGAAACGTGGTAGACTGGTTCCTGAGTGGCTTACTGCGGTGGTGTTTGGAAGGGAACGATTCGAAAATTTGGGAATATATATGTTTATTAAATTCTGCATCAATTGCTCCATACGCTGCACTTATGCTAAAAGAAAGCTACGAATTTCGCCCGAAGGTGACAAGACGTCGCGAAGTGACATTTCACTATTTACTTGTTGTTTAATCTTCAGTAGTGCTTATTTTGCACGCAGCATAGTGCGTCGACGATGCCTGGCAGAGCAGTGCTTGCCGTGCCTTGATCGTGTTCTTTTGTAGTCTTGTTTAATCAGTGAAGCTAAGAGAACCTTGGATACGACGCAGCGCCTATTATGCCACCAGATTCTGCGATTGCTAAAGAGGCACTTGAAAATCTAGCACACTAATATGTGGATACACATGAATTAGGAGAGTTTTCCTAATTTAGAATTGAATATGTTGTGCGTAAGAGACTACAATGAAGCACAAATACTAAATACAACACCGAAGCGCCATTACCGAGTTTCTTCATTATATTGTTGCGCGAAGGACGAGTCAGTAAGACAGGCAACTATATACAGGTTATATTTACAACAACGGTTGCCGCGCTGACCGGTTAGATTCACCGCGCTAGCCCAGTTCGTTGTTCCTCATCTTTTCAAGAGTAATGGCGCCCATGCGCCCCGTTCAAACAATCAAATACCACACGCGTGTAGCCCAATGCCCCGGCGGCAGAAGCGACGTCCCAAACGTATAAATGTCCTCACGGGAGGGTGATACTTCTTCCGTTGTGTAACGTGCACGATATCACTAGACTGCGAAACAGATGGGGCATCAGGGGCGACCTCGTAGGTGACGGGAGTCACGGCACAAAGCACTCGATATGGGCCTGTGTAACGAGATAGCAGTTTTTCTTATAGGCCGACCTGACGCGACGGAGACCATAGAGGCCCCAAAGAACCAGGCGGCAAGTGCACGTCTCGGTCTCGCCGGTCGTACAAACGCCTTTGACTCTCTCGGGGTTTCCGAAGGCGGTCACGGGCAATTTCCTTTGCGTGGGCACAGCGAGCGATGGCGTCAAGCGAATTTTCACTCGTCGGTCTTGCGTGAACAGGGAGGGTTGTGTCGAGGGGCAGTGCTGGTTCTCGGCCGAACAGAAGGAAAAATGGGGAATAACGAGCCGTGTCAGGGCACGAGGAATTATAAGCAAGTATAACAAATCCTAGAGCGACGTCCCAGTCAGTGTGGTTTGAAGAGACATATTTTGCAAGAATGTCTGTGAGAGTGCAATTTCCGTGTGGCCATCTGTTTGCGCGTGGTATGGCGTGGATAGTTTGTGCCTTGTGGCACAGGACTGCAGGATGTCCGCCATAACATTTGATAGGAATATCTGGCCACGGTCTGCAAGAAGTTGTAGCGGAGCTCCATGTAGTAAAACCACGTCGCGTAGAAGAAAATCGGCGACATCTGTGGCGCAACTTGTAGGAAGCGCTCGGGTGATGGCGTAGCGCATGGCGTAATCCGTGGCCATAGCGATCCATCTGTTAGCAGAGGTAGAAAGAGGATAAGGTTCAAGTAAATCCAAACCAACCCGAAAAGATGGTTCTGGGGCAATGTCGAGTGGTTGAAGGTACCCAGCAGGGAGCGTCGATGGTGTCTTGCGTCGCTGGCATTTCTCACACGCAGCTACGTATCTTCGAACGGAGCGAGCAAGACCTTGCCAAAAGAAGTGTCGGCGGTTGCGGTCGATGGTACGTGGCACACCCAGGTAACCGGCAGTGGGGAGGTCGTGAAGTTCGTGGAGAACAGCCGAGCGAAAGTTTTTAGTGATCACAATGAGTAATGCAGGGCTGTCGGGGTGAACGTTGGGGCAGTATAGTACGCCATCTTGAACTGTGAATAAGCGAAGGGAACTGTTGGCAAGTGAAGATTCCAGGCGGTCAATGATGATACGCAAGGATGGGTCACGGCGCTGCTCGTCGGCGACATCGAGCAGTGGAAAAACAGAGAGAACACAGGTGTCAGTGTCATTATCAGATGTAGAGGTCGCGTCTTCGACTGGGTAGCGAGAGAGGAAATCTAGGACCTCCTGTTGGCGTCCCGACTTGTAAGTCACTGAGTAGGGATATTCTTGTAGTCGGAGGGCCCAACGACCGAGTCGGCCAGTAGGATCCTTGAGCGACGAAAGCGAACAGAGCGCGTGATGGTTTGTGATTACTGAGAAGAGCTTGCCATATAAATATGGGCGGAACTTTGAAACAGCCCAGACGAAAGCAACGCATTCGCGCTCAGTAATCTAAAAGTTGCGCTCAGGAGTTGTCAGGAGCCGGCTAGCATTGACTATAACTCGGTCGTGTCCGTGTTGTCGGTGCAATAAGATGGCGCCGATTGCATAACCGCTGGCATCGGTTCTGACCTCTGTAGGTACGGACGGGTCAAAGTGGGCCAGGACCGGTGGCTTGGTGAGAATCGTGATAAGGCGTGAAAATACGGCAGCCTGAGGGAACCTCACGTAATATGCACGTCTTTTTTCAAAAGTTTAGTGAGTGGTCTAATGATTGCTGCGAAATCTTTCACGAACCGTCGGAAATAGGAACAGAGCCCTAAAAAACTCCGGACGTCTATGAGACTGAGGTACAGGAAAAGCCGTTATTGCTCGAATATTCTCCGGCTCAGGTTGTACTCCGGAAGCATCGACGAGATGGCCTAGCATTGTAATCTGTCGGCAACCGAAGTGGCACTTCGATGAGTTTAATTGGAGCGCAGCCTTGCGGAAGACGTTAAGGATAATTGCGACGCGCTCAAGGTGCGTCTCAAATGTAGTAGAAAACACAAGGACGTCGTCGAGGTGACAAAGGCAAGTTGACCATTTGAAACCTTGAAGCAGAGAGTCCATCATCCATTCGAACGTGGCGGGGGCGTTGCAGAAACCGGATTGGTAGAGGCCATCTGGAGTGACGAAACCGGTCTTTTCATGGCTTTGCTCATCGACGGAAATCTGCTAATAACCAGATCGAAGGTCGATGGACGAAAAGTATTTGGCACCGTGAAGACAAGCAAGAGGGTGGTCGATTCGTCGTAAAGGGTAAACGCCTTTTTTAGTATGTCGGTTTAGGTGGCGGAAATCAACGCAGGAAGGCGATGTGCCATCTTTCTTTTTGACGAGCACGACCGGCGACGCCCAAGGACTTCACGAGGGCTCAACAATGGCTCTGGCGAGCACCTTTTTTACTTCCTGCTGAATAACCTGCCGCTCTGCCGTGGACACGTGATAAGGTTGGCGGTGAATGGGAACAGCATCACCAGTGTTTATCTGATGCTTAACAAGAGACGTCTGAGCAAGTGGTCGATTGCCAGGGTCAAATATGTCGCGGTAGGAAAGCAAAAGGCGATATAGGGCGGCTGCTTGGTCAGGTTCGAGGTCCGGAGCGACCATGGGACGTAATGGACCGTCGAGGTTTAAGGCATCCTGCGAGTAATCAGGAGGATCTGGAGACGCTTCGGCTGCAAAAGCAGTGACGTGGTCGTCTGTCGCTGACCGGAGCGTGGCCACTGCTATGCCTTCAGGTAACACTTGCTTCGTCCAGCCAAAATTGATAACGGGGAGACACATGCGATTAGCGGCAAGGGTTACGACGGAGTGTGGCACAGAGATGTAGCGCGCCAGGAGGACATTACGAATAGGTGCGATGACACAGTTGCCACCAGGCACGGTTGCCGTTGAGGCCAATTCGACGAAGGTTAGGGCTTTTGGAGGTAAGCAAACAAACGTTGCAGAGGGTGTCCGCTTGTTCGGGGTGAACGTCTGAAAGAAGAGGAAGCTCGAGGCACAGAGTACCGGTGGGACAGTCGATGAGGGCAGAATGTGTCGTCAAAAAGTCGAGACCGAAGATTAGGTCATGAGGGCAACTGGTCAGCATGGTGAACTGGAACTTGGCAGCCAGGAATTCGTATGCGAGCAGTGCACATACCCCTGACGGCAACAGTGGCGCCATTGGTAACGCGCACGGCTCGAGTGATGGCAGGCGTAAGAACTTTTTTGAGGCGACGACATAGGTTCGCGCTCATTATGGACACTTGGGCTCCAGTACCATTTAATGCCGTCAACGTAACATCATCTACGTCTACTTCAATTAGATTCGTGTTGGTGGGGAGCTTCAACGAACGTGATGCAGCACTATCTCCAAGAGCTGCACGGCCTAGTTTTCCGTCCGTTGCTCTGTCGAGGAAAAGCGGCGAGCTTGTGGTGAAGGGGAGCGACGGCATTGAGGCGACGGCGATCGCACGGAGGAGCGCCTGACAGGAGCATCAGAAGTAGGGTACATATGGCGCGGTGAATAATGGCGAGCGTTGGCGTATGGGCGAGGAGATGGGAATGAGCTCCAGTACGGCGGCATCCAGGTGGTGCGGCAGTGGTGGGATACGCGACAAACGCGGTGGCAACGGAAGTAGATCAGCTGTAATTTTTTGCCGTACGACTGCTTGAATAACGGAAATAATGGGGGTCGCTTGGTCAAAGGTACAGTCAGGGGTCGTGGATGAAGGAGGACCGGACTGGCCGCTTCCATCTCACAGTGAACGATACCTGTCACGTTCTTTTGAAATGGTCGTGTGGCAGTAAGAGCGGAGCAAGAGGACGTGGCAGGGGTGTTTGGGAGCCGGGAAAACTGTGGGACGACGCGGCGGCTTTTGGCTACCTCGAAGCGGTGGCATTTTTTGACGATGGCGTCGACGGTAGAAACGCTGTTATCGACGAGAAATTGAAGGCGTCGTCCGCGATGCCTTTTAGGATATGGCCCAATTTGTTACCCTCAGTCATGTGCTCGTTGACATTAGTGCAAAGCGCGAGCACTTCCTGTACGTAGGAGGCATACGATTCGGTCCACGCATGGACATGGGTGGCAAGTTCTTTTTGCGCATCCTGTTGGCGACCTGGCGGGTTGCCAAATAGGTCGCGAAGCCGCTCTTTGAAAATGTCCCAGCTGAAGAGCTCCACCTCATGGGTGCGAAACCAGACACGCGGTGTCCCGTCCAGGTAAAAGATCACATTGGCAAGCATGGTGGTAGGGTCCCAGTGGTGGCTTTGGCTAACATGCTCATACATGCTGAGCCAGTCGTCGACGTTAACGTGATTTTGGGCGGAGAATGTCCCAGGATCACGGAGACTAGGGACCGTAACGTACGCTGTGGTTGGCGCCGCAAGTGTAGGTAGCGACGGGGTGGATCCATAGGAAGCCATGGCTGAAAAGACGACGGTGCGTTCGGAGCACCGTGGCGAGGACAGGGAACGTTCCACCTACACCACAATGTTACGCGAAGGACGAGTCAGCGGGACGAGCAACCATTTACAGGTTATATTTACAAGAGCGGTTGCAGCGCTGACCGGTTAAATTCAGTGCGCGAGCCCAGTTCGTTCTTCCTCCTCTTTTCTCGAGTGATGGCAGCCACGCGCCTCGTTCGAACAATCAAATACCACACGCGTGTAGCAATATATATATATATATATATATATATATATATATATATATATATATATATATATATATATGTAACCATAATAACGCACCCCCAAAAAAAGAAAAACAAGAAAGAACATACGATAGGGACCCCTTCTTATGATCGCTGCATGCATGAGCCTCAGTTCTCTGTTGAATACTACTACTGACATATTCATAATGGGCCAGTTTTATTTTTTCCTCATGAAGTGGGCCTACAGTAAATCTCCTGTGAAGATATTATTGTTTTGCTTTGTATTCTAATATCACTTATTATTGGTTCATACTTGCGACATTCACAATGCGCTGGTACGCCCACACGTACTTTACCACACCTAAGAGCAATCTGGTAACATCTGGTAATTGTCGGCATAACTTCTCAGCTTTCCCACTGGGGTCGTTTTTGATTTCGCACGCACATGAAACACAGGACCATAAGTAAACGAAATTCTAAGACACAGAAAACACTAAGGTAATGCTATATCGGCCTTGATGCGCACCACTTCTATTCTTGTTTGAGAGGTCACGCTCTTTGCATTAGTGCGTCCCTACAGTTCTTGCAGCAACGCTTCTGCCACAGACGTCCTCGTTTGCTTGAACAGCCCTCTGACAAGAACCTGTTGAGCTAATTGTAGAAATGTTCGTGGCTGACGGCTGTTTAAGTTTTTTAGGCCAGGCTGACAAAGGAGAAGCAGCGCAGCACTTTTACTGTTTCGACTGCACGTTATTGTCAGGTGGCTACATATGGGCACGCAATAAATAGGGAAAATACTGTTGTAATTCAGAGGTAGAGATACGCAGGGAAAGAAATGGCATAGCAATCTTGTCGGTTGGAGTGGGAAAAGCAGCTACGGCATCAGTCTTCTCGGGATCGGGCCGAACACCTGCCGCGCTCACGACGTGACCAGGGAACTTCATTTCCTCGTAACCGAAATGGCATTTCTCTGGCTTGAGTGTAAGGTCAGCCAATCGAATGGCTTCGAGTACATTCCGAAGGCGTCGGATGGCCTGTGGCCATTCGAAGCCTTCGGAATGTACTCGAATGTACTCGTCGGAATGTCCCCTTCCGGTAGTCCGGTAGTCCGGTAGTCGTCGGAATGTACCCTTCCGACGACTACCGGAAGCTAAACAACGTCACAAAGAAAGACGTGTACCCGTTGCCTCGTGTCGACGATTCTCTGGATAGATTGAGGCGCGCGAAGTATTTCTCCTCTATTGATCTGAAAAGTGGCTACTGGCAAATTGAAGTAGATGAGCGGGACCGCGAGAAAACTGCGTTTGTGACTCCGGACGGCCTTTACGAATTTAGAGTACTCCCTTTCGGCCTCTGTTCCGCGCCAGCTACATTCCAGCGAATGATGGATACCGTTCTCGCTGACCTCAAATGGAAAAGCTGCCTCGTCTATCTCGATGATGTCGTTATCTTTTCGGAGACTTTTGACGAACACCTGTGGAACCGCAGTTGTAGCACACGGGAGGGTCGCGGTTCACAGCGTCTTCCTCGAAACGAATGGTTGACGGCGGCGGGCGGCGAGAAAGTTCGTGGTCATGTGGATAACGTGTCGCTGCTGCTTGCTGAAATCCGGTATATCTTTCATAAGTCGCGTCGTGGTAGTAGGGTCGGTGCTGTTCTTGTCGCGGCCTAACAGAAGACGCAGGGCCTCGGGGGTAAAAACGCGGCTGCTCTCGTTGTGGCCGAGCGTCATAAGTAGGGCCTCTGTCGTAGAGACGTGGCTGCTGTCGGGGCGCGAGTTCATAATCCTCAGTGCCCCTTGCCGCAGGATACGGGGAGAAGGATGCCACGTTTGGCTCAAAATCTGGTGGTAGGCGGAAGCTAGGAGTGCTTGGATGTGTCACTTGCGCGTGCAGGCTGAGCTCTTCCTGAACTATTTGTCGTATCGTTGATGCCAGATCGAGGGGCTGGTTGCTGTCCACGCTTGCAACTGTGGTCACATTGGCTAGCCTGCCAAACTTCGGCGTGATGCGCCTCGTCTTCAGTTGCTCGAAAGTACGACAGTGCCGAATGATGTCAGCGACGGAAGCCTGGCTGTCTTTTGCAATGAGGAAATTGTAAACATCCTCGGCAATTCCTTTTAGGATGTGCCCGATTTTGTCCTCCTCGGACATTACGGAGTCCACCATCCTACACAGTTTGATTACTGCCTCAATGTAGGTCGTGCAGGTTTCGCCTGGTACTTGCGCACGTTGCAGTAGCGTCTGTCCTGCCCTTTTCTTTTTCGTCGCGGAGTCGCCGAATCGCTCTTTGATTTCCGAAACAAATCTTCCCCATGTTGTGAATGTTTCCTCGTGGTTGTCGAACCATATCAACGCAGTATCCGTTAGAAAGAACACGACGGTAGAAAGCTGAGAAGCGCTGTTCCACCTGTTGGCGGCACTCACCCGGTGATAATGGATGAGCCATTCCGCGACGTCTTCGTCCGCTCTTCCGGCGAAGGGACGCGCATCTCTCAGTTGCAGAACAGAACTTGTCGGGGCAGCAGTTGGAATGGGCCGTTGTTCGTCTGCGTCGTGGGACATGTTCAGCTCCGGTGAATTCGGTGGGAGTCCAGCAAGGCGACGGCTCCGTCGAAGAACTTGTGGTTCAGCCTCCGTCTTCAGGTGTCGATTACCCAGCACCTTCCACCACAACTGTTACGAGACAAGAAATTGCTATGGACGAAAAAATAGAGCCATTCCGTGTTGAGCAAAATATTTCAATAAGTGTTTAGAGATTCTGGTATCATGGTCATCATCATCATCATCATCAGCCTGGTTACGCCCACTGCAGGGCAAAGACCTCTCCTATACTTCTCCAACAACCCCGGTCATGTACTAATTGTGGCCATCTTGTTCCTGCAAACTTCCTAATGGCATCGGCGCACCTAACTTCTGCCGCCCCCTGCTACGCTTCCCTTCCCTTGCAATCCAGTACGTAACCCTTAATGACCAACGGTTATCTTCCCTCCTTATTACATATCCTGGCCAAGCCCCCCCTCCCCAATTCGTTTTCTTGATTTCAACTAAGATGTCATTAACGCACGTTTGATCCCTCACCCAATCTGCTCTTTTCTTATCCCTTAACGTTACACCCACCATTCTCCTTTCCATAGCTCGTTGCGTCGTCCTCTATTTAAGCAGAACCCTTTTCGTAAGCCTCCAGGTTTCTCCACCATACGTGACTACTGGTAAGACACCGCTGCTATACACTTTTCTCTTGAGGGATAGTATCAACCTGCTGTTCAACATTTGAGAATGCCTCCCAAAAGCACCACAGCCCCTTCTTATTCTTCTGATTATTTCTGTCTCAAGATCCGGATCCGTGGTCACTGCCTGCCTTAAGTAGTTGTATACGCTTACCATTTCCAGTGCCTCGCTACCTATCGTAAACTTCTGTTCTCTTCCGAGATTGTTAAAGATTACTTCAGTTTTCTACAGATTAATATTTAGACCCACCCTTCTGCTTTGCTTCTCCAGGTCAGCGGGCAAGGCAATGTCATCAGCGAATCGCAAGTTACAAAGGTATTCTCCATCAACTTTCATTCGCAATTCTTGCCGCTAAAGGTCTCTGAACATCACCTGTAAACACGCTGTAAATAGCATTGGAGAGATCGTATCTCCCTGTTAGACGCGTTTCTTATGGGGATTTTGTAGCTTTCTTTATGGAGGACTGCGGTGGCTGTGGAGCTGCTATAGATATCTTTCAGTATTTTTACATATGGCTCGTCTGCACCCTGATTCGGTAATGCCTCCATGACTGCTGAGGTTCTGACTGAATCAAACGCTTTTTCGTAATCAATGAAAACTATATATAAGGGTTCGTTATATTATGCACATTTCTCTATCACCTGATTGATAGTGTGAATATGGTCTATTGCTGATTAGCCTTTACGGAATCCTGCCTGGCCCTTTGGTTGACAGAAGACTAATGTGGTCCTGATTCTATTTGCGATTACCTTAGTAACTACCTTTTAGGCAACGGGCAGTAAGCTGACCGGTCTATAATTTTTCAAGTTTTTGACCTCCCATTTCTTATGGATTAGGATTATATTAGCGTTCTTCCAAGATTCCGGTAGGCTCGAGGTCATGAAGCATTGTCTATATAGGGTGGCCAGTCTTTCTAGAACAATGTTTCCACCATTCTTCAACAAATCTGGTGTAACCTTATCCTCCCCACCTGCCTTCCTCATTTCAATAGCTCCCAAGGCGTTCTTTACTTCTTCCGGCGTTACTTGTAGGATTTCAAATTCCTCTAGACTATTCTGTCACGCATTATCGTCGTGGGTGCTACTGGTACTGTAGAAATCTCTATAGAACTCCTCAGCCACTTGAACTATCTCATCCATATTAATAATGATATTGCCGGCTTTGTCTCTTAACGCATACATCTGATTCTTGCCTATTTCTAGTTTCTTCTTCACTGCTTTTAGGCTTCCTCCGTTCCTGAGAGGATGTTCAATGCTATCCATATTATGTTCCTTATGTCAGCTGTCTTACGCTTTTTGATTAACTTAGAAAGTTCTTCCAGTTGTATTCTAGCTGTAGGGTTAGAGGCTTTCATACATTGGCGTTTCTTGTTCACATCTTTCGTCTTCTGGGATACCTTAATGGTATCTTGTCTAACGATGTTTCCACCGACTTCTCTTGCACAGTCCTTAATGATGCCCATAAGATTGTCGTTCATTACGTCAACACTAAAGTCCTCTTCCTGAGTTAAAGCCGAAGACGTGTTCTGTAGCTTGATCCGGAATTCCTCTAGTTTCCCTCTTACCGCTAACTCATTGATTGGCTTCTTATGTACCAGTTTCTTCCGTTCCCTCCTCAGGTCTAGGCTATTTCGAGTTCTTACCATCCTGTGGTCACTGCAGCGCACCTTGCCGAGCACGTCCACTTCTTATATGATGCCATGGTAAGCGCAGAGTACGAGGTCTATTTCGTTTCTAGTCTCACCATTTGGGCTCCACGTCCACTTTCGGCGAATCTGCTTGTGGAAGAAGGTATTCATTATCGTCACATTTATCTGTTCTGCAAAATCTACCAAAAACTCTTCCCTGCTATTCCTAGAGCCTATGCCATATTCCCCCACTGACTTGTCTCCAGCCTGCTTCTTGCCTACCCTGGCATTGAAGTCGCCCATCAGTTTAGGGTGTGTTGTTTTGACTTTACCCATCGCCGAGTGCACGTCTTCATAAAAGCTTTCGACTTCCTGGTCATCATGACTGGATGTAGGGGCGTAGACCTGTACGACCTTCAATTTGCACCTCTTATTATGTTTCACAAGAAGACCTGCCACCCTCTCGTCAATGCTATAGGATTCCTTTATGTTACCAGCCAAATCCTTACTAATCCGGAATCTGACTCCTAGCTCTCGTCTCAGTTAGGCCCCGGTAGCACAGGACGTGCCCGCTTTTTAGCACTGTATATGCTTCTTCTGCCCTCCTAACCTTACTGAGCCCTATTATATCCCATTTACTACCCTATAATTCCTCCAATAACACTGCTAGACTCGCCTCACTAGATAACGTTCCAACGTTAAACGTTGCGAGGTTCAGATTCGAATAGCGGCCTGTGTGGAGCCAGGGATTCTTAGCACCCTCTGCTGTGTCACAGATCTGACCACCGCCGTGGTCAGTTGCTTCACGGCTGCTGGGGCCTGAGGGCCGGGGTTTGATTATTGTATTCATATAGGAGGTTGTGGCCAAGTACGGCACCAGGGTGGCCAATCCTGCTCTGGTGAGATTCCGGTATGCCTTCATTTTATTTTTCACAAAGAAAAAGATTTAATAGATCCTGAAAAGTGGTATCATTCCAAAGATATTCGTGGAGGTTCTTATTCAACGTGGACAGAAAAGCTAAATTTTTCTCGCATATTACATGATCTTTCACAATTTGTATGTACGGTATGCACACTATTCAGAAATATGAACCTTCAAGTGAAGAAAAGATGGCACCCTTGAGTAATTTTTCACAGGTGGATAACGCAGAATTCTCAGAAAGGATCCTAAAAATTATTTATGCCGTCTTGCCTGTACGATCCGCTCAATCGTTGTAATTGCTGCCTATTTTTTGTTTTCATTGCAGTGAATATGCAGCTTTGGTGGTCTGGGCTGGCTTGAGAGAGCCGTAATTTGGCCGCTTAGGAAGTGCATAGTCGAAAATTGGCAAATCCGCACGCGAAATGCACTAATATTGTGCAGCTAACACCACCTCAGGTAATGACCAGGGTATATCATCTCATGTGTTGCCGTTACATTTGCGCTAATTTTGTCAGTACTACAGAAAAACATGTTAAACGCAAAGTCAGATGCAGAAACCGTATAAGGGGTACGTGTAGTTTACAAAAACACACTATATTGGGACACATACAAAAAGAAAAGTAATAAATAAATTTTAGATAAATAAACAAAACAAGTAATTGTTCCGTATAAATGAGACAGCAGAGCCGTACACTTTCAACGAAATACGTGTGTCAGAAAACGATGGTCTATTCCTCAAAGTGTGATAGCGTGGTGTACACAAATTCGCCTTGATGTTCATAAGGTGCAGAAAACTTTATTTATTTATCATGGTGCAATACGCATTCTCACAATATTCTGCCAGTCACTGTGCCATATGAATTTCACGCTCAAGATAATAGGGAAAGTGCGAATAAGTTTGCTTTGAAGAACAATGGAAAAAATGACTAGAGGATGGATGGTGTAAATTCACGGAAGATGCAAATTAAAATCAATTCTGGGAAACATTAACATTCCGTAGTTCACACCACGGAATTTAGGCGCCGATGTATACACTACGAAACACAACATAACATACTAGGTAACCGTCGCCAGCGCAAACCTATATAGCAGGGCCACAAATATATTGGTAAACTCACGC
Source organism: Dermacentor variabilis (assembly GCF_050947875.1). Lineage (NCBI taxonomy): Eukaryota > Metazoa > Arthropoda > Arachnida > Ixodida > Ixodidae > Dermacentor > Dermacentor variabilis. The sequence goes on from NC_134573.1 coordinate 48,388,287, forward strand.
ATGAGTTGGCTCGCTAAGATTCAGACAAGCCCATGAATCTGAGTGAGCTCGGCTTAGTAGAATTCTGGTGAGTATGAGTCCGACTGAGCAGTGTGAGTAGAATTCTGCTGTTTCAGTGTCCAAGTGAGCATGGCTGTGTAGAATTCTGATCTGTCTGAGCGAGTCCAGCTGAGCAGAATTTTCATAAATCAAACTCGGGTGCGACCAGCTGAGTAGAATTCTGTTGAGTCTGAGCGAGGCCGTCAGTCTCCGCTGCCTCGCTCCAGGGCTACAGGGCCGTGTCGAGCCGGCCCGGGGGGCGAGGTATTTGTACTTTGATCGACAGAGAGGCTTACTCATCTCACTCACGACCTCAAGCTGGCGAGTGGTAGAATCGAAAATGTCATGGTTGAGATCCTGCTCGACGTTCCGCAGCGCAAGCAGCGCAGAAACAGCGTGTTCGTCCTCAATATCTATAGTAACCCCAGGGACTCCCGCCGGCAGTTCAAGACCATCCTCAAAGAAAGCGACCGACTTGGCCTGCCCCCGACCCTTGGTCGTCGTTGGCGACTTCAACGCACCGTATGGCATCTGGGGTTAGGTCTACGACACTACTAAGGGGCGCGACCTGTGGCACAACACGAACGAGATGGACCTCATTCTGGTCACTGAGAAGGATATTCCTACGCGCATTGGCAACTCCGTCACCCAGGACTCGACACCCGACCTCGCCTTCCTCAGGAGCGCCGGGGACGTGGGCTGGGAGAGCAACGCCGTCAGTTTGGCAGCGGCCACTACGTTCTCGAGACCAACTTCAAGGTGTCTCAGTGTAGGGTCAGGGAATTGACGTTCATCGATCGGGACTATTTTCGCAAAATTCGAGAAGAACCCGGGAGTGCCAGGGCACCCGCCACCCTCGAAGAATGGTGTGGAGGCATCCGCAACGACGCTTCCGCGGCCAACAATAAAGTGGAAACGATCTCGACGTCGAGCGGATGGACAGCAGACTCACCCACCTGATCGTGGTCAAAAACGCCCTGCTCCGCCGATGGAAGGGCAAGAGGCTCAATCGTAGACTCCGAAAGAAGATCTCAGAGTTCAACAAGGACATCGATGACTACTGTAAAGCGCTATTCCAAAACAGAAGTGGGACGAGCTCTGCTAAACTATCGACGGAAAGATGCGCAAAGGCAGATGCTGGGGTATGCTGAAGCACCTTCTCGACGAAAGCTGCTCGTATTCAAATCAGAGGCATACGTTCGCCCGGGCCCTTCACGAAGCCACCAGGTCTCACATGTTTGATTAACTCGTCTGAAAACCCATACAAAAGTACATGCCCGTCCATCGCGATGAGGACCCAGTGACCAAACTCCCGGACCACCGAGGCCCTCTTCGCCCCGAGCTGGACGAAGACTTCTCCGTTGCCGAGGTTAGACAGGCCGTCTGCACGCTTAGCCGCAAGTCTGCGCTGGGTCCGGATGGAGTCACCAACAGAATGTTGAGAAACCTCGACGACTCATCGATCGTCTTTCTGACTGGCAAGATCAACGAGTCCTGGAAGAGCGGCTTTGTGTCTGTAGAATGGAAGAAGGCCTACACTCATTCCCAAGCCCGGCAAGGCCCCGAACATCAACACACTCAGGCTGATTTCTCTAACCTTCTGCGTCAGCAAGGTCATGGAGCGCGTCGTCCTCAACAGGCTGAATAGATACCTCGAAAAGAAGGAAGCGTACGCGTACAACATAATCGGCTTCTGCGCCGGACCCTCGACGCAGGATGCCATGAAACTAATCAAGGATCAGATTGTGGATGGCCGTTCCTGAGACGTCAAGGCTCTGCCGGTCTGGACCTCAAGAAGGCTTTGGACAACGTGCGCCACACCTTCATTGTCAATACTATTTTGGATCTGGGTCTCGGTCCAGATTACACTGCGACATCAGCTATTTTCTAAAGCACAGGAAGGCCAAGCTTCCCATTGGAGACCCGCTCCGAAGATGTGCCCCTCGGATGGCGGGGCATTCCTCAGGGCGCCTTCATGTCCCCCACGCTGTTTAACATCGACTTGATTGGTCTTCCAGAAAGGTTGGCGCGCGTCGAGGATGTTAAGCACACCATCTACGCCGACGGCATCACCATCACGTGCTACGGCGGCTGAGAGGGCAGAGTCGAAGAAGCCATGAAGGAGGCGATCGACGTGATCGAGCAGTATCTCCGCCCCACCGGACTTCGATGCTCCCCCGCCAAGTCGGAGTTAGTGCTATAGCGAAAAGAGAAGGGAGGAAGACCCAAAGATTGGAAGCCAGTCTCCGAAAGCAGCGTCAGCCTTCGCACTTGTGACAGAGAGGGGAGGGGTGATACCCAGGGTCGACGTTATTTGGGTCCTGGGCATGTTTGTCGAATTCAATGGTTGGAACGGAATGGCTTTCCGGAAGATCACCGCAACGACGGACAGCGCTTTTCACCCTGTTAGCTGAATGAAAAACTGGCCCCGACACATGAAGGAAAACAGTCTCCTCAGGCTAATCGATGCCTTAGTACTATGCCACTCCACGTACACGAGTTCTATGCATAACTGGCTCAGAGCAGAGTGAGAGAAGCTCGGTGACTTCACTCACAAAGCAGTCAAGAGGGCTCTCGGGCTACCCATCAGGACCCATACCTAGGATCTCCTCAAGCTGGGGGTACATAACAACGCTGAGGAGTTATCCGAAGCCCAAGAATGCACGCAACTCACTCGCCTGACCCCCACAGCGGCAGGTAAACGCTTCCTTGGATAGCTGGGTTACTACCCTGCGGGATTCCCGATGGTCACTAGCCCAATCCTTAGATGCATTCGACATAAGTTCTAAGTTGCCCCTGTGCCCTGAAACGTCCGTCCGGTCAACAACGAGGGCAGAGGCAAGGCCAGAGCAGCAGCGGTCCTCAAACAGTTCAAGCAACAATACATTAGAGCAAGCTTCATGGACGCCGCGGAGTACAGCCATGGGAAGACCTTTGCCATCGTTATGGTGGACTCCAGTGGCACGATTTACAATAGCGCTTCGACTCGCAATTCAGACCCCGGAGTCGCCGAACACGTCACCATCACCCTCGCCCTGCTAGACGGTCTTGGGTCCGGGATATATAGCGATTCCAAAACAGCAAGTAGGGCTTTCCAGAAGGGTTGCATCGCCAAGCAAGCCGCTAGTCCTAGCGGGTCGAGCCAATGTGCTCTCGCGCGCCACTCGAGTCAATGGTTTTCCGCTCACGTAGGGTCGGTCGAGGGCACTCCCCTGAAACTCAAAGAGTCTGCTCACGAGGCTGCGCGTGACCTCACCGACCACCCTTCCTCTTTAAGGAGTGCCGACTACCCTCCTCTCTACGGCCACAGGGACGCTCTGGCTAATCACATCAAGGTTATGAAATTCTTCTGCATGTCTAGTGCTGCGGTTCCATGGGTATACGGCCGCGTCTGTGTATACTGTGTTTTCTAGTGTGGCTAGGTTTCCTTCCACGTAATCTGCTCGTGCCTGCCTTCTGGCGGTGTGGAGATTCGGGTCCATGTTTCTCGGTAGGGGGCAAACCTCCAGTGTCTCACGAACGCTGTCTGGGATTGTAGCTAACCGATCCTCTATTCCTCTGTGTTATGCCCTATTCTTTTCAGGAGCTTGCGGCCGGTGGCAGTCTGCTGGAACCTGGCAATCTGTGCATTTAGCTGGGATTCCACGAGTTCTTCGAAGGCGTTGTTTAGGCCCATCTGTAACAGTTTATCGTTGAGCGTTTTTCTTGGCAGATGTAGCGCTGTATGATACGTTTTACTTAGTAGCGTTCGCGCCTGTTCTTTTTCGTGCTTGGTCAAGTTGTGGTACGGGAGTGAGTACGTGACTCTGCTGACCACCAGGCTTCTGACCAGCTTGATTGTGTCTCCCTCTCTCATCCCTCTTCTTCTTTGAGATACCTTCATTATCATCTAGAACTACAATGTTTAGAGTCGCGGCAGCAGTGGTAGACCACACGGGAGAACCAATTAGCTGCTCGACCCTGAGAAACTGCACGGTAGCGGAGGGGGAAGAAGTCGCCGTAGCTCTAGCGGCGGCTGAATGTTACCGCACGAACAAATGTTTAATAATTCTAACAGACTCCAAAGCAACATGAAGGAACTACACACATGGCAGAGTTAGTAAGGAAGCACTGAAAATCCTCCTCGAAACAGAGTATCCTAACATAAACCTAAAACATAGGATCTTCTGGATACCGGCACACACCGGCAAAGAGGGCAACTCAAGGGTGGACAGCCTAGTTTGCCAACTCACGCACCGAGCAGGGCAGTCTGAAACCCTAGAGGCCCCCTTAACGGTGGAGCCGACGTATGCAGAACTACTTAGCCACTACAGAGGAAGGAGACTTAAATACCCCCACCTCACACATCGCTCACACAACATGTGGCAGTCATCTGGCGAAGCCTGCAAGCAGGTACGTTCTTTAACCTGGACACACTACAAAAAATGTTCCCTACCCAGTACATGGATACATATCCGTGGTGCGGGGCAACCCCTATGTTATGCCACATCACGTGGGAATGCAAGAGTAATTTCGCATTCCATAAAGTAAATAAGCCAAGTGCGTGACGATGGCAGGGTCTGCTCACCAGAAGCGACCTCGCAGCCCAACGGGCTATTGTGCAGCCCGCCTGCGAGGCAGGAAGACTCAGCGGTGCCCTGGGATTGGGGCGCCGACCTTGTGAAGCGGCCAGGACTCAAGACATGAAGACACCGGCCGACCGCCAATATCTCTCAGATATACAGCAATGATGTTTTTTCAGTCCATTCCATTGCGCATGTCTAGAAGGATCTTTCTACCCCCTCTCACCGCAAGTTGAATAGGGCGCAAACCGTTTCGCTGAGACTTCTACAGGCCGCCACATATACGTGTCTGTCCGTTCTACAGGAGGCTTACCCCGACGTATAATGCGGCGACGCCTGCCCGTCCTGCGGGCAGATCTCCACTATAGCACACATGCTCTGGGGGTGCGGGTCGACATATCCCATGTTCATCAAGAAGCAGTGGGACTCGCTTCTCCGTAGCCTCGCTCTAAATTAGCAAATCCTGACTGTCCGGCGTGCCCGCGATCGGGCCAGTGGATTAGACCTGCCGGTCCCGACGTGGGATGAGCGTGGTGCGCGACGAGTTCGCGTCCTCGCCGAACTTGCAATAATGTTTCCTCACTCACTCACTCACTCACTCCCTCACTCCCTCACTCACTCACTCACTCACTCACTCACTCACTCACTCACTCACTCACTCACTCACTCACTCACTCACTCACTCACTCACTGAGTCAGCCAAGTAGTATTTTGGCGAGTGTCAGTATGGAAGCGAGCTCACTGGAGCAATATTTTGGTGAGCGTGAGTCCGACTTAGACCCCAAGCAAGAACATGTATTTTGTGGGTGAGCTTGAGTGAACTGTTTGTTTTGTCGACCAGAACTGTGCACTCAACTGTGCGTAAAAAAATTCCTTTTATACATCAGCTGAGTTGCAGCGGTGGCGTAGAGGTAGGACACCCGCCTCGCGTGCAAGAGGTCCGTGGTTCGAATCCCGGTACCGGCAATTTTCCACCGGATTAAAAAAAAAAGAACAATCCGCGTGTTGATAAAATTGCACAAACAGGCCTGGAGTGTGGCCTGATCCCGGTGACCAGAACCGGTAACGCACTCCCTCACCAGAGCAGGATTGGCCACCCTGGTGCAGTACTTGGCCACAACCTCCTATGAACACAACAATCAAACCCCGGCCCTCAGTCCCCAGCAGCTGCGAAGCAACTGACCACGGCGGCGGTCAGACCTGCGACGCAGCAGAGGGTGCTAAGAATCACTGGCTCCGGACAGGCCGCCATTGGAATATGAACCTGGCAACGTTTAACGCTAGAACGTTATCTAGTGAGGCTAGTCTAGCAGTGCTATTGTAGGAATTAGAGGGCAGTGAATGGGATATAATAGGGCTCAGTGAAGTTAGGAGGCCAAAAGAAGCATATACAGTGCTAAATAACGGGCACGTCCTGTGCTACCGGGGCTTAGCGGATAGAAGAGAACTAGGAGTCGGATTCCTGGTTAATAAGAATATAGCTGGTAACATACAGGAATTCTATAGCATTAACGAGAGGGTGGCAGGTCTTGTTGTGAAACTTAATAAGAGGTACAAAATGAAGATTGTACAGGTCTACGCCCCTACATCCAGTCATGATGACCAGGAAGTCGAAAGCTTCTGTGAAGACGTGGAATCGGCGGTGGGTAGAGTGAAAACTAAATACACTATACTAATGGGCGACTTTAATGCCAAGGTAGGCAATAAGCAGGCTGGAGACAAGGCAGTGGGGGAATATGGCATAGGCACTAGGAATAGCAGGGGAAAGTTATTAGTAGAGTTTGCGGAACAGAATAATATGAGGATAATGAATACCTTCTTCCGCAAGCGGGACAGCCGAAAGTGGACGTGGAGGAGCCCGAACGGCGAGACTAGAAATGAAATAGACTTCATACTCTGCGCTAACCCTGGCATCATACAAGATGTGGACGTGCTCGGCAAGGTGCGCTGCAGTGACCACAGGATGGTAAGAACTCGAATTAGTCTAGACTTGAGGAGGGAACGGAAGAAACTGGTACATAAGAAGCCGATCAATGAGTTAGCGGTAAGAGGGAAAATAGAGGAATTCCAGATCAAGCTACAGAACAGGTATTCAGCTTTAACTCAGGAAGAGGACCTTAGTGTTGAAGCAATGAACGACAATCTTGTGGGCATCATTAAAGAGTATGCAATGGAAGTCGGTGGTAACTCCGTTAGGCAGGATACCAGCAAACTATCCCAGGAGACGAAAGATCTGATGAAGAAACGCCAATGTATGAAAGCATCTAACCCTACAGCTAGAATAGAACTGGCAGAACTTTCGAAGTTAATCAACAAGCGTAAGACAGCTGACATAAGGAAGTATAATATGGATAGAATTGAACATGCTCTCCGGAACGGAGGAAGCTTAAAAACAGTGAAGAAGAAACTAGGAATTGGCAAGAATCAGATGTATGCGTTAAGAGACAAAGCCGGCAATATCATTACTAATATGGATGAGATAGTTCAAGTGGCTGAGGAGTTCTATAGAGATTTATACAGTACCAGAGGCACCCACGACGATACTGGAAGAGAAAATAGTCTAGAGGAATTCGAAATCCCGAAGGTAACGCCGGAAGAAGTAAAGAAAGCCTTAGGAGATATGAAAAGGGGGAAGGCAGCTGGGGAGGATCAGGTAACAGCAGATTTGTTGAAGGATGGTGGACAGATTGTTCTAGAGAAACTGGCCACCCTGTATACGCAATGCCTCATGACCTCGAGCGTACCGGAATCTTGGAAGAACGCTAACATAATCCTAATCCATAAGAAAGGGGACGCCAAAGACTTGAAAAATTATAGACCGATCAGCTTACTGTCTGTTGCCTACAAAGTATTTACTAAGGTAATTGCAAATAGAATCAGGAACACCTTAGACTTCTGTCAACCAAAGGACCAGGCAGGATTCCGTAAAGGCTACTCAACAATAGACCATATTCACACTATCAATCAAGTGATAGAGAAATGTGCAGAATATAAGCAACCGTTATATATAGCTTTCATTGATTACGAGAAAGCGTTTGATTCAGTCGAAACCTCAGCAGTCATGGAGGCATTACAGAATCAGGGTGTAGATGAGCCATATGTAAAAATACTGGAAGATATCTATAGCGGCTCCACAGCCACCGTAGTCCTCCATAAAGCAAGCAACAAAATCCCAATAAAGAAAGGCGTCAGGCAGGGAGATACGATATCTCCAATGCTATTCACAGCGTGTTTACAGGAGGTATTCAGAGGCCTGAATTGGGAAGAATTGGGGATAAAAGTTAATGGAGAATACCTTAGTAACTTGCGATTCGCTGATGATATTGCCTTGCTTAGTAACTCAGGGGACCAATTGCAATGCATGCTCACTGACCTGGAGAGGCAAAGCAGAAGAGTGGGTCTAAAAATTAATATGCAGAAAACTAAAGTAATGCTTAACAGTGTCGGGAGAGAACAGCAATTTACAATAGGCAGCGAGGCACTGGAAGTCGTAAGGGAATACATCTACTTGGGGCAGGTAGTGACGGCGGATCCGGATCATGAGACGGAAATAATCAGAAGAATAAGAATGGGCTGGAGTGCGTTTGGCAGGCATTCCCAAATCATGAGCAGCAGGTTGCCGTTATCCCTCAAGAGAAAAGTATATAATAGCTGTGTCTTACCAGTACTCACCTACGGGGCAGAAACCTGGAGGCTTACGAAAAGGGTTCTACTCAAATTGAGGACGACACAACGAGCTATGGAAAGAAGAATGATAGGTGTAACGTTAAGGGATAAGAAAAGAGCAGATTGGGTGAGGGAACAAACGCGAGTTAATGACATCTTAGTTGAAATCAAGAAAAAGAAATGGGCATGGGCAGGACATTTAATGAGGAGGGAAGATAACCGATGGTCATTAAGGGTTACGGACTGGATCCCAAGGGAAGGGAAGCGTAGCAGGGGGCGGCAGAAAGTTAGGTGGGCGGATGAGATTAAGAAGTTTGCAGGGACGGCATGGCCACAATTAGTACATGACCGGGGTTGTTGGAGAAATATGGAAGAGGCCTTTGCCCTGCAGTGGGCGTAACCAGGCTGATGATGATGATGACATCAGCTGAAGCTGGGGCGCAGGCTGCACAGATTACAGAACCAAGTCTCCCTATCACATTAGAACCCGCCATGGTTGCTCAGTAGCTATGGTGTTAGGCTGCTGAGCACAAAGTCGGGGGATCGAATCCCGGCCAGGGCGGCCGCATTTCGATGGGGGTGAAATGCGAAAACACCCGTGTGCTTAGATTTAGGTGCACGGTAAAGAACCCCAGGTGGTCGAAATTTCAAGAGCCCTCCACTACGGTGTGCCTCATAATCAGAAAGTGGTTTTGGCACGTAAAAGCCCATAATTAAATTTTTTATCACATAAGAATGCGTGCCCTGTCTATTCGTTTAGCGCATTCTTTGTGGGATTCTTAGTCACGAGGATTTGAAATACTATGTACTATGTAATACTATGTTATTCAAAAAGTAAAGGCCGTTTGATGCTAAAAAATATGTATTCATCAGTCAATGTTTTTATTGGCGGGTATAGTTTAGTATCTAGCTACTTCACTTTTCTACGTAATCACCGTTACCTTCTAAGCACTTTTCGTACTGTTGCACCAGTTTCTTCAGTCCCTCTGCATAAAAGTTCGCTGCCTGGGAATTGACCAACCTGACAATGTCAGTATTGAGTTTCTGGTTGTCTCCATATCATTGTCGTCGAAGCCACTGTTTCAAGTCCAAGAAGGGGAAAAATAGTCACTTGGTGCAAGGTTTGAACTTTAGGGTGGGTGAGCAACACGTTCCCTTCCAAAATCTTAAATCTTATCCTTGGTTCGGGCAGCAGTGTGAAGACGTGCATTGTTAGGTGGGAGCACAATTTCAGACGACAGTTTCCCGCGCGCTTGATTTTTGATTGCGCCTCTCAGTTTCGTGAGTGTTTCGAAGTATACTTCAGCTGTAACTGTGGTCCCACGTTCCATGAAATCCGCCAATATAACGCACTTTTCGTCCCAGAAAGCGGTAGGCGTTATTTTCCGACTCGAGTAAGGAGATTGCTTGAATTCTTTCGGTTTTGGTGAAGAGGAGTTGCGCCACTGGATTGATTATTGTTTTGTTTCTGCAGTGGCGTAGGATGACCAAGTCTCGTTGCATGTAACAATGTGCCAAAACAACTCATCTCCGTTTTGTCGCTAGGGGTCCAAAAACGCTCGTCCACTTGACATTCTTTGGCATTTGAGTTGGTCGGTAAGCATTTTTAGTACGCACCTTGCACAAATTTTGTAAATTGCGAGCTTTTCAAATGAAATCGTGTAAATTCCAGTGCGTCCAATAAGTGGAAATTGATCAGCCAGGCCGCTAACGGTTAGTCGTCAGTCTAATCCCAAATCCTGGTCCACTTGAACAGTTTCATTGGCCCAGATCCTGGGTCTGCCACCCGCTCTTCATCCTGCACTTTTGTGCGGCCATTTTTTGAAGTCTCGAGACCATTTTCTGACCTTCATTCATTGCTGTAGTTCCATAATCTAGACAGAACTCCCCACGACTTTGAGAAGTTGATAATCTTTTTGCACGAAAAAATCTAATGAGACCTCGCACTTCTCAACAGGCGGGCGCAAGAATTTTCGCGGACATTGTAGTCTGCATTCCCCGACAAGCAGACCGTTACTGGGCCAAAACAATAAATTAATTACCTTCGCGAAGAATTCACAGATGGCGCTCCACAAATAAAACTGTACTCTGATTTGTTAATATTTAAATTAGGCAAACGGCCATACTTTTTGAATACCCCTTGTATTTGCAGCTTTACGTTTAGGCACGCTCAATTTACGGAATGGTATTACAAATACTGGGTAAGAAACTGCAAGCTTGAGTTATGACTCTAGAAGCTATATTACAATGCAATGTCCCAGTGATTCGGAGTCCCACTGCAAAGTTTCAATTTAGACTTCTCCAGTTCTATTTTTATATACATGAATGGAATAACTTTACTTACCCCGTGATTAAAATGACCAAGTCAGATTGCCGAGTGGAATCACTTTTTGGCGCATAGTTCCTTAGTTTCGTCACAGTATCGTCAGCGTTTAGAGCTCCAGTTTCCAACAGGCTGACATATTCGGCCTTTGCCTGCAAGTATGATACGCTATACTACTGAAATTGATCATGGCGGTTTACATACCTTTCTTGTGCTCTGGTATCCTACAAGAGCAATCCGGACAGGGGGCTTTAACTGCTGCAGCTGCAGGCTGACCTACAATAAAATAAATAAAAGCGAGCTTTCTTGCAACACGAACTTTTTATATATTTAAAAGTGCCGGTTCCGATGCTGATTGGAACACGCTGGCAACAAGGTCGCATATGTGGCACCGACATTGGGCCCGGCAGCCCGCTAGCGATGGCCCGTGCTAACGTTCCATGCTTCTTTCTGGAGCGGGTAATGAAATCTTATTGCCTTTACACAAAGCCAAGTAGCCACTGTGTACTCTTGGTGATGCTGAGCCCACACGTTTTGTGCGTGACTGTGCGCAATCGCTGTTAAAGCTTCTCATGCTAGATGGTGATATCGAATGTAACCCCGGCCCGGACCAAGAGATTCCCAATGTATTAGAAGAACTGCAATCTGAGCAGACGGCAGTGTTAGAGCAACTAAACTGGCGTGCAAAAATAAACTGGTTTATCATGACAAAACCTTAAGCGAAATTAAAGCGAGGCTAGACAAAACTGAGACAGCTTGTGCTGGTATCGACTACAAGCAAACTGAATTGAGTAAATGGCATGAGATAAGCAACGAAAATACACCGAAGAATAAAGTCTACGCGGCTAAACGATGCTGCATATTGATCCAGAAAAAATAATCTCATTTACTGTGGCTTCAAAAATAAACTGACATAACAAGATCATAATTGCACATTGTAATCAATATGAAAACATACAAATAGAACGGCGTGCATGATACTGAGCGTGAACATCGCATTGTGTCTTCTCAAACTGTAGAATGCAGGCCTTTAACAGTAATGTTTGCTCACTTTAATGACAGAAATCATCTCCTGTTTTCGCCCCAAAAATACAATGATGCAGTTTATGCCCTTGCACAAAATGTCACTCCAAGCACGTGTCTTGCCCAGAAACCCTTCATCGAGATTAGAAGGGCTCAAAAGCTGTGGTACAAGTCGCGAAATGAAAAGCTTTTAACTTCTAACCAGGTTTCTTCTAACACTTATAACCAGGTCGTTGAGGAATACCCATGCCTGTCATTGAGGCCAGATTGCAATGCAGGTTAACGGAATCGTCAGACATAATAATTTCTGCTCGCTAACATTCCAAGTGTTCTTTCCACATGTAATGCACTATACTGTTTAATAGGTACACCTTCATGCGATGTCTTGCTGCTAACGGAAAGACGATGAGCAAAACGAGAACAAGGTGAAAGCAGGAGCCAGCGTTTCGACAAGTGGACTTGCCTTCTTAAAGGCGGCAATACGCCACGGTAGATATAGGTGGGGTTTTCTAAAGGAGAGAGGGTGTAAGGCGAGAGGGAGCGGAAACTAGGGAAGGTGTGTTAGCGTGTCGGATTGAGAGTAAAGGAAAGCTGTACACAAGGCCAAGCCCAGGGTCACACCCCCCTCCCCCGGTCTCTCAACTCACGCGTGTTAGCCGGTGTGTCAACGGCGTATGACACGCGGGCTGAAAAACAAAAGAGGAAAGGAAAGCGCAATAAAAGAGGAGGGGGGGATATGCCAAGAAACCAAACTAAGTCTTGTTGCCTATAGCTTAAAATTTAGCACACCGTATAGATTCTAAAGCTCCCTTTGAAACGTTTATGCCTATTGGTTGCAATGTCTTGAACTTATGGATAAGGTATGATTCTCTGTATTTTCTTTCTTGTTCAGAACGGAAATTTGACTGTAAGATGTAGAGTTTAAGTTCATCAAAGTTATCACCTGGTTGGTTGAAATGCTCGGCGACGGCTTTGGAAAGCTTTTTATCTGTGTCCGCGCGATGTCCGTTTAATCTGACGTTTATTGATTATCCTGTTTCACCGATATATTGTATCTTACAGAAGGAAAATTCAAGCGTATAAATCACATCCCAACTTGACAAGTGAAGCTAGATTTGACTTCATGTGTATAACTATTTGCGGTGCTTTTAATTTTAATGTCACTTTGAAGGTGCCTGCACGTTTTGCACCGGGGGCGACAACATGCTTTTATTACGGAGGAATGCTGTTGGCTGACTTTTGCGTGTACTAACGTATATTTAAAGTTCCTCTTTCATCGAAAGGTAACCCTAGGTGCATCAAGGAAAGCTTTTCTCAAACGCTCGTTACTTGATAATATTGGGTGGTATTTTCTTAGTATGTTGTTTATGTTTGGGAGTGCATTAGAATACGTTGTTATAAAGGCTGGCAGTTTGTCAGATTCTAGTGTGGGCTGTTTCTTCACCAGTTCCGACTGTCTCTCCAATTCTGACGCGGCATCATTGAGAGCAGCTTGGGGATAGTTCCTTTCTCCTACCGGTATATTAAGGTCATTTAGGCGGTGGATATAATCGTGGTCTTCGCTGCAGATTCTTCTTATTCGTTTCGCTTGTCCGACAAAAATTCCTTGCTTGCAATGTCGCGGCTGTTGATGACTGTTGGAGTCTAAATATTGCTGGCTATCTGTAGGCTTCCGGTAAAGTGTCGTTCTCACTTTTCCGTTTTCTATGTAGACCGTCGTGACCAGGAAGTTGATCTGACTAGGAGAGTGGCGAGCAGTAAATTTAATGCTAAGTAAAAGCGATTGAAATGGCTAATTAAGTCTGTTAAGGCGCTTGTGCCGTGTTCCCATATTATAAATATGTCGTCAATGTAACGAAGATAGGTGTGGGGTTTTAAAGGGTAGAATTTCAACAGGTCTGCTTCAAGCTGTCCCACGAAGATGTTCGCATACGTGGGAGCGAATGGCGTACCCATGCTAGTGCCGAATGTTTGCGGGTAGTAAACAGAATCTAATTCGAAATAGTTGAGCGTGAGAACTAACCTAAGGAGCGATAAGTAAACTTCAGGAGCGTGCGCTTGGGGATTGATTGCGAGGGATCTAGAAACGGCTTCAATTCCTTCACTCATGGGAATGTTGGTGTAAAGGGCAGAAACATCCAAAGTGACTAGAATAGCGCGGTCGGAAAGGATTTGGTTGACGTTGATGCCGTCGATAATTCGAAGGAAGTGCGGCGTGTCTTCGTGGGGATGTTTGACAGGTGGTGATTTAAGAATTTAGATAGTGACTCAGTAGGTATGTTGTTATTAGACACACTGCTCAGTCATTGGTTTTCTGCTGTAAATGTTTCTTCGACCGGAACTTTATGTATTTTAGGAAGAAGATAAAGACTGCCTGCTTTCTTGTTCTTGGGCATCATGAAGCGATATACAGATTGCGTGATTAGTTCCCTGTACAGGAGCTCCGTTGTTGTGTTTATCACAATGTTGCTGTAATCTGAAGTTGGCCTAGAGTCGAGTTTTCTGTAATGGGTGTGGTTGCTCAGTTGTTTAGAGGCCTCATTATTGTGCTTTTCTATAGGCCAGGTTACGATACTGCCGCCTTTGTTTAATGGTTTTATTACAATATCATTTTTTTTCGGAAGTTCTTAATGGATTAGGCGTTGAGCGGGGGTCAAATTTTTCGTTTCCGCAATGCCGCGCTGACTATAGAATTCCCTTTGATATCAGTTTTATGTATTATCGAGGCCTGGGCACTGTTCGGTCTCCGGTGTCCACGTGCTAGGTGCTCTAAGAGAATCTCTATCCTCTTTTCCTACATCTGAACTATCGAAAAAGAACTCCTTGATGCACATGCGTCATGAAAAGCGTGTTATATCTTTGTGGAGTTCGTATTCGTCAACTGCGTTGTTCGTCGGATAAAACGTGAAACCACGTTTCAGGAGATCAGCGTCTTCGGGGCTTATGTCTACTACGCTGCTGCAGTGCTCTGAATGCTCGCCTGTAGGGCTGTCGGTGGAGTTATGTGCTGCAGGGCCTACATTAGTTTCTTTGGGTGGATCTGCAGCTGTAATATCTTTGCGCTGGTATTTATCTAGTAATTTTTCCTCCTTAGTGTCAATGAATTGTTTAAGTTCTCTTCTTTCTGGTTCAGATAACTTTATGCTGTCGAGTTGATCAGGAATTAACATAAGTTGTTCCTTGTAGTGTTCTTCGAGAACGTAACTAAAGGAGAGCGATGCATTTTTTAGGACAGTATTCCACTTTATTAATTGCCTGGATGCTAAAGCACCGAGGGTGCATCTAGCCTTAATTCTGAGACCTTCTGACATTTTCCTCTGTTTAATGCAGCTAATGTAAGTTTTTACGTGAAATCCGTAATTTGTTTGTTTGGCGACGAGTTTTCAGGATTGGAGGAAAGGGCGAGATTTGTTGTTACGTGTGTCATCCCTAGTGTGTGGTAGTCAATTCTGTTTGATTCGGGCAGACATCCAGGGCAAAAATTCTTCATGTGGTGTCTTTTTACGCTTAATTTTCTTGTCGAGGCCGGCGCCGATGTCTGTATGTGTATCTGTCTGCGTATCGGTTTGCTTATTAGTGTATGTAGCTGTTTGCGTGAAGGCTTCGCGGGTGGTTATGGGCTTCCGTATGAGCGGGTGTTGTAAGGGTGGTGTTGGATCCGGGTCCACTGTCCGTGTAGATGCTTCTTGGGTTCTAGCTTCGGTGGAACGTGCGTGCGAGCTGGTGTTGAAGATTTCAGGCGTGTGTTTCTGTGTTGAAGCTAACTGGGATGTAGGATTTATTGGCGTTGTAGGTTGCGTCAATTTAAAAGAGTTCCTGAGTCTGTACTTGATGTTGTTAGCCATTACCTCGACGCCAAAAAATTGGGGTGTAGTCCGTTTGGGCGAGCAGAACGTTGGGGTCCTGGTGTATTTCAGCGTGGTGGATGACATCGACCTTTTTGCGTTTGTTTCCAATGTTAAGAAGAAAATCCTTGAGCTTACGTGTCCCTAGTGCGTGAGCTAGGAGTGTCACTGATTGTTGAATAAGTGGCCTGTGTTTGTTTGCGGTCCTGAGAAGTACTATTATCAGGGTGATTTCTGCGTTTGGTCTGTTGGTGTGCAAATCGTTTATGAGCGTCTTCATGGCCTCAACTGTGTTGTCACCGGTGTCATGGTTAAGGTCATTAGTCCCGCAGTGAATGACGAAATCTGTGATATGCTGTGGTGCTGCAGCAATGAGGTCTCGGATGGTGCGTGCTGCGGCGCCGCTCTTAAAGCTAACGTGGGGTGACTGTCGGCCTGGTGGGAAGTGTTCGTGCATGTACTTGTAGTGACTGTCTCCAATCAGTTCTACAAGGAAACCAGAAGGGGTTCATGTTGTTCCTTCCTCTTCCGTCGGTAGAAATCCAGGGAAAATACGGGAAATACGGGAGATGTAAGTTCAAGACGATGAACAAAACGTGAACAAGGTGAAACTGGGACCCACGTTTCGACAAGTGGACTTGTCTTCTTCAAGGCGACGTGTGCTTTCCTCGAGACGGTATATACAGGTGGGTTTCTCCTTAAGGGGAGAGGGTGTAAGGCGAGATGGTGCGGCAGCGAGGTAAGGTGTGTCAGCGCGCCCAGACCTAGATTTTAACATAAAACTGATATCAAAGGAAATTCGCAAGTCAGCGAGGCATTGCCGGATACGCAAAAATTTGGCCCCCGTTCAACACCAAATTCTTAAAGAACTTGCGAAAAAGAATGGTATTGTAATAAACCCATCAGACAAAGGCGGCAGTATCGTAATCTGTCCTGTAGAAAAGTACAAGAATGAGGCCTCTAAACAACTGAGCAACCACACTCATTACAGAAAACTCGACTCTAACCCAACTTCAGATTACAGCAACATTGTGATAAACACCACAGAGGAGCTCCTGTACAGGGAACTAATGACGCAATCTGAATATCGCTTCATGATTCCCAAGACCAAAAAGCAGGCAGCTTTTATCTTCTTCCTAAAATACATAAAGTTCCGGTCGAAGATATATTTAGAGCAGAAATCCCATGTCTGCGTATTGTGTCTAATAACAACACACCTACTGAGTCACTATCTAAATTCTTAAATCACCACCTGTCAAACAACCCCACCAAGACAGGCCGCACTTCCTTCGAATTATCGACGGCATCAACGCCAACCAAATCTTTTCTGACCGCGCTATTCCAGTCAGTTTGGATGTTTCTGCCCTTTACACCAACATTTCCATGAGTGAAGGAATCGAAGCCGTTCGCTCCTAAGAAGCTAAGAATTAACCTAAGAAGCTTATCGCTCCTTAGGTTAATTCTCACGCTCAACTATATCGAATTAGATTCTGTTTACTACATGCAAACTTTCGGCACTACCATGGGTACGCCATTCGCTCCCACGTATGCGAACATCTTCATGGGACAGCTTGAAGCAGACCTGTTGAAATCCTACCCTTTAAAACCCCACACCTATCTTCATTACATTGACGACGTATTTATAATATGGGAACACGGTACAAGAGCCTTAACCGACTTAATTAGCCATTTCAATCGCTTTCACCCGAGTATTAAATTTACTGCTCACCACTCTCCTAGTCAGATCAACTTCTTGGACACGACGGTCTACATAGAAAACGGCAAACTGAGAACGACACTTTACCGGAAGCCTACAGATAGCCAGCAATATTTAGACTACAACAGTCATCCCCCGCGAAATTGCAAGCAAGGAATTTTTGTAGGACAAGCGAAAAGAATAAGAAGAATCTGCAGCGAAGACCACGATTATATTCGCCGCCTAGATGACCTTATAAAAAGGGTAGCGGAAAGGAACTATCCCAAAGATGCTCTCGATGATGCCGCGTCAGAATTGGAGACACAGTCGGAATTTGCGAACAGCCCACACTAGAATCTGGCAGACTGCCGGCCTTTGTAACAAAATATTCTAATGCACTCCCCAACATAAACAACATACTAAGAAAATACCACCCAATATTATCAATTAACGAGCGTTTGAGAAAAGCGCTTCCAGATCTACCTGAGGTTACCTATCGACGAAACAGGAGCGTTAAAGATATGTTGGTGCACGCAAAAGTCAGCCAACAGCATTCCTCCGTAATAAAAGCATGTTGTCGCCCAAGTGCAAAAGGTGCAGGCACCTTCAAAGTGATATTAAAATTAAAAGCACCGCAAATAGTTATACACATGAAGTCAAATCTAGCTTCACTTGTACAAGTTGAGATGGGATTTATATGCTTGAATCGTTCTTCTCTAAAAAAACAATATGTTGGTGAAACAGGACAATCAATGAACGTCAGATTAAACGGACATCGCGCGGACACAGATAAAAAGCTTCAGCCGTCGCCGAGCATTTCAACTAACCAGGTCATAACTTTGATGAACTTAAGCTTTACATCTTACAGTCAAATTTCCGTTCTGGACAAGAAAGGAAATACAGAGAATCATACGTTATCCATAAGTTCAAAACATGGCAACCAATAGGCATAAATGTTTCAAAGGGAGCTTTAGAATCTATTCGCAATGCTAAATTTCAAGCTATAGTCTACACTTAGTTCGATTTCTTGGCGTATCCCCTCCCCTTTTTTCTTTCGTTTCCTTCCTTTCCTCTTTTTTTTTCAGCCGGCGTGTCAGACGCCGTTGACACGCCGGCTAACACGCATGCGTTGGCAGACCGGGTGGAGGGGGGGGGGGGTGACCCTGGCCTTGGCCGTGTGCACAGCATTACTTTCAATTCGACATGCCAACTGACGTTTCCTCGTTGCCACACCCTCTCGCCTTACACCCTCTCCCCTTTAGAAGAACCCACCTATATATATATAGCGTGGCGAGGAAAGCATACGTGGTCTTGAAGAAGACAAGTCCACTTGTCGAAACGTTGGCTCCTGCTTTCACCTTGTTCTCGTTTCGCTCATCGTCGTGAATTTCCATTTCCCGTATTTCCTATGTTTTCCCTGCCGACGGAAAGGTGGCTTAACGCATCATTGGATGATACTGAGATTCTTGCCTTCCTCTCACATTGTGACATATTCCGGAAGGATAAACCGCATAACTCGCGCGGTGGGGGTGAACTAATCGCCACTAACCAGAATCTCCATTGTTCACTTGTAAACCTCTCTTCGCAACTGGAAATCATTTGGATTCGATGCATTGCGACACACAGTCTATACTTTAATATTTTTTATCTGTCCCTTAGTGCCGACAGTTATTTCCCGCCTTTACTTCATGACGCCTAAATACGTTAACAAATCCGTCCGTCTGCTTGGTGATAATAATTTTCCAACTATAGGTTGGTCTGATCCTGCCTCTTCATTACCAGAAAGCAGCCTGGCTAGCAATGTCTTAAACACTTAGCCGCATGCGCGACGATTGGCGGCACTGAGAACTGCGCTCCAGTGGCGTCATTGGGAGGACCCGCCATTGAAGTCGGCTACACCCGGGCTTATAATGGCTTCCTTCTCACGCGTTTTTTCGCGCTCTGACTGCATTTAGCGTAGCATAGTGTTCTCCAAGTATAGCCCCTGTTTCTCTCCCTAATTGTAGTTCTATAAATGACAGCATTACGAAGACAGTAAACGCTGATTATTTAATGCATCTGCTGTGTCAACACTCGACGTAGTTGTCCAGTGGCTTAGGTGTGGCCCTGCTAACCTCGAAGTCACTGATTCGACCCCTGCCGCCGCTGCCACGTTTCGATGGGAGCGAAATGGAAAAAACGCTCGCGCATACTTAAGATGTGGTGCACATTAAAGAACCGCAGTAGATCAAAATGAGTCCAGAGTCATCCATTACGGCGTGCCTTACAATCATATTGTGGGTTTGATACATCAAATCCCAGAACGTTATTTTCCTAATAAACAAAATTTTGTATTCCCACAGCCCTCAAGGCAGGGAGAAGATCTCGTGACTCAGTTATAAAACACCGCGCCGAGCGAGTAAATGAGTCTACGCAGCTTTTAAAAAGAAGCACGATCCCAGGGCTCATACAATATGTTTCGCGTCGGTTAAGTGTCGTTGTATTTGAACACAAATTTGAAATTTCGCTCACAATTCTAGTCACTTGGCGTTGCACATACAAGGCATTTTCTAACCAGGAAAGTGTATTTTTTTTTCAGTGGGACAAACAGTTTATCTCGAACATTTCTTGCACCACGCTGTAGAGTGTTTCGCATTCGTGAAGTATGCGTTCCTCTATTTTCTTGCAAGTAAACCACGTCAGCACTTTCTAATACAAAAATATTGTTTGTTTAGGTTTGCATAGGACAAATTCTGTTGAACGCACTTTCAGACCAACGGATTGTACTTGGAAGACATCACTTTATCAGAGTAGAAATAACAATATCGGTGTAAAAAAGAAAACACTAGAACGCATGTTAACATTTCATTGCGGCATTGTACGCGCATTGCGCCATTGTACTTACACGTGCACGTGTACGTGTACGTGTAAGTGCAGCGGTGGCGCAGCGGTAGAACACCCGCCTCACGTGCAAGAGGTCCGTGGTTCGAATCCCGGTGCCGGAAATTTTCCACCGGATTAAAAAAGTCCGCGTGTTGATAAAATTGCACAAACAGGCCTGGAGTGTGGCCTGATCCCGGTGACCAGAACCGGTAACGCACTCCCTCACCAGAGCAAGATTGGCCACCCTGGTGCAGTACTTGGCCACAACCTCCTATACGAACACAACAATCAAACCCCGGCCCTCAGTCCCCAGGAGCTGCGAAGCAACTGACAACGGCGGCGGTCAGACCTGCCACGCAGCAGAGGGTGCTAAGTATCACTGGCTCCGGACAGGCCGCCATTGGAATATGAACCTGGCAACGTTTAACGCTAGCACGTTATCGAGTGAGGCGAGTCTAGCAGTGCTATTAGAGGGCAGTAAATGGGATATAATCGGGCTCAGTGAAGTTAGGAGGCCAAAAGAAGCATATACAGTGCTAAACAGTGGGCACGTCCTGTGCTACCGGGCCTTAGCAGAGAGACGAGAAGCAGGAGTCGGATTCCTGATTAATAAGAATATAGCTGGTAACAGACAGGAATTCTATAGCATTAACGAGAGGGTGGCAGGTCGCGCTGGTAAACTTAATAAGAGGTACAAAATGACGACTGTACAGGTCTACGCCCCTACATCCAGTCATCATGACCAGGAAGTCTAAAGCTTCTATGAAGACGTGGAATCGGCGATGGGTAGAGTGAAAACCAAATACTCTATACTAATGGGCGACTTTAATGCAAGGCAGTGGGGGAATATGGCAGTCACTAGGAATAGCAGAGAGAGTTATTAGTAGAGCTTGCGGAACAGAATAATATGAGGATAATGAATACCTTCTTCCGCAAGCGCGAAAGCCGAAAGTAGACGTGGAGGAGCCCGAACTGCGACACTAGAAATGCAGTAGACTTCATCCTCTGCGCTAACCCTGGCATCATACAAGAAGTGGACGTGCTCGGCAAGGTGAGCTGCAGTTACCACAGGATGGTAAGAACTCGAATTAGCCTAGACCTGAGGAGGGAACGGAAGGAACTGGTGCATAAGAAGCCGATCAATGAGTTAGCGGTAAGAGGAAAATAGAGGAATTCCAGATCAAGTAACAGAACAGGTATTCAGCTTTAACTCAGGAAGAGGACCTCAGTGTTGAAGCAATGAACGACAATCTTGTGGGCATCATTAAGGAGTCTGCAATGGAAGTCGGTGGTAACTCAGTTAGGCAGGATACCACTAAACTATCGCAGGAGACGAAATATCTAATCAAGAAAAGCCAATGTATGAAATCCTCTAACACTACAGCTAGAATAGAACTGGCAGAACTTTCTGAGTTAATCAAAAAGCGTAAGACAGCTGACATAAGGAACTATAATATGGATAGAAATGAACATCCTCTCAGGAACGGAGGAAGCCTAAAGGCAGTGAAGAAGAAACTAGGAATAGGCAAGAATCAGATGTATGCGTTAAGAGACAAAGCCAGCAATATCATTATTAATATGGATGAGATAGTTCAAGTGGCTGAGGAGTTCTTTAGAGATTTATATAGTACCAGTAGCACCCACGACGATAATGTGAGACAGAATAGTCTAGTGGAATTTGGAATCCCACAAGTAACGCCTGAAGAAGTAAAGAACGCTTTGGGAGCTATGGAAATGGGGAAGGCAGCTGGGGAGGATCAGGTAACAGCAGATTTTTTGAAGGATGGGGGTTAGATTGTTCTAGACAAACTGGCCACCCTGTATACGCAATGCCTCACGACCTCGAGCGTACCGGAATCTTGGAAGAACGCTAACATAATCCTAATCCATAAGAAAGGCGACGCCAAAGACTTGACAAATTATAGACCGATCAGCTTACTGTCCGTTGCCTACAAACTATTTACTAAGGTAATCGCAAATAGAATCAGGAACACCTTAGACTTCTGTCAAGCAAAGGACCAGGCAGGATTCCGTAAAGGCTGCTCAACAATAGATCATATTCACACTATCAATCAGGTTATAGAGAAATGTGCGGAATATAACCAACCCTTATATATAGCTTTCATTGATTACGAATATGTTTGATTCTGTCGAAACCTCAGCAGTCATGGAGGCTTTACGGAATCAGGATGTAGACGAGCAGTATGTAAAAATACTGAAAGATATCTATAGCGGCTCCACAACCACCGTAGTTCTCCATAAGGAAAGCAACAAAATCCCAATAAAGAAAGGCGTCAGGAATGGAGGTACGATCTCTCCAATGCTATTCACAGCGTGTCTACAGGAGGTATTCAGAGACCTGGATTGGGAAGAATTGGGGATAAAAATTAATGGAGATTACCTTAGTAACTTTCGATTCGCTGATGATATTGCCTTGCTTAGTAACTCAGGGGACCAATTGCAATGCATGCTCACTGACCTGGAGAGGCAAAGCAGAAGAGTGGGTCTAAACATTAATCTGCAGAAAACAAAAGTAATGTTTAACAGTCTCGGAAGAGAACAGCAATTTACAATAGGCAGCGAGGCACTGGAAGTCGTAAGGGAATACATCTACTTAGGGCAGGTAGTGACGGCGGATCTGTATCATGAGACGGAAATAATCAAAAGAATAAGAATGGGCTGGGGTGCGTTTGGCAGGCATTCTCAGATCATGAACAGCAGGTTGCCATTATCCCACAAGAGAAAAGTATATAACAGCTGTGTCTTACCAGTACTAACGTATTGAGCAGAAACCTGGAGGCTTGCGAAAAGAGTTCTACTCAAATTGAGGGCGACACAGCGAGCTACGGAAAGAAGAATGATAGGTCTAACGTTAAGGGATAAGAAAAGAGCAGATTGGGTGAGGGATCAAACGCGAGTTAATGACATCTTAGTTGAAATCAAGAAAAAGAAATGGGGCATGTGCAGGACACGTAATGAGGGGGGAAGATAACCGATGGTCATTAAGGGTTACGGACTGGATCCCAAGGGAAGGAAAGCGAAGTAGGGGGCGGCAGAAAGTTAGGTGGGCGGATGAGATTAAGAAGATTGCAGGCATGGCATGGCCACAATTAGTACGTGAGCGGGGTTGTTGGAGAAGTATGGAAGAGGCCTTTGCCCTGGAGTGGGCGTAACCAGGCTGATGATGATGATGATGACGTCCAACCTCCTCCCCCCCTAATTTTCGTTGTTCGCTCATTGCTCCAATTCCACATTTGGTCATGTACAAGCCAGCCTGAAGTTCTGAGCTTTGTTCTTTTTACTGTTAGATACGTATGACGCGCTTAGACAGAAAAGTACATTCAAAACGGCAATCAAAGTAGAGGTTGTAACCTGTTTTACAAGCGTTCATTCTGATCACTCGACGAACGTCGCCCAGGAAAATGTACTCGATACCCATGGCGAAAGCAAAGAAAAAAAGAAATTGCGCTGAGCCGACTAACTTGCAGAGGCAAGCTGGGTCACGATGGAAGTAACTAAGTTTAATTAAACTTACCTTGCGAAGTTCCGCACAGGAGCACAATACTTCGTAACTTTGGCCCCTAATTTTTTCCGCCGTTCTAGCGGGATTTCCAGACCGCATTTAGGAAGAATGCTGCTTAAGCAGTGCATGCATTGACGCACCGCAGCGACCACCTCGTTTCCTGAGAATGGCATCAAACGTCTTTCGTGAAAACTCGCCTTAGGAAAGCAACTCTCTGCGTTTTGTGGTTACTAAATAGCCTTCTTTTAGCGAATAGCTTTGCTTGCCTCGTCTGCTCATGTTCGTTATTGGTGGTCACCCGGTGGATTTGCGATACAAAGGAAAATTGTGCGTACTCTCCCGAAACCGCTTTCGTCGGCGAACCATAGCATCATAAGTCTTTGAGGAGTACGTGTTAATTCGTGTCAGCTTAAGAGGGTGTGTAGGTTAAAGGGACACAAAAGTGAAAAATGAGTTCTTCTGCATCAGTAAATTACCGCTCTACACACTTACACACTTACAACAGCACTCTTACAACTATAAGATGTTTGGTAAACGAAAAAAGCGCAAGAACGAAATACGAGTGGCGACGCCTACTTAAGTCCCGCACCTAGGGGCTGTGACGTCTTGGCTTTTTATGGCATTTTCGAGGACCTATAGGGCCTACTGATTATATATAGCGCTACAGATTAATTAACTTCTGTTCTAAAAGAACAAAGTATTAAACATGGCAAGTTTCTGGAACCTTTAATCAGCCAACGCGGCCCAAATGCGAAAACATACCTTGGAATCCTTGACCCCACGCTGACGTACCGGTGCTGGGGTTTCAGCGCGCAATTCAAATACTGATTCTTCGACCTTCATTTTCTCATCTAATAATCAAACTATTTTTTAAATGACTGCCTGCAGGGTTCTAAAGCAATACTTCATTAGTCTAAACTGATTAATTGTTTCACTTTAGTGTCCCTTTAAGATGCGGCGGTGGACCACTCGCAAAGAAAACGTGCGGTAACCCGCTCGTTCACTGGCTGGTTTACTCCTCGTTCGCTTCCTAGTTCGTTCAACTATTAGCTCGTTCGACCCCTATGTCTTTGAGACACACGTAATGAGACAACAAATTGGCCCTCAATATGAACAACGGCATAATTTCACTTACCGCAATTTGGCCGTGTCATAGCGTGACAATTCTTTGCGCGAGTCATCACTAAAGTCATGTCTCGCAATTGTTATTTCCGAGTGAGCGCAACCGTCCTCAATGCATGCACTGTAGTGCAACTCTGTTCGCTACAAGTACGGCACTTCGTGAACAGACGAGATAACGCACGATGAAATGTTATTCGTGATGAGTCACTAACCTCAAAAAATAATGCACCTGAATGAAGCGCTGTTACCGCCTTACCGCTTCGTGCAAGGATACCAAAGAAACTGATTTCATTTCCTATATACGCAGAATCCCGACGCGATGATAGGCCGCGAGTATTTCTGTTGACTTTTAGGCACGAGAAACACAATAGCACCAGCGTCTACCTTTGAGCCATCGCACGCGCTTAGAAGTTTGGCAAGCATGCACGTTGTCGGCACTGTAGCTTGTAATACTTTTTCAAACCTTCAGAGCAGTGTTCGTTCGTGCCCCCTGTCGTCTTTTGTACGTCATAAATGATACGCGCCGTGAATTCAGATGGTAGGGACGGCGCGGTATATTTAGGCTAACATTAAAATTAAATTAGGGGGTTTTACGTGTGAAAACCAATTTCTGATCATGAGGCACGCCGTAGTGGAGGACTTCGGTAATTTTTACCAACTGAGGTTCAGCATACACCCAAATCTAAGTACAGGGGTGTTTTCGCATTTCGCCCCCATCGAAATGCGGCCGCCATCGCCGGGATTGGATCCCGCGACCACATGCTCAGCAGCCCAAATACTCAGGCTACTGAGGGCTTGATGGACCTTAGGATGATGGCATTCGATCGTAAATATCTTTACAACCACTCGCAACAGCGAAATGCGACACTCCCTTGACAAATGGTACGTACCTAATTGTAGCGCACGCGATACATTCGGAGTCGTCATGGCACAGCGTTAGGGCTCGTTGAGATACTTTGAAAAGGTTATCAAAACAGGAAAGAAAAGCTGTCATCACTGAATTTGTATAACCATCCGTATAGAAATTATATGCTGTACACAAAGTTACTCGGAGCTAGAAAGCCAAGGCGAACACATAAAGCCTTGCTATTCGTGCATTCACTGTGCGGAAAGTCGTCTGCTACGCTCGAGCGGTGTAGGCGGCGCCACGGTCGACGAGGGAGCGTCAAAGAGAGCAGAAAAAAGGTGGAGTGAAGGCGGAGGAGGAGAGTGTCGCTGTACGAAGTTTAAGGGGTTTTAGGGAGCCCAGAGCGCTCCTTCATTCTTTCCCTGACGCGCGGGTCCCTTGTCTTGCTCAGACGTCTTCCTCCTCAGACTATCGCTGCTTTTGCGGTTTCCAGCATCACATCGTCGATTTCACTGGCGAGCCACTTGCACTTGCACCTATATCTCGAGCAAAGAAGGCCAGCCGACAGCGCCAAGTTGCCTTTACGTAGGGGCACGGCAGCGGTGTCCACCCTCTGACGTCACGTTCGAGGGGGCGCCATTCAGTGATCTGGGGCGTGATAACATTCGGCTCAACGCAGCTTGGGCCCCAGATACCGCACTCGTCACCCATAAATCACGCACCGTTTTATGACTAGTGTTAACAGCTTATCCTGATAACTTTTTTCCTATCACCCTGTTGCTCGGTTTGATCGATCATTTCACAGCACATATTTCGTTTCATTGCAATATACTAAAGAAAAAAAAAACGAGAAACATTTACACTTTATGATAACGGGGACTATGTCACCATAAACCGCGAATTATCAGAATATTTCAATACTTTCGCTGCTAACTTTCTACTAAATTCTGTCGAGTAGAAGTGGTTGCTTTTCAAAGGTGAGATGCGTTGCCTCCTCCGTCTTTACGTTCCGCCATTACAATAACAGAAACAATAACATCACCATGGTTTAATAACACGAAAAACTAACAAGAAAAACGTATGTTTTGATGAGCGAAACGACTTGTCTCTTTTTTCACATGGCAGATGTATTAACCAGTCGATAAAGAATATGCCTGATCAACCACTCAAACTAAACGCAAGGTTCTTTCTGTCACTTTACCAGCTATGGTGCAATATAACCCAAGATGACGTTGGAAAACAATTTATCCTATTTCATATATAATGAGATTTCATTTAATAACAGCTCTGAACTTCTGATTCGTGAAAATGTGGTTGGAGGTTTTCTTAACAGAGTATTTAGTTCGGTTTTGGCTAATGAACCACCTGACAGTTTGCCTTGTCCACCATACTTCGTGTATCCGCTCATGCATAATATCCCATTTGATCCCATTGGCATTGTGAAAGTAACTGAATCATACAAGAACACGTCATCCACGGCAGTAGACGGCATCAACGTCAAAATCTGTTTTATAACTGCCTGTGTTTACCCCTCATATTTCTAGAATCACTCAACGGCGGTTTAGGTACACATGAAAGGTAGGTTTCAAAAAAGGAAGCTGATCATCCCCAAGTAATTAACGCCTGATTTGGATAACAGACGTCTCTTATAAAATAACGGAACATATCTTATATTCAAATATTTATAACGTTGTAACATTCATAGATTTTTCGCCCTTGTCAGCATGGTTTCCGCCGAAATAATTCCTATGAAAGAACTTTATATTTTCCATCCAATCTAAATCGGAATATCCTGTCTGGCACAATGCCTTTAGATTTCCAAAAGTCAAAACCCTTTCTTAAAGAAAAATGGTTGAACGCGAAGCGTTGCCTCATTGCAAACTGAATCAAAGTTCAGAGCCAATGACCAGGCAACGAACTAAGAAATCCTGAACGATCTGATGCTGTGCATGTGCGATTTGATGGCTTGTTTAGGATTGGATTTTTTTAACATTTAAATTGAATGAAGAAATGCTTTGTTAAGTTGCACAGCCTTTATTTTAGGTCGTGTAGCCGTTGATTACACGCACACACTCACACTTTCAGGGACGACTGTACACTTGCACAGTATTGCCTTGTGATCGCTGTGGTAGATGGTCAGAGGCTCTGCCATCGTAACATGACACAGCCTGCTTGCAAACGTGAGATCAATGGAGGGACATTGTTGCATCATGGGTCCCTGCAGCAGCTTCAGTTTCTACAAGTAGCGATCTAGCATGAAACTCTCAATACTTTCGCCGTGCTTTTTCGCCACATCGATGTTAATGTCACCTCACACGATGGTCGGCGTACTATGTGGCATTAGGGTCTTCCTCGTTTCTGCCAGGAACGTTTATGCGTCACTACAAGACTTGTTCGGTCTGGTCTACACGCTGATGGTCACAAGACCAGCAGGCATCTCGAATGCACAAGCATCTCCCAGACGGCTTCTGCAATGCCGATACACCGGATCGGCATTACCGGCACGATCGCGCTCGCGCTTACTTTCATGCACGGCAGCCACTTCTGCCATGCGCTGCGACCGCGGCCTACCCATGGTGGCGGTCGGGAAGGCATTGCTTGACTCACGTAATGCAGTGTACACATATGCAGTTCCTCTGGGTAGTGTGGCGTCCAATGATCATTCCTTAAAGGAACACTAAAGAGAAAAATGATTTCTTCTGCATTAGTAGATTACCTTTCTATGACACCCAAAACTCCACTCTTACTACGATAAGACGCTTGGTAAAACAGAACAGGCACAATAACGAAATACGAGTAGCGACGCCTCTTTGAAGTTCCCACAACTGGTCGCTCTGACGTCATGGATTTTGATGGCATCTTCTAGGGCCTACTTTATTATGTAGCGGTGCAGATTGGACTACAGTGTGTTCTAAAGGAGCCAAATATTAAACATGGAAAGTTTCGGGAACCTTCGCTCAGCCAACGCGGCCCAAATGCGAAAACATACTTTGGAATCCCTGACGTCACACCGACGTAACTGCGTCGGCGTTTCAGCGCGAAATTGAAATACTAATAATTCGACCTTCATTTTCTCATCTAATAACCAAGCTATTATATTGAAATGACTGCCTGCAGAGTTTTCAAACTATGCTTTATTAGTCTCAAATGGTTTATTGTTTCACTTTAGTGTTCCTTTAAGAAAGGGACTTTGTTTCCTTTCCCCATATACTAAGACGAACCCGCGTTGAAGCGCACCAGCTATCTCCGAGAAGCAGGGAAGCTCAGTTAATCACGACAGGAGTGGTGCCATGCCCAGGAGACTGAACTTGCGCTTCCACTGAAGTTTGTGTGCATGGGCTACTTTTGCTGAGCTCGCCGATTGTCGTCGTTATCACGCACTTACCGGCCGGCCAGTCGACGCTGGCACGGTACTGCCAATGTAAACTGTAGTGTTCTACGCAGATGTGTAAGTTGGTTTTCCTGCAGTATGTTTTCGACGCTCACAGACGAATCAGCGAGACATAGAAAGCGTAGCTTTAAGAAGAGTTTCTGGTAATGAAGTGGTCCCGTCCTAACATCTATCCAACTTCTCTAAGCTGGATTCGGTGGTTTTTATAGTTCGTATATGCCAACTGTCACTCTTCATTCTTAATACGCGTGGTATCAAACGTATCACAAGTACAGTACTTGGTCCCCTTCTTTTCTTGATATGCATGAATGACCAGCTTTGTAATATTTCTTCTCATACCCAGTTCTTCGCAGATGATAGTACGGTTAACCAAGCAATTACTAACTCCCTGAGCATTTCGTACAAAGTGGCCTAAAACGCATGCAGAATAGGTGTAACACTTGCTATGATGTCAATGAACATTTATAAATCCATGATGATTTCAATTTACCGTCTTTGTTATTACGTAGTTCCTAAATATAGCATCAATAAGATGCACATTGAAACAACTGATTCATTCAGATATCTTGGTGTGTACATCTGGCGCGGCCTAACTTGGATTGTCATGCTAACCACATAATCAATTTTGCTACTCGCACTCTATGCTATATAGGCCCCAACCTTTCCCTCGCTCCTCCCTCTATTATACAAATGAAACAGATATTAAACAACTAAACAGCTAATAAATTATTAATATTCTCCACAAGCCCATACCGTGACTCTTCAGCAGTCATTTCTCCTGCGTACAGCGAGACAGGAAAGGCCTTCCCGCCGAAGTTGTCACTATCGTTTTCCTACTAGCACTCAAGCGGTTCATGAAAACAGCATATCGTGACTTTTATTGTGTTTGTTTACCATCACCCGCCCACACCATCATGTAATATCTCAACAAGGGACCTATGAGGAAATTTAATAAGCAAACAGACCCATCCATGTAAACGTGCGGGTGGTTCTCGTTTGTCGCTCCTAACCTTCGCAGCTCCAATCACCAAGCTTCCTAATGAGGGGAGATTGTCTAGCAAGTACGCCCCTATGCTGTGCCACAAGATCCTAGAGCATACTGCTAAGGGTCTACTACACCACCACTGCCCATGCAGCACCGGCCTGTCACCGCGCTCTTCCGCTGCAGCTAAAGCAGTGCAGCCATGTCGACCTAAACTGCTTTACGTATTGAAGAAATAAAGCATGTGTCGTGCACATTTCTTGGACCTTTCCCTTCCTACGCTATTTTCTGTTAATATCAGATTTTGTTGGTCTAAGCTATTGTGTGTTTCTCCAAGCATCACACGCTTGTTTGACGAGTGGGTCTCATCGCCAATTTTGGCGTATGCACAATATCCTGTCAACTTGTATTACGTGTGGCTGCTGCAGTCACGTGCCAAGATGCCAACGTTGCGCGACTTTCGGCACCAAACTACTGTCTCTTGACTACATTACTGTATCGTAAACATGGACCAAACTCACTCCCGTGAAACTTTTTGGATCTGGCAGCAACGATTTCTGCAAGTACCCTGGTTATCCGATCACTCCACTTCGACGCGTCTCCGCCACTTCTTCTTTCCTGTGCTTCGTCGTTCTGCGCCTAGAGAAGATAAAGCCGACTGCCGATGTCCAGGAGGTAAACACTACGCGAATGTCGAAAACCATAAAAGCTCTACCTTTTTCGTAAATCGTTGTCCATCTTTCCGCAGGAGGTGGTCAATGGTACTTTTTGCCGGTGGTGCTTCTTTATTTATTGCAGCCAATTGCCATTATCTACGAAAAGTGTGGACGCCGCTAAGGGGGCTCCCTCTGCGTACAGGCTGCCAATACGCACAGTCAGTCATTTCACCTCCTAGCCGCCCTTGTGCGTATGGTCATCCAGTAATAACACATTGTCCTTCCCCTCTGTGAAGAAGAATGACGAGCGAAGCTGTGTATGTGGGCCCCTTAATAACAAACTGCACCTCCGCCCGTTATTGCACTATATTTTTAAATTAAATTTTGAGTTTTCTATCCCAGTTCATTTTCCTTTAATTGGCTTAAAACGGCGGTACCTTGGTGGTATGGGTTTCCCTCACTTTAATTTGGGTTGTTTTCCGCATTCAGGGGCTCAAAAACAATACTGTCTTCGGGATCGGCTCACGTATGGGGAGTGCTTAACGCCTGCTTCACCTACGATGCAGGTCCGGCTGTCATTGCATTATCTTCGGGATCGGCTCACGTACCGGGACTTTTGTGTCTACACACGGACACCGTCCGAAGGGAACTAGCCCTTAACACCTTCGATGTAGAAAGAATAATAAAATTTGGCAAAGACATTTAACACTGCTTACTTGTGGGAATGGGAAGCATTTTAATCTCTTTGGTGAAATCTTTTCTCACAGGGGTGCTGTATATGTCTTCGCTCCAATAGATATTGAGGCGAAGCTTGTATTGGCTCACAAGTGGCGTTATCTCGGTCACGCAAAAGCCCAGTTGCTCCCAGTTCACAGCAGCTACGGGAAAGCGCGGTTTGATGAGTTAACTGCTGCGCGGGCGGCTCAACGTTTGTTTGTTTGTTTATTTGTTTGTTTATTGACAAAACAACGCTCAAGAGCGGTTTGTCTTGGTGCCAAGGCAAAAGGTGGCACTAAAAGCCACCTGACTAGGCCTTTGACACCAGACAGCACGCGCAGCACACAACATGAGCGCAACATGCTTCAAAGCACACTGCAAAATATCAAACACATATAAATAAAAATGCATGTACAGAGTATCAAACACGATAAAGCAAGATAAGGAAGAATGAAAATTTGTCGTCAACACATTTATCATCAACAAGACATAGAACTATTAAGGCCAATGGATTTGAAGAGAACAAAACAAATGTACAGCAAAATTACAACTGCTGGAGGAAATACATTTTAGTTAGTTTTCTGAAGGCAAGCAAGGAGGGAGCACTCTCCATTGTATCTAAGAACGATGGATAACAATTCAGTAGGTTCGGAATTTGCCATTTTAATGATTGCACACCGTATCTAGTTCTTGTTTTAATCTTTACAAAGTTTTTATTTCTGAAATAATATGGTGTCTCTGTATTTGTATATGTATGAAAAAAACAGCTCACGATTTGCTTTTAATTCGAGAAATATCAATTCTAACAAACGCTGTTTATATAACATTTCTATGTGAAGTATTCGGTTCTCGGCAAAGCAACGTGAGTCATTAGCGAGAGATCTGCAACTAATCAGAGCCTTTTGCTTCCGCCGGGGAGGGAGATGGCAGGGAAGGGTTTTGTGCGCGCCACGCCGGATTCGTTTCTGTTTAGTTCATTCTCGGAAACGGATGGGATGGCCACGCGTTGTCTGTTTTCTCACGGAACGGGCAGCGTTCGACGAGCAAGGGCGAGAACTCGCGTGTGGAAGGGCTCGTCGTCGGCGCGCCGATCCAGCCGTTAAAGGGAAACTAAAGAGTTTGTCGAATTCAATAAGACGCTCATATACGCATGCAGGAAGCGTATAAACCATGCAGGTAAAATTTTGGGGTGGATTTTTCACTTTCGAGCGATGTAATCGTCGGTTAATATTGCGCTGTCGCTCCGCCCCACGTCAAGCGCCGCGCGATGCTGCTGACGCTGACGATGCGAGCGGAGACTGGAAACCACGGCGTAGTGACGTCAGCGCTGGTGTTCCGTTCATTCGCAGTCTCCGCGGCCGTGCCTGACCGCGCTTGTTTCTGCGTGCGTGCCGTCATAAGCTGCTTCGCTCGACCCTGCATTCCTTTGTTTGCGTCTATTTAGAGTGGTAGTTAACGTAAGCACCATCAATTGAAATGGTGGGCCGACAATGCCGGCGTTCTGTGCAGCCTACGGTTGCATGAAAACCAGCGGCCACGACGATATTTTCTTCCATTACTTCCCGCAAGACAAGAAGCTTTCAGCAAAGTGGGACGCTGCTGTAAAGTGAAAGAATTTTAAGTGCTCAAGAACAACATTGCTGTGCTCTAACTACTTCCATGACGACGATTACTACCAGAGTTTATCAATAATGCGTGTTTTGGGTTCTCCTTCGTGTTAGCACGCTGAACGGAAGGTGCATGTTTATCTCGCAGCTTTGACGCAGGTTTCGTCGCCAAGCACCGCGAATTTTCTATTCGCACGTGTGTTGTGAAACAGCCTGCATGCAGCTACCTTAACGCAGTGCAAGTGTAAAGTTTGCATGTGTTGGGAAGCCGGCTCACGCCAGCACGCTGCGCTCCTCCTTCTCTCGCGCACATAGAGAAACCGACCATCTCACGCAGCCGATGGAATTCACCGCTTACGAGTAGCGTGCTGATGGCGCGGTGATGAAGGTTCTACACTACACGTGCTACAACAGCCGGTAAACTTTTCCCGTGTTTAAACCGTCTGTGCAGATTGCCGACAGCTTTGGGGCAGCGCAATATGCCGAAGATCGCATCACCGCTTACGTTCTGCGAGGAGGCATGCAGGGATATGATATCACAGTTGTTTGCCCGGAAACGAACTCACTGGATCGCTGAGTGCAGCTTACCAAAAACATACTCACCAAAGAACATTTCCAACACGAGGAGATGCTAACACTTCGCCTTCGTTCGCGTCGAAAGCACTGCACAGCATTTTTTGCTTCCTGGAGAGGCTGGCTCTCCGCAATCGGCTCGTACATGTAGGGAGCAAAGTATATACCCCCTACAAGCGATCTTGCACGCGACAGCGACAAGCGAGGCGATGGAGATGGCTTTCAGTTTCATGCACTGGTCGCCTACAAGCCCAACTCCATGCGAGCGACGGCTTTGAACGACGACTTCCTGGTATGAGGGCAGCAATATA
The DNA here is from genome assembly GCF_050947875.1 of Dermacentor variabilis. NCBI lineage: Eukaryota > Metazoa > Arthropoda > Arachnida > Ixodida > Ixodidae > Dermacentor > Dermacentor variabilis. Next base: position 48,422,032 of record NC_134573.1, read on the forward strand.
TGCACCGAAACTAGCGTGACGCGTGCTTTATTAATTTAAGTTGATGTATTTTACTGTAAAGAAGAGCACAGGACATTTCTGAAGGCCTTGCGCTAGGTTTTTATTCTTTCACATGTAAAATTCAATAGTTTGCTCGTTCCGTGCCACAATCAGTAGTATTTGAGTTATGTACATCCAGTTCCGGCTTCGCGCTATTGGCTAGTCACTCATACCACTTTCGAGCGACGAGCGACGAGTTCTAGATTACTGGAAACGAGCGATCGAGCGACAACACCGAACGATCTGTACAAGCGACGGCCCGTTTTGTGGATCGAAGCCGTCGCCGTCGCGCGCAAAATCGATCTCATGGGGTTTGGCCTTAACGCCGAACGTCTAAGAGAAAAGTAAGCTCTCGAAATTTTCTATTACCCTCTCGCCAAAACTGCGCCAAACTACCTTGCTTCATGCGTAGCGGCAGCGGTCGGTCCGAACGAACACCATTGTTGACGTTACGAGGCGCCCGACCAATTACAGGCGGAAACGAGGCGCGCGAGCTGCCCCGAGTCTGCTGCTGCTCTTTTCGTCGAAATAAAATCTGTTTGCGCTTCTTTCGTTCAATTTAGATGCGATATTCGAATTCCGAGGGTTCAAAACCATGACGTGCAGCTCTTAACTCATTGTTTTTCTGGAAAACCTTTCAGCTTCCCTTTAAGGCCTAAATATAGTCTGACGTAGCTTGAACGCGCGCACACGTTAGTGACGTTGGCGAGAACAACAGCATTTATAGTTCGACCGATGGTTCGACTCACTGGAGCGACCAGCATAACCGAACGCGCCCAATGCGCTCCGACGCGCCCGGCATCTAACAGCGCTCACTGGCGCACCGATGACATCAGACTATAAGCGCGCCGTTAGAGCCACCCCAGTCCAGGCAGTGCGACAGCAACGAGAAGATCTCGAGCTGAGGGAGCGGGAGGCCGAAGCAATTCGGCACCCTTGTCTATGAGGGACGAAAGCCAGGTGCACGCTGGAGAAGCATCGCTTGCCCCCATTTTCATATAGGGAAAGGCTTCGTAAGTTTTTGAGTGTCCGTGGCGCGTGCTCGCGCCGCTCGAGCTTATCTGCGAGCATAGCACGGGCGCCTGCCCACGCAGCGAAGAGCTCTCGAGATGAGCGAAGCAGCAATAGAAGCAATCAACATACCAAGAGAACAACTGGAAGATACAAACACAATGCAGATGGACCCGACTGAAGTAAACAACACAGAAACTGCCTGCAATTATGACGCAAGCAGCGGAAGAACTATTGAACGCGAGAGCATCTGGATTACGAGGGGCAGAAAAGGCAAGCAGGACGCAGAGCATCAAACGACACAAGAAAGCAACCCAGCCAAGCAACAAACGAATGGAAAGCCACGACCACCGCAACAGCAAAAGCCCCGAATGCCGCCTCTACCAGTCGACGACTACAAGGTCGTATTCCGCCCACAACCAGGCCTCGAGCTTGCAAAGTGGAACAGTGTCCCCATTATGCACGCCATCGGAAGAGCCAGCGCTTTCTCGCAGCAAGACTTCGGCGCAAAAGTGTGCGTTCAAGTGCAGAGAATTGAGAACGTGATTATTGCAAGCACGGCCGACTAGGAAGACGCGAAGAAACTCGAAAATATCAGCAGAATACAACTTGGCGGCACTTTCTTTACTGTAAAAGGCAATACGAGAACTCCGGACGATGTATCCAGAGGCGTAATAAGCGGGCTCTTGCCCGGCGCGAGTGAAGAAGAACTCAAGGCAAGTCTTCGCGCACCAGCGAGGTACACCGTCCTTCACGCTCGTATGCTCGGGCAATCGTCCGTGGCCGTGATCTTTTTTCAAGGACCGCACGTACCATATTACGTCCGCTTCCAGAGTCTCGGCTTTCGATGCCGACCCTACCGCGAGTCAGTGCAATACTGCAGAACCTGTGGAAACACGGGACACCGCCAGGATGTCAGCCCAAGACCATTGCCAGCCTTCTGCTCTAAATGTGGCAAAACCGATCAACTACCCGACCACGAGTGCAAACCCGCATGCAAGTTATGTGGAGAAGGGCACGAAACCGCAAGCAAAGATTGCAATAAAAGACTGAAACCCAACCCGCCACCATTAAACATACGACCGCAACGCATCGACAGGCTCAAAGTGAGAGACAGTCGCTGGAGATCAGGCGGCGAACAATTCCCACAATTAGGAAGCTCAACCACCAGCTTGGGGGGCAGTGATGGCAGCACCCCCAAACGAAGTAGATCTAGGTCTGTACTCCGATCGCTTTCCCGATCACGCTCGCGCTCGTACTCGCCCAAACGCGTGAGCTACGCGGATGTGGTAGGCGGATCGAGTGGATCGAGAACCACGAGCAGCTCCAAATTCTTGTCGGCCGAAACTGCGGCCCTTCAGGCTCTCGAAAATAAGGTGCAAATTCAACAAAACACGTTGCACAATCAAAACAGTCAACTACAAAGCCAACAGGCCCTCATCGACAAGCTAATCCGATGTCAACAGATACAGCAAGACAACATAAACAGGCTTCTACAAAAGTGCGAGGATCAAAAAGATATCATTGCCAAACTGCGACAGAGATGTACGAAAGACCAAGAGAACATTGCACAGCCGCGACCCTCCCTTCCCGACGCAGATGTTCAATCCGTAGTTGACGCAAGATTCCTAATCCTCCAAGAAACTCTCATGAAAAGTACCCACGACATAATTGAGAAAATCGTCCAGGCAGCAATAACGAATTTCGCAGCAAGTATAGCCAATAAGGTCACTACGCTAGACGCCAAAGTGGATGGACTTGCAGCGCAACAAAACAACTTCATAGCCCACATCAAGAAGACGTACATAACAAAACAGCACCTCAACACGTCACTAAATGACATTCAGCCCGACAGAAAGCGGCCGCGAGCAAACGACCGAAGTGCCTCTCGTTCAGTTTCACCTACCCGCCAGCGCCGGCAGGGAACAGAAACAACCGAAGATGGCGGTCCCTAATCACAGGACCAAAAATGCGCTCTCGACTCTCCACATATGGCAATGGAACTGTAGTTCCTATCAACCACGCCACGCTACCTTACAAGAATTTGTAAAACAAGGCCCACCCGACATGATAGCGCTGCAAGAAACAAATACACAAAACTTCCGGCTACAAGGGTACAACGCCCACGTACAAACCAAACGCACGGCAATTCTCACCAAGGAGAATCTCACTGTACAGGAATTGGAACCCGTCAATACACCGATCGACCACACCTTAATCGAAATCATACCGGAGAGGAAGTCACGCAAAAGCGTATTCGTAGTCAGTGTATACAGCCCTCCCAGAGACCCCCTTTCAGACTTCGACCACCTTGTCCGACAAATTAAGAAGCGCACCAATGGTCATCAAGTCGTTAAAGTAGGGGACTTCAGCGCCCCACACACGGCCGGGGGATACCAGACCCTCACGAAGAAAGGAGCCCGAGTGCACGACACTGCACAACAGCACAGACTCACCACGTGGAATAACCCACTCCAAACAACGAGGATAGGTAATAGTGTCTCCAGAGACAAAAACCTGGATCTCACCTTCACGCTCAACGTGCCCTCGGCAGAATGGAGTCGACTCCCAGAAACCCTGGGCAGCGATCACCACATCCTCCAACTAACCGCGGCGCACACTCGCAAGCCCGCTAGGCTTCGAACGGCCCGGGTAACGGAGTGGAAGTCATTCAGAGACGTGCTAAATGTCGAGACCACCATCGAGAACATAGATGACTGGCTGAAGAAAGTTCTCGACATGGCAGAACGCCACACGAAAACAATACAGCTGAAAGAAGTAGTGCCAGCCGTCGACACGCACCTCCTCCACCTCTGCGAAGCGAGAAGAGCTCTCTTCAAGAGGTGGAAGAGACAGAAGTTAAACAAGAAATTAGAGAAGCGAATTGCCCTTCTCACCGAGCAAGCACAGGCATACGCGGAGAGATTAGGAAGACAGAACTGGCCCGCATTTTGCGACAAACTCCAGGGAACCCTGAGCACAAAGAGGACGTGGCATCTCCTGCGCGTCCTTTTCGAAAACGGCCCTAAGAAGACGCAGCAGCGACAGAACCTCTGTAAGCTCGTGCACAACCACGTCGGATCGGAAGAGAACCTCCTCCGAGAAATTCAGAAGAAGCTGTGCGGCGACCCTCCCGTTAATACGACGGCACATGACAAAGTTTACGGTGGGAAACCAAACCCCGACCTTGACCAACCCTTCACGCATGCTGAACTCTCTGCAGCACTATCGACGCTCACCAGAAACACCAGCCCTGGCAAAGATCGGATCATGAACAAGCACCTTCGGAACCTTCCGCAGCAGGCTATCGCAGCCCTGCTCCAGTACTTCAATGCATGCTGGGAGAAAGGAAAGCTACCGGCTGCCTGGAAGCACTCGGAGATTAGCATGATCCCCAAACCAAATAAACAGCTCAGCATCGAGAATTTGCGCCCAATTTCCCTTACCTCGTGCGTAGGGAAACTTTTCGAGCATATGATTCACAACCGCCTAACCTCGTACCTCGAAGACAAGCAATATTTTCCAAACACTATGTTCGGTTTTAGGCAGAACCTGTCAACGCTAGATGTCTTCCTTCTATTCAAGGAAGACCTCGCTGACCACCTGAGTACCAGACGCAAATCACCGATTTTAGCCATCGACGTAAAGGGAGCTTTTGACAATGTCAGTCCCGAAGCTGTCCTCTGCAACCTCGAAGACCTGGGCTGCGGTTCCCGGACATACGACTATGTAAGGAATTTCCTCACGGGCCACACGGCCACAGTTGGAATATACAACCTGTGCAGCGACAGCTTCCGACTAGCGATCAAAGGCACCCCGCAGGGTTCGGTCATATCGCCGTTGCTCTTCAACGTCGCAATGATCAAACTACCCAGCCTCCTCGACGCGATACCAGACGTGAGCCACGCTTCCTATGCAGATGATATCACGTTATGGACAAGGGCCTCAAACACTGGAACACAAGAAACACGCCTACAGGAAGCAGTAGATACCACCGAGAGCTACTTGGACAACTGCGGCCTCCGTTGTGCTCCCGAGAAGTCCGAACACCTCGTCCTCAAGTCAAGAACGAGAGGCAGAGCACCCGGCTACGATGAAGCCGATCCTAACGTCATCCTCAATGGAACGCCCATCCCAAAAGTGGAAACCCTGCGAGTTCTAGGGCTACACATACACAAAGGCGGGTCCGGGGCGGCCACCCTCCCGCGAGTGCAGCGAACGCTATCACAGCTCACGCATCTCGTCAGGAGAGTTGCAAGCCATAGAAGCGGACTTAAAGAACAAGACACGCTACGCGTGATGCAAGCACTCCTCACCAGTCGAATAACATACGGCACACCCTACCTCGCGCTGAAGAATGTAGAGGTAGAAAAAATTAACATTCAAAGAGGGAAGGCATCAAAATCGCCCTGGGCCTACCATCTACAGCTTCGACTACGAGACTTCTCAAGATGGGCGTACACAACACCTGGCAAGAAATAGCTGAAGCTCACAAAGCCAGTCAATTAGAACGACTGAAGCTCACGCCCACCGGAAGATCAGTGCTGCAACGGCTGAGCTACGGTGAAACCTTTATAGCCACCACGGACCGAAAAGAAAGAATTCCTTCATACCTCCGCGATTCCCTGTGCATAGCCCCAATTCCACCCAACATGCACCCCACGTACCACAAGGAAAGAAGACAAGCCCGAGTGGATGCTCTACGGCGAAGACACAGGCAAGATCCGGACGCCGGATACACCGACGCAGCCATATACCCGCAAAGAAACGCTTACGCCCTGAGCGTCGTAGATTCTCAGGGCAGAGAGCTAGCGTCTGCCATAGTCTCTGCACAAAACCCCGAGACTGCAGAAGAGACGGCGATCACCCTAGCAACTACCACGTGCGTGGACGCAGCTGTCATCTTCTCCGATTCTCAAGCAGCCGTCAGAAACTAAGCTAAGGGTCGCGTGTCGACAGAAGCACTGAAGATATTGAAGCACCGCAGTACTCCGATCCCCTACACCTGCGTGACCTGGGTTCCTGGGCACGAGGAGCTGTAGGGGAACGAAGCGGCACATGCCGCGGCCCGAGGCCACACCTGCTGGGCCAACCCTTCCTACTCTCGAGACGCCCGGTCTGCGTCAGCGGAGGCAGAGACCGTATCCATCACGTACTCAGGGATCCTTCAACATCACAGGCTGGAACGCAGGGTGTACCCACCACCTCACCCAAAGCTCAACAAAGAAGAAAGCACTACACTCAGAACACTTGAAAGTAATACTTATATCCACGGAATCATCATGCATAGACTGTACCCAACGCTACAAGGATACCACTGCCCAATGTGCGGCGTACCGGACACCTCAGCGCACCTGATCATCGAATGTCCATGGCATCTAGACAAAGACGCATTGCCTTCACCGATAGACTGTTGCAACGACAGACAAAGCGAAGACCTCATAGAAACGTGGGAGGCCAAGCTCGTCTCCGAGGACCTGGAACAACAACGACGCCTCGTCGCCAAGGCCAAGGAGACAGCGAAGGCCAGAGAGTTCCTGGAATGAGGAGACCTTCCACCGAGAGTAGAACCGGAGCTTACCCCGGAATACTGTTTCCAAAATAAAGGTTTATTCCTCCTCCTCCGTGCCTCAAAGCTCCTGCACCCTCTATGAGGAGGCAAAGTAAGCCAGTAAAACATGTGGTGACACCTAGCGTAGCAAGAAGAATGGTAAGAGGCCACCGAGTAAATGGTTTCATACAATAATTACGAGAGGGAACTCTGGCGCTAGTGTTTAAGGGAGTTGCAATCGCGGTGGTTGAGCCAACATCGGAATCATGCAAAATACATAGATTTGCCTAAACTTCGTCTTCCTGGCTTTAAACGTCCCTTCGGTTTGGTAAACTCGTCATTTTCATCAAGGTACTGTGCAATAAATAATTAAACAATCGTTAACTAAACCACCCGCCGGCAGGATTCAAGCACAGGATCTCCAGCACACAAGCCCAAAACCGAAACCAATGCCCCACGGGCACTTTCTTTATTTTACGCCACGGACGTATGCATTGACATGGGCCATAGAGAACCCTCATACATTTTTTGCGGGCAAGCCAGTGTCTTAAGACGCTTGGCGCGTTTGAATTTGGACACCTCGACAGGTTGCGCCGCTATTAGTAGCGATTGTGTGTGTTCGCAGATTGTTCTACAGACCCGGAAGGGAAAAGCCCCTAAATAAGTAAACATTTGCATTCAGTGATGTGCGTCGGCTTTTAAAGCGAAAGCTTTGCTAATCGCTTCGAGGCGAGTTTCGCCGTCTCCAGCAATATGACTTTCATTTGGCTGCAACTGCACCGTAGCCTTGGCAACGCATCGCGTGACTAGCCGCGGTGAGCTTTGCAGCCTCCGCCGGATGCGCTCTCCGCAGCTGGTTCGTCGCCTGACCACGTGACTTGTCGCGTGCCTGGCTAAGGGGAGCGCTGCGCTCGCCTGGTATGAGAGGGAAGGGGGGGGTGGCGTGCACGAATATTTAATAACGAAAATAATAACGAATTTAAAATCGCGTTTTTGTGCCGATTAGGCGTTATCTATGGAACATTCAGGAATGCGTTCTTAAATTCGTTATTATTGTCGTTAATAAATGTTCGCGCAAGCCGCCCCGGGTTTTCTCTGAGCTTGCGCGGGAGCGGGACGCTTTGAGCCGTCTTAGCCAAGCGGCGTCTGACCACTACGAAAACTTATGACTGCTCCTACCAGTACTAAACAACTGCGTGAGAGCTAAACTTGAATACGCGGTGATAGTATGGCATCGGCATAATAAAAAAGACATCGTACAACTGGAGCGTGTACAAAGAAAAGCTATGCGGTTTATGTTTGGCAAATATAAAAGATGATTCACCATCCATGCTAATGAAACAGCATAACATGCACACTTTAGAGTCCCGACGGAAAGTTAGTCACCTCATCTTTCTTAACTATTGCTTGCAAGGAAAAATCAAAACGAAATTGCCTAATTGTGTCAAAGCTCATTGCTTGAAGAGGACCAGACACACGCAAGCACATTCACTGGCACGAATTTTCGCTCGCACTAAGATGTCTAAAAATAGATTTTTCTCCAGAACTGTATCTCATTGGAATGCCTTACTGTCTCACGTTTTTCCGACCAGTAATATTGCGACACAGTTGGAAAGTCACCTCTTTGTTTCATGAGATTTTGGTTTGGTTTTTCGATGCTTGACATTGTTTGAATGCTTTTGATTGCTTGTTTTTGTTTATCTGCCAATATTGCTTCAATCTCCTTGATATTGTTTTGTAATATGGTTGGCTGCGCCCCTCCTTCCAGGGCCCACTTGGTCTGCAGTATTTGAAATAAATAAACCCCGCGGATATCGGCCGGCGAGCTGCTTCGCGGGAGAGAGAGAGAGAGAAGAAACATTATTATAAAGTGGAAGGATTTATGTGGTTGGGGCCCTCAGTCCAGGGCCCCAATGGCTGTCGCTACCGCTCGTGCTCGTCGTATCAGGGCCAGCCAGACCTGAGGCTCGGAGCGACGGAGGATCGCCTCCCATTGTGCATATGTTGGTTGGGGGGATTGTAGAAGAGGGATATCCTTAGGTGGTCTTTGGCACTCAATCGTGACGTGGAACGTCTTCGGTGGTGCACCGCACCCTGGGCAGGTGGTAGGGTATAAGGTTGGGGAGAGCTTGTTGAGAAAGAGGAGTTTCGGATATGAGTTGGTTTGAAGCCGTCTCAGGGATACGGCTTCATACCGGGAGAAGGATTTGGGAGGAGGGTGATATTGCAAGCGGCCTAGTCTGTAAAAGTATAGAGTGTCCCGGTATGTGCTGGGCAAATTCTGGGGGGCTTGATATGGGTTGCTCGCCTCACTGCCAGGTGCCCGGCAGGTTAGCTCTCGGGCAGCCGCATGAGCGCGGTCATTGCCTGACAGTGAGGCATGAGCAGGTGCTCAAATCAGCCTGATTCGTAGTACTGAGGGATCTGGAATGGCGGGGAGCTTACGTGTGCTGGTGAGAGCGCGATTGGCTTCCTGAGGTATATGACCCCTGAGGCAGGCTCGACATGCCTCTTGTGAGTCTGTAATGATGATGTGGTTGTGTTTTGGTGATCTTTTCATGTGACCGACGATGTGGTTGAAAGCGAGTGCTATGGCCAACGTCTCCCCTGTGAGCGTAGCCTCGGTTTGGACGCTACACGAGGTGACGATATTACCTTGATCGTCTGCCACCACCGACACTTGTCTTTCTTTGTTTCTGGTCGCAAGAGCATAGTGGGCAGCGTCGGTATAATAGACGCTGCCCTCCGGCTGGGCGTTGAGGAGTTTCCGAAGGTATCTAACACGTGCATCCCGGCGACCATTATGATGCTCTGGATGCATATTGCGCGGTATGGGTGCTATGGTGAGTAAGGTTCGGATGTTTGATGGGACTGGGACATGCTCTCGCGTAGAGGGTGAATGCTGTGGGTAGCCCAGCCGTGAGAGCAAATGCCTACCTGTAGGGGTCAGTCTCAATCGCTCGAGTTGTGCCATTCTAAGCGCTTCGATGTGTTCCTCGATGGTATTGTGTACCCCGAGAGCAAGTAGTCGTTCCGTGGAAGCATATACAGGAATTCCGAGTGCTTGTTTAACTTCTCTTATAATAATTGTGTTTATACGGTTGGGCTGAGAGAGCGTCAGGTTGTGGTATAGGAGATGATAGGTTAGCCGGCTGATAATGCATGCCTTGACCAACCGCACCATATCGGCTTCCTTGAGTCCTGAGTGGCGGTTACTAACGCGTCTCATCATACCGACGATTTGCTCGCACTGTCGACCAAGGAGATCTACCGTGAAGTGAGCTTTGGCATTGGATTGTAGGTGATAACCAAGGATTCGGACCCTTTGTGCAGTGGGAATTGATAAGCCTTGTTTTCTCACTTCAATCACTGGAATTGGCGTTTCATAGATGCTTCGGGTTCGGATTAGTAATAGTTCTGATTTACTTGGCGCACATTCGAGGTCTCCATTCGCGAGGTACGCCTGCACTATATCCACCGCCGTCTGCAGGCGGTCCTGAATGTCTCCATCTGAGCCGGTGTACGTCCAGAGAGTCAAATCGTCAGCATATATCGCGTGGTATAGCACCTTAACCTTCTCCAGTAACTGGGGTAGTCTCGCCATAGCTATGTTGAATAGCGTCGGCGAGAGCACTGACCCCTGAGGTGTCCCCGCTCCGGTAACATTAATGTCTGTTGACCGATATGGGCCCATTCCCACTGTAGCTACACGGTCCTTGAGAAAGACTCGCACGTAATTGTACATGCGGGAGCCACAGTGGGAGTGGGCCAGGTTCTCAAAGATGAGACCATGGGAAACGTTATCGAAAGCTCCTTTGACATCCAGCGCCAAAAGAGCTCTCGTCTGAGCCCCGATGGGGGGGTCAACGAGATCCTCTTTTATCTGAAGAAGAACATCGTGAGCGGACAAATGGGGGCGAAATCCAAACTGTGTGGGAAAAGAAATTTTGTATCTGCAAGAAAGGTTGAAGCCGTTTTAGGATTACACTCAAGCAGCTTTCCGATGCACGATGTGAGGGAAATTGGCCGTAAATTTTGGATCGACAGGGGTTTTCCGGGCTTGAGCATGAAAGTGATCTCGGCACGTCGCCATTCTAGAGGAAGAGTGCCGGCGTGCCAGTGCTGATTGTACATAGCACAGAGCGTTTCCAGGTCCTCATCCCGGAGATTTCGCAGTAGAGTATAACGTATCCCGTCCTCGCCGGGTGCGGTGTTCCTATGAATGTCTGCGAGTGCGGCTTTGATTTCTTGGACAGTTATGTCAGTGCCTAGCGGGTCAGTTTCTTCTCTATACGGGTAGTCCGGATAGCTTGGCTTAGAGCCACGAGAGAGATACCTTTGTTCAAGGTCCTTCAGAAGCTGGTCCCCGTCTCCTTCGTACTGGTGGAGGAAAATTTGAAGCTGCCGGTTTTTATGGGATTTCGTGTTTGTCGGATTTATTCGCGACCGAGGGATTGCCCACGTTCTCGCGGTGCCCAGCGTACTACTTAGCTAACCACAAAACGTTTGACAGTTAGCACTGGTTAGCTGGTCTGCGTATTCCTGGGCTGCTCTCGTAATTTGGGATATTCTGTCGCGCAATTTTCGATTGAACTTTTGCCGCTTCCATCGCTACGTGAGACCTCGGTGCGCGTCCCACAGATGTAGGAGATGCGGGTCAACCTCGGGGGTGTCTGCTGTCGTGGTTATGCGGCTAGTCGTTTTGTTTAGATCATTGCGTAAATCACTGAGCCAACTGGCATAACTTTTGGGGCTTTCATCTCCTGTGGCTCGATCCTTACGGATTACGCGAAGTTTGGTCCAATTTGTAATGCAAATTTTCTTTTCAGTGCGTTTGTAACTTGTGTGATTGATGCGGATGATGAGAATGTGGTGATCGCTACCCAGCGTCTCGCCAGTGTTCAGCCACTCGCCCTGGACCCCCCTAGTGAAAGTGAGATCCGGGCATGTGTCTCTCTCGACGCTATTTCCCTGGCGACTAGGCTGGGTATGATCTGTTATGAGGGTGAATCGGTGATTATGTGTGAGCCGGGTGCCCTTTGGTGTGTTACTGCGAGAGCCGCAGGCCACGTGTGCGGGATTGAAGTCACCGCAGACTACGGACACCGGGCCCAACTTGATGAGTTCCAAGAGTAGATACTGAAAATTGTTCCACCGAGCCCGAGGTGCACTGTATACATTTAAAATGTACAGGCTATTTTGTCTCGTGTCCGGGGGGACAACCTCAATTATTTGATGAGGGATATCTGATGTGAGAGTAGTATGGGTATAGGTGAGTTTCCTGGACACAAGCGCGCACACTTTCGCCTCGTCCAAGCCCCTAATGGCCTCGTAGCCACTGATAGCTACAAGGGTGGCGCCCGGCTCTGGGAGAAGTATGATGTCCGACGGTTCTGACGGTGCGGCAACGTACTGTTGCAGCGAGCCCCGTTTAGATGGGTACCCCCTGCAATTCCATTGTCACATCGTCAGTCCCGCCATTCTATTTTGCACTTGCACTGGAGGCGCTAGCTGGGCTGGGCGAACGTGCGGGTGAGCGCGCTCGCTTGTCGCTAGTGACGTCGCTGAGGTTGGTGTAGCGCGTGCGACTAGTGAGGATGAGGAGGAGAATGATTTAGGGGGAAGGGGTTGTGCAGCGAGCTCTCTCACGCTCTGCCTGAGTTTGTTAGTAATTTCATGTAGCATTGGTTTCAGCACGGAGGTTTGGAAGTCTACAAAGGCGGCTCGGATCATTTCCTTAACCTCCGTGAGAATGCTTTCTCGCATCTCCTGTATAGCTCGGTGCAATTCTCGTCGAAGCTCCTGCTGGAGGTCGCGGCACAATGCAGTTGTCGACTGGGGAGGGATCTGCGCGCGAGGTGCCTGGGATTGGGATTTTGTTTGTGATAGGGACTAAGGTTCGGATGAGTGTGAGCAGCGAAGGTGGCGGGCCCTCCGCCCAACTTACCCCTTTAGGTCCGGCTGGCCCATCGGGCGCTGCTAATGGTAGCTGTTGCGGTAGTGGTGGTGGCTTCTTCTTGGCCGGTGGTTGTGCCACTGGTGGTGGTGACGACGGTGGTGATGAGGATGATGATGAAGATGATGGCGGTACCCGCTCGCGGTTCTTAGAACACTCGCAGGGGCCTCGGCTACGAGATCGTGACCGGGATCGGGACTGAGATCGGGAACGGGACCGCGATCGGCTTCGTGGCTCTCTAGATTGGGCCAGAGGACGATGCTGTTGCGGTTTTTGTTTCTCGAGTTCCTGGCGCACTCGTTGCGTGTTGGGTGGCTTTCGTGCCCGGCCCGGACAGCTGGGATCGGTTGTCGGATGATCCCCTTTGCCCGTCTGGCACCAGGGCTGGCACTGGTGAGGTTCGGTGGTGGATGGGTTTTCAGTCCCACATGTGGTGCAGCGCTTGATGCTTGGCGTGGGGCAGACGTGCGCACGGTGGCCCGCTGGGAGGCATACGCTGCATACCTGGGCCCTCGGGGTGTGTATGTAGCATCGGTACTCGGCCCCATAATACCTAACGTTGCGCGGTACCTGAGGCCAGCAAATGTTATCATGGCCGTGGTTGTTCGCCCCATCATGCGAGCATGAAGAATTTCCACCCCAGGTGCCAACAGGTGGTCTAAAAGTTCGGTTGATGTAGTCCCTGTGTCGGGACCCGTGATGACTCCTTTGCAAAAATTATCGGGGGAGGCGATGTATGTTGAGATGGGGTAGCGATGCGGGCCAAGTGCAAGCGATGTCATCTTGTTAAGGCTGGTCGCTATTCTTTCACTTGGCGTGCTGATGAGGGCGATGTTTTGGGCACGTTGAACACGTAGGTGAAGTTCGTCGACCTCTTGTTCTTTGAGGCGCGCCTCGATGCCGACGGCGCGAGTCAGAGTGTGGCGAGGCCACTCACCGAATGTGAGACCGTTTCTCGGGCGCAGGATGACTTTAAAATCGTCAATGGGCAGAGGTGGGGGCCTCTGGGGTCGTGGTACAGTTTGGTTCGAATGCTGCGTCTCTTGGCGGTGGGCTGCTGGGTCAGACTTATCGTCGGCGCGGCGTCTCCGCCGGCCGCGAGCAGTGAGCCATGATCCATCCGCCGGGTCTTCTGGATATGCTTCTGTTGCTGGATCGTCGCCGTTGGTAGCTTCCACATCCATGATCGTGGTCATGGGGTTTTCGCGGTGTTGTACAAGGTCAGCTGTCCCTGGACGCCGATCCTGACCACGATGAGGCTTTGCTCGAGCACTACGGCTCAGAGACGCTGCGATCGTGCCTGCTGCATCGGTGTTGATCTTGACGTCGCCGTGGAAGGTCGCAGGCAGCGTCCGTTGTCGTGCTCGGAACAGGGCCAGGAAGCGAGGAAGAGCGCGTGAGACGCTGTAGCGTCTGCTGCTGACGCAGGAGCTCCAAACCTCACGTCCGCACACGACGGTAGCTCCGAGTGGACTCCTTTGCGGGAGAGGGTCCAGAATGCAAGATGCGTCGCACCGTCGAGATCAATGTAGCGACCGCGTTCACGCCCTGTGCATTTGCGCTTCGACGCTGCGCATGTTCGTGGCGTCTCTTTGCATGTCTAATACTAGCGCTTTCCCTGTCGCACAACAGGCGACGCACCGTCGAACGATGCGTGCCTAGCCAAGCGTAATCGTAATCATGTCTAGCCACCGACCTCGGCACAGCCGTCACACCTGGCTTAACGATGACTGTATTCCTAAGTATAATAATTACAGCTAAATCAAAGGTTAACCAAGTGAAAGCAAGGCTTAACCAGGCTAAATGAAGTTTTCGCTTTGCATGTGCAGGGTTAGTTGAGCTAAGCAGCAGCCAATTTCTTTTTACGGCTCCTCTCGTAGCCCACATTCACAGAGAGGAATGGCTTCCATTTTTTCTGGGCGTTCCTTGTTCGCGCAAGCTGTCGTCTGCGTTTCAACTGCACTTCGGTAAGGGAAACGAAAACGCGCCAAGCGTCTCAACGCACTGGCTTTCCCGCGAGGAGTTTATAACTCGAAGGACCGCTCATCTGTATTCAGTTAGACATTAATGCTTCTTATTTTATACACCACCACCTGAAAACCACCGGCTGCGCCGTCACGTGCCCAACGACGATCGAACTATGCCGCAGCTTCGGTCAGCCGGATAGCTGCTACGTGACGTGCGCAGTGACGCACGCACTAGGTAGACATTTAGTCAGCGAGAACCGTGGAGCCGCCGTGGCGTCAGAGAAGGGTGCTCGTCTCGGACCCCGGAGACCCGGGTCCGATTCCTAAAATTTGCTGATCTTCATTTTCAAGGGCATTATTTAATTTGTTTGCTCGAACCTCCCTGAGAAATTTGACGTGAAAGCGAGTACTTTTGTTTTTTGTCGCTTTGCCGTCGGCCATTTTCGGCACAACCATTCTCTCATCACGCCGTCCGCAATGCCGGATTTCGCGTAATGGCGCATGGCATGCTTTCGCAGTGTAACATGCGCAGGCTATAGTGCGGAGCGGAATGAAGACGTTGAGAATGCAAGCGACCTAAAAGTGGATGGCGCAGTTCTCGCTGAGGAGCCCGGTATTTCGAGGTGTATTTGACCCCTTAGACGGGTAGTAGAAGAAGGGCAGTACGAGACCGTCAAGGTGCAAGGCGGGATGTTCGTGCGGAGAGTTGTGAAGAAACTCTACAGTACGCTGAAAGATCCATACACTCTTGAGTTTGACATCGTTGTATCCTGCTGTCATGGAGTTGGCTGAAATTTTCTATTCTGAAATTAAGTGCACTGGCGTTAATCTGAAAGATTTTGCCGCAGTGTGACAAGCCGTTCAATGCCATTCATCACACTCTAAGCAGACGCATCTTCGAGGGAGACCTACACAGCGCTTCAGCTGCCTGTATTTTTCCATTCATAGTGTGCCTTATTGCTTTTGAGACCGGCAAAGTCTTTCGTATGCGGATAGGTCTTGTGATTTGAAGCGGTATGAACCTTCGAATGGAAGATGAAGAAGCGCAGGAACCTGGGTACAGGAGAAGAGAAGAATGAAGCTAGAATAAAGGGTAGACCAGATGAACGCCAGTTCCACAGCAATGCTTCACGTCTATTGTGTCATTTAACTAGGAACGCCACAATATTTTGGCGCAGCCGACAACTGACTCCAACATGCAGGTGACATTTTTTCGTCGAGGAGACCTCCGCAGAGAAGATAATCTTTTCCGAGATACCAAGCTCAAGAGGAACCAGCATTGGAACTACCTCGCGAACTGAACTCGGCAGAACTCGTGAACCTTGTTTTAGAGAAGGTTTCCATGGACACTACTGAACTACGTCGGAAGGGTCCTGTGAAAGTGAACTTGCGTCTGGCTATCTTCGACAAATTAGTTCTTCAACAGATGAGTCGAAAGCACTCTGGATGACGGTCTTCGACAGAAGAGGTGAGCCTCGTTTTAAAAGCTCTTTAGCTACAATAAGAGCAGATTGCGCAACAAAACCAACTGGTGACATCACTTATAAGCTCTCTAACGCTGAGAAGCCGGTGTCTAAATTGGTAGAACCCGATGCGTTCGACAGCATGTCTTCAAGTCCAGAAAGTTGGCCTGAATTCTATAAGTATGCCGCTGGGAAGGACAACTGGCCCTCTAATGAGGTAGTCTAATGAAGGCAAGATTAATAACCTGCGTAATTACTTAAGAGGTGTTGCACGGAAGTGGTACGATCTGCACATCGTTGAAGATGCTGGTAACTCTTGGAACCAGTGGAAGGAAAGCCTTTTGACGACATTCCGAAGCAACCCAATTCAAAGAAGGGACGCCGCGCTTAACTTACAATTCAAGCAGGGCTCCCTCGTCGAGTATTTCTTTAAAAAACGCCGCCTTTTAAAGCTGGCCGAGCCTATGCTTTCTCCTTCTGCCGTAGTAGCACTAATAATGCACGGACTGCACGCGCAACTCCTGAACCAAGTGCAAGTACGATCAACTAAAAGTATTGACGAGTTCCTGGAGCGCCTTCATGACATACCATCTACCTCAGAAGAAAATATGACCGCGAGCTCAAGCAGTCGCTTCAGACGGACCGGCGCGGATTGGTCAAGCCGTAATCACCCAGAACCGAGCCGCCTTGCAGGCAGCACAGAGAACATGGGTTGGTGGGCTTCCAGAGGTCGGGTGAGTAACGTCGACAACGCTGCTCTCCCCCTACTTTCGGACACTCAAGAGTCTCCGACGACGAGAACTAATAAGCAACGGTGATCAGTCCGACCCAATGACCACAACTGAGACTGTTTATTTAACCTACTCTAGCCAACTTCCCATTCCTGTCAAAGTTGGAAACAGGCATATGGTGACTTTGGTTGACAGCGGTGCTTCTGTGTCTATTATAAATGTCAAGCTGGTAGATGCAAGTCACCTGCACAGTGGAAGAGTACTACGGGTGCAAGGTTACGATGGAAGAGTGAGAATGCATACTCAGTGGGCCTCAGTAAACATCGAGTTTCAAGGTCATGAAATAGAGAACGAAGTACTGGTGATAGAGGGAGTGACGCGACGTTCTGCTATCCAGACCAGATATACACTAAAAATCGACGTATACTGGGACGATGCGGTTTTGTGTGACTATCAAGGGAAGAGCCAAGGCAGGATAGAAACGATAACCTGCGAGTTGTCAAGTGCGCGGAGGATATTGCGACGACCTTCCCTGAACTGGTATGCATAGGACGCTATCCACAAGTGATGAAGTCACACAATGTGGCTTTCGAACTGACTGACAAGACCGTCAATCGGAAATCACTTTATAACATGTCAAGAGAGCGCAAGATATGTTTCAAGAAAGAATTGCAGGAGATGCTAGACGCTGATATAATCCGACCTTCGGTGTCGCCCTTCGCCTCTCCCATAACTATTGCGCCGAAGGAAGATGGAACTTTCAGACTGTGCACAGATTACGGGGTTCTCAATCACTAGACAGAACTTATGTCATTTCCCATGTTGAAGATAGGCACGATTATAGATGAGACAGGTGGTTGCCGATGTTTTTCACGCATTGATTTGTGTAAAGGTTTCCGGCAGATCCCGCTAACCGAAGAAACAAAAATGTACACTGCTTTTCTCACGCCCTTAGACCTGTGCGAGTATAACCGGCTTCTTTCGGCTCGAAAAACTGGCCAGCATAGTTCCAGAAGATTATGAACGAAGTCCTGAAGCCTTTCCAATGTGTACTTTGTAACGTGTACATAGTCTATATTATCGTCTTCTCCAAAACAGAGGCTGCGAATCAGGAACGCCTGTCTCAGGGATCTTATCCGTTGAGCTTGGCACACCTCAAGCTAATTTTAAGAAAAGTGCATTCTGTCAAAGAAAAGTTGTGTTTCTTGGAAGAGTCTTTGATGGGGCTACCAAAAGCACGAAACAAGTGTCCGTCGAGAGGATATCCCAACTGGTAAAATCATATGACGTCCACTTATTGCGCGTGTTTTTGGGACTAGCAGGGCATTTCAGACCTGCTAATTCATAAAAACAAGATGCCTCACGCGCCTAACTCAGAAAGAAGTTCCATTTGAGTCGGATGAGGAATGTGAAGGAGTCTACCCTGATCTGGTGCACAGAATTTTCGCTGACCCTATTCTACGCATACAACATTTCACTTTACCATTTCAACTGAATACCGGCGCCTCACACTATGGAACAGGTGCAGTCTTGTACCAGAAGTGTACAGAAGCATCCGGCCGAGAAAAGCGACACGTAGTAGGTTACTACAGCTACACCCTCCAGCCACCTGAAGTCAACTATACCACTACTGAAAAGGAAGCACTTGCCGTCCTTAAAACAATTCAGTACTTCCCTACGTACCTAGAAGGTGCGAAGTTGACTTTGTTCGCCGATCACCAGGCCTTGACTCATCTTGTGAATATGACCCAACCTAAGAGACGTATCACCAGATGTGTGAACTACTTGCAGCAGTTTGATTTCACCATCTCCCACAGACCTGGACCCCTTTTGGCTGATGCAGATGCATTGCCTAGACTGATGATACAGGGCAACGAAGAACAATCGGAAGAAATCAATGAAGTAAAATTGTGGGAAGGCACTGCAGAATTGATTTTTATGGAAGGTCCCTATCAAGTCCTGCCAACGCTGGTTCCCAGGGTACTTTATTTGTACCACGATAGCCCAGAATCTGGAGAACACGATGGATTTTGACGCACCTACAACAAGCTAGTCAAGGGATTTACGTAGCCTCACATGAAAGAAGATGTCACGCAATACGTTAGTTCATGTCACACTTGTCAACAAAGTGAAATATAAGCAGCCTACGGACGCCATGATAATACCGTTCCACTCGAACGTGCCTTTCGAAGTTATGCACCTGGACTTCGTCGAGCTAAATAAGAAACGAGAAGGAGTCCGCAAAACGCAAGTTTTTCTTCTGGCCATAGATGAATGCACCAGGATGGTCGCGGCACGGGCAGGAAAAGAAGATGCGAATAGTGTCATCGCCTTCCTCCAGCGGGATATGTTTTGCACAACCAGGACGATCGTATGTGACAACGGTCCAGCGTTCAAGGGTGAAAAACAGCAAGATGGGCTCGAGACCACTACATATCAATCAAATTCTGGGTGCCAATGCATCCCTCGGCGTATGTGCTTGCAGAGCGTGCTATACGAGATGTGAAACAATACATCAGGATGCACGATAGTTTCCCTTGCGGATGGAACTCCTCTTTAGAAGCATATGTAAGACATCAGGATCGCTCCTACACCTGTGGTTTGGGATGCAGCCCGTAGTTCGCTTATCCAGGCGGACTATTAACTCGGGCTGTTAGAAAATGTGAAGATCGTCGAGGCGAGGAAAGAAAAATCGCAGGAGGGGAGTACCGTAAACGAATGAAAAAAATAATTGACAAGAGATATTGCTCAGATATCCCAGACATTCAAGTCACCGACCTCGTTCTAGTTAGGAAAGGAGTACGAATCTTGTACCAAATTTTATGGTCCTTATTCTGTGACAAAGACAGCCACTCAGAAAAGAATATTGAAGACTGTGTTGTGCATTGGTGAGCGGGGCTCAGTGGATTGTGCTTTGATTGGAAACGTTTTCAAGTATTACCCCAGGAGAGGGTAGCAAAACAAACCTGGAAAGGTGAAGTGGTATGAACCTTCGAGTGGAAGATGAAGCGCAGGATCCTGGGGATTGGAGAAGAGAAGACTGAAGTTAGAAAAAAAGGTAGACCAGATGGACGGCAGTTCCACAGCAATGTTTTACGTCTATTGTGTCCTTTAACTAGGAACGCTACATGATTCATACATCCCTTTCCGTCAAATTGCAAGCGTTCAAACATGCTTGCAATTTATTTCTATTCTGTGTATTCTGATCGTTTCATCAGTCGGATATTTAGGTCTTCACCCGTCGACCTCAGTGCGTTGAGTGTATTCGACCCTTCTGGCACATTTCCTCCCAATTATGTAGAGCTCTCTATTGCCAATGGACTGCATCATGTTAATTACTCCAAGATTATCCAGCTGCTGTGCCATTCCGCGCTTCTTCCTACGCTGTTAAACCCTGTCATGGACGGAACTCAACTACAGCGCCACTAGTTCGCTCTCTCGGAGGCGGCAACTACAACACCATGTTATCGCTGCAGTAGATTGCGTTAGTACAAGAGAGGTATGCGACCTCCTTCGCCGAGACATCATCATTTGCCCCACATCCCGTGGCTATTCTCCATCCGCTTCTCCATAGAATACCGAACCTTAAGTGACATGATAGAAAAACGCAGAGCTCTTGCGGCAGATATTACGATGGTGTCGATTGCGCGAACAGTCCGGAGTTTTTTTTTAATTGCGCTAGTGGTAGTGGCAGCTACCCTCAGCAGATGCCTCGAGCGTCAACGCTCTCATCTTTAAGGTTACACAAAACGGTGAAAATAGGAGCGCAGGCTTAGGAAGCTACGCACTTCCTTGAGTGTCGTTGCCATAAGAAATACGGCCACAGCAACTTAGCGGCATCCTGACATTGGCCATGTTTAAAAACAAGAGGGCCTAAAATGTTTATTTATTTGGGTTAAAAAATACCAAATAAAGCTAAGCTGCAGGCCAGATTGCGTAAGGCAGGTCAGAACTTGTATCAGACGTTGGGGATGTGTCAAAAAATCGGGCATGAACACGACAATGTCGTTTAAATATCAGAGGCATGTTGGCCACTTCAAGCCATCCAAAATAATGTCTATCTTCTGGTCAAATGTAGTCAATTCATTAAAAAGCCGTAAGATAATACATAAAATTCATACTAGGTGTCCGATGTTACAAATGCTGTCTTGCAGCGGTAAGCCTAGGCCATGGGTACTTGGCTTATCCAGTGCCATAATTTATGGGAAAAAAATCCGGCTATTCCATATGTCAATGCACGGTAGAGGATAGAGTTCCCTTCGGACGATCTTGTTCAAACGACAATAAACAATGTAAAATGAGATTGAGCCAACTTTTTGTCTGAAAAGAAGGATGTAACAAGGATGCCCATGGACTATTTGGCGGCTGAAAAACAACGCTAGTGAACATGTCGGTCATAAACCGACATGCTCACGACAGCTCGCAAATAACACGCCTTTCTGTCACCAAAACCCGGTAAGTTCGCTGCTGCAGAGGAGCATGAGAGCTAGTGTCGGTGGGAGACCATTGCTCTATGGAGCTACTCTTGCAAATTCAGAATTCTGGCAAATGTAGCACAAAATCCATGTGCAATAACATGAGGATGCCGATCTGACAAGCAAACTAGATGATAACAACATTAGGACGAGCATATTTACCTTGTACATGTACGTCATTATGTATTCTAGGCCTTTGATCGACTTCTTTCGAAGACGCCGTGTATGAGAGTAATCGCTAATGATAGCAACCTCCACGACAAGTCCAACGGGCTCTGTTCTTGCTTCTGATAAGAAATGAGGGTAATAAGTTCCGTGCCAGTATTGGGAATCAAGAAGGGCTTGTATCAAGTATTCATACTAACCTGGAAGAGACACATTTCCATTCGTTCGAGATTTCACTTCTGCAATAGAAGTTGAAAATTAGGCATACTGATGGGGCATATGAAGGAAAACAATTGGCAATTAAGAAAATTACCAAACGCTTGAAACATTCGTATTGCGAGTTACATATTTGCGTATATGGAAGGGGTACTTTATAGTTACAAGCAAATCGTAGATCAGTCAGATAGCAATTAAGTTATTCATGCTGGAACACAAACATGACTGTGTGCCTGTGTATTTCATTCATGCTGATATTCATGGGAAAACCTTTTTCGCACGGTACATTGAACGTCTTCGTGAGTGGTGCTTGTTTGTGAAGCCATATGTATAGTTATTTGATGAACTGCAACGAATAGAAATTACGGCAGAACTCATCTTGGGGGACTCATCGAAAATAACTCTCGACATTAATGCGATTAGCTTTCGAGCAAAGTAGAGACACGTGGTATTTCATGTCATGTTTATTTATTATGTAAGATGTATGCACTAAAATATAAGCAGGGTAATATCATCAAGAATCTGGAACATATAGTAAAAGCAGCGGAAGAATTCTATACTGAACTTTACAGTAGCCAGAGGATTCAGGAGCGCTCTATTCAAAGCAATAAAGAACAGTGTACAGAAACTCCTCCTATAACTAGAGATGAGGTCAGAAAGGCCTTACAAGGCATGAAACGGGGAAAGGCGGCAGGAGAGGATGAAAGAACAGTCGATTTAACCAAAGATGGAGGAGACATAATGCTAGGAAAACTGGCGGCTCTCTAATGAAGTGTCTATCGACTGCAAGAGTCCCAGAAAACTGCAAGAATGCAAACATTATACTAATCCACAAGAAGGACAACGTTAAAGAAGTAAAATATTATAGGCCCATTAGCTTACTCCCCGTATTATATAAAATATTTACCAAAATAATCTCCAACAGAATAAGGACAACACTGGAATTTAGTCAACCAAGGGAGCAGGCTGGCTTCAGAAAAGGTTACTCTACAATGGACCACATCCAAGTCATTAACCAGGTTATCGAGAAATCCGCAGAGTACAATAAACCTCTCTATATGGCTTTCATAGATTACGAAAAAGCATTTGGTTCAGTAGAGATACCAGCAGTCTTAAAGGCATTGCGTAATTAAGAACTACCGACCGCTTACGTAAATAGCCTAGAAAATATCTACAGAAATTCCACAGCAACATTAATTCTGCACAAGAAAAGTAGGAAGATACCTATAAAGAAAGGAGTCAGACAAGGAGACACAATCTCCCCAATGCTATTCACTGCGTGCTTAGAAGAAGTATCCAAGCTATTAAACTGGGAAGTCTTAGGAGTAAAGATTGACTGCGAATACCTCAGCAACCTTCGGTTTGCCGATGACATTGTTCTATTCACAAACAATGCAGACGAGTTACAACAAACGATTGAGCGCCTTAAGAGGGAAAGTGTAAGAGTGGGACGGAAGATTAATATGCAGGAGACAAAGACAATGATAAATAACCTGGCAAGGGAACAAGATTTCAAGATCGCAGGCCAGCCTCTAGAGTCTGTGGAGGAGTAAGTTTACCTAGGTCAACTAATCACAGGGAACCCGGACCATGAGAAGGATATTCACAGAAGAATAAAAATGGGTTGGATCGCATATGGCAGATGCCGTGGGCTCCAAAATGAGAGCTTACCGTTATCATTGAAAAGGAAAGTATACAATCAGTGAATTTTACCGGTGCTGACATACGGCGCAGAGACTTGGCGGCTGACAAAGAAGCTTGAGAACAAATTAAGAACTGCGGAAAGAGCGATGGAATGAAGAATGCTAGGCACAACTTTAAGAGGCAGAAAGAGAGCAGTTTGGATCAGGGAGCAAACAGGCATAGACGATATTCTAATAGACATTAAGAGAAAAAAATGGCGCTGGGCAGATCATGTAATGCGCATACTAGATAACCGTTGGACCATTAGGGTAACAGAATGGGTACCAAAAGAAGGGAAGTGAACTAGAGGATGGCAGGAGTCTAGATGGAGTGACGAAATTAGGAAATTTGCTGGTGCTATTTGGAGTCGGTTGGCGCAGGAGAGGGGTAATTGGAGATGGCAGGGAGAGGCCTTCGTCCTGC
Source organism: Dermacentor variabilis (assembly GCF_050947875.1). Classification (NCBI taxonomy): domain Eukaryota; kingdom Metazoa; phylum Arthropoda; class Arachnida; order Ixodida; family Ixodidae; genus Dermacentor; species Dermacentor variabilis. Next base: position 48,445,712 of record NC_134573.1, read on the forward strand.
AGTGGACATAAATAGGCTGATGATGATGATGATGATGATGATGATTTATTATCTCCAGTGGTCATTCTGAGACTTTCGTTGCTTCGTTAATATGCGGCATACTGCGGCACCATCCCACTTTGCTATGGCACGTGCTTGCCCAGGTCGGCCATTATCATGGCTCCATGAATGCGACCGTATCGCACCGACGCAAGGACGTCGACATAACGACAAATGCGGTTAGATGACAATGAGATGACAGTTGTTCAATTAAGACGACGTTATAACGACGACATTTGCCAACAATGACATGCGGGCAATGAGATGAGAACGAATGTACAACGACAATGGCGTGAAGATGATGTCATGAGGAGAACCGGATAGCGAAGCTAAAATGGCGGTGACAGCACACCCGGGACGGCTAGACGACGACGGCATGGAAACGGTCGCTTAATTGCGATGTACAAATGATGGTATAAAATGATAGGACGATGAAGAAAGAATTACGTCAATTAATCGTGAAGGCGTTATGCCTACGGCGGTATAAGCATAATTGAATGACGTTGTTGAAGTGATCACGATGGCAGAATGGCGTTAAGACAGCATTGCGTAAACAGTATTGCAACTGTGGGAAGATGAAATGGTGTGACGACCATTGCATGGTGATAGTCAGGTAAAGAAATGGAATGACGATGATACAATGAACACCACGGTAACAAGACGACAGTATGGCAATTAATGGATGACGATGAGTGTATGACGATGCCGTGATAATGACGATGGCCTGACAACGGTATGACCACAATAAAATGACGATGAGTGTATGACGGCATGGCTCGACGACGACTGTATCACAACGCCTGTATGACGACAAGCCCATGATGGCCGTCAAATGGTGAAACTAGAGTGACGACGATGACCCGAGCACTATGGTATGACAACGCGCGCAGCACAGCGACCTTCTGACGAAGACGCCATGGGTGTTATGACATGTCTACAGCGACATAATTACGATTTATTGACGACAGCATGATTATGATGCAAGAACGTAGGACTGACGTCAATGGAATGGCGAAGGCGGTATGACAAGGAGGGAAGGGTGACAATGCGATGCTGTTACTGAAGTAAAGCGGATGGTTAAATGACCTCGTGATAACACAGCACGAAGAACGGGCGGCCGCGACGGAATCATGGCGACGGTATGATAAGGAATGCATGACGACGAGGGAATGACGATGATGGCATGACAGCAGAGAAGGACGATGTGATGACGAACGAGTGTATGACGGACATGGCACCACAGCGACTCTATCACGAAGCCTGTATGGCGATGAATGCGAGAAGACAAATGAATGCAGGCAGCTGAGTGACGAACTGCAGTAACCTCGATTAAACGATCAGAACGGCATCATATGGCGTTGTAACAACCAGTGCATGACGACAATATGTCATCGATGGCCTGCCAATGACGCCTTAGTGATAGCCATCTCAGAAAGCGCGAATGACGAGGATGCAACGACAAGGACGGCTACACATCTATGAGCACACACGTTGTGGCCCAAGCAGTTATACAGCGGAAGAATATGTTTTTGCAACACATTAAGACACATACAAGAGAAATACACATAGAAGACGGCACCTTTTGTTGTTTTTTCTTGCTTTCGTGTGTGCCCTAAGTTGCGCAATAAACGTGCCCTTCAGCAAGCGCCAACTAGGCGAACAAAGCGTTCTGTTGAAAAAAATCACATAGCTCGGGTAAATCTGTCGCCGGTATAGAAGGCGTGCCGACAGTGGCATGGTAAAGATGAGATGGTAAAGATGAGCCGGGTTCGTGATGCGTGTGCATCATAAGCGGAGCGGGTGCTTGCTAAAGCCAATGGTTTCCACTCACTCTCATCTCGTGCAACACGGAAGTGCGACACGTCAAGCGCTTCCAATTACGTAAGCTTTCTGTGAGGCCTAGTATCTGCCAGGGTGATGTTCCTTCAGCGAAGCAGCAGTTACCTTTCGCGTTGCGCAGCGGCATCGTGTCTGACCCTAGCCTAGTCCGAATACCGTCCGAAGAGTTCGTGCGCAATGCTATCGCTATCAATGCTTCATCCTTGAGGTGAAACTGAAAAGCATAGGTTTTTTAGCGCACGAAAAGGGACCAAAGACAGTGACAAGGCGCGGACACAGCGCTGTGTCCGCGTCTTGTCTTTCGTCTTGTCGAAAAGGGACTGTCTTTCGTCCCTTTTCGTGCGCTAAAAACACCTCAGTTATGGAATACCAACACGCCCTATCCTACGCTCTGAAAAGCTTTGTTCATTTCTGGACACTTCGTATGATGATTTAACTAATAAACGCCCATAATATGACAGGCACAGCCAGTACTGGAGACCACATACGAAGACGTAGCCAACACCAATTGGTCGACCTGAGTTAGTGCGCTCGCGTAGCAGACTGGAGTGCACTAGCTCTGGTCGACCTCCCCGTCTTTACTATTAATAAAAAAACATGCCTTCTTATTTTAACGCGGCAGCGTTGAGGAGCTCGTGTCGCAGAAAAGCCGGTGTCGTGGGCGTCGGCCGTGAGCGAGAAATCCGGGAAGGCAAATCATAAATAAAAACATCTTGCAAGATGGGCTGGGTGGGAATCGAACCAGGGTCTCCGGAGCGTGAGACGGAGACGCTACTACGCAGTCATGAGTTCGATAGCTGAAAGCGTGACAAAAGCGCCTCTAGTGAATGCGGCGTTGGCTTAGAAGCATGCCGTAGAAAGTTATACTGCGGTGTATATTGCAAATTATGAGTATTTAAATTACAGAAGTCGCAGTTAAACAAGTAGCGAAGTACGTTTCTGCTACATTTCTTCTGCGCTTGGCGCACACGCAGAGCCATCTAGCGGCAAACACAGAAGACCCCTCTTCGCAATGTATGGCGCCGCCCTGACAGGTGGCGCGCCACTCGCCCGCTTCTTCCCTTCGTCCGGTCAAGAGCATGCCGAGCGAATGATTGGGCGGTGCGAACGGGGTGCGACAATGCTATCGCGTTCCACTTTTGAAGGCGAAGATTAAGCGTCCTCCAGTTTTTTTAAGTGAATTCATGGGTCAACATAGATGCCGTTTCCATTTCAATAGCAATAAACCAATATGCTATGCCGTCTTAAATCTTGAAAAATCCACGTGGTCCCGTCATGCACACCAATTTCCCAATAAAAGAATTGTATACTTGGCAACCCGTCGCTGAAATATCTACTAGAAGCCCGTCGTTCACTGCCTACAATATTATTATCCAGTCGAACCTGCTGGGAATAAATGTTATCATTATTGCACACGAACTTTACTTTAACAAACCTGCTCGAGTAAGTTCAAACCTGTCTCCAGCTTCATCACAATTTAATCGGCTTTGTTTTCTCGAACTACTCGTTCAGTGCAAGATTTCGTCCCTTCATTCCTTATCTCCTCACGATTTTATTACCTACGGCGAGAGGCACGTATGGCACACACACTCAAACGATGCTTGCCCACTAAATGGCATAAAAGCGCGATTAAGATGTGATTTTGATTTCTGCTGTGGAAGACAAAAATATTTCCGCCTGCTTTGTTTTACTGGACAATTAGCGCCTAGAATTACCACAGATCGCCTTGGGAATTTTCACTGAGAACTGGTGACATCAATGCCTACGTTTAATAGAATGCTCCTTATTGGCGTACTTCAGGCGCAGTAAATAAATCATTCTTGTAAACGATATTAGCGCACCTTTTCTTACCAGCAAACAGTGCTTTGCGATAATGCGAACCCGATGTTTTGAGTTTGTTGGCTCTTTTCACGCTAGTTTAAGCATGGGTCGTATCTTTAAACTTTCACTTTTCCGTGAATCCTACGTGTAGCGACAAAGTGAGAAGTTAAACGCCGAGCCGAAAAATAGGTAAGCCCATAACCGGATCTGGACCATTAGGTTTTGGCTATCAAGACCAGAAACGAAATTTTACGTCATGTTGCAACGAAACCTGAACCCCAGTTATTGCAAGTAACCCTCAAAAGCTATTTTGGAAAATGCTTACAGCGAAGGGTAATCTTTGATTTACTTACAACCGACCTTTTCGTAGCGATAACGAGAGCATACGCGTGAGTTTATGGCAACGTGTGGAGAGTTTTTATGTAAGCGTGAGTGTATTAGGTATTTGCAGGCTACCTTATTAGCTTTTTTTCGTAGATTTTGGTTTTATTCAAGATGCACTTATTGTGTGCTCTCAAGAGATAGTAAGTTGGAGCGTATTTTGTTAAGTAACGATCGAAAAGTAGTTCTTTTGATACAAATCAAATTGTTACTACGGGCGAATTTTCGCCGTCTCTGTAATGTTTCGCATGAACTGCATGTGCGATGTGGTGGCGCATCCTTTGCCGTTTGGTGGGTGGGCGGGAAAAAGCGTGCTAGAGGGCTCCAAGAAGGATGTCAACTTGAAGCGCTCCTTCCTCCCACGTTGTCAGCGTTAGAGGTCACGTGATCAAGGACGCTAGTCCTTGGCTTGGGGTGGGGCTGGAGCGCGCCATTCTCTCGCCTTGTTAGTGTTACAGGTCACGTGATCAAGCACCCTAGTCTTGGGCTTGTGGTGGGGCTGGAGCGTGCCTTCCTCCCGCGTTGTCAATGTTAGATGCCACGTGATCAAGCACCCTAATCCTGGGCTTGGGGTGGAGTTGGAGCGCAGGTGAGCACGTGTGTATTCCTCTACCCCATCCGTGGATGCGCATGGCTGGCCGCGCGCTTTAGGGCATGCGCAGCCCATGCGCCAGATCTTGGGGGTAATCTGCGTCAAGTGCAGAATCAGGGAGAGCTGAAGAAGGGGGCGCTGAGCGGCGCATGCACCGTGGATAGCGAGACAGCGCGGCTACGTTGGTGCCTCCGCTGACGAAATCAATCTGCCTCACGCGTTTACATAAAAGCTGCAGCAATAAAATTTGCGCGCAACACCGTACCGTTGTTTCGAACCATTTTCCTAGCCATGCACCCGTACTCAAATTTCATGCGAGCCACACGACACAAACCCTGTGGTCACTGCAGCATCTTTTTTTCCGCTGTCCTCTGTCTCGTTTGGCGCTGTTTAGGCAAAGAAGAACCCATAAAATTCAGGATTCAAAGCACCGGCACTATCCTTATAAAAATGTCAAAGTTCTACCTGCTCCCTTTATTTCACCAACATTTTAAGAAACTCTCTGCGTTAGCATGAACGATGAAAGGAAACCAATTCTCTTCCACCATAGACTAACACGGAGCTAAATATAAAAGCGGTGTGGGTCTTTTATCAAGTTCCCTTGTTGCGAGAATGGCCCTTTTTCTCCCGAAAGGCGAAGCATTGATAGAGATAACGTATTGGACAAATGCGTGAAAAAAGCTTCGTAATTTATTCGGCTAAATCAATTGCACCTTATCAATTTATTTAACAAGCATGGCGCCGCGGACGCACAGCCAAACGTGAATAGTTATCAGTCGATGATCATGTACATTAGCTGGCGCAATACTAGCGCTGCGTGCAGTCTCTAGCTTCAACACGTCTCCAAAACTTGAGGTTACGCGACTTACAACACAAGGTGTGCTGGGAGAGAGCGCACATAAGTCCACTAGCAATCTCAGCTCGCTTAACTTTGCAGCCTGCGCTTATTGACTCAAACAGGCGCATGTTAGAGTCAGGCCATCCTGATACTTCAGTCGCCCTGCAACCACATAAACTGTTTAGAAGATGGGCTCACTTTGGTACCACACTCGCTCGCTAGGGTCAGCCATCAGCATGCCGTCTATTTACGGCTTTTTTTCTCACCCTCTTCCAAGTTCAACCAGAAACAATGTTTCATTAATTTATTCAAGATAGGGCGCGCTTTCTGCCTACACCCTCAGGCGCAATTTGCGCAGACAGGGCCAGGTTAGAGGAGGAAACGAATGCACACCTGCCTCTCCACGCCACCTCCTACTGCACGCTGGATAACATGACCTCCAAAGTGGGGTTTCTGTGGTTTGCTGACACAATCTCCACAGCATGCGGCGTAGGGTGCTCTATGTAATCGCCCTTGGACTGTATATATGGAAGAGCACGGTGACGTCGACGGCGAACACGGTAGAGAGCATGGGCATGGAGTGTTCGTATTATTACTATAGCAATAAATTTCCTGCGGAACCCATGTCCCGATAACTGTCGAGGTTAATGCGATTAGCAATAGAGCCGTGTAGTTTCTTAGCACATTGCTGAAGATACTTTTTTTAAATGTGTAGTCACCATTCTGATATTTCAGTTGCCATTCAGCCACATAAACTGTCTACAATATGGGCTCACTTTGGTACCGCACTCGCTCGCTAGGGTCAGCCATCATCATGGCGTGACGAAGAATGTATAACGCGGCTGCCGCAACGATGACGGATTGATGACCGAATGACAACCATGGAATGTCGTAGGCGGCATAGCGTCCACTGCCTAAAGTTATTTTGATAATGCTGAAGTGATTACAAAGGTATGACGACACGATGACGACAGTATGACAAGAATCGGACAATCAGGATCTAAAGACTACAATGATTCGAATGCGTCGGTATCCCTACGACGGTTTGAGAACGATCGCATGACAAGGGCTGTGTAGTAACGAATGAATGACGACATTATGCTTGCGGTAGAACGAACAAATGATGTCGATGCACGAGGAAGGACGTATGACGACGATGTCAGGACGATAATAGGATAACGTATCTGAAACGAAGAATATGGTGCGACGACAGCATGTCGATAACGGCGTGATCACACTCGGATCACCGTGACTGTATGACGACGATGACGTGATGAAAACGGCATGACGGGAACAATAATGAATTGCGAAAACACGAGCATGAAATGAAACAAACATGCATAATGAAAACATGGTCTTAGAGAGGAGCCGAGATAAAGACAGGGGATGATGGGCTCTGTGATGCTATTATTGAAGCTAAATTCATAATTGTTCGACATGCACTAACTTACTCAACAGCAAGTAATACTATGACATGACGAGAGTAGAATGACGAAGCTGGGATGAACAGAACAACAACAAAAGCACCACGGCCACTAGTACCTACTTAGCGGCCCGAGCTAGCAGACACATTGGGAAATCGATGTAAGAGGCTAGGCATAGTAATTGCCCAAAGTAGATAAATACTTCGCAGTCACGGAACTGTTCATCTTGGTTCGGTTTCTCGCTAATTGTAGAAACAATATTTGTACTTGTCTGTAAAATACCCATGTTTGTTATCAGCAAGCATGGTTCAAGGATAACGTACGGACAAATACGCCGCACTATTCTGAAATGCTGGTTCCCTGTATTAAACGAGAAGAAAGAGTGTTAACAGAGGGGCCCGATTTTTGTTAGTCATATCATAAAAAGCCAACAAACATTGACACCATGGATGACATAGGGGAAGCTACTTGTGCTATCCGCCACCAAGGTGTATGAGTGATGGCGCTGGCTAAAACTCCCAGGGTTCTACTAGGTAACATAAATACCCAGGAAAATCGACAGGGAAACGGCGCCACGGTAGTTATATTGGTAAAGCATCGCACGTGAAATGAGAAGGCTGTGGGATCGTTCCCCACTTGCTGCAAGTTGATTTTTCATGCACTTTGATTTCCATCAAGTTATCGTTTCTTTATATCACTTATTAAGCACGAGTAATTTCCCCAATGTTGTCCTTGGTGTCATTGTTTATTGGCTTCTTATAATATGGCTAATAAAAATCGCGCTCCTTTTTTGGCCCCCTTTCTTTTCGTTTATTACATAACGAGGGTATCGAATCCGGCAACATTGATGCCTTCAGGTACCATGTGTGGGTTTATTTACCGGTTGCCTTCGCCCAAAAAGATCACGTTATCGTGACGCCTGCGGAAGAAAGGTTGTTCCACCTCCGCCGCCAGGGTCTGTGAATGGTACCGCTGGATAACGCTCCCAGGGTTCTACTAGGAAACACAAATATCCAAGAAAGTGAATGGGAAAACTGCGCCGCGGTAGCTTAATTGGTAGAGCATCGCACGCGAAGTGCGAAGGTTTGGGATTGTTCCCCACCTGCTGCAGGTTGTTTCTTCAACCACTTTGATTTTCATCAATTTATTGTTTCTTTATTTCATTTACAAAGCACAAGTAATTTCCCCTATGTTGTCAATGTTGGCTTCTTATGATAGGATCCTTGTATTAGAAATACACAGCCATCAATTGAATCTCAATAATATCCGTGTCCCCGTTCGTTGTGTTTATTTTATCAGGCACAGAAATAATTTCACGACATAAATCCTTGCAGAATTATGCCAGTTCTCACTGTTTTGAGCCATTTTATACGAAAGTTTACATGCCTTAAGCTTGGTAAATGTGGCACCATGCATTACACGATATTCTCACATTGGATCGTAGTGCTAACAAAATAGGTATACTTCAGGCAAATTGTTGCTTGCTTCCCGTATGAGGAGTGAGCAGCGTTTATTTTTGTCGTGTCTAACTTCAGGCTTAAATTGTTAGCTTACACATCTCAGTTATTTCATTATTCACCCAGTGTTGTTGCTAAGCAATTGAGATGCTCTGCTGCTGAGCCCGAAATCACGGGTTTAATGCTTGACCCCGCATCGGCCGCATTCCGGTGTGGGCAGTACAGAAACAGCTCAGGTAACTAGTTCTCTTTAGGCACTTGCTAAGTGAAAGCATACGTCAAAATTCTTCAGCCGACGTCTAATATGGCATCTCTCGAAGGTCTGGCGCTTCTTGGGATGTGAAACTCAATAAACAAACAAACAAATAAATACATCTGTCAAACACACAATATATTATAAAATCGAATCTGGCCCTTGGTCGTAGAGGATCGTATGGCTCTCAGCGTGCCTGCCTCCGAAGCATTGTCATTTTTACAGTGGAGCTGTCAGAAGCTCGCTGGGCTTCTCTTGACGTGCACAGCTTCACCGAGCTGAGGGAGCGAGAGCTGAGAGAGAGAGTAAAAGCAGAGTATCAAACTAGCATCGCGCAGCATAGCGACGCGGCGAGGGTGGGTGGAGCCTTGCGGGGAACGAGGAGGGGCGCGGAACGTGGCTCGTCTCTATGAGAGCGTCCGCTCTTCTGTAATTCATTATTACGATAGCAATTATCTTGTTACATGTAGAAACATACAGACGAAAGAAGCTATTCGCAGGTTATTTACACTGGAACCAGACAGCCAGGCCGACACTCACCCGCGCCAAGGCACAGACCAACTTCATCGTCGTTCTAGCGGCGGCTCGTCTCTTGAGTATCTACCGACAATATCGTAATGCTACCCCCCGGCGGCAAAAACACCGTCACGGTGCTGTTAAACAGCCAAGGCGCGTGGAGAATTGTAGGGCTTGAGTCGGACGACGTGGACAATGTCACTGGTTGTCACAGCGAAGGACGGAGTGGGTGCGGATGGGACAGTTTTATACGTGACATCGGTCACTTGGCGGAGCACGCGATATGGGCCCGTATAACAGGAAAGCAGGTTCTCACAAAGGCAAAATTTACGCGACGGTGACCAAAGCAACACGAGGGTGTCCGGCACAATATGCACATCACGGTTACGGAGGTCGTAGTGTTGCTTCTGTTTATCTTGAGACGCTTGTAGACGAATGTGCGCTAGTTGACGAGCCTGGTCAGCACGGGCGATTGCATCACGGGCATAAGCGCTAGTTTAATCTGTGGTGGACGGAAGCACAGTGTCCAATAGTAGCGTCGGTTTTCGGTGATACAATAGGTAAAACGGCGAAAAGCCAGCAATATCGAGACGGGAAGAGTTGCGCGCAAAGGTAATGCAAGGTAGAGCCAGGTCCCAGTCACGGTGGTCCTCTGAAACGTATTTCAATTGCACGTCTGTAAGGGTGCCATTGAAACGCTCAGTGAGGCCGTTCATCTGAGGATGGTAGGAGGAGGTAAACTTATGTTGTATGTAGCACGCCCGCATAATGTCTTCATTGATTTTGGCGAAAACCGTACGGCCACGGTCTGTTACCAGTTGACGCGGAGCACCATGCATCAAAATGATATCATGTAGAAGGAAGTCCGCAACATCATTTGAGCAACTGTTGCGATGAGTGCAGTGACAGGATGGTCGTAAACGTCAACGTCAAGAAGGTTTTGCTTCGTAGGTAACGTGAGCAGAGGATTTGAGGGCAGGGTCGACAACATAGCTTCACCTCCAGAAGCTGCAGTGCCTAGTTTTCCGGCTGGGTCCGGGAGGTGATAGGTGGCGAAGAGAAGCGGCGGGGTTGGGGTGAACGAGACTGACGGCGTCGAGGTGAGGGCGAGCGGCTGTGGCGAATGTTCGGAGCAGGGGCATCAGTGGCAGTGGGTTCATGGCGGGTGGCATAGGAAACAGAAGGTCTAAAGGTGCGGGAATAAGTGGCGGCGTATGTCCGAGGAGGTGGTGGCTATCGGTTGCGGCAGTGACGAGTGACGTGGCCGTTGCGACAGCAGTGGAAGCAGATCGGCCTGTCATCAGGGGCACGCCATTCGGACGGGTTGTGGCGAGATATGGCAGAAAAGGACTGCCGAGGACGAGGAGGGCCGGTAGAGAAGAGGGGAACGCTGGGTTGAAACGTTGAACACACGGAGTTCAGACCCATGTTCTAAAATTCCTGTTTCACTAAGGCCTCAACCATCGCAATCGTGGTTGCTGGCGGATCGGGAGGCGTCGCGGAGAAAGCTGGCGAACAAGTGGTCTCGAGCTCGCGGCGAACAATACGGGTGACGTCGTCACAGGTGGCGGCCTGACGCGGTCGACCCTCACATGTCGACGTAGCAACAGTGTTGGGTAGCCGCGTCATGTGGTGTGTGATACGGCGCCTCTTAGCTTTTTCAAGGTGACGGCATTCTTTGATGATGGCGTCGATATTCGAGACGTCGAAAACAAGCAAATTGACAGCGTCGTCGGCGATGTTTTTAAGAACATGTGACACTTTATCTACTTCGGACATAGCATCGTCAGCTTTGCGGCATAGAGCCAAGACGTCGAGGATGTATGAAACGTACGGCTCTGTAGATGTCTGAACACGAGACGCAAGAGCCTTTCTCGCGGCAACCTTGCGGCCAATGGGGTCGCCGAACAGTTCCTGTGGCTTTTTAACGCGATAGCGTTAAGGAGCTCGTGTCGCAGAAAATCCGGTGTCGTCGGCGTCGGTGTCGGCGTCGGCGGCGTTGGCCGTGAGCGATAAATCCCGGCAGGCACTTCATAAATAAAACGCAACTTCCAAGATGGGCTGGGTGGGAATCGAACCAGGGTCTCCGGAGTGTGAGACGGAGACGTTACCACTGGGCCACGAGATAGATGCTTCAAAGCGGTACAAAAGCGCTTCTAGTGAACGCGGTGTTGCCTTAGAAACGAGCTATTTCTAAGGCTCAGGCGTGCGTCGCTTGCTCAGGCGCACATTTCGTTGTCGCGCCGAACGCTACGTTGCTCGACGCTCACCGCGTCCGATGCGGGGCGCGTAGTCGCTGCGCCGTAGCCCATTCTCTTACACCCCTTGGCGGGTCGACGGGAACGCTGTCGCGTTCCACTCTTGAAGGCGAAGCTTAAGCGTCCTCCAATTTTTTTTAAACTGTCCCAACTGGTTATCTCGTCGTCATGCGTCTGGTGACACATGCGTGGGGTGCCGCCGAGATAAAAGATGACATTGGCGAGCATAATCGTTGGGTCCCACCTGTTATTAGCACTGGCGTGTTCATAGAGCTTGATCTAGTCGTCAACGTACTGTCCCTCCAGGCCGGAGAACACGCCAGCGTCGCGATGTTGGGCAACCGTGATGATTGGAGCATTTGGACAAGCCGAAGTGTTGCAGAGGGCGGTCTCGTCACCGGGAGGCAAAGTGACAAGCTCTATGTACCGACCACTGAGGAGTTCCGTGGTGAGGGCGGGGATTGCTAACCTCCACCAGAATGTTGCGTGTAGAAACACACAGACGAAAGAGGCAATTTGCAGGTTACTTACACTGGAACCAGACAGCCAGGCTGACACTCGCCCGCGCCAAGGCACACACCAACTACATCGTCGTTCTCGCGGCGGCTCATCGCTTGAGTACCTCCCGATAATATCGTAATAATATAGGTACTGCAAGCGGATTTTGGCCGCCGCCATCGCCCTGCGGTCCCGTATGAGTGAAAGCATGTGATGGTGAGTCTGCGAACACGGTTCAACCTCGAATGCCCGAGCGAGGAACGCGGCCCGGATGCGTGCCCTCTTCGGTGGCGCGTGAGGTAGCGAGGTCATTCGAGGGTGAAGGGCTGTTCTTCTCCGGCGGCTGCTACGGTGTCTGGATGTCCTCGTCGCCCGCCGCTCCGTACAGAGTGGAGACAACTGCGGCGTCTCGAGGGACGTCGACAAAGAGCGACGCGCAAGCGAGCGAGGAACGTGGCCTGGCTCTATGAGCGTCCACTATTGTGTAATTTATTATCAATTATTTTCGGCCGTCGCACTCGCCGTGAGGTCCCGTATGAGTGAAAGCGCGTGAGGCTGAGCAGGGAAATGCGGTTCAACCTAGCATGCCCGAGCGAGGAACGCGGCCCGGATGCGCGCCTTCTCCAGTGGCGTGTGCGGTAGCGGGGTCAGGCGAGGGTGGAGGGGCGTTCTCCTCGGCCGGCTGCTAGGGTGCCTCGATGTCCCCGTCGCCCGCCGATCCGCACAGAGGGGAGACAACCGCGGCGTCTTGCAACCTTGCGGGGGACAAGGAGCGACGCCCAAGTGAGTGAGGAACGCGGCCCGGCTCTGAGAGTGTCCGCTCTTTTGGCATTTATTATTGCGATATCAATTAGGTGTACACTCGAAGCGGATTTCTTTCGTCGCCGTCGCCATGAGGTCCCGCATGAATGAAACCGCGCGAGGGTGACCAAGCGAACGCGGTTCAATCCCGCGTGCACAAGCCAGCAACGCGGCCCGGATGCGAGCGGGGTCAGGCGAGTGAGGAGGGGCGTTCTCCTCCGACGGCTGCTAGGGTGCCTCGATGTCCTCCTTGGCCGCCGCTCTGTACAGGGTGGAGACAACCGCGGCGGATGCTACGGCGTTGGCCCAGCGAATCGCGGACGCCGTAGTAGACACGTTTGGTGGACGCCGTAGGGACGCGTTGCCGGTGATCGTGTGTCTTGCGGATGGCACTACTTTACTGGCCTTCCCCCAGCTCCACTGGAATCTGGTTTTTGCGATAGCAGAGTCACGCATAATTCTTTTCATAACACATTTACCAGCGCATAGAATCGAGCTAGTGTAACTTTGTAAGCGCAGTGGAATTGTAAAACCGTTGTGCGATCATGAGTTAGAAGAAATTGCTCGCTTGTGGTTCTCTTGTACCTTACGATGTGTCCAGGCGAAACGCTGCAGCGCAGAATTAATGCGTTAATTTCAGGGCCACGCTATAAAATAATGAAGAGACAGAAAGAAAATGGCACATCCGCTCTAAATTCTACAGAAGAGTCCTATTTGAAGCGCAGATTAAGTGCTAGTGTGCAGTTGCACATGAAGTAAGAGCGTGCTAGTGCACTTGACATTGTAATTCACATTTGTGAAGCGGGATACGAAGCATCGGTGTATTTTAGGGAACATAATTTTGGTACATCGAAGTGCCACTAAATATAGTCCTCAATTCGGCTTATTCGTTACTTCATATGCTACCGTGCACAGAGTTACGATGAAAATTTTGTAGGAAGGGAAGTACTGAAATACTGTATCGTTAACTGCTAGCATAATGGCTGGCTTTACAAAAATCTTCAACCAGCGTCGTCCGGCACAGCACCGCCAAAATGTTGTAAAGAGCTTTTGTGCATCTTGGAAACGGCTGTTTCTTTTTAATAGTGTCTGATGGGATCATCTTCCTGTGTGGCCTGTCTCCCTTGTAAATTAGTTTATTCGAAACGAAAGACATGACTGCCATCAATAATTCAGGATTTTTTCATGCGAAGCTTCCTTTGTGAAGTAATCAGAGATTTGACTTGTAGCCGTACATCTCACGGAGTAAACGCTCTTGCTATTCCATCTGCAAAAATGTCTCGCATTGCAAATGCTACGCGCGCTTCCACCATTGAGGGTCGCTAGTGGAGTCACATGACGCGAAACTTGTTTAAATTCAGCATCCCCTGGTGGTGTTTCCCTCTCCATATCTTGAACTAACCAACTGCATTCGCACTATCATTGAAGTTTTACCGCCGCCTGTACACTGCGCTGCGTTCTTTGGTTCGTTCAATGCCCTAGCACAATTAGTTTTCAGCAGAATGTTCTGCTGGAAACCAATTGTAGTATGTGCAACCAACGAGTTCACGCGAACGCTATTATGAAGTTCGAATGCCCTCGCGTAGACAAAGGCATCTGGTTTATTGGGATATGATTTATATGGGCACTCCAGGCAAATTTCCACCGGCGCCAGTGTCACCGTGATGTTCCGTATTAAGTCGAAATGCGATAGCTTAGCGGCCGTATTCCGTGTGCTGTAGGTGCGAGCGAAAGCTTGCGAGGGCGAGCCTACAGGTATGGGGCCTTTATGCGATGGTGCCTTCTCACGCTCGCAAGGATAGAGAGAGGGAAGATGCGCGCCTTCTTCTCAAGCGCACAAGAGGTGCGGGGGGGGGGGGTGCAGGGAGATGAGCGAATGCTAGTAGGGGGTTCGAGAAGGGCACAGGTAAGTGTGCATCTACTCTTATACTCCAGCTGCGGCTGCTGAACACGGGCGCCCACGTCCGATGTTTGAGGCAATCTTGCTGGTTTCGATGGCTAGCCGGCGGGATGTAGCTGGTGGCTCCGTATGCCCTCCCTAGCCGCGAGCCTAGTTTGGGTTTAAGAGGAAGCTGCAGCTCGGGGGCCCCGCATCAATACATTTAAAAGAAGAATTCGTTTTTCTCGGCAACCAATCCACCACATTCGGCGAGCTTTGTTGCACTTAAAACAACTTAACATGTAGTGAGTGTTGGTTAAACATTTTTGATTTAAGTCACCCATTGTTTTAATTAAAAGAGGCGAAAATCGAAAATCTTCAGAAAAAGAAATTATCAAGTTCACAACTCTGCAACTTCGCAAAGAAAAACCATATCAGAATTATTCGAATCGCATATACTGAGCATCTAAAGTGGACAAAATATGTTACACATGAACCTCGGAAACCATAATAATACGGAAATACAGCTTTTGCAGAACCCTTGTAGAGAACGTAACAAATTCTTGTAGGACATAACATGACATGCAAACATTGTCTGCTTTCATTGAGCTAGTGCATGCTGTTTACAGAACTGCGATATCTGTTCTTGATGCAGAGTTATTAATTTGTAAATTTCGTGCTTCTATTTTTTCACACTTTCGAATTTTTGAAAATCTTTCTAACAAAATTCACGCCCTAAGTCGAAATTACTCTTCCAGCACTCCCTAAAATTTAACTTTCTCTCTCAAGTACAACAAATTTCAATACGTCGATCCAGGGGTTATCTCCGAAAAGCGTTATTGCGTTTTAGGTGTATTTGAATTGGCCGCATCGGACATGGGCCCAAGCTAAAGCTTCCTCTTAAGTGACACCTAGCGCGAAGAGGAATTCACTTGCCCCTGATGCCGCTCTCCGTCACGCCTGCGTTCTTAGGCCTAGTGTCCGCGGTTATCGAACGAGATGTGTTTGTGATTGCCTGTGCACGCGTGACAACGTAGCCATAAAGCTGTTACAGCAGCTTATGCAGCTGATAAAGTGACTAACCTTACTCCATGTAGCTGTCCAATAATCTGCTAGTACATTTAATGCTTACCGTGTCGGGTGAAACTGTGACTTTCTTTTTACCTTGATAAACCTGCCATGCAGTTCCAGCTGGCACACACATGGCGCTTTGCCACGGTCACTATCTTGCCAGGAACGCTTAATACCGTTTGCCTCATCGCGTCCGGTGTCGACTAACAGAAGATGTTGCGAATATTGACAATATCCCAGAATGTGATCACACAAAAACACCGCCCCTAAACTGAACTTATCTTTGCTCTGCAGGATAGTCAGCCGGCGCTGATTACCATTACGGGCATGCTGCGATGCGCATTTGTTGCCCAAATCCACTTCGCACTTTTTATCATGGGGCAATGTTTTGTCATTCCATCTCAGAAATCCTGCTTCGCATCGGTTTGCACGATGCATGGGACCTGCATAATTGTTACTAATTTAAAGCTAAATAATTACGTTGGTATTCTTTAAATACATTGAAAGGAGCGCGTTGTGGTTCCTTCCACTTATCGGGAGGGAAGAATACCGATAATTTGACGAGACAGCTCAACATATTTGTTCAATGGGGTTCTTTAGTGGGGTGAGGGGTACATTTACAAGAAAAACTATTAAAGATAAGGAAAAGCACACAAACATTTCCGTGATCTGTTATGGACCTCTACTGTTACTATTACCCAAACTTTATAGAGGTTTCACTTTATAAAAAAGTGTCAACGGACTGCGCAAGATTCACTCAAGACGCATTTCTGTATCGGCATGCAGTGATTATTCTGAGCGATTGCTTCCCGCATGGTAATAGCATAAATGTCCTCAAATCTGTCATGTCAAGGGCAAATCAATGCTTGCTGGATTCATAAATACGGTGACCACACTCTATGAATCGAATATGCGTTAACGGTGAAAATTGGCAATGAATATATTTGGCCGCCGTCTTTTCTGTTCTAACATGTATCAAGATGAGGTAATATTTACAGTAAACAAAGAGCCCACACAGCGACTATAGAACTCAGGTCATAGTGCCATCCTACTAATTAGTAATGGTAGTCTGTCTGTCTTGCTCATACATTTAATTGTTGATATCGGAGGCTGGTGGAAACAAAAAAGAGAAATATTATTTAGTCCTTGTAAAATATTACTTATCAGCGGTAACTTTCACGTCTCTCCGGTGTGCGCGTTTAACTCCAAAAGTTGTAAGCAGCTAGGGCACAATAAATTAAAATATGCTTACTTATCATTTTGTAGAAGGCGTCTTCTGTTGAGGTGGGAATCCGTGATATTAAATGTGGAGTTCTTCCCATGAAATCTATGTGGTTTCTGAGTGGTTCTATAAAATGCGTCGAATTAATGAGACCTGCCTACGAGAGAGGACGAAACGTGAAACTGATCTTGTTATCTCTGAGCAGATGGTGTCAAGGCGGACACTCACGATATGGTAGTGTCCTCTTCCTTGCGGCTTCACCAGAAGAGAGGCTTCATGGGCAGCGCTTTCATAGAGGTGGCGCTCGTAGTAGGCTCCGTTGACCTGAAGCAAAATATTTTGGTGATCCCGCGGTTGGGGTGCTACTTACATTTTTTCTGACTTGAAGAATTTTTATTGTTACCGACTGTCACTTATAATGCTTTCGTATGGGTTATTGCAGTGTTCAAGAACACCACAATTTTATTATTTGAATTCAGTTTTGGCGTTTAGTGGCAGTGACAAAGCAGCCGCCTGAGCGCAATGGCGTGAACGCTACGCTAGCGTAATCATGTGAAAGTTTATCAAACAAGATTCGGAAAATTCGTTATGAGTTGCATACTTCTATAGTACTTCTTTTAAAATGTGGTTTAGACTTGAGTGGCTTTAGAGTAAATAGGCTTGCAAATTGAATTCAGGGAACCAAGGTTACAAAGCAGATTTATTTACTGGTATAAAAGAGGCCATGGAAGTAATACTGCCGTTTCGAAGTGTTTCGTGCCATTTTATACCGCCAGTTTGTGCCACATTTGTTTACTTACTGCAGAAGCTTCCTGTTTTCCATCAGCAGCAAATTCTTTTTCTCAGAATTTCTCCTAATGGTCCTCTACTCATCGAAAGTTGTTTAACTCAAATTTTCACCAACATCGCGGTGTTGTTGACATGTTCGGGTTCCAGATATATTACCAGACGCAGTATTCATCCATTAACTGACGTCCCCAACAATCGATGCTAAATTTTTCTGCTTCGAAAAGTTACTAACATGCCGTTGTGGAATTTATGTAGATACCTTGTTTTGCTTTAGAGCACTTTATGACTATATATAAAAGTTTTAAATGTGCGGGTTAACGCGTTCACGTGCGACGAAAGCTCATACGAAAACCTCCTAATAAAAGCAAAACGTTGACGTCTTTCAGCCGAATCACGATGCATACAAAGCGATGACAAGGTTTAGCGTTGCACCGGTTTCTGCGACGCCGTTCCAAATCTACGAGCGTGCGACGCGCTTGTGCGACACAACTCGCAAGGCCCGGCGGCATCTATTAGGCGTCTCGCAACACTGGCCTGATGAGGAGCGCTGCGACTGAATTCACAGATGTCGCACATCAGTGGTGCACGAGATGAGACAGAAGGAACACTACGAGCACTCATAGCTTGGCGTGTCCGCTCCACTCAAAGCAGTTTGTGCAGCGTGGTGCACTATGGAAACAGCTGCACAGCAGATGTGCTAGTGTAATTTCGCGCAACGCACGCGCTAGCAGTAGGAAGCGAAACGCTGCCCTGGTTTTACTGCAGTGCCAGAGTGGCTAGCCGAGCCGATGCAGGGGAGAGTGAGAGCACGTCCAATCTGTTTCGTCGCTTCTGCCCTTAAAATCACTATGCATCTCGAGAGACCTTTTAACGCTCCACGCACGGGGTCCGCACCTGCGCCATCGACATTTTGAGAGCGCGGTGGTGTTGACAACAGTGCGAATGTGCCTTGGAGGTGGGCGACGTGACGGACAATGCTGATGTTGTCTTGCAAACGTGGCCACAATAAAATAAATAAACAAGAAATACTTAAGTTCACACATGCCGCATTTAAAGCCACAGCGATAACTACTGCCTCCAAGAGAAGTACTATTATGAATCATGCTGTACTTTGTATGACATCGGAATGCGCGTAAAAACACGACGTAATTCTCACAAAGTTTTCTTTAAGATCTGCTACCAAGCAACTGTATTTTTCACTTTTTTGTTTTTTGAGTAAGCCATTGGTGAACTTAGGATCATTTGGATGAAAGGAATTAAATTATGTTAATACGAACGTATTTCCCGCCGGTGCCGTCGCCGGTGTAGTCCCGAAGCAGAAGCGTTGGTGCCAAAACGGACGCTCTCCTTAATTCCAGGGGCTGCTCGTGCTCAAAAGCAACGACTTTCCTTTGGTTGTATTCTCTGTCTTCATAAACGACGGGATAAACTGTGACGCTGTCCACTGTGGATCCGGTCTTGATACTGATAGCTAGAAACAAGGGCAGATGAAAAGAGAGTTTACATCGGTGTTCTCGTTTTTCGTTTTTTAAACAAAAGTTTCGAGTGGTGAGCTTTCGGCCGTTGCTTCGAAATCTTTGCAAAATAATGTCAGCACTATAAACTGCGTAAATAAAAAACCAACATCAGCCTGCGTTCTTGCATTCAGTCAAATAATTCGGCGATTATATGCTGTGCAAGTCCCACACGCGTTGCATCTCGTTTAAAGCAATAAAGCGAATGGGTGAACGCTGTTGGCAGCAAGTAAAATATTTTGTCGTGGAAGACAGAATCTGTCACGTATTCTCAGGATGTTTCTCCTCTCGCTGTACACTGCGTGTAATTTACAGCTGAAATTCTAATGAAATAAAGAAATATTACTCTTGTCGAGAAATTAAAAGGATTATCGCAAATTATTCTAAACTCGTTTTCTGAGTACTTTTACCCCACTTCTGTGGCAACTTTGTGCAGTTCGGTGTCATTCGATTGCTACGTTTTTATACCGCATTACTTTTATGCTGCATTGAGAAGATATCAAAACCCGCAAGGGTGCAAATGATTTGTAAGCTGTTTACCAACAGCCCACGTAAAGAATCTTGATCAAAATTCCCCGATTGGCAGGCCATTAAAATAAGAACACCCTTTCATATGAGTGTAAATAAACAACACCCTTAAAAATGCAGGTGTGAAGGAAGACACCACCATTATTAATAGTACAATACAGACAACAGCCTTCCGAATAGGTGCTACACCCACCAACACATTGTGGTTTATTACAGTCATGTAGTTGATGAATGGAGTGCCGAGGTGTTGTATGTGATGCCTGTCCTTGGGTTTTGACTATCTGGTTCAGTGAGCTGAACGCATGAGTCGTGTCAGAATTGCTGTCCTGGTCGAGCAGATAATGCTAACGTTTGACGCTTTCTAGAAAAACATGGGAGAATTCGCAATTTCAGTAATTAGCATATTCATGTACTTGTCATCGTTCTTCTTTGCCGAGCGGAGAGAGAGAATAACTTTCTTCGCTAAAGGAAGAACTGGCCATGCGACACATTAGGTGAGAGGCCGGTGTCGCGAGCCCGCGGCGTCCTGGGCGTTAGGATAGTGCAGCCTGGATGTGGCTTGCGGTTGATCCGAGAAGTCGGTCCCGCCCTTCCTGTGATGGCAAGAGCTGACAAGGAGCAGGGAAGGCCCTACCTCCCCATAGAGCACAGGCGAAGGTGGTGTGCGCAACTCACGAGGCCCAGTTAGGCTGCTAGTCGCCTGGATACATACGGTAGAGTATGTAAGGATTAGAGACAGCCTGTTTGTAGTTGGCTTTTGGGGGTACACGCAAGGCACTTGAATAAGGAGAACCCTGCACCGAGGATGACGTCACCTAGTCACTCTCAATATGTCGTGATATCCTGGTAGGTGGTGAGGCGCTCGCTAGGAATTTCGGGGAGAGAGGGCCTCGCTACTCGGTTGGCCAAAGCTCGAGCAGTAAGGTGCGCGGCCTCGTTCTCCGCATTGTCCGCGTGAGCTGGAAAACATATCACTTCGATGAAATCGCCGTCCTGGAAGGAAGAGAGCGGAGGAAGGAGACACAGGGTGGATGAAGCCACTCTGGTGTGCCGGAAGTTACTGATGGCCTCTTTAGATTCGCTGACCACTACACGGATGTCTGGATTTAGCATGGCGAGAGCGATGCCTGCTTCTTTCGCAACTCCTGATTTAGGTGTAGAAATAATCGCGGAGGTAGCGAGTCGCCCCGAGTCGGTCACCGCGTCGACTGTAATGTGAAAGTGACCAGGAGAGGACGGATAAGAAGCCACGTCCGTACAAAGGACATCTGGGCGGCCGCTCTAGGAATCGTGCGGAGAGTCGTAGATGCCTGCGAGCATATTCTTAGGGAGCAGTTTGGCAGAGATCTTGGCCCTGTTGTGAGGTTGAAGGGGCGCGTTTCTCTTGTGAGTAGGGCTAGGGTGTATGCCCAGTTTGGCAAGAGCATGCCTGTTCCTCGTTCTAAGCGCTACATGGTGTTGCTACACTGTTCAGTGGACTTCAATGAGCTCATTTGCCGTGTTGTCTACGGCCAGGTTGTAGAGGAGGTGGGTGCTGCCATAGCGTTCGATACCAAGCACCGTCTTGTAGGCCTTAAATGCCTGGTTCAGCTTAGAAAGATCTGTTTACTTAATTCCGCGTTTATGGGTGGCAATTTTACGACTCAGGCATCTCATCTACTGCGCAATTGTTCTAAGCATGATGATGGATACCTCATTGTGCGTGTTGTTTTGCAGCAGCTTTCCTAAGATGTGGATGGCCTGCACCTCAGGATAGTTGATGACGTTGAGGTGAATCTCAAGAGTGACAGGTCGTGCAGAAAGCAGAGCAGAGAGCTTGGCTAAGTTGCAAAAACGAGAAACACAATTTAATGGTGAACAACTGATCCCCGTAGTCCCAACATGTGACTGTATGTTGTGAACAGCCTCCTGAATGGCAGTCTGAGTGTCCCCATCAGAGCCTTTGCAGGTCCAGATTGAAACATCGTCTGCGTAGAGGGATCGGGAGATACGGGGGATGGCTGTCAGCTTCACAAGAAGCTGGAATGTATTCAGATCAAAAAGGAACGTGGAAAGAACAATGCCTTGAGGGGTGTCCCGCGTTCTAAGAGAAATTCAATCACTGGCAAGTTTGCCGAATGTCAGCTCTGCGGAATCGTTGGTCAGAAACGTCCGGAGAAAGTTGCATGCACGGGATTTCGGGTTGACGTAATTGAGATTCGTTATTATGCCAGGGCCTAGTATACCATTATGCGCGTATACCATTGTACCATTATGCTTAAGACGGGCCGCTGACCGCAGGGCGACGTTGGTTGTCAGGAAGCGGAGAACCACTCTGCCACGCTTCCCTTCCGGGAGCCGGCAAAGATACCCACATAGCCGCCGCAGTATGAAGGCGCTAATACATTCACGATTGCGTAATATGATGAAGGAGCAAGCGCGGCGAAATGACGCGCAAGGATACAGTAATGGTGTAATAATGGCGTCACCCGGCTTTCAACCCCGATTTAATGGCCCAAGTTGTCTGAGAGCTTCGGCCGCTAGGTACGTGTGTACAAGTTGTCGGGAGGCCGTAGTGGTCGTCGCATCATCGTCATTCCAGCTTTGTTAGCCGACTATCGGCAAGCCATCGTCGTCATACCGTTGTTATGCGTTCGTTGTTGCACCGCCGTCGTGATGCCGTCATGTTCGTTAAATCATCGTGATCTTCGTGGCCTCACTTGTTATGCCATCACGCCTTCCACTCAGATCCCATAGGCAAACTTCTCTATAGCTTGGGGTCGTTGCATACTCGGGGTCGTGATGCCATCGTGGTCGTTGCCTCATTGTCACTCCAGCTCTTCAAGGCGACTCGTCATGCCACCATCGTCCCGCCATCGTTGTCAACAGTCATAGTGCATTCATTGTCACACCATCGTCGTGATGCCGCCATGGTTGCACCATTGTCATTCTAGCTTCGTCTTCCGACGCTCGTCATGCCACTGTCATCAAGCTGTCGTTTAACCATCGTTACAACTTCAGTAACGTTATTCCATTGTCATGATCCCTTTGTCGTCATGCTGGCTTCGTCGATCCCTCAACTTCATTCCTTGTTTGTCATTCTGTAGTACTCAAGTTGTCACCATTGAATAGCGATGATGCCGTTTTTGTCATGCCATTGTAGCCGTAGCATTGGCGTCAGACAGTCGGTATCATAGATACGTCGTCATAACATCATCATCATGCCGTTGTGATCATGCCATTGTCATCACTTCAGCTTGGTCATAGAGTCGTCTTAATCAATCCTTGTCACATACTCGTCGTTGTTATACCGATTGTGTCGTTTAATTGACGTCATTTCTTTGTCATTCTATCATCACCATTGTGTCGATGTTATGCAGTCGTCTTCATGTCGCCATGCTCATGGTCATGCTTTTGGGAAATGAGTGCCACAAATAAAATGGGACGATGTCGTGGAACGTTGTAGCTAGCAGAAGCCAAGAAAGTTTCAGAATCACTACAACCTATATTACATTAACCTCGCTTCAGAGATACGTTGTGTGGATTCATTGCTTGAATGATAATTATCGACGGCAGTCATCAAGAGATGAGTTCTGTCGTTATGTATTTTTTTGCCTTTTGTCATTGGCTCCCAATAAACCACATTTCCACAATTCCAGGGGTTCACCAAATAAAGGGTCATGTGATAAGAAATACCCGTAGGAAGGAGTGGGAATCAGAGCAATCGCAAAATATGGCAGCTATTTGGAATATCTTCCATTTGCTGCGCGTCATGCGCTGTGTGATAACATTTGTTAAGCGGTGAAAGGCGGTCACCCGAGAAAGATAAACATGTACACGTGACAATACCCACCTCTTAAAAAGCATCGACCCATGTACCATTTGCCTTGTGTCTTGCGTTCTGGTGTTGCTTTGTTCCTAAGTCGATATCTTGAATATTTCAAAGATATATCAAATTACTCCCATTCTTGATGGTTGAATCGTCATTTTGGATGGAAAATTTCATAATTTAATTCCAAATTAATTTCAATGACTGGATTTATTGTATAGGTACTGCCTAATATTTCATTACGGAAGAGTCGGGTTATTTATTTAATTGGAGCGTAAGATGAATGCTTATAAAATTTCTTTGCATCCCTTTACGTAGTATCGTAAGTTCGAGGCCGTGCTCCCCAGAGAACGTGCATCAGAGTGCTAAGTGCGCGACCTATGCCGAAGACCATGGCTTGCCATATGCAACATCACAGGCCGGTTAAAATACGCAGACGACAGTGCTTTGTCATTATTTTTAATTATTAGCAATGAAATCAGATCTTCCTTGAACATAAATACTGAAAGAAGTTGAGTCCACACACAAGTTTTCGTGTTTATGATATTGATAGCTGCGAACAAGATATTTAACCCTGCATCTATCTAACATTACGACCCCGTTGCACTCCTACTTCATGAAGATCGCTTCCGGAACATCACATTATAGAAGTTTTTGGTTTGAATTTTTAATATTTGTCATAGCTGTTTTCACACATACAGTGATGTTCCTGTGATAAAGACGGAATCAAAGTCATAGAGACTTATTCGTTCTTCCAATACCTCCTCATGCTTGTTTTCCACAGTGGACGCTATGATATGAAAGGACAGTCAGAAGGCCATGTTGGCCATATGTGCAAACGTTATGTGGCTTAAGCATAGCGCGGCTGAAATACACATATTTCTTAGAGTTCTATACGTGCAATGGGTTCTTTAATTCATTTCGTTTTCAGTGGCTTAGCCTGTGAGAATGTGTCACTGGCTTTTCACCCATCCTTGGAGAGGGAAAGAGAGAAAAACATTATGGATCCATAATGAAATGAAGCGCGTTGAGCACGTGGTGGGGTGGCTCCCTATTCACGGGCTCCATAGGCTTCCAGGGCCGCCTGGCCCTTGTGGATCAGTCGGAGCTGGTCTTCCAAGGAGGGGATGGATAGCAGGATGTATAGGTATGGGGTATAGGTGGAGGTGGAACTTTGGAGAAATCGCACTCTTCTGGGTCGTGCCGGTGGGTGCCTAGTGCAATGCAGTGAGGACATGTGTTCTCGTATATTTCAGCGTATATTCTGCTCTGGAGGCAGAGGGGGGTGGGGGGGCAAGTTTCCTAAACTTGGCAGCAGCGACAGCATATTGACACGTTTACATGTTTATCTTTCTCGCGTGACCACGTTTCACCGCTTAACAAATGTTATCACGCAGCGCAGGAGGCGCCTGCATGTATAGGAAGTTTCTGCAATGTTATCGATGGTTCCATCCGCTGTCTGTCACCGAAACTTGCGTAATCTGATTTCATGTATGCGCGACGCGAACGGTGTAGAACTTTGTGGAAGGCACGTGGGTCTCAGCGATTA
Organism: Dermacentor variabilis; assembly: GCF_050947875.1. NCBI lineage: Eukaryota > Metazoa > Arthropoda > Arachnida > Ixodida > Ixodidae > Dermacentor > Dermacentor variabilis. The sequence goes on from NC_134573.1 coordinate 48,470,789, forward strand.
ATTTGGAACATTCGAGAGCTGCAGTATAAAAGCCAACACGCTTGACTCGCTGATCAGATTTTCGACGATCGCCGATTTTGTTCGCCGCTGTCGCCGTTTATTGTGTGTAGCCTGTTTTTGAGGGCACAAGTTCGAACAATAAATGCTAGTTTTGTGTTTCACAGTATTGCAACTGTGTTATTCCACGTCACCACTACGTGGCATCGGTGGAGGTGCTTTGCGTTCATGTACGGGACGCCTCCACAAAGCCGCGACCCAAGCCCGAACGCGGAAGACACCACCAGCGTTGACAAGAACCAGCGCGGTAGCCGCAGGCTGCAAAGACTGCCCTCAGAACATGGACTTTTGCCTAAGTCGAGCAGAAATATTGTCACCAAGTCCCCCCCCCCTCCCCCCCCCCCATTGGCAGCTCCAGCGTCCCCCATCGTGCTGCAGCAGCCCAGAGAGCCTCCGATGTTTCGCAGTTCAACGTTCGAGCACCCAAAAAGCTGGCTTGAGACGTATGACAGAGTCGCTACATTTAACAGAAGGAAGAGCGACGACAAATTGCGACATGTCTTCTTCGCATTGGAAGACGCTGCCAGACCGTGGTTCGAGAACCGAGAAGCCACCTTCACGGCCTGAGACCTGTTCCGAAGCGGCTTCCTGCAGACATTCGCAAGCATCGGACGCCGAGAACGAGTCCAAGCGCTATTAAAAACCCGGGTGCATCTACCTAATGAGACAACCGCGACTTTCAAAGAAGAGATGAGCCGCCTATTCCGCCACGCCGACCCCGAAATATCCGAGGAGAAGAAAGTCCGCCTATTGATGCGTGGTGTAAAGGAGGGACTTTTCGCTTGAATGGTACGAAGCCCACCGAAGACTGTCGAAGAGTTTCTTCGCGAGGCCACTAGCATCATGAAGGCACTGCAAATGCGGAACCGGCAATTCAACCGCCGCACGAACTCGACAAGCTACGCCACAGTTCAGTCACTGGCCACCGACGACCTGCGTGAGACTATCCGAGCTAACGTGCGGGAAGAGCTACAGAAGTTGTTCCCACCATCACAGCCTCAAGTGGCTTCCGTTACCGACGCCGTACGTGAGGTGCTCCGAAAACAACTCGGAGTAGCCCCTCAATCGCCGCAGCCTCAGCGGCAAGCGATGACAACCGCCGCTATAGTCCGCCATCACGTTCCCCCTCCGTGCCCATGGCCGGGCCCAATGGCGACATAGTTTCGTCGTCCACCACCACCCCCGCTGCCAGCACGCCAGCCCGTCACCCCACGCGGCATTCTAAGGATGACGTTTGGTGCGCCCCCGACCACAGTCCGCTTAGCTATCCCTGCAGAGAAGCCAGGCACATCTACCGCCGATGCCCATAGCGGGAGATGCGACTCCGAGGGTTCGCCGTTAGCGCGCCGCGACCAGATTGGCGAACAACCATGCGATATCACCGACTACCTCGCCGCCACTCATTGGAGCCCTCGACGGCCGTCCCGTTCGCCTTTACCAGGCCGCTACTTGTCGCCGGAGCGCCAACCAACCGGCCAACTGGCCCAGCCCGGGGCTGCTCTGCGAGCCCATATTTTGCAGCGGGAAACTAAAAGCAGCAACCGATGGAGGGGCGGTTGCTGTTCGTAGGACTAATGAAGATCCTCCGGAGACGACGAAGACGACGAACAGACCATCTTGACGACATAATAACGACACGCCGCCGTCCCGACCAAGTCAGGAAGAGAAGACTACACCGACGAAAGACGACTTGACTACGCGACGTTCCAGCTTCACTTCAACAACTGCAACGCCAGACAAAAAACCACCGACCTCGACGTGCTTCTCGACGGGCACGCAAGTACCGCCTTAGTGGACACAGGGGCCGATTACTCCGTAATGAGTGGACACATCGCCACCCGGTTGAAGAAAGTTGAAACTGCTTCGGAAGGCCCTCAAATTCGAACCACTGGAGGACACCTCATTACACCGAATTGAGTCTGCATGGCAGGAATTAACGTTCATGACCGGATTTAGCCTGCCACCTTCGTTGTCCTCCAACAGTGTTCACGAGACGTCATTCTCGGCATGGACTTCCTAAACCAACACGGCGCAATCATAGACATGAAGTCAAAATCGATAACGCTGTCGGAAGATCAAGCGATACGCCGGAGAGCTCTCGTAGTCACCACGCCTTGAATATGCTCGAAGATCAAGTGAGAATCCCGCCACGCTCAAGCATTATTATTTCCGTCGGCACCGCAACACCTGCTGACGTAGAAGGGGCCATCAAGCACGACCAACATCTACTACTCGACCGTGAAATTTGCGTCACAAGAGGGATCGCTCGACTCAACGAAGGGAAAGCGGTAGTTATGCTAACCAACTTAAGCCACGAGTTCAAGCACATCAACAAAGGCAGGACAATTCCATATATCGAGGAAATTGTGGAAACCAGCAATGCCGTTGTCCTCTCGGATCCTGCCTCAGCTACCTCGATGAGTATAATGCCCGAACCAGACTTCGACGTAAATCCAAGTCTTCCTATGAGTACGCAGCAACAGATCAGGAAATCTTATCCGACAATACAAAGACTGCTTTTCGACGTCATCGAGGATTCGACAAACACCAGCTGCAAAGGATCGCATATTAACCGAAGAATGCCCTTGACTACTTCGCCATACCCCTTGCCGAGTTTCGACGCGAGAACGTGAAGTTATTAGGCAACAAGTCCACGAAATGCTGCGCGACGACATCATCCAGCCGTCGAAAAGCCCGTGGGCATCTGCTGTAGTCCTGGTAAAGAAAAATGATGGAACCCTACGCTTCTGCGTCGATTATCGTCGGCTGAACAAGATCACGAAGAAGGACGTGTACCCCTTCCACGGATAGACGACGCATTGTATCGACTCTGCAACGCTAAATACTTCTCGTCGATGGACCTGAAGTCTGCATACTGGCAAATAGAAGTCGACGAAAGGGATCGCGAAAAGACTGCCTTCATCACGCCAGACGGCCTCTACGAATTCAAGGTCAGGCCATGCGGACTGTGCTCGGCGCCTGCAAAGGTTGAGCCCGTCATGGACACGGTGTTAGCAGGATTGAAGTGGCAGCCGTATTTTGTTTACTTGGATGACGTCGTTGTCTTCGCCGGAAATCTTGACCATCACCTTAAGCGGCTTGCGACACTATTAGAAGCCATCAAGTCATCAGAGCTCACTCTGAAGCCGGAAAAGTGCCGCTTCGCTTACGATGAGCGTCTGTTCCTAGGACGCGTCATCAGCAAATCTGGAGTACGCATTGACCCTCACAACCCAGCTGCCATCGCAAAGTTCCCGCAGATAATCGACAAGAAGGCAGTGCGCAGATAGATTCCTTGGCATGTGTGCCTACTATAGGCGCTTTGTCAAGGACTTTTCACGCACCGCGGAGCCGCTAACACATCGAACCAAATGTGATGTCAAATTCAAGTGGGAAACGCCGTAGGCCCACGCATGCAATCACCGCCGGTACTTGCACACTTCGACGAGGACGCCGATACCGAAATCCACACTTTCGCCAGTAGCCTAGGCCTCGGTGCCGTCCTAGTCCAGAGGAAAGACGGACTTGAACGGGTGATATCTTATGCTAGCCGGTCGCTTTCAAAAGCGGAAGGCAATTATTCTACGACTAACGAGGAATGCCTCGCCATCGTTTGCGCTACAGCAAAATTCCGCACTTACCTCTATGGCAGGCCATTCAAAGTCGTCAGCCACCATCACGTGTTGTGTTGTCTAGCTAACTTAAGGGACCCTTCAGTACGGCTGGCGTGGTGTCGCCTTAGACTGCAAGAATATGATGTAACGGTAATATACAAGTCCGGAAGAAAACACTCTGACGCCGACTGGTTGTCTTGCGGCCCCATCGATCTCCCGCCGCAAGACGACGAGGACGACGGCGCCTTCCTTGGAATAATAAGCGCGGAAGGCTTCACTAAACAGCAACGAGCAGACCCGGAGCTAAAACGCCTCGTCGAGTACTTGGAAGGGAACACCGACGCTGTCCCTAGGGCATTTAAGCGCGGATTTTCTTCGTTCACGCTACAAAACAACCTACTCGTGTAGAAGAATTTCTCACCAGTCCGCGCCAGGTACCTTCTTGTACCGTTAGCGCTGCGTGCAGAAGTATTGCACGCCCTACGCGACGACCCTACCGCTGGGCACCTCGGATTCTCCCGCACGCTGTCGACGATACAGGAAAGGTATTACTGGCCGCGTCTGACCGCCGACGCCGCCCATTACGGCAACGCGTGCCGAGACTGTCAGCGACTCAAGACACCACCGACAAGGCCAGCAGGATTACTACAGCCGATCGAACCTCCTCGCCGACCATTCCAGCAGATTGGGATGGATTTGTTGAGGCCGTTTCCGACGTCAACATCCGGAAATAAGTGGATCGTCGTGGCGAAGGACTATCTCACCCCCTTCGCTCATACTAAAGCTGCGCCGAAAGGTAGCGCAGCCGAAATGGCGAAATTATTTGTCGAGAACTTTCTGCAGCGATATGGTGCGCCAGGAGTCCTTCGGATCGCCGACTGTGTTCGCCGCTGTCGCCGTTCATTCAGTGTAGCCTGTTTTTGAGGGCACAAGTTCGCCCAATAAAAGTTATTTTTGTCTTTCCCAGTATTGCTATTGTGTTCTTCAACGTCACCACCAAGTGACAATATCGACCAGTACTACTAATCGGGCCCTGCCTCAGGTTGCAGATTCGCATCGCTGCGGAACGGACCTGCGTAAAGGACTACGGACGATGAACCAAGGCCGCTGCGGAAAGCCTGGAGCAATACAGGCCCGGCGGTATAATAGAGCGGGTCCTCGTGACCATCGCAAAGCCGATAAATAGACAGCGGTGTTCGTGGACAGATCAGTTGGCAGCAGCGACAGCATATCGAACAGAACTACTAATCAGACCCTGTCTCACGTTGCAGATCTGCCATCGACAAGCTAGCAAAACCACATCCGCATCACTGCTAATTGGACCTGCGTAAAGGACTACGGGTGAAGAAACAAGGCCACCGCGGAAAGCCTGGAGCATTCCAGTCCCGGCGGCGTAATACAGCGGTTCCTCGAGACCATCGCAAGGCTCATAAATAGACAGTGGTACTCGTGGACAGATCACATGGCAGCAGCGACAGCGTATCTACACAACTACTAATCGCGCACTGCTTCATGTTGCAGATCTGCCATCGGCAAGCCAGCACAGTCGCATCCGCATCGCTGCTGAACGGGCCTGTGTAAAGGACTAGGGACGACGAAGCAAGGCCGCTGCGGAAAGTTTGGAGCATTCCAGTCCCGGCGGCGAAATACAGCGGTTCCTCGAGACCATCGCATGGCCCATAAATAAACAGCGGTGCTCGTGGACAGAGCACTTGGCAGCAGAGACAGCATATCGTTCAGACCTACTAATCGGGCCCAACACACCGGGTCCTCGTGACCATCGCAAGGCCCATAAATAGACAGTGGTGCTCGTGGACAGATCACTCGGCAGCTGCGACAGCATATCGACCTGAACTACAGATTGGGCCCTGCCTCACGTTGCTGGTTAGCCAATTTTCTTTTTTTTCACCTGATTAGGTCACTTAAAAGTGCTGCTGTCGCTGCTGCCACAATGTGTTGCGAAACGTATTTGCGCTTTGTTTGTCCTGGTAGGTAAGAAATGTCAAAGGAAATGCAAGAGTGCTTCCAGGAATTCAAGCAGGAGCTTCGAAATGAATTCAAGAACTTCCAAGAATTTCTGTAAAAATGTAACCGTACAGCAGAAAGAAATCTTCGGGCATATTTAGAAGAGATGAAACGCAGCATGGACTATCATTAGCAATATCTTTGACGAAGCTAATGAAAGTCTTGAAGCTTGTCTGATTGAAAATAAGCAACTACAAATAGAAAACTATACGCTCTGACTGCAGGGCATCGCGATCGAAAGTGACCTTCCTAGATGCCAAGCTGACCTCGTGAAGTCTGAGCAATACTCACGTAACCAGACCCTGGAAACCGGAAACGCCAAAAAACAGAAAGAAATTAATGTCTTTGAGATGTTCTCAGCAAAGTTGGCAAGGAAAGTGATGAGCCAATTTCAGTCACTGACGTAGACATATGTCACAGGGTTTCAACAAAACAGAAAAATAAAAAAAACATCATGGCCCAGTTTGTGAGGCGAGATAAGCGGGACAAGATTCTTGAAAAAGCCCGCAAAACAGGTATCACAAACACTAAGTTGGGCCTACCGACTGAATCATCTTCGGTTTCATCGACAGATGAGCTAATTTACATAAAAGAGCATCTTTGTCAGTATATGCAGGTACTTTTGCGCATGGCTGTATCGCGGAATCAAAAAGCACGATTGAAAATTGCTTGGGTCAAAAACGGGCAACATTTTCGCACGTCGCGACGAGAAATCGCAAGTTGCAGCGATAAACCATGAAAGTGTCTTAACAAGATCTGCGCGGACGGCTAGAAATGCCACGTTTTCTTTAGGCAGTCTGCTATCAGTGGCACTACTGATATGGCTGCCGACTGTATCCTTCCTGAGGATGAAAAAAATCTTGTGCCCTGTGAACTACACAAACAGCTTAAACTCTTTCACCTTAACACGAAATATATTCAGCGGAAATATAATGACATTGCAGCTTTGTTAGAATCATTCAACGTTTCTTTCGATGTAATAATGTTCACTGAGACTTGGTACTATAACAACACTGATAATTTTGTTTCACTTCGTTGCAATCAAATTTTGTAAATCGTACTCTACACTACGTTTTGTTGAATTCCCACTTGTAGAACTGTGCATCAGTATGGGGAAACGCCACACATACAAACGTAGATACACTTACATTATTACAGAAAAAAGCATCCCGGTATATTGATAACACCCTGTTTCTAGAACATATAGATCCATTTTGTCGTAAACATAAAATCATAATATAGGACAAAATTTACATCCACAAATGACTAACAATGTATAAAAGCGCTAAATTCAGCAAACTGGAAAAGTGTTTAGACCTAGCAAGTTTAAAGGAAACAATAGCGTTGTATTCGTCTAGGTACCAACCGCCATTCGAAATTCCCTTCTCTCGCACACCCTATGGTAAAGAAAGGGTTCGACAGACAGTGCCACTTACATTAAACGCATGCTATGCACGAGATAGAGAAATACTAATACTAACGAACAAAGAAATGTTCGATCTCTGTATAGCCTAAAGAAAAACTGTACCATAAAATAGATCCACTTGATCTAATTATGCTAATTTGATTAGTACTTATAATAATATGCTAGAACGTTGCATTAGTGCTTATGTTAATTAGCTAACACCTGTCTTGATGCAGTTTCTTTTTTGTATTGTTTGTATTTCTTGCTTAAATGTCTCACATTATGTTAAATACATATCCTGTGCGCTTCTGAAACTGTAAAAAAAATATACTTCTCTGTATGCTCATCTATTACCTATGTGTTTTGCTGTATGTTGCCGATGTACGTGTGGCAGGAGCGCAGTCAAGCTGCGACGAAGCAGCTTTTCCGTGTACACGTAAGACAAACATAAAGACTTATTGATTGATGCTGCCTGTACTTTGCTGTATATCATTTGTTCGGCTCTGGTCAAGGAGTGGTGGGCGTGTGGGAATATCTTCCCTGTAATACATGACTATATCTGTGTAACTGGTGACAGGTTGCCATCCCCTTGCCTAGTCCTCGGTGGCTCAGTTGAGTGCTCGGGCCTGTTGATGAGCACATTCGTTGCCCTCAACTGAGGAGTGGGCCGGGACCCAAGCTAGTTGGATTGTTTAGGAGGAGTAGCTTTTTCGATGATTTGTAGTGATGAAAGGGACACCCAGCCATATATGTAAGTCTTGTACGCAGCTTGTTAGTCCATGACGATCTTGGTGACCTTAGGTTGCAAGAGTGCGAGGGCTATCGCTGCTTCTTCTGCTTCCTCCGAAGACGGAGTGTTGATTGATGCGCAAATGACCACCTTGTCCAGCCTGGTGACCACGACCGTTGCCCTCGTGGAGCGTTTGGTTAGAGAGGCGTCCGTGTCATCTTCCTCCAGGGCCTAGGAGATGGCTCTTGTCCGGGTGTCGCGGCGTGCGGCGTGCCTTGTGTGGTTCATGTCGCGCGGTAGTGGTTTGCATTCCAGCTTCTCAGTCCGCTTTTCGGGTGGTTGGTCGTGGCCGGTATAGTGTGATTCTTACCATCCGATCTTGTGGAGGGTGCTTCTGCATACCTTGTTCTAGTGAACGCGGATCCTTTGATTAGATTTGCGGGCTTATACGAGCTCGGCTACTGTGTTGTGAGCTGCCATTTAAATTAATTTTGTCGTGAACGAATGTAGGAAAATACGTAAGGCCTGCTTTGTGGCTTTCCTAATTATTGTGTCAAGTTGTATGACGTCGCTCATGAGTAGTTGCATTTACAGTGCCGCGTAAACGATTTGAGATAACAAAGGCCCGAACGAGGCGCAAGGTGTTCGATTCCTTCAGACCCCTCCGAATGTAGGCCATTCGTCTGATCGTGTTCAAGGTCTGGTCTGACGTGAGCTTGATTTTTCTGATCATAGCCGTTGCCTTGTCGTCTGCCTGGATAAGGAGGCCCAGGATCCTGAGTTGAAGTACCGGGACCCATCCTTGGACAACCTCTTAGAATGGATGTGCGCCCCGGTGACTCTAACATCTAGGGCTATAAACTATGCTAGCTATGCTTCGTACATCTCTATGCATAAAATGACAATAATGCGTTCTTTGACAGGCATAGTGTATCAGTTCCTTGCCTGACACCGCTGCGTACACATCTCACTCAATGCATGGGCTTGATTCGGAGTTGTATTCGAACTCGAACATAGTGAATTATGCCGTGCATAAATTAAACAGACACACTGCATGCGACTGCAGCCAGGCCCGCACTGGGGCGAAAAAAGTTTCTCGCGGTTGAGCAAGTTGCGTACAAAGAGAAACAACGTGACGTAACAGATCACGCGATTGCGGGTACGTGAAGACGACAGCATATTCAGCCATGCTACATGTCCCTTTATTGGGAAACAAATTCATTATGCCTCTCAAGTTGCGGGTATCGACAAGGCTTGTGGTGAGTCCTTGTGCATCTACGTAGCTCTTGAGAGGTGTGGTCTCCTATGGTGCCTTTTTGGGATGCCTCGCAGGACTACCTTCGCGATCTCGACCATCTTCCGTTTTGAGGATCACTGAACGGGCCGTGTTCGTTGGCGTCAGATAAATAGCAGATGACCTGATTCGCTGGAGTGTTTTATATGTAGTGACTGGCTGAGGTGGAGAGAGTGGCGGTAGGTGCGTCGTTCCATGGTTATAGTGGACCTTCTGGCGTTGACTGACCTCCTGGAGCCTGCTGTAAATGACTTTGCAGGGTACTTTCTCTGGTTCTAGTGGCTCATGGGCACAGGTAGCAGGATCCTGGTTTGCCGTCCCATGGGTTTCTGCAAAGCGGACTTTAGAACATCATCTCTGAGGTTGTTGCGCCATTCAAACAATGCCCACTGAAAGTCAGATGGTTATGCCAACATTTGTTTCGAAGCTTCTTGACCTCTTGTAGTTCTCTTTTTGTCATACTATTAGAGCGGGGATGACACGGACTTGACGTAAGATGGGCAACGCCTAGCCGTTGCAAAACGTCCTTGAGAAGCCGACTGCCGAACGGTTGGCCGTCATCACTGCAGAGGTTAAAGGGCACGCTGTGTGGGGAAAACAGTTCTGTACATCACGACGTCAGAGCGTTAGGAGCGCTCTGACGGAGTTCCCGGATCTCAGAACAGAACAACTAAAGGACACAATTACGGGTAACTTACGGCCCTCATGGAAGGCCAGGTCTATGCCAATGAATTTCCAGGAGAGCTTGGGGATGTCGGGGTAATAAAAAAGCATTCTCGCGTTCCGCCCTTCTTATTTTTGGCGGACAGCGTAGTTCTTGCAAGGCTGCTCTATCTAATGTGACACGTTTGGCCAGTACATCATGTCTCTTGCCCGAGCCTTCGTCTTTTCCGCTCCCAGGTACGCAGCATGAAGAAGCAGCATAATTTCTCGTTTCTTTGAAGATCGCATTTTTACCTTGTTGCTGCCAAAAACAAGACCATCTTGCATGTGTAGATCTTCTTTTTAGCACCAATATGGACGCAAACTTTTGGGTACCTCGAATTTTTTTGGTCAGCCTGTTTTGACGTAACCTCGAAGCTTAACGAAAATCGAATCTTCATTGGTGGCCGCAAGAAGATCTCTCAGGTGCTCTTGCGAAGCTGACATGTACTCAAGCACATTTACTTGAGAATTTTCAGTTTCGTTTTGCATAATATTCTTGCCAGGTAATCTAGGCAAGTTGTTGATCAAATTAATAGCATTAAAATTAATAGTTAAACGCATGCGCTGCGGGCGAAGTGGAAATCGATATAGTGGTTCGCTCAATGTAGGCAACAAGTGGCGGTGATTCGAGTCCACAGTTACACTTCCCGGGTCAAATATTCAGCCGTGAAACCAGTGTTTCTTTCTCAATATGTACGTAGCGTTGCTGTGCAACTGTGAGTGAGCCTGACGAGAAAGCTACGAGGCAGCCGTCTTGAATAAGCACTGCACCTAATTCCATTTGGATCACGTCGACCGAAAGAGTGGCGGCTTATGTGCGCCGAACAAGGAAATGATTGCAGCGTTCACTAAGCTATGATGAAACATTTCCTAACTTCACTGCTGAATGAACCTCAGTCCAAACGCACTGAATCTCCTTGCGCCACAAAGCTCTTAGTTGGGCAGTCACGAAGGACGCGTAAGGAATAAAATGATGCACCTAATTAATCATGCCTAAAAAGACTTGCAGCTCCTTACTGTTCTTTGGCTCTTTCTTTTTAAGTATGGCCTTCCCTTTACAAGGGTCCAGGTGGAGGCCTTCTCTGCTAAGGATGTGCCGTAGGTAGCAGACTTCAGGCTGCAAGAAGGTCCATTTTTATATTACGCTTGAGGTTGTTTTCGAGACATCCTGCCAACAAAAGTGACAGGTGGTGGTCGTGCTCATACTTTGTGCGGCGCCAAAGTAGCATGTGATCTAGGACCACGGCTACGCAGCGTAAGCCTTCCTTCATGCGGTACGCAGCTACTTGGAAGATTTCAGAAGCTGATGCGATGCCGTAAGGCATTCGAAAACACTAATGGGACCCGTATGGCGTGTTCAATTCATAGAGCTTAGAGCAAAATTCCGTGAGTATAATTTGCCAAAATCCTTACACCGCGTCGTTCGTTGATAAGTAGTTAGCACCGGACAGCTGCGACGCTGCGTCTTCTAAGGGTGACACTGAGTAATGTTCGTGCACCTGGACTTTGTTAGGTGTCCCTTGTCCTTTTTGACAACTGTGAGCATATGCAAACACCACTCGGTAGGCTCAGCTACGTTTGTTATTGCGCCTTGTGCTCCCATACGCTGTAGTTCCATCACGACCTTGCGCTGAAGAGCCACAGGAACTCTTCTCGCGGGAACCATGACGCCCACTGTATCTGACCTGAGATTCTTATCCTACTCGAAGTCTCTCGGCTGGCCGAGTCCCTTGAAGACATCTGCAAAAGGCTGCGCTGGCGGGTACAGTCTATCCTGCATCTTCTGCATACGATATATGAAGTCGATACTTGCAGCTACTGCACGACTGAAAGCGGTATGGACGTCTTGTTCGGCCAAAAAAGTGTTTCTTCCTTGGTTCTATTATTTGCCGAAAGCAGCAAATGAACTTTCGTATGCGCACAGGTATGTCCCCAAAAACTACTTTGAGTGTGACATTGCAGAGTTGTTGAGGCTTTTATCTAGAAATAATTCTAGAATCATTCAAAAATAAAGAAGAGTGTATTGTTGTCTTTATTGATTACTCGAATGCATTTGATTGCATGGATATTTGAATACTTTTGGAAATACTGAAATTAAACGACATTCGCGGAATCGCAGCTGTTCTAAAAATTTTCAGCCATATCGCTGCCTGTGTGTGGCAATAGGAAAACAGGTTTCTACTTGTCAGTATATGACTGCAAGAGTTCCCCAACGAACCATTCTCGGTCCATTCCTGCTTATTTTGTATAATAATAATATAACAATTATCAACGACCGACCGAGCTATATATTGTAGACAAATGACACAAGCCTCATATCTAAAGGTAGAAACATACAGTCCTTCATTTTAGTTACCTGCAAAACACTGGAAAGACTCAGTTCCTGAACTATTGCAAACTGCTTGTTAGTGAATTCCAAAAAAAGGGAAAATCCGTGTTGTTTCATGTACGTCCGAACTCTTTCTCATTGGAACCAGTGATTAAGTTTGAAAACTCCTATAGAGGAACGGCAGATACGGCAGATACTTTTTAACACGAACGTGAGCTGGGATCCTCCCGTCAGTTCGGTTATATGTTATTCAGATAAATGAGTCGGCTTGCTAGCGAAGTTTCACTCGTAACTTGCCGTATCAAATGAAATTACTGATCTACAACACGCTGTTCCTATCACATATTTAATATTGTTCCTTCGTATGGGGAAATACCATATTATGTAATATTAACTTCACATATTACAAAAAAAAAAATTAAACACCCGTGTGCTTAGATTTAGGTGCACGTTAAAGAACCCCAGGTGGTCAAAATTTCCGGAGTCCTCCACTACGGCGTGCCTCATAATCAGAAAGTGGTTTTGGCACGTAAAACCCCAAATATTATTATATTATATTATATCACATATTACAAAAGAAAGCGTTACATCATATCGTCAATGTAGATTATAATGCACATAATGATAAATTTTCCCGACAGTTTATGGTTATTCCAGTACTTACATTTCTCAGTGGCTATGGTGTTGGGCTGCTGAGCACGAGGTCGCGGGATCGTATCCCGGCCACGGCGGCCGCATTTCGATGGGGGCGAAATGCGAAAACACCAGTGTGCTTAGATTTCGGTGCACGTTAAAGAACCCCAGGTGGTCAAAATTTCCGGAGTCCTCCACTACGGCGTGCCTCATAATCAGAAAGTGGTTTCGGCACGTAAAACCCCAAATATTATTATTATTATTATTATTATTATTATTATTATTATTATTATTATTATTATTATTTTATTATTATTATTATTACTTACATTTTACGAATATTCCTTATGTACTAGACAAAAGGAAATCTGTATATAACGCTGAGAAAGCTTTTTAGCGTTTACCATCTTTGAGAACTCATACCGTTGCATATACATTTCGCAACAGGAAATGTAGGTGGGATCTGTTTTGTCGCACCGAACATGTACGACAAATGTTACGGTATGCACTTGCGCTTTTATTGAACAGATTGGTCTCCCAAAATATTTGTGTCGAAAAATGCAGCGTACGTAACATGCAAGAATATTTCTTGATGTGTTTATTTTTATTTTTCACTCTAATTGTACTTCCAAATATATTGTAGTCTACTGTGAAGTTGTTTTCGTGTTACGTTTTTTAACACGTAAAGATGTTTGGAATTTTTATCAGTAGTATTGAACTGTTATTGTCTACTGTTATCTTGATATAATACTAGTTGTAAGCCTTGTGTATGGGGAGAAAAGGCGCTCTCAAGTGAACTGATTTTGACTTTTTGCGTCTCTCCGGATTGTAATGATGCAGATAAACGGAACTTGAACTTTCTGGCAGCATTGCAACGTCGCTTCTTGAAATGACATAACAGTCGCCGCCAATATCTGGCTTGCACGTGATGAGATGGCCCGCAACGTAGACCGTCATGCTCCAGTGATGTAGACCAGTCGTGCTCCAGTCACCGTTTGCAAAAACAAAAAGAAAATCACCGTCTTCGGCTCGTAATTCCCGCATTTGTTAGTTGAGGCTGCACGGAAACTTGGACGACTTTTGCGCTCCAGCGAAATAATTCAGCCTTGTACAATTCCGGCATGTTGTTTTCTTTTGATGGGCACGTATCAATGTGGTCGATATGACCCCTGCATTTCTAGCAAACATTTTTTTCTTGTGCTACCGCGTTTACTATGATGTCGTGACTGACACCTGTAGTGTCACCTATCTTACTGAAGTGATATTCGCCTTATCATGCGCGTGGAAAATGCCGATGGCTTTTTGGCACGTCAGATATTACGCAACCAGTCTTAGCTGTAGGCCCTTGTTCTGAGCAGCCAAATTGATTCACCTGCGCAACATGCGGTCTGCAAGGTTCCCAAATTCACAGTTCTTCGCTAACACGCGCATTTTTGTCAACCACTCGTTCCTTTTGGTTCCTTGAATGGTTGCGAAATTCTTGAAATACTAAGTTCGTTGTGGGCTTGCAACGTTCCTCAAATTTTTTCATCAAAACTTCAACATCATCTATGTCGCCCGCTTTCCTGAAACTTGGAGGTACTGTACGACTTCCGAGCGTTTTCCCCTAACGTATCTAGAAACGTGGCTGCTTCAACTTCTTTTCGCTGCTTGTTGAATTCTGTAGCAGTGGAAAACAGGTTTCCACGCAGTCCAAGGATCCTGCGGGCCACGGCGGCCGCATTTCGATGGGGGCGAAATGCGAAAACACCCGTGTACTTAGATTTAGGTGCACGTTAAAGAACCCCAGGTGGTCAAAATTTCCGGAGTCCTCCACTACGGCGTGCCTCATAATCAGAAAGTGGTTTTGGCACGTAAAACCCCAAATATTATTAAGGATCCTGCGATGCATCCATTGGCTTCGGGGGCGGCAGTAGCGCGGACGCCATCTACATGTCGTCTGGGTTTCCTAGCCACCATGTAGCCAGGCCAGCAGGGCGAACAAGTTTATTGCGGTTGAACAAGTTACACATAAAGACAAGCAACGTGACGTAGGCGATCCCGTGGTTACGGGCACTTGGTGATGACTGCACATTCAGCCGTGCCAAAGAGATAAACGTTGTATAGGAAGAAACACCATTGTACGTAACTTCCTTAGCAGTACAGCATTTATTCAACTTCTCTGGAAAGTTTTGCTTCAAAAGATTCATGTGCTTTGGATCGGCAAATTGTTTCACGTTTTATCTATTTCACCAGAGCCCAATTCCAGTTGGTAGCCACCCTTTTTTCCCTTCCCTTCTGGGTTCCTGTTTTCTGTGCCTATGTTTTGCTGCCTTGAATCCCTATAAAATGGGACAATATTTTGGCGTTCTACTTATGCTAATGTACACGCTTTTTTTTTCAAGCGCACCACTATATGCAGAAGTAGAGGTAGCAATGTACCACTTTTCTGCGAAGCACAAGAAGTAGCCATTTTCGAAATTTTATGCTTTATTAAGGTGCGATTAATTTAATGCTTCATAAAATCCTTGCTATTTGGAGGTATCGGGGGTTTTGAATTTTAAGCCTCAATAACATGGCTGTCAGCACGATCAACATGTGAACATTTTCTTTGAGTCAGGCACCTCAAGCAATGCTTCCGCGCTAGCCTGCGAGAACGGAGTGCATAAGATGTATAGGGTAGGATGTGGACGTCGGCTCATAGGCTAGTTCATGTAATGGCTGATATGTAGACTATGTCGGCTGACATGCACCTCTAGAGCAAAAAGACCTTATTCTGAACGAACGCGATATTGAATGACTTTCTTCATTTTCCTAGAATTCTTTACTTAGTCCACCCCACTACTAGGATATTCACATGTGCCACTGTGTATGTGCACATTACTGGAAAATCCACCCAAATAGATACGTGGCGCTGTTACGCGAACGGCACATGATCTATAAATGTGCCTAGATATATTTAGCCGCATCTCCTTTTAAATAAAGCTCTCATCGCAAACTATATTTAGAAGCATCATTCACGGCCTCCATCCTCGTTGCGTCGCTGTTGCGATGCCTCACTCTGTGCACCTTCCTGATTTGACGTTAGTCTGTTGGGTCATTCCAGGCCAAGTCAACCAGCGTTCTTTCGACAATCACAGATATAGCTGCAAAAATTTCCATATGTTTGTTGGAGTTCAAAACTCATCCTCCACGTTTATTCTTTCTTGCCAAAAATTTTGTGGAATTTTATGAAATTTTGTGGTTTTTCCTGCGAACCTGAGCTAGACGGCATCAATCAACATTTTTTCTCAAAGACACATTGTATGATCCACTCCTTCAAATTGCGTTTATGGCCTATCCAGCGATGGGATGTGAATGCAAAAATTGCCAATTTTATAAATATTTGAATACTAATAAATATTTGAAAGTTTGAGTTTTTTTTCCGGAACGTAGAAAAACTTGGAAGTCACATATAAAATATATGCTGGTAGTCCAGAAGCATAGTACAGTCGAAAAATATTTAAAGTATCGGAGGTTTAGCAGTTCGCATGGAAAAAAATGTAAAGTTACCTTTTTTTAGCAAAAAGTTTCATATTCCAAGTAAAAAAGAAGTGCCTTGGTTTTAGACCTAAAATATATGCATTACATCATAAGATAGCCTTACGCGTCTACGATGCAGGTGGGAAGTTATAAAAAGGAATTGTAGTTTAAACGCAAGAATTTTTTTTTCAATTTTTGTGTCAGCACCGGCCATTTTCCGATGCGAGTCAAGCTACGTAGATCACTGATTCCGGTGCTCCACAGCCCAGGCTTGCTGGCGTGGGATCCAGACGACAAAGCTAACATCGTCTGCGATGCAGACGAAAGGCAAACGCTGTGATCATCTGCATTTCATTGCGAACAGACGCACGCTTCAGTGCAATACGGCTTGTGCTTGGTGTGTACCAGGCAAACCATCCTCCAATTACACATGGCACTTCACGACCGCTAAATTTCCCCAGAGGGTTCTGCACATTTTAAAGATATGGTTCATACATTCATAAATTGAAATATTTACACATAAGTATAAATGAAACGCAGAAAGAGCGATGGCATCTTTCACGCAAAGCATTATAAATAATATCTCGCCCTGAATTCGGCGAATTCCTTTCCTGTTTTCAGATGAACACCTTTTGCCCTGCTGACTGGGACCCAAATACTGTCATAAGACGACACAAGAGAAAAAAGACCTTCTTGATTAGAACTGAAAGCCTAGAGGAACGTGAAAAGCAACAAGGACAGTTTAGAAACTGTATGCGCACACCACTGTTAAATCTATATTGCCACCTGGTGTTTGGAGCCAGCGAACAGTCAGCATTGCGTGCCCAGCAAAACGGCAAACAAGACGACGAAGTCGAAGATCCCGTGCCAGCTGGAGAACCGTCGCTTAGGGTCTGGCGTTTTTCGTGTCTGGCTGCTCGTACTGGCAATTACTCTTCCCTTAGCGCATGACAAACTGGTGGAGTTGCGGGGTAATCTAATCTATGCACCAAACCCCTCCGAGCAGCAGGAACTCCAGCCCCGTACCGGTGGTTACGCCTGTACACCGCGCCAGCTGAAGGATCTGTGGACAAGCCCCTGAGCTCGAACTCCTCCCAGAGAAAATGGCAGCTCCGACCACCCCAACTGGTATAGGAAGCACAACGCCGATTCATTGTACGCTAGTCAATCCGCGAAGGCCGAATCCCGACCATGGCGCCATACATGAGGTTGTTGAAGATTGGCTGGTGCACTATGAACGTGTTGCCGCGTTCAATAAGTGGGATGACGCTAAGAAACTGAAAAACGCATATTTCAGTCTTAACGATGGTGCACGTGTTTGGTATGAGAACCGTGCAGATGCGCTAAATTCATGGTCAGAATTCAAACGCCGGATTCTTGAGACGTATGCAAGCCCTGATCGCCGAGAGCGAGCTGTGTGGGATCTCTAGTCCCGTATACAAATGCCCAACGAAGGTGTCGCAATGTATGTCGACGACATGACGCGTCTCTTTCGACGAGCCGACCCCAGCATGTCGGATAAAAAAGAAGGCGCGTTACCTGATGCGCGGAGTGAAAGAGCCACTGTTCGGCGGTCTCGTGCGCAGTCCTCCCAAGACTGTATCAAAATTTCCTTCCGAGGCCGTCACCATGGAAAAGAAGCTTCGGCATTGGGCACCATCACATGAACGCCAAGTGAACGCTGCCTCACCTACGGACGTCTTCGGAGCTCGCGGGGGCCACATCGATTTTTTCGAGAGCTTATTCGTTCGGTAATCCGCGAAGAACTGCAGAAACTGTCGGTACCCACACAGCCGACGCTCAACTCCTTGTCCACCATTCTCCGTGACGAAGTCCAGCAAGCGCCAAGAGAACCACCCTTCAACACAGAAGCTCGGCCACTAAGAACTGACAGCTCCCATATGTCATATTCGAAAGCTTTGAGGCAACCTGCACCACCTCCCTCCCCGCTTCGCACCGCGTGCCTGGCCATCCTACAGCCCGTCCAAGCGACCTCGTATTATCAGGACCCCCGACAGTCCCCAAGGAAATGAGACTTGTGGCGGGTACCTGATCGCCGTCCCCTTTGCGTTCACTGTGGCGAAGCTGGGCACATCTACCGACGATGCTCCTATCGATTGCTCGGACTAGGCGGCTTTTCAGCAAACTCGCCGCGACCTATGTTCGCCCAGCGTCCTCCAGTAATTGAGAAATACGTTGCTCAGTAGTGCGGATCCCCATCAACTCAACACCAGTCACGCTCCCCTTCGCCGCGGCGATTTTCTCCGACTCGCCGTACGTATTCGAGCGTGGTGCGGTGTCGGTCGCCCAGTCCGCGCCGGGAAAACTAACCCCAGCGGCCTTCGGGGGTGAGGCCGCTCAGTGTTGACGTGCTCAAGGACCCCTACTGACGCGTACGCCGACCGACGATACATCGACGACGACAGTACCTGTTGATTACAGAAGAAGGATTTTCTTGGACATTCCTGTACTGCTCGACGGTCGTGAATAGACTGCTTTAGTGGACGCTGGAGCGGATTATCCTATAATCAGCGAAAAATTGGCCATCCTTCTGCAGAAAGTAACGACGCCTTCGAATCAAACGCCAGTTCGTGCAGCTGGCGGGCACATCGTCATACCACTGGGCATGTGCACGGGAAGAATACAGATTCGCGGCGCTACGTTTGTTGCCAGCTTGAACATCTTGAAGGGGCAGCGCAAAAAAACGACGACAGAAGGCAGAAACACACAGGAGAGCGCTGAACTCACAACTAACTTTATTCGAAGGCATACATACACTTAAGTACACAACCCATAGCCACGTGCTCTCCCATCCGTGGCGTCATTATCAGTGCGCAGGCAAAAAAAACGCAAAACCATTTAATCTAATACTACGTTATGAAGCTGCTTAAAAATTCAAATTCACTATCATGCAAATTTATCGATGGCATGCTTACACAGCGCGACCCTTTTTTTCTGATATAGAAGGCCTCAATAATCTCCCTCGTAGTCTGATTTTTGTGCGTGGAAAGTATTGTGGTGTCTTTATATATTGGAGTGCACCCATGCTCAGAGCAATGCCTCGCGACATGCGAGTAGGCATTACCCGTTAGTGAGCGCCTATGTTCAGACAATCTAATATTGAAGCAACGACCTGTTTGACCGATATATACGTGACCGCAGGAAAATGGAAGTTCGTACACCACTCCCATTCTACAGCGCACAAACGGGGACGTATGCTTAACAGTACAGCCTTTCCCAGCACGAGTGGAGGCAGCCTGGGCCAATTTCTTATCGATCTTACCAAATTTTGATCAACTTGTTAGGGGCAGAAAAAACAACCTTTATATCAAATCTGCCTGCTACATTCCTGAGATTATGGGATAGTTTATGCACATATGGAATTACAACCAGTTTTTTCTTCTTGTCAGCAGGCTCTGGATTATTCATTCTTGAGGGTGCTCCTAATTTCACACGTTTAACCAGCTTCTGCACTGTCATGCGGATAGCATCCTCTCGAAAACCTGCCACTCTCAAACGCTCCAGTTGTGTTAAGAAACACTTAGACGTCTTGTGAAAACACGATTTCGAAAGTGCGGAAAATAAAACCGAAAACGCAATGCCGTTTTTTACATTTGCATTGACATTTGCATTGGCTCCAAGGTTGCACCGGTACTAACTAACGTTTTCCTAGGTAGCGTAGACAGAAATATAGAAAGTAACCTAGATAACCGAACATTGAAAGTGTTAAGATACGTTGATGATTTTCTCATCTTTGTGAAGAGTACTAATCTTCAACAAATGATTCATAATGTAATTCAAGTATTCCACAAATGTGGCTCAGGACTAGTTTTCACACATGAAGTGCCGGATAAGAACGAATTACAATTTTTAGATACGAGGCTCAACTGACACGCATGTGTGCTGGATGTATTGCCCAAGGTCAGAAAAACCAATTTTAAATTTTCACTCCGCACATTCCAAGGTTGTAAAAAACGGCATTGCGTTTTCGGTTTTATTTTCCGCACTTTCGAAATCGTGTTTTCACAAGACGTCTAAGTGTTTCTTAACACAACTGGAGCGTTTGAGAGCGGCAGGTTTTCGAGAGGATGCTATCCGCATGACAGTACAGAAGCTGGTTAAACGTGTGAAATTAGGAGCACCCTCAAGAATGAATAATCCAGAGCCTGCTGACAAGAAGAAAAAACTGGTTGTAATTCCATATGTGCATAAACTATCCCATAATCTCAGGAATGTAGCAGGCAGATTTGATATAAAGGTTGTTTTTTCTGCCCCTAACAAGTTGATCGAAATTTGTGGTAAGATCGATAGGAAATTGGCCCAGGCTGCCTCCACTCATGCTGGGAAAGGCTGTACTGTTAAGCATACGTCCCCGTTTGTGCGCTGTAGAATGGGAGTGGTGTACGAACTTCCATTTTCCTGCGGTCACGTATATATCGGTCAAACAGGTCGTTGCCTCAATATTAGATTGTCTGAACATAGGCGCTCACTAACGGGTAATGCCTACTCACATGTCGCGAGGCATTGCTCTGAGCATGGGTGCACTCCAATATATAAAGACACCACAATACTTTCCACGCACAAAAATCAGACTACGAGGGAGATTATTGAGGCCTTCTATATCAGAAAAATAGGGTCGCGCTGTGTAAGCATGCCATCGATAAATTTGCATGATAGTGAATTTGAATTTTTAAGCAGCTTCATAACGTAGTATTAGATTAAATGGTTTTGCGTTTTTTTTTGCCTGCGCTCTGATAATGACGCCATGTGGGAGAGCACGTGGCTATGGGTTGTGTACTTAAGTGTATGTATGCCTTCGAATAAAGTTAGTTGTGAGTTCAGCGCTGTCCTGTGTGTTCCTGCCTTCTGTCGTCGTTTTTTTGCGCTGCCCCTTCAAGATGTTCAACCAGTACCAACTCGCCCAAATGTCGATCCTTGCCAGCTTGAGCATTCTCCATCAGTGTTCTCGAGACCTAATCATCGGCGTGGACTTTCTCAGGGAGCACGGAGCTATCATTGACATTCGCCAACGCCTCGTCACTTTCTCGACAAAGAGCGCCGCAGCGACGATGAATACCATCCACCCTCGAGCATCTCTTCGTGTCATCGACGACACTGTCACGTTACCACCACGTGCAAGTGTCGTGGTTCAGGTGGCATGTGACAGAGTCTTACATTGTGAAGCGGTCGCAGAACGCAATCGCTTTCTCCTGCTTTCTCAAGGTGTTTGCGTAGCACGAAGCCTTATCGAAATCCATGATGGCCACTGTGAGGTTCTCGTCACGAACTTCAGCTACGAACACCGGCACCTTTTCCCTGGTACTGTCATCGCCTACGCCGACCCGATCGCCGATGTTACTAAGTGTTTTGTTTCCGAGGCAACCGACACTGTTGAAGCACCTATACGCAACGTCGACATTAGTTCAACGCTTCCTGAAGAGAACAAACAACCCCTACG
This sequence comes from Dermacentor variabilis, assembly GCF_050947875.1. Taxonomy (NCBI): domain Eukaryota; kingdom Metazoa; phylum Arthropoda; class Arachnida; order Ixodida; family Ixodidae; genus Dermacentor; species Dermacentor variabilis. Next base: position 48,492,540 of record NC_134573.1, read on the forward strand.
CGTGCTGTTGCTGGAGTTCCACTCTTGCTTTGCACGATCGTCGAAGATACGTCAAACGTTGATTACGAAACACCGTACCATCACCTATGACGACGTGCCCCCCATACGGCAACAGCCTTATCGTGTTTCTCCGACCGAACGACGCGCGATTCAAGCGCAGGTGAAGGAAATGCTTCAAGATGGCGTGATACAGCCTTCATGCAGTCCGTGGTCATCGCCAGTGGTTCTTGTTAAAAAGAAAGATGGCACGCTTCAGTGTTGTGTTGACTACTGGAAGCTAAACAACGTCAGAAAGAAAGACGTGTACCCGTTGCCTCGTGTCGACAATTCTCTGGATAGGCTGAGGCGTGCGAAGTATTTCTCCTCTAACGATCTTAAAAGTGACTACTAGCAAATTGAAGTAGATGAGCGGGACCGCGATAAAACTGCGTTTGTGACTCCGGACGGCCTTTCCGAATTTAGAGTACTCCCTTTCGGACTCTGTTCCGCTCCAGCCACATTCCAGCGAATGATGGATACAGTTCTCGCTGACCTCAAATGGAAAAGCTGCCTCGTCTATCTAGATGTTGTCGTTATCTTTTCGGAAACTTTTGACGAGCACCTTCGACGCCTTTGCAATGTACTCGAAGCCATTCGATCGGCTGACCTTACACTCAAGCCAGAGAAATGCCATTTTGGTTACGAGGAACTGAATTTCCTCGGTCACGTCGTGAGCGCGGCAGGTGTTCGGCCCGATGCCGAGAAGACTGCTGCCATAGCTGCTTTTCCCGCTCCAACCGACACGAAAAGTGTCCGACGGTTTTTGGGGTTGTGTGCCGATTATCGACGCTTCATTGAAAATCTTTCGAAGATTGCAGAGCCGCTATTTCGCCTTACACGTGACGACGTGCCATTCCGCTGGACTGATGAATAACAGACTGCCTTTGCGGAGCTACAACGTCGATTGTCTTCTCCTCTCGTGCTCGGTCATTTTGATGAGTATGCTGACACAGAAGTACGCACTGACGCCAATAATGTCGGTCTCGGAGCTATCCTGGTGCAACGCCAAGACGGGAGTGAACGAGTTATCGCCAGCACGACCCGCACTCTGTCACGCGCAGAGTCCAATTATTCCACCACAGAGAAGGAGTGCCTCGCGGTTATTCGGGCTACTACAAAGTTTAGGCCGTATCTCTACGGGCCGCCATTTAAAGTAGTGACCGATCATCACGCTTTGTGCTGGTTGACCAACCTCCGAGGCCCTTCTGGACGAGTGGCACGTTGGAGTCTACGACTCCAGGAATTTAACATCACCATCGTATACAATTAAGGTAGGAAACATGAAGATGCTGACACGCTATCAATAATAATAATAATAATATTTGGGGTTTTACGTGCCAAAACCACTTTCTGATAATGAGGCACGCCGTAGTGGAGGACTCCGGAAATTTTGACCACCTGGTGTTCTTTAACGTGCACCTAAATCTAAGCACACGGGTGTTTTCGCATTTCGCCCCCATCGAAATGCGGCCGCAGTGGCCGGGATTCGATCCCGCGACCTCGTGCTCAGCAGCCAAACGCCATAGCCACTGAGCAACCACGACGGGTGGCACGCTATCAAGAGCACCTGTTGAATCTCATAATCCTGACGAGGAAGATGTCAGCGCCTTCCTGGGAGCCCTCAGAAGACCGGACCTGCTCGCTTAACAACGATCGGACCCTGAGTTAAGGCCAATCATCGATCCCTTAGAAGGCGGCATCGCATCCATTCCTCGCCCACTTTCGCGACGGTTGTCGTCATTTTGCCTAAGAGAGGGCATATTATACAAAAAAACACAGGTGCCGGCGACAAACCACATCTCCTAGTAGTGCATCAAGCCCTTCGCGACGACATCCTATTAGCCTGCCACGACGAGCCTACATCTGGTCACTTGGGCTACTCAAGGACTCTGGACAGGGTACGGCAACTGTACTGCTGGCCTAGACTGACTGCTTGCGTCAAACGCTACGCAAAAGGATGCCGTGAATTCCAGTGCCGCAAGTGACCACCGTTCAAGCCTGCAGGCTTGAACGGTGGTGACCCTCCGCGTACGCCGTTTGATCAAATTAGAATCGACCTGCTTGGACTATTTTCTTGTATTCCTCCAGCAATAAGTGGATCATTGTCGCAACTTATTACTTGACGCGTTACGCTGAGCCGAAGGCACTACCACGTGGGACAGCATCTGAAGTTTCCCAGTTTTTTATGCGTCACATTGTGCTTCTGCATGGCACACCGTCATTCATCATCACTGACCGAGGGACGGCATTTACGGCGAAGCTTCTGGACCACATCTTCAAGTTGAGTCGCACGAGTCATCGAAAGGCCACTGCATACCACCCTCAGACTAATGGCTTGACAGAAAGACTAAACAAAACACTGGCAGACATGATCTCTATGTACGTGGATGTGCAGAGCGAAACGTGGAATGAAATCCTGCCCTACGTAACGTTTGCGTTCAACACTGCCACGCAGGAAACTGCACGATTCACGCCGTTTCTCTTCGTGTATGGTCGAGATGTTCAAACAATGCTAGACGCCATGATTCCGTATGAAGACATCGATCAGCTCGACAAGTTAGCTCATGACGTCGAAGAGTACATTCAGCGTGCCGAGGAAGCGCGTCAACTGGCCCGTGTCCACATAAGACTGCAGCAGTGTACAGATGCAATAAGGTACAATCTTCACCATCGACAAGTTACCTATGAGCCTGGTGACCAAGTATGGGTTTGGACCCCTATTAGACGGCGAGGCATCAGCGAGAAACTCCTGAGCAAGTACTTCGGACCATACACAGTACTAAGGCGCGTAAGCGACGTGAACTATGAAGTGATTCCAGACGGAGACCTACCATCGGCCAAGCGCCGTTTACCGCGCACAGAGACTGTACATGTCATTCGCCTCAAGCCGTATTTTACACTGTGATGTTAAGTGTGCTAGTGAAACAAACTTTTTTTTTGTTGTCGTCGCGTCGTCCTGCAAAGTACTGCGAAGCGTTTCTTTCTTTTTTGTTCCCGACGACAGAACCCATCTTTTTGCCTCGTGTGCATGCCCGTATGTGTGCTAGCGCGTTTCCCCCCTTTTTTTGTCTTACCTAATTTGCGTATTTTCCGTGTACGTCTTGTGTTTGAGCATCGAGTCGATGCTTCATTGGGGGAGGGGGGAATAATTCCACCTGGTGGTTGGAGCCAGCGAACAGTCAGCATTGCATGCCCAGCAAAACGGCGAAGAAGACGACGAAGTGGAAGATCCCGCGCCAGCTGGAGAACTGTCGCTTAGGGTCTAACATTTTTCGTGTCTGGCTGCTCGTACTGTTATTTGCTCTTGCCTTAGCGCTTGACAATATTGAGAAGTTCACGACACTATGCGCGTTAAAGATATGTTCAGACCCTTTTTCCGACCATGGGTCAAACGTCGGCGAACTTGTGTCATATCTCTGGGCTTCGCTACAGCAGGGCCTCTCTTGTGGCTGGTTCCTGGTGAAATTCTGTCCACCATGTAAAATAATCATCATCATCGCCGTCATCATCATCATCATCAGCCTGGTTACGCCCACTGTAGGGCAAAGGCCTCTCCCATACTTCAACCACCCCGGTCATGTACTAATTGTGGCCATGTTGTCACTGCAAACTTCTTAATCTCATCCACCCACCTAACTTCCTGCCGCCCTCTGCTACGTTTCCCTTCCCTTGGAATCCATTCCGTAACTCTTAATGACCATCGGTTATCTTCCCTCCTCATTGCGTGTCCTGCCCATGCCCATTTCTTTTTCTTGATTTCGACTAAGATATTATTAACTGGCGTTTGTTCCCTCACCCAATCAGCTCTTTCGTTATCCCTTAACGTTACACCTATCATTCTTCTTTCCATAGCTCGTTGCGTCATCCTCAATTTAGGTAGAACCCTTTTCGTAAGGCTCCAGGTTTCTGCACCGTACGTGAGTACTGGTAAGACACAGCTGTTATAAACTTTTCTCTTAAGGGATAATGGCAACCTGCTGTTCATGATCTGAGAATGCCTGCCAAACGCGCCCCAGCCCGTTCTAATTCTTCTGATGATTTCAGTCTTATGATCCGGATCCGCAGTCACTACCTGTCCTAAGTAGATGTATTCCCTTACCACTTCTAGTGCCTCACTACCTATCGTAAAGTGCTGTTCTCTTCCGAGACTGTTAAACGTTACTGTAGTTTTCTGCAAATTATTTTTAAACCCACCCTTCGGCTTTGCCGCTCCAGGTCAGTGAGCATGCATTGAAGCTTGCACCCTGAGTTACTAAGCAAGCCAATATCATCAGCGAATCGCAAGTTACTAAGGTATTCTCCATTAACTCTTATCCCCAATTCTTCCCAATCCAGGTCTCTGAATACCTCCTGTAAGCACGCTGTGAATACCATTGGAGAGATCGTATCTCCCTGCCTGACGCTTTCTTTATTGGGATTTTGTTGCTTTCTTTATGGAGGACTACAGTGGCTGTGGAACCGCTATATATACCTTTCAGCATTTTTACATACGGCTCGTCTACACCCTTATTCCGCAATGCCTTCATGACTGCTGAGGTTTCGACTGAATCAAACGCTTTCTCGTAATCAATGAAAGCTATGTAAGGGTTGGTTATATTCCACACATTTCTCGATCACATGATTGATAGTGTGAATATGGTCAATTGTTGAGTAGCCTTTACAGAATCCTGCATGGTCCTTTGGTTGACGGAAGTCTAAGGTGTTCTTGATTCTATTTGAAATTACCTTAGTAAATACTTTGTAGGCAACGGACAGTAAGCTGATCGGTCTATAATTTTTCAAGTCTTTGGCGTCCCCTTTCTTATGGATTAGGAATATGTTAGCGTTTTTCCAAGATTCCAGTACGCTCGAAGTCACGAGGCATTGCGTATACAGGGTGGCCAGTTTCTCTAGAACAATCTGCCCACCATTCTTCAACAAATCTGCGGTTACCTGATCCTCCCCAGCTGCCTCCCCCCTTCGCATAGCTCCCAAGGCTTTCTTTACTTCGTCCGGCGTTACCTGTGGGATTTCGAATTCCTCGAGACTATTTTCTCTTCCACTATCGTCGTGGGTGCCACTGGTACTGTATAAATCTCTATAGAACTCCTCAGCCACTTGAACTATCTCATCCACATTAGTAATGATATTGCCGGCTGTGTCTCTTAACGCATACATCTGATTCTTGCCAATTCCTAGTTTTTTTTTCACTGCTTTTAGGCTTCCTCCGTTCCTGATAGCATGTCCAATACTATCCATATTATACTTCCTTATGTCAGCTGTCTTACGCTTGTTAACTTCGAAAGCTCTGCCAGTTCTATTCTAACTGTAGGGTTAGAGGCTTTCACACATAGGCGTTTCTTGATCAGATCTTTCGTCTCCTGCGATAGTTTACTGGTATCCTGTCTAACGGAGTTACCACCGACTTTTATTGCACACTCCTTAATGATGCCCACAAGATTGTCGTTCATTGCTTCAACACTAAGGTCCTCTTCCTGAGTTAAAGCCGAATACCTGTTCTGTAGCTTGATCTGGAATTCCTCTATTTTCCCTCTTAACGCTAACTCATTGATTGGCTTCTTATGTACCAGTTTCTCCCATTCCCTCTTCAGGTCTAGGCTAATTCGAGTTCTTACCATCCTATGGTCACTGCAGCGCACCTTGCTGAGCACGTCCACATCCTGTATGATGCCAGGGTTAGCGCAGAGTATGAAGTCTATTTCATTTCTAGTCTCGTCGTTCGGGCTCCTCCACGTCCACTTTCGGCTATCCCGCTTGCGGAAGAAGGTATTCATTATCCGCATATTATTCTATTCCGCAAACTCTACTAATAACTCTCCCATGCCATTCCTAGTGCCTATGCCATATTCCCCCACTGCCTTGTCCCCAGTCTGCTTCTGGCCTACCGTGGCATTGTAGTCGCCCATCAGTATAGTGTATTTTGACTTTACCCATCGCCGATTCCAGGTCTTCATAGAAGCTTTCGACTTCCTGGTCATCATGACTGGATGTAGGGGCGTAGACCTGTACAACCTTCATTTTGTATCTCTTATTAAGTTTTAGAACAACATCTGCCACCCTCTCGTTAATGCTATACAGTTCCTGTATGTTACCAGCTATATTCTTATTAATCAGGAATCCGACTCCTAGTTCTCGCCTCACCGCTAAACCCCGGTAGCACAGGATGTGCCCGCTTTTTAGCACTGTGTATGCTTCTTTTGACCTCCTAACTTCACTGTGCCCTATTATATTCCACTTACTGCCCTCTAATTCCTCCAATAGCAGTGCTAGACTCGCCTCACTAGATAACGTTCTAGCGTGAAACGTTCCCAGGTTCATGTTCCAATGGCGGCCTGTCCGGAGCCAGGAATTTTTAGCACCCTCTGCTACGTCGCAGGTCTGACCGCCGCCATGGTCAGTTGCTTCGCAGCTGCTGGGGACTGAAGGCCGGAGTTTGATTGTTGTGTTCATATAGGAGGTTGTGGCCAAGTACTGCACCAGGGTGGCCAATCCTGCTCTGGTGAGGGAGTGCGTTACCGGTTCTGGTCACCGGGATTAGGACACACTCCAGACCTGTTTATGCAATTTTATCAACACGCGGATTTCTTTTTTTTAATCCGGTGGAAAATTGCGCGGCACCGGGATTCGAACCACGGACCTCTTGCACGCGAGGCGGGTGCACGCGAGGCACGCGAAGCTTCTTGAAAACGTGAGATCGATTCGTACGAGAAAGAAAACGGTCGAAAAAATGTATCTTCTGGTTCATGTTCCCGAAAAAAAGTTCATGTTTCCGAAAATAAGTGGGTGCATCGGAAAGTCAAGCTCGCATTGCTATGAAAATTAGGCAACAGGGAGGAATTTCGGGCTCTCCTACATCAAAGTTGACCACTGGACGATAGAACAATAAGAAGCATACTAAAGTTCTATGAGGAGGAACATACAACCGTCTGTCTTCCAGGCAAGAAAGAAGCTGTCCGAGGCAAGCAAAAAATATTGCTGCTAATAAATCTTAAAGGGCCACTAAAGTGAAAAATGATTTCTTCTGCATCTTTAAATTAGCGTTCTACAACACCAAAAACACCACTCTTACAGCGATAAGACGTTTGGTAAGCCAGAAAAAGCGCAAGAATGAAATACGGATGGCGACGCCTACTCAAGTTCCCGCACCTGGGGGCTGTGACGTCTTGGATTTTGATGGCATCTTCTAGAGCCTACTAATTATATATAGCGGTTCAAATTGACTGCAATGTGTTCTAAAGGAACGAAACATTAAACATGGCAAGTTTCGGGAAACTATTCAGTCAACGCGGCCCAAATGCGAAAACTTACTTTGGAATCCCTGACGTCACGCTGACGTACCGGCGCTGGGGTTTCGGCGCGAATACTGATACTTGTACCTTCATTTTCTCATCTAATAATCAAACTATTTCTTGAAATGACTGCCTGCAGCGTTCTCACACAATGCTTCATTAGTCTAAACTGATTTATTGTTTCGCTTTAGTGTCCCTTTAAGGAAGCGCACGAGGAATCGAAGAAAAGTAACATAGAGCTGAAGTGCGGCTTGTATAAGTTCGTCTACCTGTGGCCACGCCGCTGTTTACTTGCTGGTGCTCCGGGAACGCACTCCGTTTGCGCTTGCATTTAACACCAAAATGTAAAATTGATGTTACACTCCTTGGGCATTTTACGAACAATTGATTCGCTCCATGTGTCAGATAACAAATAAGAGCTGTATGACCGGTATATGCAGCAATTTTCCAGGAGATTCGTCACACAAATCGCTGACATTGAGCTCTCCTGCAATGAACCGGGATTTGGCAGCAAGTATTTCTGTCCGCAAGTGGGCTAGTGGAGTGCGGTGCCGATTGGAAACAATCTTGTTCACCCATAATGACTTCGTAGAGCGTCTCCTTGAGATGATAAGCGACCTAAAATCGCATCACTTTGTCAGTAAGCTCCAATCTCGACGCTTACGCAATTTGAAGACCCCTCTCACGCCTGCAGAAGCCCATAGTTATAATGGATTTCTCTGAAAACTACAGCTTTCTCATTCAGAGCGCCCCACAGTCAATGTACTGGGACAACTCTCAAGCAACAGCACGCCCGATTGTGCTCTACTCTCGCTCGACGGACTCTTCTGATCAACCACATGTGCAGTCGTACGTAGTGATATCCGACCGTCTCGACCATACGACTTCCGCGGTTTCAAAATTACAGCAGGCGCTTATGGATGAACTTAAAATAAACATGCCCCAGGCAGAACATGTGCACTACTTTTCGGATAGGGCGGCTTCCCATTTTAAGAACAGAAAGAATTTTGCAAACGTGTGCTACAACAAGGAAGCTTTTACTTTGAATGCTACATGGGACTTTTTTGGCTACATCACACGGAAAAAGTGCCTGTGATGGGGTGGGTGGCACCCTGGAACGGTTGGCTGCCAAGGCAAGCTTACAAAGGCCTTTCTGAAGGCAGATTTTGACACCCGTTTGAGCTGTACGACTGGGCACGTGAAAGCCTTTTACATATAAAACCAATTTGGTTGCGGGAGAGTGCAATATCTATGCGGGAGGTAGAACTGTCGTCCAGGTTTACGAATGCTATGCGCATTAACGGAACCAGGCCTTTACATTATTTTTAGCCGACGTCCCTTTTTCAACTAAAAGTCGCATGCACGTCTTCGTCGAAGACAAGAAGTGTTAAAGCTGTTCGACAGCCGGCACCTGCTCGGCTATAAAAGTGATGCGGGCTATGTTCAGGCTCATGTATTCAAACCCGATTGATATTCAGTTTTCGTAACCATGGAAAAAAAAAGTCAGGGATACAGCGTTGGACACCGCTTCTCTTGGTTTGCATACAATAAAAAAGCCACAAGCTCCTTGCTGAATAGTTGCTTGGGCTCACTTTGTGGCCGATATGTATTTACAGGACGGCTACGCTTCATATATGCGCGCTGTTTACTCGATCCATGTACTGAAAATAAAAAAAAATCATTTCCTGCATTTAAAAAATACCTTTTGATAACTTCCCACATGCATAGCAGACAAGTAGAGACATCTAATGATGTAATGCATATGTTTTAGGCCGTCCACCAAGGCACCTTTATTTTACCTTGAATATAAATATTTTTGCAAAAATATGGAACTTTACAATTTCTGTTCATGCGAACTCCTAAACCTTCAATACTTTAAGTATTGTTCAGCTGTACTATGTTGACTGGGCTATCAGTATATATCTTCCAGGTTTTTCTACGTTGCGAGAAAAAACGCCAAATTTTGCAATTTTACACGCTTATGCGAGTGTCAGAATTATTCGAAGTATTCAAATATTTATAAAATTCGCGATTCTTTCTGTCACATCGCATCTTTGGGTTGCCATAAACGCAATTTGAAGTAGTGGATCATACAAAGTGACTTTGAGAAAAAAAGATTAATGAATGCCGTCGCTCAGCTTGGCAGGAAAAACAAATTGTCTACAAAATTTTTGGCACGGAAAAATAAACGTGGAGGATGAGTTTTGAACTTCAACAAACATGTGGAAACTTTCGCAGCTATATTTGTGATGGTCGAAAAATGCTGGTTGATTTGGCGTGGTATGACCCTGTTGGTAGTGCTTGTTAACAGTGTAGTGCAAATGAATATTGTTGTATGATGTTAACGTTACGACATGTACAATAGATGAACCTAAGCATAACATAAACTTGCACGTTCCATCAGAAATAAAGCGTGACCGTCGTATTTGATTGTCTTGCTTTTATGTACCCTTATCAAAACCTTCGCGTTTTGTAAATGGGAAACATAGTCCAACAAAAGGGCAAGAGACAGACGAAATGAAGACTAGGACAAACGTTTGTCTTGTTGTTTCCTTCCTTGTATTTTTGTTGTTTTTCTGTCTGTTGTCTTTTGTTGTGCTAAGTTCTCCTTCAGCAATGCAGGCCAACTAGCTTAAATATTATTGCTTCTTGGCACATGTTGGAAGTGTGCGCGTCATATAATCATGTATTCTGGTCACGAAATATTTTATTTGAGGTAGCTCAGTGAATAATTGGGCATTGTATCATCATCTCAGTTTCTGATATATTATAGTGTCCTCGGCCTAATTTCATTCTTGAACCTCTCCATAGGGTCACATGACGGGAAGATGGTCCGATCAGTCGTTATGTGCCATGATTAAATGGACCTTATCTGGCTCTAGTTGGTACAATTACATTCTAGAAAGCGTTCCTATGTAGCTCTCGTTGCCAGTATGTTAAAATACAATCGAAACATACATTATGATGATGTCTTATAATGGTTCGAACAAATAAATGGGATTGCAAAGTGTCAAAACAAAATCTAGTCACTATGTGCCGTGTTTAAATGGACCGTAAATGGCTTTTGTTGGTACAATTATATTCTGGAGAGCGTTCCCATGTATCTCTCGCTGCCAGTATGTTACAATTACACTTGAAACTTTAAAATTCTGGGGATGTATTATAATGGTTCATACAATTCAATGCGATTACAAAGTCTTAAAGAAAATCAAGAAAGTACGCTTACCTACTGCTATTTTACAAAAGCAGAAGCACAGCAGAAGCATATTATAGTGGTGAAGCTCTTCCGTCCGATGGATACTCAAAAAGATGACTGAGTTCCAGGCACCCTTATTGCTTTAGCACAGTGACAGTACTACATTTGTTGCTTCTGCGCAGTAATCAAAACCTTGGTACGTAGTTGGCACACAGGTTTATTTGAAAGTTCGTAGAGTTTACCGCAGAGAGTAAAGATCACGAACAGCTGTACTTACTTCATAGGTTATTCTTCCGCAATAGCCTGTTTCTTTGATAGGGCACTTGTCGCGTTTTCACGCAACTCGCAACGGCCTTTCTAGATCGTCAGCACAGTAAATAAATGTGTCTGCTGCCGTATACAGAGGACTGATGGATGGGCTTTTTATTCATAGCAAAACCCCCGTCTTGAGAAATGAACGCTCTATAGACAAGTAAGCTGCGTGCTGTATTTGTTGTAACTCTTACCAGCACAGAATCTAACGGAACGAAGGGTAAACACAAATGCGCGATACGATGAAGTACAACTGGCGTTCAGCCGGTGCTAGGGCATAGGAAAGGAACAGCTTAATGAAACGAACATTTTAAAACAGAAACACGCTCTATGGAAAAGATGTTAGAATAATGAGATACCAGATTAGCCTTAGAAACATTCTGCATAAGACCAGAAACAAATAGGCTCCTCAGTATCACTTATATTACAATAACAAATTAGAGCACCTGAGAACGATGCGTACACATGTGGGGTACAAATTCTTCGTACTGTTTCTGTCTGATGTAATCCAGTGTCCAAAAAGTTCGTTGACTGCACTTCAGTTTCCTGAGCAGGGGAGCCGCGAATGTATTCAATGCTTATTTTTTACAGACTGGGTGACTAGCATAGGAACTTCGGATCGTGTTACCACAAATATATTTTGCAATATAGTTGCTTGCAAAAGGGAAGATTATGGTAATTTAAGAAGGGGTAGGAAATGAATCGTAGAAAAAAGATCGCCAGAAATCGATGGCAAGAGCATTGTGGCCGGTCTTGCATCTTTAAATGCTGCTACACCCATTTTGAGCCTGCCTAACTGTCTGTCTGTCTGTCTGTCTGTCTGTCTGCCCGTCCGTCCGTCCGTCCGTCCGTCTGTCTGTCTGTCTGTCTGTCTGTCTGTCTGTCTGTCTGTCTGTCTGTCTGTCCAGTTAGTCAGCCAACCTCTTACGCCGACCCAGTGGCCCAAGCTGCCTACCTGCTTCGGCACTAGGTATGTGCTCCTGGTCGCGATGCGTCGAGGTCATTTCACACTCGTCATTCCAGCTTCTTGATATCTTACTCTCGTCATGTCGTCACGCCTTATATCGCTATGCAGACGCCCAAGTTGTCTAATACCTTGGTCCACTAGGTACGGGCCCCTGGTCCTGATGCCTACATGGTCCGTTCACTACCGTCATTCTAGCTTTGTCATCCATCATTATTCATACCCGTCGTCACGCCATCACCGTAATACAGCCGTCATTCATTCGCTGCCGCACCACCATGGCAATTCCGTCATCGTCGTTTAATCTCAGTCATTCCTGCTTAGTGATTTGACTCTTGTCATCCGGCCCTCCTCGATACGACTCCGACCCAGTGGTCCAAGTTGCCTAATAGATTGGACCACTAGGTTTTTGTTCAGTGTGGTGATGCTATCGTGGTGGTTGCGTCATGGTCATTCAAGCTTTATCATCCAATTATTGTCAGGTTGTCGTCATCACGCCATCGTATCCATGTCGTCGTCATCAAACTGTAGTTTTTCATGGTCATTACCTCAGTAACGTCATGCAGTAGTCGTCGTTTTACCTTCCTCGTTCCATAGATGTCAATACCCCATCATTGTATTGTGATGATAGTCTCGTCATTCATTCGTTAATATGCGCAATTGTCATGCCGTCGTAGTCATACATTAGCTATCATGTTTCCATTGCCAGTCCATCGTCATAATGTCTGCGGGGTCGTGCCACCACTACAACTTGGTCATCCCACTCTCGTCACACCATCGGCGTCACACCATTGTTTCCCCATGCTAGCTTCGTGGCACAAACATTGTCTGGTGAGTCATGAAACACTTCTCGTCATTTCATTCACCTCATGCCGTTGTTATGTCATGGTTATCACTGCATCGTTGTCATATAGTCGTCCTCTTGCCTTTGTTGTCATACCTTCGTCGGGAAGCCGTCGCGGGCGTTTTAGTCATCACTGTAACTTACACATCATGGCATGCTGTCGTCGTCATACCGTTTTCGTTTCAACTTTTTTATCACATCGCTATCGCCATGCTATTGTCGCCGTACCGCCTTCTTCAATTCATTGACGTCGTTCCTTGTTCATCCTTCTTTCGTAGCCGTCACCTTGTCATTCAATTGTCATTATGCTACCGCTGTCATGTTATTGTCGTAATTGCAGTGTCGTCGCACCAACGCCATGATACATAAGTTGTCATATCCTTGTCATCATGACATCGTCATCGTGCCATCGTCGTGATATGCGGTTCTTCTTCCGGCTGTTGTCATGCAGCTGTCGTCATCTCAATGTCATCATGTCATCGGGATCACGCTGCGGTCCTTATGTTATCATCCAAATTTAAATAACAGTATTTCTTATCTTGTCACGCAGTCGTCATTATACTCCTTTGTCGTTCGATCGATATCATCCTTTCTTCGCCAGTTCATCGTCAATGCGTTGACGTCATGGAGTTGTCATACCCCTTTGCTCATGGGCGACCGCGGCAGGCGAGGGCCATAAGAAAGTGTGATAATATAGGAGTATGTGGCATATAAGCCCTACCCGTCATGCCTACATCATCACCTCTACACGTGTGAAATAAACGTGACTTAAGGAATATGATTTTTCGGTGCATTGTTTGATAGCAATTCGCATTACAATCGACAGTCATCGCGAGATGAGTTCTGCCATAATATATTTATATTTGTGTTTATTAAGTAATTTCCGATAATACATATTGCTACAGGAAGGGAAAAAGGTGGATGTGTACAACGATATTGTAGTCGTCGGGCCAGTACAGAGGAGACCAGATACACAATATACTTCGCCGAATCGTAACCTTTTTGGGAATTCAATAATAATACGACCGTGTAAAAGACCTAATAACTACTTTTTTATAAATCCAACGAAAGCATTCTATCTCCAGAACTTTTATTTGCACCCGTATATTGCTGGTTTCGCCATCTCTAAAACAGACCGCGAAAAATCATCAACACCAGCCTTCACCTGCGCATAGGCGCCAGTACGCCTCTTTCTTGAAACGGCGTTTAGATCTTCCCTTGCCTGAGGAGTTGCCTGTTGTATTGCTGGCCCATTTATTTCAATAAATATTCGGTAATCACAAACAATTTCGCTGGTGCAACGACGCACTTGCAAGAGAACACTGCACGACATTTTTAAAGCAGCATAAACTTCAGGCTGAACAATCACTTCTGCGTACTTATTGGTCTATTAGTATGGGGTTTAAGTGTGAGTTCAGTTACCTACATTGCGAAAATATACGACAGACACGCATGTTAATAGTTGAACACTCAAATAATTCGCGTTAACGGCACAACAATATAGGTAGCTTTTTAATGCATAACTCATGGATGGAAAAGAAAATCTACGCAGAAGTCACGGCAATTGTGAATACTCTTGATATTGCCAGTCATGGTACAAACCATTGTAATTTCCTAGTTTTTTAGGAAGTGCCGTCATGCTCCTTTCATCGTCGTCGTTCTAACTTCGACAACCGACTCTCGTGTTGCTTTAATCGTCAGCCATAGTCATCAAACACTCGTCGTCGTGCAAATATTATCATGTCTTAGTTATTCCATTGTCATTCCTTTATTAACGTATTTCCATTTTCATCATGCCATCTTTGTCATACCGCCTTCGTTGATCCATTGACTTCGTTCATTGTTAGTAATTCTAGTATAATTATGCTGTCGCGAATCCTCAGAGGCCGCCGCTTCCGTTCCATCACCGTCATCGCATCACTTTCAAATATTCGCCATCATTTGTTTGTTGTTATACTGTTGTTTCCATCCAATGGTGTTCATGCCATCGTCGTAATTCCATCTTGGTCATCCGGCCGTCGTCACCCATTCATGAGCGTACACTCGTTGTTGTAGCAGTGTCTGATGTCATCGTCACGTGTCGCTATCACCTCACCTTCTTTAAGAATCGACTTCTCCCTGTCGCCATCGTGTCCTCGTATACCGTGTTGACTGTTTGTTTCATCAGCGTCCCTCTGTAATTCTACCGTAAGTATGCTGTCGTCTTCCAGTTGTGATTACGACGGAGTTAACATGTCATCGTTATGATCACGTCGTCGTGAGGCATTCACTATCCTGCATTCGAGGTCTGTGGTCGTAACGCCGTCGTAGTCTCCTCATTCTAGCTTCGTAAAACCACTGTTCTCTTGGTCATCAGTGCATCTCATCATGCAGTCGTCGTTATCTTGTAGTCTGCATGTTGTTGTCATCAAGCTGTCGTCGTTATACTATGCACATCATTAAAAACCGTCATCTCATTGTCATCATGCAGCGTTCATCGTACCGCCTTTGTCGTTCCGTGGACTTCATTCTTTCTTAGTCATTTCAGCGTCGTCACTTCACTGGCGCCATATAGACGCCGTCATGCAAGCAAGCTCATGAGTGACGTTAGCAAGCGGGTGCCATAGCCGAGTCGGACGATACCGGAATATGTCGCATATAGTCGAAGCAACCGAACTCTCACAGTAACAGCTACCAATGTTAAACAAACGCCACCTAATGAGTAGGGTGTGTTGCTACATAGCTCGAATGCTAATCCCATTACTTCCGGCAGTAATCGTTAGAAGAGCTGTTGCATAATTGTTTCCTGATATAGTCGTGCACTATGACTTCCACATGTACAAATACGAACCCCTTGATAAGGCGCGCTCAATTCTAAATTCGGCATAAAATTGTGTTGCACATTGCTCTAACTGAAATAATTTTCTCGATGCTACCTGAAATATTCCAGTTGGTTAAACTTCAACATTTCATATCACCGGAGTATCGCACACAAGGTGACTTTGATTTTCAGCTGCTTATCAAGCAACGTAGTCTTCTGTTTAGAATGTGCCGCTTGTAGCAAACAATATATATAAGTGAGACTGCACAACAGATCCGTACAAGACCGGTCATCATGCAGATACAAAACGCAATTTACCTAAAGCAGTAGCCAGCCACTTCAATGCACGTGGTCATATATTCGAGAAAGCAAGACTATATATATTACAAATTATATACAAACAAACAATTATATACAAGCAAAGTATACGGAATCATACCTCACAGACAACTTTATATGCCGACACCCAACGGGGGACAATTTGACAAGTGAAAACTTAGAATCCAAAAGCAGTGACTCGAACCCCAAATTCTCATATCATCGTCAAAGACACAAAACACGTTATGCCACTAGCTAGCCTCTGTTCTCAAGATCAGCCATTCCTCCATTTCCAGTTCTTCCCTGCCTCGCCCATAATACACGATTTATTATTCCCATGCGCACTTTTACGCATTTATCAGCCAAACGAGCCCTCTTCCTGTGTACATCTGCCCACTTTTTTTCTGCTGTCATCCTCCTATTTGTTCTTCTGTTTTACCCTTCCTTCTGTTATTCCTTTTAAGTTCTTTTTCTTTTAAAGAACTGCACCGACACATTGAAAAGTCCCACATGCCAGAGTAGCTTTTCGGTGCCTCAAGCACACAGGGTCGCGTCATTTCTGTGCGCCGCCACTACGGCGCCAAAACTGAGCTACTGAGACTAGCGTCCCTCGAAAGACCAAGCTGCTGCCTTCCAACAACCCTATGCATTGCCCCACACTCCGCGCCGCCATTTTAACACCTTCTAAATTTCCCGACGCACTGCTGCGACGCTACTCCAGTCATTCTTTTAACTCATGCCTTTTTGTTACTTGGACACTCACGGGCTGACCGGCTCTTCTAAATCCACAAACGCACGCTTCTTACGACATCTCTGAAGGCTCCCTTTCGCTGTACTTTCGCTCCCCCAACACCCCACGGTTCTCTGTCCATCTCTCTCAGCAGTTTTTTTCCTGCCGCCTTCGCCCTCTTTTGCTCTTGTCGCCTCCTCTTGGAAAGCACCCCTAGAGCCGTGAAACGCCATCGCTCATTTTCTTTTCAGTCTATCCTATTAAAGGCAGTCGCCACTGCAACGAGTGCCCGTGACGTCACTCCACTAATCCGGTAAAATTAACCTGCTGAGGAGAACAAGGCCGCCTTTGACGATGATAGGTCCTCTATCCAAACGCTGGCCAGCCTTTCTGAGGCATCTCACCCCCTTTTTATAACCTTTATGCCGCATGAAGTAGTCATATTTACGTACGACTGTAGAACGCGTAGTCACCAATGGCGGTAAAATCTGGATTTATCTCACTTATGCTGGTCCTCTACCTGCGTAGAACTCAACCACCGCCATGTCGTAGGTCCGCATAGAATGGCCGGCATAGAAATCTTGCGATTGTCGTCATACCGCTGTCTGCAACGCGGCTGCTTCCGTGTTGCTGCAGACACGTACGCTTGCGACCCACACACATAACTACTCAATATACAGAAACACATTGTTACACCAGGTATTGCTTTGCATAACTACAAACAATTTTGGATTGCTAGGTACTTGCAAAATGCTTGCAAAGCTTGCAAAGAGGATGCGCACAATTTTTTCTTTGATTTAGCCGTTCAGTATTCCTCACTTGGTATTTGACCATTTGTGACCACTCCCCCATAATGGGTATGTGCCACTGTTGCACAAAACCTATAAAAGCCTTAAATATAGTTAGATTTGTTTCGTACTTCTGTATGCATTCAAGTGACATCACCGCCCTTTCCTTGACAAGCAGAGAACATTGCCGTTGTCCTTCTGGCATCACTGCGTAGACGTCTGATGCTGGGTACCTGATGAATTTGTAGATTCAGTTCCTACATACGAGTACAAACTGGCATGACACATCATAGGTTGCATTGCATGAAAGCAAGCACCATTAAGCGCATCCCCATTAGCTCAATAGCATTTATTCCACAGCTTCCGTGAACCTTTACTTCAATAGATTCTAGGCTTTGGTTAAAAGTACATCTAAAGTATGCAGCCACCTTTTTGTGGTTACGTCCGAAGTCTCCCTACAGTTGGGGCATGCTTCCCTCACGTCGCCTTTCCTGCTGTGCGTCTTGCATGGGAGCACGTCAGAGAGAATACAGCCCGTGCAGATCAGTCTACTCATTACTGCCGTAACATCTGTCGTATGTACTCCGACGCGGCGAATGCGTGTTTTCACATAAGAAAAACGCATTCGATTCGCTTCGTCTGAATGCTAGTCTATGAAAAAGTGTGGTTCTCGCAAATGGAATAATAGTGCACTAACCCTCCACTACGAATCCGCTTGGATTATTGCTTGAAATGTGTCCACGTTGCGTCTGTTGCTCGCATACTTTCTTTAAATGCCAACGTGCTGGAATGATAACAGCAATATTGATAACACGAAGCAGCGAAACGCGATTCATCATCCAACAGTTATCTCGCCTAAGCGCTCTACAACTATTCATTACACGTCCGCGATAGGCACCATTGAATCTTGTTCTGTCGTTTGCTATCTCAAACGCAGTAACCTTTAGACACCTCTACGGAAAACTGATGTTTCTTTATACCCCTATGACTCCACTAAACAAAAACTTGGAAATTGCTTGAGCTTCTATATGGCGTAGAATGAGGCGTGATCATTTATACGTTCAACAACACAACTGGAAGTGTCCGCACACATCTTTACTTTGATGCTGCTGCGTCTACATGAGCTGTAGTGGTAATATTTCCGAGTGTTCTTTTTTTTCTTTAACCGGAGGTTCGGTACCTCCAAACCTCCGTTTAATGCTCTCAAAACTCGGTGTGCCACTAAGAACTATTATAATAACCTTCATCTAGCTAGTTCGTGTTACGTTTCTCCCGTGCTGAGAAGTCATGAAGAATTATATGTTCACGTGCAAAGATGACATCGCAACATTTTGGCCATTTCTGTGGCTCGCTGAGTTATGCGAAATGCTGCGAAATGGGCTCTCGCAACGAGTAGCAGCGTACGAGGCGATCGAGTGAGCCGCAGCGAGGGCCAAAACGTCGCGGTGTGCTGCTCCGACAGACCCAATACTGCGCCACAGACGTCACAATTAAGCATCGTCCTGGGAAATGGACTAAATCTAGAACAGGAAGAGATTATATCGGAAACTTTTCATGGCTCTAAGAGGAATGTCACAATTTTTTAGAGTCTGCAAGATTATAACCCTCACATTGTTAGCAAGAAGGAATAGGCGAAAATATTATGTCAGTAACTCTGAATGCTGTAGGCGGGGTTCGGCGCAAGCATGAGGGAGAATTTACATGGATCAGCACATTCTGTACCCGCCACGGTAGCCCAGTGACTATTGCATTGTACAGCTGAGCTCCAGGTCTCGGGCTTCGTAGCAGCTGCTGAGACTGCCATTTGATAGAAGGAAAATACATAGTCGCGCTCATCTACTTAGATTTACCTTGAGCTTGACGAATCCCAGATTGCAAAATTGAATACTGAGTTCCGTACCGCCGCAGGCCTCACAATGAGATCGTGGTTTTTCTCATAAATAAAGAGAATTCTTGCTCACTTCAATTGCGAAAGTCTCAGTGAGGATAGGGTTGCTTGTTTATAAGAAAAAAAAACAGCAGTTTGGAAGTGCTTGTTGTACTTAAATAGGTTGTAATTGAAAAGTTTGAATAAAATTCACGTAACGTGCACAAGACTTGACTTCTGAAAACGTGAAAATTAACAAAAAGTATGGGACATTACTTCTAACGCTTGCAGTAAGATGGTTATATAACGTCAACCGAAATGGTTGGAAGTAGCCTGTTCTTAACTGTCTGGAAGAATCTCCGGTTGCTGCGCTAGAGTACTCGGGTTTCAGTGCCTACTACATACAAACATATTTTACCTATCCTTGGGGCATTTGCCCAATACGGTGATAACCATTTTCGCCCCTTACATCTGGTAATGGGAAGATGACACTAACCACACGTACTCCCCATTACTCCACAGTGACATCTATCATACCATCCAATCGTGAGTTTAGGTAAGCTTATCCCTCCTTCATGTGCTACAGAGATGATGTAGAAAGCGAAGAATAAACGCACTGCAATAACCGAACCATAAACGTTATTAAACGAATGACGAGATGCTTCAATAGATGCCGCGCTGTGAAGTGGTAGCGAGCCCGAGCTGGGGCCCCATAGCGTAAAACTATTCCAATATGTTTTTATAACAATATCCTGACGTCAAATTTGCGTAACCGCCGACGCAAGCATGGAGCGGTAACCCGCAGGGTTGTCTGAGCAGACCAATCAAACGCTTTACTCGTTCATAGGAGGCAATTTTTGTTTGCTTGAAAAACGAATAACATTGCGTGCACTGAGCGGTTTTTCTTCTCTGATTGGCTGACAAGAGGCAACGAACACGCTCAAGTAGAGAGCGATTCGATCGGGCAGAGCAAGTGCACTGAAAATCAGTAACCGGATAAAGAGGGTGGTGTCGGCATCTGCGTTTGGTCAACTTTTCCTTACTTAGCTTGCTGTGGCTGGTCGAAAATCGCGGCGGCATGCAACGGAAGCTTAAGAATGACGCTAAAACAAATCTTCAGCAAAGAACAGCTAGCAGCATAAGGTCGTAAACGTGCCGAAAGTGCTCGAAAACGTTACACGGCCACGCAAGAAGGTTTATAATGCGCAAATAAACTCATGATCTCCGGCAGGTGCGAGTAGCCAGTGCCTGAGCGATCGGCGGCAGCCATATTTTATTGCATTCGGAATGGGGCAGTCTTCGGCTATTCAGAAGAAAATTGAATTTTGTTCGGCGTAATAATGCATCTTTAATGCGTACACGTCACTTTGACGCGGTGAGTTTTCGCGGTTTTGTGACGTCGCGTGACAGGCAGGTGAAGGGGATGCAGCCCGAAAGCTTTTGACCAAATAGCCGGAGGCTAATGGCGAAAAGGCGTCCAATCAGCAATAAATATATTTCCTTTTTTTTGGGTCCAGTCATGCATAGTCAGTGTGTACACATCATAACAGATTGGAAGGTATTGCGGTTTTTGTGACGTCACTTGACAGACAGGTGAAGTGGAGGTGGTCCGAAAAATTTTTTGACCAATCGCGCAGGGCTGATGGCAGAATTGGAATAGAAAAGTTTGGAATAGTTTTACGTTGTAGTGCCTAACTGCCTGAATGGTCGGCGGGAGCCCTCTTTTCTTCCTTTCAGAACAGGCAGCCTGTGACTATTCAGTAGAAAATTCAGTTTCGTTCGGCATAATAATGCAACTTTAACGCGAACACATCGCTTTGATGCGGTTAGTTTTTGTGATTTTGTGACGTCGCATGCCAGGCAGCGGGGCGGCGGTGGCGTAGGGGTAGAAAACCCGCCTCGAGTGCAAGAGGTCCGTGGTTCGAATCCCGGTGCCGGCAATTTTCCACCGGATTAAAAAAATCGCGTGTTGAAAAAATTCCATAAAGAGGCCTGGAGTGTGGCTTCATCCCGGTGACCAGAACCTGTAGTGCACTCCCTAACCAGAGCAGGATTGGCCACCCTGATGCAGTACTTGGCCAACTTCCTAATGAACACAACAATCAAACCCCGGCTCTCAGTCCCCAGCAGCTGCGAAGCAACTGACCACGGCGGCGGTCAGACCTGCGACGCTGCAGAGGGTGCTAAGAATCCCTGGCTCCGGACAGGCCACCATTGGAATATGAACGTGGCAACGTATAACGTTAGAACCTTATCTAGTGAGGCGAGTCTAGCAGTGCTATTGGAGGAATTAGAGGGCAGTAAATGGGATATAATAGGGCTCAGTGAAGTTAGGAGGCCAAAAGAAGCATATACAGTGCTAAAAAGCGGGCACTACCTGTGCTACCGGTGCTTAGTGGAGAGACGAGAACTAGGAGTCGAATTCCTAATTCATAAGAATATAGCTGGTAAAGTACAGGAATTCTATAGCATTAACGAGAGGGTGGCAGGTCTTGTTGTCAAACTTCTATAGATATTTCTCTACAAAGTCCATAGATCTTTCTTTAGAATGTCGTTATCGTTACGATGATGGAAGAGCGGATAGTCTAGACGAATTTGAAATCCCAAAAGTAACGCCACAAGAAGTAAAGAAAGCCTTGGGAGCTACGCAAAAGAAGTAGGCAGCTGGGGAGGATCAAGTCACAGCAGATTTGTTGAAGGATAGTCGGCAGATTGTTCTAGAAAAAATGGCCACCCTGTATACACCATGCCTCGTGACCTCGAGCGTACCGGAATCTTGGAAGAACGCTAACATAATCCTAATCCATAAAAAAGGGGACGCCAAAGACTTGAAAAATTATAGACCGATCAGGTTACTGTCAGTTGCCTACAAACTATTTACTAAGGTAATCGCAAATAGAATCAGGAACACATTAGACTTCTGTCAAGCAAAGGGCCAGGCAGGATTCCGTAAAGGCTACTCAACAATAGACGATATATACACTATCAATCAGGTGATAGAGAAATGTGCTCAATATAACCAACCCTTATATATAGCTTTCAATAATTACGAGAAAGCGTTTGATTGGCATTCCCAAAGCACATGGGCCATATCGGCCCGTTCATGCCCGTACCACGGGCAGCCAGGCGACGCGTGCAGCGCGGGCCACAGGCGGTACAGGTGGTAGGGGTTGGTGAAAGTGCCCGTATGCAACCGTCTCAGGTCGACCGCCTGGGACCTGTCTATGCGCCCTTCGGGTTGTGGATATTTTCTTCGTTCTTTCCTATAGTGACCAAGCACCTCTCTGTACGTTGCCGGAAACTCCTTGACACCGCAGTCGGCGTCCGCGTGATCCCCAGCTCCGTCCGCAGCGATTTGTGTTGTATTGGTAACGACAGCGTCCACGCCAGACGGGGTGGCAGCCGCCGTCGCCGTCACTCCTCCACTGGGGTCCCGAATAACAACGGCAGCGGCTGCCCTCTGGGTGACCGCGTCGCGGCAGGTAAGCTGCCTCGCGACGAGGTGGGCGCGCTCGTTGTGGTTGGGTGGAGTGTCGTTGCGTCTTCGGCCGTTAGCATTGTTGGTGTCATTATTGTCGTGGCTGTTGTTGTTAGTGCCAAGCTCCCCGACATGCGCGGGGAACCACTTGAGGGACTTGTTTATAATCGCGCCGGATCCGAAGTCCTCGGCCCGGGCGTTGAGCATGCGCGCCACATCCGCGGACACCCAACCTTTGGTGTAATTCCGAATCGCTGATTTGGAGTCGCTGATGATCAGGTTATCCTCCGTACCTCCGTGGAGTACCGCGAGGGCTATGGCCATCTCTTCCGCTGCTTCGGCCGACGGCAGCCTCGCTGATGCCGTGACGCGGATCGTTCCCTTTGTATCTACGACTGCCATGGAGAAGGCGGGCGCCACCGCCGTCGGCCAGCCGTGTCGATGTTGCCGTTGTTGGTGCTGCCGTTTTTGTCGTAGTAGCAGTAGTGGTGGTGGTGCTGGTAACTGCGGTTCGTCTCGCACATTCCCTTGTAGCGGCGGTGGTGGTCGACGCTCCTCGTCGCCATCAGAGTCACTGACTGGCCGCGTGTACCTGGCTGCATCGACGAAGAGGACGCCTTCTTGTCTTCCATGCTTCTCGAGGATTGCTACCGCCCTGCGTATACGTCTTTGCAATTCATGCACGGGGTGCATATTCTTCGGCATGTTTTCCGTCTGTATGGCGTCCCTGACTTGCGGTAGCAGTTATACCTTCAGTCTACGCGCCTCGTGATATCGAATCCCGAGCAAGTCTAGGATTCGTCTTCCCGTTACGGTGCTCGACAGCCGCTCCAGCTGCGCGATTCTCTGCGCCTCGGCGATCTCTTCGAGCGTGTTGTGTACGCCCAACTCGAAGAGCCTGTGGGTTGGCGTGTACTGGGGTACTCCCAGGGCGGTCTTGAACGCCCTGCGGATCGCAACGTTCAGTTTGTCGGTTTCACTCCTGTTCCAGTCGGCGTATGCGGCAACGTACGCTATGTGGCTCAGCGCGTACGCCTGTATCAGCCTCGTAACGTTGTGTTCCTTTATTCCTTTCCTCTTGTTCGCGACCCGCCGCACGAGGTGTGTGGCGGCGGCCACTTTCTTCTGTAATCGGGCAACCAGCTCGCGGTTGGCACCGTTCTCTTCCAGCCACAGGCCGAGCACTAGCAACTTGGACACCATCGGTATTCGGGTCCCCTCCCTCGTCGTGACGCGGACGCCCAAACTACGGGCGTCTAGCACGGCCTGCGGAAGTGGTCCTTTCTTGCGCGGCCTGTGGAGCAGGATCTCCGACTTGTCGGGTGAGCAGACGAGTCCCGTGTCTTCGAAGTGCCGCTCGACCTTCCGGACGGCCCGCTGCAGCCGGTCTTGCATTTCGCCGACGCTCGTGTTCTCCGTGGTCCACACCGTCACGTCATCTGCGTATGTCGTATGATTGATGCCCTCTATCGCGTCAAGACGCTCCGGCAGGCCGATGATGACGAGGTTGAAAAGCATGGGAGAGAGTACGGAGCCCTGCGGCGTTCCCGCACCACCCATTCGGACCGTTCGTTGTAGGGCCTCGTCGATCTTGACTGTCGCCTCGCGCCCATTCAGGAAGCTGCTGACATATCGGTGGAACCTCGCCCCGAAATCGAGTCGGCTGATCTTGTCCTGTATAGCCTTGTGCTTCACAGTGTCGAAGGCGCTCTTGAGGTCTACCCCGAAAAGGGTTCTACTCAAATTGAGGACCACGTGACGAGCTATGGAAAGAAGAATGATGGGTGTAACGCTAAGGGATAAGAAAAGTGCAGATTAGGTGGGGGAACAAACGCGAATTAATGACATCTTAGTTGAAATCAAGAAAAAGAAATAGGCATGGGCAGGATAGCCGAGGGATAATGGCGAAAAGGCGTCGAATCATAAACAACTATTTTTCTTTTGTTCGGTCAAATCATGCATAATCAGTGTGCACACGTCATATCAGATGGGCAGCCATCGCGAATTTCGTGACGTCCCTTGACAGGCAGCTGAAGTTGGGGTGGTCCAAAATGTTTTTGACCAATCGGGGAGGGTTGATGGCGTAGGCTCCAGCCAGGCACTTACACGGACCTACACTTTATATGGGATGCACCCCACAGCCTAGAGGGACGAATGCTCGTACTGTGGGGCCACACCAACCTTATACCACATTACGCGGGAGTGCACTCTACACAACAAAAAACACCCCGACGCGAACACCACGAGGGAGCAATGCGAGGTACTGTTGTCCAGCTCGGCCCTTGACGACCAGCTCAAGCTGATACAGAGAGCTGAGAAGATGACAAGAGCCAGTGAAACCCTGGACAGTGAAACCCTTTCTTATGTTTCTGTATTGTTCACTGTAGTTTTGCCACCGGAGTGTTCTAGAGGTAAGGCTTCCAAATGACATTGTTTAGGTCCCCAGCGTGAAGCGAGGTCTTATTCGTAACCCTGCAAAATTGTGAGAGATTCGTGGGACGTATCTTTATTATATGTTTGCCCGTGCGTCACACGTATATTTAAAAACTTCCCCCGCAATATACAAGAATTTCAGTCTCTGCTCCAGTGTAATCTATGGCTTCAGTTCTTCGGATGTATACCTTTGAACAATTCATATAACCTAAGGGTTGCAAACACGCTTAGCTTTCCATCATTTTGGCACAGACCCCGCCATGCACAGCAGACTAACATTTAGAATATACGTTTCATTTTTTTTCAAGCAGCAATGGCCTTTGAGTGACTTTAGGGAATGTCAGGGCTCCGATTGTTATCGCGTCATAGCTTTCTCTCTGTCATAGTTGAACTAAGTAGAAATGTCATGGATTCGAGTGAAGACCCTTGACTGTAATTTCCAGTAGTTTGCGCTAAGTTATTGCTTGAGCCCCTCACGTGGTCACAGTACACTCTTAAAAATGTCTACACCCTTTGGCGCTTACGTTGTCTCACAACAATAATCGCATCTGCCTTGCTTGCGTTTCATTTCATGTAAACTCTGCGCTCGCTATTTTTCTGTCGAGGGTACTAAGGCGCGCTGATAACGTGGACGCCATTCGTAACGCGCAAGCACCGTTCTCGCAGCACTAAAGAAGGAAATTGTGCAAAAGATAGACGACTATTATTGTTGTGGGAAGAAATAAGCCCCAAAGGGTGCAAACCTTTTTAACAGAGTAGAATATGATGCCATCCTGCTCCTTCGTATACAAAACAACCACGGTTTTGAATTGGAAAGACAGCTTTTTCTTTCATTGTCTACCCTGCCTTTCACGTTTAAGCACTGTGTGTATACGAGACCTCACTTTTATGCGAAACACGTGTGCTTTCTTGGAAACATCTTGTGCCATTTTGTCGTTTTCAATTTTTAGTTGCGTGGTACCTTGAATGTACTATATTGTCTTCAAGAGATCTGTGCTGACTTTTCACAAGTGCCCTTTAGTGCTACATACTGGCATGACAATGAAGCACCAAATAACCTTTTCCAGCACACGCAGACAGAGTCACGCCGCTTCGCCCTTTGCTTTTCAATTCATGCGGTGTACAGCAAACCTGTCACTGGTTGAATTGTTGTTTAGGACCTATGAGTGAGCGCTGAAATTCTGTACTCAACTACCGATGAGAGTGCACAAAATGAGTTCTTTGTAACGTACGCCTAGGAGAGCGACAGTAAACTATTGCCTAGGTATGTATACTTGAGAGATGAGAATCGTTATGAAGATATCTTTATGAGGCAACACGAACATTGAGAACCTAAACTTTACTTTATTAGTGTTCACCTACTCCGAAGACCAGCGTGTTTAACTAGTTAAGTAAGAAGCACTTCTTATTGGCTGTCAAAAATGAGGATTAAGATGCGCAGTTTATCAAAGGCGGCACTCAGTTAAACTCAACTTGGAGCTTAGTTTTGGAAAGATGTATTTAGGATTTATTCGGCATGTATCATTACAGAGATTTCATTGTACAATTTAATGAAGCATTTAAGGAGTGTTGGCAAAACAAAATAGAAAGGAAAAAAAATTATGCCACTTTCAAGCGTAGGCCTTTTCCGAAAATTCTGATTCAATTTCAGATACTAGTAACTGCAATATAAGGTTGCCTACGTGGCACAAATTTTGACCATTATAGATATGAGAAATTAACATTGATTCAAATTTAGTTTCCTGAGATAAATAGGAAATCACTTGCTGCTGACTGTATATTTTTCGGCATAAAAAATTTTTAAATCGAACCATGTGAAGTCATAAGTATGTTGTCTCTATCGCTTCTTTCTACTGCTTATTAACGCGAAAGCCTTGAATGACTCGTTTCAATTTATCCCAAATAAGCACCCTTTGTTCTTCTTCTTCGTTCAAAATAATGGCATGTACTCCCGAATCTCAATCCCCCCCGTGGGGAGATTGGGCATAATTCTGTGCAGAAACATAATATTAATTTCTTGGCGTCCTGTTAGCCTAATAATTTGTACCACCTATGATATTTATTAGTGCTTATAAATTATTTTTCTGTTGTTTTCGCTTCCTGCAAATTGTCATGCCAATTTTGATGAAGGTGCTATGTTACGAAAATAACGCGATTCGGTGTAGTAATGCGGAAGGGTGCTTAACATGAGACTCGCCCAGTTCTGCAATTGTACGCACTTCCTTTCGGGCTCGACCAAAGGTACTTGCCATGAAAGATAAAGTGCTAATCACCGAGACAGCAAGGCCCACACGGAACAGGGGCTGCTCTAAGAAGGTCTTTCTTTAGGAATTATATTTTCACCCCAAGAGGAGGAAATGATCCAGTGATTCTATATCTCCACACGACGCACAAAGGTTAGATGGCGCGAACCCACACCAACTCATATGCCCATCAAGTTGCGGCATTCGACGTCTTAATACGGTAATGGAACCTTTGCATTACCAAGAGGGACACGACCAGACGCTGCAGGAGAGCGCTAAATGTTCTTAGTCGGTTCAGCAGAAAGGGGCTAATTTTTTATACCGAAGCGCTTGTTGTCGCCTGTATGGTATGGTATGGTATGGTATGGTAAAACTTTAATGAAGTCCTGCAGGTCGTGAGTCTTCACGAAGCAGGCCGCTCCCACGTGGGAACCGGAAGGCCGAGCCTCTCGGCCGCATCGTGGGCCTGCTGGACAGCCTAGAGTTGGTCAGCCAGAAGAGGGCTGCGGAGGACCGCCTCTCATCTGGCCGAGCCGTTAGCGATGATACAGCGTGACCGGGCACACCGCCAGAGCATGTGGTCTAACGTGGCTATTTCTCCACAATCGTGGCAGGTAGCATTGGTGTAAATATCCGGATAGATTTTATGTAAAAGCGACGGATTGGGACAGGTATTCGTTTGTAGTAGACGGAGCGTTAATGCTTGAGCTCTATTGACGCGCGGATGAGGAACAAAGTAGGTTCTACGGCTGAGATAGTAGTGTTTAGTAATCTCGTTGTAGGTGAAAGGCGTGTCCCTGTTCTCTGGGAAGTCGGCTTCCGATGAGTCGAGGGTAGCGCGTTGGGCAAGTTCACGCGCAGCCCCGTGAGCCGACTCGTTGAGGTTGGGAGGAGCACCCTTTATCTGACGCTGGTGTGCGGGAAACCAATAAATGAAGTGGTGCGTGATTGCGTTGCCGCCAATAAGTCTGAGGGCCTGTTTGGAATGGTGCCTTTGTCAAATGCTCTGACTGCAGATCTTGAATCACTATAGATGACAACCCGTCAGCTATCCAGCAGGGCTAGTGCGATAGCCATTTGTTCAGCTATTTCGGAGTCCTTCGTCCAAACCGAGGCAGCATTGGTGATTCCTTGCCGACCATCAACAGCCACGATGGTGAACGCCCGACGTCTCATACAAGAAGCGGCATCCACGAAGCTGACCTGTCGCTGATCACTGTGTAGTTGCCTAAGGAGGTTGGCCGCCCTTGCCCTCCTTCTGCCGCGATTATGATCGGGGTGCATGTTCCTAGGTACTGGCGCGACCGTAATGTTCTCACGAATCGACGGAGGAACTACTCTATCGGGGTGATATCCGAGTTCCTGCAAGACGGATCTGCCTGCCTTCGTTCTTGCGAGACGAGTTAGCTGTGCGCGCTCCTGGGCCTCTGCAATCTCTTCAAGAGTATTATGAATGCCAAGCTGCATTAAGCACTCTGTACAAGTGTATACGGGTAACCCGAGAACCCGCTTAGTAATCTTCCTAAGCTGTGCATTCAATTTATCTAGCTCTGCCTGTTTCCATCGACGCATGGATGCCACGTATCTAAAGTGGCACAGAACGAAGGCATGCATTAGTCGAATGAGGTTATCCTCCTTGAGTCCGTGATGCCAATTTGATACCCTCCAAACTAAACGAACAGCACTTTCAGTTTTAGCAATTAGCTTGCGTATAGTCTTGCCATTTGTACCCCCTGACTCAACGATCATGCCCAAGATTTTGATTGAATTGATTCTGGGTATATGGCAACCATTTCTTGTATATAGGTTAATGTCTCTGTCTCCCAACGATGTCCACCCCTTGGGCCTTGGAACGCGTTTCTTGGGACTATACAGCAAAAGTTCCTACTTCAAGGGGGAGCATCTGAGACCGGTGGGCTAGAGATAGGTTTCGATAGTGTCTATGGCTTCCTATAAGGCTCCCTCAATCTGACCGTCATTGCCTCCTGTGCACCATATAGTTATATCGTCAGCATACATAGTATGTTTGATGCCTTCAATTTTGAGAAGCTTTCTGCTTAGGTCGACCATGGCTATATTGGACAAACAGGGGGAAATGACTGACCCCTGTGGGGTGCCACTCTCACCAAGTTCCAGCGGTTGTGATTCGAGATCGGCTACCCGGAGGGTAGCCTTCCTATCCGAGAGGAACGATCTAACGTAGTTATATGATCTCTCACCCAGATCGAGTCGAGATAGCGAGGCTAAGATATGCGAATGCAGAAGGCTGTTGAAGGCCTTCGCAAGATCAAGTCCCAAAACGGCCCGAGTGTCGCTAGAGTCGTTGTCTATGATTTGATGCCTAATCAGTTTCATGGTATCCTGTGTGGAGAGGCCTGGTATGAATCCTATCATACTATGGGGGTAAATGTCATTATTCTCCAGGAACCGGGAGAGTCAATTCAAGACCGCGTGTTCCGCTACTTTACCCACACAGGATGTAAGCAAGATGGGCCTCAAGTTGTCAACGCTAGGCGTTTTGCCAGGTTTGGGGATGAATACTGCGAGAGCAGTCTTCCAAGGTAATGGGACGGTTCCGTTCCTCCAAATTTCATGAATCCCCTCTGTGATGTATGCGATTAATTTTTCATCCAGATTTCGCAACGCCTTGTTGGAGATGCCATCAGGCCCTGGTGCGGATCTACCATTGAGTCCATGTAGAACGCTACGAATCTCCTCAACGCCAAACTTTGCATCCAGGTAGGAATTGGCCTGGCCCTGGTAATCGCCTGTGGAATGTTCTTACCACCATAAGAGTCAGGTTGGGTGTAAAGAGATTTACTGGTCCACCAAGCGCTGCATTTTCCAAGGTGTCTGCAATCTCACTGTGTGCTAGTCCACAATATCAAGGTATCTACCAAAACTGAATTTGTTTAACATAATTTGAAAAAAAAATGTAGCGACCGGTGCAATAATGAATTATTTGTGCTTTCTACACGACTGAGGAAAAATTTGTAGACGAGTGAAGCAAAATATATTAGAGTTAGCAACGGCTCATACCCGGAAAAAGCGACGTGTAGTCCAGTGGTGCGTAAAATACGATTAAAACAAATCATAAGCCGCTCATCCACTTTCACTCTGCGAAGGCGGATGACCAGCGAAGCTATTTAGCACACGACAGAGAGGTGACACAGAATTTGGAACAAAGGTACGAACACATTTATATTCATGATCGGTGGTCGTCGCGACGATGGCTACGCACACACATTCTCGCATCACTTCTGTTATTATTATAATAATTCCTTCATACTGGCCCATAGCCCGAATTCCTAAGGAGCAGCGCGCCTGCTAAGAGCGACGACATGAAAAGATACGAGAATGAAATCGTATCCGGCGGGCAGCAAAGACCCCCGATATAGATTATGCACAAAGCGCCGATTGATTGATTGATTGATTGAAAACTTTATTGTTCCACCGAACTGGGGTGCCCGCCTCTCAACTTACACGTAGGTAGGAAGGGAGGACGAAGCAGTCACTACGCGTTGAGGATGGTGAGTCTTCACGGCCTCAACGGCCAGGCGGATTGCTCGACGCTGGTGGTCTTCAGCCTCGCTCTGGAGCAAGGCCTCCCAGGCTTCTCTACTGTCAATGCTTTCCTTGGCCCCTGGGGAGCCAGCACACTCCCATAATATATGGTTTAGCGTACCTTCTTGCTTACAAATTTTGCAGAGGGCGTCGTTAAAGCCCCTCGTATGTGTTAAGTAGATCCAATGTGGTGATGTATAATTGTTTCCCTGGAGGCGTCGCTAAATGCGAGCGTCCTCCGGAGAGAGAGAGACCGATGCGGAGGCGGAAAGATTCTTCTTTCGGCTTTGTAGTGATCGATAATTTTCCTGTAGGTGATCATGCTATCTTTTATCCCTGGAACTGGCTGCTCTAGAGTTGCCCGGAGGTAGAGTGCTCGGGCGAGCTCATGAGCGGCTTCGTTGCCTGGGGCTTCTTCATGGGCCGGTACCCAAATAAAAGTTATGTCCCTCCTGGGAGGGTATTTGAGTAGAATGTGGAGGGCTTCTTCCGAGATCCTCCCGTTGTTAAAATTTCGGATAGCTAATTTGTTATCGCATAATATTACTCCCGCTTTTGTACCCGGACACGCGAGCGCTACTGCAACCTCCTCGGCTGTACAGGCGTCCCTCGTGCACGTGGAGCACGCTATCTTAACGCACCCGTCGTCATCAACCACCGTCGATACCGCAGCCCAGTCTCTGCCGCAAGCGGGGTCCACGTACGCTACGTTACGCGCCGGTGTTTTTTAAAGTTTATTTACTAGAGCCTTAGCCCTTTGAGCTCTCCTCTTTTTGTTGTAGATAGGATGCATATTTTTAGGTAGGTGGGCGATTCGGAAGCGTTTACGCACGTCCAACGGCATGTCTTTCTTGTCAGTCGGGGCACCCCTGTCGCATTGAATTCCTACCCAATCCATGATTTTTCTTCCGGTTTTAGATTGGCCTAATCTATCCAACTGAGACACTCGTACTGCCTCAGTGATTTCAACTAGCGTGTTGTGAACCCCCATTTTGAAGAGGAGGTCTGTCGAGGTCGAGTCTGGGAGCCCTAGGGCTCTCTTAACGCTCTTCCTAATGATCGCATCTATTTTATCCTTTTCTTCTCGTTTAAACACAAGGTACGGTGCGGCATACGCTATACAGCTGGTAATGAAGGCTTCCATGAGTCTGAGGAGGCTGTTCTCTTTGAGTCACCTGCCTTTGAGTGAAATTCACCTAAAGATCCCCGTGACCTGCGCCGCATATCCTTCTAGCTTTTCGATCGTCGTGAGGTTGCATCCATTTCTCTGGATATACATGCCCAGAATTCCTATTTCCTCCACCTTGAGAACCTCATTTCCGTTTACGAAAGCAGTGATGGGTCTGCTGCTTCCAGCGTGTCCACTTTGATGTTTTGGCTCAATGATTACCAGCTCCGATTTCTGTGGCGAGCACGCCAAGCCCCTGCTGGCCGCATACTCTTCTACCATATTCTCCGCTATCTGAAGTTTAAGTTCGATGGCTGCGTCACTCCCACGGTTAACCCAGATGTTGATATCATCCGCGTACATGCTAAATTTAATCGATTTAATCTTATTGAGTTCCGCCGGGAGACCCCTCATCGCTATGTTGAATAGGAAGGGTAAGAGCACCGACCCTTGCGGGGTTCCCTTACTCCCAAGTGTGATGTGACGGGATTTTACATCCAGAAATTTTATATTCGCCTCCCTCTGTGACAGAAAATCTTTGACGTATGCATATTCCCTGTGTCACACACCTACCTCTTCGAGGCCTACCAACATAGCCTTATGGCTAACATTGTCAAATCCTAGGATCGCCCTGGTGTCAGTTGAGTCGTATCGGTCTAGGATATCTTGCTTAAGTCTGAGCATGACATCTTGTGTACTGAGCCCTGGCCTGAATCCAACCATTTCATGCGGCCAGAGATCATTCTCCGCCATGCGCCTGGTCAGTCTCGTTTGAACAACATGCTCCATCAATTTCCCTACACACGAGGTGAGAAAGATTGGTCGCATGTTGTTCAAGCTGGGTACTTTGCCTGGCTTGGGAATAAAGACTACGTCCACCTGTTTCCATGTTTTTGGGAGTTCTCCTTTATCCCACACCTGGTTCATGAATTTGGTTAATGCAATGATGGACTCATCGTCTAGATTCCTAAGAGCTGTGTTTGTTATCCCGTCCGGACCGGGGGCCGATCTCTTTCTGAGGTTATTAATCTCTGCTCTAACCTCTGTCGTGGTGATGGGAGCATCGAGATCTGGATTGGGAGGCCCCTCGTAGTCCCTAAACACCTCGCTCTCTGCTTTTCCAAGATATGTCTCTTGGAGCTCGCTAATGAGCTCGTCATCTGTGCCAACAAAGCCATGCCTCGCTCTCACCTGGTTTGTACTAGCTTGCATTTTTTATTTAAAAGGGTCGATTAGATGCCTGAAAAGGCTCCATATTTTGGAGAGACTCATATTGGCTTCCATCTCATCGCACTTGCTGTACCAATTCTGCTCGTTGAGCTTAACGCATATGTTTCTATGTCTTTGTTGACTCTGGCTAGTTCGCGCCGCATATTCTTGTTCCATCTTTCTGCCATGAGTCTTTTCTCCAGTTTACTCTTTCTGCTCCACATGTTCAGCAGTTTGCTGTCTAGTGCTGGGGGTGCGTCCTCATCCTCTATAGTTGTAGTCGCTTCCCCTATATGCGTGTTAAGGAGGGGTGTCCACTCGTCGATATTGTAGATATCGTCCGGCAGTGAGGCCTGCTTTCTTATCGCTCTGAATTTATCCACTCCGTTAATTTCGGTTGTTTGATGAGGCGTGTTTAGACGCCTTTTCCTAGCGTGAGCGAAATAATAAAGTGGTCGCTGCCTAGATTTTGTCCTGTGCTTTTCCATGTTACTGTTCCCGTCATATGGCTTATCGTGAGGTCGGGTGCTGTGTCCCTGGTTATACTGTTGCCTGTGCGCGTAGGGACGCATGGGTCAATATGCAGAGTAAGCCCTAGCATTTGTATATCGTCCCATATTCGTCTACCTTTGGGGTGCCTGCATGTATATCCCCATTCCTCGTGAGCCGCGTTGAAGTCTCCCATAATGATGAGAGGTCTCCCATCGGCGGCTTTGAGTGCTTTGCGGAATAAAGTAATGAATCTAATTTTCTTTTGCTTGGGTGTGCTGTACATATTCAGCAGGAATATGCTATCTCTATTTTTCTTCCCTGTGATAATCTCAACGAGAACAGCCTCTGCCTCGCTGGGGGAGACATCATGGACAATGGTTTCAATGTTTCGCTTTCCGAAGGTGGCGACTCGGCATTTATCACCCTTGCTGCTGTCAGAGCTTTGGTAACCCGATAATCTAACAGGGGCTTTTCCCGTTTCCTGCAAGACTATGGCTACGGGTGCTTCCTGTTGCAGCTCGAGGTATTGTTGCAGCAACGCTCTTTTCCTCGGATACCCCCTACAATTCCACTGTCAGAATGTGGAGGCATTTTTCTTTACCGAATTTTGTCCATCTTTATTAAGAATCGCTTCTATGGAGCCGATTTTCTCGCACAGCCTAGCTATTGTGTCTAAGGTATCCATCGACGCACTTAGGGCGTCTATCTTGCAAGATTGTTGGTTCACTTGCGCCTGTAATAGCTCAATTGCTCCTCCATTCTGTAGCTGCCCTGCTTTCATGGTTTCGTTCTCCTTGTCCATTTTCATCAGCCACGTTTCAATTTTCTTTTGCCAGCTCGCCAGCGGATCGGTCTCCCCCGCCTTACTTTTGGAAGGGGGTTATCTCGTAAAATAAACATTCATATCCTCTTCCTCCTGACCAGGTGCAGCTGGCACAGGAGCAGGAGGAGTGACGTGGGTGTTGCATTTTTTTGGGAGCCTCTGCAGGTACCTTCTCTGTTTTTAGCGCGCTCAGTTGATTTTGGATTTCCCTCAGCAATCGTTTTAACCTCATGTTTGCTTTCTTCTGCTCCTCTATTTCTTTCTTAAGTAAGCTAATCTCATCTTTTTCAGCCTGGGAGCCCTTGCTACCAAAGCTTACCAAGTTGGTACTTTCTTCTTTCTTCTTTTTTCCCCACAAATCCTTGGGGTCCCTGGGCGGCAAGCCGGGTCCCCGGCCCTGGTTAGCAGGTCCCCGGCCCTGGTCATCAGGCCACTTGGCTGAAGTCTGCTGGCGGCCTCCTCCGGACCACGAATTGGACCTCCTTCCGGGTTTCAAACAAGATCTCGCTCTCGACTGCTGGTCCGCCTGGTCTCTGGTAGCATCCCTTGCTCTGCCTCGGGGCTCCTCTCTAGGTGCCGAGGTGGTGGCCTGGGGCTTGCCTTGAGTTAGGGCCTGCACCTGGAGCTTCTCTTGTTTTATCTTCTTCTCCCATAATTTTTTCTTGATGATGTACGGCATGCGATATATCTCCCGGCACTTGTTGTCACCTAGGAAGTGGGCTTTCTTGCATAGCAAGGATCGAGGCTCGCGGCTGTGATTTGGTTCGGGGTTTTCGACTCCGTACCCCCGACATCTGACGTCGTTGGGGTTCGGGCAACATCCGCCCGATGTCCAAGTTTTCCGCAGGTGACACATACTTCATAGTTTTTCTTGTATAGGTAGCAGCGTGTGGGGAAGCATCGGAGGTAAACTTGCATCGGCACTTTCCAGTTTTCAAACAGGATCAATACAGAATTGGATTTCGCCCCAAGTCTTGTGACTCCAATGATTGATGGGTTTTTCTTATTTCTTCTAAGTGCATTGAGGATTTGCTCGTGAGTTGCATCCAGCAGGACGTCGTGGATCACTCCTTTCCCTCCGCTTTCCGGCATGGAAATATACGCCTTCGTCTCGACCATCGATCGACCGATGCGAAGGGCCGTGATCGCAGCGTACTTGCTTGCCCGTGCCGCATCTAGCGTAGCTATCATGATCGACTGCTGCGTCAGGTTTGGTGATGCTACGTCTTCGTCTGCAGCCTCCGGGTTGACCCCGGCTGCCTGGGCCAGGTAGACGTGCATGCGCAATCTTCCAACTTCCTCCAGGATGCAATTGATACCTTCTTTCGGGCGAATAATAATTTTCTCAGCACCTTGCGGAACTTCCGCGTGCTGCTTCTCGACCGATCTTGCAGCGAGCTTCTTCCCCAGCCAGGGGTTGGGTCTCGTACCGCTCCCCGTCGGCTCGCGCACGACGGATGCGTTGCTTTGCTCGGCCGTGAAACGGCCTTTTCTCCGAATAAACCACGTTCCCCGGCTTGAGAGCTCGTCCGGGGGAGCAGCATCGTCCACGGTCTCCATTTCCAGGCTCCTGTTAGCTTGCGAGCGCCGCACGGCCTCTCCTAGGCTTCGGCTCGGCCCCTTCGTGCGTGGAGCTCGGTTAGGCCTAGCACTCAGCTAGGCAACTTCGAATTTCAAGTATCTGTAAAAGTCAAAAAAGGGGCCTACCGCCAGAAATCCGGTATCCCCATGTTTATTGTAGGTTCCGTCGATCGCTTGTATGAAGAATTTCTAGGAAAAGTTCGATACTCCGCCAAAGCACAGGAAAATAGCAGAGCCGGCACGAAGCACGTCCGCACTTCGTGGTCACTATGTGTAGGCGGTTTGCTCCTACCGAGTCCAGACTATACGCGGCGTCGTCACTACGACAACAGAAAAGAATTTAAATTCAAGATGGAGAACGGCAACTTGTCTTTCTGGTTTTCTATACTAATTCGCGCGGACGACGGGACCGCCAGCCCGCGGAGACGTAGGAAAGCAGGCACGTGCGACTTTTCGACGGCACCGCCTCCACGGGAGCCGTCGGAAGCGCTTGGAACGCGGACAGAGAGAGGGCGGTGTGAAAGTAAACATTGTCGATGACGTTCGCCCTCCTGGGCGAAGATACGATCGTGAGATCCTACGGCTCTACAAGAGGTTGGCTGTCAGCGACAATATAAACGCGTCGCGGCATATCTACCACAACCACGTCGCGGAAGCCTAGTGCCACCCTGCTTAGCACTAGCCCCCCTCTCCCTCCAATCTGTGGACTTCTCTGTTTCCTTTTTTCCCCTCCTTTTTTCACTTTTCTACTCTTATCTCCCTATTCTTTCTCTTCAACATTCGAATAAAATCAGTTGCTACCCTTGTGCCGTTGGCTTCTTTGGGCGCCATAAGAGAAAGGGTAGTTGAAGGACGCGTTACGGCTCCCGGAACGCTTGGAGCCTTTGTGCACTGTCATGAAGATCGATCCACGTTGTTGTTAACGTAGAACAAGGTGTAAAATAGAATTGATTGATAGGAAAGACATAGAGGTCGACCTGAGCTACTGCGCTCTAGTCTGCCACTCTGTATTGGGGAAGAGGGAAGGGGATTGAAAGTACAGGGATGGATGATGATGATAAGAGAAGTGGTGAGTGCTTATGTACATGCGACGGTTGTCTTGCTGGATCCGCTCGTCGAGCTTGGTGTCCTGCAGAAACTGTCGACATATGGCT
The DNA here is from genome assembly GCF_050947875.1 of Dermacentor variabilis. NCBI lineage: Eukaryota > Metazoa > Arthropoda > Arachnida > Ixodida > Ixodidae > Dermacentor > Dermacentor variabilis. The sequence continues at coordinate 48,529,832 of NC_134573.1, forward strand.
GTCGACATAAAAAGGGCCTTCGACAACGTAAGTCACAAAGGGATACTGGATGGACTTGCAGATACGAGCTGCGGTCAAAAGACGTACCAGTATATCCGAAGCTTCCTCAACCAGAGAACAGCAGTTATCAAAGTAGGAAACGACGAATCTGAAGTCATCCATCCTCCTAACAAAGGAACACCACAGGGTACGGTGATTTCACCTACACTCTCCAACATAGCCACGATCGGACTAGCTAAAAAGCTCAAAAAAATCCCCGACGTCCGTTCTTCCCTATACACGGATGATATAACAATATGGATAACCAAGGGCAACTTGGGAGAGAAGGAGGAGAAGCTTCAACGGGCAGCCAATATAATAGGAAACTATACCCAACAAAGAGGACTCCAGTGCTCTGCAGAGAAGTCAGAACTCATTCGCCTCACAAAAACCAAAAAACAAGGAACTGACCCGAGACTCAAACTCGAGATCAGGCTGGAAGAGAAAATTATTCCTGAGAGGCCAATAGTAAGAGTGTTGGGGGTGTGGCTGCAATATAATGTCAGAAGTTTACACACTTTAAACACGATCAGAAAAACAATGCAACAGATTAACCGGATGTTAGCCCGTGTGGCTCATAATCGGACAGGAATGGGGGAACAAGACACCCTCAGACTGGTGAAAAGCCTGGTCATTAGCAGACTAATGTACACCCTACCTTACCATACCATGAACAGGGAGAAAGAAGAAAAGGCTGATAAAATAATAAGGATGGCATGTAAGACAGCCCTGAGGTTGCCACGCAACACATTAAATGAGAAGCTTCTAGCCCTCAGCCTCCACAATACATTTCATAAGCTGGTTGAGGCCCAACTCAGCACAGAGGAGTCGATTGGCTCAAACAACAGTCGGCAGTGCTCTTTTTCAAAGAGTCAGCCTCGGAGAATGCACACAAATATACCAAAACGTCAAAGGTCTACCCTGCCAGATTACAGCTTTGTATGGGTTATCACCTTAGACACCTTAGACATCTATCAACCAAAGGACAACCAGGATTCCGTAAAGGCTACTCAACCATAGACCATATCACACTATCAGTCAGTTGATAGAGAAATGTGCGGAATATAACTAACTCTTATATGTAGCTTTCATTGATTACGAGAAAGCGTTTGATTCAGTCTAAACCTCAGCAGTCATGGAGGTATTACGGAATCAGGGTGTAGACAAGCCGTATGTAAATATACTGAAAGATATCTATAGCGGCTCCACAGCCAGCGTTGTCCTCCACAAAGAAAGCAACAAAATCCCAATAAAGAAAGTCTTCAGACAGGGAGATACGATCTCTCCAATCTTATTCACAGCGTGTTTACAGGAGGTATTTAGAGACTTGAATTGGGAATAATTGAGGATAAGAGTTAGTAGAGAATACGTTAGTAACCTACGATTCGCTGATGATATTGCCTTGCTTAGTAACTCAGGGGACCAACTGCAATGCATGCTCACTGATCTGGAGAGGCAAAGCAGAAGGGTGGGTCTAAATATTAATCTGCAGAAAACTAAAGTAATGTTTAGCAGTCTCGGAAGACAACAGCAGTTTACGATAGGTAGCGAGGCACTGGAAGTGGTAAGCGAACACATCTACTGAGGGCAGGTAGTGACCGCGTATCCGGATCATGAGACTGAAATAACCAGAAGAATAAGAATGGGCTGGGGTGCGTTTGGCAGGCATTCTCAAATCATGAACAGCAGGTTGCCACTATCCCTCAAGAGAAAAGTGTATAACAGCTGTGTCTTACCAGTACTCACGCATGGATGAGGAACCTGGACGCTTACGAAAATGTTTCTACTTAAATTGGGGACGACGCAACGAGTTATGCAAAAAAGAGTGGTAGCTGCAACGTTAAGGGATAAGAATAGACCAGATTAGGTGAGGGAACAAAGCCGAGTTGATGACAGCTTAGTTGAAATCAAGAAAAAGAAATGGGTATGGGGAGGACATGTAATGAGGAGGGAAGATAACCGATGGTCATTAAGGGTTAGGGACTGAATTCCAAGGGAAGGGAAGCGTAGCAGGGTGCAGCAGAAAGTTATGCGGGAGGATAAGGCAAATAAGTTTGCAGGAACAACATGGCCACAATTAGTCCAAGAGTGGGGTAATTGGAGAAGTATAGGAGAGGCCTTTGCACTGCAGTGGGCGTAACCAGGCTGATGATGATGACGGCAATTGAAGAGCAGCACACATCTACTGGCGCATAAGAAGTGGCTCAAATTGGCAGAAAGGTGCTTAATGAGGGCTACGACAGAGCGAGTGCTACTTACCCAGTGCAGCAAGTCGGCATCAAAGAGTTTCTGCGAACATCGGTACCTACGCCTTCCGGCACCTGCAATGACACATGTCGACGTGAAAGAGGTTCGCTGAAGAGCGGCAGGTATGGTTACATAGCCTCATAATCAGTGACCCTAATTGTTTCGATGTTTGGTTTCCAAGCCTCTTTCCTCAGTGCAGCATTGCGCTGGGCTACCCATTCGACCATGGACTATCCAGTTACACAGGTAAGCTTGAAAATAGTTACACACAGATGCTATACAGACATCTAGCACATAATAGTATTTGGACCAGGAAAGACCAGAGACATCATGTTCAAGAATTCAACCCCAATGACAGACCAAGCTACGTCTGCAGCCATCGTACCTTGTACAACCGAGGGAGCATTCTACTTTCCGTCAACCATGGTAGGATGACCCGCAGATCCTGCTCGCGAAGTTTGAAAGAATGTAAGCGTACAACTGGAACTGAAAGAACACGTTAAGCCACGTGTCCATTTTTCTTTGAAAACGCCGTGTAGTAGCTCGAAAATGAAGAAGATTCGCTAACGACATGGCACCTGTTTCGAAGCAGGTTCCTCAAACTTTCAAGAACGTAATATGCCTCAAGAACCCCAAATGGGGTATTTGAGGTACTAATAAATAAATATATAAGCAGTCAAGGCCATAGTGGTTGTCGACCCCCTAATACAATTCCAATGCGAGTGCAAGTATCTTCACGGAGTAAATTACCTCTATGTTTCGCCACGCGAGCAGTGTATTCTCCGCGGCGTCCGCACTAGGTGTCCGTTAGCCCAACGATTGGGACGTCCACAGCAGCCGCATCGTGCCCCACGACTGCATGCTGCACTCTGCACCTGCTAAAGTAACACAAACGTATCTTGTACTCCAGATGACCTCCAGCTCTGCTATCACTGTGGAGAAGCAGACAATGTCGATAGCTGTTGCACTTACGGCTAAAAGGGACCACGATGATCCCCCGTCAACGCTGCACGTTCATAGCCAGGCGAAGGACCTTTTGATGTCGCCGACTAGCCTGCCAAAACTCACTAGAGATCCCGAAGACCTTCGCGTTCGCTGTCATTAGGCTGGTAGCTCTCCCCGCAGCGCTGCGAGTACACTGGCCTAGTGCGCAGCTGGTCTATCAACCAATATCCTGAAAACTGAGAGCAGCGACCGATAGAAGTGTGGCTGGTGTACGTCGAAATGGGGAAGATCCTCCGTCGCCGACTACGATGACTTTGCAAGAACGGTGTCCATGACGCAGCAGTGACACGCTGATACCCAGGCGAATCTAGAATGAAAGTAAACGTTACCACAACGAGATTTCACGACCTCACAAAACAGCCGTGGGCCAAGGCGACGCAGCGGTGACTCAACGCCACGACGAAACTGCAGCGCCAGACCACGAACGAACAGGCGAAAGGAAAACAAACCTTAGCGTTTAAGTAGCATATGTGGGTTTCTTTACCAGTTGCCTTCAACCAAAAGATCACGTACTCGTGATGCATGCGGCAGAAAGCATGTTCCACATCCGGCACGAATGTTTGTGGTGACGCTGGCTAACACTCCCCCCCGAAATTAACTTCTGTTGTTTCACGTGCCACAACCACTTTCTGATTACGAGGCGCGCCGTAGTGGGGGACTTCGAAAAATTAAACGACCTAGGGTTCTTTAACGTGTACCTAAATCTAAGTACACGCGCGTTTTACATTTCGCTCCCTTCGAAATGCGGCCACCATGGACGGGATTTGATCCCGTGACCTCATGCTTAGCAGCCCAACACCACAGGAATTAAGCAACCTCGGTGGGTGCTAACACTCCGAAGGTTATATCTTGTAGTAAAAATATAAATACCAAAGAAAGTGGATGGGAAAGCGGCGCCTGGGCAGCTCAGCACAATGTGTTGGCGGGCTAGTTGGTGCGGATCCATAAATACTTCGTTTAGCGCAAAACAACGGACACAAGAAAAGGCGCCTTGTCCTGTCGCCTTTTCTTGTGTCCGTTGTTTTGCGCTAAACGAAGTATTCCTGGGCAGCTCGATTGGTTAGAGCATCGCACGAGTAATTCGAAGACGTGGGATCGTTCCCCACATGCGGCAAGTTGTTCTTTCATCGAATTTCGTTGCCAATAATTTATTATTTCTTTAATTCAACTATTAGGTACAAGTGATTTCCTCTATTTCGCCCTTGGTGCTTTGTTCGTTGGCTTCTATTGAAATGGTCATAGATGAAATAGTTTGCTCTAGCCGGTAATTGTGAAAACTTGAAGCCAAATATTCAGTGATAGAAGACGAATGCGTAGCCATTATTTGGGGCAGGGAAACAACAGCTATACAGTAGGCACTTCCAAGTCGTAAGGAACCACCATGCCATCTGTAGGCTTTCAAATATAAATATCAGTGACATCTGAGGCCGCCTCACACCATACTAATACTCCAGCAAATTCAGTTCAAGTTTACAATTCAGAAAGGAAGCACTCTAATGATAGCCTGTCATGTATCGCCACTAACCAGCCACCTCAAGATGAAAACATCTACAACGAAAGAAAAATTACGAACGACTGCGCCGAACAGCAACGAGACGACCCTTAAGTAAGAAGCTTTGTCGAGTACTCAGAAGGCAAGGCGAACTTTCTCCATAGGATATTTAAACGCGGGCTGCCTACATTTTGGTAGAACGACGCGATGATAAAAATATTTCTTGCCATTCCTAATAAGACTATCTGCTGCTTGGGCCCTCGGCACAGCGGCCAGAGGTTCTGCGCGCTCTTCCCGATAAACTAACGCCAGGTCATTTTGGGGTCAGAAGAATTTAGAAGTACTACTTTCGAGGGTTCTCGATGATTATTACTGACCAGGCCTGATCGTCGGTGCCGCGCTTTACTTGAAGACATGCTGGGACTGTCAGCATGTATGGACTTTCAGCATGTCGGTCAGCATGTGACGTCTGGACATCGAAATAAAATTAGCAAAATTAGTTGTATGTTTTACGCCCCCTCATTGAGTGTGCGACGCGAACAGTGTTGTGCATTCTGGTATGCATGCGAGCTCCACTGATTGCGCTGCTATATACTCCGAGTCACGTATATACAGGCAACGCGCTTGAGCCGTAGATCGGACTTTCACGAGTGTGCTCGGTTCATCCGTTGTGATTGAGCGGTACTTGCTTTGTTCTACATAGGTTTGTCCAATAAACAGTTTATATCTCTCAGAGTCGTACCACTCTCTAGTACTTGCCTGTGACTACAACGTGACAATATAAATCTCAGTCACCATAGTCCTAGCGAGACAATAGTACCATACGCCGAGTCCGGGCTACAATGCATCGCACAAACATCCCAGAAAGTTGCAGCGCTTTCCTAGTTACAGCTTTTTTATCGACTGCAATCGAAGTGCCATGTGGTAACGTATTGTGCGGCGTAATCGTAACACAATTTTTTCTAGTAGGTACACAAAACCATGCGAAATACTTGTTCTTAGAATCTGAATTCTCAACACATACGACATGCTGCTTTTGAGAGGTTTTGTGTAAGTCAAAGTTTGAAAGCGGGAAAACTAAGTTACTTTGGAAGAAACAAAGAACATATCGCTCTGAACGTTTTGAAAATGAAATACTTCCGCGCACGCATCATAACGAATCATGGGGAATAATTCCTGTTTTTTAAAGCCTGTGCACTAGGTTGCTGTAGGTAGCACAGCTAGGTAGCACAGCTCTTTCAATGTTTCTTATTGGTACGACTACCCCACTTACCTGCTCTAAAACGAAATATACGCTGCTTCGTCTGTTTTTTTTTTTGTAGATATGAAATATCGGCATATCGTAAGTATACCGGTGTAGTCTGACGTGTGGACTCCCCATGTTTGTAGTGTAGAGACAATGCGTTTATTGCACAAATAGTTCCGAGTAATTATAGGCTCATCACCCAGGTACTTGAATTGAAGTTAGGTAAAACAGTGGCCAACTCGTGGCCGGCTGTGCTCTGGTACAGTGGTTTCCATGGTTAGGTAAAAGCAGTAGTTCCCCGTCTCCACCTTTGTGCAATTTTGATGTGGTAAGTACGCAAAACCTCATTGCCTAAATTGTGATCTTGCATGCAACGAATGAAGGCCTACCATGTAGGTCTAATAGCAATAAATCAATAAATAAACCTAGTCCAGACGCTGAGCTTAGCATCCACGATAGTCACGCAAATATAACCGAAGATGCGTGGGCGTTACAAGAGGTTCCCAGCAGATTTGCTCCCGAGCCTCAAAATCTATGCGAATGGACAGCATCCGTTTCTAGACAGTTGTACACGCTCAGCTTTGCATTCAGGAGCATTTCACGTGACCGTGATGCTACGGCATAATCTTGGAGCCGCTGTTTCTATAGAATACTGAAACCGGTCTTCGCGGGCACTCCACGGTGCGCGCTCGCGCGACAAGTAATGGCTGAACAACCGTGAATTACCAATTAGCCACAGTTTCCTATCATACTTCGCGCCGTAATGAAAGTATTCGAATTGCGAATCTAAGCTGCTGCGTACCGAGGAAAACATGGGCAACGAGCACGCATGCGCAGAAACCATGGCAAAATTTCACGTTCGGGTTACGTCTGCCTAAAATACACATTAAAAAAAATCCCGAACTTTGAACACCACCTTGGGCCCTCACTAAACCTTGACGGGGTCAAACGCACCAAAGCAATGCCTCTAGCTTTTTACTAAATTGGACATGATAACTGAGTAACTCGCGTTGTTTATGGAAGCAGATAATATTGTCAGCTATCGCTTACTTTTATCCACCTAAATGATCAAAAATACTTTGACAGTGTCGCTGAAAGGATGAAATACTGACAGCGATAGCAATATGTCTTTATCTATCTTCTTTAAGCCATGCGATCGGCCATGTGCATAGGGAATCACAGCAACTATCATTTTTTTTGTTCGCCTGCTTGTTTGCCCAGTAAAGTTGTTGTTTTGCCCAGTAAATTGGCCAAACGTACCGTTTTTTACGTTGTGCCACTACGTGGGTTGAGTATCAAGCATTTCTATGCACTTCCGCCTGATATTGGAAGCTGTCATGCACTTTGTGTGTGCATAAGCCGGAGTGCCCGAGCAATTTGCACACCATCGCTGAGCGATAGCATCAGCGCTCGTGCGTGCAAGTTCATGTCACTAGTGGAATGTAGAACGCTCTCCCTGCCCTGTCACAGGGTCACTTGAGTGGAGCGTGACGGTGCTTTAACTTGACAATTTGTAATTTTGCAGCGACGTTGTCAATGCATCGCCATCGTTTCGGGAAGACGCGCTTACCAACACTTCTAAATCACTCTATTCCCAGAAACGAGTCAGCACATGAAATCTGAGCTGGGATTAAGCCTCTCCCTACTAGGGCTATCTAGTTATAGCGATGTATTATGCTTAACTCAGTACAATTGCAAGTTCCATAAATTAAGCTATTCGTTATTTTTTTAATGCTGAGGCATGCTTGTCATTGACGGGTATACGCTCTCTTTCTTTGAGCGCCTGACCTTGAGCTCATTTTGATTTCTTGAGCTCATTTGGAAACACTGTGCCTCCTTTCAGCTTGTAATGAGCGTTTATGTTCTCATTCTCTTTCTAGTGTGTTTTACTGCTGCCTCGCTGTAGCATACGCCCGTATCATTGTAGCGACTATAAGAATGATTTCATGCATCTCTACCTTAAACGGTAAAACATGGTTTCACTGGTGATTACTCTGACCGGCTCCACTGAAAAAGTTTACCCGAAGGTAATGAAAGCAGACTGCTGAATATCTAATGAAAATATGCGCACCTAAACGCAAAGGCGCCCATACTGTGAACCTAAGTGAGCTATGGAACCTGGAATTGCGCGCATGAACCACTCACTACAACCACTAAACAAAGTGGACACCGTTCGTTGGCGTCAAAGCGTTGGTTGGTGTGCCCGTAATCAGGCGTAGTAAAGTAAATATAGCATTCCTATATTGTCAAGGCTGAACAATATTTAAATAATTTTTCTCCACTATAATATTAATCGTTGCGAGACAATGCCGCGAATACATCCTTGGTATTTTATTACGTGAAATTTATCACAGTATTAGGTGCTCAGGACAGATGATACGGCTGCCACCCAAGGTATCATAGAAAGTTATTGACAATTTCGATTATCTTGTTTATGATCTCTCTTATAACAGCCTCAGCTACATTTTGTATAGCATCTTTGAAAATTGTAGTGAACGTGTCCAGGAGCGTGTTGACGGCGGGGTCAGTCAGCTTCAATGCCTTCAAGCGAACATCGAGGCCCTGCATCGTTTTTATCTGGAATGACTTCAAGGACAACTTTGCGTTGCTTGTTCTGGAAAAAGAAAAGAGCTATATTAGGATGCTTCATGCTGCGCGCAGTAAACCTAAAAAAACGCGTGATCATGCGTACACTAAAAAGCAGATGCTGCACCTTTCTTGAACAACGAAGTGACAGAGATAAAAATGTTAATTATTTTCTTCACAGGACAATTCAGAGAATGAATATGGCTTTCGTTAAAAAGTTCAATCCAATGAGAAACTGCGGCATGTTGTATGAACGGTAGAGCTGGGGCTTTCCGTGGCCGTAGATATTTGGCTTAGTCTGTTCATATTTCCACTAGAAGTAGAGGGACTTGGACAACGCGGACTGTGAACCATTCCAGTAGCGTAGAGGTCAAGAAGCTGCAGGGTTGTGAATCATGAAAGTAGATCGCATCCTTCTTGAAGTCTTTGCTGTGTTGAGAAGGAGCACAGAAATTGTTCTAATATATTCCCCTGAAAGTGTCCACTGTAATTTTTCCAGACAAACACAACCGAGTTTACTGGCATGTGATCAATGTAGTCACGAAACCTCTGTACTGCTTGCATTGCTCTTGAAGGGGCTCCAGCCAGAAACCCTGTATTACGTCAGTCCTAAAGCCCCAAGCACACATATTTATCCCATATATTTACATGTGAGGCATTGAAAAATACAGCGATTTAGTTTTCTCACTCATGTGACGATAATCGGCACTTGGCGTACAAGTGCCATCTACCTTAGAGCACTCGTTATTGAAGACCCAAATCTGGATGTTGATAATTTGAAGCACTTTCTGCGAGCGCTTACGCGAGTTCATCCCTTAAGAGCATCTCTTTGTCATGTAAGAGGCCATGCGGTTTCTTGCTTAAGATTGTGGCGGAGCGCCGGTCACGCGCTATCTTGATCACATAAGCCACATGTGGGTACGTTCGAATGCAGTGTCCCAGCACCCAGTAACGCGATAATGTTGAAGTTAGCTGCCGTTGCTGGCCCACCCTTATATCTCTCCGTGCAGTTTTTCAAGTGAGACAGATGTCTGGCACGCTCCTTACTACTGACTGCTTTGCTATGAGAGCCTTGTGACGGGTTACGAGCACAGCTGATACCAGAGACCTGACTGGGACTATCAAGGCTCGTCACGAACACACCGTACCGACTACGCGGTAAATAGGTATGAGGCCCACCAGCAATTGCTTGAATCAATTTAAATTGATTGAATAGCTCGAAAGCCTTCTGACTGACCGTTATCTTCGCGCTGCCTTTTATATTTACGTATGTGATGCATTGGCCCAACACGGTGCCAGCACACTAGACCTCACACAAAAGACTGAGTAAAGCAAGAAATTTGCGGTTCCTGCTGGTTAAAAATCTAAAGTTCCCTCACGGTCACCCTGACAGAAACGACGCCATGCTCGACCGATTGACACACTGCAAAAGGAAGAGCTAGGTTGGCGACCATTTGCGGATGCAGCACAGTAGCAACGCAACAGAGGGCCAAGCTGTAACCAGGCACCAAGTGCTAGTCGCAAAGTGAGCAGAAAAGTTATCAATCTAGAATATCCCGGCGATATTCAAAACTTTACCGCTTATTCCAAAGGTATTCCAAAGACTGAAGGAGAAAGCTGCCTAACAATTATCCAGGCTTTAGGTGACAAGATTGGGTGCCCTGTCACTGCTGGTGACATTGACATTGTTCACCGCGTGCCTGCCAAACAAGGAACCAACATTATCGCGCGGTTCTGCTCACGAACAAAGAAGGCTGACTTTGCTTCGAAAGCGCGTAAAGCACGACTCACAGCAACTACAGTAGGGCTATCACATAAACCACCCACTTACATTTTTGTTAATGATCACCTCACACCCAATAATAAGCGGCTTTTTGCGCAGGCGCTAGAGCTCAAGAAGTCTAAAGGATGGAAATTTCTATGTACCGATAACTGTGCCATTAAGGCAAGAAAGTCGGAAAACAGCCATGTTCATCGCATATGTAGTGTAAATGATCTGCCAATCTTCAAATAAGTTCTTCCTTGCTTGCACTAACGTCTAATTCATCATGGCTGACTCAGTTTTTACTCTTGACGAAGCGAAAGCTCTCATTGTGGAAAAACGACCCACTTTATTCTTAATACATTGGAACATTCGTAGTATTCGTAGGCATCACGATGATCTCATCGCTCTTCTTTGCAGTCGTGATCATGCGTTCTCTTTCGTATGCTTATCTGAAACGTGGTTATCATCTCATGACGGGAATCTATACGGTCTTTCAGGTTACACTCCTGAATATTGTCATCATGAAGGTTATCGTAGTGGCGGTTCGGCCATTTTAGTAAAATCTTCATTGTCATATAAACGTCGCCATGATCTTTTTTTTCGTCATTGCCTCTGTGAATCAGTACGGCTAGAAGTAGAGAGTAATAACCTGCAGCTGCCTACCAAACGTAACATCATAATTGCATGCATTTATCGCTCACCTTCTTCCTCTTACATCGAATTTTGTAAAGAATTTGAGCAGTTACTAAACACAGTCACTGATCAAAACAAGAATATCGTGATATGTTGCGACATTAACATCAACATTATCAGCCCTGACAGTCAATGTTGCTCTGAGTACTTACGTATTTATCTTAGCTGCGGTCTCTCCTCACAAATTACAGCTTTAACGAGGTGTGAAATAGGCGGACCTAATACTTTAATTGACCATGTACTGTCGAGCATACCTACTGATCTTAGCACAGCTGGAATAGTGGAATTTGCCGTAACAGACCATTACCCTATATTTTTTTGCATAGGTTGCGTAACGCCTTCTCAACCAGCAAAATATGTCAGGACTTTCTTTGATTCTAATAAATTCACTGGTATGATTCGTGCAATTGACTGGGCTGACGTGCTTGAAGAGCAATGTGGCGAAAGGGCTTTTGAATCTTTTTTTGCAAAAATATCTGAATGCTCTAACTTATGTACAAGTAACACTACGGTTACGCGGTAGTTTAGCTCGCCAAGAAAGCCTTGGATTAGTGATTCTTTATTGCGGTCCATTAAAAAAACAGATAATCTTCGTAAGAAACCTAAAATCCAGCCATTCAATAATGCGTTGCGATCGCGCTTCTACACATATTCAAACGTTCTAACAGCCACTTTAAAAAATGTCAAGCGTAATTACTACAAAAATAAAATTAGAAAAAATGGAAGTGATACCAGACGAAACTGGCAGGTTATTAAAGAATTCTTAAACATCAGTACAACCAGAAATCGCATATCGTGTATGAACCACAATTCTGCAAATATTAGTGACCCTCAAGACATAGCTAATGTTTTCAGTGACCATTTTAGTATTGCAGACGGTAGTCAGCCTGATTCAACGTTGCTTAGTTTTCCGCGCTGTTCTCATTCATTTTACCTGTTCCCCACAACATCGCTGGAAGTATGTAACATTATCAATTCTCTTAAAACAACCGGTCCGGGCCTTGACTTGATACGCCCCTCTAGCATTAAGCTTGTGTCTAACGAAATCTCACCTGCGTTAGCACATATAGTAAATAGACTATTTATAGATGGCAACTTTCCTAATCACCTCAAGACAGGTAAAATAATCCCAGTATTTAAAAAAGGTGACCATAAGTGCACGAGTAATTATCGTCCTATCTCCATTTTGTCTTTCTTTAGTAAGGTCATCGAAAAACTTATACATAATCGCTTAACTAAATACTTATCCAAATTTAATCTTTTAACTCCTGATCAATTTGGTTTTTGTGATAATTTTTCAACTGAATTAGCGCTTATTATATTTACTGAGAGGGTCAAATTAGCCATCGATCAAGGCCTCTTAGTTGGTGCTCTCTTTATTGATTTCTCCAAGGCGTTTGATACAATTAACCATCGTATTCTTTTAAGTAAACTTGAATCATATGGCATTTCTGGACCACCTTTACAAATAATTCGCAACTACCTAATTGACCGACAATATATAGTCGAATTTAATGGTGTCTTGTCCTCATCAAAAACTGTAAATACAGGTGTCCCTCAGGGATCATTACTTGGGCCACTTTTATTTCTCATATTCATTAATGACTTGCCAGAAATATTAACACATGCGCACTACCTTCTTTACGCTGATGACACCACCATTTTCGCATCTGATAAAAATTTATTTGCATTGCAGGATAAACTTGACGCTGACCTAACGAATGTTCATTCATGGTGTGTAAAAAACAAGCTAACCATCAACCCATCTAAGACAACATTTATGGTATTCCATTCTTCAAAATCTTTGCCCATTGACTCTATAGCAGTGTCTCTAAATAATAATGTATTTGCAAGATCCACGTCTACTAAATTTCTTGGTGTAGTACTAGATGAAAACCTAAAGTTCCAGTGCCATATTCAATCACTTATTCAAAAAATCTCATTTGGTATTCACATCATAATAAAAACTCACTCTTTTTTCCAGCAAACCATTCTCATGTCTTTATATTACGCGTATATGCAAATCATCTCTCATACTGCCTGTCATCTTGGGGTAATACATATACCACACATCTTCATCAGTTAGAAGTTTTGCAAAAGCAGGCGTTACGATTAATTGCATTTCAATCGCATACATCTCCCTCTGCTCCAATATTCCGTTCCCTAAATGTTTTACGTTTACGCATGTTATTCAATCATCAGCTGTCGCTACTTATGTTTCGTCTTATAAATACCGAGTTTAATATTCCAGGTTTCAGTCGCTCTAGCCTCATCAATTAAAACAACACAAGATTTTCAGCTCAACTCAATCTCCTTCTTCCAAAAGCAAGAACTAACTATGGGAAATTTACCGTCGCGTTTTCAGGCATTTCTGTTTGGAATTCTATACCATCTGACATGAAGACATCTACATTATTATCATTCAAGCGTAGAACGAAGGAGCATTTCATGAACAATTTATCTGACGCGTAGCATAATTTAACAAACCTAGAATTATTTAGTATGTTGTTCACTTTAACATTACGCAATGTACTTTTCAATTACCGAGTTACTAAATTTTGCCTTAATTGATACTTCTCCTAGTTGTTAGCTTTACGTGCCATTTATCCTCGTTTGAATTGTTGCATGTTATTTTTAAGATTTCTTCAATTATTTTATTCTTTTTAACTCTGTGAATATACCTGTGATATTGCTAACAGATTTTTTTTTCTATCTTATCGCTTATTTCCGATGTAGAAACTGTATAATATATGACATGACTCACTGTTTGCCACGATCCTACTATCCCCTTTTCATGTTTTGTTAGGAGGTCCCCCCGACAGTTGTTACTTCGGGACCTCCGAATGTGTACTTATACCCATCTTGTATTTGTTTTGTCACAAATAAATATTGATTGATATTGAAAAAAAAAGATACCGATGGCTCCGTCATCAGCCCACTGTTGACAGATAATTTGCCAGACGTTTGAAAACATTTTGTGTTATACAGAAACGGGACCAAGAGCAAAGATAACTACGGCCAACAAAGGCTCCTGTTTCTGCTATAAGTACAAGAAAACTTAGAGGTTTAAACTACGACCAAGAACGTCATGGCCTAGCCCTCGTATTCGAACAGCCAGAGGCGACCTAATAATGTCGACTAAGAATCTTGGCACGCAGATTAAGGTTACGAGAGCGGACTTCCCCGACAACCTTCGTAATCCTGACGCAGTACTGACGCAAAGTTACCTGAGGCATGCACTTTCAAAACCATACGACTGAACTCATTGAGCTAAAATGAAAGTACATAAGCCTGTTTCTGAACCAGGCAATACCACTATCAGTGTGCTTGGATAAATTGAAGCTGTACTGTACACGCTACTTTGTGTCACCGTTTTTCTTCTTTTGTGCATCGCAATGGCCACATATAGGAAATTTATCACTGAGGATGACAAACAAGTCTTTGCGTGGAGAATCGCCGAACTCGCGGAAGGGAAAGTGATCTCGACTCTTACACTCTTCAGTCAGGAGCAGAATTGCCTTCGTAAAAGGACGGCGGTGTCATTAATATTAGAAATTATCAAATTAGCTGTATGCTTGCCATATTTAGATTTTTTTCTCCATTCACGTCGATGATCGTAGAGCGCTAGCTGAGCATAGGTATTATTCTAAACTCCCATTTAATAGTAGTTTGCAGCTCTGACGAAGGTACGAGCCGCACACAGGCAATATTCTTGGTCACCTAATGCAGTTGCGTGCGAAACTGTGAATACTGTCAAGATAACTGCGTTTAGCTTTTGTTTGCCTCAAAAAAACATTACAGCAATACCTTACATTTATGGACCCGCACGCATGCACGCCGCATACAGCGAACTCAGTTGCCGTTGAGCAGATAAACACCCCTCGATGGATATTGGGTTTTTCTATTTGGTAAGGAGTGCAGTCGCTCCTACCATGCTGAAAACGACCTATCAGGGGGAGTTTGCGTCTACTTAGATATAAAGAACAGCTCCAACACTTCCTACAGCGCAAACATTTCTTTTCGTCGCCTATGCAAGACTAAAAAAATTCGGCAAAAGACATTTCGCGGTGACTGTCGAACATATTGCGTTACCAGTAGATGAATATTAGCACACAACGTATTGCCGCCGCCGTACTAGTGGGACTTCTCTTTCGCGCTTCTCTGCCTACACTCAGTACAATCTAGCACTGCCCCTCACGAAGCCTCGGGAGGTTTCCTAGATGCATGCGGCCGCGGTGCTAGAGAACTGAGAGCATCGTCATGAGGCAATAGGGCTCCTTTGTCGCACTTCTTCCTGGACACGATGCACCCTCTAGTTGTCTTGCCGAGAAGTCAGCGCGTGGCCTCCGAGACGAGAGGCATGACACGCCGGTGCCTGCGAACGTTAAGTGTTCGCTCGATTTCATCACGCTCACTTTTTAGAGCGCAGCTCTTTGGCGTCCGTTCCTGGGTTTCGCGTCGTCGTCGTCGTCGGCCTCGTAACCAGCTCCGCCCCCCTTTCATCCCCCCAGCGCTAGCAGCGACCGACTGATACCGCTGGATGCCGCTGACGCCGCTAGAGAGTCAAGATAACGTGACTGCATAGAACACCGTCGCCGCCATGCAGAAAGAGGAGGAAAGGGTCCCCCCCCCCTGTTCTTGTGTGGCGCATAGGGTGCTCTTCAGTTGCCGACGCGCCGGTTATTCGTTGTCCCTGAAACCAACTCCGCAGCTGGGGTTGACTCACTATCGGCGTCAGCGGCATCAGTCAGTCGCTGCTATCTCTTCCCTCCTCCCTTTATCGTGTTGTTCGCTTGCTGCGCGCGCTTCTGCCCCCATCGTTTGCCGCTGGGTGTACACGCCGCCCCCCTCCCCCCTCTTCCTGCGAGTCTCCGGTTGTCAAAGCGCCGGCTCGAACTTAATTCCTTTCTTCGCTCCTCCTCCAATGCAACCCCTGTGCGGTGGCAATCAGACAGCCAGATCGGTGGCGGCGGATCTGTATATGTGCACCGCCCGAGCCGAAATTGCCGCTGCCGTTCGCCCTGTGCGGTGGCGATCAGAGAGCCAGATCGGTGGCGGCTTGACATAAAGACAAACAGCAATTTCCTAACACTTATGCGGGAGAACATCCCGTTCCTCTCGCTCGCAACGCGTCCCACGGCTGTGACAACCTCGCGAGGCACTTGTATACATCTCGTCTTTGAGAATCAAGCATTGGTGTACCAAGTCGAACATATATCAGTCTATTTCTCCGACCACAAAGCTTCCTTCATGACTGTCAAGAACTGTTAGTGGAGTCTTTGTTAAAGGAATAGGTGTGAAAAATAAAAAAAAAATTCTGTGATAGCGCATACATGTGTTGCTCGATTTCTTTGCCTCAATCTATCGAAAAGGTGAAACAGCTTATTTGCTGCGCTCAAACTTCGCATTAGGAAGTAACGTAATCGTCGGTAATTTTTTCATTGATGACCGGCGCATACTCAGGTTATTCGAGGCGCGACTCACTCAAACGTAGGAATGACCGACGCTCATCGAAAAACGGCACATCCCTTACAAAAATGTTATAAGGCGGTCTATAGAAAGTCTATAGACAACCTTTCTATAGATTTGAACTTTTGCTGATACAAAATCCATATACTGTCTATAGAGGCAAGTCGATAAAGTTTCTATTTCTTTTTGTCTATTCACAGTCTATAGACGGTCTATAGAAAAAGATAAGGTGTTTGTTTGTTTTTGTCTACTTTCCCTCTATAGACTACCTATAGACGAAAGTCAAAGCCGTATCTATTGTTTGGCTATAGTCTTTCTATAGAAGAAAGTCAATAAGGTACCTATTTCTTTTTCTATATTCGCAGTCTAGAGACAGTCTATAGAAAAAAGTCGATATGGTGTTTGTTTCTTTTCGTCTACTTCCCCTCTACAGACTACTTATAGACAAAAGTCGATAGAGCCACCATTTATATTTCATTATTATTTCTCTATAGACTTTCTATACAAGAAAGTCGATAAGATTTCTATTTCCTTTTGTCTATTCGCTGTCTATAAACGGCCTATAGAAAAAAAAAGTTGATGCGGTGTTTGCTTCTTTTTTGTCTACTTCCTCTCTATAGACTACTTATAGACGAAAGTCGATACATTCTCTATTTATTTTTGTCTATTGTTTGTCTATAGGTTTTCTATAGATGAAAGTCGATAAGATTTCTATTTCATTTTGTCTATTTCCACTCTATGGACGGTCTATAGAAAAAAACTCGATAAGGTGTTTCTATAGACTACCTATAGACAAAAGTCGGCACAGTCTCTATTTATTGTTCTCCATTCGTCGTCTTTAGACGAGAGTTGATAAGATGTATATGTCTTCTCGTCTATTCCCACTGTCCGTTGTTCTTCACACACACACACACACACACACACACACAGACATATATATATATATATATATATATATATATATATATATATATATATTGTAGCGAAGAAACGCTAGTGGGTTCAGCGCTACTGGCTCTAACCTCTAGTGGGTCGAGCGCTCCTGCTCAGCAACGGCTCTCGTGCTTGGAAGCTGTGACTGCCCTGCCCGTCGACGTTGCGCTGCTCCGAGCTGTGCCAAATAAACACCTTTAGAATTGGTGGAGTTGCGGGGTACCCTCAGACGATCATCCTGGAACTCCGGTCCCGTACCCTACTATCTACCATGCCCCAAGACGCCTCCCAGCAAACGCCTCCTCCTGCACCCACTGCGTGTCCCGGGGTGCCTCGTCATCGCAACCCTCCTATCTACACTGGAGCGGACGACACTGACGTGGACGAATAGCTCACGGCGTACGACAGGGTAGGCGACCATAACAAGTGGGACGAAGTGGCCAAACTGAGCCATGTTCTGTTCTACTTCGCTGGAGTGGCCAGCTTGTGGTATAACAACCATCAAGCAGAGTTCCAGACATGGTCAGAATTTAAGACTTCCCTCGCCGATGTATTTTGTCGCCCTGCTGTTCGCAAGCTGCGTGCTGAGCAGCGTTTGCGAGAACGAGCTCAACAGCCAAGCGAAACATTCACCAGCTACATCGAAGATGTCCTGGACCTATGCAGGAAAGCCGATCCGACCATGGCGGAGTCTGATCGAATCCGAAATATCCTGAAGGGCATAGAAGACGACGCCTTTAACATGTTGCTGGCCAAAAGTCCATGCTCTGTGGCTGAAATTGTCACATTGTGTCAGAGCTATGAAGAACTCCGCAGGCAGCGGTCACTGACCCGTCGATCTCTACCGCGTGACGAACACCTCGCTGGTTTGGCTGCCATGTCCAACCAGGCAGCGTTGCTCGCCGAAATGAAGGCGTTCGTCCGCGAGGAAGTTGCCCGGCAACTCTCGTTGATGGATTTTGCACAGCCGCAGTCGGTACACGCGCCCACGCCAAGTTTTGCGCCTCCGCTTCGCCGCGTCATAGCGCAAGAACTGCACAAGGTTCTGCCTGAGCACCACCAGCGTGTCCCTACGGCTGCGCCTCACAGCTACGCCGAAGTCATGGCCAGGCCCCAACAGATCCGGACAGCTGTGCCACTCAGCTACGCGGAAGTCGTCACCCAGCCTCAACAACTCCCTCAACGGGGACCTCTCACGTACGCCGAAGTCCTCGCCATGCCCCGACAACAGCCTGCTATGCAATCAATTTACCAGCCGCCACGTCCAACGCGTCCTTTCACATGGATGGGACCTGCCGCAACGACTCGGTGGCGTACAGCGGACAATCGACCGATATGTTTTGCGTGCGGCTATTCAGGCCACGTCGCACGCCACTGTAGTCGCGTGCAGTCGCCTAGCGCTGCACCATATGGGCTAAGTTCTATGGCGGGTTCTCCGCGCCCTTATTACGACGACGAACCTCGGGCTGCGTCACCACCATTCCGCCGGTCCGCCAACATCCGCCGCTCAACTTCTCCACGCCGACGCGCCCCTCACCGATGTGGCCTCGTCCCGAAGCTCGGGAAGAGGAAAACTAATCGTCGCAGTCCATGATTCGAGGGCTGCGACGCCGTGAAAACGCGGAAGTCCTCAACGTAGCCCGACCAATGTGATAGACGTGTTAGTTGACGGTGTGCGCACATATGCCCCCGTGGATACCGGAGCCGCTATATCAGTTATGGACGCAAAGCTTTGTCGCTTCCTTCAAAAGGTTACGACGCCCATTGCTGAACTCGCCCTCCGAACAGCAGGCGCACAACGTATTCACCCGATTGCGGCGTGCACCGCTCGTGTTCTCATCGAGGACGTTGTATACGCCGTCGAATTTATTGTGATTTCCTCGTTCTCCCACGAAGTTATCCTGGGGTGGGGCTTTCTCCCACGCCACGATGCCGTCTTTCATTGCGCACGGGCCGAAATAGAACTGTCGCCGATCTCAGATATGAGGCTTGCCGATAATGCTTCTTTTGCGAACAAACTACTCGTCAGGCACGACACAAACGTTTCTCCCAACTCGTCAGTGATTGTATCAATGCATTGCAGCAGCCTCTCTGACGCCATCGCACTACTTTCTCTGTCGGGCCACTTTTATACTCGAAATGGTCTGCTGCTGCCTTTTGCGACTGTGAACGTGAAACAGGGCTCCACAGCTATTTTTGTCTGTAACCCCTTCTCATACCCTGTGATGCTGCTTCAAGGCGAATGTCTTGGCCACGTGGAAGTGATTGACGCCGTACAAATTACGGATGTTCCCGAAGACACGTCCTGCGCCAGTTACAACACGCTCGGTTCTCTCTCTACGTCGGACCCTTTGCCCACAGGTGTGTTCGATTCATCTATTGCCGATGGCCTCACCCCACCTCAGCGTTCGCAGCTTCTGCGCATCTTAGAAGAATTTCGTTCTTTTTTTGATGTCGGGCAATCTTCCCTGGGCAGGGCGTCTGCTGTCACGCACCATATTGACACTGGCTCCCAACCGCCATTGCGGCAACGACCATATCGCGTCTCTGCCACAGAACGTCGTGTGATTAATAAGCAAGTGGACGATATGCTTCGCCACGAAGTGATCCGACCCTCGAACAGTCCATGGGCATCCCCTGTCATCCTTGTTACGAAAAAAGACGGCTCGGTACGGTTCTGTGTAGACTATCGGCGCCTGAACAAGATCACTCGCAAAGATGTATACCCGCTGCCGCGAATCGATGACGCCATCGATAGCCTACAAGGAGCAGAATTCTTTTCATCTCTAGATTTACGCTCCGGCTATTGACAAGTACCCATGGCTGACGTCGATAGGCCGAAGACAGCCTTTGTCACACCCGACGGCTTATACGAATTTAACGTCATGCCGTTTGGACTTTGTAATGCGCCAGCAACCTTTGAACGCATGATGGACACAGTTCTCCGCGGTTTGAAGTGGCACACGTGCTTATGTTATCTCGACGACGTTGTTGTTTTTGCCTCTGACTTCACCACGCACCTTCAACGCCTACGGCGTGTTTTGACGTGCTTAGCAAACGCTGGCCTCCAACTGAACCTAAAGAAGTGCCGATTTGCAGCGCGGCAGCTCACGATACTAGGTTACGTCGTCTCGAAGGATGGAATCTTCCCCGATCCAGACAAACTTGGCGCCGTAGCTGAATTTCCTAAACCGACGTCCGTCAAAGAACTGCACAGTTTCGTAGGTTTGTGTTCCTACTTCAGGCGCTTCATTCGCAATTTCGCCGCCATCATATCGCCCCTGATGAAGCTCCTTGGCAGCAACGGACCTCTCCATTCGTGGTCGTCCGAGTGCGACGAGGCGTTCACTAAGCTCCGTCGTTTGCTGACGTCTCCTCCCATTTTGCGCCACTACGACCCAACGGCACCTATTGAGGTACACACAGATTCCAGCGGTGTTGGCCTCGGTGCTGTCCTAGCGCAGCGCAAACAAGGGTTTCCTGAATATGTTGTGGCTTATGCAAGCCGTATGCTTACTAAAGCCGAGACCAATTAAACCGTCACGGAAAAAGAATGCCTGGCGATCATCTGGGCGCTTACCAAGTTCCGGCCCTATTTGTATGGTCTACAATTTGATATCGTCACGGACCACCATGCACTATGCTGGCTGTCGTCATTCAAGGATCCCTCAGGCCGTCTCGCCCGCTGGGCGCTTCGCTTACAGGATTACGATATCCGCGTACTCTACCGCAACGGACGCCAGCATGCTGATGCTGACGCCCTCTCACGTTCTTCCTTGCCAGACGACAATGCCTGCTGCGCAATATCCCAGCTTGACGTTTCTTCCGTCGACATTGGGACCATCGCTTCTGAGCAGTGCAAGGACCCCTGGATTCCCTCCATTATAGACTGCCTTGCCGATCCGTCATCGCAGCCAACCACTCGTGCATTGCGCCGTCAAGCTCGTCATTTCGCCATTCGCGACGACCTGATTCACCGACGCAATTACACATCTGACGGCCGCCAGTGGTTATTAGTTGTACCTCTAAGCCTGCTTTCTGAAATCTGCGCATCGTTCCACTCTGATCCACAGTGTGCTCACTCGGGACTTTTCAAAACCTACCGACGCCTCCGACGGCGCTACTACTGGCGAGGAATGTACAACTACATTCAAAAGTTCGTTCGCTCATGCCCCGACTGCCAGCGCCGAAAATCTTCAGCCCACCACTCGCCAGCTGGTCTGCAGCCTCTACCTTGCCCTACTCGGCCGTTCGGGCGCGTTGCCATCGATTTGTATGGGCAACTCCCCCTGACGTCGGCTGGTAACCGCTGGGCAATTGTGGCAGTAGATCCCCTTACACGATACGCTGAAACCGTCGCTCTGCCAGCAGCTACAGCGCGCGATGTTGCATCATTCCTGCTTCGCCAATTCATCCTGCGGCATGGTCCACCTCAAGAACTGCTCAGCGATCGCGGACGCGTCTTCCTGTCGGAAGTAGTTGAAGCGATTCTCAAAGAGTGCCACGTTGTTCATCGTACGACTACGGCGTACCACCCTCAAACGAATGGCCTCACAGAACGCTTCAACCGTACGCTCGGCGACATGCTTTCAATGTACGTTGCTTCCGACCACACGAAATTGGACGCCGTTCTGCCATTCGTAACCTACGCGTATAATACCGCTTCAGAGCACCACTGGATTTTCACCCTATTTCTTGCTTTATGGTCGACACCCTTCGGACACCATCGATACCATTCTTCCGTAAAGGCCGGATGCATCCGAGTGCGTGCCTATTTTTGCCACGGTCAGACATGCAGAAGAGTGCCGCGGCCTCGCACGGGCCTTTACTTCCGCTGATCAAGAGCGCCAGAGGAGCACTCGCGGTGACACCACTGCCACGGTCACCTTCGATCCGGGAGCGCTCGTGTGGCTCTCAGTCCCTTTAACTGCCCCTGGCCTCTCATCAAAACTGGTCCCTAAATATGAAGGCCCTTATCGTGTTCTCGAACGCGCATCTCCTGTGAACTATGTCATAGAACCAGTTGAGCCATCTTCAGACATGCGCCGCCGTGGACGAGACATTGTCTATGTCGACCGTTTAAAGCGTTACTACGACCCGCTCATCGTGACGAGCTGTTAGGTCGCCGGACGGCTCCCTTCTCGCTCCCGGGGGTGATTGTAGCGAATAGAGACGTTAGTGGGCTCAGCGCTACTGGGTCGAGCGCTCCTGCTCAGCAACGGCTCTCGTGCTTGGAAGCTGTGACTGCCCTGCCCGTCAACGTTGCGCCGCTCCGAGCTGTGCCAAACAAACACCTTTAGAATATATGTATATATATATCTATATATATATATATATATATATATATATATATATATATATATATATATATATATATATATATATAGTACCCTGTAACCATGCGCAGGTACCGGTGGATAATATGGAGCTGCGTTTGATATAATCCACTGAAGTTGTAAACTGCTGAGATTGCTGTAGTGCCTATTTGTGCACTTTAGTATAAGCATAGTGTACACCTCCGCATTTGTTGACCCCATGATATGATCTACGTAGTCGCTTTCGGCAACCCCAAGACAGCCCTTACAGTTGCCATAGCATGACTTCTGCGACAGTAGAATAAAGAAAGCAGAAAATAGATGTTATGAACGCCAACTTTAGCTATAAGTGGATTCTAAACAGGCATCAAGCTAACAGCAGAGAGAGCTGACAAGGCGGAATTTGTGAATGTGCGATGAACCGATGTCGCGCATGTGGTGTGCGCGTTGTGTGTCGTCCGATTCTCAGATACTTTTCACATTGTCTTCATATATCGGCTGCATCACTAACACCGGGTGCTCTTTCTTTGACTGATATCCTGCACTGCAAACTCACGAAAATTTCCTATTCACTTAAAATATGTGCCAAATTCTCTGAGCCCACCCAGTATTTCGCAGGCAGTATGCCTGCGCGGCCACGCATATGAGTACCTCATTGCCGTACTGATTGCTCTGACTTATCATCGGAACGAAAAATTTGCACTAACATACCTGCGGGCATCACATTTGGCGGTATGCGGGAAGATATGCTACAAATGCGCTGTATTACTCATCGTCGCTGGCGATAATGCAAGCGCCTCAAGGGCCCAGCAGCGGCTTTTACAAACATCGCATTCATCTATGTGTGCGTTCCAGTCTCATACGATGGCCCACAGCATTTGTAATACAAGCAGCCAGAGCATTTCCTCCTTCCATGAAAAAAAAAAAAAAGATGAGAAAAATGCAAAGAAATGCGACCCTCTCCGGCGGGCATGGCGCGGAGAGTGAGAGGGAAAGAGAAAAAAAAGAAAAAAGGTGCTCAGACTCGTCGGAGCGCGAGAGCCCTGGCGCGCGGAGCTCCTGCGCCTCCGCAGCGGCGGAGCGCCATCTGTCTGCGTCAATTTGAATTCTCAACGAGTGCGCCAGGCACGCAGGCCCCGCACACTCTCAAGTTCAACAAATGGCCACAGAGGGCGAAAAAATCGACCGCGCGCTGCTGCTAACAAAACCAGCATAGTAGAATCACTTCAGGATGCTTACGTTAGTTTTAACATTTTCCGCTAGAGGCGTCGTAATAAGTGCAATTTTATCTTAGAAACTTTCCCTTACAATTACCGAAGCATTTTCGTTACACAAAGAAGAGGGCGAAATTATCATTGCTAATTAGATAGTGTACTCTTTGTAAGAAAGTTTATTGTTTCTTTGTCACTATATACGCAAATAGCGTTCAGCATCATCGATCTTTCACGTGACCCCTGGCCTGGATTTAAAATTTTTACCGGTATTTGCGAGTGCATGGCGGCGCGGATTCATTCGTTCGTGCACTCAGACCAGTTGCTTCTTTTTTGCTAAAACTAGTTTATTGCGCTTCGATGTCTCGCGTTATTTTACCTAGGGTGAAGTGCCGTGTTTGCAAGCGCACATGTAAGCCCGAAAGTTGGGTTTCGGTCGTGAGCCATTCGGAACACGTCTGCATCGAAACGGGAGCTGGATTCTGCTGCGGCTGACAACGGCAATAACAGTGAGTCGTTTAACACCACTGCTTGAATCGTTATGTAATATTCGTCTCATTAACTTAGAGGCGGAGACAAGTTAACGAGCTAGATCCTGCACAACATACGGCAGTCGGGATCCTCCGTTGTTGTTTCCTAAATAAACCGTTACTTGCGAGGCTGTCATTATACACACACAATCGGGAAAAAAAGAGCGTCTTATTTTTAGCCGGGGCCATAGGTGACTGGGTAGCCTTAACAATATACATATAAAACTTTTTTTGAGTCCGCCGGCAATTTATTTCTTTAGTCCATAAAACCGAATAATTCTTTGGTAAAATGATGTGAAAGTACAGAATTTAATGTATTAAACAGATGCAAGCATGATAATTCACTCATATTTCGTATTTGTTGGTTCCAAATGTTCTTGCTGTTGAGTTTGGTTTACCGTAGGGCATTTATTTTTGCAGTAGTGAAGCAGTGCATCACATTCGTGCAGAAAAATAATGCATCAGTTCTAAAAGCTTCATGACTTTCATGCATTTGCTTGTGGAACCAGCAGTGTGATCTCTTCCAGTGTATAATGACCGCACAAATGTTCTCATTTGTGATCTTAATAATCCTTAAGCTGTTTACATTCATTGTATAGTTAGCCAGACATAAATTTTATGGACAATACAAATATTTATTTAACGTGCTGCTTAAGCACCCTAGAACAGACAGGGTACATTTGCATGTGTTCTGTAGTCGCAAGACATTACAATATATATGTCACACCTTTTTGCATTTCGTATTGCAAAATTGTGCTTTTTCAATTTCTGATTCAGTCAAAATTTCTGTTCCAGACATGCAGTAATGAAGATGGCACCAGTATAAAGCAACACACTCCACACACTAAACAGAAGCTGCTGCCTGCTACAACAAGGCAATTGTGTGGACATTGGCTGCTACTACAAGGTAAACAACACATTGTTAAGAAATAAATATGCCTGATATATGCTGTATTGGCTTGCTAGTATTGAGATACACGTCATTTGTCTGCAGCAGAAATGAATGCTTGTTCATGTTTATGGTTAAGTATAATTGGTTCGAACATAAAAAAGAACACCCATGAGTTTGGCTAATCTGTGCTGTATCTGATGTGCCATCGTTCTGCCCAAACAGAGTCCATGCCAAGCATATCTTGGTCATCACAGGAGCTCCTATGCACACCAACAGAAAGGGGCTGGAGCTGAATTTGCAAGGCTTTTACAGAACAAACAAAGAAGCGCATGCAGAAGAATTTTCATGAGCTATCAAGCCTGCAGCGCACTGTGTCAAGACAGAAAAGTGCTTCAGCCACCATTCCACCAGCATGGACAAATTGGCTGAGTCATCCAGGTAACTCATAAACGACTTTATCGAAATTCTTCGTCTTCAGATGCACCTGCAACTTCTGATCAAGCACGGACGACGCTGGCCAAAAGAGTTCCGTCAGTTTGCCCTAAATCAGCTTCCTAGCCATGTCCATTCCATTTGTGCCAAGTGTAATTTTTCTTCTATAGATGCAAGCTTTTTCATTGCCCATTCTCGTTAGACATCATTCATCGTCATCCAAACATAAAGGTCAACCGATTCTTCGCTGATACTTAATACCAGTCACTGTCTAGTAGCATAAAACATCTGTAGCAGTATCTTTTACTGTATGTTGTCATGCACAATTCCTCTCCTGAAATAGCTGATGCAACATCGACATGTGTCTTGCATTAACCTGCGCACCGTTTGCTATGCACCATATTACTTTTCTTGATGTTCTTGGCCTTCAATGCTTGCAGAGCAGAGTGGTTTCTCTCTTGAGTGCAAGCTTTCTCATTTTCCATATTCCTAGTCTCCTTGATGATTGCTCTTCTTCCTCGATAGCCTGAGTCTTTGCGCAAGCTACACTAAATGATTGATTGCAGAATCTGGTTTTGCTGCCCCACTTAGTTGTGGTCGCCGTGTTATATTTCTCGGATGTAGGGGCCCGGTCAGTTGCATTGGTAAGCAGTCTCTCGAGATAAGCATTTGCTCCTGCAGTCCGCACAGCGACATAGACTCCCGGTATACACGCACCGTAACTGGTGCTCCCGTTCGTTCTTTCCTGCTGCAGCCATGGGCAAATTGTACTTGTGGCCTACCTCGGCCATGATTTGCTCAGAACAGAGACCAGCATATGTGCGTACATGGTTCGAAGTGTATGAAGTTGATAGCCGTATGGGTAGAAAGGCTCGCGAAAATGGCTTCCGAAGGTGATGCCCACGAAAGCTCCTTGTCCATATTGAGACAAAGTGGGACACCAAATGTGAGCCACACATTAGCGGCCCTCGAGAGAAAAGAAATGTGCAGGTTGGAAAGGAGTGAACGCTAAAATGCCGGATAGTCCATTTCGCTGTGTTGGTTGCGGCAGCAGATGCCTGCGTCACCTGATTGCTTCGCAATGGAAGTTGCTCATCATCAACGGCAACTGTCGGTTCAAACAGGTGCTAAGCTCTGTTCAATCTGTTTGTACTGCTGGTTGTCGCTCGTTACTAGACCACCACATGCGACGAAGGCAAGCATTATGCCTGTAAGTAGGCGGCTGAGTGTATCCTAAGAGACACGTCGATGTGAATGCTCACTGTTGCCATATGATTCGTAGCCAATGTATAATCTATTCTCTGGACACTATGCGGTGAATGATTGCCGTTTATTTTTGCTGTTATCTCACTTGGTTACGGTCGCCGTATTATGCTTATCGGATGTGGGGGCCTGGTCAGTTGCATCGGAAAGCAGACTCTCGAAGTAAGCACTTGCTCCTGCAATCTGCACAGCGACATGGACTCCCACTTTACACACCGTGATTCGTGCTCCCCGTTCAGCCTTTCCTGCTGCAGCCATGGGCAAATTGTGCCTGCGGCCTTTCTCGGTCGCGATTAAGCACGAACGGAGACCAGCACACGTGTTTACATGGTCCGACTTGTATGAAGTTGGTTGGAAAGGCCCGCAAAAGTGGGTGATGAAGGTGATGCCCGTAAAAACGACTTGTCCATATTGAGACAATGTGGGGCACCAAGTGCGAGCCACACATTAGCGGCTCCCGAAAGAAAAGAAACGTGCAGGTTGGAAAGGTGTGAACGCTAAAATGCCGGATAGTCCATTTCGCTGTGTTGGTTGCGGCAGCAGATGGCTGCGTCACCTGATTGCTTCGCAATGGAAGTTGCTCATCATCAACGGCAACTGTCGGTTCAAACAGGTGCTAAGCTCTGTTCAATCTGTTTGTACTACTGGTTGTCGCTCGTTACTAGACCACCACATGCAACGAAGGCAAGCATTATGCCTGTAAGTAGGCGGCTGAATGTATCCTAAGAGACACGTCGATGTGAATGCTCACTGTTGCCATATGATTCGTCGCCAATGTATAATCTATTCTCTGGACACTATGCGGTGAATGATTGCCGCTTATTTTTGCTGTTATCTCACTTGGTTAAGGTCGCCGTATTATGCTTATCGGATGTGGGGGCCTGGGCAGTTGCATCGGAAAGCAGACTCTCGAAGTAAGCACTTGCTCCTGCAATCTGCACAGCGACATAGACTCCCAATTTACACACCGTGATTCGTGCTCCCCGTTCAGCCTTTCCTGCTGCAGCCATGGGCAAATTGTGCCTGCGGCCTTTCTCGGTCGCGATTAAGCACGAACGGAGACCAGCACACGTGTTTACATGGTCCGACTTGTATGAAGTTGGTTGGAAAGGCCCGCAAAAGTGGGTGATGAAGGTGATGCCCGTAAAAGCGACTTGTCCATATTGAGACAATGAGGGGCACCAAGTGCGAGCCACACATTAGCGACTCCCGAAAGAAAAGAAACGTGCAGGTTGGAAAGGTGTGAACGCTAAAATGCCGGATAGTCCATTTCGCTGTGTTGGTTGCGGCAGCAGATGCCTGCGTCACCTAATTGCTTCGCAATGCAAGTTGCTCATTTTAACGGCGACTGCCGCTGGTTGTCGCTCGTTACTAGACCGTCACGTGCGACGACGACGGTGAGCCATTTACGAGCTCGCGTCAAAGATTCCAGCGTATCTCGACATACAAATTTTATTTCTGCTATTGCACGAGAATGTACACTGCTTGTCTTCTGCCAATAATGTCGCACGTTCTGTTCACTCACTTGTCGCTTGTTTGTATCGGCGTCAGTAGAGGCTCTTTGGTCTCCTGGCAATTAGAACGCACCAGCTAAGCGGCAGCCGAGGCATGTCGCATAGCCGGCGGGGCGAGTACGGCGCGTGCGAGCGGATGCAAGTGCACACGACCGGAGAAAAGCGGCCATATTAGATAATGCTCTAAAAAATGCCCATTTCCGCTTCCTGTTTTAGCAGCGCTATCTGGCGTCCACCCAGGTAAGTTCCATGCACAGCCGCTGCTTATTTTCGAACCACTGCGGAAGGTACAGTTTCCCTTCTCTAAAGTCGTTCTTTATTCTATGAGGCACGTAAACCACGCGTAAACGCTTGTAGCGGTGTGTGGTGTCTACCTGAACGTTGGTGTCATTGTATGCGCGCCTTCTTTGTGGCATCATACGTCAACTACGCTGAACGGTAAGCTTTAGCAAAGAAGTTTTGCGTCAATAGCTCTTGGTTAGGCAAGCGCATTTGGTAGCGCGAACCGGCTTCATGTAGCGCAGGCGACTCGGGCATAGTATCGGTTTCTCATTTGCATGATTTGATAACGCGCTCTTGTTCTCACTTCTCGGAATGTTTTACGGCAAGTGATCGCTCACGCTGGCTCATTTTATCGTCATAGTTGATGGGCGTAACAAAGAAAGCACATCATGTATTTACTTGATAATGAGCTGCTACTAAGCGGATTGTGTGTGTTGGGCAGCCAGTGCAGTAGATCTAATTTCCTGGCTCTGGATCCGGCGGCGAAGTATGCTGCGTTCCATGTGCAGTCTAATTCTCGTGACAAGCTTTACGTATATATCTCTAAATTGTGTTCGCATGAAGAATCTTCATACAGAGACGTATAGTTCAATAACTGCTAGCGTACTCGAATGAAAGGCGATGTTAGCGGGGCATGCATGAGTAGTGTGTGCGCTGCCCTTTTCGTATAGTTTCAAAGTAGCAGTATCTTTAAGGTTCCTGGCAACCAATCTAAATAATTTTAGGAAGTTGCCGCAAGCAAAACACGAGACGTGATGAAATATTTAGATCCAAGATATAAATATATGCAAGCACAAACGCTTTTGGAGCATGAAACCTGGGATAAGCACAGTCACTCACAGCTTCACCACTTAGCCGAAAAATTTAGAGAACAATAAATTAATCTCTCCGGGAAACGCATTTATACGTTTCAAACTGAAGGAATTGTGTTTGACGGTAGTTCTAAGATTTTGTTTTTGTCTCTTTGATAAACAGTTTAGCATCAGAATTTATCTTTCGGGCTATTTGAAAAGCGTTAAGCACCTTTTGATGCTTCGGCGTTATGCAGTTTACGTGCTGTTAATCACTAGGCAGCTGCTGGCATACATTCCCATTGTGCCAGTCGTGCATAGTATGAAGCCCTTGTCATGCGTAATAAGTGTTCCGGTTTTCATTTTTCATTACTGTTGCATTTAGTGCCGTCGTCTTGGACCGACTGTATATTGTATGCGCTGTACTAAAAAAAGAGCCAGATTATCCATTTGGTGGTCTTTTCTTAGTAGATAACGCACAGATTATTCAAATATTTTAGGGTTCATTACACTTGTTCTACCCTTATCTACACACCTAAGAGATCGTAACATGTCTTAGTTGATAAGTAACAATATCAATATTGATGTACATTCGACTGAAAGTGTGGCAATTGTATTCATCTCGAAATACGAGAAAAGAGACATTGTAGACTGTTCTAAGCGGAAATAAATTACCATTCTTAACGTGATTGTTCAAAACTGCAGTCACTATTACGAGCATTTTTGTTTGGCAGCGGCATATTGCATTAACGCCTGAAAAATGTGCACAGTGCAGCCGGGTATCTTTGTTTCAGCAATTATTATTGTAGGAATCGTTTTGGATTGTCGCATTTCTTTTATTTTGATAAGTACACTGCGTGTCACATCAACCTTTCTTAAAACAAAACCTATCGTTGCTTGCACCGGCGACCATTACGGTTGTCTAACTGCTAATCATGCTCTAACATAACAAAACATCATGATGGTACTGATTCACATTGCCAGGTAGTCTTTAGTCAGAGGTAAACGAAGTTATCTAGAGGCATAAGTGATCGGAGCAAATTATACAGACAACTACTATTGAATGGTAAAAATAACTCATAGAATAGCTTTCCCTCCGATTGTTGCATTTACTTTACATGTGTTTCTCTCTGTCCTTGTCTTCCGTGCTGTACTCGTGTGGCCATCAATTACGAACGTGCCCAAGCCCTTGTCAGCTTTATTAAACAAAACTTTAAATTCAGTTGAATGTAATACTGTATGTCAAGTGACTGACGCGTTATTCGTTTTATCTAAGTATTATGAACTGGCCGTACTTGGCAAGCAATAAACCACAATATTTTTTGTTGCAGTTAAGATGCGGATGTAATAGACTGCCAGAAACTTTTTTTTGAAAACATCCAGAGAAGGCTTCGAAAAAGACCTGGGAATTTTAAAATTACCGCATAGGTATGCTGTTTTGTCATATGTCATACAAAGTTTCCAGAGAATCTCTCTGTTAAATATATTTAAAAAACGTTTCACCTGATAAAATTAGGGGGAAATTGGCCCCATTTATTGAAAGAAAGAATGAAAGTCAAGCATACTGATATGGCATTTCTCACTCAATTTGTATTTTTTTGCGTTAACTAAAAGTCCTGAACCTCGAAACTCAAGAAATTTGTTTCATCTTTGAGAGCACCTTAAATAACTTATTGTGACAGCATTCATTCGAAGTTTAGTATCAGCTTTCTTCCTTGGAGGTACATATCTGTCGTGCAATGATACAAAGTGCTCGCGTGGTATTTCGTGTGCTCATGTGGTATACCTAACTTGAAAACGTGTTAGCATGCCCAAGAGGCCACATTACCTGTAACAAACTATGTGACCATATTAATACGATCAATCCATCTGCCTTCTCTTGAAGTTATGGGCAATGACCCATTCATTAAGGAGTATGAGGAAGGCATTTATATGTGTATTAAGCAAAATAAACTGCAATATTTTGCATGATACTGTGAATACTCCGGTCGCGACTTCTGAGCATATCCCTCTGTACGGGCATATTTACCTACCAGCCAAAAAAATCTACAGACACTGCAACCAGGTAACGTTCCATTATTAAATATAGAGATAATATGGGATAAGTCGTTAATGCATCATATATGAACTTGTCATAAAAGGGAACATACTGTTGCTCGCACGAGCAGCAGTTGTGACTTTTTAATTGTTCACCATACCATAAAATAAAACATTGCATAATGGTACTGATTTGTGTTGACAAGTATCCATTAGTCATAGCTAAACTGCATTAAGTATTAGGTAGTTTGAAAAAATATAATAAGTTGCTTAATTAACATACAAAATATATACGTTGTTTTTGCCTCATATTGCTGCATCTACTTACTTGCAGCAGAAACCTGCAGCACTTTTGGGTCTAATGACACAAAGGTCAAGGCCAGCCTGACGACCATGCTTGCCAAGAGGAAGTAGCGTAAAAATTTAGTCTTTTTCTATAATAGCATAAGGCAAGTATTTTAAGAAATTCATCTATTATATCGTGCAATAAAAACAGTTAATTAATTGCCGATGCATTTGTTTTCTTTTTTGCATTGCATGATTCAGCACTCCAATCTTTCTGTTTATGCAAAATATATGACAGTGCAGCTGGTTCAGGTGCATTATTAATCTACTAACGTTAATGCATCAGTGCAGATGAAAAGCAGCAGGTGCACATGCGTAAATACATTAAGAATTTTTTGCTACCACAGGTAAACGAAAATGTAAAGTAACTTCTACATAGCAGATGGCTATGAACTTATGACATTATACACTCTTTGTAGACTTCTCCATAAAATGTCTGTGTCAATAGACTGTTTATAGATTAATAAATATTCATGTTGATAAATGTCTGCAGAATTTCATAGAAAAAACTGTATAGGATTATATAGTTCTGTTTTTGTGGACTGAAGTCTATAAAATGCCTACAGACAAATGTCTATAGGTAATCTATAGGCATTTGCTTATAGACATTTTGTATACTTTAGTCTAAAAAAGTAGAGTTGTAAATAGCGCTACTTTTGTAGACTGAAGTCTATGGAATGTCTATAGACAAACGCCTATACACTATCTATAGACATTTGTCCATAGACATTTGATAGATTCAGTCGACAAAAGTAGAACTTTACATACAGTTCTAGTTTTGCAGACTGAAGTTCATAAAATGTTTATAGACAAATGTCTATAGATAGTCTATAGATATCTGTCTATAGACATTCCATAGACTTCACTCTACAAAAATAGAACTGTATAACCCTATACACTATTGTCTATAAACATTCTGCGGGAATTTGCCTACAAACGTGAATTTTCATTATTATATAGACAGTCTACGGACTGGTCTATAGGAATAGGCTATAGATAGTCTATAGACTTTTGTTTATAGATATTCTATAGACAAGTCTGCAAAAGTGGAACTATAAGCCTATACACTTCTCTATAGACATTCTACAGACAATTGTCTACAAACATGAATTTTCATAAATCGATAGACAGTATATAGATAGTATATCATCATCAGCAGCAGCAGCCTGGTTGCGCCCACTGCAGGGCAAAGGCCTCTCCCATACTTAAACTACCCCAGTCATGTACTAATTGTGGCCGTGTTGTCCCTGCAAACTTCTTAAGCTCTTCCGCCCACCTAACTTTCTGCCGCCCCCTGCTACGCTTCTCTTCCCTTGGATTCCAGTCCGTAACCCTTAGTGACCATTGGTTATCTTCCCTCCTCATTACATATCCTGCCCATTACCATTTCTTTTTTTTTATTTCAACTAAGATGTCATTAACTCGCGTTTGCTCCCTCACCCAATCTGCTCTTATCTTATCCCTTAACGTTACACCCATCATTCTTCTGTCCATAGCTCGTTGCATCGTCCTCAATTTAAGTAGAACCCTTTTCGTAAGACTCCGGATTTCTGCCCCGCACGTGAGTACTGGTAAGACACAGCTGTTATACACTTTTCTCTTGAGGGATAATGGCAACCTTTTGTTCATGATCTGAAAATACCTGCGAAAGGCACCCCAGCCCATTCTCATTCTTCTGATCATTTCATTCTCATGATCCGGATCAGCGGTCACTAGCTGTCCTAAGTAGAGGTATTCATTGACCACTTCCAGATACTCGCTACCTATCGTAAACTGCTGTTCTATTGCTAGACTGTTAAACATTACTTTAGTTTTCTGCAGATTTATTTTTAGACCTACCTTTCTGCTTTGCCTCTCCAGGTCAGTTAGCATGTTTGAAGAAAAGAGCGCTACAAAGACATGGACTAAAAGAGGAACATGTGCGACGGACAAGGTGCTACAGGTCCCTCTTTTAGTCCTCGTTTTCGTAGCGCTCTTTTCTTCAAGTATACAAAACGAACTCGCCAACATCAAGCTTCTGCTGCAGTTAGCATGCATTGCAATTGGTCCCCTGAGTTACTAAGCCAGGCAATATCATCAGATAATCACAAGTTACTAAGGTATTCTTCATTGCATCTTATATCCACAATTCCTCCCTATCCAAGTCTCTGTAAAAACGCTGTGAATAGCATTGGAGAGATTGTATCTGCCAGCCTAACGCATTTCTTTATTGGGATTTTGTTGCTTTCTTAATGGAAGACTACGGTGGCTGTGGAGCCGCTATAGACCTCTTTCAGTATTTCTATATACGGCTCATGTACACCTTGATCCCGTAATGCCTCCATGACTGCTCAGGTTTCGACTGAATAAAACGCTTTCTTGTAATCAATAAAGCTATATATAAATGTTGGTTATATTCCTCACATTTCTGTATCACCTTATTCATAGTGTGAATACGGTCTATGGTTGAGTAGCCTTTATGGAATCCTGCCTAGTCCTTTGGTTGACAGAATTCTAAGGTGTTCCTTATTCTATTTGCGATTACCTTAGTAAATACTTTGTGGGCAACGGACAGTAAGCTGACCGGTCTATAATTTTTCAAGTCGTTGGCGTCCCCTTTATAATGGATTACGAATATGTTAGCGTTCTTCCAAGATTCTGGTACGCTCGAAGTCATGAGGCATGGCGTATACAGCGTGGCCATTTTTTCTAGAAGAATCTGCCGACTATCCTTCAACAAATCTGCTGTTACTTGAACCTCCCCAGCTGCCTACTTCTTTTGCGTAGCTCCCAAGGCTTTCTTTACTTCTTCTGGCGTTACTTTTGGGATTTCAAATTCGTCTAGACTATTCTCTCTTCCATCATCGTAACGATAACGACAGTCTCAAAAATGTCTATAGACAGGCTATAGACTTCATAGAGAAATGTCTATAGACTGTCTATAGACTTTCTAGAAAAATTTTTGTAAGGGATAGCAATTGCATTTGTGGCGCAGGCTGCCAATGCATCAAATTTGCGGTCCTTGATGAAGCCTTCTGACGTGGACGCGGTTCCGCTCGTCACATACCCGGTGTGGGGTATGTGACGGGAAAGAATACGTGCAAAGTGCGCGGCGTAAGAATAGTACGAGTTTGCAGTCGGCGCCACAATATTTCTCTCATTTCGTGTTCTAGGCACAGAGAGAGGTGGGTAAATTAGGCGTTGGTGTCTGTAATTTGTGCAAATTTCGTGGAATGTGACGAGTGTGTCTTTATTGGTGTGCTTTCCGGAGTCATAGTGTTCTAGAGTTGGGCCCGAATTTACTGCCACTCGGTCCGTGAATCCTCGAGCAGCTGTACTAGCCATTTCGTTGCCTTGGAGTCCTTGATGTGCTGGAGTCCAGACGAGAGCGGTGACGTTTTTTGGTGGGTGAGCGACAAGTTCCGGATAGCAGTCTTAGAGTCACTAATGATGACAACGCAATCAGGTAGCCCTGATGCGAGTGTAATGGCAGCCTCTTCCGCGTCGCCCGCGGAGGTGCTGTCTGTTGCTGAACAAACAGTGTTGCCCTGGTTGTCTACGACTGCTAGAGCGTAAATATGTCTAGTGATGTAGGCTGCGGCACGTACATAGTGGAGTCCTTCACCCTGCCCTTAGCTGTGTTGCAGCGCCATAGCTACAAGTTTACGGTGTTTGACGTGAAATTTAGGGTGCATGTTTCTGCGTAGGGGCTCGATGAGGTATTGGCCGTGTATGTTCGGAAGAAGTTGATGTCGCTTGCTGTCGTTGAATGGTGGAGCATGGTGATGTTGTCTCAGAGTCTCACGCCCAACTTCATTGGTGGTGAGTCGACGGTATTGCGATGATAGGTCTGCGCCATTTAATTCTTGAAGGGTACTTATAGTGGCTGTGGCCGTCACCATTTGTGGAAATGCTCTAATTGGAAAACCAACAGCGACTTTGTCAGAAAAGAGCTTCGTTGAAGTGAGGTACGTATGTACAGATTCCGCCATATTCAGTGACCCAAGTTGTTCCAAAAGTTGATTTTGAATCCTGTTAGCACAACAGTCTGATGTGCTAACCAACCGACCACGAACTTCCCAGAAACACACATAGGTGGGAAAACGATTAGGCATATATATTGTAACGACGTGGATTTACGTTTCACGTGAATTTCGGGGTGCATGTTTCTGGGCAGGGGCTCGATGTGGTATTGGCCGTGTATGTTCGGAGGAAGTTGATGTCGCTTGCTGTCGTCGAATGGTGGAGCATGATGAAGTTGCCTCAGGATCTGACGCCCAGCTTCATTGGTGGCGAGTTCGCCATTCAGCCATATTCCGCCATATTTCGTGAACCAAGTTGTTCCAAAAGTTTTTTTTGAATCCTGTTAGCACAACAGTCCGAGGTGCTAACCATCCGACCGCGAACTGCCCAGTGACACAGATAGGCGGGGAAATAGTTGGAAATATATGTCGTAACTACGTGGGATCGCCAAGGAAGTGGAGTAGACCCACCAAATAATTCACTTTATCAGTCGTCAAAGAAAAGCAACAACGCCTTCTTCCTCTCCACGCTTAACCTGAAAACCTGCGCTACTTCAACGGCGCCCCCGCTGGCACATACCCGCAGCAATATAATTGCGCAAAATACAGTTGTCCCATTTGTCCCCCCTTTAGTAAAGATAATCGTCCCGATGATAGAGGCTTGAAAAACAACGATAACAAACTGCGCAGTCTTGTCAGGCTTCATAGTACGCTTTCATACAAAGCACGTGAACGACCTCGGGTAAATGCCGTCGGCGGTTCAACAGTGAGAGCCGTCTGGAGCGACTTCGTAGTTGACGTCACTGATGCGTCGGAGAACTACGAGGGAACGTAGTGTTTGCGAAGGAGTTTTCAGAGAGCCCACGCGGACGAATCCAGAGTCCAGACTTAGACTTTGTCGCCGATGTTGCATGTTGCGGGTCTGTGCCGAAGGTTGTAGCGTCTGGTCTCACAGTCCTGTTGTTCGTGGATTCGCAGACGCGCAAGCTGCCTAGCTGCCTCGGCTCGCTGTGTTACCTCTTCAGCACCCGTTGTGTTCAAATTCATGAGGGAGCATTGCGTCTAATGTTGTCGTAACCTCATGGCTGTAAACGAGAGTGAAGGGTGTCTTGCGAGTGGTCTTTTCACGAGCCGTATTGTACGCGAAGGTGACATAAGGTAAGACCTTGTCCCAGTTCTCATGCTCTACATATACGTAAATGCTTATCATATCAGCCAGTGTCCTATTGAGTCTTCCCGCCAGTCCGTTCGTTTGGGAGTGATACGACGTTGGCTTCCGGTGGGGGGTACCACTTATACGTAGAACAATATCCAAAAACATGGCCATGAACGCAGTAACTCTGGCCGTGACGGCTACCGCGGGATCGCCATGGCTTAAAACGATAGAATAAATAAATCGTGCCGCCTCATCTGCTGTTGCCCGTCGCAGAGCACCTGTCTCGGCATGTGTAGTGAGACCATCCATGGCGACGATCATCCACCTATTGTCGGTAGTAGACGTAGGGAAGAGGGCCAGAAAATTCATGCCTACTTGTGCAAATGGTGTGGCCGGTGCTTCAACAGGGTACAGTAGGCCGGCTGGTTTGACGGATAGTGGTTTGCGACGATGGCAATCCAGACCAGCGTGAACATAACGTTTAACGATGCAGAAAGTCTCTGCCAGTAGTAGTAATTCTGCCGAATCCATGCCAATGTGCCCAAGTGTCCGCAGGTGGCTCGTTGCGGCAGGCGAGTAATATTTCACGCCGAAGCGGTGAGGGAACAACGAATAAGTAGTTGCTGCCGCTAGGTGAGAAGATCTTTTTGTAGAGCACGTTGAGGCGCGAGCAGCACAATGCCAGCCCTCTTGCAAATAGCCTCAGCACGCTGTTGGGTTGTCCTCCCAGGTAATCAATAAGCAGCAGCAATTCAGTGTCATCCCATTACTGGCGTGTAAGATTGGTAGTGTTGACGAGTCCCAGAAAGACAGCGTCGTCATCGTCTTGTGCTGCCGCCTAAGCAGGAGACCGAGAAAGACTGTGGGCGTTTGCTTGCCGTTTTCGCTACTTGTATGCGACAATGAAGTCGAACTCTTGGAGTCGAAGGCCCGAGCATGCGAGCCGGCCGGTAGGATCTTTTACATTATTGAGCCAGCAAAGCGCATGGTGATCGCTAACGACGGTGAAAGATCGACCGTAGAAATACGGAAGAAATTTCAGGAATTCCCGCACCACTGCGAGGGATAATTTTTCAGTGGTGGAGGAGTTAGCCTCGCCTCGGGATAGTGTCCTACAAGCATAAGCGATGACATTTTCGCTGTCATCCTGCCATTGTACGAGCACCGCTCCTAGACCGACATTACTAGCGTCTGTATTCATTATCGTCGGGACATCTTCATGGAAGTATCCTAGCACAGGAGGCGCTTGCATGCGTTGCCGGAGCTCGTGAAATGTCCGTTGCTGGTATTCGTCCCAAGTAAAAGGGATATATTCTCTGGTGAGCTGTGTTAACGGCCATGCCGCGCGCGACGAATCTGCAATAAATCGCCGGTAATATGCACAGAGTGCGAGAAGACATCGTGATGTGGTCGGAAAATTAGCGTTGGCAGCAATTTTCTCCAGATCAGGTCAGACTCCTTGGCTACTGATGAGAGAGAGAGAATCAACTTTTGTGCTGAGCCCTTAGTGACGGTTGGTGCGCGCTGGCATCAGATGGGGTGGAACCTTCTGCTCAGGTCCCATATGCGTCCAGCAGTTCCTGGCGCCTAGCCGCCAGCGCGAGCTGGGTCGGTAGGTCGGGGCTGGACAACAAGGTCTCCCATCGCTCGGGGGGGTTGGGGTTGGGGAGGGTGGGGCGTAGGGATGGTGGGGGGTTCCTGAGCTTAGTGCACTCTGCAAGGATGTGTGCTAGAGTGCCTTTTGACCGTCTGCAAAAAGGGCATAAAGTGTCATGCTCTGTTGGGAACATCTTGTGCAAGAGCACGGGACCCCGCTTGCGTGCGTCGCACGATCGTTTGCTGCATTCGGTTGAGTTGTGGATGCGGACGGGGAAGCCTACATCTGCCGCTTCTGTACATTTGCGTGATTTCTTTGTAGCTTGTCACGGGGTGCGGTAGCTCTGACTCGTCCTCGGCCCGGATTGAAAGTTCTCGGGCATAGTGGTCGGCGAGTGCGTTGCCTTCCACTTGCGAGTGAGCCGGTACCCACACGAGCTCAGCGGCCCGTCCCGGTGATTTGCATTTGATGAGGATCGCAAGTGCCGCGGGAGAGATGTTCCCCTTGCGGTAGCTTGCGTAGGCCGTCTGGGAGTCTGTGACCATGGTCCTCACTCCCGGTTGTGCGAGTGCGAGGGCCACGGCCACTTCTTCTGCTTCGGCCTTATTCGTCTTCCGTATCGACGCGCCTGTGACCAGCTTATCAATGGTGGTGACGACCGCCGTTGCTCTGGTTCCGTGCTTGGGAAGCGAGGCGTCCGCGTAGAGCACCTCGGGGTCCTGTTCCAGCTGTCGAGCCAGTGCCTTGGCCCGCGCAGAGCGTCTCTCGTTGTTCCTCCCCGGCTGCATGTTCCGGGGGAGGGGCTTGGTTTTAATAATGTCTCTCCAGTTGTGGGGAGCGGCTCCATTGTCGGTAGCTGTTCAATTTGCCATCCTATCTTGCGTAGGACGGCGCGACCGTGCTCTGTCCGGCTCAGCCTTACTCTCTGCTGGGATAGGTGTGCTTCCACTAGCTCTTCCACCGTGTTGTGGGCACCCATTTCCAGCAGCTTCTGCGTTGACGAGTAGACTGGGATGCCCATGGCGAGTTTGACTGCTTTCCTTATCGTCGTGTTCAGCGTCTCGCGGTTCACCTTCGCAAGTTGGAGGTACGGGGCGGAGTACGTTACGCGCGACACGACGAATGCCTGCACCAGGCGCAGTGCGTCTTCTTCTTTGATTCCTCTGTTCCGGTTGGTAACTCTCCGGATCATGCTCAGGACTTGCTCGGATGTGGTCTTGATTTTGTTGACGGCTGCCTGCGCCTTGCCGTTTGCCGGATTTCTCACAAGGCCGGCAAAGAGTTGCTTTTGCACTCCCCGCAAGAGATACCGCAGCTTTCTTTCCCCTGGCATGTCTTGGCCTGCCCTACGCAAACATGGGCCATGTCTTCTCTTTAGGTTTCCGAATACGGATTTCGAGGAGACGCTGAGCATTTGCCCTCCTCTCCGTGCTTGTATAGGTATCCAGTGGTTGTGTGCGGAACTCTTCCAACGCGGCGAAGCTTCTCTCCCTATTGACGTACCACGTACGAGCATTGTCCTTTAGACAGAAATACACACTCGAGAGGTTGTCCTCCAAGCTAGTATTTGGGTTGTGCTTGGCGACGTGCTTTAACTGGTCTAGCCAATCTTGGACGTCTTCAAAGGCATCACCATGAAAGCTCTCAGGAACCATAAGATTCTGCAGTGTCAATTGCGATGCAGCTGCGGTGGCCATGATAGTTGTAGGAGGCAAACGATTTTAGAGGTTTCTTGCAGGGTATTGGACTCGGGCGCTAGGTCTAGCAGGCGACGACTGAAGCGGTGGACCGCCGTTTCGATGCGGAATGGTGATTCTGGGCTCGATCGTCGGTTTCTCGAACGGGCTCTAAGCATGAAGAATACACAGCACCTCCACCAGTGTAACGACGTGGGGTCGATGAGGATGCCGAGCAGTATGACCGAGAAAAACACTTTATCAGTTGTCAAAGAAAACCAAAAACGTATTCTGTGTATCCACGCTTAACCCAAAAACCCGCGCTACTTCAACCTCGTCCCCTCTGGCACATCATCATCATCATCATCATCATCATCATCATCATCATCATCATCATCATCATCATCATCATCATCATCATGTTTTATATCAACTACAGGACGAAGGCCTCTCCCTGCGACCTCCTATTACCCCTGTCCTGCGCGAACAGATTTCAACCCGTGGCAATATAGTTGCGCCGATAGATAGATAGATAGATAGATAGATAGATAGACAGACAGACAGACAGACAGACAGACAGACAGACAGACAGACAGACAGACAGACAGACAGATAGATAGATAGATAGATAGATAGATAGATAGATAGATAGATAGATAGATAGATAGATAGATAGATAGATAGATAGATAGATAGATAGATAGATAGATCCTAACACTGCGTGAACTAGCCAAAGGATGCGGACGTATGATCACAAAAATTGGAGACAGATCACATAGCCAATAAAGAATGCGCGCGACTACTACAGTAATGCCCCTGCTTATTATAGACACAAGAATAACAGTTCATCAGGCAATAAGTTTACGAATAGCTTCACGAAGGAATTATTCAAGCCGCCTAGAGGTTCGCGAGCATCGCTAGCAGTTCATTTGAAGCAGAATGATGACTACTGAGACAATGCTTAAATTATGACCGCGATAAGGGAGTAAAGAACGATGATTTATACTTTCCCCATGGATAGGCCACACGATATTATATTGCGTAAGAAAACGTGTTT
This sequence comes from Dermacentor variabilis, assembly GCF_050947875.1. Classification (NCBI taxonomy): domain Eukaryota; kingdom Metazoa; phylum Arthropoda; class Arachnida; order Ixodida; family Ixodidae; genus Dermacentor; species Dermacentor variabilis. The sequence continues at coordinate 48,571,406 of NC_134573.1, forward strand.
TTTTTTGTCAACGAATCTCAAGATTGTTAATGGCAAGTCGATGCAGAGATGTATTTAGCTAAGGGTGACTTTATTAGGGGACGAATCCTCTTCGCCTTCTGGTCATGCCACTCGTATGGCCAGAGCGTCCGAAATATACCAGTGCGTCTTGAACACGGCGTTGGTAGGATTGACATGGCAGACTTACCTTATCTACTTAGATGAGGCCGTGGTCTTTAGCGCAAATATTGGAAGTAATATCAGGCCTTCTTGAATAATGCACAAGGGAATTACATTAAAAGGACTCACCCGAAAGACGCAACACAGGTGCTTCACTTAAGAAGAGTTGCTTCTTGCTGTGTCTTGTGTTATATGGAAAACATGAAAGACTCATCTGCCCTCCTTGCACGATCAATTTACAGCCTGAGCGTAGTGTATAGTTGCTTGCCCTACCTCTATGGAGCCGCCGCCGACGCAGAAACTGGCAGACAACAGCCAAGTGGTAATAACAGCCACAGACGATTTCGCCGGACAGCAACAAGGAGACCCATATACCAACACCCCGCAAGCACTTCGAACAAGAGAACAGTCTCGATCCTTCTACGCTTAGGAATCAGTTATTTTTGCGTTCCTTGCGTAGCGACGCCAACGCAAAGCTATCACCGGTCCGCGCCCACTACTTTCTTTCTGTGCCCACACCATCAATGCGGTCAAAGGGCGCCTCTAATTGTACCTGTACGAGTATTCGGGAGAAATACTACTCGACACATCCGACACTCTAGCCACGTGTTACGTGGAGATAAATTGGCACCATCAACTACGGAGAGCACCGCCAATAAGGCCTAAATCGGAAGGCCTAAATCTTGTCAAACCCGCTTTTCGGCCCTCATAGAAGATTGGAGTGGGCGAGAGTTGGCGAGCCTTCGCGGGCGCTTTGCAAAGCCAACAAACGAAAATCGGTCGCCGCCAGTCAAGTAACAGACTCTTACACAAGGCCTAAAGAGGACAACCGCTGTCTTGCTATGCACAGTCGACCGATTCTTTAACAGTACCGTGCTAGCGTCGGCTGGCTACCCGGTGAGTGCCTTCTAACGGCGCGAAGCGAAGAGATCAGCGAGAGTAGCGCATGCGCCCCAAGTTCACTTGACGCGCGAGTTTCTTCTGTTATGCTCTTATTACCAGCAGGACACAACCGCTGATTAATTTGTCGCAAGCTTCCCGACTTATTGGATAAAGCAGGAGCGTGTGCCCCTGGCTTGCGCCCTTTGTTTCTTTCTCTTATTAATGTGTGTTTCTCTAGTGCGCATGAACAAAAAAATGATGAACAAATTGTACAAAGCTGAAATGCAACTGTATCTTAGAGGTAAGAATAAGTAGCGCGAAAGAGCACTATCAACTTTTCAATCTACTTTTGGACATAGGGTAAGCTTTCGATGAGTTAATTGTGACAGGCCCAGTGTAATAAATTTGGGAAGAGCCTAGCTAACGACACTTGCACTTGCAGTGAACGTTGTGCGAATGCGCTAATCTTCCCTATGTCGCCGCTTCCGGCTCTTAGAAGGCGCTGACCGGCCGATCATTCGACGCTTGCGTGATACTGTTAAACTGTACTGTACATCGACTTGGAATGCGAGATGTGGGCCGGTCTTCCCGCACATTTGCGATTCTCACGATCGAGCGCTGCGACTAACAGAGACATCGCCGTTCAAGCTGGTTAACTAAAAGATGCATGAAACAATTTTTTACGCCAAGATGACAAAAACTCGCATACAAAGACAATCTCTTAACGTCACCAGCTACTTCTAGCCTACTGCAGATGCCCCGAAGCCTGAACACATACATATCTAGCTATGAACCGACGAATGACACTGCTGTCTTCCACGACGCTGTGCAGAATAGAAGCCCAGTGACCGTGATTCCATTCGTGTACCAGTACTTCAACTAGCATGTAGCGAAAAACATATGTGAGAGTATTTCCTGCAATAGAAGGTAATGCGACCTCTTTGCAAGCAGGCTCAGAACGTAGGCCGAAACGCTGTTACGTAGTCAGAGCAGCACCTCACACGACCCAATATCCTCCACTGTACGGTCTAAGCCAATGTCAGCGCACTAGCAAACTGTGGGACTTATGTTCCGGATTTTCTCGCTTGGGTTGCTATTCACAATCTGTAAACAAGCTTGAAAAAAAAGTAGCAGTACCAAACTGCCAAAAGCTTATGCTTTGTCTCCGTCAGTATAACTGCTGTACACTGCACGTAGACTGTAAAAAAGCACGTACACTGCAGCAACTGTATCCTTCAAGTGCAGCAGCTGTAGAGCTCCATTAGCCAAGCGCAACAATATGATGTTCTCAAAGAAGAAACGCAGATTAAGACGCATTATTTGCGACCTTGCTTAGTGTGGTAGCGGTTACGCTCAATTTTAGGTTCCTTGATAGAAGTTCACCAATATGCAGGCATTAAATTTTGGATGTAAGAAATATACTTACTCCTCCATGTCCACCACAATGCGTGTACAGTCGACATCCACCAAAATGTTGACGTCCGATGAAATGAGCCCCATAGAAATGGTCGTTGTAAAATTGACGGCTAGTTGCCCCGATCCCATGTCAACTTGAACTTCGAGTCCTTTATCGTCAACTGAGATAGAATTGGTCCCCGTTCTCCTAACAGTACTCAGTCCTGTAAGGCTGCCGTTGTGCAATGTGATGCCGCCCAGCATTGGAACTTCAAGGGACACGTCCGGCAACTGCAGGGGGTCCAGCTTCAGTGTTTCCACAACCAGACGAATAATTTTGACGAAGGCTGAGGTCGTATCGCCTGATTGGCAGCCATCTGAAAATGAAGGGAAATGCAAATATTGCTCCAATATGAACTCAACATTTTCTGCAATGTTCACACTTCATGTTCACGGAGCGAAAGAATTCGCACCTGGAAAGTCTATGCCTTCTATGAGAGCACCGTCTCATCGACTAGTGTTTCTTCTATTAGTGTTATTGGCGTTGCCGTATATTAACCTTTATTACGATCCACAACGGCTGTTGAGCGGCTTCACGAATAGGAACCTTAAATTTCGAAGGCAAAGGCATCTGCGTCACGTCTGCGCATGATCCTACGAGCAGCGCATGCTATAAGTGAGAAACAAAGAAATAAGTCTTGTAGGTGATCGTTCGTTAATCTTTAAATAGTAAAATATCGATTATCCGTTTCTCCTTTGTTGGTATTCTTGACGATTTCTCCATTTTGATACGAGTTTTTTGCACCGTAATGCAAATACTTAAGACCTCCATGTTCTTGTTAACTTATTGCTGTGTAGACATTCACTTGTTTCAGTAGTTGTACATAGCTATAATATAAAATAAAATATTCAATTAATCACGCTAAATCTATTGCTACGCAATGCCCATACCTAAATGAATTATAGCTGCCAAATACTACTTAAAATGGAGTAGCGATGATTCTAATTGTTCCCGCAAAGTGCGTGAGATCAAAGCGCTAGTCCAGGGTTCCGATTTTATTTCCTAGGACTAAAAACGAACGTATTATAAATCATCGTAAAGTGCATTCGGGTTTTTACCCATTGTATTTTGTAATTGTATTTTCTAATGTGCATGCAAACCTTGCTAAGGGAGACCATTGGAATTCTGCTACCCTTGAAAAGCAACCACCGCTACCAGCAACCGAATATGGAACATTGAACACGCTGGTTTTCTGCCCCGAGTTCGGCGCGGGCCTCGAAGTAAATCAAATTTTATTCCGCCCAGCAGTCTACCTGTGTGGGGAAAGAGGAGACAGCTGAAGGTACGCTGTCACCCGAGGTCATGCCACCCGGGTGTCACAACAGAGTGATATGGCCGCATCTATGGTGCGGGCTCCACAATACGAGGCTGTACTAGAAGACCACATATTGAACAGACGACAATAGCCACCTTCACACAAGACCCCCTCACGCGAAGGCGCCGTAACATGGCGGCAGTTACAAACCAACACATACCCCCATTAAGCACACTACACGCAATACACCCTACACTGTATTCGTACAAATGCCCCTTTGGAACAACTACGCCTCCATATATCACACTGCATGGACGTGCCCCAACGTAAAGGCAGGCCCGCAAATATCCAACCCCACAACCGAGCAGTGGGAAACCATGCTGACTAGCTCGGACCCTCGTGACCAGCAGCAAGAGCCGCAGGAGCCCTGGACGGAGGGTGCCTCCCCGCACAAGCACAAATACACTTGCTTGTGCCCTTTTCTTTTTTCAATAAATGCTTTTCCTCCTCATCCTCCTGCTGTGCGGTCTCCAGCATACCAAAGGATTGTCCTCGTAAAGCCCAATTACAGCAGCAATTACTTGGGCAATAAGAATTATCATCATCATGATCATCAACCTGCTTACGCCCACTGCAGGACAAAGGCTTCTCCCATACTTCTCTAACAACCAGCAATAAGAATACAGAAACAAAAATACATGGTTCGTTATACGTATACCTACATATCAATCAAATGAAACAATGAAATACGATCTGAAAATATAAACTTCTACAAGCCCTTCTGTAATGCCCATGTTATTAAGAGTTACCACGTCAAACCTTCTGGATCAGGTTAGATCCACTGGGTGATGTATGGCTTATCTTCTAATTTTTATTATTTGTTGGCAACATGAAAATTTTCTATGAACACCTGTATAAGTAAGGGCAAACAATCTATGTCGGTTCTAAGCGTGCAAAGCTTAATGATAAGTTCACTTTGCCGTGTGGTATGATAGTCTAACCCTGTATATGCTTCAATTGCACACGTTAGCAACCGTGATAACATAATAATCTAGAAAAGCCTCATTTCAGATTTCAGATTTATTACAGTAATGTGGTGCATTTTAACAGTTTAAGAAAAAGTAGCAGGATAGAGTGTCCCACATTTAAAAACTGTCTGGGGCACACCCAACACATAGGAAACGTATGCACATACAAAATGGAATGTTCTGGATTTCCCGGATTGCTTGTTCAATGTATGGGTAGACTGTACAAACTTTCGGATGTTGTATTTCCTGATCTTGAAGTGTAACAGTTCGAGTGTGTGGTAATATAAAGCGTGACGTATGACGAATTTCATTTTTACAGCCAAAAAATTGTCGCATTTATTCACTATTCCCATTACTCTTCAGATTTTCGAAAAAATGTGATCTACCTCTTCATCCTGCGACAAGTGCTTAAAAAACTACGCAATGTATCATGACCAATTTCTCCACTGTAAATTTGACATGGACTCAATGCAATACGTTCTGGTAGGTGCGTCAATGTAATAATAGTCCAACAAGGATTTTTTTTCTTACTTAAGTTGACGATTGTTCTGATAGACCAGTAATGGAGCCTCTAAAATACAGAATTGGCTGCAGACATTATGCTTTCCAAATATTTTCAGGAAAGAACAGTGCACTCGTCAGTATAAATAAAAAATTCTTCGTTGCTTTCTTAGGTCACAACGAAGCAACATCACCGGAAATAGGGTTGCGTGTCTTCTTGGTTGCAGAAGCCTAGTGGCTTTTCTTGTAACTGAGATACATTTATGAAATAAGCATACTGGTACAATACTTCGCTAGATTATTAAGTTTTTTTTATTGAAAGCAGGCGCATGTGACATCTTCCAATTAATTCATGTTTGGCCAATACCATTCTATAGGTAGTAAATTCAAGTTTTAGGTTTTTTTTCGAAGTCTGTATTTTATGTCATTGTTCTGACAGTATTTCTACTACTGTTAAAATGCGGAAAAGACATCCGTAATGCTTTGTCGACATGATTTCACTAAAACATAAGTTTTGCCATTTTAAAGAAGTTCAGTTGGGAATTTTCGGACATAGTTATTTCTTTATCAATGTATAATTTCTAGCGTACCAACACTATCTATTTGAGAAGACACCAGCAACTGTCACATCGTGCAGCTCGGGTGTGCGGGACACAGGAGCACGCCCCAGCTTCTTTCACGCCAAAGACTCAGGAATGCAATGGCCGAATTTATAACATTTCATTTTCTTGCATTTAACGCATAAGATATTGTTGAATGCACACAAACATTCAAAAATGACGCCATTACATAGTAGCCTTTGTGCAAGTATTGATGAGAAGATTGAAGACAGTACCATTTTCGCACCTTTAATTCCCGCGCTCCAGATGAGGTAAGGCTAGTCTTCCTAGATTTTATCGAATCTCCACAAATACAATCCAGCCACACATAGCGCTCACCTGATTTTGCAGTAGTGCATGTAATGAAGAAAGCGAATGCCAGTTGCACTAGAATCATTGGAAGCATAGAGTCGTATCTTCAGTTCCAAGCCAAGGCTGAAATTGGAAAATCGTCTACAGTTTCACGCAACAAAAAAAGAACATTCCCTGCTCCATACTCTCTATTGCACCAAATCAGAACTCGGTGTTAACTTTTTTTAATAAGTGACTGTGGACAGAAAATGCGCGTGTGTTTAACCAAACGGTTGACTCGACCTAAAAACTGTGCTCTACTAAACATTCCCACTCAACCAGCCTGTCAAGGCTGTGAAAAATTGAGGGCACATTTGAAAGGATATGAGAAGGCTAGGTGTATATGCAGTTGAACGGAGATTTTTATTCAAACATGCTAACGAATGTGCGTAATATTTTGATTATATATATATGCTATGCTGCTTGGAAAAAGATTTTTAGACATTGCGACTGTGAGCTCCTATACTAAACACAGCGTGTCTCCAATATTGTATTCTATTTTTTTGAAATCACTGCTGCACAAAACACTGTACTGCCTATGTTCTTATAATGAACCACGCTTTGGGCTGTTTATTTTCAATCTTCATGTCGCACTAACAATCTGCAAGCAGCAAAACTTCCCTTCCTCCTTTTATTCCACTTAGGAGTCACCTACCAGCGAGTGGTGTTTCTAACTGTGTATTACGCGATGCGATACAACACTGCGTGCTATACGGGACGAATATAGTGAATTGCCCAGTTGTAAAAGTTTGGTTTGTGTTTCGTGATATTTTTAGACGCCTGACCCACGTAGTTATGCTTGCTCAGCGCTCTGGAGTTGCATTCTTTGCTGAGATTCAGAAGTAAAGTACCGATGCCAAAAAAATTCCTATTGCAGAAATGTGCTGCTTTCTGTGCGAATATTGCTGTTCGAAGGCTGTATTTTGTGTCTCAAATGTTTACTTGACGTAATAGTTCTGTGGAAACCCGCAAGGTGCAGAGAAGTAATTAATAAATGGAAAATAAGACATCCACCCGTTCGTACCAATTGCTACAAAGGAAACCCTACGGGTTCCTCGAAAGAAAAGCCTCAAGAGTAAGAAAAATTCGTCGTTGTCCGGGACTGGAACCCGGAACCACCGCCTTTCTGGGGCAGCTGCTCTACCCTCTGAGCTAACCAGGCGACTAGCAGATGGATTTCCCCTTTAATAAATGTTTACTTATAGTGACCTGCCTATTCTGTACCGTGACGTCGCTCACTGGTGTTCGTAGTTGAGATTTTAAACCTCTACGGTAACCTTCTCAAAGTAATCTACCATCACTGCCTAGAATACGACAAAAAAACGCCGTAGCAGTGTGATCAACCAGTTACAAGGGCGCGTGAAGATATCCTCAATGTGCTGATTTGAGCCGCCGCTGTTGGAAGAGCTGTCCGTGTACTTATGCGGCTAGCTTTATGCCGTTAAGCTGAGTTAGCGCGTACAAACTCTAACCATTCTCAACAAGCTAAATGACGCAATAAACGTTATAAGACAAAACTGAAAAAATATCCACCCAGCAGAGGACAGGCAGGTTTGAACTAAATATAAGGAACTGTGAAACATATTCAGGTTTCAGAACTACCATCGAAAGCCACATTTTACATTGCGATTTTCCTTTTCTCTGCTGTGTTACTCAGTGATTTACGTATACCTACTGCAAAGCATTATGTGCATTAAGAAGCAGTTGCTGAGAGTATTTAAAAAAATTTTTTCTAGAAAAATCGACGAAGAAATATGCAAAATTGAAGACAGTTTCACTTAACAAAGAAAATATCACACAGGTTCAGCCTCTACCAGAAAATTGTAGAAACGACATCTTCAAGAAGATGCCGTACGCCAAAGAAGTAGGAACCACCCTCAATATTACTTCAACGGATGAAATTATCCATGATCATTATTGTGGGATGCCCAGAGAATAGGTCCGAACCACAGAAGTCACTCAGAAAAACAATCCATCTACGATGACGGATACCTGTAGTATCAAAGCCAACGGTTCCTATGCTATTTCGTGGTAGAACAGCTAATTAGTGGTAGGCACATGCTATTGAATATGTTAGTTGCGAGGAATATTCATCGCTGAACGGCATATAGGTCATCGAGGCGCATGTGCGTTTCTGCGAGAGCTGTGTTGCATCTAAGGGTCTAGATGTCGCCTTTGGTGACACTGCGTTGTGTTTCCGTGTTACCTGCGTTTGCAGTTATGAGGCGTGTTCGTTGCGTAATTCTTCTGTACGTCTAATCTCTAGATGCAACGCTTCATTCCTCTGGCACGCCACAGGAGGAGGTTTCGCTTAGATTCATTCCGAAAGCACGTGGAATCTGCGTGATATTAAAGCGAGTAATCGGAGAAACAGTGGCGGATACAAAGAGGGGCGGTAGGCGTGTTCACCCCGTCCTAGAACTGGTGTCAGAAGCACCCCCTCTCCCCCCTAGTACACGCGGTCCACGTCCTTCGTGAGCTTGTCTGCTCGAAATAGGCCATGTTCCTCAATCCGTGTGCCACCTCCGAGCCCAGATACGCTTCTTCACCCTGTATTACGATTCAGCGTTTATTTCAGCATCCAAGTGCGTGCCAAAGAGCAGCACATAAAATCCGCTGCAGAGACCCGCATTCAGCATATTGCCTCCACGCGCGAATAACTCGTAAATGTCGGCGCATGTGGATCCGGCAGGGGCTCCGATTAGAAAACCTTTTGTGGCTACCAGCTGCGTTTGTGGCAACCAGCCGGCCGGACCAGAGAGGTTTAACGAAGACTCCAAGTGCCGGAGTGCTACGTCACTCCTCTTCATCTCTCACATATCTCCAAAAGAGTCGTGCTCATGTCCCCGTAGCATGTGCTCGTTGTGTCGTCTTTAGGCTCATCTTCGAGCGCGCGGTGAGCCGCGGGCGTTGTTTTCTGTAGGAGCGCTTTTCTTCTGAGCAGGCCGTGCGGTGTCATTTTATCGTTCTCGTTTGATTAGGAAATAAACCAGCTAAGTTTGCGTCTCGCTCCTCCTCATTCATCACAGGCAATAATCTTCGCAAGTCGCCACCCTACAACTCGGCTAGCCGGACGGAATGCGCCCGCTCCCTCCCCCCCCCCAGCCCTCACCTACTTACGGCAGTCCTGATCCAATCACAACAACTGCCTGAGCTTATCATCTCCCCATGCAGACTACATTTTCGCACCTCCTATCAAGCACGGTGAATCAGTTGACTACTTAGAAACAAGTGGGTGTTCTCTCACGCACAAAATATCCCGACTTCCGGTGATAAAAATTGCACAGGAGATTTGCAGCGCTCTGAATATTCTACACAATCTGGATGCTATGCTGCACCGATTAAGCTCGCCCGGCTGCGTTCGTATCGCGCGTCTACAGCCCCTATTTTGATTGATGCAGCCAAAGCCGACGGGCGAATACTGTACCTAGATTGCAATGTACGCCCTCTATAAGTTCCCGTCACTTTTCCCGCAACTTGTCATGGTGGTTGATCGCAAGTCCCAAGCAAATTTATTTCAAAAACGTGATTGTAAGGGCCCTAATGTACACTCGATGGCTTAAACAAACAATCGGCTTCTTAGCATGTAATTGAACAAAAGTAATGAAAGTCTTCGCACATCGGTGTTGTCACAAACTATTCGCAGATATATTTGTGCCACCTTTCTAAAGCATGCTTGTTAAAATTGCTTCGAATACCAACACTACGTGTTTTATGGAACCTGTATTGCGTACCTAAGTTGGGACATAGGTGATCTAGTATTTTAGTGCTTCCCCACCACGACAGCTCGTGCGGTCGAGTGATATGCATTTTGAAACACAAAACTCGCATTTACGGCTGGTGATTGTACACCCGAAGTACTAGACATCAATGTTTTAGTTTGGTTGCAGCCCCAAAGTATTTCCTGCAGAATGAAGAGAGCAAGCTTACAAAAGATCGGTAAGTTCTTCACTCTTGCTTCCAATAAAGCTCTACAAATGGCGGTCTAAGCCACCGCACATGCCACCTTGTTTGTAATCTTCTCCAAAGCTGCCACGGGACAAAACATACTCGAACATCTGTTTACTCCAAGGCTGGCATCATGTACCATATCATCATCTCTTCCCACCCTGTACTCTTCCCATGTACCCAAAATACCGAATATGAATTCCAAAGATTGTTCGTCATATCCTCGGGAGCCTTCTCGGGGACGTCGGTCTCTTTCTAAGGAGAAGCTCAATGCGACATCATAAAGTTTGTTGGCGATCAAGTTGATGGTTACTCCAAACAGTGTTCGTTAGAAACTTACTGGTGCGCTCCGGGAAACTACAATTTTTGGGGGCTATTTCACAGGAAAAGCGGCAAAGATGAGAAGCGATCCTTAAGCCAGTCCCAGTTAAAAAGTTCAAGCGGATTACGCTCTCCGATTCTCGCAGGGGCTGGTACTGCAAGTATCACGCTTGGTCATAACAGTTACAATATGTGGCTTCCGAAAACAAATTTCGCCGTTCAAGAACTAGTTAACAAGACACTGACGTACTTTTCCAAGAAGCTAGACAAAAATAGTGATCTTCGTGCACATGAAAGCGACAAGTGCCACAAAGCGACACACGGGACGAGATAGACCTCCTCACATCTGTCCGCGGACCTGAAAAAGATGCCGTCAATGCAGCCTGCATTCAGCATATAGATCAAGTGAGGGACAACCGAAACGGCCTGTTTGTAATCATAAAGTCGATCATCTTTCTATGGTGCTAAAATATACCATTTCATGAACATCGAAACGACAGGACCTTTATAGAGCGGTCAAATGACGCGGCTTTACCTTCAAATGTGGAAATTTCCCGCAATATTCTGCGCTTTCGAGTATGAAGTCGGGACCGTGAACTGCAGAAGCACCTTGTCAGCAAACAGTTCCGAGCCACGTCGACGACCCAGAACGAAATAATCAAGCGCTCTGGATAATAAAAAAATTAGGGGGCTTGACGTGCCAAACCCACTTTCTCATTATGAGGCACGCCATAGTGGAGGACTCCTGAAATTTCGACCACCTGCAGTTCTTTAACGTGCACCTAAATCTAAGCCCACAGGTGTTTTCGCATTTCGGCCCCATCGAAATGCGGCCGCCGTGGCCGGGATTCGATCACGTGACCTCGTGCTCAGCAGCCCAACACCATAGCCACTGAGCAACCACGGCAGGTCAAGTGCTCTGGAGACAAGGCTTCTGCTCCACTTCTCCAGTGGGTGCACGTGCGAAGAGTCTACACCATCATGTTCGATGAAGCAACCCATGTTGCTCGCAAGTCGCAGCTACGTTTTGTTCAGTGATACGTACGCAAGAAGATGGCACGAGAAGGCTTCGTCCAGTTTGTCAACCCGCGCATTGACAATGATGCTGTCGACAACAACGTAAATGAATCCATCATAAGAGGGAAAGCATGCGGTGAAAACGTCCTACAAATGCTGAATGACCTAGAATTCAACCACGGCAGCCGCGTTGGCATAGCGACAAATGGCTGCAGAGTCATGGTGCCAGAGGTACGTGGTGTCATGTCCAAAACTAAGTGGTTTGCCCCAAATACACTTTACTCCCTGTGCATTGACCATGCCTCTAACTTGTCTTTATCCAAGTCGTATTGCGGTCAAGCTGCAAGAAACACAGTAGGAATTATAAAAAAGGTAATTTCCTTCTTCACCGCGTCACCAAAACGAAGTAGTGTACTGAAACACATACTTAGCCAAGAACACTAAGGCCTTTGCGAGACGAGATGGGTTGAACGGCAATACGGTTTCATACAGTTTGTAAACTGACCTGACTCCATAGGTAAAGCTATAGATGCTGTCGGCGACGGGAGATAATTGCAAAGCACTGCAAAATCGAGGACGCTCCACGTCGTTCAAGGCGCTAAAAAGTTGAAATCGGCAATAGCTTGCCCCTCGGGCACATTGGCGCACTTGCTCATATCCAGTCGCCTCTGCGAAAAGGAATGTGTCGATGCGCGAACAGCAAGGAACCCGATGACAGGCACCGTAGATGCTGTAACTACTCAGAGAAAAAAAAACTGCGTAGAGGTATTCACACTTCTCCACGATCAAGTCGCGACGATGACAAATAAAGTTGAGACAGAGCTGAGGCTGCCTCACATCACGATGAGACAGAGCCACAGGTCTCACACTCCGGCGGTAAATCTAGAGAGCTATTACAGGACGTCAGTATGCATCCAACTAATGGATAGTGTGTTCGCAGACTTTCAATGGTGATTGTATTGCATCGCAGCGCAAGGCAAGGCAACAGTAGTAACGTAGCTTGTCCATTTGGATGGCTCACTCATTAAAAGGCATGCTTAGAAAACTGCAAGTATTAGTGAAGCTGAACTGCGGCTGTGGTGGGAAATCGGAAGCGCGAAAGCGAAGGCTTGGACATCCCTCCGACCGCTGCTGAAGCTCTCCACATGTAAGACGGTGACGTCTTCCTGTCGATCAAGATACTTTTGAAAATACTGGTCACTCTCCCTGTTAGCATTGCCAGAGAAGAAAGGTCTTTCTCCACACGCCATCGCTTAAAAAACACGGCTGCGACCAGAGATGAGTGAAACCCGCCTGAACAGCCTGGCCTTGTTACATAAGCACATATATATCCATGTTGACTGTAAAAAGCTTTTAATCACTTCGATAACAGAAGTTGTAGATGATGGAGGTTGGAACTTGTGGTTTAACGCCACTTCAAACGGACATTTTAGCGAAACTGCTTAAATGTAGCATGCTCATGTTGCCCTTCTCTGGCAATTTATTTGTTTCAGAATTGATTCTACACAGTCTATTCCTTGAACTGACATTTCTTCATTTTGTTTGCGATTAAACTTTCTTGACTATGGATTTTCGCAAGCTTTGTCTGATTGTTTATTTTCAGAAATGGTAGGAATACATTTTTCGGGTGTACGTCATCGATGATTTGCATTCCTTTAGTGAACCTCATGTACTGTCGAAATCAAATTCGATATGCACGGTGTGGAGAGTAGGGTGGCGTAGGTATAATTACAGGCGCGTTTCGTTCCCTGAGCTGGAGTTATTGAGATGTATAATGACTATTTATTTTATGTTGTCGCGTTTTGATGATATTTTATCCTTGCACTCCCATCATGTTTACAGTGCAGCGTTTACAACAAGTACTAAAGTTTGATGAATATTGCATAAATATGTCACTGCTACATACTTTGCTTTGACTTTCAGGCTTTTAACTGATCTTGCGTTTGGAAGCATTCTTGCGTAAGAATGATTCGATGATTTTGTTGACTGCTTTAGTCTTTATTCAATGAGCATGATTTGATTACTGGTATTTTGTCACTGTGTAATTCTAGAAGTGGTGGCGATGTTGACGTGATTTTTGTCTTCAAGTTATAAAGTACTATTCTTCTGCATGCGAGTAACTTTTCCCGTCTTTATTATGTCTTTTAGTAAATGTACAATAATTGTTATTTTAATAAAATTTCATGTAATTCGTTTATTGCGCGAAAATGAAATACACTTCATAAGTACAACGCTCTATGACTGTCATGTAATAATATTTCATACTACCTAGCGCAAGTATCTATCTAAAAACACATCTATTAAGACACGGAGATGAGTACTCCCTCACTATTACAATTGTATTGTGTTTGTTTCCGGCATAATAGGTCTAGAATCAACCTGCACCGCTATAGACTTGGCGCAGAAAGATTATGGAGATATATGAAGCTTGGTCCCCCGTAAAGATTTATTTCGCAGAAATCTTTATGGATGGGTATATTGAATAGGACGAATGAGTGCGATGACTGTTAAAAAATCACAGCATTTATATTGTGGTGGGAGTCTTGTAATAGAAGTTATATAATAAAATAATAAAGAGACCCCCCTCCCCAATATCATTTCGAGCAAGTCCCCCTCCTCCACCCCTAAAATAAGTAGCAGGATCTGCCATTGCATAGAAACATCTATTCTCCGTACAGTACACGGGTGACTGTGCGAGCATTTTTGTCACGCTGCAGCCATTCCGAAGTCGTCATGCTGTCTTCGTCGTCGCGCTGTCGTGATTCCAGTGTCATCGTGCTGTTCGTTCAAACTGCCGTCACCGTTTCGTCCCCCTCTTCACCGCCATAGCACAGTCGTCCTCACGCCCCCACTGCCATCGTCGTCATGCAGTCATGTGGTCTACGAAAACAAGTCCACAGCGCCAGGGGCCGCCGTCACCAAACGCCATTACTGACGTCTGCATCATAGTACGGGAGTATTGCCAATATCAACATTTTTATACCGTCAATCTGCATCAGATATTTGCTTAGCTTCACAATCATATTTGATGATGCCTGCAATAATTTTGATAGACAGAGTGAGAATTTACGTGCTTCTTGGAGAGATGGTTTTAAAATATGAGGGTAAAATTTAACGCTAATAATGACACTCACATACCCATAACAAAAATTCCAAGTGTATGTTTCGAAGTAAATGTGCCTTAAGTAGTTGTACTTAGTAGAATGGCAAACCACTCAGGGTTTACGAGTTGTATTCGGCCACATTGAATACTAGAATACGCGTCTTTTTACTTGGCAAAGGAGTGATCGACAGAAGGGTTTTGATTAAGCAGGAATGCCTAGGAAAGTACACACGCTTGAAGGTACCTTTTCTATGTGTGCCAACGTCACGTACAACAGCTTGCCAATAACAATGAAAGTAAATGTAAGAGATCTGCGGTTAGGTCGCTTTGAAGACAACAAAGACACAAAAGCGCCTCTTCACTACCAGTGTTATATAACAAACAAAGCAATAGAAAGGGGGTGATAAAATAAAAAAAAATCCTGGTTGTTTTGGAGATTTCGGAAGCTACAGCTGCTTGTGTGATGCATAGAGCACATAAAATTGGTTTTGAAAAATCGGTTACTTTTTATGACAACAAGCAACCCAACACCATGTAAGAGAGCCGATGTGTAAGCTCAGTTACTGGGCAGGTACATTAGCAGAAATTGACCAATCGATATGAATCAAGAACACTGTGATTTAATAGCTTTGAAAAAAATTATCCTTTATTTAACAAAACTCTCTTGGTGAAAAGATGAACTTGATGCGAATGGAGGGGGCTATACAAGAGCCATAGAAGGAAAATTGACAAACTAAGAAGCTAGCCATTTGTAATTAAAATCAATTTCAAACCAAAGGCGCTTAGGTATTGTCACCATGCCACGAGAGGGCCAAAGACTACGATCACCAACAAGACGAAAGAGGGGACGTAGTAGGGCTAACCTAACGTTGGGTCATACTGGTTGTACCGACCATATATTCTGCAGAGTAAACACGGTCCAAATTAACCCTACATCTCTGCCCGTTTTCTTTTTGTGGAGGTGCGGCGTATTGCAGAAGACGGAACTCTGCAGCACACTTGTCCTCGGCCATCCTACCATGCTGACAGACGACCAGGCTGCTAGATTAAGCACGGAGTCAGCACCCGGCGCACCTGGGCCATCAGCACCCACGTCACCGCAACCGTCAGTCATCTTGACCCATCCGCATGAGCGCGGCACCTTCTCTGGTAACGGCACGGAAAAAGTGGACATCAAAGAATGGCTTGGCATATACGAACGCGTCGCTGCCCACAACCGATGGGATCCGACAGTGATGCTCGAAAAAGCAAGCACCTTGTATGACAAACACGAAGAAGAGTTGGCCAGCTGGGACGTATGCAAACAAAAACTTTGCGATCTCTTCGGCAAGCTCGCTGGTCGCAAGTGCGCTGCTGCGAAAGACCTATCCTGTAGGGCTCACACAGCTACCTCGTCGTACGTTGCGCACATCCTTGATGTCCTAGCTCTTTGCTGCCCCGTCGATGCTAGTATGCCCGAGGCTGGCAAAGTGAGGCACTTTCTGAAAGGCATCACTATTGATGCGTTTAACTTGCTGGTTTTTATAAACTGCTCGAAGGTAGACAAAATTATGTTTGAGGGCAGACGTTTCGAACACGCAGAGCCGTCGCATTGCTGGACAGTTCGTGCGGCTTCCCAAAACTGCCGCTATACCGTGGTGCGAATGCGCTCATTCGACCCTTGAATCGTCCACTCCAGATAGCGTTGTCCGAATTGTGCGGTGCGAAATTGAGGCTGCGTCGCCATCTTCTTTCGCGCGCCTCTCTGATGATACGCAATCGACGATTTCCCTCATTAAAGCAGTTGTCCGCGAAGAACTGGCCAACGTAGGAATTCAGCCATGTCTGGTCCATAATACGCCCTCCGGTTAGTCCTGCTCCTCTTCATAGACCTCCACCGATGTTTTGACGCTACCGAGATCCGGCCCAATGGCGAACGCCAGACGACAAGCCCATTTCTTCCATTGTAGAGGCGTGGAGCACATATTTCGCTATAGCCGTTATCGTCAGCCCTCCATTTCACGATCCACGTTCTACTACCGCCAGAATGACCACTAGCGCCAGCCATTTCATCTTCCAAATGATCCGAGATATTGCGACGACCTTGACAGAAGTGACAGCCACTCGATGCATTGCGGTGCCACATGCTAGGCATGTTGTGTGGCTCCCGGAAGAAGACAACGACGAAGGTGCCACGACAGATTTATAGAAGATCTATAGCGTCGACCAAAGTCTTTTGTGGCTTTGTCTGCGACAAACAGGTGCAGGTGCGGGGTACGTGTCTATGTTCTGTGACCCCCAGAAACTGGAAGCGGACAACCTGCGCAAAAGCCGACGTCTTCAAAGACTGCCTCCGGAATACGTCCTGCAAGATCTGCTGAGGATGTCCACCACAACCGTAAGCCAAACGCAGGAGACATACGGTACGGGACAGCCTCCTGCATCGCTGGTTCTCCACACGCCACTCTGGCCGTGGCCGTTCCATGGTGAGCCTTTTGAGGACGTGGAAGACTGGCTTGATGACTTCGATCGTGAGGCTGACGTCAATTATTGGGATGAACAGACAAAGTTCAGGAACGTGTACTTTGTCCTAGAGAACTCTGCCCGAACATCGTTCGCTGACCGCGAGCCATCCATCACTATATGGGAAGAATTTCAGCGGTAGATACGGGATACGTACAGCAGTCCCGCAGGAGTGAGCAGAGCAAGACCTCCATAGTAGGGTTCAAAAGCCGAACTAAAGCGTAGCCATGTTTCTAGAGGACATGTCGCGGCTTTTCAAGCGTGCTGACCCTAGCATGACAGAAGCGAAGAAGGTCCGCCTGCTGATGCGTGCAGTGAAAGAGGAGCTGTTCGCTGGACTGATGCGAAGGCCGCCAACTAGAGTAGCTGAGTTTTTTGTCAGTGAGGCGACAACAGTGGACCGAGCCCTTCAACAACACTCCTCGGTGTACGATCGCCAAATCAGCCTGGCATCAGCATCTTCTCTCTCGTTGTTCTGTAACACCGATGCGCTTCGAGAGCTTGTGCGTAGTGTCGTGCGTGAGGAGCTCGATCGACTACAGGGAGTGCGATTTCAACCGACCGTAACATCCCTCACAGATATCGTCCGCGAAGAAGTCCGCCAGACGGCACAGCCATTCGTGCAAACCAGACCAGAAGCCGCCCCCGCAATGACTTATGTGCAAGCAGTGGGGCTACCTGCGCAACCCGTGAACCACCGTAACCCGCCTTCTTCTGAAGAACCACTGTGCCACTTCCAGAGCCAAGTTTCACATAGAAATATGTACGGGTCCACGAGCCCCCGAATCAATACGCGAAAGTCAGACGTGTGGCGCACACCTGACTATCAGCCACTCTGCTTCCATTAAGGCGAAGCGGGCCACTTGTACCGTGCCTGCTACTACCGAAGAATATGACCCCAGGGCTATCACTCCGGCGCTCGTCGCCCACGTGAGGGAGAGCGACCGAAATAAATGCAGCAATATCTGGCCGGTCAGCCTTCGGTGCCGAACGCGCAGTTCCCACTGGTTGAACAGTCCCTGCCAATGACCCGATCTCCGTCTCCGCAGAGGCGCCAGTCACGATCGCCACCTCCTCGCCGATCGGCGTCACCTATAGCCGCTACACTGCGTTCACCGCGTCCGTGGGCAACCGGCCCAGGGGCCCAAGTTGGGGAAACTAAGAACAGTGACCTCCGGGGGTGGGGTCGCTGTCCAACGCACTTCGACAAATCCACCGCTACGACACCCCGACGACGACGATAACGACAACGACAATGACGACTGCATACCTTCGGCACCTTCCTTCGAAAACCGTGAACCTGTTTCAGCTGACATACTCGTTTCTGTAGATAACCACCCGGTAACCACTCTTGCCGATACTGGTGCCGATTATTCTGTTATGAGCGGCCAACTGGTTGCTGCACTTCGCAAGGTGACGACACCGTGGCCAGGACCTAAGCTCCGTACAGCCGGCGGTGACGTTCTCACGCCGATTGGCAAATGCACGGAAACCGTTTAAATTCGGGAGGCCACATTTGTCGGTTTACATATTATACTGGCAGAGTGCTCTGGGCAGGTCATACTCGGCATGTACTTTCTTCGGGAATACGGCGCAATCATATACCTTCGCGAGTTGCTTGTCACTTTTTCCAGCGAACACGCAACTCATTGGGACGACTATCACCCACAGTCCACGGTGTTACGCGTTTCGGGTGACTGCGCTACTTTACCACCCCGTAGTACTGCGTTGATCATCGTAGAAACAGACGATGATCCTCCCCATCTCGGAATCGCTGAAGGCAATTTGTCAGTCTTGTTGGCTCAACTGGTTTGCGTAGCCTGCGGCATCTTGCAGCTGTCCTCACGGACTGCTCAGATTGTAGTGACCAATTTCAGTCGTCAATACCAGCACTTCGCCCCACGAACTGCCATCGTCTGTTTGGAGCAAGTCAGTGACTCCCCTGATTGTTTAACTGTAGGACACAATGATGGAGATTCTAACTGTGACGTACCGGCCAGCAGCAAAATTGATGTGAATTCTAAATTATCAGGTGAACAACAAGCTAGCATTCCAAGCCTTTTACAGCCTTTTGCGGACTGTTTCGCTTCAACATCGAAGGTCAACGAAACGCCTACTGCGAATCACCGAATTATTACAAATCCAAATGCAAGACCCGTGCGCCAACGTGCTTACCATGTTTCTCGTAAAGAGCAAGATGCCATCCGAAATCAAGTCCAACAAATGCTTACCGACGACATCATAGAGCTCTCCACCAGTCCATGGGCGTCACCTGTGGTTCTGGTGAAAAAGAAAGACGGTAACTGCGTTTTTGCGTTGACTATCACAAGCTTAACAATCTTACGAAGAAGGACGTTTATCCCCTTCTCCGCATCGACGACTCTTCGGACCGCCTTCGACATGCTTGATACTTATCATCGGTGGACCTTCGCAGCGGCTACTTGCATATAGAGGTTGATGACCATGACCGTGAGGAAACAGCATTTATTACGCCTGACGGACTCACAAATTCAAGGTCCTTCGTTTCGGATCGTGCTCTGCCCCTGCTACTTTTCAGCGCACGATGAACAAGGTCTGAAGTGGTAGTCATGCCATGTCTATTTAGATGACATCGTTGAGTTTTCAGAAAGTGTTGAGCAGCACGTCCCGGGCTTACAAGCAGTCCTTGACGCAATCCGTACTGCTGGCCTGCCTTTAAAGCCTGAAAATTGCCATTTTGGGTATGACGAACTCAAATTTTTAGGCTATGTCGTCAGCTACGAAGGCATTCGGCCAGACCCCGACAAAACCATTGCTTTTGCTTTGTTTCCAACACCTTCGAACAAACACGAACTCCGCCGTGTTCTAGGGCTTTGCGCATATTATTGATGCTTCGTGGATAACTTTTCACGGATAGCTGATCTCTCGCAACGAGTAACGAAGGATAATGTTCCGTTTGTCTTGGAGCGGGACGAACAAGAGGCCTTCTGTGAACTCCAGAAACGTCTGCACACACCTCCAGTTTTAGGACACTTTGACGAAGACAGTGCCAACGTGTTGCACACGGATGCCAGCAACGTTGTCCTTGGTGCCTCCTCGTACAATGACAAGATGGAGCCGAGTGCGTCATTGCGTACGCAAGCCGCGCTTTGTCTCCAGCTGAAAGGAACTATTCCATTACGGAGAAGGAATGCTTGGCCGTTGTGTGGGCAATTGCTAAGTTCTGACCATATTTGTACGGCGGATCGTTTCGAGTTGTGACAGATTACCATTCATTGTGCTGGCTCGCCAGTCTGAAGGATCTATCTGGCCGTCTTGCACGCTGGAGTCTTCGCTTGCAAGAATACGATATGACGATAATGTTCAACTCCGGGCGTAACCACACCGACGCCGACTGCCTGTCACATGTTCCACTTCAACCATCCCCATTCGACGTTGATGAAGAGCACGCATTTATTTCCGTTATCACAGTACCAGGCATCAGCAAGCAACAGCACGATGATTCAGAACTCCGCCTCTCATCAAATACCTTGAGAACCGTTTACCAGAGCCGTCCGCAAGTTAGTGTCGTTTTTCCTCCGCGATGGCGTCCTCTACAAATTGGGTTTTCACTCGACCGCAACCGCCTGCCTCCTTGTAGTGGCGTCTTCACTACGTGACGACATCCTGCAGGTCTCTCACGACGAGCCATCTTCGGGTTACTTGAGATTCGCACGAACGTTTTCACGCATACGCCAAAAGTGATTCTGGCCTAACCTTCGCCATGATGTAAAGCATTACGTGAAGACATGTCGGAGCCGCAAGACACCACCCGGGCGCCCCACTGGACTTCTCCATCCCATGGATCCTCCGCACATCCTTTTACAGCAGGTTGGCATAAATTTTCTTGGCCCATTCCCCATGTCGAGGGCTGGTAACCGTTGGATTTCTGTTGCCACAGACTACCTTACACGTTACATTGAAGCCCGAGCTCTCCCATGAGGCACTGGTAATGATATTGCGACTTTCTATGTACATGGTATCGTACTCCGCCACGGTGCTCTAACAGTGGTTATAACGGACCGGGGCACAGCATTTACAGCGCAGCTCACAGAAGATATAATGATTCTCAGTGGTACAGTTCACCGCAAAGGCACTGCTTACCATCGCCAGACAATTGGGCTCACAGAATGGCTAAAGAAAACGATCGCTGATATGATTTCCATGTATCGCTGATATGATTTTCCCTTTATTCACTACTTCTCTCCACCTTGCGGGCTTCCGCAGACCTACTACGTCAAACTGTTGCCTTTGCTTCCTGTTGTCGACGAATTCGACTTCGCCCTGCCATCTGCTAGCCGCCTGGTTAGCTCAAATGGTAGAGCGGCTGCCCCGGAAAGGCGGTGGTCCCGGGTTCGAGTCCCGGACCAGGACGAATTTTTCTTCAACTATGAGGCTTTTCTTTCGAGGAACACGTATGGGTTTCCTTTGTAGCAATTGCTACGAACGGGTGGATGTCTGATTTTCCCTTTATTCACTACTTCTCTCCACCTTGCGAGTTTCCGCAGAACTACTACGTCAAACTGTTGCCTTTGCTTCGTGTTGTCGACAAATTCGACTTCGCCCTGCCATCTGCTAGCCGCCTGGTTAGCTCAGATGGTAGAGCGGCTGCCCCGGAAAGGCGGTGGTCCCGGGTTCGAGTCCCGGACCAGGACGAATTTTTCTTCAACAATGAGGCTTTTCTTTCGAGGAACCCGTATGGGTTTCCTTGGTAGCAATTGCTACGAAAGGGTGGATGTCTGATTTTCCCTTTATTCATTACTTCTCTCCACCTTGCGGGTTTCCGCAGAACTACTATGTCATATCGCTGATATCATTTCCATAGCACCAAAAATTATTTTTCAGCTTTCTCCTAGGCAGAACCCACGTGACAAATTGGAAAGCCCAGTGCTGGAAACTAGTGGCCAAAGTTTAATGGGATTACCAACGCGCCAGTGCCGTCCAACCAACCTTCAATCACATTAAGCTCTGCCATGGCCCCCTGCTATCTCAATATGTCCTGAGGTAATTAATGGCAACAGTTTCAAGAACAGAACAATAGGCTGTTTGTTCGCGGCTCATAGGTTTGCAGAAGTAATATCAGCCTCCGTTAAAATTGTTCTGCAATATGTTGTGGTACGGGCGCCAATGTGGAAGCTTGTTCGAACTCTTTTTCAACGCTGACTTTACACGTGCACCCAAATTGTACATATAATTAAAATTATATGTACAATTTATCATTCCTGGGCAACGTCTCACATTGGATAAGCGCCGTGGATGAAGGTCAAGTGTGGGAGACGGTGTGGAGATGTAGTCACTGCTTATAAGGGTCGGCCAGCCGTCGTGCCGCGGGAGCGCTAGCTAGAGCGGCCGCTCAGGTCGAGCGCCTCAGCGTGCTCTAATCTTGAGCTACATGCATGCGAGCCGTGTTCTTCACCGGCTCTAGCGGTGATAGTGGCGCCCTTACAGCCTCCCCCCCTCCTAGCGTGACTAAAGGATGTGCAAACGGCACGTGTACAGAAAGAAGAGAGACTGCAAGCGTGCGGTGATAAGTCGAATCAAGGTCTGTGTTATGGCAAAAGGCGCAGGTGGCTCGCTGGTCCTCATAGCTGAAAGTGTTTGGACACAGGGCAGATTGTCTTGTGCGGTGAGGACGTCGTCTTGCGTTGTCGACATCTCCGCGCCCAATGCGTTGCGATTGAAGCAGAGTTGCGGCGAGCAGAGGGCTACGGAAAGTAGATGCTGCCGTCGATGGTACTATCGGGTTCATGTAATCCGAGAGAACTGTACCAGAAAGCACCAGCAGCTAGGATGTGAGCGAGGCGGAGCAACATTGATGCTGTAGTGCGAAGTCATTACCTGCCGCAGGTTCTCCTAGACGCCGGGACTGGTAGAAGTCGGAGAACCGAAAGAGGATCGTCTGGCAGCTCTCTACTTGGGTGGAGATAGCGCTAGTGTTGGTCACTCACGTTGACGTCGAAGTTATTCTCGAACTGAAGAAACCAGGTGGAAGAGCTGGCTCCTGCAAAACTTAGGTAGTCCAAAAAACCCGGAAGCTGCGAGCACAGAACATTCGAAGGCTATCCTGCTGCTGCTTGCGACGAAATCTCGAATGCCGATAGCATCAGGGTAGCGATAATTGTTTAACGCATCGCTAGGGTCGTGCTTGTAACGCCACTGTGCCTGCGAGATTGAAAGTTGCACCGAGAGGAGCCGGTGGAAGAGCCTCTGAATTGGTGATGAGTGAAGTGCCTCCCAACGGAAAAGTTGTGGGGACCTCCAAGGAAGGAGAGCGGCTGGCCGTTATGCAGCCGGATTCACATGAATTTGGCTGAGTGAATTACTCGGAAGGAGCCGCCTTTGAAATGCGAAGGAGACTCACTGACAAAATAAATGTTTGGTGCTGGAGCCATCACCTGCTGAGGGTGGGTACGGGCGGACGCCGGCGATATGCGACGAAAAGACGCCTAAAGACCCGGTGGTTCAAATGGTGATAGCTCTTGTGACTGAGTGCTCGAGGTGGCGTAGTGAGCAAGGACGGCTGCCCGCAGTCCTCGTACAAGCCGGCGCCGGGAATGAAAGCCGGAGCCTGGAACGCAGCCGCAGGCTAGAACCTTGTGGATACGGAAGTGGCTGTCCAGCTGGATGAACTTGATACCCGGCATGTTGACACAGACTTCCCGGGCACCTTGCAACCGCGGGACGTCTGCCAGCCTGCGTGTGGCCCCGTCACTGTCGCCCTGGTAGAGTCAGTCCATTGACGCGGCCATGGCTGGGCTAGGTCGTTCAGTGTCACCAGTTTGTGGGAGGCGGCGCGAACAGGTAGCTGTAGCCACAGTACATTTAGATCACCCAGCGGTGGTGCCGCGGGAACCCTGGAATGGCCCTACCGTGGCCACTCAAGTGGAGCGCGCCAGTGTGTTGTGTACTCTGGCCATGTGCACGTGAGCTGTCTTCTTCTTCACCACCTCTGGATGCAATAGTCGCGCCGCAAACAGATTAATCGGGTGCTAGCGAAGCTCAAATAAGTTAGTTGAAATATTGGTTGAAACATGGTTGATTATTGGTTGAAACATGGTTGATTATTGGCTGAAAGTGCTTTGACTAAGACATAGAACTGTGTTTTGCACCATAATAACGTATTGGGCAAGAATTGTTTTAGTAGAGACACGGGAGAAGAGCAGTCACGGTGCTGCATGAGCTTAGATGGCCTTTAGAAGTTTACGAGGCGCTAAGATCCAACCCATTCTAATTATGCTTGACTTTAAGCCCGCCTTTGATTCAGTATGGCAACCAGCAGTCCTGGACTTTGACTGTACCCTCATAATAACAGAGTACAGCGCGAATGGATCAGGACGAAGAATAATTTAACACAAACAGCGTTGTGATATCATAAATGCCAACCAACTAGCCTACTAATGTGATTTAGCTAACCTTTGCTGAAACGGTCATCAAACCAACATCCTTGGCCTAATACGTTGCACTAAAAGGGATACCAACCGACATACAAAAAGAGAGCATGTGAGAGTTAATACGCCATAACAATTGCAGGCTCCCAAAGGTTTCCAATAAAGCCAGTTCTCAGGATTGTAGTTATACATCTAGCTCGTTAGCTTTGTTTGTGACCTGGAGCTCTTTTTCAATCCTACGCTGATTACAGAGCGATGGCAGTGCAGGTGTACAGTGCATGAAAAACTCAAGCAAAACACGCGTGGCAAACTGCAAGTCGCGGTTGAGTGGGCCATAAAGGCCACATTGTAATTAGCTTTCAGAAGATACTTTTATGATATTGACAGGTAGGTGTTACAGTGAAGGCCATGGCAGCAATGACTATATGTCACAATACTTGGTTCTTGTTGGGCGAACTTGTGTCCCTAAAAGCAAGTTACATTCAAAGCACACCGATAGCGGTGGGAACAGCCGGCGATTGTCGAAAGTTTGCTATTCGGGTCAAGCGCGTCGGCTTTTATTCGATTTGTTGAAGGTTAAAGTGTAATCACTGGTGCTCGTTTGCCTTCCAGAAAGTACGTACAACACTATTCGCATCGCACGTAAAGTCTCATCGCACAAGGTTAAGCGAGAACATAAAGACCAGATAGAACCAGCGATAAGATTTCTTTAACGACCTCCTGACCATGCATGCGCATCTTGCGCTGAGCGATAACTTTAACATGTTAGCGGGGGAAAGGTGGTCCCTGCAAATACGATATAACAGTACGCATCCCAATATTTCAAAGCGAAAGTCCACCCATCAGAAGTAACCCGCCGAAGGCACTCACAGGTAATGTATTTCAGAAACAAAAAATGCTCTTAGGAAAGTTTATACAAAAATAAATTATGGGGCGTTACGTGCCAAAACCACTATCTGATTATGAGGCACGCCGTAGTGTGGAAACTCGCAATACTTTGTACTACCTGGGGTTCTTGAACGTCCACCTAAATATCCACCTGAAAAACGCAGCCGCCGGGGCCGGGATTCGATCCTGCGACCTCGGGCTTAGCCGCCCAACACCATAGCTAAGTTTGTATTTCCCTGGTTTAATCCACCACATCTAGTACTCAAGAATAGTACAAAACATATTTCTCGCTCAAAATTATATTGCTCAATTAATCTCACGTTCGAATTAACCCATTCGTTTTCAGAATATTATTCATACAATTATTACTTCCGTGAATATTCTTAAATGCTCCGCTTTGGTGGCGCAGTTATGGGTAACAATACTGAAGGAAAAGGCACAATCCGTACAGCGAATACCCCTGTTATCGCTAACAAAAGCACATAAAACATAGAGAATGGCCGCAACTGCCGATAGTTACCAAAGCACCTCCCCGAGATTCGGAGGAGTTGGACCGCTTAGATAAGAAATTTTGCGTTGCTTCATTAAGAATTCTGACCAGGTAACGTACCATGACATACCATCCAAATCAAATCAACTGTGACTATGACCTGTAGCGCGGCAATTCATTAAAGCAAACAATATTGCAATTTCATGAGTTAGCTGTAGCTGAGGCTGCGAAACTCACCCACACAAAAGCCACACGCATCTATACGAACGAATCCCACGCTGTACTCTGAGCAGGGGCTGCATTTTTCATATTTAATAAAATGGCATTCAGCGATCCTTGTTAAATTTGGAATGGCATCAGCAACGAACTCATATAGGCCAGAGACACTTAATATGTCAGATTCAACAACATACTAGGAGAAATCAGAAACAGCAGCTTTTCTTTATTTATTTTGAATGTCAGTCGATCTCGTGGTTGCTAAATACTTTCAGAGTAGACACTGAAAGTGTGTGTAATAAAAGGCAATTAGAGAAACTGCCGCAGAGGAACAAACAAAATTATTTCATTTCAGAGGACAGCGGAGGACACCGGGTAATGAGCCAGCACCTACGCTAACGATATCTGCAGCCGCGATATCTTCACTTAGACCTTCGGTAAATTACTAAAACCGGTGGCGAACATCTATATTCAGGCAATAAAACGTCGTTGGTATGCGGAGCAGCATGCAGATACCTATGATGCCGAACTTCATAAATAGGTGGTCAGTATGTACGACAGACCTCGTCTTTTCTTACCTACCAGGCAACCTATACACATACTAACGCGGCAACAAACATTCCCGTAGCGTTTACGTAGATTTGGCTTGGCGCATGAAATGGAACTTCCGTGACTTATGTGGACAAGTATACACTGACTTCTCACACTCTACAGAAGAATATATTTAAACGTGGGCTAGAGTGTTTGGAACAAATTGAATAATTCGAAAGCTCCTTTTAGGAAAAAGAACTCAGATAAAGATACGCGTGCCATTATTCCGAGAATAGAAATATTACCAGTGAAACTAATACCGGGGAGTATGAGAGCCACCTGAAGTACCTTGGAATTGCTTTGACATTTGCAGAGACAATTGCAAATGCTGCGCAAGATACAAAGCATCGACGTTGGCGTTCACCGACGCTTTCTTGCGTTGACAGCGAACGCCAATGTGGAGGCTTGTGCGAACTATTTTTCAACGCTGGCTTTACACGTGCACCCACCGCGTTCTGCACACTTCAAGCTGAGTGAAATAGACTTGTGGAGAAGATTGGACTACTGGTTAAGGAAGAGAGTAATATCTGCGAAGCATCGTAACACACGCACAAAAAAGAAAGATATGAAATGCATAGAGAGCGGCAACGTACCAACGTATGTGCAATCATCGAAGCAGCGCCAAGAACATGTAACACCCTTGTCCGTGACCTTGAGCGGCTTCGCCCGTTTACAAACGAATACACGACAGTGTTAACGGGCTCCGCGAAATAATATACACTGCTCGAGGAGTAGGTACACAGAAGCGTTATCTTATATTTAGCTATACGGCCTAGCTTGCCGTGTAGAGCGATCATTGTGGGGTGCATTTTCATCGCTATTTGCGCTCAGTTTCTGCTTTATATACTACCTGATGCTATCAATGTGACGTGTTTCACTCAAGCCGGAACCACTGTCGAGAGTAGGCGCACTAAGCTATGTTTTCCAGGTGCGTTTTCCATGCTAGTGGGCGGTCCCTGGAACCGCCGTGTGTGCGCACGATGGGGCTTGTCCGTCTCTGCTGGAAGCGCAAGCGCAGGAGCCCACTCAGGCCACGAGTGCGTTGGGCTTGACCTGCACCGGGCAGTCTCGGACGCTAACAGTGGTGGAGGGGGTCAATTATTTGCTCTAGTGCCCATTCCCCCCCCCCCTAGAAATCAAGCAGGCCCTCTACGAACAGGGAGCGAGCACGATTGCACAATTAGATCTAATGGCCCCACTAGCTATAACTTCAGTTATGCATGCAATATTTTTAATGCGTGAAGAAATGTGATTTGTGTTACATGCATTCGTCATGTAATTTCTGTACGTGCCCATACTTGCTCTGCAGCACTCTCAAGACAATTCGTGTACTATTATATGGATGCGCCCCTGATACAGCGTATCGAAACCTTCTATTGTGTCCGAGTCAACCCAGGTTATGGCCTGTATATGACTGTTTCTTCGTGCTAGTCCCAAAGCCAATGCAGTTTAAAACAACTAGCCAGTAAAAAGAAGAAAAGTGCACTCTCGAGAGTATCGTACTTGACGTCTTCCCGAATTAAATTACCAGCAAGCAAATCGTGTGGTGTACGTAATAATACATGCTAAGAAAATAATAAAATCTTTGGAAGTTGATGTCGTTGAAAGAAGTCTTCGTGAGCGACTTCGTGGTGAGATTGTGGTATATGTGTGAACAATAGAGTTCATTCTGAAAGCGAAGAAACAGCGACGTCATTTGACCGTCGACAAACAGAGCTTTATTTTGATTTCAATGTTCTCAATCCCTTATGTCACAACAACAGGAAGGGCGAGTACAAACGGAATAATTGCGCACAAAAAACAAAACTCAATTATATTATATAATAATCATCATCAACCTATTTTATGTCCACTGCAGGACGAAGGCACATCCCTGCGATGTCCAATTCCCCTGTCCTGCGCCAACCGATTACAAATAGTGGCCGCGCATTGCCTAATTTCATTCCTCCACCTAGTCTACTGACGTCCTCAAATGCCTTTCCCTTCTCTTGGTACCCATTCTGTAACCCTAATGGTGCAACGGTTATCTAATTGCCCCGCTACATGTCCTGCCCAGCTTCATTTTTTGCTCTTGATGTCAATTAGAATATTGTCTATACGCGGTTGCTCTTTGATCCAAAACCGCTCTTTTTCTGTCTCTTAACGTTATGCATAGCAATATTTGTTACATCGCTCTTTGCGCGGTCCTTAACTTGTTCTCAAGCTTCTTTGTCAGTCTCCAAGTCCCTGCCCCATATGTGAGTACTGGTAAAATGCACTGATTGTACACCCTCCTTTCAATGATAATGGTAAGCTTCCAGTCAGGAGCTCACAATGTCTGCCGTATGCGATCCAGCCCATTTTTTATTCTTCTATGAATTCCCTTCTCATGGTCAGGGATCCCTGTGATTAATTGATCTAGGTAAACTAACTCCTGCACAGACTGCATTAAAGGCTAACTGGCGATCTTGAACACTTGTTCCCTCGCCCGGCTATTCTTTGTTATCTTTGCCTTCTGCATATTAATCTTCCACCCCACTCTTACACTCTCACTGTGAAGGCTCTCAATCACTTGTTGTAACTGGTCTGCATCGTTGCCGAATAGAACAATGTCATCGGCAAACCAAAGGTTGCTTAGATCGCTACTCCTAAGCCTTCCCGCTTTAATAGCTTGAATACTTCCAAGCACGCAATGAATAGCATTGGAGAGATTGTGTGTCCCTGTCTGACCTCTTTCTTTGCAAGTATCTTCCTGCTTTTTTGTGTAGAATTAAGGTAGCTGTAGAACCTCTGTAGATAGTTTCCGAGGTATTTACGGAAGGTCTCTGTACTCCTTAATTACGTAATGCCTCTATGACTGCTGGTATCTCGACTAAATCAAATGCCTTTTCGTTATCTATGAAAGCCATATAGAGAGGCTTATTGTACTCTGCGGATTTCTCGACAACCTGATTAATGACGTGGATTTGATCCATTGTAGAGTATCCCTTCCTGAAGGCAGCCTGTTCCCTTGGTTGATTGAAGTCCAGTGTTGCCCTTATTCTATTGGGGATTATTTTGGTAAATATTTTATATAATACTGGGAGTAGGCTAAGGGGCCTTTGATTTTCAATTCTTTAACGTATGCCTTTTTGTTGATTAGTGTAATGTTTGCATTCTTCCACTTTTTTGGGCCCCTTGCAGTCGATAGACACTTCGTATGAAGACCCGCCAGTTTTCCAAGCATTATGTCTCCTCCGTCCTTCAATATATGCACTGTTATTCCATCTTCTCCTGCCGCACTTCCTCGTTTCATGTCTTGCAAAGCCCTTGTGACCTCATCGCTAGTTATAGGAGGAGTTTCTGTATCCTGTTCATTGTTGTTTCTAATGGAGGTATCCTGACTCCTCTGGGTACTGTACAGGTCAGTTTAGAATTCTCCCGCGTTTCTTTACTTTATCTTCGAGATTGCCGATGATATTAGCCTGCTTATCTTTCAATGCATATATCTTGGTTTGTCCTACGCCAAGTTTCTCACTGATTTCAGGCTGTGTCCATTCGTTACGGCTTCTTCAGTCTTTTGCACGTTATAGTTTCGAATATCATTCATTTTCGCCTTGTTCATCAGTTTTGACATTTCCACTACTTCGATCTTACCTCTTGAGTTGGACACTTTCATTCTTTGTCGTTTCTTTATTGGGTCCTTTGTTACTTGGGAGAGCTTGCCTACTGGTTGCCTTGGTGCCTTGCCTCCAACTTGAATTGCTACCTTTGAAGCCCGCCTAGCTACGGTTCCAGTCATTATTTCTATGTCCTTTTCATCTCTCTGTTTTAAGGCTGCATATTTTTTTCCAAGTACCAGCCTGAATTTGTATGCTTTTACCTTTACTAACTCTAGGTTGACCTGTTCCTTCTTGACCAATTTTACTCTTTCTCTATTCAAATTGAGATAAATCTTAGCCCTTACTAACCTATGACCACTGCACTCACTTTATCCTGCCTATCACTTCTACATCCTGCACTATGCTGGGATCAGCAGAAAGTATGAGCTCAATTTCATTTCTTGTTTCACCATTAGGGCACTTCCAGGTACACTTTCTGTTGCTACTTTTGCTGAAAAAGGTGTTCATTATTCGAAGCTTTTTACTTTCCGCACGTTCTACCAGCATCTTTCCTCCAGTGTTCCTAGAAGCGACGCCGTAGTTGCCAATTGCTTGTTCATCAGCCTGCCTTTTCCCCACTTTTGCATTGAAGTCAAACATCACTACAGTATACTGAATTTGAACTTTTCTCATTGCTAATTCAAGATCTTCATAAAACTGATCTGCTTCCTCATCATTGTGACCAGATGTTGGAACGTAGGCTTGTACTACCTTTAATGTACACCTCTTAAGCTTGATTACGACTACAGCTACCCTCTCATTGGTGCTGTAGAATTCTTCAATGATGCGCCCTATACCATTATGGATTATCAATCCTACTCCGTATTGCTTCTTATCTGGCAGACCTCTATAGCAGAGGACATGGCCGTTATTCAGCAATATATAAGCCTCACCAGTTCTTCTAATCTCACTAAGGTCGAAGTTATCCCAAACAATGTCTGATAGTTATTAAAAAGTCGTGCTAAGCTGGCCTCACTCGACAGTTTTCGCCAATGAAAGGTTGACAGGGTGAGTTCCAGAGATTTTAACACCCTCTGCTGCGTTACAGGTCTCAATGCCGCCTTGGTCAGGTGCTCCGCAGCTTCTGGGGACTGATGGCTATGGGTTTATCGAAGGAATAATTTGGGAGGTAGCGGCTGATTTGTGCACCATAGAGGCCAATTCTCGTTCTGGTGAAGGATTGTCTTTGTTGAAGCTTAGTGCGCCTTCCTAATTTGGTTATACCTGCATAAGTATAGCCCCACTCGCTCTCGGCATCTTTTGCCGGTGTCAGGCGTCACTCCAAGCCTGCAGCTGTAGTGCTTATGTAATCATAATCGCCATATAATCAGCCCATGCGGAAGAGAAGAAAGAAAGGAGGAAGCGCACCGTGTCTTTCGTCACACGCGGGACACCCAACATTGCGAGACACCAGAGGGATTGAGAGGAAGAGGGGGGGGGGGAGAGCGCGGCGTTCTACTCAGGCTGCAACTGCGCATGTGGCGGTTGCGCGCAGCCGTACTTTGATAGCGATTTTCGTTGGGGACTGAGTCTAGCCCCCGTATTCACAAACGCACCTCGACTCGACCCCCCACTCTAAATGCTCCTTGATGCGGTTTTTCGTTTCACAAATCGCCCTCCTCTCGAAATGCGCCTTGAGTGAAGCGAAGCTCGAGCATTTTACTCGAGAATGTCAAGGTAGCCTTGCAGGTATCTTGAATCAGTCCTTGAGTGAAATTAGCGCGTATACATGGCGGCCTTATTATCTGTCGCTCGCCTCGTCAGCTTTTTCAGATGGACGCCAGTTGCCTCCGTAGCTTTTCTTTGTTTAACGATGCTCCGCATTTTCAAGGGTTTCGCTTATGAGACTGGTGTAATCCTCTGGGGCGCTTCCGGCATCGGAATTATTCCACTACCGCGCCGAGACAGATCGGCCGTCCTGTCAAGAAGACTGCGAGCTAGTGCAGTGACTGTCGTATTACTCCTGGGATGTGCCAGTTGTTGACCTGCATCCAGGTATTCTTCGTGCGAGTGCTCCAAAACTAGTATTGGCGCGTGAACATTTACGTGAATTAGTAAAGGCAAGGCGCAGAAGACCAGGACTCTAGTAGAAGAGCACAAACGACAGGACCGGCGCCGGTCCTGTCGTTTGTGTTCTTCTTGAGTCCTGGTCTTATGCGCCTTGCCTTCACTAATTCAAAGCATGAACCAACTAGCCCAAGCAAGAGTTTTACTTCAACATTTACGTGTTGCTCGCGGCTTATCGTACAAGGCTGGGGCAGTTCAAGCACGGCACGATACATAACTGCGACGGACTTCAAACCTATGAAAAGAAAACACCGACCGACGAAGATTCCTGCGATTAGTGCGTGTATTGCCTGTGTGCGTGTATTGCTTGTGCAAGCGCCGGCAGTTGTGCGCGTTCGCCCGGTTTGCACTAGGGTAGATTGTCACTGCCTTCGGTAATCCAAGGACGGCGAAGCACACCGCAGCAAGGCGCTCATCTCTATATACTAGCCGGTGCGCTCACTTTAATTTTTTTTTCAGTTTTCTTTAATTCCATGCAGCTAGTTGCGCTAGGGAAAACAAAATAATGTACTGTAATTTTGCATGGACCGTGTGCAGTTTGTGGAATTTAAAGTCCTAACCAATAATTACGTGTGCCTTGCTTCAAAATATTCAGTTTAATTAGTTTATCATGCCTATGAACATGCGAGCCTAACGAGGAAGTGGCCAGTTGTGAAACGTTATTCAGAATTATAACTGCATGCACACACAGGTGAATGTAATATTTTACTTGAGTGAAAAAACACAATAAAAATACACGAGAGTATACTTTTTGCACATCGCGTTATTTTTTATTGCGATAAACAAAAGATGGAGCAGTGCAGTGACAGCTCCTAGTACAGACATTGCTAGCAAGTGGTAACAGATACATCTCGTGTATCTTCGTTGCGAACATTCCAGCTCTCTAGAGGGTTCATTATGTGTGTTAGGTGGCTGTATGCCGGTCTGGCTGCGCAAGCGTCAAACTAGATCAAAAATATTTCTTTGCAAGTATAAATAAAAAGTGTATGAGCTTATTATAGTAAAAAAAGTCGCGCTCTAGAAAATAAGAGCCTTAAACTAATTTAATAAGTACGAAAATTAAACTAAAGAAAACGAATACAGTACCTAAGCTCCTTTGCATGCGCCTTAACATCGCTGTATGTTAATCACCAACTCCTTGCCTTATGCAGGTACCTGGCTGCCAACACTATCACGCAGAGCAACTGCCTTTTCAAGTTTGCTGTGTGTGATGCGCTTGTATTGATGTGCAAGTGAAGAGCTCCAGTTAATGTGTCCAGCTGCACTACAATAGTTGTCCCAATATTCTGGCTAAGATGTCTATCCTACCCCATCTGACATCTTAGCAGCTGAAACATCACCACTAAAAGCAGTGACTGCATACACTTGCCTTTATAGACACGTTGTAGCGCAAGTGATTGTATTTTTTATCCAGGTTGTTTTCTGCAGTCATATTTATTGAAATAGTATGTGCCCCTTAATAATTTCTGGTCAATCCAAGTGCCATAATTTTTTCCAAAACAACTTCACATTATGCTCGTATTTTTGCAGTGTCATAGTATGCAAAAACAGTGTGAGCTCTGATCTTGCAAACAGAGGTGGTAGGATTTCCTACAAATATATTCTAGAATAAAACTCCACCTGAACTCGAGACTGTGGCCTGTCGGGCATATGCACCCAACGGCGTGTAATGGTAAACCTCTGCAGAATATATGTTGTGTGTGCTCTGGTTCTAGCTTCAGCTTAAGATGAATTATGAGGGTCGCAACAATTAATTTCATCCATTGGACTGCTGGCTTCCAGCTGACTTCCATGGGGCTTGCAGAACTTCACCAATTGACAGAGGACCAAAACGCAGGGTAGCAGCGTGTCTTGCAGGATCCCAAATTAGGCCAAATGATGATGCAGATTGTCACAATTACGATCCTGAAAAATACGGTACAGAGTGCATTACTACCGTTACTTCAGACAAGTTGCGATTAACCATAAAATTGGACAATAGTTCTAAATGTACACTAGCTCATGCTAAAGGAGCTTCAGCATACTAAAGTACTGGCTACAAACGCTACAAAACTGCTCCATCACAAATTGTGGGCAGTAAAAAGCTCACATCGCAATCGCAACGCATCATGGGTAGCTGATGACTTTCCACATCATAATCATGAATATATGGTCTCCAAAACAAGTTTAGATGACAGTTGAACAGGAATAAAATATGCAATTATTTCATTATGGTATAGCTCTTTCATGTTTGTGGTTCGAAATAACACAGTGTCCATTTCTCCATTTTGCCAATGTCGGGAGACGTAACATCAATATTATTACAAAGTTGATGAAAATAACTAATTACTAAATACCGGACACGTTAGTCAAGTACTTCTTGAGCACCTAGGTTCTTTCAGGGAAGCGGACTGTTGCAATTACAACAGGGCAGACACCGTACCTATTGATGCTTTCAGGTCTGCCACAAGCCTTGCTGTGCAGCACAGACATTGATTTTTTTCATCAACTTGTCCTTCCAAAGCCGACATCCTGCTCCAGAATGCCAAAAACTTTATGTGCACTAGGAATTCAAGCGCTAAGTAAAATCAGTATACCGAAGCAACGGGAATGAAAAGACATAGCACAACTAAAAAGATGTGGCCACATCGTGAACTTAAAGCACAGTTTATGGAACGTGCATCAGATGCTACCACATAGCACAGTGAAAAAGGTAAGGAGAAAAAGACTCTAATGCTGGTATGAACTACTGACAAGGAAATTTTCAGAAGATTAAAACATTGCATAACGTGTATGCGAAGTGAGGAATGACTGAAAATGCAGGCACCAGTCCTGGTTCATTGACTATGTCTGCTACAACTTGAACAAACCGACTAACCACCACGGTTTCTAAAACAAAGTACAGGACTCAAAAACACTTGTATTCAACCTGCCGGTGCTACGCACTTAACCATATGCATTCTGCCACATGTATACTTTAACGGCTTCTCCTCAATACTGAAAAATTTCATACGCGATACTGGAATGAGCGTTGGACATAGGCGCCGATCGGTACATTCTGCATTTTTGGTTAAAAAAGCGGAACCAATAACAGCAGACTGTCGTGCCGAATCTCCAACAATGTCCGATTAGCAAAAAAAAGTATTTCGCAAGCTTATGATGCCTCAAATTTGTTCCAGGTGCTAATGCCCGCAACATGAACAACAGTCATGCTTGAGCACATTAGAAACGTTTTATCGAGAGCGCCGTAGCACCCTCGCGAACACCGCATCAGCATAATGTGCTATCACGCGAAAATGGTTCACTCACCCGTATTTTCTGTCCTCTTGTTGTTTCAGCCAACCTTCAGCACCAACCGGTCTTGAATCTTGAAGGTAAGCAAACCTCCCCATCGGCCGTTCCATCTGTGGCATCCTTCGAAGTCAATCCAGCTGGATCACCATACACACACTGACAAAATCACACTTAATAACCGCGATTAACAACCGCAACGTGAACAACCAATGACGCAAGAGGGAACAAAGAGCAGCGGACAAATACCGGTGCAAATTTACTTGGTTTTCAGCCATGCGCCATGCCCTCAGCTGTTGTGGTGCGATTGTTGCCAGACCTCAAACACAGCTCCCGCTTGATCTATCAGTCGAATGCTCACAATGTCAGCGTTGCCGAGCTAAAGTTGTGCATTGCGCCATGTAGTCGTTTGATTAGAAAGAAGAATTAACGGAAACACATATTTGTTTGAAATAATTGTACTTTTGATAAGCACATTTAGGAATAGTCTCGATATCAGACACTTTTCTCGGTGGGTGCACTTGAGTCAAGGGCGCATTTTCATAGCGTTCCTTGGCGGAGGAAAGGTGGGGTTGTGTTCATGAAACGTAACGTCGCCTTGAGTAAAGGAAGCCCCGTCGCCTCGACTTTGTTGAGTCAAGGAGAAACGTTGAGTGAAGGGCTGAAGAACACGGGGGTTAGAGGGGCACCGGTAGCATTCGCCGGGGGCAGAGGCATTGGCTACACCAGACCCCCTAGCGCCCTTGCAGCATCTGCCTCGACCTGGAAATGTGGTCCGCGAGGGAGGAGGCACTATGGGGATGAGGTAGTATCGGGACGCCTGCCGCATGGCGGCAGAGTGGTGTCGCCATCATCATCATTGTAGCGGGTATCATGCGCCCGTGCCACTCGCAGTGAGGCTGCGACGGGGAGCGGCAATCAGGAAGCTGGGTCCAAGTTGGTGTGAGCTCGGTACAGTAAAGTTTGCCCTTTGCGTGTCTCACGCACTCCGTGTCGCCTCTAAGAGCCTCAGCTGGCCGCTGACTTTGAAGCCACGGCCGTACTCCTACCATATATGTATATATATTGTAACGCGCAGTTGAGTGACGATGCTATAATCACTTTACCTTGGGCGAAGTTGTGCCTGACAAACGAGAGCCTCACTAGAACGTCCAGTCTTTTCGCAAGAGTCCCGTACCTCTTCTTCTTCCCTCATGTCTCGCGCTGATGACACGTTGCTATCTACGATTGCACGTGCCTTGTGAGCCCATGTTTCCCGCTTCACTGCCACTATCTTTCGCAGGTAGCAGGTAACAACTGGACGGACACAGAAGGCGGCTGTCGCGCGGAGTTTGAAAACATCTTGTGTCATTGTCCCCCTTCCAAGCATGCATTGTCCCGATGCTCATGCAGAAAGCGGTGGTTTCTAGGCGGTCATTCGCAATGCTTGCAGGCGGAAACAGTTATTGTCTGTCGCAGTACGGTTTCATTCGGATGACATGAACAATTTCTGTTCGATGCCGCCGTCGTGATGAGGTTACTTGACCTTCTGGAGCCACTTCGCAGTTCAAATCAAATCAAATTAAATCAAAATTTTATTCATCTTCATTTGGTACATAGACTTTAATTTCCTGTCCCACCTAAGTACAGCGTGCTTGTTGGTTGTTCAGGCAGCACAGTGAATCATCGAATGTGTACCACAAAACAATGAAGTAAGGCAAGCTAGTACATACTAAGCATATTATACAAAATTATAAAGATATAATGAGTACAACTCGAGCAAAATTAAATCTAAGTAAATAAAGGAATAAAGGACATCATAATAGCTTGACGATGAGCGATATCACAACTCACAGAACATCTAAGGAGCAAACCCAGGAAAGCAACCTCCTACATGCAAGAGGGCATAAGTTATTTATCCGCAAAGATGAGCATGATTTCCTTATTGATTTTATCATTTTCGTTTAGTTTCTAAATTTTCAAGTACTTCTCCAAGTCCATAAAATATCTGTGGCACGTAATATCGCCTTATTTTTTTCCCGTAATGCGTAGAGCATTGTGACTTAGTGTATATTTCTGTCTTTCCTAGGGCAACGTTTTTCTTGACAGGTATTTTGAAATCCTTTGCATAGTAATGACGTGTGAGCATAGTGTAATAATATAGTTGACGCATTTCCAGTATGCCAAGCCTATTGTGTTGTTCCGCCTTGTCAGCCTGTTGCAGCATAGTTCCGTAGGTTACACTGTTTACTATTCCTTTAATTATGGGGTTTATGGGTTTCATTTTGTGATCAGAACAAGTTCCATACAATGTAATAACGTAGGTTATAACAGATTCAGCTAGCGCCATGTATGTGGTGTTCCTCAAGTACATCGAAGTTTTACCTTTTAGGTTGTACATCATCGCAGACACAGCTCTAAACCTGTTACATACATACTGCACATAATCATTCTATGTTATATGCTCTTCAAATATTATTCCGAGATACATGATTGCATGTTCAAGTGGTATTGTATTACATGTGCACGGAGCGCAATGTGAGTTATGTAAAAGAGAGACGCCTTTAGGAGCCTTCGTTTGTGTGGGCTTCTAAAACAGATAAGCTCTGTTTTTGGCCGATATAAATATATTGAATTTTGCGTTAGCCAGTCTATTACCCTGAACACATCCTGTTGAAACACTTTGCACCCAAGATCTGGATCAGCGAGGTCTAGTGCTAATGCTGTGTCATCTGCATATTGGAAGATTCTTGACCTTAAATTAAAAAAACCCAGTTCAGAGACGTAGATAATAAATAGTAATGTGGCCAGAGTACTTCCTTGCGGAACACCGAATGGTATTGCTTTAAATTCACTGTATTTGTTTTCAATTCTAATACACTGTGATCTGTCTGTGAAATATCCCTCAACGCATTTATGATATCGGCCCCTGAAACCTACGTTGCCTCGCTTTTGCAACAATAAGGCATGATCAATAGTATCAAATGCCTTTTATCAGTTTAAAAACAATGCTAGCATAATGTGATTGTTTTCTACTGCGGTGTTAACGTAATCCGAGAATTGTTCTAAGAGCGTAGTTGTGTTCCGGTCCTTTGTGAACCCATATTGTGCCGGGTTGTTTAATGAACATTTATCGCAAAAAGACTGCATAACCGATGCCACGTGCCTTTCCAAAACATGAGCCAGGGCAAGTATAATAGAAATCGGTGTATAGTTTGCGCAGTCACTTTTCTTTCCACTTTTGTACAGAGGACTCACTGTCGACATTTCCAATTCTTTGGACATCATTCCGGTTTCTAATATTCCGTTTAGCTTTTGAGAATCACACATTTTAGTTTGTTAAAGTCGTAGTACAGATCTCGTAGGCGGATCTTATCAAAACCTGGTGGTTCGAACATCATTCTACCTATTATATTCTGTAGCTCTGCTTCTGTTTTCTCAGGAAGGTACGCTGTCTGTGCGCATGAAAGTATTGGCTTATATTCGAGACGATTCGTATCATGAGCAATGCGCAGCTTATCTGTTGCGTGAATGAAAGTTTGATTAAACAGTCGACAGAATGACAGTGTTTCTTCCTCTTGAAAGTTTTTGTCGGTGACCTCCTCAATTGTAGCCTGTTTGACGCGGCCCATTAAACTGTTTGCCTATTTCCATGTTTTTATTCCATCATTCCTGTTTAGCGCAAACTGCTGGGGTAGGTTTCTTCTTTTCGCGTGTCGCGTTGTGGTTGTTACAAGACTGCGCAATATGCAAAATTCCTTCCTAAGTGCGGCATTTTCAGGGTCCTTTCTACAGTTCTGCCGAGCTTTATTCTTTAAGTAACAGAACTCCGTGATATCCTGCGTTATCGAATTGTTGTCCGGTTCTCTTTGCTTTATTTTGATAGCTTTGGGTGACGTCTCGTATATGAGGTGGAACTTTTCGAGAAATTTATAACATAGCCTCATGTGATCCAGAGGTAATATAGCATTCCAGTTTGTGTTCTGAATAGCTTTGTCTATACTCCTGTTGTGTAAAATGTTCCTGATTCTAGGCCTGATGTTCGCATTGTCTTCGTGGTTACAAGTTTCTTTCATGGTTACTAGTGACACAAAGTAGTGGTCCGGAAGTTTCAATTCATTGACTCCTGATGAACAGTGTTTGTTTGCTATGCGGACAATTATGTGGTTCATGCATGATGTAGTTAACTTGGAACCTAAAAATTCCTTTCTTGCACAGTTAATAAAAGTAACTAAGCCAAATTCAGCCAGTATGTCTAAGTAGTCTCTAACTACCCTATTTGAGTTTAGCATTACATCAATATTTATATCTTCCGCTAAAATAAAACGCTTCTCATTCATATATTTTATTAGGAGTTAGGTTAGTTCTTGGAGGAATAAAGGAATGTTCGTGCTAGGTGGTCTGTATATTGCACATACAATGTTGTATCCATCTTGCTAAGAAAGACAACCACCATTTCCGCGTTTTCTATGGATAGACGAATTTCTTATGACAACCAGGTATCGCAAAGAAACACGACCATCCCTCCTCCTTTTCTGTTTTCTCGACACCAAGCGTAACGAGAGTACCCAACACCGCTGTAAAAGCTTTGTCAAGTTGCATCAAGATTAACCTCTGTCAAGACGATTACATCTTTTCTTCTCTGCCGAGTGTTTACATAAGCACATAACTGGCCCCAGTTTTTTTTTATGCTTCGTATGTTTATATGTAATAAACTAAGCTGCTGCTTTAACTGTTCTTCCTAGTGAACTGATTTATACGCGAATCCTACTCAGAAAAAGATGTGGACTGCAATTAATTTATTTTTTGCAAATTGTTTTCTGTTGCAATGATCATAGCTGGACTTCCTTCGTTGCACCTCGCGAAAATTCTGCCATTGCGCATCCAGACAAATTTACAGCCCTGTTGTCTGCCCCTCTGCTCAGCCAAAACAACATCTTTTGCGCTCGTGTCAAGTTTTCGTTTATGTATATGCCATCAGTACGGACTGCTTACTTCTTCGAAATCCACAGGTCACCATCAGCCAATTCCTTCAATATGACAATAACTGGGGGGAGCTTATCTTTCTTCTCTTTTAGCCTGTGAATGGCCTTCAGTGAGTGACGTTCGACTCTCTGTATTTCCAGCTTAGCGCTAAGCCCTGCTAGAACCTTATACAGATCTTCGCCCTGTTTGTTTGTATGGAACGCCATGTACCTCGATGTTTTTCCGCCTCGAGTACTGTTCAGCACTCTCGACGTTATCCTTCAGCCTTGCAATTTTATTGTCTTTTCCTGCCATTTTTTTGCGTCAGCTCTGCTAACGTTATCTTTAATTCTGCAATGTCATTTTCTTGCCTTACGGTGGTGGCCATAATTTCGTTATATTTATGCGACAGCAGTGCCATAGATTTTCTATTCCTTCTGTTGTCGTGCACTGTCTGTCTACCTTTTTTTTCCATCTCTTCTAGTCGGTCCAAGACTGTCAACATCTTTTGGCTAATGTCCTCAATCAGTTTTGTAACATGACTCATTTGATTTTTCTTTCCCCCCTTCCCCTCCCCTCTGCGATCCGCGTCACTGGTTTCTGACGGTTCTTCCTCTGATTCCTGCTTTCTACAACTATCACACATCCAGCCGTCGATTTCGCGTGGTCTGATGTTTTTCAAAGGCTTTGTCGTAATTCCCGAACATTTGCCCGCGTGGTATACTTTCTTGCATTTGAACAAGATATACTCTCTTGATCTTTGTCAAACAACTTTGAACACTTTGTACAATCTCGCGGCGACATGGTTCGCGACAGGAGTGCAGTCCAGTGGAGCAAAAGGAAAAATGACCGCTCCCACCATGTAGGCGCCTCTTACCTAGAAGCAAGCAGCAAAAATGAGCACGTTGGTCGACGCTCCACCGGGGTGCACTCCAGCATCGTTTGGTCCTTCCTTTTATACGTGTTGGCACCGTCGAGGCTCCTGATGTCACCGCTGCCGTCAGTCATCAGCCACGATCTTATCGCTGACCGCCCACACTCGTGGTTTAGGTGCTGCTCCGTACGCTTCCCCTTACTCGCTCCTTGATCAGCCGGCCAGCAAGCTAGCAGGCCCCAAGGTGAACAGGTGAGCAGTTGGCGATGGGATAGACAGGCCCTAGAAGTAAGCAGCAAAGATCAGCACGTTGGTCGACGCTCCACCGGACTGCCACCGGAGTTCAAGGGACTAATTCAGCGAATTAGCCTATATGGGCCAAAATAACGACGAAGAAGCTTCTCGGATAGGCCGCGCATTGATACGGGAGTCCCCACCCATACTCTATCTCCAGGTGCATACTGGACGTCTCTTCGTCCCGAGTTGTATCGGTCCGCGTCGGCTTTGTGTTGCTCCTGAATGCGTTTACGGGCCAGGTGCCGTGCTTCTTCAGCTCTTTGTGTGAAGTCGCCAACGTGATGGTCATTTTCGGAGATCTCATAGACAGGTAGCATTTCACTTAAAATTGTGGTGACGGTCCGGCCAAAAACGAGTTGGCAAGGTGTCATTTCGGTCGTCTCTTGGACAGCGGTATTGTACGCGAATGTGGCGTACGGTAGCATCTTGTCCCATGTTCGGTGCTCCATGTCCACGTATATTGACAACATGCCAGTCAGCGTTCTGTTGAGTCGTTCGGTCAGACCGTTTGTCTAAGATTATAGGGGTGATTTTCGGTGACTGGTGTGCGTAAGTTTCATAATGGACTGTGTCAAATGCGCAGTAAATACGCTGTAGACCATTTGTCAAAGTTCGTAGAGGTAGTTTCCGTGCCTTCGCTTGCCGCCAGCTGCGCCATAAATCCCTACGGTACCGCTTCGAATGGAGACACGGCTTCTTAGAAACTCA
Organism: Dermacentor variabilis; assembly: GCF_050947875.1. Taxonomy (NCBI): domain Eukaryota; kingdom Metazoa; phylum Arthropoda; class Arachnida; order Ixodida; family Ixodidae; genus Dermacentor; species Dermacentor variabilis. Next base: position 48,613,899 of record NC_134573.1, read on the forward strand.
CTTCCGACAAGTCAACAACGTTCCGCAGCCGGAAACTCCACACTTATGTACAGCTACCTGGAGTTGAAAACCACTTCGCATCAGCATACGACATACAAGCTAGCTGTTTGACATAGAAGAAGAACCAGACTATCCAAGCTTGTATTGTATTAACAGGAATACAGGTGAAGCCGATTGGAAAAAGCACCTTCAAGCGGCTGCATACGCAGTTAACATGGCATTACAGAGCTCCACCGGCACCTCCCCTTACAAAATCGTGTATGGCCATCTACCAAAGCGGTGCGCTACACTCAGCTTGGACATGTCTGTAAAAGTGGGGCTTGCTATTGCATGTCAGACGCTTCAGTAGAGCGGCACGGCGGTAAGTTGAGGGAACAACAGGGGTCACACGATAATAAAGGGGAGAAGTCATTTGCGGGACCATTTATGGACCAACAAAGCGGGACTGAGACTTCTCACACAACTAAGGTGTGTGAACTGGTGTCTAGAGCAGCACTTCATCGCCGGGCTGGTAGATAACAATGCGATGAGATGTGTCATAATGACCCTGGCGGTCCTGTTGTCTGGCTTCGGCGTTAAAGTGGGTACGCTGGCGACAATGGTCAAGGCGCGAAACATGTTCTTCGCAGAAAGATGGAGATCGACTAACAGGGGCAGAGAAGAAAGAAACGTGGGGAAAGGACTGGGAGAACGGCTATAAACAAGGTAGAATGGCGAGTAACCGGTTGCCCGTAGAACGGCGGTGTTGTACGCGAAGTTGACGAATGGCAAAATTGCGTCCCAGTTTCTGTGATCTGGGGCGTTATTACGTAATAATATTCCAATATGTTTTTATTCCAATCTCCTGACGTCAATTTGCGTAACCACCGACTCAAGCACCGGGCGGTCACACGCAGGGTTGTCTGAACAGACCATTTAAACGCTCTCCTCGTTCATAGGAGGTCACCTTTGCTTGCTTGAAAAACGAATAACATTGCCTACACTGAGCGGCTTGTCATATCTAATTGGCTGACAAAAGGTGAGGACAACGCTCAAGTGAAGGGGGATTCGATGGCGCAGAGCCAGTGCACTGAAAATCGATAACCGTATGAAGAGGGTGGTGCCGCCGTCTGCGATTGGTCCGCTTTCTCTTACTTAGCTTGCGGTGGCCCGTCAAAAATCGCGGTGACATGCAACGGGACGCTAAAACTGATCCTGAGCATAGAAGAGTTGGCAGAAGGAGGTCGTAAACGGGCCGAAAGTGCTCGGAAATGTTACACGGCTACGCAACAAGTTTTATTATACGCAAATAAAGCTATCCTCTCCGGAAGGTGCGAGTAGCCAGCGCCTGAGCAATCGGCGGCAGCCATCTTTTATTCCTTTGAGAACGGGGTAGCCTACCACTATTCAGAAGAAAATTCAGTTTTGTTCGACATATTAATGCATCTTTAATGCGTACACGACACTTAGACGGGGTGAGTTTTCGCGGTTTTCTGACGTCGCGTGACCGGCAGGTGAAGCAGGTGCAGACCAAAAACTTTTGGCCAATAGTCGGGGGTTAATGGCGAAAAGGCGTCGCATCAGAAATAACTGTTTTTCTTTATTCGGTCAAATCATGCATAATCAGTGTGTTCACATCATATCACGTGGGGAGGTATCGCGGTTTTCGTGACGTCGCGTGACAGACAGGTGAAGTGGGGGTGGTCGAAAACAGTTTTTGACGAATTGCGGAGGGCTGATAACAGAATCAGAATAGAAACGTTTGTAATAGTTTTGCGTTATAACACCCCTGGTTGAATATAGGCGGCTATCATGTCAGAGAGCGTACCATGAAACCGCTCAGTCAGGCCGTTTGTCTGAGGATGGTAACCTGAAATAGTCTTGTGAATTGTGCCAGAGGCTCTGAGCACTTCGCCTACCAGTTCTGAAAGAAATGTTTTTCTGTGGTCGCTCAGAAGCGCACGAGGGGCGCCGTGACGCTGGATTAGGGCTTGAAGAATGAAGGTAGCAACTTTGGAAGCAGATGTAGAACTGACTCAAGCTCTTTCCGCATAGCGCGTGAGGTGGTCGACGGCTCTAACTTATCTACCGTAGGGAGTCATGGAAGCGTTCCGTTCAGATCAATGCCAACAACGTCGAAAGGTTTAGCAGAACGCGAGACCGGTAGTAGCTGCCCGGCAGGAGCCGATGTTGGCGGCTTTGGACGCTGACAAATGGCGCAGGAAGTTTCGAAGTTTTTTTGTTTATTTCTGACAATCATGTACATATTTTCTGTGGACGATGGCGAAAAGGCAAATAAATTGCTTGACAAAGCGCCAGCTACCCATAAGCACAAATACTCAGTGAGAATAAGAAAAAGAGAACAGTAAAAGAAACGGCAATTAATAGTTTAAATAAGTTAAAAAAGTAGTCGAAAGCACATATAACTGCAAGGTTACACAATATATATGAAATATGATGACTTCAAGAGTAACTATACAAACACTAGACGATATAATAAACAACATTGACAATATGACAACAACAATCCGTACAACAAAGGCTAGCATTTGCCTACATAGTCCGTCCCTACAGAAATAATAATAGGTAGGTATGCATAGTATTCTTTTTCAGGGCGTGGACAGAAGTGCTTTTTTCGATAATGGACAATGCATTAAAGTGTTTGTGTAAGAAATCTGGTAATACGTAATCAAGCTTCAGGGTGCCGCAGTTTGTGCGCAGATTTCCCTCCTTATAAAACGTATGTCGCAAGTCGTGGCAGTGTTCTCTCCGAAGGTATTTATTTACGAAACCAGATGGATCACATAACCTTTAGTTATATATTAGAGTAGCTATTTTCTTATTAAGTATATTACCAATAGTCAGGATTTGCTGCTTTTTTAAATATTTTAAATTTGTGTCACAAGTATGCTTTCCATGCTAGTTCTTGTCGTGATACCCCACAAAAGTGAACAGTAATGAATATATGAGTGTACCAAAGCGTAGTACAGCTGTTTGTTTGAGCAAACTGGAATCATGCTTCGCAATTTACATATAATACCAATCCCTCGCGACACATTTGCACGGACGATATTTGTATGCATAGACCAATCTAGTTATTCGTTAAAAAGTATACCAAGAAATTTGTATGATGTAACTCGTTCGATTATTTGATTACGAAAATCAAGAAGTTTTTTTCAGGAGCTGGCTTATTACGAGGCCTAAATATAAGACACTTTGTTATATTTTTAAGAGACGTATCTCGCCACAATGGTAGACAGAGCAAGCGAGTAGACGCGACGTCTTATGCGGTCGTAAGTTTTCTTGATGCCAAGGTGGCCAGCAGTCAAATTGTCAAGAAAGGCCCGAAGGACACGAGCACGAAGGCAGCGAGGCAGTACGGGCACCCAGCGTTCTCCATCAGTATGATGGATATGGCGATAGAGCACGGAGTTTTGTAGCTTGAATTGTGTCAGCTGTCTATGGAGCCTGGCGTTAGGCAGGCGCGAAGGTCCACGAAGGCGGTCTATAATACGTCGACAGTAGGAATCGACGAGTTGTTGAGACGAAAATGATTCATGGCCGTCCAAAGTGAGATGGTCAACAGCGGCGAAGAACAAAATCGTCGTTTAAGAGACGTCAGGAATTGCGTCCCTGGAGGTGGTTGCGGAGTCATCGATGAGTGCGGCTGTAGGAAGCGGGCAGCGAGAAAGAGCGTCTGCGTCTTGGTGCTTTTTACCAGACTTGATGATCTCAAAGTAACATCCTTGCAGACGAAGAATTCAGCCACCAAGACGTCCTGACCAGATTTTCAGTGTGGAGAACCAACATAAGGCCTGATGGCGATGGTAAAATGGCGGCCGTGGAGATAAGGGCGAAACTTCTGAACGGATCAAGCGACAGCTAGGCATTCATACTCGGTGATGGTATAGTACTTCTCGGCAGGTTGTGAGTACGCGGCTTGCATATGCAATGACTCTCTCATGCAAAGAGATGTCTCACTGGAGGAGAACAGCCCCAATTCCGTGGCCGCTGGCGTCCTTGTGCAAGATTGTGGGTGCAGTCTCATTAAAATGACACAGGACAGGTTCAGATATGAGGGTGCCCTTCAGCTGGTTAAAGGCAGATTCATATTCCAATGGCCACATGAAGGGAACACCAGAACGAAGTAGGTTGTGTAAAGGAGCAGTTACAGAGGCGAAGTCGCGTGTAAATTGGCGATAATAGGAAGCGATGCCAAGCAAACTGCTTCGTCCTGTGGTTTTTTCTGGTCGAGGAAAGCAAAGAACCGCCAAAATTTTGTAAGGATCAGGTCGAATACCATCCCTGCTCACAATGTGACCTGACACCTTCTTCGTATTGCTTGCAAAACGGCACTTTTTGGTGTTGTTCTGACGACTAGCGTTAGCGAGGCATCTGAGAACCTCGTCCAGACATTGCAGGTGCTCGGCAAATGTGGATGAGAAAACAAAGATATCGTTCAGATAGCAAAAGCATGTTTTCCACTTCAGGCTGCGCAGAACAGTGTCAATCATGCGCTCAAAAATGCGGCAGCATTGCAGAGGCCGAAGGGCATGAGGTTGAACTCGTAAAGGCCATCTGGAGTTGCGAAAGCTGTCTTTCCTTTGTCGTCCTCGTGCATCGGAATATGCCAGTAACCTGAACGCGGACCAAGGCTGGAGAACTACTCGGTACCTTGTAGAGAATCGATGGCATCGTCAACGCCAGGCATAGGTTATACATCCTTGCGCGTAATCATGTTGAGCGCTCGGTAATCGACATAAAATCGCACGAAGCCATGATTCTTTCGGACCAAAACGACGAGAGACGACCAAGGGCAAGCAGGGAGGCGGATTATCTTACCTTGCAGCATGTCGGCGACGTTTTCCTCAATAATTTTGCGCTCGGCTAGAGACAACCAATATGGTCGATGACGTACGATGGATCTGCTGTCTGTCTGAATACGATGCGTAGTGACGGAAATCTGACCCAATGTCGAAGAATGGGCGTCGAATGAAGTTTCGTGCCTCTTCAACAAACTAAGTAACTGTTGCGTCTGCAAAGGGGTCAAGTCGGGGCTGATTACGGCTGAAAGAGCGGAGCTAGACGGAGAATGTCCATCATAAGTGATTTCTGGGGGAGCCGCCTTCAGGGGCGCGACACAGAGAAGCCCCGAATGGAAAACGCAAGCAAAATTGGCACCTTTAGGAAGGAGAATTTTCTAGGGTGTTGAGTTCCTTGCGGCGAGAAGCGCAGAACCATTGTGAAATGTAACTGGGTCTGATACAATGGCTATCCCACTTGTGAAACAACATACAGAAGGTAACACTAACGCATCTCCATGGTCGATGACATCGGGCGGAATGGTCCGATTTGCTGACAGCCTGGAGGTAGCTCGCTATCTTCTGCAGCGAGCAGGTGAAGTGGCTTGTACTTTTCATTGCCAAGCGAATAATCGGTGTGGGCCATATGCTATACGTTGCCCACAACATATAGCAGCAGAAGCAGAAGCAAGGAAATACCATCATAAAATGAGCTGGTGGGAGCATGGCGACAGCACAGCAAACTGTATGTGGTGCATAATGCCATCGATCATTGCACGAAGAGTAAAAACGCCGAAGGGCGGATAGAGTCTCCTTGAGCTGCAACCAGCAGCGGTCCATAGTAAGGTGTTGTAACTTTCCTGAGGCGCTTACAGAAATCAGCATGCATAACATGCAAAGTAGCACCAGCGTCCACCAAAGCTTGAACTTGCACACCCTCAACGAACCCAGGCATACTACAAGGGCGGGCTGGAGGAATTGTAGTCGTGTAGGCAAATGCAGTTTTTCCTCCGAAAACTGCATTACTTAGTTTTTCGGGCGACGGTCAGAGCTGAACGTGGCATGCCGGAATGGTGAAGAGGAGCGGCGGAAGGGCGAAGGTGAGCGGTGTCTGGTGCTGCGGTTAGCATTCGGTGTCTCGGTTGTTGCGGGCGGAGTTGTGGAACGGCGCGGAGGGTATGCGTAACGCTGGTAGTGAGAAGTTACCCACAAGAATACGCTTCGCGTTCACTGAAGTCGTACCCGCCACGCACATCTTGTTGGCGCTTGCGGTAACAACGTGATATGTGGCCGCGATAACCACGGTAATAGCACAGAGTACGAGATGGTCGCCAAGACGGCTTTTATAGGGGCCGCTCGATTCGCTGGGAGATAGTGCGGTCAGATGGGGCGATGAAGGCTCAAGTGGTATTGAGGGGACATTGGCCGGAGGAGCGACACCAACCTGCACGTATGCGGGTAGGAATAACGTTGAACGGACGCCGGTTGGAGGCACGGCAGCAGCCTGGGCGTACGTTGGTAGGGGGTGAGGAGATGGAGAGTCTGCATGCGCAGAGGAAATCATGAACGCGAGCTCCTCCTTGATCACGTCGCGCAGCGCTGAACCAGAAGGCTGAGTAGGAAGGACGAACTGAGATGAAAAGCCAAGTGATTGAAGTTTCTTGCAGATAATCGCCCGAATTATTACACGCAGGTCTGGGTCTGTCGTAGAACGGTGTTCGCAGTCCGCCAGCAAGCGTACGAACTCGAACTCATCGGGGCGCTGGCACGACAAGACGATGTAAGCAATGGTAGCCGGGTTCCTCACGGCGAGCGCCTCGAAGGCCATAGTCCCAATGTCTTTAAGAATATGACGAAAACTGTCCAACCCAGCCATAGCATCGTTAATACGGCGACAGAGTGAAAGCACATCCTCGGTGTACAATGTGTAGGACTCACCGGAGTGTTATTTACGAGCATCACGGATTTTCTGCGCAAGGGCAGAGCGCACAGCCGGCGTTCCAAATACTTGCCGAAGCGGCCACTTGAAGGTGGACCAATCGGAGAAATCAATCTCATGGTTGAAAAAGCAGGTCCTCGGGACGCCCGTCACATAAAACGAAATATGGCGGAGCTTGGCTAGGTCAATGACTGATTAGCAGTGATTACGCGCTCGTCATGGTCGAGCCGGTCCCCAACATCTTCACCGTGAAGACCAGCGAACAGATCGGGATGACGGTGGTAGGCACTCATGATCAGAGAAGGTGTGGCTTGCGGTGTCGGGATGGTTACAGTAGAAGCACCAGGCTGCTCGTCCTGCGACATGCGGGCGGACAGTCGGCACAAGCGGCGACTTGAACGAAGCTCCACGGAGTATGCCACGCGTGAAGAGGACGGGGGACCAAGAAGCAGCTTCACCACTTGTGATGTCACAGTAAGGGCCGACCTTCATTGAGCCTGAGAGACGTGGAGAAGCACACTCGGCACACTCCCGCGCAATGAAAAAAGGGGCACACACATGATGATGTGAATATCCAGATGATGACGAAGTGTACAATAAATGCCCACAATATATTGACGCGTGTACTTATATTTAACGGGCGACCCCGTTTCGCCGCCTAACAAATGTTATCGCACAGCGCGGGACGCGTCTGCATGTATCCGAAGTTTCTGGAAAATTATCGATGCTTCTATCCGCTGCCTGTTGTCACCGAAGCTTGTGTTATCTGATTTCATCGCTGGACTCGAATGTTGTAGAACTTTGTGGAAGGCATGCGGGTCCCAACGATTAGCCTGGAGCATTCGATGACTGCTGTATAAAAGCTGACGCACTTGACCCGCTGATCAGATTTTCGACGATCGCCGACCGCGGTCGCCGCTATCATTGTGCTATAAGTTTAGCCTATCTTTGTGGGCACACGTTCGCCCAACGAAAGTTAGTTTTGTCTTTCACAGCATTTGCTACTGTGTTCTTCAACGTAAGCACCAAGGGACATCTGGTGCAGGTGCTTTTCGTTCATGTACCGGGCGCCCCCGACAAGCTGTGATTCAAGCCCGAACAGCAAAGAGAACACCAACGTAGTCCCGGAGCATCGAGCAAGCCGCCGTCTTCAACAGCTGCCCCCGAAGCACGGACTTCTACCTGAGAAGACCAAGAAGATTGCAGCCAAGGCAACTCCAATGGCAGCCCCTGCGTCCCCCTTCATGCTGCAGCAGCCCAGAGAACCACCGACGTTCCGCGGTTCCACATTTGAGGACCCGGAAACCTGGCTCGAGACGTATGAGAGGGTCGCTACGTTTAACAGTTGGGACAGCGACGAAAGGCTGCGGCATGTCTATTTTGCACTGGAAGACGCCGTCAGGACCTGGTTCGAGAATCGAGAAGCCACCTTAACGACGTGGGATCTGTTCCGAAGCGGCTTCTTGCAAACGTTTACAAGCGTCGTGCGAAAAGAGCGAGCCCAAGCACTATTAGAAACCAGAGTGAAGCTGCCAAACGAGACGATAGCGATCTTCACGGAGGAGATGGCCCGTCTTTTCCGGCACGCCGACCCGGAAATGTCAGAGGAGAAAAAAGTCCGCTTCCTGATGCGGGGCGTCAAGGAACAACTTTTCGCAGGACTTATTCGTAACCCGCCGAAGACCGTAGCTGAGTTCTCTGCAGAAGCATCGACGATCGAGATAACTCTGGAGATGCGCACCCGGCAATGTAACCGCCAGAGGCTCACGCCGCAGTACGCCATCCAAGGACTGGATTCCGGCGACCTTCAGGAGACCATCAGACTCATTGTGCGCGAAGAACTGCGCCAGGTCCTGCCTTCGTCGCAGCCCCAATTGGCTTCGATCGCCGACATCGTGAAAGACGAGGTTACCGATCGCTTGGAGTTCCCGAGCTGCAACCACAATTACCGCAGCCCCAGCCAGAAGCGATCACATACGCAGCCGTGGCACGCCGTCAAGGTCCTCGTCAGCGACCACGCCAGGGCCCTGCAACGACGCAATTCCGTTGTCCGCCGCAGCCGCCGCCAGCACGCCCACCTGTCGCCCAGCGCACCTACGAGAGGAAGACGGACATTTGGCGAGCCCCCGACCACCGCCCGCTCTGCTATCACTGCGGAGAAGCCGGCCATGTGTATCGCCGATGCCCATACCGGGAGACGGGACTGCGAGGTTTGGCTGTCAACGCTCCGCGCCCGCAGCAAGGTGAACGCCCTCGCGATATCGCCGACTACCTCGCCGCTACTCAGTGGAGCTCTCGACGACCGTCGCGTTCGCCATCACCAGGCCGCTAGCTCTCGCCGCGGCGCCGACCATACACTGGCCCAGCCCGGGGCCGGTAAGCGAGCCCATATCCGGAAAACTAAAAGCAGCAACCGATGGAGGTGCAGTTGCTGTTCGTCGAACTGACGAAGATCCTCCGCCGCTGACGAACACGACAAAGAAACCACCTGGACGACCTAATGACGACACGCCGCCGTCCCGACGAAGTCAGGAAGCCAAGACTACACCCACGAAAGACGGCTTGACGACGCGACGTTCCAGCTTCAGTTCAATATGATGCAGCCGTGATCCGACGCCAAGACCAAACTGCAGCGCCAGAAAAAGAACCACCGACCTCGACTTACTTCTCGGCGGCCACGCAGTCACTGCCTTAGTCGACACAGGGGCCGATTACTCCGTAATGACTGGACACATCGCCACCCAGTTGAGGAAGGTTAAGACTGCATGGGAGGGCCCCCAAATTCGGACCGCTGGAGGACACCTCATTACGCCAAGTGGAATCTGCACGGCAAGAATAACCATTTATGGCCAGACTTACCCTGCCACCTTCGTTATCCTCCAACAGTGTTCACGAGGCGTCATTCTCGGTATGGACTTCCTGAACCAACACGGCGCAATCATAGACCTGAAGTCAAAGTCGATAACGCAGTCGGAAGGTAAAGCGATACCACCGGAGAGCCCTCGTAGTCACCACGCCTTGAGTGTGCTCGAAGATCAAGTGAGCATCGCGCCTCTCTCCAGCATTGTTATTTCGGTCGGCACCGAAACACCCGCTGACGTAGAAGGCGTCATCGAAGGCGACCAAGGTCTACTGCTAGACCGTGAAATTTGTGTCGCAAGAGGGATCGCTCGGCTGCATGGAGGGAAAACTGAAGTTTTGCTGACAAACTTCAGCCAAGAGTTCAAGCACATCAACAAGGGCACGACGATCGCGTACATCGAGGAAATTCTGGAAACCAGTAATGCGTTTGTCCTCTCGGATTCCGCTGCATCTACCCGGACGACGATGGTTCCCGAACCAGACTACGACATTTATCCAATTCTCCCGTGATTAAGCAACAGCAGCTCAGAAGTCTGCTCCGACGATACAAAGGCTGCTTTTCGACGTCATCGAGGATTCGACAAACACCAGTCGCCAAGCATCGCATAATCACCGAGGAGTGCGCTCGACCACTCCGCCAGAGCCCCTACCGAGTTTGGCCGCGAGAACGTGCAGCTATAAGAAAACAAGTCGACGAAATGCTGCGCAACGACATCATCAAGCCGTCGAAAAGCCCATGGGCATCCCCTGTTGTCCTGGTAAAGAAAAAGGACGGAACCCTACGTTTCTGCGTCGATTATCGTCGTCTGAACAAGATCACGAAGAAGGACGTATACCCCCTCCCACGAATAGACGACGCATTGGATCGGCTCTGCAACGCTAAATACTTCTCGTCGATGGACCTCAAGTCTGGCTATTGGCAAATAGAAGTCGACGAAAGAGATCGCGAAAAGACAGCCTTCATCACCCCAGACAGCCTCTACGAGTTCAAGGTTATGCCATTCGGACTGTGCTCGGCACCTGCAACATTCCAGCGCGTCATGGACACGGTGTTAGCAGGATTGAAGTGGCAGACATGTCTCGTTTATTTGGATGACGTCGTCGTCTTCGCTGGAAATTTCGACGATCACCTCAGGCGGCTTGCGTCAGTACTAGAGGCGCTCAAGTCGTCAGGGCTTACTCTGAAGCTGGAAAAATGCCGCGTCGCTTACGATGAGCTTCTGTTCCTAGGCCAAGTAATCAGCAAATCCGGTGTCCGTCCAGACCCGCAAAAGACAGCTGCCATCGCACAGTTCCCGCAACCCATCAACAGGAAGGCAGTGCATAGATTCCTTGACATGTGTGCCTACTGCAGCCGCTTTGTCAAGAACTTTTCACGCATCGCCAAGCCTTTCACACATCTAACTAAATGTGATGTTAACTTCAAGTGGGAAACGCCGCAGGCCGACGCATGTGAATAACTCAAACGACGCATGCAGTCACCGCCGGTACTTGCGCACTTCGATGAGTACGCCGGTACAGAAATCCATGTTGACGCCAGTAGCCTTGGCCTCGGTGCCGTTCTAGTCCAGAGAAGAAACGGTGTCGAACAGGTGATAGCTTACGCTAGCCGGTCGCTGTCAAAAGCGGAAGGCAACTATTCTGCGACCGAAAAGGAATGTCTCGCCATCGTTTGGGCTACAGCTCAATTTCCCCCTTATCTTTATGGCAGGCCATTCAAAGTCGTCAGTGGCCATCACGCGTTGTGTTCGCTAGGGAATATAAAGGATCCTTCAGGACGACTGGCGCGGTGGAGCCTCAGACTACAAGAATACGACATCACTGTAACCTACAAGTCCGGGCGAAAACTCTGATGCCGATTGCCTATCACGCGCACCCATTGACCCGCCACCGCAAGATGACGAGAATGACGGCGTCTTCCTTGGAATTATAAGCGCGGAAGACTTCGCTGAACAGCAACGGGCAAACCCGGAGCTAAAAGGCCACGTCGAATATTTGGAAGGGCACACCAACGTTGTCCCCAGGGCATTTAAGCGCGGACTATCCTCCTTCCCGCTTCAAATCAATCTACTCGTGAAGAAGAACTTCTCACCAGTCCGCGCCAATAACCTTGTTGCGCCGTCAGGACATCGTCCAGAGGTTTTGCATGCCCTACATGACGATCCGACCGCTGGACACCTCGGATTTTCCCAGACACTATCGAGGATACAAGAAAGGTATTATTGGCCGCGCCTGACCGCCGACGTCGCCCGTTATGTCAGAACATGCCGAGACTGTCAGCGACACAAGACACCGCTGACATGGCCAGCCGGATCACTATAGCCAATCGAGCCTCCTTGCCGACCATTTTAGCAGATCGGGATGGACTTGCTGGGACCCTTTCCGACGTCAATAACCGGAAATAAGTGGATCGTCGTGGCGACGGACTACCTCACCCGCTTCGCTGAAACAAAGGAACTGCCGTAAGGTAGCACAGCCGAAGTGGCGAAATTCTTTGTCGAAAACATCCTGCTGCGACATGGCGCCCCAGAAGTCCTCATCACCGACAGAGGAACGGCCTTTGCAGCGGAGCTCACCCAAGCCATTCTAAAATACAGTCAGGCAAGGCACAGGAGGACAACGGCCTACCACCCGCAGACGAATGGCCTTACGGAGCGGCTGAATAAGACCCTCGCCGACATGCTAGTAATGTACGTCGACGTAGAACACAAGACCTGGGATGCCCTCCTGCCATACGTAACATTCGCTTACAACACGGCGGTGCAAGAAACAACACAGATCGCGCCGTTCAAGCTGGTCTATGGCAGGAACCTGACAACGACGCTCGACGCCATGCTGCCGCATGTCACTGACGAGGAGAACCTTGACGTCGCCACCTACCTCCAGCGCGCCGAAGAAACCCGACAGCTCGCCTGCCTGCGGATCAAGAACCAGCAGAGGACCGACAGCCGACACTACAACCTCCGACGAGGCTTCATCGAGTACCAGCCCGGCGACCGTGTTTGGGCGTGGACCCCGATACGCCGATGAGGACTCAGTGAAAAACTACTGCGATGATATTTCGGACCCTACAAGGTCATCGGACGTATTGGCGCACTGGACTAGGAGGTCGTACCAGACGGCATTTCGCATTCACAGCGACGCCGTGCGCGATCTGAAGTGGTCCACGAGGTGCGTCTTAAACCCTTTTACGGACACTGACGAACTTCCTTATTTTGTTGTTTTCTTTGCTAGGAGTGCTTTTCTTTTATTACTTTCGTTTGTTTGCAGCATCGGGTCGATGCTTTTTAAGAGGGGGGTATTGACACGTGTACCTATATTTACCGGGTGACCACGTTTCGCCGCCTAACAAATGTCATCGCACAGCGCGGGACGCGTCTGCATGTATCCGAAGTTTCTGGCAAGTTATCGATGCTTCTATCCGCTGTCTGTTCTCGCCAGACCTTGTGTTATCTGATTTCATCGCGTGACTCGAATGTTGTAGAACTTTGTGGAAGGCATGCGGGTCCCGACGATTAGTCTGGAACATTCGATGACTGCTGTATAAAAGCCGACGCACTTGACCCGCTGATCAGATTTTCGACGATCGCCGACCCTGGTGTGGTATTGACATTGGCGAGCATAATGGTTGGGTCCCACCTGTTATTAGCGCTGGCATGTTGATATAGCTTGAGCCATTCGTCAACGTCCTGTCCCTCCAGCCCAGAGAACACACCAGGGTCGCGATGTTGGGCAACCGTGACGACGGGAGCAGTCGGACCAGCCGAAGCCGTTGCAGAGGCGGGCTCGTCACCGGGAGCCATGGTGACAAACTCGACGTACCGACCACTCCGGAGTTCCGTGTCGAGGACAAGGATCGCTGACCTCTACCAGAATGCTACGTGTAGAAAGACACAGACAAAAGAGGCTATTTACAGACTAATTACACTAGACTGGAGCCAGAGCACCAGGCCGACATTCACACGTGCCAAGGGCACCGACCCACTTCGTCGTCGTTCTGACGGCGGCTCGTCTCTCGGGTATCTACCGATAATATCGTAATAATAATATATATATATATATATATATATATATATATATATATATATATATATATATATATATAGTTTCTCACTACATTACCTAGAGGGAAATCTGGCGCTGCTGCGCTGTGGTATGCATGAGAATGCCGGTATATTGTGGATTCGGATCGGCATCGTTCTCGTAGAGACAGGACACCTTGAAGACGCGCTTGGCAAGTACCGTTCCGTCTGTCACAATGATTCATTTTCTACTAGAACAGCACGTGAAAAGCTTTTTTAGCTTTATTATTACGCGAAAACATGCTTTGTTTAACTATGTTTAGCTATTGTGTGTACGACTACATGTTACGCAAAAAGTATCAGCGGGCCACTAAAGTTGTAGGACAGACGACAAGGTTCGCGCTCGCTTTGAAACAGTTGGTCGTCTGTTATTGCTTTTCTTCGCTTGGTCATGCATTGTGGGTGAGTAAAGATGTAATATGCGTGAACGGAAACATTTTATGAAGATTTTGCTTTGAGAATGCGTTATTTGCGTAGCCATATCCACGTTTTAGACGAAGCCTCTTACAACACCAGCCAACACGAGCCTCGCAGACACATATACCGTCATTCCCATGACGGCACGGTGGCCCCTTAAGAAAATCCCATAGACGATGGCGCCAGATTACCCTCTAGGTGTTCTAGTGAGAAACTCTATGTATATATATATATATATACACATGAGTATATACGTTCAAAACATGGCGGTTCATCGATGGTTCATGGGACTTAGTGCCATCGTTATATGGAGAGAACATTTACGGCAAAAGGAAGGTGGAAATCAACTTAATTCAGGTCCTGCAGGCCACGAGAGCTTTGGGCTCTCATGGAGCGGGCGTCTCCCACGACGGAACCGGGAGGTTGAGTTTCCTAGCGGCGTCGTGGACCTGCTGGACAGCCCAGAGTTGGGGAGCGAGTTCTTCGCTCCGGATTGCTTTTTCAAACTTGCGCTTGTCCGGTTCGGAGTTTATGCGAGCTTGCGAGCACGGCCATAGTAAATGATATACGTTAAGGGATGTATTGCAATTGGTGCAATAAGACTTGTCGTGGATCTCAGGCATGTAATCTGTTTTGGGTGGGGTATGTGTCTGTTTGTAGCATTCTGAGTGTAACCGCTTGATCTCGAGTGAGCGTGCGGTGTGGCGTACTATACTGTCTGCCTTGTAGGTAGCAGTGTTTAGTGATTTCATTGTATGTAGTGGGCGCGTCCTTATTCTCCGAGTGGTTGGGTGAAGCCGCGCGGTCTGTAAGCGGGCGCGCAGCCTCGTGTGCCGCCTCGTTAACGTTGGGGACGTCGCCGATCTTTGGTCCTAAATGTGCCGGGAACCAGTATATGAAGTGGTTCTTAATCTCTTTCTTCGAAACAATTCTGAGAGCCTGTGCGCAGGCCGTGCCCTTTTGGAAAGCTCTGATAGCGGCTATGGAGTCGCTGTATATATGGGAAAGATTGTCGTCGGTGAGCGCAACAGCGATCGCAACTTCTTCGGCCTGTTTAGGCTTCCTTGCAATTACCGTGGCTGCATATCTTGTGGATCCGCGGCCGTCCACAACCGCCACTGCGAAAGCTTTATTTCCCGTGTATGCCGCCGCGTCCACAAAAGCTGAGCGTTCACGGTTCGCCAAGGCTTGGTTAAGAAGGAATTGTCCTCTCGCGTGTCGTCTGCCTCTGTTGTTTTTGGGGTGTACGTTTCTGGGTATAGGGCGGACCGTGATCTTGGCGCGGATATCCCGTGGGAGGTCCGCAAAGTCTTTTTCTATGTCTCCTTGAGCAAAGCCTAGCTTCTCTAGGATCGTGCGCCCCGGAGGCGTCGTCGAAAGCCTAGCAAGCTGGGCGCGCTGCTGGGCTTCGGCAATTTCTTCCAGGGCGTTGTGCAAGCCCAGGTGCCCCAGCTTCTCGTTGCTGGTGCTGGCTCGAATGCAAAAGAAAAAAGAATGTGACGCCATATCTGTTAAAAGCAGAAGTGACGTCATTTTGTTTTCGAAGGCGCGAAATTTGTTTTGTTGGCCTGCCATTAAAGCTATGTATTGAAATGTCTCGCCATTTGACTTGATGGGTGTTTGGAGCTTTCAGCGCGGGAAGCGATGCAGGAAAAGGCCAGCAGTATGGTTGTCGAAATCGCAGACCTGCACAGAACATACTTCCTTTGGAGGCCGACGAAAGCTTTAGGTGCAGAGTGCTGATCCTATCGTCGGATGCCAAGCCCTTCGGCCAGCGCATTCGCACGAAAACAACTAAACAATTGCCTGGTGGTCGTAACTTACTACTTTTGACTGAACAGGATAAGAAGCGATGAAGCCACCCTTGTCACCAAATTCAGACAAACTTCGACAATAAAAAAAAGCACAACCTGTGAGGAGGGCGTATTTCAACAGATGAACTTTACGAGTGCGCCTTTCTGCACATTTCAAGAGCTGCATTGCGAGTCATAGCGGCGTTAACGCCCCTGTAAGGATGGGCGCTAAAAACGCATTTATTAATAACAATAGAATTAAACAAACTTGTATTTTCTTAAATTGTCACAAATATACACAATTGATCAGGAATTTTATTTTCGTTGAATGAATCTCACTGTGTCTCGCTGAAATTAAAAAAGAAACGCTTTCTTTCTTTCCCAAAGTTTGTTTCCTACAACCATAGTCGTGCTTCAATCGCTGCTCCCATAACCTCACTTGCTGATGTCGGTGACAATTTGAACTGAACCGCTTTTTTCCCGAAGCTTCGCGACCTAGGGCGCTATTCTCGACACGCATGGCGGTTGCACGGCCGCCATTATCCGCCATGTTGACTCCCTGATTGGCTGTGGGGAGTTCACGTGCTTCAAAATTTGTGCCGGGAAACGGAAGTTTTGCAAAATGCAATTTTTCGTTTTCATCAAGATGACGAAACGTGACGTGGGGCTGCAAATTTTATCGACTAATACATTCTTTTTTGCACTTGGCAGCTATATTGCGTCGTTAGCGCTTCACAAAGGAATTGAGTGGCTACGTACAGAAGCCACTGCAGTGCATCTACAATTTCGCGAATATATGGTGGGGATCCAATATATGCGCCATGCCAGCTTGCTGATTGGCTGAAGGAATATGCTTTGGGGAGCGTTACATAAAGGGCGGTTCCGTAAACGGCAATTTAACGTTGCATGACGTTCCGCTAGGGCGTCATTGCACAGATTTTCTGCCTTAATTTGTGGTGCGACGAGCCGCGCGAATGATTCTAATGAGCAGCCATATGCAATGGCGGCCGAGAGGAATGCGTATCGCCACATTTTCCGTGTCGTTTGGCGTCATAAAAATCTTTTGTTCATAACGCCTGCTCATAGTATTTGCATCGCCCTGGGATGGTGTTGGCATTTGTGTTTTGGGCCATCATTCTTTAAAATAACGCATTTATACGAAGTAATATTGGTTGAACATAGCAAACTTTCTGTAACGTTGTTCATTTTTCACTGCTGCGTTTGTCTTACAATCAAGATTATTGCCTTCTCGCACAACCAAAGGTATGACACCGGCGTAATTTTACTTTATATAAAGGAATGCACGCAAGGCGGCGCCTTGAAGTTTCCTCCCGCCGTGCGAGTAACAAGCGAGCTGGGGCGGAATCTTATAACTGTTCTGAATACGAGCCGTTCGCTTCGCCGCTTACGTCACTAGGTGTTCCACTTCCAAGCCGGTGGTGGAAGAAGGGGAGGACGCGACCAGTAGATGAGAGCATGCCAGCTCTGCAGTGTTCGTCATTATATGACAAGTTAGTCGAGAAATTGCAGAATGTTTTTGCTTGCTGAATAAATGTAAAATATAAATTAAATATTATACGCCAAGTTCTGAAATATAAACGTGTGGTGCCGGGCGTTTACGCAATACAGAAGTAATTTATTAATGTCATTCTTTTTCATTCTCAGCCGACAGGCGGTATCGCAATCGTAAATGAATTGGCAGAGCGCAGCGCCATGTTGTCTGCTACCAGGAGGTCGCACTATGCAAGCAACAGGAACGCGCTGCCAGCACTTCTTAAGTAGCGAGCGCTACAAAACCGTGAACTCGTTCTTAGGGACAACTTTACTAGTCGACTATACCAATTTTCCTTCTTTTTTCGCCCATCGTCATCAGCTCGGACATGACTCGATCGCCGCCGCGCTGCCGCTATCCCTGCGGTATGCCCCACGACGCTTTGCGTGATGGAAGGAATGGAACTTGAAATCTAATATTACAATATGCGGGCCCTGCATTGCCTGCGCGAAGTAAAATCAAAGAGTGTGGTGCTGACGGTGCGCGCTGTGCCGGGAAATTAAGGAACAAAGTGCGGCAGCCCCGAACTAGAGAAAAAATGGCAGCCAAATAAGAGATCTCCACACATCTTCCCATCCTGACTGTATAGTTTTTTTTAGCCGAACGAAGGAAGCGCTGAACCAGCCTAGGTTGAACCCTTCTGATTGTTGAACGGCGATCTGCGAAATATTCACGCTGGCGATAGCACTGGGAATTCGATCTCACCATGCAAATATCTCCTTGGTATTGGCTTTGAAGCGGAGGTCACGGGAAAGCTGGCCATGCCCTTCTACCAGCCAACACAGTAATTACGAGAGCAACTTTGTGGACAGGGTCGGCAGCAGAAATCTAAGCAATTCCGATGAATGCTTCGCGTCCGACCGACCTTTGTGAGCTGCAGGCCGGTGGCGATGAACCGCAGCGCGCAATATTTCGCCCTGTGAGTGGAATGACCACTGGTACGCTTGAACCCGAGTCTCTTCCATTTGATAGCGTAGCGTGCAAAAGTTCTACTTAGAAAGCATGCAAGGGCGGTGCAACTCATTATCCGTCACTTCTTCGAACGCGTATCGCACTTCCAGCCGTGGTAGACACCGAAAGAGCAACGCCAAGCAGACGGCGAAGGCAATAGCCTCCGAAGCAACCAACGCACGCGCGCGCCATGCCCGCGCGTCTCCGGGGTAACGCGACCGGCGCGTACGGCCAGGGTCGCAAGCGAACAGACCAGCCGCAGCAACGGAACCCAAAGCGGACTACCCCTTCGCCGGTTTCTACTAGCGGTTCGCTTTGAAGATGATTGACAGATGCGTGACGTATTAATAACTTGCGATACCACCCGCTGCCTCTGATGCCCCGCGACGAAACCAAAATTGTGCTCAATCAGGTGAGGCCAAACGAACGGTTCCCCAACCGAACCGTTATAAGATTCGGCCCCTGAACAAGAGTTGGCAGCGCCGGCGCTTGCGTCGCGCTAGCGGATATCTCTAGCGCGTGCATAGCTATCGGTGAGTTTCGGCGTTTCTCAGCCAGCCAAGTCGGGCTGAGTCACTTACGTTTCACGAGATAGCGATAACGTGACCTAGAACGCGCGATCATCACCACCGGTAGGTAGCGTATGTTGTCTCAAGGTAGAAATGCGCGCTGGCGCCAACGTATGATGACTCGTTCCGTTTTCCGAGTACATGCATCCTAGCTAATGAACCAGACGACGGCTTGCATGCAGCAGACGATGGAAAGGAGACGCGTTTTCGACGGAATAATCAGACGCTTTGATCTAGCTGTTTTATTTTTACTGCAGAAAAAAACTGTTTTGGTGTACCGAGAACGTTACGTTCAGTGCCTTCAGTTCAGATTCTTAGGAAAAACGACAAATTGGCGTCACGTTACGAAAGCAAAATTGGGCCATGAGCGCCATTTTATTCGCGTTGCGTCTACGTCACGCATCGAAGAAAATGGCGGAATGTTCAGAATAGCGCCGCTATTTGTATTGACCTTGCGCAGGACGCGCCTACATGTATCGGAAGTTTCTGGAATGTTATCGATGCTTCTATACACTGTCGGTTGCCCCCAACCTTGTGCAATCTCATTGCACTTGTGCGCGACGCGAATAGTGTAGAACTTTGTGGATGACATGCTGGTCGCAGCAATTGCTCTGGAACATTCGACGACTGGCGTATAAAAACTGACGCGCTTGACCCACTGAACAGATTTCGACGATTTCCGACTGTCTTCGCCGCTGTCGCCGTTCTTTGAGCGTAGCCTATTTTTTGGGGCACAGGTCCGCCAAATAAAGGCTAGTTTCAGCTTTCACAGTATTGCTACTGTGTTATTTATGGTCACTACCACGTGACATCTGGTGGCGATGCTTTGCCTTCACATACCGGACTCCCCTACAAAGCCGTGATCTAAGACCGAACGCGGAAGATAACACCAAGGTCGCCAAGAACCAGCGAGGTAGCCGCAGGCTGCAAGGACTGCACCCGGAGCACGTAGTTTTGCCTGAGATGACCAGGAAGTTCGTCGCCAAGTCATCCCCAATGGCAGCCCCGGCGTCCCCCATCGTGCTACAGCAGCCCAGGCAGCCTCCGACCTCCCGCGGTTCAGCATTCGAAGATCCGGAAAGCTGGCTTGGGAGGTACAAGAGGGTCGCTACGTTAAACAACTGGAACAGCGGCGACAAGCTACGCCATGTCTTTTTCTCATTGGAAGACGCCGCCAGGACGTGGTTCGAGAATCGAGAAGCCACGTTAACGACGTGGGAGCTGTTCCGCAGCGGCTTCCTGCAAACGTTTACAAGCGTCATACGGAAAGAGCGAGCCCAAACTCTACTAGACACCCGAGTGCAGCTACTTATAGAGAACGTTGCCATCTTTACGGAAGAAATGAGCCGTCCGTTCCGCCACGCCGACCCGGAAATGCCCGAGGAGAAGAAAGTCTGCCTGCTCATGCCCAGTGTGAAGGAAGAAATTCTCGGCAGAATGATACGAAGACCAACAAAGACCGTCGACGAGTTTCTTCGGGAAGCTACCAGCATTGAGAATACACTGTAAATGCGGAACCGGCAATTCAATCGCCGCACGAGCTCAACAAACTACGCCGGAGTTCATTCACTGGCCACCGACGACCTGCGGAAAACTATCAGAGCGGTGGTGCGGGACAAGCTTGAGAAGCTGTTCCCTTCATTGCAGGCTCAAGTGGCTTCGATTGCTGACGTCGTACGCGAGGAGATCCAGCAATCACTAGAAGTAGCCCGTGAATTGCCGCAGAGTCAGCAGCAAGCGATGATGTACTGCACGCCGCTGTAGCCCACCATCACGTTCCCCCTCCGCAGCCGGGCCCAGTGACGGCACAGTTCTGCCCTCCACTACCATCGCCGCCAGCACGCCAATCCATGGCCCCGCGCAGCATTCTAAGCAAGACAGACGTCTGGCGCGCTCCATACCACCGCCCTATCTGCTACCACTGCGGAGAACCGGGTCACGTCTACTGCCGATGCCCATACTGGCAGATGGGACTGCGTGGGTTGGCCTTTAACGCACCGCGACTGCAGCTTGGCAAACAACCTTGCCATATCGCCGACTACCTTGCCGCCACACAGTGGTGCCCTCCACGACCGTCCCTTTCTCCGTCACCAGGCTGCTACCTGTCGCGGCAGCGCCGTCCATACACTGGCCCAGCCCGGGGCCGGTCCGTGAGCCCATATCCGGAAAACTAAAAGAAACAACCGAAGGAGGTGTGGTTGCTGTTTGTCAAACTGACGAAGATCCTCCACCGCCGACCAAGACGCCGAAAAGATGATCTCGACGATATATCAACGAGACCGCCGCCATCCCGCTGAAGACATAAAGTCAAGAATACACCGACGAAAGACGACTTGACGACGCGACGTTCCAGCTTCAATTCAACACGACGCAGCCGTGATCCGACACCAAGACCTAACTGCAACACAAGGCAAGGAACCACTGGTCTCAACGTGCTTCTCGACGGCCACGCAGTCACCGCCTTAGTGGACACACCGCCGCCCAGTTGAAGGAAGTTAAGACTTCATAGGAAGGCCCGTAAATTCGAACCGCTGGAGGGCAACTCATAACGCCGACTGGAATCTACACGGCAAGAATTACAATTCATGAACGGACTTACCCTGCCACGTTCGTTATCTTCCGACAGTGTTCACGAGACATCATTCTCGGCATGGACTTCCTGAACCAACACAGCGCAATCATCGACCTGAAGTCACAATCATCAATAACGCTATCATCGCCACGCCTTGAATGTGCTCGAAGATCAAGTGAGCATCCCGCCTCGCTACGGCAGTGTTATTGCCATTGGGACAGAAAGAACATCAAACGTAGAAGGCGTCATCGAGGGCGACCAACGCCTGCTGCTCGACCGTCAAATTTGCGTCACAAGAGGAATCGCTCGGCTCCACGGAGGGAAAGCTGAAGTGATGCTAACCAACTTCAGCCAGGAGCTCAAGCACATCAACAAAGGCACGACAGTCGCCTACATCGAGGAAATTGTGAAAGCCAGCAAAACGTTTGTCCTCTCGGATCCTGGCGCCTCTACCGCGACGACCATGGTTCCGGAACCAGACTTCGACATCAATCCAAGTCTCCCTATGAGCTAGCAGCAACAGCTCAGAACTCTTCTCCGACGATACAAAGATTGCTATTCGGCGTCATCGAGGATTCGACGAACACCAGTCGCAAAGCATCGCATAATAACCGAAGAGTACGCTCGACCACTGTGACAGAGCCTTTACTGAGTTCCGACGCGAGGACCTGAAGCGATTAGGCAACAAGTCAACGAAATGCTGCGCGACGACATCATCCAGCCGCCGAAAAATCTGTGGGAATCGTCTGTAGTCTTGGTGAAGAAAAAGAAAGGAACACTACGTTTCTGCGTCGATTATTGCCGACTGAAAAAAATCCCGAAGAAGGACATATACACCCTCCCATGGATAGACGACGCATTGGATTGGTTCTGTAACTCTTAATACTTCTCGTCGATGGACCTCAAGTGCGGCTAGTGGCAAATATAAATTGACGAAAGAGATCGCGTAAAGACTACCTTCATCACGCCAGACAGCCTCTATGATTTCAAGGTTATGCCATTTGGACTGTGCTCGGCGCCAGCAACGTTCCAGCACGTGATGGACACGGTTTTGGCAGGATTGAAGTGGCAGACCTGTTTTGTTTACTTGGATGACTTCATCGAGTTCGCCGGAAGTTTCGACGATCACATTAGGCTGCTTGCGACAGTGCTAGAGGCCATCAAGTCATCAATGCTTACTCTGAAGCCGGAAAATCCGCTTCGCTTACCATGATCTTCTGTTTCTAGGCCACATCATCAGCAAACGTAGTTGCCCCGCCCTGACCCGCAAAAGACAGCTGCCATCGCAAAATTTCCGCAGCCCATTGACAAGAAGGCAGTGCGTAGATTCCTTGACTTGTGTGCCTACTACAGGCGCAGTGCACGAGAAGAAAGGGAGTTAACCCAGGGGCGCGATGTTTAATAATGATATCATAGCAAGCCAACAAAGACACGAAAGACAACTCAGGGGAAATTACTTGTGCTTACTATTTGAAAATAAAAAAATATAAATTAGCGCAATTTGAAGTGCATGAAGAAACGACTTGCCGCTGGTGGGGAACTATTCTACGTCTAAACGTAGCTGTAGACGTGGGATCGTGCCCTACCCGCGGAAGTAGAAATTTTGTGCTATACAGTATGCCATAAATGTGTCCGCGCTTTCCACAAACGCAAAATACATAACCCGCTACATGACTGGGTTGAGTATGAAACCAGTGATATCACTGCTGTGGGGAATGTAATGATTTTCACAAGGTAATTTTAAAAATCTTGCCGGCTTTCTTTTTTCAGAAAGACTATGCAAACCCTATGTTGCTTTAATGGCTGTTATCAATTATTTCTCAATGACCTGCACAACATATACATAGGCATCTTATTAACCTAATATAAGTTTGATAATTAGACTTAAATCTTAGTTGTACAACAAAAAAAAGCTCATGAGCCTATCAACATAATGTTTGCGCCATTCATGTAAAGCACTTTGTTATTACTTCTTGCAGGCGATATTTAATTAATAGGATCATTGTGAGAACGCAGGATTTTTTCTAAACAATAAAGTTTAATTGAGTCTGAACATTACTCACGTTGGCAAAGGAGTCTTTATTAAAGTGGAGCAGTGGACGAGGCTCTGTCACTTCCAAAAGTTTGCTTATTTTTGCTAGGGAGCCACAAAGCTTCAGTGGCGTATTCTTAACTTGAGGAATAGGAGCCTCACAGGAGATGCGTGTCGACACTTCGTCAAGCAGGATAAGCAGGCACAACCAAGGCTCTGACACCTGAGCAACTGCAGGCTGTCGCGAGTGAGCATTTTAAACCTACCATACTGGAGAATATTAACGCGACAGCGTTAAGGAGCTCGTGTCGCAGAAAAGCCGGTGTCGTCGGCATCGGCGTCGTTGGCCGTGAGCGATAAATCCCAGCAGGCACTTCATGAATAAAAAACAACTTGCAAGATGGGCTGGGTGGGAATCGAACCAGGGTCTCCGGAGTGTGAGACGGACACGTTACCACTGAGCCACGAGTTTTTTCTTTCTTTGTTGCCAAATTGGCACAATATAGTGAAAAAACAACATCATAACATCACATTAAAAATGCTAGCTTGTGTCTGGCTAGCATAAGTGGGTAAAAAAACGCTTTACGGTCAGGAGTTCGTCCAGATAAACACACCAATCTGGCTTTTCTTCCTTCTGTTTGTACACATCGCGTAAATATGAGATGCTTTCGTTGAAGTTGTGCCGGGCTGACCTCGCGTTGACGTCCGCATTACGCACTGACATTCTGGTTTTCCAAACACTGTGCATTACTAGAATCATTAGCATATCGTACGGCACACCTTCGCTTTCGACGGGAAGAAATCGAATGCCGTAGGGTGTAAGCGGCAGTTCCTTTTTCAGGGTTCTTTGCAAGATGTCCCATAAGAATACGGCATCGTAACAATCGAGAAACATGTGCTCTATTGCTTCAGGCCTTTTGCATATTACACAGTCTACCGACCATGGTACCAACAACCATTTTTCCTTTAGCCACGGTATTGTAGAAAGTGTGCCACTATGGAGCATGAAAAAGAAAGTTTTGACTGACGATCGGATAGTCATACTTTTAACCCTTTTTAACACATTGCTGCCTGGCCCAGGATCGAACATCCTTCGATACAAGGGAACAGGCATCATCACATCAATAAGGTCTTTGTAGAGGCGTTTTCTCTTGACGTCGCTGAGATATTCCATTGAAAATCTTACTTTTAGAAACTGGACAGCCGCAACAATTTCATGCATGTATCCGCGGACGTTGCGTTGCATATGGGCGCATGATGACACAATGACATCTGGCAATGCGTTCGCCAATCTCACTTGCATAACACTTCTTAAAAAAGGGTTTCTTTGATTGCGGTAATATACGAACCTAGAGACAATTTGTCTCACGAACAGATGAATCAAACCCAGTCCTCCCGATCTCACTCGAAGGAACAAATTTGTGCGGCTCACCCTTTCCCATGATGAGTTCCATACAAAAACAGCCAACACTCTATGCAGTCGTTGAATACTCATGCGCGACATGTGCAACGCTTGCAAAACATACCATACTCGAGCAATAATAAAAATGTTACACACTGTGGCACGGGAAAAAATTGATAGGTCTCGTCCTCCCCGTTTTTGTGTTTTCTCTCGCACTGAGCCACGAGTTCGATGCTTCTCAAAGCGGTACAAAAGCGCCTCTAGTGAACGCGCTGTTGCTTTAGAAACGAGCTGTTTCTAAGGCTCAGGCGTGCGTCGCTTGCTCAGGCGCACATTTCGTTGTCGCGCCGAAAGCTGCGTTGCTCGACGCTCACCGCGTCCGATGCGGGCCGCGTAGTCGCTGTGCCGTAGCCCATTGTCTTACACCCCTTGGCGGGTCGATGGGAACGCTGTCGCGTTCCACTCTTGAAGGCGAAGCTTAAGCGTCCTCCAATTTTTTTACTTTATTTGATAGACGATTAACTGACCTAAACATGGAAAACGCACAGCGCGTTCCAACTACTCAACAGATGGCTTTGTAGCCTACGTCGAGAACAAAGCGACAGAAGTGCTAGCAGCAGCCGACTGCGAAAGATGAACGAATTTATCGCAGAGATGCTAAATGATTTAAATAAATAGGGCTCAGGGATAAATAATTGAGGCCTCGTTCTTTGTCTCTATGGTGCATAATTCTTTTTGCACACATCTACACGACGTTCTGTACTCATGAAACAAATAATTAGAACATGCATTTCTGCATATTCCACGTTGCCCATAACCACCTCCCCATAAAAATTCCGCATTCCCATACTGCTCATATGCCCCCTGTCACCAATATGCACCCTTATCACCCATATGACAGATACACCGTATTCAATAGCATCGTATGTACGCGTCCTATACATAGAGAAACTTTCAGTGGGGCTCTATAGCCGGCGCATATACGTTTTGTTGCTATATTCGCGCAATGCTAAACACGTTACTGTCGAGAGTCGTCGTGAGATGGGTCCCGCAGAATTTTTTTGTAAGTGTAGAGTGGCTCATTCAAAGTTTCAATACTGTCACATGCGCAGTGACCGAAGTTGGCATAGAAGAGGTTCATTAGGGACCGCCGCTGACCATGCGGCATAAACACAGTGCTCAAAGAAAGTGTCAATGAGATTCATTGAAGAGCGGTACATACCCATGCCGTGTAGCAGGCCCAGCATCCCCCGTGACCCAAGTCGGCCTCGAAGGGGATCGTTGAAGACTGACATCTAGGTACACATAACCACATTCGTATTGGCCTGTAGATAGATATATGAAGAGATTATCAAGCAGCTAAATTTAGCGTTCTCCAAAACATCTTAAATCCTACAGTAAGAATAGCGTGATGGATGCTATGATATTGAAAAGTCGGCAAAAGGCTTGCTTTCGCACATAAGTAGGCATTCCTGAGATAAAATTTTTTCCCAGTTTAATTTTTTTTATATGAGAAAACGAAGCCACCCAAATCAGAGTTATAGCGGAGAGATAATTCAAAACACATTTATTTCATCCACCTACTGCTTCAGTATAACCGAATTTTGCGGACTATCTCACATGCCAGACAATTTTTGTTTCTTTCATTGCATGCAAATGTTAACAAGAGTATTACTTCTAATTAAATAAAGTTGACATTTGAAAACTCCATCTCCACTTCTTCAGGTAAAAGCGATCCATTCTGGCTTCTTCTTAACTGCTAAAAAGGTGCCGTGTGTGTGCGAACGCGCCCAGTCACCAAACAGGCGCAGATTTAACATTTGATTCGCCTGTGAATTCTGATATAAGTACTCTCACAAATAAGAAAAAGAAAGTCGTAGTTTCGCCCGAAAGGCGACGCATATATTAATTGTGGTAGCAAATTAGTAGACAGATATACGAAGTAAGGATAGTAAGTTAATAGGCCGTATAAACCTGGAAATATTCGCTTGCTAACTGAATTAACAACTGCGGTGTCAGCGCGCATAATTAAACATGAACGCATCTGACTGGATGACCGCAGAGACTCGCTGTCAAAACGCCCGTGTGAGCAAGCGCGGCAGCAGCAGCTAGCGAAGCGATCTTCGTGCGGTCAATTGCTTCAACTCAAGAGTGGCGAGAACACAACTCGCGCGAAGGCATGAGCCGTCTGCGAATCCCTTTTAACATGCGGCGCGCTCGCGACTGCGCCTGGTTGCTCACAGAACGCACTCGCTGACGGAGACAAAGCGCCCTTCCCTCCCGCATTGCCTACTCACTTCCTCCATATATGAAGCACGACATGGAGCAGCCATCGTCAGTTCTTGCGCCCGGTCGCAAAATGCGCAGTTGCTGCCGGAGCACTACGCCGCCCCCCTCACTAGATCCCTTCGACCCACGACCTTTTGCGCGACCAAAGACGGCACGTTTCCTCTCCGCTTTCTTTACTCGCGCGCGACAGGTTGAGCCGCCATCTTCGGCTTCCCTCGCGTGCTTTCACTCGCACATACTGCAAACGACGCGCGGCGACAGTGTTATCGTCCTTGGACTTTATACGAAGCATCACGGCGACGGTGGGGGCAACGGCGACGCCGACGGTAAAAATGCAGCGAAAGTGACCATATCATTGCTATCACAATAAAAAGCTGTCACTTAAGCATACGCTAAAGAGGATGAACGGGAAGGCCTGTGCAATCACCTGACATTTGTTACATTGTTTGATTTTCTAACTCGAATGCGTTTTACCTTTTATTACTTCTTTTTTCCGCCAATGTTTGTGGGTCCGAGTACCTTAATTCAGTTTGTCCTAATTAACTGCACCTTAACAAGAAAGGCCGTGGGTTTGACTCCCACCAATTTTGGTGCCATAATGCCGGACGGTTATTTTTTCGGTAACGCCAGACATCGTATTTTCCGACCCATGTGCCACTCAAGGCTCTCGCCTTAGTAAAGTTTCTGTGCAAGTTATAGCAGGTATTTCCGTGGTGGTGTCAAATAATACCAGTACGCGTGCACTGGTTTCCACAGATGGTCAAGTCCATGAAAAGTAATTCAACTCTAAGTCTAACTTGTTTTTTTTTTCCTGAGCCTAATTAAAAATATGTCATGCTGCTCTGT
Source organism: Dermacentor variabilis (assembly GCF_050947875.1). Taxonomy (NCBI): domain Eukaryota; kingdom Metazoa; phylum Arthropoda; class Arachnida; order Ixodida; family Ixodidae; genus Dermacentor; species Dermacentor variabilis. The sequence goes on from NC_134573.1 coordinate 48,641,986, forward strand.
GACACGGTCGGAATATTTTCCGAGTATAACAAAAAGGGTCCAGTGAAAAAGAAACTATGAACAGCTGTGTACCTATATTCTATTTGAGAGCGCCTTGCAGAGACGACATTGCGAGTCAACTGTCACTATTTAACGTCACGCTTGATGTCTAAGTGTACAGGAACACTAGATTTTTCGCTCACGTACGTTTTGAGGGAACTGAGTCAAGTTCTCCTTACAGGAAACCCAAATGTTACAAAAAATTTTACGTGCAGCTTTATTCGCATATTAATGAGCATTTTATATCGCGTGAAATACTAAAGCTTCTTTGGTCCATACCTCATTAAAGAAGTCACAGATGTGCGTATTATCTGATGGAAATCATGATATTTATTGTTAAAGAATGAACATTTGCACATATAGGCTGTCCCAGCTAACTTGGACCAAGGTTTTGAAAAAGCCTATGCGTTCTTAAGAACAGAAATCGCGTGGATGTTTTAGCGTTCACCTAAACTTACAGTACCATTTTTGCTTGTCTTTTTTGAGTAATTAGCCGAGATAAATTAATTAACTTTTTAAATATAGCTACAAACGTTCAGGCGTGAAGAGGAGAGTTGTGGAACGCCACCAATATTGCCCAGCCCAGGCACTTCCAACCAGATAGACTTAGCGTGGCCGTTTTTATTCGGGAAAAACGAAAGCCCGCGGAGCATAAAAAATACCACGTGACAGCGCGTTCTGTCAACACCACCAGGCCTGTTTATTCTGATCAATGACGTCACGCTACCTGGCCCGAAGTTTCCATTGTCAAGGCTGGCGTGATGCAAGCGGTGACGTCAAAATCACTGTTGCCTACTCGAGAACATCCCCATTAGATTCTATGGCAGTCGGGCCAGGTAACATGACGTCATGGATCGAAGTGAAAAGGCCTTGTGCTATCTAGGTGGCATTGGCTCTGTGCGCCCTAAAGCGTCACGATTACAGCGCTCTCAACCATGCTTTGTAAAAAACATCGCTGCTACCCACTTCAGAGCTTCGCGTTGTGCTTGATTCCGAGATAAGCACCAGTGGGTTCGGGCGAGAGTTGAAACACAGTGCAGCTCCCGCTTCTGCGGCGATAATTGCACTGTCACGCTAGCAGAATGCATGCGGAGGAAAAAGCTCATGAGTTCCAATTTTGGAGCAACACCCTAACAAGCAAACACGCGTTATAACAAGCTTGATAACGTCGTGTGAATAATGCTGGTTTTTACAGAAGGAGGAATTGCAAACTGACACGGAAGCTTGCTTTTTAGCTTCGTGTCCACTCCTTGTCGGCAGAGAATTTGTCATTTCATATTACTTACGTGCATTTCCCACGTCGTACAAAAGTGTCACAGACGATTCTTCTCGTGAATAAGGGTTGTAGAGATGTCTGTCCAAAGAAGGTGTTCAAACAAGTCGCCCTTTGTTATATAGCAGTATTCGCACCTTGTCAGCACGTCCGATGCAGCTTTTATGATGATGCAACACGGTATCTCACTGCAGGCCTCAGTAATCTCTGCCTTTAGCACTTCTGGTGTAGCTGTAGGTTTGCTGTACACTCGGTCTTTAACATGTCCCCACAAGAAGAGCTCAAGGGGTGTCAAGTCCGGTGACCTTGCGGGCCATGTCACTGGTCTTTGCCGCCCGACCCACTGGCGTTTCAAGGTTTCGTCAAGCCAGGCTCGGGCAAGGCTGCTGGTGTGAGTTGGTGCACCGTCGTGCTGATACCAAGTTCGCTTTAAATACGCAAGAGGAAGATCACAGCGAAAGTCTTCGACTGGGCCTTCCGAGATGTCGTTCACGTACCACTGAGTAGTGAGCATTTGGCCAAAAAATATGAGGCCAATTATTCTTCCGTCAAAGATACCGCACCACACACTGAATGACCATTGGTACTGGTCTCTCGTCTGCGCCACCCAATGCGGATTCGTATTGCTCCAGTAGTATGCATTGTGGATGTTGGCTTGAGAATTTCTGGACACGGTTTCCTCATCTGTCCAGAGAACGTCGTCAACAAAATTGGGTATTTCGTCACTGTTCACACGGATCCAATTTGAGACATCAAGTCGCCATTGAAACTCTCTTGCTGCTTTTGATGGAGTTGGAGGTGATACGGATGCATTTCAGCCTTCATAAGACTCTTGACACTGAAGACCTTGAAATAGCGACCTCACCTTTCGCATCACGCACTCTGGACTGAGGGCTTGCAGTCATGAAAGCCAAAATGTCTACTTCAGCCTCCTCACCGGTGGTTCCCTTTCTGTACTGCGTCTTCTTGAAGCTACCTGTTTCTTTCAGCGTCAAATATCTCATAATCGTCTTCGCGCTAGGTCTTCCCCACATTGCCGATTTCGCTACACCTTGGCAGCTTTCCTCTTGTCGTCCCGTGCCGCTCCCAAGGCTAAGACTATGTTCGCTTTCTGCTCGCTTGAGTACTGCATGCATTAGGCCCTGCAAACAAATTCTTCGAAACGGCTGCGCGGCACGACAGTAATAGGCATTCGAGCTGGCATGCATCTAGCCGCTGGCATAGCTTGGAAGAAAAGCGGCGTTGTAACAAATGATGCTCTCTCGCACAGGTTCCAGATGTATGATGCATATTTTGAGCGTATTTTTTCTGTTCCGCATTGATTTGAACGCAGTAAAAAAATTGCTCCTCTCGTCATAACGGAATAAAGCGCTGATGACTGCGCGTTCTTCGGCGACAGGCACGAGCGGCTCCTGACGAAGCACTTTTTCGGAGCGCCATCGCCAGCCGCTGCCGGTAATGTCTGAGCCGAGCAAAGGTTAAAGGCTTTTCTCGTAAGTGAAGGGAAAGCGCGGCGCTGGCGATGATTTTACGAATTAGTCATGAGAGCGCTCTAATCGCGCCGCGTTCGGGCGCACAGAGCGCGCTGTCACGTGGTATTTTTTAAACACCGCGGGCTTTCGTTTTTTCCGAATAAAAACGGCCACGCTAAGTCGTTGGAATTACCTGGGTTGGGCAATATTTGTCAAGCTCCAGAAGTTTCCTATTGACGCCTGAACGTTTCAAGCTATATTTAAGATGTTAATTAATTTATTTCGGCTAATTAGCCTAAAATAGATGAGGAAAAAGTGGTGCTCTAAGTTCAGATAAACGCTAACAAGATCCAGAAAATTTCTGTTCTGAGGGACGCATAGCTTTTTTTCAGTCTTGGTCCAAGTTAGCTAAGACACCCTGTATATCCTCGTTTAAAGCATGCAGTGTTGCAGTAAAATCTTTTTACCGCACAAGTAAATGATAATACCCAAGATAGATCCGTCGTTGGTGTTCAACTCCACTATGTGAATTTGTGCTGGAGCTTTCATCAGATAAAAATAATTGTAATAGGGTATATGCCTCGAGAGCCTAGCTAAATTATGTCAACCTTGTCGTCCAAGTTTGCCCGTTTCGTGTACCTTGCTCTAGCGGCAAGTGAAGTATCCGAAAAAACAACCTAAAGAAAACATAATTCCAGAGAGAGAGGAAAGGCAAAACGGAGAAATTATTTTACATTTTAATTTAAGCAGTATCTGTTTTAGGAGAAAGTACGACATTTGCCACACTTCAATAAACGTTGATGTGCGGCTGCGGCAGCACATTCGCTCTAAAGAGCGTCAATATTGAGGTTCACAATCGCTCTTTCCGTCGACGGAAAACGCAGGGGTTTACTGAATAATTTCTTAGAGAGTACGTGGGTTTAAGGTTACCCGCAGTTCCCGACAACGGCCCCCTTCCTCTGCGAGACAAAATTGCCGTTCCAAGAGTTACGCAATCTCTGACTCTAAACCTGCGACAGATGATACGGGAGCAAGTATATGAGGCTATTTCGTTCCCTCATGCGCTGCGGCTGGTGCCTGAATCTCCAAGTTACGCCGGGGTTGTATCACAGAGCTTGCTGCTGACGTCCTCGCCACCCCTGCCCGCTGTACCACCAATCCCATTGTCTCCCGCGTTACCCATGAGGATACAGGCGAACATCTTACCACGGTGAACACCCATCAACTTTTCCGTTGGCATTTCGGGCTAGCTAGCGCGAGATCAAGGATCGGAGTAAACACGACTAGTCCTATTTAAGTGGTGTTGACTAATCACGCGCCTCCGTTACTGACGTTCTTAAAGCGAACGCGTTAGGGAGCCCCTGTAACAGAAAATCCGTCACCGGCACCAGGCGTTACACGCTGCCCCCTCGAGATTTTCGCACCACACATACACAAACCGTTCATGTGACGCAAAAAATTAACTAAGCTAATTGAATTTAAGTTAAAATACGTGGGAAAATGGTAAACTACTATTTACGCACAACCTACAGAGATGATAGCAATCAGATTGCAATATGAATGCACAAGAAAACGTAATTCTGTTTCCCGAAAACTCAAACAAACCTCTTTTACATGGTTTCTACAATGTACAGACCGGAGATGGCGTCTGCCATTCGCGCGGTCGCCGGAGTGTATATATCTCAGAGTCCACATCGCGGCGCGCCTGCTTCCTTGAAACACTTTCCAGATGGCGCTCGCCTCCACTGCACGGTACCGCACGGTAACCGCACTGCCGCCAATGAAGGCGACCGGAAAACCCGCCTTCGTGCAGGGGGTTCGCGGCGAGCGCTTCCTGGTAAACATTACGGCTACATACGCTGCAGATGCCGGGAAGCGTGAGAAGCAGTCGGGGGTCTTTGAATGCTATTGCGTTCCACTCTTAAAGGCGAAGGTTAAGCGCCCTGATTTTTTTTTTCGCGCACTCACTTGGGGTTGCGCCGGAGGTGTTTTCGGCGTACAGGCAACCGCAACCGACAGGCGGATGGACGGACGAATCGGCTAGCCATGAACAACTTCGCTTTAAAATGAACATGTGGTGGCTTAGGCAGCACGAAAAAACGCCGATCTTTATGATGGCCGTGAAACGCTCGATATAAACAGATCCAAGCAATTGAACGAGATATAAGCTACTCACGTTGGCGTAGAGTTAACACTTAAGCATCCGTGATACTGAACCAAGATATGGAATTCTGGAGTCGAGCGAGTGTCAGCTAACATATCAACGTTAAAATCTTCACCCCAGATGACGTCATACCTATACGTAGACTCATACATAAAGAAGTTTTCGAGGAAACAAGAAACGCGGAATAATCCCACCCGTTGGACGATAAAATACTGAGTAGACGCTTCTGCCACACAACAATGATAGAACCTCATAATCATTGGTAATGCATGAGAATTCTTCGATGTAGTCAACAATAACACTGTCCTGAACAAGTAAGCTTACACCGCCACCACAAAAGGTGCTCCTGAATTGATCGAAACATTGCTAGTCAGGCAGATGCCGAACAAGTGAACTACGATTGTGGCATGTCTCAGATAACATGATGAAGTTAAATGGAAAATTAAGGCTGCTAAAGAAAACATCTAGCTTATTGTTTGCTTCAAGCCGACTGACAGCTTAAATGAAAACATTTGGTGGGCAGACTGTGTTCCGAAGCGATATGTAATTATGAAACTTTGTAGGAGACACCCAATGTGGACTAGACATGGTAAACTGATGACAGGCAGGCTGACTCATCATTTCCGACTGTTAAGGTCAGCTGCATTCCTTACCACACGCGCAGTATTACCTTCTTCCTTCCTAATAAGGATCTTTCCACTGTGCTGCCAGACAAAATGAAAATCATTTGTTTTCCACCATTCCTTAGCCTTTTTAAGCAAAACCCTTTTATGTTTTGAGTCACATATAGGCTAAGTTGAGTAGTCGGAAACTATTTTCCTTTATCTAAACATTTATTTTGTACCATTTGGTTCGCAAAATGTATGAAGCTACCAGCAATTTTATCCGCCCTAGCTGGAAGCCCGTTTATTGCAGATATCGACTGATCATTCAGCATGTCTAAGTTGGCCTTAGATGTGAAAACGTTAATTTCAGTGAGCAGTCATTCTCTTTGAACATGCCACGAACCTCGACTCGAGGTTCAACTTTCTGGCCTGATACATGAGATCATTTACAGAAGAAGCAATCCAGTGCGATTCGGCGACAGAGCCACTTGTTTTTCAAGGTTTGAGACCTTGACGCTAAGACACTTATTCTCGCCATCATGCCTGACTACGTCATCAAAGACGACGTCGTATTTGACTGTCATGAGCTTGACTGATGCTTCCAGGTTGTGAACCATCTTTTTCTGAGGTAGCAGCTCGTCAAGCTTTCTACTCATCTCGAAAACCAGAGCAGCGACGGCAGTATTCTCAGTACCTTTGACACATCGAGCATTTGACTCAGCCTTTCGACAGTGTGTGCATTTAAAAGGCTGTTTGCAATCTTCACATTTTGGCTTGAAAGTGTTCTCTGAGAGTCCAGAGCGAGCGCCCAAATAGAAAAGATAAAAATATTCACAGCACGTCATTACCGAAACTGAGATGACATGTCTTTCATACAATTCGTGCGGTTTGTATCGCCCAATTCGCTGGAATTTAAGAGCATAGGTATATCTACAAAAATGGATCTAAGGAGGGCAATGGCAACATCTAAGGACACTTCGAACATAACAACAAGGAGCCAATGTGGCGGCAGCAGAGGCGGAGTAGGCGAACATCACTGTATTGTTACATAAAATAGCAAATATAAACAACCACTCTGCAAGGAGTTCCTAGCATGTTTGGACAGCGTGAAGGCCTAGCCGCTACCACTGCCAGAATTTCCGGCAAGCTTGTAGGGCCTCCTTTTTGCAGCGAAGCTCTATATGCCTAGCCGATTCGTTCGTTCGTCGCCTGTAAGCGGAAAACTCTTCCGGCGCACCGAATGCTCATGCACGAAAAAGTAGAAGGAGAAAGAGGAGCGCTCTTGGCTGCGACAGTAGTGACGTCGTTTCTCTCCGCGAGCAGAACCGAGGACGAGCTCGTCTACACTGTGCCGATGCTGCGTCGGGGGCACAAGAGCAGGCTGGCGCAGCCGAGCGCAAGCAGCAACTGCGTACCGAGGATCCGGCAGCCTGCCAAGCCGTCGTTTAATGAACCGTCGGGCTTAACTCTGTGATAAACTGTGGGGCCGGACATATCAGCCTCGCTGCTTAACCAAATGTGCGGAGTGGCTGGGCGGTGGTTTTATGCCTTGACCGTATCTTCCTCGGCGCCAATTATTGGAAGAACAGCGGATGACGCCAAGGTGCAGCATATGTTCGAACACCGCGCGAGCGATGTCTCTCTGGTGACAAAACCGGCGGTCGGAAATGGACTGGTAGGCCGGACGTGAAGTTGTGATGGCACACGTCATGTTGGACCACTTGCGTTCATTCCGGCAGGCTCGTCAAAGTCAAAGTCAAAGTCAAAGAAACCACGCCGAGGGAAGCTGGTCCTAGTACTTTGGTACTCGGATGGCGAGAGCTCACGCTGCTTCTGGGAAGGGTTCTGGCCTTGACCACTCGTAGCGTTGGTCTAGTCTATGGTTGTGTCTCTACCATTGGAGAGTACGGCGGGATCCTGTCCGGGTTACCAAACTGCAGCGACTAGCGACTGCGTAGTCTGGTAAGATCTCGGCCCTCTCAAAGAGAGAAGAAACCAATACGACCAGTGTATTACTGCAGCATTTTTTTCATATCTACGAACGCTAGCCCGTGAAGGTGCGTGCCAGCGGCGACTGCCTACGTAATTCTGATCCGATGCCGATGTTGCGGCTGCTACAGAGGCTTTCCGTGGAGGAACGTGCACGTAGCAGAATTCTATGAAGATTCCATAGCGTTTTCTCTCAGCTGTGCTTGCTCCCCCTAGAAAGGGAAGGTCTATCCAAAATTTTATTGTTTATAAAGATTGAAAACATCTTTCGGGCACGCGTGAAAACACGCTGAGTGAAATATACATTGCTTGATGTGAAATAGCTGGGAACCCTAAAGAGACAACCATGGAAAACGGCGGTGCTTGCTAACGAAATACATCAAAGATAAGACAATCACCCGTTGCCTAGTCGACCACTACAGCAGTGCCTCGTAGCAATATTAAAGTATTTAAAGGTGGTATGGATAAAACGCTAACTTACAAAGACGCTTCCATCGATCAGGTGCAATGCTGCCATCTATATATACATTCGCCGAATGCGATCATGATGCTTCTAGCCATAACGGGAAAATAGTAGTCCTGATTTAAACGGTCCTCAATGACCCATCGGGTGTTCTGAACAAAAACGTCTGCCGATTACGATAATTCCTAAAGGGAAATTTTAGCACATGTCGATACAAGTTTTAAACGCTATATATTGAGATAGACAATCATAGACCAAAATCACCGCACCGATTGGCAATGGGTCAGTACCGTCAGCGCCTTTGCAGAGGGAGGGGCAGTATGAGAACGCTGTCCGGTTGAGCGCCATCGGAGCGAGCTCTGGAAGAAGACGTCAATGAACACGCGAGAAGTATGAACACGCGCATAGGAATTAAACTTTGGCTACCCTACTTCGGCATTCGTTATTGTAGCCCCTTGGTCTCGTTAATTTCCACTTGTTTCGAACTGGCCTAGAACAACGCGAAGCTTAAGACCAGACCACACGCACGCTTGCCAGCGCACACTTATTCCTGGCTGCTCCTGGTTAGACGCCTTGACAGACTTCGCTTCGGATTGAGCGATTGGTAACGCTTCAATATGTGCAAGTTAATGTTGCTAGTATCGGTCGGTACAGCTGGGGAAGGACAACGCCAGTCTGCAACACGTAGGACGACCACACTGGAGCGTATGATCGCAAGTGCCAACTGGAGCCTTGCCGCAAACGCAGCAAACGCTGTGCATATGCACCAGAGTTGCATGTAGCTGCGCTAAGCTACGCAGTGTAGGTATCGCGACTGCCGCGGGGTGCCGCGAACAGACCGCTGGCTAGGCGCCCTGCGGCTCTCCGAGGATTTAGGACAAACGCGTTCAACGCGTCGTAAGCGCGAAAATTTGAAGTAGTGGCGTCTGCGTGATCATCCAAAATCAAATATGAACTTCACAAAACTGTGACGTTCAGTAAGTGGCGCGTTGTGGGGAGGCCCCGCTCTGCCGTAGCTTTCGCAGTGCAAGTTATTGGAGGGGCTGAAGCACCGCGAATAGAATCATACGCGATCTTTGCCTGCTAGTAACTGTGCTTCTGCTGAACGCGTTAGAGTACCCTTGGCTGCAAATTATTTCTGAAATAGTCTATTTTAACTTCGAATGCATTCTTCGACTTCGATAAAATGTGGTTGACTGCCGCTTTAAATAGAGAAGTGAGAAGGAATGACGTCTGTTGGAGCTAGATAAGAAATTAGCTCGCATGCTGCATTAAGTTTTTCCAGTGGCGTGCAGTGGCTATGCAGTGGGAACGCAAGAATGCATAAACGTATCAAGAAATACATGTAGTAATATAATAAACGCGATCTCTCTGATCTCTCTGAAATACCTTCCATCGTTTAATTCTCTATGCGCATTGAGACACAATATCAAAGTAGCGTCACTTGTTTCCCGTTATTGAACAACTGGACAGTTATCCTAACAAATACGACGGCATTACGTTGCTTTATTCGTTTATTTTCTACCCTTTTTTGTAAGCTTACTTTACTTAACATTCTAGCATGCGAGACCTTGATTGGCTACTACGCTAGTATCTGTGTTTGTATCATGCTATCAAGACTTATTATCCGGCTTCAGTGCGCTTTGTTCGACTACATAATCTTTCGCCAATTATATGATCATTCGAGGACTAAGGTGTTCCCCGGCACTATTTTCTTCCTCGTCAGCCTCTCATCTTTTCACTTATTTAAAGCGTTATTGTTCGTGAAAACTTTGTTAAGACTCACTTCTCAGCTTCTTCAAGATAAAAAAGTCTTTGTTTCTCAGCGATCTCTAATTACCTCACTCCTGGGTTTCCTTTGTAGCAATTCCTACGAACGGGTGGGTGTCTAATTTTCTTTTTATTAATTACCTCTCTCTACCTTGCGGGTTTCCATAGAAATATTTCGTCATATTCAGCCTACTTTAGGTACACTGCAGGACGAAGACCTCTGCCAGAGAACTCGAATTATCCCTGCCTTGCGCTAGCTGATTCCAACTAGCATCTGAAAATTGCCTACTTTTATCACCCCACCGCCTGCTTTCCTTGACTGCGCTTCCCTTTTATGGAGACCGATTCTCTGACTTTGATGTTCTACAGGTTATCCGCCCTACGCTCTCGATAGCTTGCAGTTCTCCATTGTTTTATCTCCTAACGCCAAGCATAATAACGGCTATCGCGATTTACTCTGTGGTCCACCATCTCTCCCCTCCCATCTCTTAAACTTGCGGCTAAAGTCCGCACCACACGCACGCTCACGTCCGAGCGCCCACACATGCGCAGACAGTGCGGGCCTTCGTAGGCGTCGAAACGCGGCGCGATCTGTTGCTTACAAATTTAACTGTCTTTTGAGCGAACTTGTGCCCTACAGAACAAGTAACACTCGAACACAACGATAGCTGCGAGTAAAACCGGCGATCGTCGAATATTCGATCTGCGGGTTATGCGCGTCCCCTTTTATACTTGAATGGTGGAAGGTTTCAGGGTAATCGCTGTTGCCCGCGTGTCTTTCAAAACCTATTGCACAATTCGTGCCGTGCCTACAATGCGATTATGAATGGTTCGGCGAGAACGTACACAACAGTTAGCATCAACGATAACATTCAAGAAAGTTGGAAATCATGCTGGCGCGTCTTGCGCTGAGCGATAACATTATGTGGGTAGCGGGTGAAATGCAGTACCGAAGAAAATAATAAATAAGTACACGTGTCAATATTTGCTAAAATATTGCAAGAATACTTCGTGGCCCAAGTCCATTTACATGAGACAAGAAATTATAGAGTTTATTGTCTTAAAAAACATTGACTTAAGAGGTTCAACGTAGTGGAGGGCACCGCATTAACTCGTGGAACGTAGGAGATGTAGAGCTGGCAGGGTAGCTTGTAGAGCAGTCACCGAATTCCAAAGTTAATGGTCTACATAATTACTTTTTTTCTGTGATACAATGATGAACCGGTAAATAACAGTTGAGGAGGCGTTGCTGCTTTTCTGCAATTTTATACGTTAATAATTTTGTAGATGAGAATACTGACCTTGTTTGCTTGTTTATCAAAGACGGTACATTTCAATACTTACTGCTGTAAATAAGCTACATAATCGTCGAGGCTGCGCCGGAGTACGCCAATAAAATGCGAAAAAATGACCAGCCCTTCTCCTACCGGAATATGGGGGTAAGCGAAGCTTGTCCTGCGTTTACCTGACCTTCGTCAGAGTTAAGTAACCCACAGGTAACGGTGGCAGGTTAACTCGGCCTCCCGCTCCCTCATCGGGGGAACTTGTTCTCGTTACTCTCGAAATCCGTGGGCTCGGCAGGCTCTAACGGCTGGATCGGCATGCCCATGGCGAGCCCTTTCACGGGCGAGTTCTCGCCTCCACTCGTCGAAGGCTGCCCTTTCATCAGGGCAACGCACAACGCGTGGCCGTCCCATCCGTTCCCCGAGATTTAACTGAACGGAAACGAAGCGAGCGCGCGCGAAACTATTTTCCTACCCTTTCCCTCCACGGAGGAAACAAAACGGACCTGATTGGTTGTGCGTGAGGCGTGAGCACGCGCCTATGCAGCTGGAATCTGTGCTAATGACTCAAGCTTCCGCACCAGCGCCGCAGTCAATTCATCAAACCGCCCTTCCCTGCAGGTTCTCTGCTCTGGGAACATCTGTGTTTTTCTGCTTGACCACTACAATGCCACTTGTGCCCCCCCCCCCCAATACAATCTTCGCTTGAAAGAAAGACGTATCGTCATTACGCAATGAGAAAACATTTTATTACATCTTTCTAACTTGGTAAAAGCTGAGTGTGGCACTGCACCACTCAAGCCCCATAAGTAAAATACAAATTCTATCTTTGATATATTATCTGACGATGTCACTCGAGTGTGTGAAAAACAATTTTATCTTTCTTGAAGCTTCTTCCACCTTGCAGGCTTGCAATGAACTGATTTACCATAGCCATAATTGAGCGTGTGTTGAATGTGCTTATTTTAGTTCAATATACCTCCTTGTGATTTTAGTTGTGACTTTTATGAGCACACTATCGTGATTCAGTGTGCTGCCTGAACACCGTCTTACGAGTGTTACTATACCCGTTGTGGTCTTCGCCTATTTAAAATGTACCAAAGTACATTGCTTACAAGATTACTCGACGACTGATGATGAGTCAAATATTAAGCACGCGGAAATTGGCCCTGCTGACTTTAGTGATAATAAAGCAATTCGAGTGCTACGAAACCAACTTACTAAAATAAGTCATTATTAAATAGACACATTTCTGCCAAGCGTGTCCACAAAATTTCTATACGCACACTTCTGGTTACCTAAAAAACTATTTCGCTCACGCAGAGCGTACGCAAAGAGACTCGGTTGTGGTTTTGGACTCCCATCAGACGTGTCACATGTTTCTCAAGGGGCACATGACTGCGGCTAGCTTTGCGATAATTCCCCAAATCTTTCAACCACCGTCATCGCCTACTCAGGTGCCCGGAACATGCGGCGGTAAAAGGGAGCATACAAATTAACGCGTTAGCTCGAGGGTATACCAACCGAGCGGCGGCGGCCTGTTTTTACCCCACCCACTCGTGATATCCCTTTCAAAATCCCATTAACTTAAGTGCTAAAGACATCCTTGCTCATCAGCGCGGAGTCCGCAGAAAATACCCGCCGCTTCACCCACAACTTAGCGGGTAAAAGGCCGCCGATTGGTGCGAAATACAGACTGGGGTAGTCCCCTATCTAACATTGCTAAAAGCCATGTATCCCACTCGCTATAGCCAACGGCCTTGCTGCACTGGCATACCCACATTATTACAGGTAACCCGAGAGTGCGCTAAACGCTCTCATAGGCCAAATAGCAATCAGAAAATGGAGCTGTCAGAGACACAGCTCGCCCGTTCCGACTTAGCAGGAGAAAAATCCTTAATTAGCTATGCTAGGGAGGTGGTAGAGGCCAGTGGGGCCCTTGATTGGGGGGTTCCGACCACTCCACTCTAAATGTTGTCCTTTCCAATAAAGTTTATCTCTCTCTCTCTCTCTCTCTCTCTATATATATATATATATATATATATATATATGGCCAAGGTGGCCAAGGCGTATATATATACACCTTGGCTCAAAATGTGTACATATATATATATATATACATTTTGAGCCAAGGTGTAAGCAGCCAGTCTCTTCATTCTCAGGAGATAGAGGCCCGCCACCAGGTCCCAAAACGGTGATAATGAGTACGTACAGGTGAGAATAAGGAGCGTCTGCATAATGCTCACGCTAATTTCCCCGCGCGGAAGCGCTCAGCGAGGCAGCGACTTCGCCAGGAGGGAAACGCTAACGAATCGTTTGAGGCGCGAAACGTGAACAATCTCTGAACCACGATAACAATGGTCCGAAGAAACGTCTACGGGAGTAACGCGATAGTTCACAGGGGATGTTTGAAGCAATAAAACGCTGGACACCGACCAAAAGAAGTACTAAAAAAAGGAATATATCTAAGAGACGTTTCGTTTTTTGATGAAGGGAAGTTCACGGAAGCTTATGTATGCTTCAGAAAGTGACTGTAAGCAGCGCGTGTATGGCGGGGGGGCGGGGGGTTCCCTGATGTCGATTGAGCGTCTGACGTGTTTTTTGTATCTCCAGTGATTCCAGATACTGCCGCGACTTCAGATTTCTTTCTTTGCCAATAACTCTCGAGGGATCCCAGTCAATCTTGAGGCCCATTGCATCCGTGTGCTCGGCAAGGACATTGGAAACTGTAGAAATCTGAAATCGCGACTGTATCTGGAATGACTGGAGATACAAAACACGTCACCCGCCCAATAAAAATGAGGGAACCCTCCCCCCGACATACACGCGCTGTTTACGTCACGTTCTGAAGTATACATAGGCTTCCGCGAACTTTCCTTCATCCCACTGTGAACAAGGCATACGTAGGGAAGACGAAGCGTCTTTTAGATTTATTCCTTTGTTTAGTACTTCTTTTGATCGGTGTCCGTCGTTTTATTGCTTCATGCTTCATCCCGACCAGACGGGCTTCCGTCGAACCCTCGACTTCACGGGGGATGTTTGTTCATTAATAACGTAGGGTCCAAAAAAGCGGGATTCAAACTTCTCACACAAACCGGGTGCACGAATGGGCGTCCAAACGAACACTTCCTCTCCGTGACGAATGGAGACGTCGCCACGAGAGATGTCGTAATGTTGCTTGCGATCTAGCTGACTGAGGTCTGTGTTGAAGCGAGCACGTTGACGGCATTCCTCAAGTCTCGAGATGAACTGTTCGGGTATACTGGCCGAGGTGTTAGTTGGTGCATTGAAGAAAGCGGCGTCGATGGCGAATGTCGGTGAACGGCCGTAAACTATGTAGAAAGGTAAGCGCCCCCTAGTTGGTTGGATAGCGTTGTTGTGAGCGAAAATCACAAAAGGTAAAAGTTTGTCCCAGTTGTAGTGGTTTTGTCCGATATACATTGATATCATATCTGTTCGTGTGCGATGAAATCGCTCTGTTAAGCCCTTTGTTTGAGGGTTATATGCGGATGCCGCCTTACGAACGGTGCCACAAAGTACTTTTTTGATCATTGCTGACATGAAAGTCTTGCCGCGGTCACTTAAGAGTACACGAGGTGCACCATGACCCAGCACAATGACATCCAGACAGAAGGTGGCAACGCCTGAGGCCGGACAAGAGCGTAGAAAAGTGGTCTCTAAGTAACGTGTGAGCTGGTCAACAGCTGTCACGATCCATCCATGACCTGCCGACGTTGCAGGCAGAGGGCCGAGTAGGTCTATTCCAACGATGGAAAAGGGTGTCTCGGGACATGGGATGGCTGCAAAAGCCCAGCAGGAGGCGAAGTGTCGGTTGTTTCCGCCGTTGACACTGGACGCAAGAAGTGACATACTTGACCCCAAAGGTAGACATGCCTGGCCAAAAGAAACCACACCTAACGCGGTGGATTGTTTTCTGTAAGCCTAAATGGCCAACAGATGGGTCGTCGTGAAAGGCTTCAAGGACTTGTGTGTGCAACGAACGTGGAAGGACAGGTACCCAGCAGCGTCTGTCGGAGTTGTGAATGTAGCAGTGCAGGACATCGTTGTCGAGCTTATATAGTCGCAGTTGTCGACGTAATCTGGCATTTGGTGCAGAAGTAGCTCCGCACAGGCATTGGATAATACTGTTGCAGTAGGGATCAGAACGTTGGCACGAGGCGAGCTGAGGGACGCGATTGTAAGATAACCTGCCTGTAACCGCTAGAGGTAATAACGGGAGTAGAGACAGTCTCGTCATCAAGTGGCGAGCAATGGCCAGATGTACTCGAATAGTGGCAGGGGGCAGCGACAGAGAGCGTCGGCATCTTGGTGCTTTTTCCCAGACTGGTAGATAAGGTCAAAATCGTACTCTTGTAAGCGGATCACCCAGCGTCCAAGGCGTCCAGACGCATTTTTGATTGACGACAACCAGCATAAGGCATGGTGGTCGGTTATGACGGTGAAGTGGTGTCCATAAAGATATGGTCGAAAGTATTGTGCCGCCCAAACTACTGCGAGACATTCCTGCTCTGTGATCGAGTAGTTCTTTTCGGCAGCCCCTAATGCGCGACTGGAATAGGCAACAACTCTCTCTTGTGAAGTGGCATCACGCTGTAGAAGGACATCACCGATCCCATGGCCACTAACGTCGGTGTGCAAACAAGTTTGTGCGTTCTCATCGAAGTGCCAGAGCGGTGGTTTATGCCTGCTTGAGGGCTTGGAAAGAAAGTTCGCAGTCGTCTGTCAAAGGGAAAGCAGTGCCCGACGTGAGCAACTTGTGCAAGGGCGACGCCATCGCAGCAAAATGACTGATGAAGCGGCGGAAGTAGGATGCCAGGCCCAAGAAACTTCTTAATTGTTTTTGATTTGCAGGGCGAAAGAAGCGAAGCATGGCGCCAACCTTGTCGGAATCTGGTCGAACGCCATATTTACTAATAAAGTGGCCCAACACTTTGACGTTCTTTCTGGTAAAATGGCATTTCTTTGTGTTGAGTTGGAGTCCTGCGTTGGAAATGCATGTGAAAACTTCGTTCAAACGCTGAGGGTGCTGATGAAAAGTTGTAGAAAAAATAACGATGTCATCTAAATAGCACTGACAGGTCTTCCACTTAACGCCATGTAAAACTGTGTCGATCATGCGTTCAAATGTTGCAGGAGCAGTACATATACCGAAGAGCATGACGTCGAACTCGTAAAGTCCGTCTAGTGCTCAAAGGCTGTCTTGACCTTGTCCTCTTCGTTCATCGGGATTTGCCAGTACCCGGATTGGAGGTCTAGACTATAGAAATATTCTGCACGCTGGAGGGAATAAATGGCATCGTCGATTCTTGGCACCAGATATACGTCTTTGCGCGTGATCTTATTAAGGGCTCGATAATCAACGCAAACTCGTACAGAGCCGTCTTTCTTGCAAACCAACACAACAGGAGAGGACCATGAACTGGACGATGGCCGAATGATGTCTCTTTTGAGCATGTCATAAACGTAATCCCGAATGACTTTCCATTCTGCGGAAGACATGCGATACGGGTGGCGGCGTACAATCGAACTGCCTTGGGGTTTGATGCGATGTACTGCGACAGAAGTGCGCCCCAAAATCTAGGAGTGAACTTCAAATTAGGCGCTGTGTTTTTGCAGGAGTGCCAAAAGGTCCTCTTTCTGCGCAGCAGTCAGATTAGGATTTATCGCGGCCGTTAAAGCAGCGGCAGCAGCATGAGCATCACTGGTGGTAGACAAAGGTGGTGATTTGGTGTGAAGCGGTACCAGGGAAGGAGGTTTGGTGTCAGTAAAGCAAGACACAGTAGTGCCCTGGGAAAGCACAACTGGCGAAGAAGTAGGGTTACGAACAGTGAAGAACGCTTTACCGTACTGAAACCGCATCAGGCTAGGAGTAAGGCTAAGCCCACCAGAAATGCAGCGACCGCTCGGCGTAAGGTACACATCACAATTAACAATAGTGTCGGAAGTCAGTGTGAGACTATGTTCTTTACCCGCGGGAATGAAACACTTGGTAGACGTGACAAAACGTAGGCTGTGCGCGTCGAGAGGGGAAGAAGATTCAGCGTCCGTCATATGAATAGTTCGCTGACGGCAATAGGTGAAAGTGAAGCTGAGGACAGGAAGTCCCATCCCAAAATCATCACGTAAATACGCAAAGACAGCACGGCAAACTGAATGTGGTGAAGGTTGCCATCAATAAAAACAAGCGCAGTGCAAACAGCGGAGGGCTGAACAAGAACTGCATTAGCACAACGAAGGGGAAGGCCATTAACGGGTTCTTCACTTTCGCGATCGAGAACACAAGTCAGTACTAATAACTGAAAGCGATGCACCTGCGTCAACCAAGGCTTCGGTTCTGACACCTTCAACACACACCGAAAGTGTATTTGACGGGCGCTCCGGAGTAGTTTCACGTTGTCCAAAGGATGCAGCTTTACCTTCTGAAGCTGCACCCTTTAGCTTTCCGGGCAGCGATCAGAGGACGAAGTAGCCGGTCGAAGGGAGGAAGAGGACCGCCGCATCGGTGATGGAGAGCGACGACGCGGGAAATGCAATGAACCGGCAAAGTTTAAGTCATGTGGAGATGGGGAACGTCGTGGATAATAATCGTAGTAAGAACGCCGACGTTGTCGTAGAGGGCCAGAAAGCTCATCCCTTTCAAACCCGTCATAGCCACGCCTTTCGTCTTGCTGACGGCGTCGACAAAACCTTGAAATGTGGCCACCAATGCCGCAATAGTAGCAAACCGGTCGAGGTTGGCTCCATGCGTTGTAAGACAGAAGAGGTGGTAGTCTTGTAGTGATAGGATTCAGGGACACGTGCGGTGCACGTACTTGTTGTGGGTGCTGCTGGGAGGGTGGCACTATAGAGGCAATTGAGTGGGCATGGGAGCAGCGATACAATGTGCTTCAACAACAGCTTTCGTTTTTTCATCCTTCAGTGTCCGGTCCTCTTCACTGGCAGCGTCGCTTCTGATCCAGTTCTGAGCTACGACGGAATCCCATCAGCGGTTTTCGACGGGAGTGCGCCGGCGTCAAGTGACAAATGGTCCGGCGGCCTATGGAATGCTTTCATAACGCAGCTGGTTACCGCTTCGCAAGATGTTTACCCGGGATCGGCATCGACGTCAACCATCGCAGAAGATATAAATGGTCTGCACCATCGCCACCGATTCAGTGGGCATGGGAGCAGCGATACGATGTGTTTTACCATCGTCTTTCGTTTTTTTCATCCTTCAGGTTACTCCAGTCCCATCCAAGCGTTCAAATGATAGCTGCCTTGTTATGCTCCCTTACCCACAAGTGCTGTTAGAAAATGTATGCTAGTGTTGTTATGTTCTCAAATTTCTTTTGTCCGGAGATGCTGAATTAAACCCTGGCCCTGGCCATAGCACTCGTACCAGCTCTCACAACCCGACGCCCGCATCTAACAGCGGTGCCATACTCGCCCTTCTAGAGGATTTAAGAACCTGCTCAAAAAACATTGAACAAGGGCAGGTCGAAATATTGCACTCAGTTAAGTCTATTACATGCAATCAAGAGGAAGTCGACGTGAAGGTTACTGATATTTCAAACCGGCTTATAAATGTAAAGACCAAATTTGTGGGTTTTTATTCCGTCCGCCAAGAGCTTAATGCTCTCAAGTCAACTGCTGAACGACTAGCCAAAGAAAGTTATTCATTAAGGGCCCGAATGAACAACCTTGAATATAAATCCCGTAGAGATAACCTCTTATTTTTCGGTATATCTGAAGGCACCGAAAGCACCGAAACATTGTTGCAGTCAGAGGGAAAAATTGTGAATATAATACAGCAAAAGATGTTAATTACCCTTTCTGGTACCGATATCGCCCGGGCCCATTGAATCAGCATTGCAGAGCCTACGAAAACGCGGCCAATAATGCTAAAATTTTCCAACTACAAAACAAACGAAATGCTATTATTTGCTCACTCTAAGCTCAAACATTCAGATGTTTCTATCTATGAAGATTTTAGTCCATCTACCCAAGACATGCTAGAAAAAAAATGGTGGAATTTGCGAAGGAAACGGCGCCTAACACGCGTTTCAAACTGAGGCACGTAAGATTATTCTTAAACAAGAAATGCTACACCTATTGTGCTGCAAGTGATGGCGTTTGTGAATGAACTAGCGTGTATGCTGCTGCTCCACGTGTTGATCCCATTGCCGCAGGTGGTTCTGATAATTCGAGATAACTGGCTGGGCGCCGTCGTCCGCGTGCGCAGGCGATCTCCGGAATTTCAGTGCTGTTCACAAATATACGCAGTGTCCTTCGCAACCACGATGACTTTTCCTGTGCCGCCGATACCATATCGGCCGACATCATTGTCCTAACGGAAACATGGCTGAATGATTCTGTTAGAAGCACGGAAATCCTCGCTTCGCAAAAGCGGTATTCCATGTTTCACTGTCGCTGTCTTTGATCATCTCGATAGCTTTCACATTGATATTCCTAAGACACTAGAGCATTTATGTGTGCAGATCACGACTGCATATCAAAATCTTCTATTGTGTGGATGCTACCGTTCGCCCTCTACTGGGATTGGTTTTTCCAGCGACCTTCATGACGCGCTGAGCGCCGTGTGTGCCAAATTTCCTAATCTTTCTGTTTTTTATTTGGTGATTTTAATTTCCTATTATTGCTCGGTCTAGCATTTCGTATACCACTATCAACTCTTCATCAGAATTGTCTAATTTTGTAAATCTTTGTTCCGACTTTTGCTTAATTCAAGTAAAAACGCAGCCTACGAGGGTCACATCTTCAACATCCAATGTATTAGGCTTGTTGCTAACAGTGGCCCCTGATGCTGTTTCCAAAATTATCAATTTATCAGGTATAAGCGATCATTCTTCACTACATGTCATGTTGAACTTCCCTGTTCGAACGTGGCATAACAATATAAAAGTAATATATGATTATGCTAAAGGAAATCACACTGCATTCAATAAAACACTTGAAGACTTCCTTGACGAATTTCTGGCAAACTTCGTAAATATCCGTAAATACCAATTTGCAACTTTTCACAAATAAGCTTTGCGAATTAAAGTGAACTCCGCACTTTTTTTTACTGAATATATGTGAGTAATCGCTTGAGACAGGAGATATACCACACGAATGGAAACTGGCTAAAGTGATTCCACTCCATAAATCTGGCGACAGGCATTCGCCCTTCAATTATCGTCCCTTATCATTAACTTCCATTTCATGTAAAATCATGGAGCATATAATATTTTGTCAAGTATCTGGTTTTCTTGAATCATATCCGTTTTTCACGCCTACACAACATGATTTCAGGAAGAAGTTTTCGTGTGAAACACACTTATTATTTTTCAGCAATGAAATCCTTGATAAAGGTTCAGAGGTCGACGTCATCTTCTTAGATTTTTGCAGGGCTTTCGATAAGGTGTCTCATAGTCTGCTGTTGTATAAGCTTGCTCATCTTCATATCGACCCAAATGTTCTAGCATGGATTCCTTGCTTTTATCTAATCGCTCGCAGTTTGTCTACGTTAACGGTCTTCAACCTTCTTCAATGTCGGTTACGTCTGAGGTACCACAAGGATCGGTACTGGACCCTTGGTATTCCTTGTCTTGATTAATGATCTGCCTAACAACATAAAATCTTCTATCGAACTCTTCGCACATGATTGCATACTATACCACCAAATTAAAAACACTAATGATGTGCACTGATTGCAAGCAGATCGTAACTGCGTTACTGACTGGTGTACTAAATGGAAAATGGTTTTAAACGTATCAAAATGCAAATCCATGCGCTTTTCACGGCAAGGCGTCTCGCCACCAGCCTCTTACAGCATCAACAATGCTTCTTTAGCCCCGGTTACCTCGTATAAATACCTTGGTGTACATCTGATGTCAAATTTATCCTGGAACCAGCATATCACCTACATTGCGGGAAATGCGAACCCCATGCTCGGTTAGATAAAAGAAGTTTTTCTATGCACCCATTTCAGTCAAACTCCTTTATAAAACACTGGTTCGTTCTAAGCTTGAATACGCCGCGTCGATATGGGACCCTCAAGCTAAGTCATTTATATCTGTGTTGGAAGCTGTTCCGAACCTTTTAGCTCGTTTTATCCTTCACAACTATGACGGCACATCAAATGTCACACTAATGAAAAACACTTTGTGACTACCATTACTTTCATTGCACAGAAAAATTTACTACTCTGTGTTTATTTAAGATCTACAATCTGAATTCTGTTTTGAAAAACGCATTGCTCCTTGCAACCCCCTATGTTTCATCGCGCTTTGTCCATCCACGCAAAGTGGGCGTTCCACCTTGTCGCACTATCGCTCGCTTAAATTATTTCATTCCAGCTACGTCATCCGAGTGGAATCACTCTGCAGCAGATGTGGCACTCGCCGACGATCTCGAGCATTTTAAGAATAAGTGTCTGCATTTCTTGTTCATGACATGTGTGCCCTCCGTTTCGTGGTCCCTCGTGAACTCTGTGCTGCTGATTTCTAGTTTGTCTTGTTAGTTCTTCTTCTCGTTTCTCGTTTTTTAGCTTTCCATGGATGTGCACAATTGCACAAATCTGTAAATCTGTGAAATCTGTAAAACTCAATGCAGTGAGCTATGCATTGCTATGTATGCAATGCTATGCTATAATGCAATGATATGTAATGCTGTGACCCATGAATGTATTTTCATTTCTTGTTAGCTGTGTTATTGTATGTCTTGTTCCCGTCCCCTCAATAATGCCCGCAGGGCCATGAGGGTATTTGAAATATATAAATAAATAAAAACTGAGCTTAAGTTGGCGTAGGGATATGGTGCGGGCTCAAGATTTGCGGGCATGTCATGGCAGCGACCTCTTCCCTAAAGATATGGCGTAGGCCGCCCCCAGGAGGTGTCATATAGACCTCAGAAGGGTTTGACGAAGCTTGGGCGTGCAGTTCTTCACGGATGATGGAGGGAAACAAGGCGCTTAGCTCGCTGTCGCTAGACGCCTTGAAATCAGATGTGTCAGGGTGTAAGCGGAGCATATGAAGCTCGTCGAGACGCTGACAGCTACTGATGACGTCTGCGATGGTAGGGGGGTTCATTACCCCAGGAGCATCGAATGGCACAGTCCCAATACCCTTCAGCAGGTGGCGTACACAGTCACTCTCTGCCATCGAGATGTTGACGCGGCGGCAGAGGGCGAGGACGTCCTCTAGGTACGAAGTATACGACTCGCCCGAGTGCTGAACAAGCTCAGCAAGCTTCTTCTTGTCGATATCGGAGCGGACAGACGACTTTGCGAAAATCTGGTGTAGGTGTGCTTTAGTTGACGACATCGATCTCAAGATTGTAAAACCAAGTTTTCGCGACGCCGGCTAGGTTGAAGGCGACGTGAGAAAGTTTTACAGATTCTTTCCAGTGGTTAAAGTCACTCACGCGCTGGTACAGCTCCAGCCAGTCTTCAACGTGGTCACCTGGAAGTCCAAGAAACACCGCTGGATCCTTCTGAGAGGTGGTGTCCGTCCAAAAAGGTATTCCCGCAAGAGCAGGCAAGGTGGATGTCGTGGTATTGGTCAGATGTTCTTGGGACATGGTCGAGTGCAGTTGGTAGATGCGGTGACCCGAGCGAAGCTCCAGGGATGTAGCGTAGATTAAGCTGTAGAGAGACCGGGAGTGACAGGACGAGTAAACCGGACAGCACACTCCACCACTTTTGAGCCAAGGGTTAGGCAGCCAGTCTCTTCTTTATTCCCTCGAGAGAGAGCCCCGCCACCAGGCCCCAAAACGGCGATAATAAGTATGTACACGTGAGAATATGAAGCGTATGAAAAATGCTAATATATATATATATATATATATATATATATATATATATATAGGCTATGGTGTTGGGCTGCTGAGCACGAGGTCGCGGGATCGAATCCCGGCCACGGCGGCCGCATTTCGATGGGGGCGAAATGCGAAAACACCCGTGTGCTTAGATTTAGGTGCACGTTAAAGAACCCCAGGTGGTCAAAATTTCCGGAGTCCTCCACTACGGCGTGCCTCATAATCAGAAATTGGTGTTGGCACGTAAAACCTCAAATATTATATATATATATATATATATCCTGCGTTTGCGTTATGAAACGAATAAGAAATAATAATACATGTTTCAGTGCTATATTAGGTTCTTGCGCAAGAATTTAGAGGTAAATAACGTCATCACGTGGTAGTGAAATGAATAGATACGTACAAGAAGCGGCCACACAAGCACTGTATTTCAGCTCAAGATTTACCCTTTTAACCGCCGTTTACGAGTCTTATTTGGTTAATTTATTTTGGCAATTAATTCCAAGAACGAGTATGCATCATTCACATGTTTGAACGTTCTTTCTATCTGCCAGTAACGGGCCAAGCTGAACAAATGCCTTTCGATGTTCGGGCGAGTTCCTTCTTTGGCCAGTAGGGGACCAGCGAACTATGATCCATAATAAAACACAGAGCACTATGGGGATACAATAGCCACCAGGTGGTCTGTGGTATGAGGAAAGATGTAATAGTTGCAGAACATCCATGGGGGAATGCGGTTGTTTTCTCGAACTCAGGGATACAATCACGACTCAATCGCAACCAAAGGTCAGTGGCACGCCTCGTATTGGGCGGTCAAGGGAAGATTACAACTGAAGCTTTACAACGTGATATAGGTTGGACAAGTTTTGAAGTCAAGAAATCTCCGCGCAAAATTGATTTCAGAGAGTGACTGAGGATAATGAAATAAAGTAAATGGGCTGGGAGCACAAAATTTACTCCCTCCAAATATTTATTCATTCACTTATAATCTGTGGCGCCTGGATAACTACGTCCCCTTTCATTCATTTATTCTTCAAAACGTGAAGTGTGGTTTCTAAATCTCCAACCTAAATAATAAAATACAGGAATATGCAGCAGCACAACAGAAAGCTGTAATACAGACATACACGCAATACCCTATCTCAGAGTCACTGGAAGCATAAAACCACGCTATCACGGTACTGATCATTTTTTGTAGAGGAATGCTTTTACCACATTCGCGGTGCTCATTATTTTTTTGTCGCAAAGCAATGCTTGCAACATATTATTAATAGAAACACAGCGAAGGAATGCATGACGTCCATTTTAGATCACTTAACAGCGAAAAGAAGGGTGACATTGACACGAGTCCTTCGGAGTTACTTGTTATCATGAATGCAGCAGCAGTGAAATTAAACGGCCGGCATACCAGTGAACAAAAAGTAAGTATAAATTCAAACCAGATAGTGACAGAGCTGCACACGAAATTACAGCTGCGATGAATGCGGTCGAAAAGAAGCTACTCTTCGTCTTCTTGGTATTCGTCGAGCCGGCTACGAGAGCATCATGCGAATCAGTCGATACCTTTGAGGTAATGCCTTCTACACTGCAGACATATGCTTCGGTGCATTGTTCTCTAAAATGTGACGTACTGTTCGCATTCGTTACCCGGCTCTCCGTGTGTAGAAGAAACTCAAGAAGACGTCAAATGAAATGAGGCACATTAAATTCGATGTGGATCGCTTAAGATAGTGCAAGTCGGCATAACTATACTGATAAAGGAATGAAGTATTATTTGGCAGTCTAATTATACTTTTATAATTTTATTCTAACCCTCTCTCCCAGAGATAAATTATCATCATTTTTCGATTTGAGGGAATCGAACTTGTTTCTGGAAACTAACCTGAACCTGCACAATCAATTACGATGACCATAATATTCCCGCCAAAATTTTACTGCACGAAAGGGAAAAACTGTCATCTACCCAACGGGAGTACGAACGTACAATGACAAAAAGAACGAATGTCTAAGAAAGAAATCTTCACCGTTCACGAAAATTAATCCCGGTCCGTGATTCCAACCTGGGAGCAACGCTTTACCGGGGCTATCGCTCTAACTCGAAGCACTGGGGCATTGAATACGCTAATATCTTCAGTGTAACTGCGTAGGCCGGAGGAAAGCTCATGAAAGGCAAAATTATCTTCTACCCAAGCGTAGGACTATTTTTCTCTCACATGAACTTTTCTGCGCCTTGAAGTCTTCCGCAGGACTTATTTGTCAAACAGGCTTGGGAGAGTCAAACTGCACTGCTCGGACTATCCCAGGCCGCTGCGCAGGCCATTTGAATCCTGGCCTACAGGACACAAGCATCCTTCCCCTATTACCTCGTAGTGAAATAAAGTTTCTACAACTACTATTTGTCGAATTTTAGGGCAGTTTTACGCATGCGCTTTTACGTGGCGCTTTTTCTGGCACAGTTGACTAGGGAGCAATATTTTCAAATGTGCCCGAGGACGTCTTTATAAGATATTCTTTTCGGCCATACATTCCCCAAAGCAGCTAAGAGCAAGCACATAGCACATTCTTTAACACTTCAGTATCCATCTGCTTGTGTGTCCTACACTTCGAATGATGTAACGATCACTGTGTTCTGAAAATATGGGCAGGCGTTAAGTACTATGCAACCAGCCTATTAGATAATGACATGTCGCTAGATGGTGTAGTGAGATTTCGAACGTTGCAGGCACGTAACTGAGTTCGTCATAATATTATGCGTGTAATTCATGATCGCATGGCCACGCCGGCGAGCCCCCCATGGGCAAAAAGTAGGCTGACCAAGATAACATCAAATTAATTTATTTGAATAGATGACAGATATACGAAATTGCATTAATTTTCGTTGATACTAGGACGCGTGAGTCAAAATTTCTGGCTTATGATATGTAAATGAGGACGCGGCACGTTTACATTTGCACATTTTAGTTAGAATACTCCTTGACTGTTAGTGGTATTGTGCAAGCAGCAGAAATCTGTATGCATGTGGCATCATTATCTGCCGAACCACTCAATCATTACAGGGCTTTCGATGTTAAGTACAAGCATTACTGCATTTATCAGGTTACCTGCAAATGGTTAGTGAATTTCACTTAATAAATGGGAACCTGCGTTTTTTCCTTGTACCTAAAGGTACATGAATGCCTCCTGGCCCTTCTTTTTCTCAATGAAATTCGAAGGGTTCATATTTCAAAATGACACGTTAATAGTGCTGATATATGAGGACATCTTTACAGATGTCCGCATATACTATAACGAAAGAGCGCAAGAAACCTGGGGTGCTAAGCTGAGCCAATAGCGATGGACACTAACACAAAGCTGAAACGATTTCTCAGTCAGCAGTATAAATAGCCTACTTGTTATTGAAGAAATAACTGAACCACTAAAATTTGTTATCTTTACAATTTACAATAAAAATTAGTTGTCTTTACAATATTACAGTATTACTTTCTCTATTACAATATTACTTTCTCCCTTTACGCTAAAACTACGGTTACGCATCCTGTATACGGCCTTTTCCTATACTGTAACGTTAAGGGAAAATGAGACATCCACCCAATCGTAGCAATTGCTACAAATTTCCTATTTTCCCTTAATGAATTCTTTCACCCTTGCGTATTTCCGCAGAACTATTACGTTATACTTTAACGTAATCAATACAATATAACCCAGCAGTTAGTGCCCGAAAAATTGTGACCTACGGTCTTGTAGGTTTGCGATCTACGTAGATTAAAGAAAGGAAGGGACATATTTATTAAAACTGAGGCAGCTCCCAAAGCTTTACTGGAAAAAACTGCTGATATGACGCTAGCAGTATAAAAAATATGATCTTTACAAGTGCCGCAGGACACCATAATAAAGGCTAAGCCAATAAGCAAGGTAAGTTTTAGCAGCTACAGAAGCGGATATTGCGTGTACTCATAACCTCAGGAGAGATGGAAGCCTCCAGAAGTAAATATTATTGTATGTAATAAAATTAGGCCAGAGCACAAAAAGTTAGCGTTGCATAGGTCAAATAAACAGGCTACACTCTTGAAACTGATCAACAAAAGTGGAACAGAAATACGATTCAAAATTGTAACTTTCACTGTTATCAGGAAGGCATACAAAATTAAATCAGAAAACTAGCGAAAAGATTTCACTATAATCGGTTCTATAAAGGAGCCTTGCATGTTTTTACAATGTACACTAAATAACATTGTCAATCACGATGACGTACGACAACTAAGTCACTTTCATACTTTCTTACCATTGTTTTGCCATCTGTACAGAAGCATATTTTGCGTGTAGTATTTCTTTTCTCTCATACTTTTTTGGACATAAAGCTGCTCTTCCCGTGCAGGTGATTAGGGATTTGCCTCATGTAAGAGCTGTTTACGCTTTGCCCACTGAGGGAGCAGAGGATCAGCTAGGATGCCTACGTGCGGATTTGACAACATACAACGCTAGTGCTGGGAAAGCTTCCTACTTCTGGTCCTGGATAGATGGAACAGGAAATAACAAGTAAGCCACCCGTGATATTTGTCCTTTGTTTATGTGACTTTTCTATTTTGCAGTTCATCAATAGCGAAAATAGTGCTAGTTCTGCGAAGGGAGAATGTTGAAATTCTGAAAATTGCGTGGTAACTTTTTCACGTCATCAATAAGCACATATGTTGCTACATTGTAAACTCTTAGCCATTACATTGTAGGTAGGATGTTTCTGTCACCGTATTTGTCTTCGTATGGGGAAAACTAAATTTCTGAGCGAGTCTTAGGCGGAGTCGTTGCTGTCATTGTCCAGATGGAGGGACTGTCAGCCCATTACGGGAACCGTGGTTCTGAGCCGAGGTGACTAGACCCGTTGACTACTTTTTTTGAGATCTTGCGACAGTGGCCGTGGTTTGGGACAAGCTAACACGGTAGAGTAGCCAAGCTCCTTCAGCGGCAAGCAAAGTAGGCTCTATGGAGAAGAAACACATAGTGAAATTGCCTGCACAACGCTATTCTATGTGCGAAATGCTGGCTAATTGTTCGAGGCAAGAAGTTCAGGGCACAAATTGCTCAGGGTTCTTCTGCTCATCTCGCTTCCTCCCACACGGACACGTGGACCACTTGTTGGCCGACTTGCGGCTGCTGAAGGAGGGCGACCTCGGCTTCCTGCGGAGTACTTACGATTGAGAGGGTCAATAAGTAAATGAACAAGTGCTATTTAGCAGATTTTAAATTTACAACATCATAATCTGACAGCTCGTACTGACTAGCTTAAAACCCAAGCCTGTCTCAATGTGTTCCAAACCACAATAGACCAAGACCCTACGGCTCCTTTTCTGCGACGTGTACTTGCGCCCACGCCTAGCAAACCAGTCGGTCGCGTCCCACGCTGTGAGGAACGTGTTAAGATTCGGCCACAATATGGCCAGCCTCAACAAAAAAGCCAGCTCTGCCTTTACCCACAAATTCGCAGCTTCCTAGAATGCCTTGCAAAAGGAAGAAGGTCATTTCCGGGCAACGCCTATTTCATTTATTCATTAGGGTGTTCTTATTTGGTGCGCTCTTGCCAAGAAGCACACAGCAGACCTTGCCTAGAAGGTGAAGCAAGAGTGGCTGTGACGAAGAAGCGCGCATTTTATATGCAAAAATGGGACATGACGTCTTTGCTAGATGGTAACAATTGCGTTTCATCAAAAACTTTGGATTTCTTGTCGAGAGTATCCTGTGTTTTGTAGAGGAGTAGATCCGCCATTCGAGAAGTATGTTCATCGACGAAATGAAAGACCAAATGGCAGTGACTGTGCGCAACATTTCCACCCTGTTGTGGCGGTGATAGGTACGACTGTTTTAGAGAACAGTAGCCTTTATTGAGTCACCTGCGGAACGATCATTGCTGTCTGGGGGCCCAGCGCATATGGGTGCATTTTGAATCGAGCCGGCAGGAGCTGAAGGCTGCAAGATGCGGTTGCCGATCGGTCTGGCGAAGAGTTTTGCGATGAAGTTGCAGCGAAGACAGTTTGCACAAACAGGTCCTCACCTATTTCAGATGGCAACAATGGAAGCTAGTGTCTGAGTTACTTTAATATAACCCAACGTAGCATTTTGTAAGGCGAGTCCCACGTAACTTGCGCCAAAAGGTAAAAATATTGGAGTGTTACGTAGAGGGGCGTAAACCAAGGTAATGCTTTTTGGCGCTGCCTTGAGCAATTGACAAATCTTTTTTTTTTATTTCGCGCAATAACGTAATTGGTTTTAATTATTTATTCATCTCTCAAATCATTTAATCAAAACAAACCTGGTAATCAGGAAATTGTAGGCAATGGTGAAAAATACAGGATCCATCTTTCTGTCACTCAATACGTGAAACAAAGTGTTTCTACAAGTTATAAAGAAAGCCAGTGAGACACAAGAATGTGCCGTGCGATTAGTCACGCGGAACTTTAGAGGCTGTATACACAGTTGGAGGCGCAACGTAGATGCACCAACCTGCCAGACATAAACAGGCGTTTGAGAAATGAACGATTATAAGACATTTTGACAACACGAACTGTAAAAATTGTTCATACGAGCAACATAACTTCCCAATGAAAAAAAATATAAGCAAACAAAGCAATGAAAACATGGTTCATTCAAGTGTGATCCAAATAACATCGGTCATCCTTGTGTTACGATATCAGCAGTCAGGTTATTGCATTGTGCGACCGTTTTAAGAAAAAAAAACGAACATGTTCAATAATTATTTCTTGTGAGAAAGGGTGTTATGCGCCTCGAATGTCGCTTCCGTCGAATGTAAGCCATAGAATAGGGAAAAATATGTGATATATGGCTATCTTGTAATGACTGCTCAATGGCGGAACAAAATTTTTGCAGCGACAGTTATGGATTCTTTGTGCTTCAGACGGCAATCGACGAAAAATCTCCTTGACAGATCAGCGCGCGTATGAAATATAAAGAAATTTACAGCTCATTATTTTTTCATGCTTTCTAGCTTACGAATGTTACTCTTCTTAACATAATTCTATAGTGCTGCTGCAGAATGTAATACAGGTCGGACAATTGTATGGTAAGCGTCGAGACAGGCTGCGGGGGTTGAACGCTTAATCTATTATCCTAAAAAGGCAGTTTACGAAGAGAGTACATGGAACCATAGCGATATGATTATTGCAAAAGAAAGTGTGAGGAATTCTTACTCTAAAATATTTATACTCGGCAAGATGTTTCCGTAACAAAGTTGGTCGCGTTAATTTTAGTGTGCAATGTTTTATCTACACGGTTATCAAATTGCCATTTATGGGACCAAGTTAATATCTTTAGTTATTTCTTTATTCGCATTTCATTTTTAAGCGATGTCACCGAAGATAGACACGTGTTCAACAATGCCATTAAGCTGTAGGAAAAAGCTAAAGTGCACTGAGAAACGGTCCCTGGGGGACACCAGACTCAACAAATGCTGCCTTACAAAAGATTATTTAATTCTTTGAACTGTTTTCTATTTGGCAAAGTAGCTTCTATCCTTTCAAGTTTTTTTATCATTCATATCAGCTACCTTACTTTCTGGAGTGGTTCGCTCCGTAAAATGTTATGAAATATCTTTCGAATATTTATGATCCTGACATGTTTTCAATTGTTTTTTCATTAATAATGGTGCCAGTGAAGTGATGAATGGTATCAGCGAGTTGAGTTGTGGCTACAACATTGCGCATAAAAGCATGTTGTACTTCGCGAAATACACTGTACTCCTCTAGAAAGAGAGCTGCATGATTACGAATGACATTCTCAACAATTTTGCATGATTTTGAATTCAATAAAATTAACAAGCAATTCAATATCAGAGTTTTCTGTTAAAAAGGTTTATTTAAAGATATAGTGTGCGCTACAGATAAATATTTTGCGCACTACTTTGCATGGCGCTTCAAAAAACAAAGATTTTGTTTGACCCGAAGAGTTTCAGAGGTAGTTTCAGCAATACAATATTCACTTCACTATCCCGTATGAGAGACCTCTAATAGGAGGCAAAGCCAATAGAAAAGGTCGCTGACACTTATTGTTCTTCACGAAAATACCTTTCAAAAATCGTTTAAGGCCAAACAAACAAAAGATATGCCTAGCGCAAGCACCACCCATTATAGATCTGTCAGCGGAATTAACAGTTACAGTGATCATCATTAAAATTTATCAAGAGATAATTTTTTTTGTATAAGACGGCAAAGTTGCATTAAAATTGTTTGCTTTGCCGCTCGCAATGCTTTGCTTTAGTGGCACGATCATCAAGTGACACTCTTGTTTCTTGCACACCACTTCCGGTTCACCTCGTCTGACGATCAGGGCGAAATTCAAAATAAATCAGAAAAAAAATAGAAAAAGGAGCACACTGTAAAATTCATGGGTTTAATTATATATAAGATAACCGAGCACAAGTTCAGTCTCAAGTTGAGTTACCGAAGTTCTGGAATAATTACAAGTAACTAGAAATCACTGATTACCGCACACAAAAGCACAGAATAATAGAACTTAGACACCCGCCAGGTGAGCACGACTTCGGCGAAACTCCTGGAAAGCCGAAAGTAAAACGCGGGAGTAATGACGGCACTAATGACATCACACAGAAGGTTGCAAGATATTTAAGAAGCTAATTTATGTAAAACAGTGACCTGGCATAGACTCTGCCTAGCAGAGCGGATGTGACTTCACTCGCTCCTGTTTCACTTGTCCTCTCCAGGCGCTCTCCTGCTCGCTCGCCTGCTCGCGACTGCTGGGTGCGCGCTCTCGTTACTTGTTCTGACGTAAGCACCGGAGAGGGCCGTAAGGTGCGCTTCTTCATGCGTCGCTCGCTAGGGGGCTGCACCCCGCCAGCTGCCAGGCGCGTCGCCACCTCCTCACCCTCCCTCCCTCCTCGCCAGGATATCGTGCCAGGGGAAAGACGTTTGCTCCTTTAACCTAAAGAACAGCAACGCCGAAGTGCAAGTGCCATGAACAGACACCTAAGTCACAGATTAGGGTCGCCTACCAATATTTTTTTTATATTCGTTCTAATGTTTGGTTTATGTCGAAACGAGATTCCATCTTTACCTGATTATACTTTTGAGTGCCCTTTGCAACTGTAATCAATCGGCTAACCCATGGGCTGGAACGCCTAAGGCACTTCCCCGCCACTGGCAAACATGCCGTAACGGCGAACCAGCATCCATAGCCGTAGAACGTCTGCCACATGAGAGGTGTCTAAAGTAGACGGCCGTTCGGCCGGTGCACCGCGCGACCGACGGGCCAATCAACGACCGCGAAGCTGCGCGCCACCAGTGACACAAGCAATGGATGCAGCTTTCGTTCCAAGCAAAATAGTTTACGTGTATAAAGTGATGTCCAAGTTGTATACTTTGCGTAAAAGGATATCTCGGATAATTGTCGAGCTGAGCTGCAGTGCGCGGCTACAGACGGCGGATGACCGGCTCGGCTGTGCTCGCATCGCAGTCGACGGTGCCGCTAATATTAGCGTATTATCTTCTTTGTGAAAAATTATTGCGAAGAGCGAAAACAACGGTACGAATATATTGTGGCTTGTGAGCGTGGGTGATCCATTCAGAAGCGCCGTCAGCTTTAGATTTGTAGTGAACCGGGGAAGGCCTAGCAACGGCGTCGGCGCCGCCGAACGATCACCAGCAGTGAGCCTACCGTGGGTGGCAGAGTGACCACTCCTCAGACACTGATTGGCCACTTCGCTGTACGGCTGCCGCACAAATGGGTCCCGGTACCATCCTCTGTACGGCAAAGAAATCTCGCCGTTCGCGAGCAAGACCATCATCGAACAGCGGCCCGCGAACGCCAAACGGCGTGCGGCGAGTTCCCGTGCCGGTGACGTGGGCACGCCTTTAGACTTTTAGGCGCGAGTGCAACTGGCTAGCTCTTCAACTCGGCGGTGTCTGCCTGAAGCTACGAAGCAAGCGAACGAACAAGGCGCATGGAGGTGAAGAGAATCGCGAGCCGGGGAATGTACGAAGGCGAGAGCACTCAGCGTACGGCAAACACCGCCTAGAAGAATGCGTGGTTAAAGTTGAGCGAAGCGGAGATGAACAAACGAGCCGAAGCGTCGCGGAAGAGGAAGGTAGGCGCAGGCACGGTGAGTTGAACTCCTCTGGCAGTTGCTACCAGGTTTGCCTTGTCTGGTTATTTGCGCGAAATTGGCTACTTTTGAAGGCTCAGGGCGGAGAAAATTTTCAGGTTGGCTACTGTGTGCCTATATTTAAAGGAAACATTTCTAGATATGAAGTACAGAGAAACGAGACAAAATATTACAAATAAATTACAAAATAATAAAATTCGATGTACTACGCCTCTTACGACACACACACTATGCAACGAGCATCGTCGCGATACGTATTTGGAAGGAAGGACTGAACCTCCACCTTACAATTCACGAAACTAATTCAGCAGGAACACATTCTCGATAGTTCCATGGAATGGCTCCTTTTATAGTCGATTCCTCAGAAAACTATAAGGTTGAAAGAAAATTTTATTAAGCTTCAATGACGAATTTGAGTAAAGGTACGTGAGACCGCGACAATGTATGCTTATAAAACCTATTATAAAAACACTTTTCTTAAGGCATTAGAAATCCTGACAAGTGTACGATATTACTCTGGAATGTTGAGATATCACACAAGGATAGATTGAAGAATGACTAAAGAGCGACAATTGTGCGCCAGATATATTCCCTGGTACTAGAATTCAGTGATAACTACTTGAATTTACTTAATCATTCATACAGGGATAATTCCCGAATACGAATACGGAGCTAGCGGTTCTAACTTGATTCTGAAGTACACGTTTTCAATACATCCAAGGGCACTAAACGGAACAGCTCCAAAAGGAGCAGTTCATGATCGGCTATAGGAAGGTTTTCGCACTAAGTGATCGGCTACAGCTGCAGCCTGGCGACTTTTCTGGCTACTTTTTAGCACCTACTTTTTAACCTACTCGTTTTGTTTGCCATGCATGCGTATAGTGTTCCTCTCATGATAACATCTTCTTTACGAGCCGTAGGCTGTGTGTGCGACTGAAAGCGTGTGACGGTGAGCCGGCGATGGCGGTTCAATCTCGCATGCACACGGGAAGGAAGCACGCCGTATTCTGTCGCGCGCATGGCACCAGGCGAGGGGAGGGGGGTTGTACTTCTGCCACGCGGGCTTTATCTTGAAAGCGATCTGCTTTGTGATGGCACATTTCATGCTGTGCGCAGCAATACAGTGCCTCGCTAGGCCAAAGACATGCACCGTTTCATGGCATTGAGCTTCTATTCCTGTCGCTTTGTTATGAACCTTGACGTATTAACGCGGCCCCTGAATGAGCTTCTGACGATAGGAGTTTATTTTTTACAGCATTCTGAAAGTACCGCAGCTTCACAATACACATTCACACGCTTCATGCCACCTACTTTTGCACATTTTGACGCAGTCGTCAGAGCCGATGTCTGCGCGAACGCAAGCGTTCGAGGTATCGGCACGGCCTCGGCTCAGTAAAATTGAGGCCTTGAGCGTGTTATTGCATGTGCCAACGGTCTGCTATCCACAGCGGTACGCAACTGCTCAGTTACAAAGCGGTAGGACATCATTCTAGTCTGGGCAAACAACGGCAAACAACATTACATTGGTTTTGTACTGCTACGTGGTATTCGCATGCTTTTAATCTTTGGCTAAAGATAGCAGGGACATTCCTGTATGTACGCTGATCTTGCGCGGTATTGTCGGGTAATCAACCGCGGGAATATTTTCGCTTTCGCGAGATTCCGTGAGACAGGGCGTTAGCCGCGTCAAAGTACGGCTGACAAATTTGTTGGCATTGTGCGAACCTACAGAGCTTGGCACAGCAACTCGGCCTGCTCTAAACGAAGAGGCGTCCGGCTCCAAGTTATGCAAAGTATTATGAAAGTGAAACTACCTCCTAAAGTGATCTCTGGGGATGAAGTAGCTACGTGAAACGAAATCCACCGCGTGACCAAAAGAAAACCTGTTCATGCAGTAAATGTCTTATGCATCGATTCGTCGCTTTCCTGACCCTTTACGTGCACGATGTCGCCACCGTGAAGGAAAGCGTCAGGGGTGCCGGTTTAAATTTTTACTAAACACGGCAGAGCCTTCATCTGCACCGTAGTAAAGAAATCGTTGGGAACCTTGATAGTAGAGGGGAAACATGCACATTACGGAAATTCAACCAACGATCATGCCTTACTTTACTTGTTTTCAATAAAGATTTTACTTACTCACTCAAGCTCCTTCTTGTCTCTTACGGCAGGTCTGTCACCTACTATATTTCCAAAGGAGATTCGCCTGATGTAACAATCGTCGTTCCTTCCAGCGGTAAGAAACTTCTGCTGATTAGCTATTTCTGAAGGTTCTCTGTTCTCCATCTTGCGCACAAGGTAGCTTAAGGAACAGGGTGCTCGATAAGCTCCTGCCGCAATAATGTATGTTTGTGTGGTAGATGAGAAATAAAGTGCGTAATAGGCATCCTTTCAAATCTACGGCCACTGACTGCTCATTTACGGCCACTGACAAACCGGACACAATTCGTACTATTTCAGCATGTGGAATCTGCGACAGTGCCTGTCACAACAGGCGTCCCCCAAGGATCCGTGTTGGGGCCACTGTTATTTTTAATTTTCATTAACGACATAACCAGAAATATTGACTGTAACATCAAACTGTTTGCTGATGACTGCATCCTCTACCAAACAATTAACACCTACGAAGATCATGTTTCGCTTAGCAACTCACTAGACCAGCTAAATGAATGGTGCAAAAAATGGCAAATGACGATAAACACAACTAAATCAGTTTGCATGACGGTAACAAGAAAAAAACAACCTTACGATTTTCCATACTTTATTAACGGCACAATGCTAACGAAAGTTCACCAGCATAAATACTTAGGCATCACTCTAACTTCTGACCTGAGATGGGACGCGCACATTGCCAACGTGACCTCGAAGGCATTACGCAAGCTATTTTATCTGCGAAGATGTCTCCGCCTTGCACCAACGTCCACTAAGGTTCTCGCGTATACTACTTTCGTTAGACCGGTTTTGGAGTACGCTAACGCAGTTTCGTTTCCCCACTCAGTAACTAACATAACGAAACTGGAAAAAGTACAGCGAAAAGCGCTGCGGTTTATTCACAACAAGTATAAGCGTACAGATTCACCCACTAACCTTGCGGCTATATCGGGTTTAGCGACGCTCTCATCAAGGGCGAAGCAAGCACGGCTAAAATTTTTATTTAACTTGATTCACAACTATTATAAGATTGAGCTAACAAAATACATACGTTTTTCGCAGTCACGATCATCAAGACATAAACATGCACACGTTTTAAAAGAATATTCATGCCATAATGACACATTCATGTACTCTTATTTCCCCCTCGTGATAAGGGAATGGAATCGCCTGGATCCGTCAGTCATTTCTGCAGACTCATTATCTCAGTTCACATCACGGTTAGAATCAACATCTAGTATTCAGTAACGCAGTCTTATTCACATAATATGCTTTGCAATTCTTGTAAGCCATGCTGATTATCGCGAAGGTGTTTACTGTTATTTTTGTTCCCGTTTGCTGTTCTTTTCATGATGTATTATCTGTATTGCTGCGCATGTCTCCTAGAAATTTGATATCTATATTTGTTTTTTTTATGTATTCTTACCTTGTTCCTTTACTTTCTTTGTTTGGCTTATTGACATGAAATTTGTATGTGCACGCTTATTACCATGTCTTTCATTTCTGTGTGTCCACCTGCTATGGTCCCTGATGGGACTGGCAGTTGTGAAAATAAATAAATAAATATAGGCCGAAATAAACCTAACACTTTCTTGCCTCTAATGACAGGGAAGAAATCGTGTTGTGTGGGCCTGCCTATAAAAATTTCGCAAAAATAATTATTTTACCTAGAATTTTACCTGGAATTGGAATATAAAGCTGATTGAGGGTCATAGCGTTGCTATAGGTAATACCTGTCACGGTGAGGGAAACTAGCTGTTCTTGTTACTAGCCATGAAGAGAACGCGCAAAGTAATAATGTGAAAGAAGAATATGATTCTTGAAGCGGAAAATCCGGCGAGCGTTCAGCGTTAATATCCGATAGTAATAAAGCCCACAAGACCAAATGATGGCGTCACGTTCCCCGGGCTGAAGCTGCTCCGCCTTGCACTACGAAATCACAGGTTGAACAGCCACTCTGTTCAACGGACGTCGTGTCCTGCACCCAAAGCATTGACTTTGTCCAATTTTGATATTTCATTTAACCCACCTTCAAAGCGAACCTGGGCCACTCCCAATATTGACGCGGCCCACCCCTAAAATTTCGGTGGCCCACTCTCAAAATTATTTGTGCTTAATTCGAGCACATGACCAACTGAGGGGCAATGCGCGGAAGAGTAAGAATGCTTTCGCATTCTGTGCACACAAGGAGACGTAAGTGCCGCTGCAACTTTTTTATTGCTTGTAGTATAGACAAGCATGCAACACAACCATACTCCAACACAACTATAAGGCAGCCAACCGTGTGTCATGGGAACGATATCGCGAACGGGTTTATTGACTGATCATTTGTTGATTTATCGCAATACATGTGAAGGGAGGGCAACGGCAAACCCATTCAAGGATGGCTTGAGGGACTCTTCATAAGCAGAACAGCACTGCCATCTTTGTACCATGATAAGGGTCAAGGCTGCTGTCTTTGTTTCCTTAGGAATTAATAAGTGATAAAACAAGCCATGCCTAAATATCTCCATTGCAACGAAAATACATCATCAACAGCACAACTCTTTGATTGAAGCCAACCATTATTGCCTTTCGATGGCTATTTCCGCAATCATTAGGACACAATAACACGACTAAATATATCGTGGCAATGTAAACAGCATCTTCGAGATAATATCCGCGTGTTGGTGATGAGAATGACTTTCATACTACGGCATGTATGGTCAACCGGGGATTAGACAAGAAGTGAGAGGTACATATAAAATCAAGAAGGAGAAATGACTAAATACAGGGCAGTATAGCAGTGTCACATTGCTTAGCTTGGATGTGGGAGGGCACATAACGCGCGCCAGTTTCCTTTACGTCAAAAACGTACGAATTAAATTGGCACATTTACAGCGTTTCCTCAGCAGCTCCACGAAAGAGTCTTTGTAATTGTTTTCTTCAATTCCGTACACGACGGGTGGAATCGCCCTTTCAGTAAAGCGAAGCGTGCGTCTC
Source organism: Dermacentor variabilis (assembly GCF_050947875.1). Classification (NCBI taxonomy): domain Eukaryota; kingdom Metazoa; phylum Arthropoda; class Arachnida; order Ixodida; family Ixodidae; genus Dermacentor; species Dermacentor variabilis. The sequence goes on from NC_134573.1 coordinate 48,680,117, forward strand.
AATCGCGTTTTAATTGATTATCGCGATAGTTCATCGAAAACCCCGCAAATTGGTGTATGTAGTGGGGATAAAGGCGGAAACTTGCTGCTTTCAGCATATTAAGTAATAACATACCGAAGAAAAGCATCTATGAAAGGTAGTGATTACCTCGGTAAAATGTTGAACCAGATTCAATAGTGGTATTCTGAAAGCTATTGAAACAGACGTGTCTTTACAATACTTCTCAAATGAACCGCGAGACTGGGCCATAGCCGCCCAACGGCTGAAATAACTGCGCTGATATAAGGGGTGCAAATTTTGGGGTCACCATTTGCTTACCACTGTTTACGGCATAGCGACGGTTGGTAGCCCAGTAACCGAATTTCAATTAACGCAGCAATAACCTGCTATCATTGAACAGTGGCAGTCGCTGACGTGGTTGCAGACTACCACTAAAGCAGCGCCTATATATTGAAGCACAAAAGCCGTCGTTGCACCTAAGAATATTTACAGAAAATGTTACGATGCGCGTGCCTTACGAGTCCCTTTTGCAAAAGAACACACACACACACACACACATATATACATATGTATATATATATATATATATATATATATATATATATATATATATATATATATATATATATATATATATATATATATATATTGTTACGCCCACAAAATGCGTTACTTTGAAGCCGGGTAGAGTTGGATGCGATGGCCTTGATCAGCTGAGCGCCTGTCGAGATTCTGCTAGCCACCCACACGTCGTCTTCTTCGTTCACCACACTTCGGGGCGCCCGCATACTGTTTGTTGAGGCGTGAACCCACTATGCACGTGCGAGCGTCACAGTTCCCTCCGCGCAGACGAAGCCCGCCGGGCAAGTCAAACAGGCTGTCGAGAAATAAAGGGCTTTAAACGGGCGACATGCGAAAGTTCAGTCTTTGGTGACCGTCGGTCATTTGATGTGAGACGTGCTATGCGGTAGGTTAATTCGCTGATACGCTCCGTAATAACATAGGGTCCAACATAGTGGGCCAGCAGTTTTTCACATAATCCACGTTTCCTGGTTGGTTTCCAGAGCAACACTACATCACCAGGGTCATATATCACGTGTCGGCGTCGGCGGTCGCAGCGTGCCTTCGAGCGGTCTTGTGAAACAAGAGTGCGTAAAGAAGCAAGTCGTCGGGTTTCTTCAGCAAGACAGACTGTCTCTGATATACAAAGATTATCGTGGCTGGAAAACGGGAAGATAGTGTCTAGTGTGTAACGAGGCGGACGAGCGTAAAGGAGAAAGAAGGGACTGTAGCCCGTAACTTCATGCTTAAAGGTGTTAAATCCGTACGTGATAAAAGGTAGCACGCTGTCCCAGTTCTTATGATCTGACGCGACATACATGGACAGCATGTTAGTAAGAGTTCTGTTCGTGCGTTCCGTAAGGCCATTTGTTAGGGGATGATACGGGGTGGAATGTCGAAACCTTGAGGCACATAGACGAAGCATCTCTTCGACCACGTCTGCAGTGAACTGCTGCCCACGATCGCTGATGATGACTATGGGAGGTCCATGTCGGAGAATGACAAAACGCAGCAGAAAAATACACACTTCGGTTGCAGTAGCCGATGCTATTGCAGCTGTCTCACAGTAGCGTGTCAAGTGATCGGCACACACGATAATCCAGAGATTCCCATCGGATGAACGCGGGAAAGGACCGAGGTGGTCGATGCCAACTTGCTCAAAGGGAGTGCTGGGGGGTGGCACTGGATGGAGTTGACCAGGAGGAGCACTCGTCGGTCGCTTGTAAAGTTGACACTCGCTGCAGCCGAACACATACTGGGCGGTCGTCTGGCGCATTTTAGGCCAGCAGAACCTTTCTTGAAGTCGGTAGAGAGTTCGCGCAGAAACCAAATGACCAGATGTTGGATCGTCATGCATAGCGCGCAAAATGGAGACACGGAGACTCTCCGGGACCACCAGAAGATATCCTGGACCTGTAGTAGAATAGTTCTTTTTGTAAAGAACCCCATCACGAACGCAGAAACGAGTGGATGGTGCTGATTGCCTTGCAGTAGTGAGCAGTGGTTCTAAATTTCTGTCTTTTTGTTGCTCGACCTTGGAGGTATTTATGTCAGGAAATCCGGGCTCCAGTGACGCGATATAGCAGTCGAAGTTGCCCGCGTCGCAGTCCGTCGTTGGAAGCGGCATGCGCGAGAGGCAGTCAGCACCGGCGTGTCGGCGGCCGCTTTTATAAGAAACGGTAAAGTTACATTCCTGTCAACGGAGTGTCCAACGCGCAAGCCGGCCCGACGGATCATGGAGATTAACCAGCCAGCAGAGAGAATGATGGTCTGTCACCACAGTGAAGGGGCGCCCGTACAGGTACGACCGGAAGCGCTGTACTGCGAAAATAACTGCAAGACATTCTTGCTCTGTAACGGTGTAATTACGCTCGGACTTACTTAAAGAACGGCTCGCATAGGCGACGACGTGTTCTTTGGTGTCGACGCGTTGAATAAGGACAGCGCCAATGCCAATACCGCTAGCGTCCGTATGCACTTCTGTGGGCGCCGCATGGTAGAAGTGTCGGAGAATGGCATGAGACGCCAGACGAGACTTCAGCTCACGAAAACTAGCTTCACATTCAGGAGCCCATTCAAAGGGAACGCCCTTCTGCAGGAGGCATCTCAGCAGATACGTGATGTTGGCAAATCCACGAATAAACCGGCGGAAGTACGAGCAAAGCCCTAGGAAACTGCGTAGCTCTTTTACATGGCGAGGTTGCTTGAAGGCTTCTACCGTAGCAGTCTTCGCTGGATCAGGTCGTATACCGTCCTTATCCACTGGGTGTCCCAGAACGAGTGCTTGGCGTTCTCCAAAATGGCACTTCTTCGAGTTGAGGACCAAACCAGCTTTGTCCAATCAGTCTAGCACAAGATCGAGACGTGCGTTGTGCTCACTGAACGTGCGCCCGAAAATCACTACATCATCTAGATAGCACATGCGTACTTCCCCCTTCAAACCACGCAGGATGTTGTCCATGAAGCGCTCGAAAGTTGCAGGCGCATTACAGAGCCCGAACGGCATCACATTAAATTCAAAACGTTCATCTGGTGTTACAAATGCCGTTTTTTCCTTGTCTGTCTTGTGCATAGGAATCTGCCAGTACCCCGACCTCAAGTCAACAGACGAAAAGTAAGACGCTGATGAGAGGCAATCGATAGCATCATCAATACGCGGAAGAGGATATACGTCCTTTTTAGTGATGGTGTTGAGGCGGCGGTAGTCAACACAAAATTGCCATGTACCATCTTTCTTTCTAACCAGAATCACTGGCGCGGCCCACGGACTACAGGATTCTTGGATTACATATATATATGGTAGCGTTCGCCAAATCGCTGCAGTGGTTGCGAATTACTTGTTCACCAGCCTGCTTTTTCGCCACATTTGCATTGAAGTTACCGATTACTACAGTATACGGAGTTTGCACTTTTCTCATCGTTGATATCACATCACTAAAAATTATGTATTTGATCATCATCATGACTAGAGGTTGGAGCGCAGGCTTTTACTACCTTTATTTTAGATATTTTATTACGACTACTGTTTATTACGAATTTTATTGCTACTACTGTTACCCTCTCATTAGTGCTGCAGAATTCGTCAATGTCGCCTGCTATGTCGTTATAGATAAGGAATCCTACTCTTTACTGGTTCTTATCTGGAAGTACTCTATAGCAGAGGAAGCGGCCGTTAGTTCAGCGCAGTGCAAGCGTCACCAATTTTTCCAACTTCACTAAGGCCCATGATATTAGAAACAATGCCAAATAGCTCCTCAAAGAGTCCGGCTAAGCTCGCTTCACTCGAGAGATTTCGAGCGTTAAATGTTGCCAGGGTCAGTTTCCATTGTCGGAAACACACATGGAAAAATTATATATCAAGCTCTTAAAGTAAAAAGTAAAGTACAAACTGCAACAGGAAATACAAAAGTAGATAGGCAGTGGTGGTGCTTGCAACGTTTGAAAAGTGAAACAAGCATAATGCATCAACTCTCATTAGTTTTATGAACGTTTCACCAACAAAAGTGGGCCTCTGCTTTAACCCTGTACTCCTTCATTAAACATTTCTGGGTTGTTTTTCGCTTTGTTTGCTAACCTCTTGTTTATCCCACCACAATGCCGCTGGCGCAGTGTTGGTGACACGCAAAATTACACTTCAAAAAGCGAAGGACTGTTCAGCAATTACCGTCTCTGAGCGGGCAGAACGATCACTATTGAAACGCGCTTCCTTCAATCCATAAACATATTAACGTTAAAGGGACACTAAAGGTTACCAGAAACTCAAGTTAAAGGGGTAGAGCAATGTTCTAGAACGTCTAAGGCGTCAATATAATCGCGAAGAGAGCTTTAGTAACCGAGAAATTGAGGTAAATGCATGACACGATTTGAGACCCCCCAGCGACATTCCGGTACTAGCCCGATGACGAAAGGACTCCTCATAATTTGTGTTACTAATACTCAACTACTCGTATTAAAAATACCATTTCATTCGATTATAAGACGGAAAAAAATGCTACTTGTCTACGTCTATTCGATTCTAAGAAAAAATAACATTTTGACGTTACCCTTCAGTAATATGGGTGTTCAAAAGTTTCGTTTTCGCTCGACTCTGCGCGCTCGACTCTGCGCCGCGCACGCTTTGGAGTTTCAGTAGTTTCGTTATCGCGTCGTGCTGTGAGGGTTCTCCTGGCGCGCGAAACTTTCACTTGGAACAAGCAGCGAGAAAGCCACGTCCATGTGATGTCGTGGGAAGCCCTCGTTGCTTTCCCGCTCCGGAGAGCCGGTGACGAGGCCGCCGTCGTAGTACGCAACGACGCCGGCAGTGCGAGCCCTCAGCAGCAGGTCGCGCTCGTCGGTGCTCAAATCGCTGAAGTTGAGCCCACCATCGCGAGCCAATTTGTCGGTGTCAGGGTCCATTGCGACGAGCGTCGAAGTTAGCGTCATAGAATGAAGTATCAGCTTATGGGCGTCTTGCGCTGGAGTTTGAGGTATAGTAGCGGCGCCTGGTGGCGGTGCGGGAAACGACATCTCGGTCGTGCCAGCTTAGGTCGTATTGAGCCCTGGCTGTGGCGAAGCATGTTTCTAGGCCGAGTTTTGCGTCGATTCGCACATTTTTATGCCCTGTTGCGAGTGCGAAAAGGCTCGTCGCTTCTCATAGACCACGCCGACCACGCTGCGAGCTCGCCGCAGCCTATAGTTTAACGAAAACGGACTCTCCGTGTGCCTTGGGACGTAATGTTGGACGTAATTCGTTTCTCCTTCCGCTAGACACCATACTCCCGCTTTCGCTCTGCTGTCGGCTCTGTCTTGGCTCTGTTTCTGGCCGCGCGTTCGCGTTTTGCGCAGAAAAGCCGTAGCGCCGTCTGCGGACGCCGTTCTACTCACCGATAGCGCAACGTCACTATGAGACCATGATGTCAGTACTCCTCGATCGAAGGGCGGGCGATTTGAACTGCGCTAGAGGTACGCGGACGCTTCAGAACGCATTTTCTCTTAAAATAAGTCTCTCCTTGGCACGAAACAAGCGTTTCGAGGTTTCTGTGATGATATTTCAACAGTCCACGTTGACTTAATAGTAACCTTTAGTGTCCCTTTAAAGTGTGGCTACGTTTCTCAATATTAAAGTCACTACGCAGAAAACAAGTCTTCATCAGGGACATAACACTCAATGTTGTTTTTTATGCCGTACACTGTTTGCATGCCCACTGAAGTGTTCAAATGGCATGCCAGCAGAAGTGATGGTGGAGTAAAATTTAATGCAAGAGCAATAATAAATGTATCTGAATGAACACAATACCATACCCATTATTACATCTGGTCATCACTATTGTTGCGGTTTTTGTCCGTGCTTTCCGTGTCACTGCTCAATTGAACTTGTGGCATTGTAATTTACCTTCTGAACCCTAATTCGACCGGCAAAATGTCCACTTGCAGAATTTATTTTTTGTTGGCTGAGAGCAAAGGCAATACATATCACTGTAGTGACGCCGGGTCACATTGAGTAAAATCGACAAAACGTTCCTATTTACTTCACCATCATCATCATCCTGTGTACACTGCGGGACGAAGGCCTCTCGCAGCAATCTCCACTTACCCCCGTCTTGCGCCGACCGATTCCAACTAGCGGTCCGCGAATTTCCTGTCATCGCCCCAGCTAGTTTTCTGCCGTCCTCGACTGCGCTTCCCTTTCTTGGTACCCATTGTGTAGCCCCAGTTGTCTAACCTGCGCATTACATGACCTGTCCAGTTCCATTACTTTCTCTTAATGTCAATTAGAATATCGGCTATACTCGTTTGCCCTCTGATCGAAACGGCTCTCTTTCTGTCTCTTAATGTTATGCCTAGATTTCAAGGTTCCGTCGCTCTGTGCGCGGTCCTTAACTTGTTCTCAACATTCTTTGTCCGTCTCGAAGTCTGTTCCCATATGTCAGCACCGGTAGAATGCACTGATTGCACACCTTCCTTTTCAACGAAAAGAGTAAGCTTCTACTTAGGAGCTGAAAATTTCTGCCGTATGCGATCCAACCCATCTTTATTCTTCTATGAATTTCCTTCTCATGATTCGGGTTCCCTGTGATAACTTTACCTAGGTAAACGTACTCCTTGACAGGCTATATGGCCTGACGAGCGGTCCGGGACTCTTGTTCCTTTGCTCGGCTATTGATCATTATCGTTGTCTTCTGCATATTAATCTTCAATCCCACTCTTATACTCTCTCTTTTCAGGTTCTCAATCATTTGCAGTAACTCGGCCCCAGTGTTGCTGAACAGGACATTGTCATCTGCAAATCTAAGGTTGCCGAGATATTCGCCATTGATCCGTACTCCTAAGCCTTCCCTATTTAATAACTTCAATACTTCTTCTAAGCATGTAGTGAATAGCATTGGAGATATTGTGTCAGCTTGTCTGGAACCTTTCTTTATAGGTATCTTCCTACTTTTCTTGTGGAGAATTAAGGTTGATGTGAAACCTCTGTAAATACTTTCCAAGATATTTACGTAAGCGTCCTGTACTCCTTGCTTACGTAATGCCTCCATGACTGCTGGGATCTACTAAATCAAATGCCCTTTGGTAGTTCGTGAAAACCATACAGAGAGGCAGATTGTACCTTGCGGATTTTTCGATTACCTGATTGATGACATGGATGTGATCCATTGTAGAGTATCCCTTCCTGAAACCTGCCTGTTCCTTTGGTTGACTAAAGTCAAGTGCTGCTCTTGTTCTATTGCAGATTATCTTGGTGAATATTTTACACAATCTGGATATGAGCTAATGGGCCTATATTTTTTTTAATTCTCTAACGTATCCCTTTTAGAGGATTAGTATAATGTTGGCATTACTCCAGTTCTCTGGAACCCTTGAAGTCGGGAGACATTTTGTATAAAGGGTCGCACGCTTTTCAACCATGATGTATCCTCCATCTTCGATTAAATCGACTATTATTGCATCTTCTCCTGCCGCTCTTCCCGGTTTCATGTTTTGCAAGGCCCTTCTAACTTCATCCTTATAGAAGGAGCCTCCCTAACCTGTTCATTACTGCTTTAAATGGGCGTATCGTGGCTGCTTTGGGTACTGTACAGGTCAGTATAGAATTCTTCCCCTGATTTTGCTATATCACCGAGATTGCTGATGTTACCCTGTGTATCTTGCAGTGCATACATCTCAGTTTCTCCAATGGCTAGTTTCCTTCTGCCTGTTTTCAGGCTGCATCTATTTTTTACTGCTGCCTTAGTATTTCTCAAGCAATAATTTCTAATATCTCTTTCCTTCCCCCTGTTGATTAGTTTTGACAGTCCACGAATCCTATCTGATCTCTTGAATTGGACACTTTCATTCCTTGTAGTTTCTTTATTAGGTCATTTGTTACTTGGGAGAGCTTAGCTACTTGTTGCCTTGGGGCCTTACATCCCATTTCAATTGCTACTTCTGATGCCAGCTTAGTTATGCTTTCACTCCTTGCCTCTGTGTTGTCTTCATCTCTCTGTTGTAAGGCTGAAAATTCGTTTGAAAGTGCCAACCTGAATTGGTCTGCTTTCACCCTTACATCGTCTAGGTTGACCTGTTTCTTCTTGGTCAACTTTACTCATTCTCTCTTCAAGTTAAGGTGAATTCTAAACCTCACTGACCCATGATCGCACCCACTTTACCTTTCCTAACATTTCTACATCGTGCACTATGCTCGGATCGGCAGAGAGTATACATTCAATTAAATTTTTTGTTTCACCATTAGGGCTTTTCCTGGTGCACTTTCTGTTTCAATGCTTCCCGAGGGAGGCGTTCATTATTCGCAGCTTAATCATTCCCGCGAATTCTACCGACATATCTCCTCAAATGTTCCTAGAAACCATGCCGTAGTTGCAAATTGTTAGTTCACCAGCTTGCTTACTGAGTATACTGAGTGTGCACTTTTCACATGGCTAATTCAATATCTTCCTAAAACTGCACTATTTCTTTATCATCGTAACTGAAAGTTGGAGCATAGGTTTATACCACCTTTATTCTATACCTCCAATTTAACTTTATTGCGACTGCTACTACCCTTTCATTAATGCTTAAAATTCATCAATATTGCCCGATATGTCCCTATGGATGAGGAATCTATTAAGAACTGCTTATTATCAGGTGGTGCTCTATAGCACAGGACGTGGCGATACGTCAGTACTGTATAACTGTCACCAGTACTTCTAACCTCACTAAGGCCAATCATATCCCAAACGATGCCTGATAGTTCCTCAAAGAGTCCCGCAAGGCTAGCTTCAATCGAGAGGGATCGGGTGTTAAACGTTGCAAGGGTGAGTTTCAATTGGCGGCGTGCCGAGTCCAGAGACTGTTCGCACCTTGTGCTGCGGTACAGGCCTGACCGCCGCCTTCGTCAGGTGCTTCGCAGCTGCTGGGGACAGAGGGCCATAGGGTAATTGAGTGAGTCATCTGGGAGGGAGTGTCCGAATACTGCAACAGGGAGGCCAATTCCTGTTCAGGTGAGCGAGTGTCTTGTTGAAGCTTAGTGAGTCTTCCTAATTTGGTTGTACCTGGATTAGTATAGCCTCACTTGCTCTCGGCGGTTTGGCCGGTGTCAGGCGCCACTCCAAGCCTGGATATGTAGTGTACTGGGGAAGGGAGTTCGAGTTTCCCACCTTCAAAAAAAAAAAAACGCGAGGATTCGAACTTCTGACTGTAGCAGCCAAGCATCCAAGATAGCTTACTCAGATAATCCTGCGCGCTGTCAGGCTACCTTAAGTCGGAGAATTCCAGCCCCGACGATTCTACGCGCCTGAAAAAACGTTTGAATTCGCGGTATAGGCTGGCACGGCATATTTTTTTCTCACTGGTTTTATTATCGTGGTTTCGGAGTATATGTACGCATGCTGCCATGAGTGCGGCTAGATCCACATATATATCTTCTTGGGCGAGTTTGAACAGTGCCCAAACGTAGTGCGAAAAAAAAAGAAAATGAGAAAAAGAAAGAACTTTCAGCGCTTACCGGGAATTCGCTAGTCGCGTATGGAGGGAGGGACGCCAGACAGCTCACGGTCTCAGCTGCCTGCCTCAGGCGTCGGAGAAGACTTTCCGACCGAGACAGAAATGATACTGAAGCGGCTCCCAAGGCTGAGGCGTCGAATGAGCGGAAGGTGTATTGGCAGAGACCTTCTCTCAAAGGGCATATCCTTGGAGTGGCGAGACGGGCCGCCAAACAATGGCTCTGAACCGCGCGTAAAATAGGCAACCTTGAAAGTGGCCTTGCTCTATGGTTGGAAAGCGCTTATTTGACGCCTCATTTAAGCTAAAGTGTAAGCGCCTGCGATCAGTGAAACATTGTTTTGAGAAGAGGTTTATTGGCGGCTCCTAAGGCAAAAGCGCGGCGACCGGGAACGGCGACACAGCCCGAAGCACTGTCCAAAAAAGGCGACAGTAATCAACAGCGCGAGCGGGGCCGAGCCGCGCGTTGGCGATGTGTCTGTGCCGCGAGGCGCGTCTTCTTCTTCACAATCTCCCCCCGGACAAAAAGAGTCATCCTGGCGCCTTAAGAATCAGGAGGCAGAGGGTCGTGGTAGGGCTTGAGACGCGAGACGTGGACAATGTCACGTCCACGCCGGCGCAAGTCTTCAGGTGGTGACAGTGGCTCGATTAGAAAATTCACCGGAGATGTTTGCTCCAAGACTCGGTAAGGCCCTTCGAATTTAGGGACGAGTTTCGAGGAAAGCCCCGGAGTCTGGAAAGGCACAGACAACCACACAAGAACGCCTGGAGCGTAGGTGGTGTTCGGAAGCGTGTCGGTGCGGTTTTCTTTCTGGCGCTGCTGTTGCTCGGCCGTAAAGGAGCGCGCTAGCTGGCGGCATTCTTCGGCCTGTCGGGCGACGTCGGACACAGGTAGACAGTCGGAGGCGTCAGAACGGTATGGAAGGAGCGTGTCGATGGTATGCGTAGGCTGGCGGCCATACAGGAGGAAGAAAGGTGAAAATCCCGTAGTGGCCTGGATCGCGGTGTTGTACGCGAACGTGATGAATGGAAGGATGCGGTCCCAGTTACCATGATCAGATGCCACGTACATCGACAGCATGTCACCAAGTGTGCGGTTAAATCGCTCTGTGAATCCGTTAGTCTGGGGATAGTATGCCGTGCTTGTCCGATGAATAATACGGCATTCCGAGAGCAAACTTTTGACGACTTCGGAGAGGAAGGCGCGACCTCGATCGCTGAGGAGTTCTCGAGGTGCGCCGTGTCGAAGCACGAAGCGATGTAGAACGAAAAAGGCTACATCCCGTGCCGTAGCACTTGGTAAAGCAGCAGTTTCGGCGTAGCGTGTCAAGTGGTCAACAGCAACTACGATCCACCGATTGCCGTCTGGAGTCATAGGAAGCGGGCCGTATAGGTCGATGCCGACGCGATCGAAGGGTGTGGTAGGGCACGGGAGCGGCTGCAAGGCACCAGACGAGCGTAAAGGCGGCGATTTGCGGCGTTGACAGTCAAGACAGCACCGAACAAACTTTTGTACAAAATTGTACATGCCGCGCCAGCAGTAGCGGTGGCGAATTCGTTCGTACGTCTTGAAGACTCCGGCGTGGCCACACTGTGGATCGTTGTGGAAAGCGGCACATATTTGTGACCTTAAGCTGCGGGGAATCACCAGAAGCCACCGACGGCCTTCAGGAGAGTAATTGCGTCGGTGGAGCAGCTGGTCACGAATGGCAAAATGAACTGCTTGGCGTCGGAGGGTTCGGGATACAGGGATAGTCGATGATCCAGAAAGATAGTCGAAAAGAGAAGCGATCCACGGGTCACGACGTTGTGCGGTGGCAAAGGAGTCCATGTCGAGAGATGAGATGGAGTGTACGGAAGTTGTTTCGCAGGCCGAGTCTGGAGGTAAAGGTGAACGAGACAGGGCGTCGGCGTCGGAGTGCGTTCGCCCACTGCGGTATACGACGCGAATATCGTACTCCTGGATGCGTAATGCCCAACGGGCTAGGCGGCCAGTGGGATCTTTCAAGTTGGCAAGCCAACAAAGCGCGTGGTGATCTGTGACCAAGTCGAATGGGCGCCCGTACAGGTATGCTCGGAACTTGCCAAGAGCCCATACTAAGGCCAAGCACTCTTTTTCGGTCACGCTGTAATTGGCCTCAGGCTTCGTCAGCGTGCGACTCGCATAGGCGACTACGTATTCGGGGTAGCCTGGCTTTCGTTGGGCGAGGACGGCGCCGAGACCGACCCCGCTGGCATCTGTGTGTACCTCAGTTGCAGCCGACGGGCCGAAATGGCGAAGAATAGGTGGGGAGGTGAGAAGACGACGCAGCGTAGCGAAGGCGGAGTCACATGCAGGGGACCAGGAGGAGAGGGTGGTGTCACCGCGCAGAAGCTGAGTCAATGGCGCCATGATCGATGCGAAATTCCGAACAAAGCGCCGGAAATATGAGCATAGGCCCACAAAGCTCCGAAGTTCTTTGATGGTCTGAGGCTTCGGAAACTCAGCGACAGCTCGGGAGTTTTGCAGGATCGGGTAGAACGCCGTGCTTGGACACAACGTGGCCTAAAATGGTGAGCGCTCGCGCGGCGAAGCGGCACTTCTTGAGGTTGAGTTGGAGGCCAGCGTTCGTTAGACAGGTCAAAACAAGTCTGAGGCGGAGCAGGTGAGTCGGAAAATCAGGCGAGAAAACCACGACATCGTCGAGGTAACACAGACATATGGACCACTTGAGGCCACGCAGCGTGTTGTCCATGAGTCGTTCAAAGGTGGCAGCGGCGTTACAAAGCCCGAAAGGCATTACGTTAAATTCATATAAGCCGTCAGGCGTAATGAATGCGGTTTTCTGGCGATCGGCTGCAGCCATCGGTACCTGCCAGTACCCCCGAACGCAAGTCAAGGGACGAGAAGAATTCTGCTGCCTGAAGACTGTCGAGGGCGTCGTCGATGCGCGGCAAAGGATAGACGTCTTTGCGCGTTACCTTATTTAGCCGACGGTAGTCGACGCAAAAGCGAATAGACCCGTCCTTCTTGCGAACTAGAACGACAGGCGATGCCTAGGGACTGTGCGAAGGTTGAATAACGTCACGGCGCAGCATATCTTCGACGTGGGTGGTAATGACACGACGCTCTTCGGCCGAGACGCGGTAGGGTCGTTGACGTAACGGCTGATGTGAACCGGTGTCAATGTAGTGCTGCACTTCCGACGTGCGGCCCAAGTGAGGTTGTGAAACGTGGAATGAACTTCTAAAGTGGTGCAGAAGATCAAGAAGGTCGGCGCGTTCGGCAGGTGTGAGGGTATCGGCGATGGCACTCGAGAAAGCATCCTTGGACGTCTCTTCAAGCGCGGAAATCGAAGACGACTGGCCGGAGTCGACATCAAAAGAGTCTCCGGGGACGTCAACCAAAGACGAAGAGTCGAGGAGTTCCACGATGCCAAGGCATTCACCAACGAGCAATGTAATAGGCGCACAGAGAGGATTGCAAAAGTATATATTGCTACAGCCGCCAGCCATGTCAAGTGTTGCGAAGGGTAGTCGGAGAGATTTACGGATCATGAAGACGTCGGAAGGTGTGAAGAGGACCGTTGCATCAGTGATGGCATCGCAAGAGACGGGTACGAGAGCGAAGGAGCCAGGTGGAATATCTGTGTCCTCGCGCACGGTAAGTTTAGAAGGGCGGTCACAATCTTCGTGCAAGGGTGCGGCACAAGGGGAAAATTCAACTTCGGCGCGTGCGCAGTCGATCACGGCTTTATGACGGGATAAGAAGTCCCATCCGAGGATGACGTCATGCGAGCAGGTGGGAAGAACAATGCACTCGACTATGTAAACAATGCCGTGAATAAGCACATGTACAGTACAGGCTGCGTGCGGAGTGACGTGCTGAGCGCTTGCCGTACGAAGCGACAGTCCAGAAAGCGGCGTGGTCACCTTGCGCAGCGAACGGCACAGTTTGGCGGCTATCACAGAAACGGCTGCGCCGGTATCCACAAGAGCGAATGCAGGAACACCTTCTACACTAATTTCGACCACGTTAGCAGGACAGGCGCGAGGACTTAGGCAGTTCGAATGGGGCGCAGTTCTTGCCTCGTGAACTGCGACGCTCAGTTTTCCTGGTCAGGTGGTGCGGGTCGCCGACGCATTGGGGAGAGCGAGCGTCGGGGAGGGGATGGCGAGCGGCGCGAAGGAAATTCTGGAAGGTCAGCACGAGCATACGGTTGGTGGGAAGGAGTGGCGTATTGGCAAAACGGCTGGCTGCCGTACTGGAAGGGCCGAGAGGCGTCGCCGAACGCTTGAGGCCGACGTCGGCAATATCGGGCGACTTGTCCAGGAGTGCAGCAAGAATAGCAGATGGGACGATTATTAGGCGTCCTCCAATCCTCCAAGGATTAGCTCTCGGTGCGGTCCAAGATGCAGCATGGGCTTCCGGTGGCATCGGTTGGGAATGGGTCGCGAAAGACGCAGGCGGAGGCCTGCGTACTGCCTGCGCGTACGTAAGAGGCGCAGCCACAGGCAGGACTGGCTGCGCATAGGTGGGAGGAGGCGCGACAGGCTGCACTGCCAGAGTAGAGTTGAGATTCGTGGCTGCAGGCGGCTGATGGTGTGCGGAAGGGACAACTTGAGCGACCTCTTCGGAGATGAGAGTGCGGAGCGTGTTTGGAAGACGGGAGGTGGGCTCCTGAGTGAAGGGGACTAAAGAAAGTTGGCGGGCAACTTCCTCACGCACGAAGTCCTTGACCCGTTGAAGTAATGAGCATGAGTCTTACATGCTGTCAAGGCTTGCCACCAAGTCGTCGCTGCCCAGAGCACGCCGAGTCGAAGCGCGTTGCTTCCGTAACTCATCATAACTTTGGCATAGGCTGACGACTTCGGACACAGTGCGCGGATTCCTGGCTAGAAGCATCTGGAAAGCGCCGTCATCGATGCCCTTCAGTATATGGTGAATTCGCTCAGCTTCGGGCATTGCCGCGTTGACTCGTTTACACAGGTCCACGACGTCTTCAATGTAGCTCGTGAATGTTTCTGCCGTCTGCTGTGCTCGGGCGCGCAAGCGTTGTTCAGCGCGCAGTTTGCGAACAGCGGGTCGGCCGAACACTTCTGTAAAGGTTGGCTTGAAGATTGACCATGTGGATAAGTCACTTTCGTGGTTGTGAAACCAGAGTTGGGCAACACCAGCCAGATAAAAGATGACGTGGGTTAACTTCGCTGGATCATCCCACTTGTTATGCGCGCTCACCCGTTCATATGACGCCAACCAGTCTTCTACGTCGTCGTCGTCTGCACCGCTGAAGATCTTGGGGTCGCGTTGTCGTGCAACGCCGGTGCAAGTGACGGACTGTGGCGTCGGCGCCGTTTGGGATGAGCTGTCGGTCATGGCGGGCGATAACGTTCTTGATCGCAGCTCCAGGGTGACAAGCGACGGGGTTTGAGTCCCAGCACCTCCACCAATTGAGAAGAGGTTTATTGGCGGCTCCTAAGGCAAAAGCGCGGCGATCGGGAACGGCGAGACAGCCCGAAGCACTGTCCAAAAAAGGCGACAGTAATCAACAGCGCGAGCGGGGCCGAGCCGCGCGTTGGCGATGTGTCTGTGCCGCGAGGCGCGTCTTCTTCTTCACAGTTTGTACACTTCGCGCGAGAAAGCTATTGTCGTCCCTTTCGCCGCCGCACTTGCAATACTCGCAATTTAGCATTTGCGTACACATGCTCGTGGTCTACAGGAGCACCAACGGAAACGCGCGAAAACGAATATAAGTGCAAATGTAGAAGAAATATATGAACGCAAACTACGACTTCTTTTTTTTACTTGAATAATATATGTATGTGAACTTTGCAACTCTTCTCGCTACATTATCCTTTCGTTTCTTATTCTTTGCGTAAAACTGGAAACTTTCTCATCACTTTTTTCTCTTCCTTTTGTGCTACAATTTTTCCTACCTAAAATTAAATAAACTTTTCTTTACATTAGGTCTGAGGGCGTGTTTTGCATCTACCCTTGAGACTTGAATGTAAACATTTGGCTTTTATAGTCCTTGGTAACAGAAAGCAGAAATACCGCGTATATTCACATAATATTTTTGAACTTTTCAGCTTTGGCGGCACAACAGACGCTAAAGCAGTAAGAAATATTTAAAAATCATATACTTGAAGAAAGAAGTGAACCAAATGCAATGGACCCTTGAGCTTTAGTATTTGAATCTCATTAGTCATCGGTGGGCTCAGGTCATGTGCACAGGCCAAAAGCCAAAAGAAACCGTCCCAATGCTATAGCTACTAATAACTTTATACTCAGTATATCAAGCACGGTGTTCAGAGACGTAGTGTATAATACAGTTATGCATAACAATCAGAACTGAGTTTCGACTGATCGTAAGAGGCCGAATATTTTAGCGTTATTACATAATTCAGAACGCGAAAGCTCTATGGCAACCTGAAATTTAGTAAATTATTGTCGCCTGTATGTTTGAAACCTCTATTGGATTCAAATAAATTTCGTAATATTGCGATAGCAATTAGAAGGACACTCCAGCCGCATTTTCACCGTTGCCGTGAAGATCAGTATAAAGTCCAAGGGCGATAACACCATTGCCGCGTGCAGTGTGCTGTATGTGCGAGCGAAAGCGCACGAAGGGAGGCGACGATAGGGGCTCATTCTAGCGCGCGATAGGGAGGAAGGCGGAGAGCAAGCACGCCGTCTTCCGTCGCAAGTCCGTCGGGGATGGGAGAGAGGGAGGGAGCGACGTTGTGTTCCAGCAGCAACTGCGCAAAGGGAACTCGTGATCGCGGCTCAATCTGGTACGAAAACAGGAAAAGTGGGGAGGCAGTGCTGAAAGGAAGGGGAAGGGGCTTTTACTCCGCCAGCAAGGCCGTTCTTCGCGGTGCGCGTATGCGCATCCCCTATTTTAAAGCGTATGCAGATAGCCCGTATCTTTTAGCGTGCTGCTTTCTCGCCGCTGTTTGCGTTTAAGCGATGTACAGCACGAAGGCCACTTCGCTTGCTGCTGCTGTTACGCTTGCTCACGCCAGCGTTTGGACAGTGAGTGTCCGCGGTCACTGAGTGCGGTGTGTTCGTATTTGTCTGGGAGCGCTGACGCTATGCTTGTTAATTCAGTTAGTAAACGAATGTTTGCAAGTTTATACGGCCGCTAAAGGACTACGCTTACTTCGTATAACTGTCTACTAAACTACTATCGCAATCAGTGCTCTGGACGAAACTGCGTCTTTTTTTGTTTCAGATCCTGAGCAGCCGTTCCTCACCATTCTACCCTACGCTGCTGAGAGGGCCTGCTTTGTTATGAAAACGGCTGACCTCGAAGAGCGTGAGAAAAGTTTGTGCACATTTTCATGCTTTATTAGAGAAATGCCGCGGAATCCTAGTTGCTGTAAATCTCTCTCAACCATTTTATTTCCTAAAAACCTAAAGACCTTGCATAACCGAATATAGCTCCATTACTCAGGATTACGGTGGTCTTTTTCAAATATAGTGTGATGCTTGCGAAGCGCGCGTTGATTTGATCTTGGATGCAATATCTTCTGTCAAATTCCTTTTCCGCCGACTAGTTCATGCATTGGGATTTCAGTACCACATATACAGAAATGTACACTTTACTAAGAAACACCACAGAATGACGCTCTAAAACGACGCTGTTAAAAAGGTTAGAAAAATAGATTTTGGCATTTACAAGGAAGGCATGCTGCATAGAAACTGCCTGCATGAAGAACCGAGCTGATGTCCGCGTAAGCAATTATTTCACTTATCCAGCGTGCAAATGCACAAGTAGTAGTTAGAAGTGGCGCTTCTATTTTTTTTCCATTACACAAGGAAAGTTCCCAAGTTAAACAAAAAAACTACATTTCAATAATACTCAAGTGCCCGAGACCACAAGAGAGAACAAATTGTAGGGTAGCCAACCGGACGTGTCCATGGTAAGCTTCCCTAGTTGTCCTTTATAATTACTCCATCCATGTCTCTTGTCTACCCCTATATACTGAAGCAGATAGCAGCAACATTTAAGAAAATGACTTCTCAAAAAAGATAACGCTAATCAAGTGAACACTTACAAAATATCTAATATTCCTACGTAGGATTTACTATTACCATTGTGGCGGCTTTGATAGTCCAATAATATTATTCTACTCAGATTCTGTGAGTTCTTATTATGGCGTCATTAAAATCGATTGACAACACATTCCGGTGCATATAAGGAATTATCTGTTCGTATATGCCTTGACCACTACATTAAACCTCAGTTTCTTTTGAGATTTCGCATCATGCGCTAAGGTATCTAAAATTTTTATTCATATCTCCGTGCCGAAGGCGTTTATTTCACTTCTCACAAAGTACCAGCGCCGATGGTAGCTTTTAACCTTCAGTGTTGTTGCTTTATATCACAATTACTACAGAGAGAGAGAGCGAGAGAAGTAAACTTTATTGTTAGACCAGGCTTCTTGAGCCCCAAAGGTGGGTGGGCTCCACAGTCCAGGTAGCCATGGCTCGCTGCCGCCGCCCAAGCCCTCTTTTTTAAAAATATTTAGCCAGCCGACGTTGTGTCATGTTCAATGACAATGTGTAGTACGACGAAAAATTATTTCTTTTGACATAGTTTGCCTAGTGTTATATGATAAGCTAATTTTACTCTCTCTTTGTTTCAACCCAGCTTTCTTTTATTCAGATCATCGATCGCCTAATTACCGTTACCGTTTATCAAAAAAATGTTCAGATCTAGCGCGCTGTGAGAATCGACGTTATGTGAAACATATTAAAGGCAGCCGCCTATACAGCGTTGTTTCGGGTAATCAGGTTGGCGAATGTGCTTGTGTCAAGGCTATTTTAGTGTGTATCACGCGAGTGAAGTGGACTACAAGTACAGCGAGTGTGCGTGCGTGTGACGACAGCTGCAAGACGATGACTACGATAACGTTCTGTAGAAGAGTTTGTTATTGGGCTAGTTGGTGTTTGCTTACCGGCATAGCATAGCGCCAAGACACAACTACACAGTAGAGACTAAGAACATGTCGTGACGTCTTCTATGTCTCTACTGTGTCTCTAGTGCGCAATTGTGTCTACTCGCTACCTTATGTCGGTAAGACTGCGGTAACTATGACAGCATTGTTGTCAATTGAATTGATTTGAATTGAATTGAATTGAACGAGTGGCATGGAGGTGCGAGGGGGGTTAAAATGCATTATCTAAATGCGCACTGACGGCAGCTCGTGGTATCACTTGGACGACACAAACGGGTGATTTGACAGCGATACTGTAGCGCAACAATTTGTACGAGGGGCGGGGCGCTGCAGCTCGCCTTGGTCAAGCCGTGATGACGATGTCATGGTTGAATGCGATGCAGATAAGTCGTGCTCAGCTACTATGTGCACCAGGAAAGAACACACCTCAATGTTAGATTAACCGGTCTGGTAACTACGATAAGGGCCGTGAAAGTCCGGCGCGAGCTTTAGGGGTAACAAAGAGGTGGCGAATTGCTGTCCGGCTCGCGGGAGAAGTACGTTTCAATCGCTGTTTGAACGGACGTCACCACAACCCGCTCTTCTGCTGCCGAGAAGCCGAGGTCTTCTTACGCGTGCCACCTGGCTTCAGCGCAGATGGCACGGAAGAATCAGAATTGAGAGTCTGGTTACGAAGCGGGAATGATGATTCGACGATCAATACGGCCCTCCACTTGCGTCGCGACGCGCGCTGCATTGATGTTAGTGGCGATATCAAGTACAAAATATTCCGACTTCAAGCTTATTTTTCTTTACAATCTGTCATAATATATCGCCAATAAAAGATTACGCGTCTTGAACAGTTTACTAACAGATATACCTGAAAAATAAAGCGTTTCTCTATGAGTAAAATGGCGTAACCGAAGATGAATGTTTTGGCATTTTACGTGCGTTCATGGCGCGGGGTCCAGCAGTGCGTGCAGAGGTCGTGCAAAATTGCTGCTCTTAACCACGTTGCAAAAAATAAATTGGCCATAACTGAAATTCTGGGCTTTGATACTCCGAATTGAATTTTTGGAAAATGAACAGGTCGATCTGATGGAACAGGAGCCCTTTTTTGAGGCAACAGCAAGAATAATACACTCTCCCGTCGTGGGATATCTAAAGTGTACATGATGGGAGAAAAGCAAAATAAATATCCCGCTACAGTGCTAGAACCGACAACTGTGCGAGTTTTCCTCTACCAGTAACTCTTTGGTAGGCATTAAAGTCGATTTGCAACTATTTCGGTGGTATGGAGCGTTCATCTAGTCGCAATGCACAATGCACGATCTATTCACGGAAGATTGGGATGTGCAAGGAATGCGTAAATAATAAAGACGTTCAACGCCCTTTGGATGACCCTTGACTGCCATGTAGTAGTGGAACATATAGATGTGAACTAGATGTCGTTATATGTCTTGGATAGTTGGTATTTTGTGATATTTCCAGTGGATATTTGTGGTTTGCTGGGGAGGCTCCTTCTATACCTTGCGATGAAGTTAGCAGGGCCTTAGAAGACATGAAACGAGGAAAGGAGGCAGGCAAAGAAGGAATGACAGTTCATTTAATCAAAGATGGAGGAGACATCATGCATGAAAAGCTTGCGGCCCATTTTACGAAATGTCTCACGACTTAAAGGGCCCCAGAGAACTGGAATGCCAATAATATACTAATCCATAAAAAATGGAGACGTTAATAAATTGAAACGTTTGGGGCCAATTAGCTTACTTCCAGTATTGTATAAAGTGGTAAAGCATAAAGTAGCCGAGTTCATGGCCGCCTGCATATGTGAGATTCCGGAACTACGAGGTCAGAACCGTTTAGAAACATTCTATATTGCTGTACCCATCGTCGATAAATCAAGCAAGTTCTTGCACATGTAAGATCTTCTGGGCTAAATTCTCCGCCATAAGACAGCCTCACAGTCTGCAGTGTTATCTGACAGAGCTAATTTCTATGCCCGGATGTCTTAGTCATAAGTTCGAATCCTCGAGTTTTTTTTATATTCTGAATGTGGTAATCTTGAATTCACCACCACCAGAACTCAAAGATCTCCAGGCTTGGAGTGGTGCCTGACACCGGCTAAAACGCCAAGAACCTGTGCGCCTATACTAATCCAATTAGGAAGGCCCACTAAGATTGAACAAAGATACCCTTCGCCTCCATGTTGCAGTATTCGGCCATTACCTCCCACATGATTCCTACAATTAACCCAAGGCCCTCAGACCCCAGCAGCTTCGGAGGACCTGACCAAGGCAGCTGTCAGACCTGCAACGCAGCAGAGGGTGCTAAGGATCTGTGGACCCGGACAGGTCACCAATGGAAACCTACCCTAGCTACCTTTAACATCCGAATCCTGCCGAGTGAAGCTAACTTGGCAGGACCTATTGAGGAGCTATTAGGCATTGTTTGGGATACCAATGGCCATACTGACGTTAGAAAAACTTGTGAGGCTTATAGAGTGCTGAGTAACTGCCACGTCCTCTCCTATAGAGGATTCCCAGATAAGAAGTTATACACGGTAGGATTCGTAAGCTGGAGTCTACATAGTTAATGAAAGCATAGCAGTAATTACAGTAAAACTTAATAAGATCTATAGGTAAATGAGGTACAAGCCAACGCTCCCACCTCCAGTCGATGGTGATGATGATGTCGATCAGTTTTATGAATACGTGGAACTAGCCATGAGAAAAGTGTAAACTGTGTATAGTGTATTAATGGGCGACTTCAATGCAAAAGTAGGGATAGAGCAGGCTGGTGAACAAGGATTTAGCAACAATGGGCGTTGGTTCTAGAAAAACTAGAGGAGAGATGTTGTAGAGCTCGCGGAAAGCAATAAGCTGCGAATAATGAACGACTTCTTCAGAAACTGTAACAACAAAAAGTAGACCTGGAAAAGACATAGTGGTGAAACAAAAATGAAATAGATTTCATACTTTCTGCCAATCCGAGCATAGTGAACTATGTCGAAATGTTAAGGGTGAAGTGCAGTGATCATGGGTTAGCGAGGTTTAGAATTCACCTTAACTTGAACAGAGAAAGAGTAAAGCTGGTCAAGAGGAAACAGGCCAATGGTCGACACCATAGGGATAAAAGCGGACCAATTCAGGGAAACAACGTGAAAACCAATATGCAGCCTTAGAACAGTGAGATGTAGATGACATAGAGGCAATAAATGAAACCGTAACTAGGCTGACCTCAGAAGGAGCAATTAAAATGGATGGCAAGGCACCAAGGGGACCAGCAGGTAAGCTCTCTCAACCAACGAAGGAAATAACGAAGAATCGACAAATAATCAAACAGTGCAGCTTATGAGATCAAATAGAATTCACGGAATTGTCAAAACTGATCAACAAGAAGAAAATAAAGCATATTTGTAATAATAAAGTAGGAAAGACTGATGAAGCAGTACCAAATTTACGCAGCATGATATCAGTGAGAAAAGAAACCTGGCATAGGATAAGCCAAGATTTAAGCAGTGAACGATAAGCAAGGGTAACATGAGCAATTGCTAAGATAGAGTAAAAGCAGCGGAAGAATGCTATACTGACCTGTACAATACCCAGAGCAGCTAGGATACCTAGACTGAATGTATTAATGAACAGGTTGCAGAGGCTGCTTCAATAACTTGCGATGAATTTAGAAAAGCCTTAGAAGACGTGAAACAAAGAAATGTGGCAGAAAAAGATAAAATAGCAGTCGATTAATTCAAAGATGGAGAAGACATCATGCTTCAAAAGTTGCGGCCCTTTATACGAAATATCTTACGACTTCAAGGGTCCCGGAGAACCGGAATAAAGGCAGCATTCTACTAATCCACAAAAAGAGAGACGTGAGAAAACGCAAAAATTATACGCTCATTAGTTTACTTTCAGTATTGTATAAAGTATTGACACGTGTACTTGTTTATCTTTTCTGGGTGACCACTTGTCGCCGCCTAACAAACAAAGCACAGCGCGGGACGTGCTTGCGTGTATTGGAAGTTAATGAAACGTTATTGATGGTTCCATCCGCTGTCTGTGACGGAACCTTGAGTAATCTGATTACACGTATGCTCGACTTGAGTAGTATAGAACTTTCTGGAAGACACGCGGGCACCAGCGATTACTCTGGAACGTTCAACAGTTCGTGTATACGCGCTTGACCCGCTGATCAGGTTTTGACGATCGCCAACTGTGTTCGCCGCTGTCGCCGTTCCTTAAGTGTAGCCTGTTCTTGTGGGCACAGGTTCGCCCAATATAATTTAGTTTCGTCTGTCACAGTATTGCTACTGTGTTCTTTATGCTTCACCGCCACGTGACGATATTCACCTAGATAATTGTCAATAGAATCAGGGAAACGCTTCAGTCAACCAAGGGAACAGGCTGGCTTCAGGAAGAGATACTGTACAATGAATCACATCCATGTAATCAATCAGGCAATCGAAAAATCTGCAGAGTGCAACCAGTCTCTCTACACGGCTTTCATAGCTTACGATAAAAAATTTAATTATGGGGTTTTACGTGCCAAAACTTCTTTCTGATTATGAGGCACGCCGTAGTGGAGGACTGCGGAAATTTCGACCACCTGGGGTTCTTTAACGTGCACCTAATTCTAAGTACACGGGTCTTTTCGCATTTTGCCCCCATCGAAATGCGGCTGCCGTGATAGGTTACGAAAAGGCATTTGATTCAGTAGATATACCAGCATTCATAGAGGTATTACGTCAGTAAGGAGTACAGGAGCTTTACGTAAATATCTGGGAAAATATCGACAAAATTCCAAACCTACTTTAATTCTCCAAAGAAAAGTAGGAAGGTACCTAAAAAGAAAGGGGTCAGACACGGAGATACATTCTCTCCAATGCTATTCGCTGCGTGCTTGGAAAGGTATTCATGCTACTAAATTGTGACGGCTTAGGAATAAGGATCAACGGCGAATATATCAGCACACTTAGGTTTGCAGATGACGTTTTCCTGTTCAGCAACGCTGGGGTGAGTTACAACAATTGATGGAGGACCTTAACAGAGAGAGTGTAAAGAGTGGGGTTTTAGATTAACATTTCGAAGACAAAGATAAATCTTAATAGCCTGGCATTCACATTGTCCTGTTCAGATGACATTGTACTGTTCAACAGCACTGGGGCGAGTTAAAACAAAGGACGGAGGACCTCAACAGAGAGAGTGTAAGAGTGGGGTTGAATATTATTATGCACAAAATAAAGATAATGATAAATTGCGTGCCAAAGAAACAGGAGTTCAGGATCGCCACTCAGCTTCTTGAGTCTGCGAAGGAATACGTTTACCTAGGTCACTTGTGCGTACCGTGCATGCGTGATTAAGTAAGTTATCTGGTTTTGCTTGCCAATACAATAATTTGATTCCATAGTGGGATACTTTGGAATAGCTTACCCACCTTGGTTCTGTAACGTATGCCCAAATCTAAATATACGAGCGCATTTGCACTACCCCCCCCCCCCTGTACCTCCCTATAGAAATGCCACCGCCGCGTCCGGCGTGACCTCAACTTCAGCAGCACAACGCCGGAGCCACTAAGATACTGCAGCTGGTATTGTTAACTCGATGAGCAATAGAGAACTCCAAGTGGAAAAAATTGTTTCGTATGCTGAACTGCCACGGTATTTCGCGATGCTAAATATCCGTAATTTATTCTATTACGTAGCAACTCATTGCTGGTACCAAGTAGAATTCGTGTCAAGAGTGCCTGCAATTACCGCTGCGTTTTCTGTTCGCATGCAGAGTGCATCCTGTGGGTGGACGAAGCAATCAAGGACAACTTCCCTGAGAAATGCACTCAAGGATATGAGGCAGCATGCCCTGACGGAGCTTTGCTTTACAAAACGGGTGCGTGCGATGCTGTAAACGCATCTTGAGGTCAAGGAAAGTGATAAAAGGATTCATTGACTATGTCTGCGTTTGGACAAGTATGCGGTAGTTGTGCAGTAGCTATCGATAGTATCAAATAGTTGAAAGCTGTGGGCGCCGTTGCTTCTGTCTGTATGTATTCAACCGTAGAAGAATTAAAGAGCTTATATGAAACCCAAATATATCTCCTTCTTTGATACTCGCTAAGCTATTGGATTCTGATTAGGTGCTTCTCTTGAACTGGCATTCTCATCTTCACACTAATAGATGTGCCGCAGATTATTAAAACAAGAATTGAATAAAAGAAATACTGCGGCTCCATATCGCTTCTTCTGGAAGTCTGCATATATTGCCGAGAGCAATGCGGCTTCTTTTTGTGTACAACTGTTTATTTGTTATAAATATCGATTTCAGTTTTTCAGAGGTGTCCACTCGTGTGAAAGTATGTCCCTCTTTGCTATTCTGTAAGGAAAGTGGCGACAGCCGATAAAGCCTAAGGTTGATGGACGGCAGAAGAAAACACAAAGCAAAACCATAAAAAGGACTATATACCTTATCATGTTGAATTCATCGTTGACCTCCTATGTGACCAGCAGTTGCGTCCGACTTGTAATCTTCAGTACAGTGCTGGTATGATATAGAAACCAGTGCATGAAATGAAGTTCTAGTTTCTAGAAGGAGACAATTGGTTGTATATTGAACAACAAAATAAGGGCTGGAAGTTGCTTCGAATTAAAGTGGCATTGACGTAATAGGCTCGTTAGGGCCATGGGTGATTGGAAGAACGCTGCTACATTTTACATTCGGCGGCCTATGGGGAAGCCGTTGTTGGCCAATTTTTAGGTAAATTTGAGGTAGCACTTGATGGTAGGCTGGGGTGTCAAGCACGTTGAATGAGGAGTTCATTGTCACTCTCATGCTCCTCATGCAACAGGGACTACTGGGCATGTGAAACTGCGTTTGGCTTTCTGTTTTTGTAGCGCTGGTTATTGTGCCATACGGGGTGTGCGGTTCTTCAACGAACCTTTTGGACGCCAACTTGAGTCACCACGCGATGCACTTTGAATCGATTCGCAACACTTCCCAGACGCATTAGTTATTGGCTGCATAAGCACATGCTTTATGAGACTAATTTTTCACCGAACGGGTAATAATGTCCATAACGTAGACGTCAACCAGAGTTGAGTCTGCTCAGCCTTTTTCATTCGCCTCATTCGCGGCTTCTTCAAAAACACCACTGGCTAGCGTAATCGCGTCGATCGGCTAGCTACACTCGTTTTTATAAAAAAAAATGGTGTGTATGAAGAGCTGTGAACGACTTTGAAACATGGATCAAGCGCGGATAAAGCATGCACGCCGCCACGCGCACATAATAGATCCAATTTCCCCCTTATCACGAGGGTAATAGAAGGTCATGGGATGCAGTTTAGCCTGAAGTTCCGGAATGTTCGAAAGGTAGCGAATGGCTCTGGCACCACCGCAGAGCAGCGTGACAGGATGATACCTTCAGCGGAACGCTTATTGTCGGCATGGAGCACCTAGAAGGTCAAGCACATTGCGCAAGCAATTGCTTCCCTTTCGTAAGCAAACACAATCGTCTTGCTATAGGTTTCTAATAATTCACAGGTGCATAGATGGCCACGTGACTACCCGTGTCCGCTTGCTCACTCAAAATAAATAAGAAATCTATGAGGGAACCGCTTTGTAAGTGGCTCTGAACTAGCGAATTTTCCGCCTAATGTTACACGACCGCTCACTGTAACGCCACGCATCACGCGGTCACCATTTGACGTTTTTTTTTTCTTTTGGTCCTCACCATGAAGCGGTGCCGCCAGCTGTCTCTACATTTATAATATCCAGGGACAGCTGTGTTCCAATTACTTCTGTCTGACCCCGTGCATTAGGACAACTGCAAACAGTAATGTGATTTAGGGGGCACAATAATCGCACGTATTTCTATTATTTTCGGCGATTTATCGACGTAAATGATTCGAGACTCTTAAAAAAAAGGTGATAGCTAATACCTGGTGTTGCATCTATTGCTACCTTAGTATGAGGTATTGCTACCTTAGTATAACTGCAGCTACTGACGATCGAGTTAGTAACAGTACTAACCAAACTACGTTGCTAGTGTCACGTAATGAATCACGGCTCCCAATTCCAAATGCAGTTTGAACGAGCTACAGATTTAAAAGGTTGAACTAAAATAACATTGTACATTTAAAAAGACAGTTCTTTTCGTTTTTTTTCAACCAGGACAAATTTAAGAATACAGAAAAATGCAGAACTTCCCCCAGAATTCTTCACTTGCGAAGCGACTCCTTTTGACCCATCTAAATGTTTGGTCAAAAGAAGGAGTTAGGGAGTCTGCGCTGCACCAGGATCCATACACGTGGTTGCAAGGACTTTGCTTCAACCAAGCTTTGAGCCTCCTCACCTGTCGCGTACTGCGGATTCCCGTTTCTTCTGCGGCATGTGAAAGAAACTGGTTTAAGTGTGAACATGTGTACGCCGAGCTATGCAACAAGCTCGTAGGGGATCGAGTGCAAGAAGTTGCGTAAGTGCGCTCGTACCTGCATGTAGGGAAGGCTTCGTCCGCTGCACAGTGAAGCGTCGACGCGACAAGCTTAAATGAATAGGACATATATATAGGTACAAATGTCGGTTTTCACGCTTTGACGTGAAATAAACAAAATTTACTTATGGGATTTGAAGTACCAAAACCACGATCTGATTAAGAAGCACGCCGTATTGGGGACTCTTAAAATTTGGACCACCTGGAATTCTCTAACGCGCAACTAAATCTAAGCACACAAAGAGGCCAAGAGGTTCGTTGAATACCGATACAGCCCACAGACCCAAATTTCATTAAATAGGATCGTTCAAGTACGGCACCATACACATTTCCCATACCCAGTGACCCAAGTTTGATTCAAGGACGTTGCTCGCAGATGGGCGCATATTTAGTGCCACATACCAAGTAAGACAAGTTGGCGTTAAGCGGGTTAAATATTGCGCTTCATACATTCAATGCGACGTACCCATCACCAAATTTTACACCACAATTAGTATCAAACTTACTGTCCTCATTACTGTAGCGCGGTGCTCTAACCACTAGAACATGCACTGCCCAGTGAACCACCTTGGTGGAAAAACGGTTCGACACAGTGACCGACAGAAAGAAAGACAGACCCCAGAACGTGTGTGAAATCCCCCAATAATGTGAAGTGCACTAAAGGCTGCCTTGAAAGCCCCCTCCTTATATACATTCATTTGTCAACTTTTAATGCGTTTGCATTCTTAGGATACTTCACGTACATTTCAAAGGCTTTATATGTATGTTTGTATCGATATTTGTTTGTATCTAAAAGTTTTCCCACCTACCTGGCTCATTGGGTAGTTTCTGGTTGCATATTTATTGGGAACAGGCTGTAAGCTCTGTTCAGGTATCATGGTACAAAACCAACCATCGGATCAACTTTGGTCACTCAATATGCAATCATGAACACATACGCACCGCCCTTCAGTGAACTTCTTTTGTGACAACATGGGTGACCATACTTGAAAGGCATAGTTGAAAGGCATGTAAACAAGTTGAAACCACTTGAAGCTCTTGACTCAGTGTTTCACTATCACGAGATCGTCTCGCTCAAGTACATAAAAAGTGAGGCGAAGAAGGTGTGTGAAGAAGGGAACCAGGCTTGAGTA
Organism: Dermacentor variabilis; assembly: GCF_050947875.1. NCBI lineage: Eukaryota > Metazoa > Arthropoda > Arachnida > Ixodida > Ixodidae > Dermacentor > Dermacentor variabilis. Next base: position 48,708,169 of record NC_134573.1, read on the forward strand.
AACGAATTGATGAATGACCACTGTGACGGATTCCATTCCGCCCATGCTGGTCCAGACTTGCAATGTAGCAACAAGCGACAAATGGCTTGGCGCAGTATTTTTTACAGATACCTTACTCGTAACAGAGCTAAGTTTTAGGTTTCAACAGGCTGAAGTTAGTGCGCTCCGACTAACCACTACTACCTTTTTGCTTTTGTTTATCTGCCTCCTTATTTCAGCGGAAGATTGTTCCTAGCCGAACTCGATCACGCACTCACGACTCAGTCACATCAAGATTACCTTTGCTTGATAGGCGACTTTAATATCGACATCCTGCGTCCACGCAGCTGGCTTAGTTGCAGATTACCTCGATACGTTGTCGAAATGGGAACTGCAGACTACTGTTCAAAAAGCAACATGGGACGAATACTTATCTGGCCGGCTTACCGCTTCCTGCTTTGACTACACAAATATTCCTGCTCAAACTTTGATCTTGTAATTTGCCGTTGTGGAAACAGAACTTTCCGATCATTGCTTTGTTGCTCGTTAACTCGGCAATCAAGCGCATCTAGCCCTCCCCCTCCCCCACCCGATGGCTTCTAATAAGAAAGAAGTTTCAATCTGTGACTCAAAAACCCTTTGCACGGTAATATCGAACTATGACTGGAATGTTTAAAAAAAACATGTCGTACCTGCCAATATCTACGACAGGGTTGATGATGTATTACACCAGCTTAAAAAGGTGGCAAGATGCACCGTACTCATCAAACAGCGTAACAAAGACAACAAATCGGTGACGTAAGACATTCTGGCTGCTATAAAAGAAAAGGACCTTCTTTGGCCGTAAACTAAACGTTATCAGGGGCGCTATAACGTAAAGCTATTCCAAACCTTTCTATTCCAATTCTGCAATCATCCCTGCATGATTGGTCAAAACTTTTTTGGGCCACCCCACTTCGCCTGTCTGTCACGCGACGTCACACGAACCTCAATACCTCTCTATCTGATATGACGTATACACACTGATTATGCAGGATTACACCGAACAAAAAAGGAGATATTTCTCATTCGATGGCTTTTCACAATTAGCTCTCGCCCATTGATCAAAAGTTTTCGGGCTGCACCCACTTCTGATTTATCAAGTCACTCATCACTTATCTTTTATCAAGGTGGCTTATCTTTCGCCTAAAGTGTAACAAATCACCAGGTATTGGTGGTATTTATGTAAATGACCTGCGTGCCATTTTTGATGTCATTAAAGATGTGTTGCTGTCCCTTTTTAACAATATTATTTCAAGTGGTACAATCGCTTTAATTATAAGAACTGCGGTAGTAATACAACTTTTTTAAGGAGGAGCCCTTATTATAACCGAATACTATCGCCCAATTTCTGTTTTGGCTTGATTATCTCAAGAATTGGAAAAGCATTAATTGCTGGCAATGACAAACTTCTTGGATAAACAAAGAATTTTACCCCCTTCTACGTATGGTTTCATTCTAGGTAAAAATACGCAAACGCTGGTTCAAGATCTGTCCGACGTGTTAAACTTCTCTTTCGAACGTAGTCAAATTGTATGCGTAATCTTTCTTCACGTCAGCAAGGCATCCGACAGCGTGTGTCATTGAATTTTGTCCTTGTCAGGTTTTCGTGGAAAATTCGTGACGCTCGTGAAAAAGTTTCTGTATCACAGGCGCCAGACGGTTGTTCTCGGGCAGGCTAAGAGCAATTTCTTTTTAATAAATATCCGGCGTCCTGCAAGGCTGTATACTTAGTCCACCGTTACATAATATTTATGTGAATGACATTGTTGGTAATGATTGCTCTTTTAATGACCTGTTGGATTGTGTTAGCACGCAGATGATACTGCCACTATAGCTTAGTCAACGAACTATATGCACGCTCTCACTTACTGACAAGCAGTGGTGATGACGGCTATGGACTGGTTCTCTGCTAAATTAATTGTTAATAATGCATCTACGACAAAACGCATTTGTTTTCACAGTTTACTCAAGAAACTAAACATCGATTATCTGTTGGTGCTACACAATTCAAAGCGTTCTCCATGTCTTTGTAAACCTTTAACTTACGGGACTTCTGTAAGATAACTTGGTTTGCCCTTCCACAGTGATCTTCCTTGGAATCTTATTCAGATTATGTATGCAAACGACTTCGCGCAGTATCAGGTGTGTTGTACAGTGTGATATATTATATGCCCCTCTCTGTTCGAAAAGTTATTGTACATGCTCTGTCTTATAGTGTATTAAGGTACGGCCTAAGAGTATATGGTCATTGCGCATTTCGTTGGCGGATTAGGGTCAACTATATTCTTCGTTCTATCTTAAAAAAACATTACCTTTGACTTAAACTTCAGTGCGAAAAGTGACATTTTCAAAACGTAATTTATGCCGGACTTTAATCACCTACTATAGGAAACTGTCGTAACAAGACACTTCTGAGAAAGTAACTTCAAGGTCAAGTACGTTCCCAAACGTTGTCTGCGGCGTAATCAAGCTTACCTCGTACGCAGGTGTTTTACAAGATATGGCAAAAGAAGACGATACTACTCTGTTCTTTTACATTTTATTAATTTACACCAAAGTGCCCTGCGTGCTCAAACCAAGTACAAGTTGAAAAACGCACTCAGGCAAATTAACAATTAGTCGTCTCAGGGAACTAATAATTATTCTTTTCCTTCAATACCTTACTTTCGTTACAGCTCTTTCTTTCTTGCTTGCTTTCTTTTTTTCTCTCCCTGTGGACTATCCTAAAATGTGAAAAGTATGTCATTTACAGTTCCTAATGGTTTTTGCTACCTGCCAAGCACTGCCTCTCAAGTCCTATGTGACTTTGGCAGGCCTAACTTGTACGCGGTTTTCTTTGTAACTTTCTGCAATAAACTATAATTATTATTGTATTAAGAACCGCAGTGAAAGCACTGTTGAAATATTTTGGGCACTAAAACGCACAAAGCAAGCTGACCTATTAGAGTAGTCGTGCGTGAGTGCAAGACATGGCAAAAGTGTATCACTCTCTTTCTTTAAGATAAGCTTAAGCTTCTCCCGATGAATGATCCCTACGTAGTCAACGATTCTATCGAAGTAGCGCATTCTTTTTCAAGTCAGTTACGGACAACCTTCATAGGTAAACATTCGGCAATTATCTGCCTGGTTGCGGACAACTGAATTAAAGAGATGGGAAACTCTATTATAAAACCCCACGCGTCAGTGAGACCTTATCTGGGTGTGTTGCTACGCGCAGGAGTTGACATCCTTCGCAAGGCACTCTCTATGGTCGGTAGACTTCTCTATCGTCCAAAAAACCACGTTTTTGTCAAAAAGCACAGGGCGTTGTGTAGAAAAATACCTGCACCGAATGCATTGCGCCATATATTTGCGAGACTAAAACGCCGCGGAAAGAATTTGTCAACACAAGAATGGCCTTTGCCACCTGAACATAGACTGCAGTAGTGCGGTAGGTCACTACGAAATTTGTGGTAACCAGATTATCCCCGACGGCGCTTTCTTCTTGGAGTGAGAAAACAACCACTGGCGGCGGCTCTTTTTGGAACCCTGGCACTGCCAGAAGACACCAGGTCACATCACTAGTTCGTCAGGAGCACTTCCCGCTGTTTACTCTCAAGGTGTAGGAAAAGTGTCAGCACGCCTATCAATCGTCCAGAAACAAATATACGCGCTGATACGCCTCCCACCATCTCGCTCCTGAGCAAGAAGCGGGTCACGCGCCGAAACGTCGTGCTTAACATAAGTTTTGGCTAGTGCTTTTCTTCTGTTTAATTGAGGCATAACCTTGGACGCATTTTTTTATAGATTTCAAGAATTTCGCTTATTCTATGCCAAAGAATGAGATGTTTCAGTGAGTCCAGGATAGAATGGACAGCTGTGGCTCCCTGCTCTTTCAGAAGGCCGCAGGGATACCGGAAGGCAAATTAATGGAATGTTAGACCTTAATCTGACCAACACCTTTGTTGAATAGGACAGTCGTTTTTACGCGAAAAAGAGCAGCGTTTTCATATGCTCGTGTATAGCGCCTATGTTAAGTGATTTACATTTAGCTTGTGCAGAAAGGGTTGTTTCAAGTCTTCCTGAAGGTAGCGGTGTGGAAATATTTCGACATTTGTCATCTTCTTAGGTATTACAAACCGCAACTGTATGGACGCATACTTGGTCGTTAGTTACTATTTTATCTCACATTTTGTTGCGTACGTCAGCGCCTGGTATGTTCGCTTGAGCAGGCAGAATGTACACACTAACAGAAGGTCCGACCCAAACACAAAATTAATTGAACGTGGAATTTACATCATCATCATATACTTTAAAGTCGATTAATTACGTTGTAACGCTTTTTCCACGCGGAATACGTCCCCCTAAGCTTTGCGTTCGCATCTCCGCTATAGCGAAAGTTTGGGGGCGATTGGTAGAAAGCTGGGGTCGTGGCGCTTACAGTAACGGTATGTATGTCTGGCCGGCTACGGTATGGTACGGCCGGCTGGCGCTCCGTGTGCGCACCGGCCCAGCTTAAGTTCGTAGACGGGACGGGGAGTGGCTACAGCCAGCCTTCGCGCGTGCACGTTCAGCGGTGTGACCGCTGACTTGTCTCGGTTAGGTCCGGGCCCGCTGTGATTCCTTCCGGAGCCGGCGCTCCGCTGCTCGCCGAGCCTGGTACTGGGGCGGCACATCGCTGGAAGGCCGAGGTGCTGAGGCAGGACTCAGAGTGGAGTTCTCTTGTTGTATTTTTCAAGAACGCTACGCCCCGTCCTCTAGGTACTTCCATGCGCGCGCCCGTCTCCAAGATATTGTTGCCTCAAAACAAAATGGCGTCTCCGTCCGCTTTCTTCGCTTCTTGATGATGATGATGACGTTGATGAGTGTGGCGCATACCCACTCACGGAGGTTGACAAGAAGTCGGGCAGACTTTACATATGTGTTCAGGTAATAAATTTATATATGTATAATTTTGTTGCATAAATTATAGCCAGGAAAGTTCAAAACGGATCAGTAGACGGTCATTCAATCAAGAGCAAAAAGTATATATAATATAAATGAGGCAGTAAAGGAGGACTGCAAATAATAATACGGTCAACAATGAAATCGGTTTGACTGAATAAAGAATTTGTCTAAAGCGAGGCAGACATTCCTGTGTGAATGCCCAAGCACAGACGCTCCGAAAGACAGCAGTACTGGAGTGTTCAATGGCAGGGCGAGCTGTCACACTGTAATTTTCAATGTCATTGTTCTCAAGGAGGAGAAACGCCGGCATTCCAATAAATAGTGTTCGATTGTCTCTAATGAATTGCAAAAATGGCAGAAAGGGGATATTGCCAGACCACATCGGTGCATGTATAAATTGAGGGATGGGACTCGACAACATATTCTCGTTAATGTCACTTCCATTTGTCCTGTTTTGCGAAATTTTCTGCTCCAAGTGGTGTAGTTCCGAGGATGATTTAAGGTTTCATTTTGATGTTGAAAGGATGTATCTTGTAAACTTCACAGACATGAAAAAACCCGTCATTGGAACAACGGTAAGCACAGGGCAGCTGACAGAAGCCTTGGCCAAGCTTTCTGCAGCTTCATTCATAAGTATGCCTTTGTGCCCAGGTAGCCATATTAATCGTAAAAACTCTACAAATGACTTGGAGCCAGTGAGTACAAAGTTTTTAATATATGTGACTTGCCGGGAGCAGTAAGTAAGGTGCACCGCGATAAAGAGTCTGTGATTACTACCGCGGTTGTCCTGGAAGACTGCAGCTTACGCAAAGCTGGGACAACAGTTAGGAATTCTGCCAGGAATATTGGATGAAGTCGTGAAGCCGAAAAGAAAAAGACCAATCCAATAATGGTGAAAAAATTCCAACTCCGGCCTTTTTCTCACTGTGCGAGGCATCTGTTGCTATATTTACGTTAATGTGTAGCTGATTCAAGAGATCCTGGAGTAAGCCGTTAATATGCGAGGTAAGCTGTTTTGCATTATTTTAGCATAAGTCATCCTAAGTAATAACCAATGAATTTGAGATACTGTTTACCGTGATTACATAATTTATATGTACTGTTACGTTTCGCCTACGACGCGCGGTAAAGCCGGCGAGGATACAACAGACGCCAGGGCTTCGTTCAAAGCGGCAGACATTTTGGCCCGTTCGGCGCCGCCGCTACGCCTCCCTGCCAAGCGCGTCCCGGCATGTTCCGATGCCACGTGTCTTCATGTGCGTGTGTGAGTGTATGTGCATATTGGTGCCCACGCTTGTCGAAGCGCGGCAGCCGGGGAGAGGAGCTCCCAACAACTGTGAAGCAAGGGGGTCCGAGCGGCGCCGACACGACGGCTGCTCCTCCTTCTCTTCCCATTGTGCCCACGCTTGTCGAAGCGCGGCAGCCGGGGAGAGGAGCTCCTAACAATTCTGAAGCCAGGGGGTCCGAGCGGCGCCGACACGACGGCTGCTCCTCCTTCTCTTCCCATTGTGCCCACGCTTGTCGAAGCGCGGCAGCCGGGGAGAGGAGCTCCCAACAACTGTGAAGCAAGGGGGGTCCGAGTGGCGCCGACACGACGCTGCGCCACCTTATCCCTTTGTTCCCGAGCGGCACCGTCACGTGCTCGTCTATGGAGGGGTTCCTTCTTGCCCTCAACTGCGAGAGTATAAAAGCAGCAGCCCCCGGACGCCAAAAGAGGGCTCCGATTTCTTCTGTTGAGTAACGTGCTCTCCCGTCTCTCTACTTCGGTCAACCTGACCGCCAACTCTTTGCGATGTTAGAATAAACAAGTTGTTTTGTTGTTACCAGTCGACTCATGCTTTGCCGGGACCTTCGGATGCTTCCAGTTGTACCCCAGGCCGCCAGGCCAACGCTACCCTTGGGGCTTGCGACCCAGGTGCAACAACGGGCGTCAGCGCCGAGTTCCCAACAACTCGTGCCACCGGCGCGACCACGACAACTCGTACCAGCGGTGCGATTACAACAACTGGTGGCAGCGGTGGGATCGCGACAACGGAGGCCAGCAGCGAAGAGATGCAGTTGACTGTATGCTGAGCAGCTCAACGACGATCCGGGAGCAGTGCAACGAGCCCTGTGTGATGACTGGTTGCCTGCAGCGGAACGACTGCACTGAATTCTTGGCTACGAGGTTTGGTGAGTGCGGGACTTTCTTCTTCTGAGCTTTGCCAGGCTGTTGTTAGTGTCAGAAACAGAGCTGGTAATTGTGGTTGTCGTTGCTGCCGGGTTAGATTGCGGCAAGACAATAATAGGCAGTAGAGAAAGCAGCATTCAGAGCAGCCATGGATTTGAAGTCGTTGCGCAAACCGAAATTGCTGGAGCTTGCAAGAGAGTTGGGTCTGGATGTCTCGGACAAACTCAGAAAACCAGAACTGCTAAGGGCTATTCTTGAGTTAGAAGCTGAGGATGACGAGCTGTCGGAATGCCTTGAGACCATTGAGGAAAGGGAGACGGCAAAAAGACAGGAGCGCGAAATTAAAGAACAGAAAGAAAAAGAAGAGCGTGAACGTAAAGAACAGAAAGAGCGAGAGCAACAAGAGAAGAAAGAAGAGCGTGACCGTCAACACGCTTTGGAAATGAAGCGTCTCGAGATAGAGATGGAACGCGCTCGTAATGGAAGTCAGGCACACGGTGCAGGAGAACGCGTATTGTTCAAAATGACTGACCTGATGCGGCCGTTTAAGCCTGGAGAGGACATTGGTTTGTTCCTGGTTAACTTTGAGCGAACGTGCGAGAAGCAGGGGTTCTCTCGGGAAACGTGGCCACAGCGCTTGCTCACTTTGTTAGCCGGCGAGGCGGCCGACGTAGTCGCTCGCTTGGATAGAGAGGAGGCAGAGGATTTCGACAAAGTGAAATCGAGTCTGCTAAAAAAGTACAGGCTGTCAGCGGAGGCGTTCCGTCGGAAGTTTCGGGAAAATGAGAAAGGCAGAAGTGAGTCATACACAGAGTTTGCCTACAAGCTTATGTCAAACATGCAGGAGTGGCTCAAAGAAGGGAAAGCGTTCGGTGACCACGATAAAGTTCTGCAGTGTTTCGGGCTAGAACAGGTTTATAGTCGGTTACCTGAAAACGTGCGGTACTGGGTCTTGGATAGGCCAGACGTTTGTACGGTTGCTAAAGCCGCTGAGCTAGCCGAGGAGTTTGTGACGCGTCGGGCTCGCGGAGCTAAGGACGGTCAAAAGGGTGAATTCGGCTCGAAGTTTGAGAGGCCGAAGTTCGCACCCATGAGAGCAAAGGGGAACACACGTAGTGCGGATGCGAGTGAAAGCAGTGCGACCGAACCTAAGGAGACGGCGGCAGCCGAAGCCGAACGCAGAAAGCGGTTCGAGACGAGGCAAGCGCGCGTGTGTTATACGTGCCAGAAGCCGGGTCACTTTTCGGCGCAGTGTCCGACCAAACGTAAGGAGACGGCGGCAGCCGAAGCCGAACGCAGAAAGCGGTTCGAGATGAGGCAAACGCGCGTGTGTTATACGTGCCAGAAGCCGGGTCACTTTTCGGCGCAGTGTCCGGAAACAAAAACAAAAGTTGTGTTTTTGTCAATATGCAGCACTGACGAGAACATGAAGCTTCTCGAGCCTTACATGCGAGACCTCCTCGTGAACGGGAAAGAGTGCCGAGTGCTTCGCGATTCCGCAGCTACAATGGATGTAGTTCACCCGTCTTACGTAGAACCCCATATGTTCACGGGCGAGTGCGCATGGATCAAGCAAGCCGTGGAAGCTCATAGCGTGTGTCTGCCCGTAGCAAAAGTGCTTATTGAAGGACCTTTCGGAGCGCTTGAGACGGAGGCCGCAGTGTCATCTATGCTGCCTCCCCAGTACCCGTACCTATTTTCGAACAGGTCCGATCTCCTCCTGCGCGAGAAGGGGCTTTTGTTTGGTGAGGCTAGCGTTCAGGCCTTAACCAGATCGAAGGTTCGGGAGCTCGCTGCAAAGGCGGTAGTTGCGGGGCCGACGTTATCAAACAATGAAAAAGGGTCAGAGGCGCAGCAAGCCGATATTCAGAGCACGCCTGAACTGAATAAAATTGAGTCTGTAACGTTAAAGGCACCAGATACCGGAGAGGAAACGCCCGACACGGGAAAGTTAGAAGAGCTATCTACTGATTTGCTCATCGCGCCTACGTCAGACGGACTTGATAGGTTGCTAAAATCAGCCGGTCGGCTTTGATAGCCGAGCAAAAGAAGGATGGCAGCCTAGAAAACGTGCGCTGCAATGTCAAGGAAGGTATCGCCAAGAAAAATGCTCGCTTTGCGGAAAGAGGTGGAGTCCTGTACCGGAAGTATCTAGACCGCAGAGGAGTGGAGTTCGATCAGCTGATCGTGCCTCAATGCTATCGTCAGGATCTGTTGCGCTTGTCGCACGGGGGTTCGTGGTCCGGACACCTAGGAGTTAAGAAAACTAAGGACCATCTCTTGCAAGAGTACTATTGGCCAGGGTGTTTTCGGGACGCAGACCATTTCGTGAGGACATGTGACACCTGTCAGCGGGTGGGCAAACCAGGGGACAAATCGAGGGCGCCGTTGAGATTGGTACCTATCATTACGGAGCCTTTTAGACGGCTCGTTATTGATACAGTGGGACCTCTGCCGGTAACAGCCACAGGGTACAGACACATTTTGACTGTGATCTGCCCAGCGACAAAGTTCCCTGAAGCAGTGCCGCTTAAAGAACTCAGCTCAGTTGAGATAGTCAATGCACTACTGTCCATATTTGCGCGAGTTGGTTTTCCTGCGGAAATCCAATCAGATCAGGGCACAGTGTTTACTAGCGCTTTGACGACAGCTTTTCTCGAAAGGTGTGGGGTAAAGCTGCTACACAGCCCAGTGTACCACCCACAGTCGAATTCCGTTGAGAAGCTCCACTCCGTCATGAAGCGCGTGTTGAGAGCATTGTGTTTTGAACATCAAACTGACTGGGAGCTGTGTCTGCCTGGGGTGATGTTTGCATTACGGACCGCGCCGCATGCGGCTACGGGGTTTTCGCCAGCTGAGCTGGTGTACGGTCGCTCGCTTCGGTCTCCGCTTCGCATGCTTCGAGAATCGTGGGAAGGCAGGGGCGACGACCCAGTCGTGGTGGAGTACGTGCTTAAGCTCCTCGAACGCTTAAGAAGGGCACAGGAGTTGTCAGGTGAAGCCATGGCAAAGGCCCAGCAGAGGGCCAAGGTTTATTATGATCGGACCGCCAGGGCCCGTCGTTTTGAGGTGGGCGATGAGGTCATGATATTGCGCACATCGCTAAACAACAAACTAGACGTGCAGTGGGAGGGCCCAGCACGAATTGTTCAGAAACTGTCGGACGTTAACTACGTGGTGAGTCTGCCAGGAAAGCGGAAAGCACAGCAAGTTTACCACTGTAATCTGCTCAAACCTTATAGACAAAGGGAAGCAGTGGTGTGCATGATGGTAAACGTTCCTGAAGAGCTTCCGGTCGAGCTTCCGGGACTAGGCTCAGTGACGAACAGGGAAGACACCGGTCAAGTCATTAGTGACCTTATCAGTAAAGCACCGCTGTCGCCTGAGCAGAAAACCGAACTACACCAGCTCTTACAAGAGTTTCAAGGTCTGTTCTCTGAGAGGCCTGGTAGGACTTCTGTCCTTACTCATGATATAGAACTTACCTCCCCAGAGCCAGTACGATCCAAGGCGTATCGGGTGTCACCCCGCCAGAGCGATATTATGGAGGCTGAGGTAAAGAAAATGCTACAGCTCGGTGTTATTGAGGCAGGTGAGAGTGATTATACCTCCCCTTTGATTTTAGTTGAGGTACCGGGCAAGGAACCTCGTCCTTGCGTCGACTACCGCAGGCTTAATTCCATCACTAAGGATCAAATTTATCCGATCCCTAACATCGAGGAGCGCCTTGAGAAAGTTAGTGGCGCTCAGTTTATTTCCACCCTAGATCTTGTCAGGGGTTATTGGCAGGTTCCACTTACAGAAGAGGCTAGTAGGTATGCGGCGCTCATTTCACCAATGGGAACATTCCGTCCTAAAGTGTTGAGTTTTGGTTTGAAGAACGCGCCATACTGTTTTTCAAGCCTCATGGATAAAGTGTTGCGGGGACAGCAAGAATTCGCTTTACCGTATCTAGACGACGTAGCGATATTCTCCGCATCCTGGTCTGAGCATATGGCACACTTGCGGGCAGTGCTAACCTGCCTGCGCGAAGCGGGCTTGACAGTCAAGGCTCCCAAGTGCCAGTTAGCACAGGCCGAGGTTGTCTACCTCGGTCACGTGATTGGTCAGGGTCGTCGCCGCCCCTCTGAAATAAAGGTGGCCGCTGTGCGAGACTTCCCGCAACCGCGCACGAAGACCGATATTCGGTCGTTCTTAGGTGTCGCCGGCTACTATCAGAGGTACATCCCCAGGTACTCTGATATCGCGGCTCCCCTGACGGATGCTCTAAGAAAGACAGAGCCGCAAACAGTCGTCTGGGACGAGACAAAGGAAAGAGCTTTTAGCGCCCTAAAGAGCGCCCTAACAAGCCAGCCTGTGCTACGATCGCCAGACTACACAAAAGGGTTCGTAGTTCAGTGCGATGCTAGTGAGCGAGGCATGGGCGTTGTACTGTGCCAACGGGAAAATGGAGAAGTAGAACACCCCGTCCTGTATGCTAGTCGTAAGCTGACCAGTCGTGAGCAGGCGTATAGCGCCACCGAGAAAGAGTGTGCGTGTCTCGTGTGGGCCGTTCAGAAATTGTCATGCTATCTAGCCGGCTCGAGGTTTATCATTGAGACGGATCACTGCCCTCTCCAATGGCTGCAGACCATCTCTCCCAAAAATGGCCGCCTCCTGCGCTGGAGCCTCGCTTTGCAACAATATTCCTTTGAGGTGCGTTACAAAAAGGGGAGTCTCAACGGTAACGCCGATGGCTTAAGTCGAAGCCCCTAACGTAGGAATCAGCCTCAAAATTGTTTGTTACTGATGTTTTTCTTCCTGAGGCAGGATTTTTAACATATTGCTTTTGTGTAGTGTTTCAAAGTGATGATGTTCTTTCTAGTGCAATTTTCCAATTTGTGGACGCGATCTGAGTGCTGCTAGACTACTGTAAGGAACTAGGCAGTGGTATAAAAGGGGAAAGAGCCTGGCAGGGCTTAGTGAGGGTTGTGCCGTGCTTGCTGACTGAGCGGTTGAGTTTCAGCGTAGTTCTAACGCTTGCCGGGAACGAGAACAAAAATGTGAACTCTCCCGAAGTCACTTTGCAGTGTCCTGTGCGAACCTGAACGAGAGAACGAGCCCTTCTCTGTGCGCTGCGCTCAAGAAACGTCGAGGGACGCCCGACTTCGGTTATGAGCATCATCGAGCGACATCCCTCCGGACAGCGGATGCAGTCCCCTGTCCATCGGGATCTCCTTCCCCCGGCGGGGCGGTCTGTTACGTTTCGCCTACGACGCGCGGTAAAGCCGGCGAGGATACAACAGACGCCAGGGCTTCGTTCAAAGCGGCAGACATTTTGGCCCATTCGGCGCCGCCGCTACGCCTCCCTGCCAAGCGCGTCCCGGCATGTTCCGATGCCACGTGTCTTCATGTGCGTGTGTGAGTGTATGTGCATATTGGTGCCCACGCTTGTCGAAGCGCGGCAGCCGGGGAGAGGAGCTCCCAACAACTGTGAAGCAAGGGGGTCCGAGCGGCGCCGACACGACGGCTGCTCCTCCTTCTCTTCCCATTGTGCCCACGCTTGTCGAAGCGCGGCAGCCGGGGAGAGGAGCTCCCAACAATTCTGAAGCCAGGGGGTCCGAGCGGCGCCGACACGACGGCTGCTCCTCCTTCTCTTCCCATTGTGCCCACGCTTGTCGAAGCGCGGCAGCCGGGGAGAGGAGCTCCCAACAACTGTGAAGCAAGGGGGGTCCGAGTGGCGCCGACACGACGCTGCGCCACCTTATCCCTTTGTGCCCGAGCGGCACCGTCACGTGCTCGTCTATGGAGGGGTTCCTTCTTGCCCTCAACTGCGAGAGTATAAAAGCAGCTGCCCCCGGACGCCAAAAGAGGGCTCCGATTTCTTCTGTTGAGTAACGTGCTCTCCCGTCTCTCTACTTCGGTCAACCTGACCGCCAACTCTTTGCGATGTTAGAATAAACAAGTTGTTTTGTTGTTACCAGTCGACTCATGCTTTGCCGGGACCTTCGGATGCTTCCAGTTGTACCCCAGGCCGCCAGGCCAACGCTACCCTTGGGGCTTGCGACCCAGGTGCAACAACGGGCGTCAGCGCCGAGTTCCCAACAACTCGTGCCACCGGCGCGACCACAACAACTCGTACCAGCGGTGCGATTACAACAGTACATCTAACAGACTCAATAACGATTGTGATATAATCACTTGTGGCTGGTAAAACCGAGGACATTTGACTAGAAAAAAAATGGGCTCGTTGATTGATGAAGATGGACTGCGACCTTCTCAGTGGGGATTCAGAGAGCCTTATGAATGTTTGAACGGTGAGTATTTTAAATCTCATTTCAAGGAAAGGTAATCGTGATTCCTTGTAGAGTACAGTGTTTGCTACAGACGTGGAAACCCCAGACATAAGCGACACGATTCGCGTTCCAGAAAAACCAGGGGACGTAGTTTGTAAGCAGAGGCACCGAAGAATAACAAACAGCCGAACTCTAGTGTAGGTCGGATATACATGCGGTAAATCTTTATGAGTGTGTCTCTGTGCATGTCCCATCGATAATTGCTGATCCTTCTTATTATCCCCATTGCACGGGATGCTGTTTAAGTTATCTGTTCAATATGATGACGCCAATTAAGTTTTGCATCACAAATAACTCCAAGACTTTTGATCTTTCCCACTTGCGAAATAGTGGAATGACGGTATGAAAGTGATCTAACTGCATATTGTAGCAAAAATACAAACACGGCACTCTTATTTAGATTAAGGGACAAGCGAATACTGTCCAGCCATGCTTCTGGCTGGCATACTCATTCCTGTAAGCACTCGTAGAGTTACGGAAATCATTTACCGAAGCAAAAAATTCTATATCATGAGCGTAAACGTACGTGCTTACATTCTGATGATAAGGAATGGAGCTGAGTGGGATGGTCAACAGCAGCGGAGATAAAACTGTGCCTTGAGGAACCCCGCGCGTTTGTCTGAACTTTCCGGATGAAATTCCACTTTGCGCACAGTAAAACTACCTGCTCTGCAAGAGGTCCGCAGTCCACGTTACGAAGTATTCAGGTAATACAATATCATCCATCCTTTTTATTAATGTAGCGTACTCCACACTATCGTATGCTTTAGAAATGCCTAGTGTTACAAGAGCTGCATATTGTTTTTGGTAACGAGCCAACTGAATTCAGCTCTCTAGGTCGACGTGTGCGCACTAAATTTGACATCCCTGGTCTAAATACAATTTGGCATTGGCTGAATAATTGTATTGTGGTCAACAACTTAACCATACGTGCGTTTAATAATATTTCTATTAATTTTACAAAGTTCGATGTTAGGAAAATAGGCCGACTATTGTGTAGAACATATCCTTTGGTTTGGTCGTTCAGCAGTGGAATCACCATCGCGATTCTCCGCAAAGGAAGGATCCATGCATATTGTATTAAGTGATTTACGGCATCTAAGAAGCTGTTAGGAGTGACGTAAAATAGAAGTTTATTCGTCTTACTAGTGAGTCCATCGGGACCTGGGGCTGCAGCTGGTAAACAGGAAACAGCTTGGGACATTCAGACATAGGAACCTTCGAAATCTTCGGCAGTACACTGTCTCTGAGGATAGAAGGGAAGAGGGATAGCGAATGAAGTCTCTAACCCTCTAGCAATTACATCTAGAGAGTCAGTTCCTTCACTGGTGGTTAAAACTACTGACTCCTTGTTCAAGGGGCGTGGAATGTCTTTTTGGTATCTTAAAAACCGAAATGATGCATACTTATCTTTCGATTTTCAAAGAAATTCGAAATGTCGCACATTGTAAACGTATTTTGCTTAAATACCGTTCTTTGAAATGTTCCAGCAATTAATGTAGAGTTACTCCGGTTTTTCGAAGACTGGTTATGCATGAGTTTTTTTCTATGCAGCTTTACGTCGCGTGTAGTTCCGAGAACAATCGTCATTCCACCAATTGTAGAAGCAGTGTCTTTGCGTGCCTTTACCTGGAACACTGACTATTTGCGCGAAGTATCTATGACTGAGCAAATATCCTCAGCCTTCAATGGAGAATTTTCAATTGATTTAAAAGTGGTCTGCAAGCATTTTTTAAATGTAGCGCAAACCACAAAAAAAGGGGATTCGAGCATTCACGGTGGACTGTGGACCTACCACTTCAAACGCAACAGGAAAATAATCGCTGGTTGTCCCAGTATCCACTGTTTCCCGCGTGGATGTGGAGAGACCTGGACCCGAATATGTAAGATCCAGCACAGATCTAAACTGTCCGCGAAGAAATGTAACTGATACCAAATTTTAACACGAAAAGTTATTTGTTGTTGCCCTGTCTCTTAGACGCCTTCCGCACTGGTCTGTTCTGGATCCCCATAATACATGAGAGTTGAAGTCATGAGCCAGTACTACATCTTTACCGCCTGTTGCCAAAACTGAGTCTAGTGCGCGTGTATCCTGCACACCCGAGGAAAAGTATATATTGACGAACGAGAAAGGCCTACTGCCATGGAGAATAATTTATAGTGCTAGAATTTCACATTCTGGAGACATCAGCTGGAATAACATATTTGTCCATAGGCAAAACTTGCTTGAGACAATAATTAACAGGCCCCACCGCGAGACGGGCGATCTAGGCGAAGTGACCTAATATAGCGCAAAGGAAACAGTTTCTCAGGGTATAACCAAGTTTTTTGCAGTAAAATTACATCTGGGGGAAATTTGAGGAGATATAACTTTGAAATCAATAGAAGCAGCGAATATTGATCTGCGCTTCCACTGCAGTAGCCTCATCTACCCTCCACTGGTGAAAGCTCCGCAGAAGTCACAGCCTCCTCCAAAACATTACAATTCGGGTTGACTTCAAATAGGATTTTCTTAGATTTACTAACTGAGTGTTAAGTGGTAGCCTCCAGGGGAGAACACCTCATTTTCTGTGCCCTTACGTCAATTTCCATGTTTGAGGAATCCTGATAGTAACAGTTGTCTGGGCTAGTAGTGACCTTGTTTGGGGAACCTGAAACAGGTTGTATATGTTGTGGACGCAACTGCCCTATCTTCCTGGGAGTGCTGTAAGCAAGCACTCTTGGCAGAGTTTAATGGCAGAGCCGTAGCAGTCGGTAATAATTGTGCTAACTGTGAGGATACCAGTCCTATTAGGCATTCCGTGACGCTTTCTACAATGCGCTCCGTAACTTTATCCACACACTTTTCAATAGCTCGTGCGATTACGAATCCATCAACGACCGCCTGGTGTCGCGCTGTCACACTCGTATAACCATAGGCTCTTTCCGTTACCACCGCAATGGCCTCTTGGCCTCAGGAAAGCCTTTTGACCATAACTTCCAGCATTTGGACTTTTTGAGTTCTAGCAGGGCCATTTGAGCAATCAGCCTTGTGGGCTTCACCCCAGAGGCCGCAAGAGTCAGACTCGGCAGAGGAATCACTAGTGGAATGGCTCCCGCCGCAGACGCAACAACTAAAGCTGGATTTACAATCACTGATGCTATGACCATAGCGCCAACAATTGCGACATTGTAATGGACACGAAGCTAGCGGGTCCACTCTGAATATTAGGGGCTATAATTTTATCTCAGCAAGGAAAGATGTGCCTGCGAACGTAGCAATTACTGACTCAGTAAAGACACGTGTATTGTACACCATTCTGTTGAACCGGTAAACAGCAATTACCCCAGCTGCGGAGAGATTTTCTAGAGTCTCTGCAGGACTTCAAGAAAGTTGTATCTATCCATCCATCCATCTGCCGGACTTAAATTGGAGTCTACACCGCGAACTATTCCTTTAGTGCAGGCGAGATGCGGGCGAATGAAGGCACCCACTTGTATCGATCCAAATGATCAGCACCTGAACAGGTCATACACACAAGCCTGGTCTGGCAAACAGCAAACAATCCCACCCCTGCCAAACTGTAGTACGTCAGTGATGTGCAAACAGTTATGCGTTGCCGTCTGAAGTGCCGCCTGCACCGCCTTCAGGTTGCTCAGCCGGATGGCTCCTCCATGCAAAGGCACCAGCGCCACAGAAATGCTACACACATCCCTACGAAAGAAATCTTCAAGAGGCATTCGATCAGGTGGTAGGGAGGCGGACCCAGCGGAGATCGCCCCGGGCCGCCCCTGAAGAATTTTTCGACATTTGTGGCACTATCTCGGTATCAGTCAATATAAATTTTTTCTCAAAACACTACTTGGTACTTGCAAAACTGGACTAAATCCCCCTGACACTTAGCCAAAACTCGGAGAGCTCACTGTTGCGATCTGACCAAGGGGCCGAACCACGGCAAGCCGAACATCGCCCTGTGAAATGGCTTCGTGTTCCTTTTTCCCACTTGTTGTCTTTGTTGTCTTCTTCTCTGCCTTAGTTCCCATGAAATATTTTTCTTCCCCTTTCTTCGCTTGCACTTGTCATCCCTGACAAGGGCGCAATATTTTTCCACTTGAAATAGTATGGCGACTTTCCACGCTGCGGCATCCTTCGAAGCGCGCGCCCCATTCCCATCATGGTGTCTCTGCGTGATTCCTTTTCTTCTTCCTTTTTCCAATGTCTTCCTCTCTGCCTTCGTTTCTATCATGTCTTTTTCTTCGTATTTCTTCACTTGCATTTCTTGCCCCTGACACCCATAGAAGTGACTTAAGAATTTTCAATCGAAGCCTCCATAAGGTTTCAAGACTTAATATTGTTTTTATCTACTAAACATGTCTGTTGGCAGTACAAGCCTCGGACGGAGAAACAGCTGCTACATTTTAGCTCTTCCCCATTGAGAGATCGTGAAATGTAACATTGCCAATATATCGCTGCTCAGTGCTTTTAAGAAGTCCTGTCCACATTGATCAGAGGATAGTTTTCTTAGAAAGATTGACCGTTTAGTGGGGGCAAACTACCCATAGCATCTTCTTTCGGTAGCAAAAAAAAATTATCGAGTCGCGATTTCGCCAACCTAATGAAGCGCATCCTCGAAAAAAAGAAAAGGTAGCCGTGATACAATAGGTAAATCGTGCGTCGCACTATCCAAAATATGATCGCTAAGCACGCTGTTGTAAAGGTGGTCTCTGCTCCGTGGAACCTGTCTAGGCTCTACATAAGGGCATCTACAAAACACAGGCGTGCGTTGTAAACCACGAAAGCAAATACGTCAAGTGTATGATGAAAGTGGTGTATCAAATACCTTTGTCGTACAGCAGGAAATACTGGGGACAAACTCAGCAATGTTTAAATTATAGGCTGAGACAGCATGATAACAAGGGAATATATTGCAGAGAAGGCAACTTGGCAATTCAATGTCCACAATGCAAGTGCACAATAGGCAGTGCATCGGTACTTGAGGTTCGAGCTGGTCGCCCAAGGACAACATCATACCGGAGTAAATATTTGCAAGAAGATGATGCATATGTACGCTGCAGTAAAAGTCCGCGGACCAGTCAGCGCATCCTAATGGAATGCGAAAGGATTCCCCCAGCGAGACAAGTAGGCAACGTAGGCATCCCAGAAGTCCTTGAAATTAAGTTGGATCGAAGCACCAACCAATCAGCAGTCAAAATAAGAATATATGTTTACAGTATTGGCGGAAAAACGCAGGGAAGAGATTGAAACTACCAGAGCCGTTGAAAGCATGGCTAGTGGTGCAAGGTAGATGGATAATTTTTGAAGAGAGAATTGATTATGGAGACGTATACAAAAATGCCACAATGAAAGGCGAAGATAGTGTACCTGATTAGCAGCAGCAGGCTAGGTAACTCCTAATCACCGCCGCGTTTAAAGGGTCTCCCCATAAATGATCATCATCGTCATCGAAGCCATCGAGAGAAGCCCGGTTGCCACATGACATGTGTCTCATCGTTCGCGCGCACTGGTGCTCGAAGCATTTCAGATGCTACGTGTTGACTTTGGGGCGGCGGCAGCTGATGGCACTGGGTGCTCTTACGTAGGTGCGATAGAGGTGTGCCGCTTCAGTACTCACCTCACACATAAATCCTTTCAACGGTGGCATTATTGTTGTTTTGCTACATTCATTTAATCCTCACATATTGCGGTCAACGATCATCGCGAGATGGGTTCGCCCGCGTTCTTGATCAGTAAGGTGTGAGTTTAGGTTATATTTTTGCACCTGCAACTCCAATAAAAAGCCTAGCAAATCGTAGGCAATCTGTCAGAAATATTTAGTGTAAGTCTGCCAGGGAACCAGGTACAGAATATGCTAGCAACGTTTAAGAAATGCTTTCAAGAGTCATTTTCAAAGTGAAATGCATGCGTATCATGATGCATGCATTTTGATGCACAAAAAATTTAATTGAGATTTTAGGTGCCAAGAACACGATCCGATTATCAGGCACGCCATTGTTAAGGAGGAGGAGTAGATTTTATTGAAGAGAAAGGAGGAGAGGTCGATCTGGAGAGCGTATCTCTAGCCTGCTACTCCTCACTGGGGAAAGGGTAAGTGGGAAATACAGGGAAAGGTAGGTGGCGGGTGATTATGTTATGGTACAATGAGCTACTATCCGCACGTATTCCAACAGAAGGATGCGCGCTGTAGACACAATACAAGCACGAGTAGTATTGTTCACAAAAAAAATGTATGGCGCAAACACGTTTCGCACTGTCGGCACGTCTCACAGGTTCTAGAGGCGATCGTCTAAACCAGTCTCACGTAGAAAGTTCAAAAGTGACTTTATGGCACGTCGGGCGTGGTCAACTCTACTCCTCATGCCTAAAATATTTTCTTCTGAAAAAGGGCCGGAGCCGAGCAATCAACACTAGACTTAAGTGTTCTTTGCTCGGCCGCACATTGAGGGCATAGGCAAAGTACCTGAGCTATGGTTTCGGGAGTGTGACAGATGCTACAGTCAAGGTCCCGTGCTTGTTCAATCTTGTGACGGTATTGGTGAGTGTAAGCCACACCGAGCCGTAATCGATGGATGAGTTTTTTTCCCGGCCTCTCCACAACCGAAGTGGAAGCCGGAATCGCAAACCAGCGTCAAATCTACAGAGGTGCTCTTGGTGATGCTCGGGGTTGTCTCATTATCACACCATAGATGTTTTAGTGGAGTTATGGAGCAAGGCGTTGATGTCATGCCGGGAAAAATGAATTTTATAATTTTACCGTAAATGTGCGCATTTTTTGCTTGCGCATGAGCCTGTTCATTTCCAGCTACTCCACAATGCCTAGGTGTGCACTGCAGCAGGATGGTATGCCCGGAATGAGACTTTCTTAGAGACTCCGGGATTTAGAAGCGCCTGGTGTTCTTTAACGTGCACCTCAATCTATGTACACGGGGGTTTTCGCGTTTTGCCTCCATCCAAATGCGGCCGCCGTGGCAGGGATGGATGGTGCAAGACAATACGGGATGATGAGTTCATGCCAGATTATCAGGTCGAGCCGTCGCATTCATATTCGTACTAAGCGAAACGTCGTTTGGCGTCTGAAGACTGAAGCTTCTGGCTGTCAAGCACGCATTAAGATCTGATCGATCATCTGCACAAAGTGGCTATCCAAATGTTTACTATAACTCACCAAAAACTTGATTTTAGAGAGCGTCATCATCATCATCATCATCATCATCATCATCATCAGCCTGGTTGCGCCCACTGCAGGGCAAAGGCCTCTCCCATGCTTCTCCAACAACCCCGGTCATGTACTAATTGTGGCCATGCCGTCCCTGCAAACTTCTTAATCTCATCCGCCCACCTAACTTTCTGCCGCCCCCTGCTACGCGTCCCTTCCCTTGGGATCCAGTCCGTAACCCTTAATGACCATCGGTTATCTTCCCTCCTCTTTACATGTCCTGGCCATGCCCATTTCTTTTTCTTGATTTCAACTAAGATGTCATTAACACATGGCATCATAATGACATCATCATTGATGCCATGTCACATGGCATCAATGCATGCCGAGAGCTCACCGCTCTGGCGTCGCACAGTCCAGTGAGTCGAGGACAGCGGTGGCAGGCTCTTCTTTGCCCATTCCACTTCCTCGTCGGTGAAAAAATCTATGCCATGAATGTAGATCACTGCAAGTTTTAGAATCGCAGAAGTTTGCAGCTCTCGTCTTGTTGGCTGGCTGAAGAAGAAGGTGAGCCACAAGGTGCAGAGCCATGAGTTCAGCGACAGTCAATCTAATAGGCCACAGATTGTAAGCGTTGTGGTAAGCTAATGTATAGGCAGCAGTCGCGGAAGAATTTCGCAGACTGCATCTTCAGCCAACTTCCTGTTACCTTTCTCCCCTCCGCACTGTCACGCTGTTGAGGTTTCCTCCTCTTGACGGGAAACCTAACTGCGCGGCACAAACCAATTTCTTCTGCTAGTACCCTCAAGAAAGATCATCTGTAATCAATTATTACCATGTAGTGGGCATTTGCTCCTCCGAGTTGGTTCAGTTGCACCTCTGTAACGTTCTTTGAAGGTGAGCCAACTAGCGTTATGAAGAAAGTGAGGTTCATAACCTTCTTTTAACTTTCATCTCCGTTGCTGATATTTCTAAATGCAAGCCTAGCTACAGTACCGCTCAAGGATTCAAAGAAAAATACGCCAAACTAAGTCATTTTCACAAGCGAGTAATTTAAGTTTTGCTATACGGTAGCTCGTCTTCACTCAATATGTCAATAACATCACAGAATCACAAAGACAGGGACGCGAAATCTAACCTACAAAACTGCTTAGTGATGTGGCTTATCTTGGTTGACCGCTATAAGCCCAATCCGCCTCTTTCATGGTCCTGTGCTGGCCTCTGACGCACGCCACTGGAAACGCTTTGGAAGGGTGCCGGGTATTTCGCCGGTTGACTTGTGTACCTGCGCCCATGTGGAGTGTGCGTCGGTTTTACGTTTCATGGATCGTGATTGATTATTAATGATTTCTCTGGGGCAGCATGTCGTTCACCCATCAACTGTGCTGGGTGAATAAGCCCGAGTGCGCTGTTGTGGTAACAGCGCGGCCAATAAATGCACTCTGAGTTTCGTCTGCCGACGTGGCTGCCTTGGAGTTCGTTGTCGCTGATGTCTATGCTTGCACGTCGCTTTTTGTATTCCTTTTAGACATTCACTAAACATTTCGCATATTCAAGAAGCCTTCAAGTGGAGCCTTCCACGTTGGATTTGCCAAAGCGGCGCATTTGTCTGCGACTACATCTGCAGCTTCAGATCGCTGTTAGCTTCGAATATTGTAGAAACGGCGCATCGCTGATCTGAAATATTCTCCAAACGTAGTAAAACATACATATCTGCACATATGAGCCGCGTTGTTCCTCCCTGAGGCGAGTCAATATGAGCGGCCGAGCCACTTAAACAACCGCAACTGTGATCCAGACACATATACATTACGGGCTGTTACTACTGATTCTCGCTTTTTAACTTCATCATACTTACAGTTTGCGCGTGCCATAAAGTATTATTAGACAAAAATGTGCTCTGCATAAGCCCCCACATATAGGCTGTGTAATTTTCTCGCGAAAACGCGGAAGCCATCGCTGACACCGTTGGTTACTGAGCTAGCTTATGGTGCTGTGCCGAATGCATTGTCTCTTCTTTACCGTTTGACGCAGAGGTAAACAGTGATACTGTGGAATCAAGAAATGCGTCAGCATACCAACACACACAGACCCAAGGTAAAAGAAACGGTGACCAAAGTACAATATGTTGCCACTGCGCTGTTTCGCCGCTTGCCCCTTATTGTGTACGTGCCGTGCGAAGCGAAGAGTAGTTATCAAATCCCTACAGGGCCACTACTGAACTATAAGAGCGGTTTCCTTCGTCCTCACTGCTTATTGTTTCAGTTCAGGTCCATCGATATCGGGTGCACGAACTCGACGACGTCAGGCCTAATCCAATCTTTGCTAAACAGGATCAACATTGACTCAAACTTCAAGTCCACGGCTTGAGAAGACTGAAGCTTGTGCATTTCAACTTCGAAGGCATGTCGACGGATTTTGAGCGCGAATAATTACACTTACAAGTGAATGAGCTGCAGCTATCACGTTGTCGGTTCGATGGCTGATCGCGTAGGGTGTGGTCGAGTGATCATGGTTGGTACGCTGATTTTGTCGGTGCCGTCGTCGACAAGAAAGCCCTTAGCGCTAATGACAACTCGCACCCGTCGGTTGCGTCGTTTTCGGCTTATTATGATAAAATGGTGTCAGCGACACAGTGCTGAATAGTCGGCCAATCGTCGACGTCAGCGTCTTGTCGGTCTCGTATCCACCGAGTGTTACCACGCCCTAAACGAGTACGTGAAGTCATGCACGCGCTGCCACCGCCAGCAAGAGTGGGTGACGCTGCTAGAAGGCTGCGTCAGCAACGTGTTTCCGAAGTGTCGCCCAAGTGTAACGCAGGTGTTCATCGATAAATATGAGAGCAGTCAACGCAATCCGGCAACCACGTGTTTCACGGCGCAGTCCGGCCGAAGCCCTGACCCTTTCTGTTTTAAAGTGGAGTTACAGTCTTACGCTACGCACGATTTCGGCATCGCACTGGCGTCGAGCTACCATTAGAGTTTCAACGCGGTACACGGCACAAGTATTCGCTGCAGTGAGCGTCCGTGCGGTTCTTTTTTTTTAGGGGTACTTTCTCCCGCTATGTGGCCGTGCAGCCACGCGCGCGTCCCTTCCAAAACGTTTCGCGACTAATCCGCTAGGGCAGGGCACGTGCGCTGTCGCGCCGTGGAAAAAAGGGGGATAGCGGATTGCCCGAACTGGTGAACGCTGCCAAGTGCCGGAGACTCTCCAACATCTGTTGTGCGACTGCCCTATCTACGCATCACCACGGAAGACGCTGGCTTCTGTGCTAGCAGGCATTGGCAGGTAAACATTGTCTGAAAATATTATTGTGTCTGCAAGGTGCGACCGTACAATTGAATCAATCGGACTGCTCTGGACTACTTGAAAACCATCGGACTATACACAAGGCTTTAAGGAAATAACTCTGGTACAGTAGATATGCAACCCTTCTTCCGGTCTTCATTATCTTCTTTCATCACTCCTTCTTTTTATCCTTTCCAATTTCCCCTGTGCAGAGCAGCAGTCAAGGGCATTCTAGTACAAGGCGACCCATCTGCCTTTCTAATAAGTTATATCTCTCGTGCTTGGTAAACCTATCTACGAATTTTATGCAAACGTAAATAAAGAACATGGCCTATCCTTCAGTTTCCTGGTAACGTTCACTATGAAAGAGATGTTATGATTGCGCTAGCTCGCTCAATGTCAGATTGTGACTTTCGTGACTTTAAAAACAAGTGGGCAGGAGAGAGTGGCAGGCGCATTATTGCATATGTCTATCATTGACTTCTTTTCATTTGTTTCTGTGCCCAGGTGTCTCATCTGATGGGACAACAAAGCGAGCTCCAGCTGCTAATGAACGCAAATCATCTCTTCTTGTCCTCAGGTACGTGAAATATTCATGTTGCGGAGGAAGCAGCAAGCGGCAATGTATAGAAATACTGAAACTACACCATGCTGCCCGTTATAGGCGAAAGCATTAAATATTTTTCCGCTATTCAGAGGCTCTTATGGAACTAAAAATATTGAAATGTAACGTCGCCGAAGTTACCCGATGTATAGTGGTCCAAATACAGAGAGGGAGAAATGCTGCAACCGGCAGCCGTGAACTGTTCGTGGTTTGCAGTTGAGAAAGTTAGCCCAGTTCTAGTTAATCGCGAATAAAATATTGGCTATAATGAACGCAAACACAAATTGTGTCAGCCTTGGACTGGTAAGGTGTGCTTCAGTTGCAGTGGCATACAAACCGAAGGGCTTAGTTCCCCGCTCAGTGAAATAGGAAAGTTCAGAGAGACTGACTGACTTTAAAAACAAGTGGGCAGGAGAGAGTGGCAGGCGCATTATTGCATATGTCTATCATTGACTTCTTTTCATTTGTTTCTGTGCCCAGGTGTCTCATCTGATGGGACAACAAAGCGAGCTCCAGCTGCTAATGAACGCAAATCATCTCTTCTTGTCCTCAGGTACGTGAAATATTCATGTTGCGGAGGAAGCAGCAAGCGG
The DNA here is from genome assembly GCF_050947875.1 of Dermacentor variabilis. Classification (NCBI taxonomy): domain Eukaryota; kingdom Metazoa; phylum Arthropoda; class Arachnida; order Ixodida; family Ixodidae; genus Dermacentor; species Dermacentor variabilis. The sequence goes on from NC_134573.1 coordinate 48,733,260, forward strand.
CAATGTATAGAAATACTGAAACTACACCATGCTGCCCGTTATAGGCGAAAGCATTAAATATTTTTCCGCTATTCAGAGGCTCTTATGGAACTAAAAATATTGAAATGTAACGTCGCCGAAGTTACCCGATGTATAGTGGTCCAAATACAGAGAGGGAGAAATGCTGCAACCGGCAGCCGTGAACTGTTCGTGGTTTGCAGTTGAGAAAGTTAGCCCAGTTCTAGTTAATCGCGAATAAAATATTAGCTAAAATGAACGCAAACACAAATTGTGTCAGCCTTGGACTGGTAAGGTGTGCTTCAGTTGCAGTGGCATACAAACCGAAGGGCTTAGTTCCCCGCTCAGTGAGATAGGAAAGTTCAGAGAGACTGACTGACGCATTAGCGAGGCAGCGCTCAAACGCAATATTAGCCTAAGCGTACATCAGGCGTGTAGAGTCATTTAGAACCGTTTGGTAGCCGGCATTTTTCTGGTAATGTAGCCTTCCCCAATACCGCAGATATAAAGAACGCTGTTGCAGCGAAGCAGAATATGTACACTGAGTGTGAATACTACTCAAAGAATGACTCAAGTTTTGCTAATAGGGCTGATAAATACCTGCGCAGTAACTCTGGGAGGCAGAAATGCGCAAAAATTGCACAATATGCTTTCTCTGAATGGACCTTAATTTTTTCTAGTGTAGTGTTTGGCATTTTTTCTGGCTTAATATTTCGCCGCGACAACATATAATTGGTGTAAATCGGGTTTGCTTTGCCGCCTACGGCACGAGTGTGTGTGCATTTATTTGGGAGGCCTGGGGTCGAAGATGATATCATGCGATCACATGAAAGTTACTCTTTGCAAAATGATCGTGTATTGGTGCGTAGTTCTTCGAAACCAGGATTCTGATGATGATGACGATGAAAACGTTTTACTTAAAGGAAAAGGGGAGGGGAGTTAGGAGAAGGGTGGTCGGATTCTTATTCCGGAATTCCGTTGGCTAAGGCCGTTGCCCTAGCTCTTTCCATGAGGGCTCGCTGGTCCTTGAGAGTTGAGCTGGACAGGGCTGCCTCCCATCCTTCCCACGTTGGCTGTTTTATAGCTTCCAAGGCACTATTAGCCCGGCAGGCCCATACCATATGGTACAAACTTGCTTTCTGCCCGCAGAATTTGCACTCGGCCGAAAAGGATTGTGGCTCAACAGCATGTAGCTTGACTGGGTTATTAAATGACATCGTCCGTAATCTTCGTAAATGACATTCTTCTGAATTGTCTAATCCCTCAGTTGGGCCCGGGTATTTTCGTCGCGATAAGCGCAAGTGTTGTAATACATCTGCATACGTTATTAATGGCACTGGGAAGTCCGAGTCTTCGGGGGAGGGAGGAGGAGGGATCCCGGGGGAGAATAGCTCGGGCGGCAGCATGTACACACTCATTTCCCTCTACACCCTCGTGACCTGGCACCCAAATCAGCTCTCTGCGCGAAGCAAAGACCCCAGATTGTTTGAGGATCCTGCAAGCTAGTGGTGCAATTCGGCCCCGCGTGTAATTTCTATATGCAGTGTGCGAGTCTGTAATGATGTATTCGGAACTAGGATGCGAAGCCGCCATGGCGATTCTTCCAATTCTGCAATTTTCCCGTGACGAACAGAAAGTCCATTGACCGTCTGCCCTTGATGCACCACCGATATTGTGGAGACTCCTCCCACCGGACCCGCAGCATCCACGAAGAAGGCTCCCTCTAATTTAGAATAGATCTAGTCCATCTCCTTGGCTCTTGCCCTTCTCCTTGCTTGATGATATTCTGGGTGCATGTTTTTAGGAAGGGGCAGTGTCGCAAATTTGCCCATTCACTCTTTCGGAATGTCTTGTCTTGTTGCCGTATAGTAAGGACAGCTGATATTTAGGTCCTCTAGTACCTTGCGTCCCGTTTTCGTTTCTGCCAATCTGGCATATTGACTTAAAAAGTGGGCCTCAATTATCTCATTTGTTTTATTGTGCACCCCCAACAATAAGCGCTCTGTAGATGTTTTGGCCGACAGTCCTAGTGCCTTCTTATATGATGTTCTGAGCAGGACATCGAAATGTTTTAAATCGCACCTCCTCATCCGGAGGTACGGAGCCACGTGCACAATTCTGCTGAGTATAAAGGCTTTGACAAACCGAAGAGTGTCGTCCTCCATCATCCCTCTCGTTTTATTAGTGAGAGGTGTGATCATTCGCATTATTCGTTCGCATGATTTACCGAGTCGAGTAATCATTGCTGCGTTGATACCCTTGTTGTTAACCAGTAGTCCCAGGATACGCACTGTCTCAATTTCAGGGATCGCAGCATCGTGCACCCTAGTTTTCACCGGGACTTCATCTCGTCTGCGCATGATTAGAAGTGCCGATTTTTCCGGAGAGCAGCGCAGTCCGCACTCCTCGGCATATTTTTGGACTGTCGAAGCAGCTTCTTGGAGCGCCTCTTCCATCTGCCCGAGACTGCGCTTCGTCACCCAGACAGTGATTTCATCTGCATAGAGGGCGTGCCGAATTCCTTCTATGCGATCGAGTTGCTCAGGCAAATTTATAAGAGCAATATTGAAGAGCAGATGGGAGAGGACGGCTCCTTGTGGCGTACTCCTGGTCCCCATAGGGATTGGCTGGGACCTAAAATCTCCAATTTTTACATGAGGCTGTCTGTCTAGTACGAAGTCTCTGATGTATTCAAAAGTCCTTCTTTCACCCTGTGTCTTCCGCAGGTTCTCCAGGATCTTTGAGTGCTTCACATTATCGAAAGCGCCCTTGAGATCTAGAGCTAAGATGGCTCTGCTACTGCGTTTGTTGGGTAGGTCAATAACTTCCATCTTGAGCTGCAGCAGTACGTCTTGCGTGGATAGGCTGAAGCCAAACATGGTGTGGGGCATGTAATCGTTTTCCTCCAAATACGCTGAAAATCTGGCATGCACTGCTTTTTCTATCAGCTTGCCGGCACATGAAGTGAGCGAAATCGGACGGAGGTTGTTAATATTTACCTCTTTGCCCGGCTTAGGGATAAAGCTGACTTCTGCCGATTCCCACGCCAGGGGCAGCTTGCCAGCTCTACAGCACTCATTGATATAATGCGTCAGTTTGCTTAGCATCTTCTTGTTTATGTTGGCGAGCAAGCCGACCGTAATTTTATCATGTCCTGGCGTCGTACCTCTTCTCGTGTTAAGTAGCACCGCCCGTATTTCTTCAACTTCAATGTCTCTGTCGAGTTCTGGATTATCTTTGCCTTGATACTGCAACACAGGCTCGTCATCTTTGGTCGCACAGAGGTATTTTCTCGTCAGGGCTGCCCCAGCTGCTCATCCGTACTCTCATAGCCGTGGAGGGCTCTCTTGAGGTTCCGCTGCTGCTCTCCGCTCGTCTTGCTGAGTTCGATGAGGCATCGCAAGAGGCTCGACGTCGACTTGACGCCAAGCCCGCCTCTCAATGAGTCACACTTGACTTGCCAGTTGTTCTTGGCTAAGGTCCACGCGTATTCCTCTGCTTGTCGTGTAATTTCAGCGATCTTGATTTTAAGCTTGCGATTGTGTTTTTGCTTTTTCCACCATCTGGTGAGGCCTTTCCTGGCCTCCCAGAGGTGGAGCAGGTGGTTGTCGACTGCCGGGACATCCTCTGAGGTGTGCAGCATTCTCGTGACTTTCCCTCTGGCAGCTAGCAGTGACTCAGCCCATTGCTGATAATCTTCAATAGGCGAGTCGAGTTGAGGACCCTTGGACTCTCGAAAAAGCGACCAATCCGTAAGCCGGGCTTGCCCCCTGTGTTTACGATGCTTGTTGTGGTCTTTAGCGAATTCGGAGTATATAATGATCACTGCCTAAGATTTCGTGCGTATTTTGCCACTCGAAATATTTAACATTTTTGACTAGCGTTAAATCGGGGCATGTGTCTCTTGAAACGCTATTGCCTATCCTTGTAGGATGCTGCGCGTCCGTCAGAATAGTAAGAGCCATATCCGATATTGCTGCTGCCAATTTCCTACCCTTTACGTTCTCGTTGTTGTAACCCCAAAAAAAGCTGTGCGCGTTAATATCCCCCACTATAATGAGAGGCGCAGTTATTGCAGCCTGCACTGCTTTCCGAAAATTTCGTCGAAGACCGCTGCCCTGTGTTTAGAGGGCTGTATATGTTAAGTACGTACGCCCCTTTACTGGAACGAGTGTTAGGGAGGATACGAATAAACACATGTTCTATTTCAGCATTAGGTTCGAGGTCTCTAGTTGAAGCCGTACTGTCTTTATGTACAAGTATGCAAGTCGAAGTGTTAGTTTGATGCATACTGTACGACCTGAGTTTAACTGCCACATTAACATCCTGTAACGCGATTTTCCGGCCTCTCTTCTAGACAGTCCACATACTGTTGCAGGAATTCCCGCTTACGTTTAAAACCCCTGCAGTTCCATTGTAATATTGTTAACTTAGTTTGACGAGCCATATTGCAAACTGGAACAGGTCAGTCCTTGTTAATTAGCCAGGTCAAGCGCATCATCAGACGCAATCTGCCCGGTGCCCATTTTTCTTGTCAATCTGGGTGTCTTAGTGCGCGAGCATTCAGCGAATTCTTGTAACTTACGGTGAATCCTAATCTCGTAAGCATGGAGTTTTGAGAGATGCGGCTCTAACATTTCATGGATTGTCTACTCTGTCATTCGTTGTAAATTCTGCTCAATTTTTTTGCTTAGCGTCTCTTCAATTCTTTCTACGCTAGCCTGTAGGCTTGGCAGCATGCGACATTCCATTTTCTCGATTTCCTCTCGCATGCGCTTTTCCATGCTTTCCATCCATGCACTGAATTTCTTTGTAATTGCGTCCACATCTGCGCGTGTAGTACACTCCTCTGTCGAGGGTGCAGCCGCCAACGCTACGCTTCCCCCGACGCTCCTCGGCCGAATTGTGACATAGACTTAGTTGCACTACCTGAAGGCAACGGGGGAGGGTTGTCCTCCTCCATCGCCTGAGCTGAGGGTACCTGAAGTGCTCTAGAGTTTCCTGGATCGTTACCTGCAATCTTCTCTCTAAGTTGTTGTATTTATATTTGAAGAGGTAGCTTAGCGCAAATAAAACCACGGACACAAGGAAGACAGACAAGGACAAGCGCTTTATTTGCGCTAAGCTACCTCTTCAAATATGGACGACCAACTAGCCCAACAGTCAACTCTTCTAGTTGTATTTATAGTTTGAGCGTTTCGTTCTCAGCCCTAAGTTTGTCATTAGACAACGTGAGGGGAGCGGAGACAACCACAATGGCCCAGCTCACCTTGTTGCTGCTCGTTTTGTTTCCGGGGCTGTGTTGTGGCTCTGGCCAATCCTGCTTGTCTGCTGGACGACCGCCTCCTTTAGGGCCCCCTCTGAAGGCTCCCGCATGAGGTCGAGGCGAAGAGGTCTTCCCCTGCGTCCGAGTTTGCAGGTCGAGGGCTTCGCTCCCTCCAGCGTTCCTGGAGTGATGTTGCTGACTGGCTTTTCCATTGACAGGCTTCCGCCTGGCCCCAGTTCCAGCACCGCCTCTCCTGTACTTTAGCGTGCACTGAATTGATCCCGTGGCATGAGGGCCCCCGCAAATGAGGCAGCTGGGTTGACACTCGTGTCGCTCTTCTAGATCTGTCTCACCGCAAGCGTGGCGTCGACCGGCCTGTGGATTAGGGCAAACATCGGCGCGATGTCCGATCGTGCCGCAGCGGGGACAGGCTGGTGTCGTCTTGCGGTAGAGGCGAACCGGCACAGCTTCTCCCCAATAATAAACGTTGAAAGGCACCTTCCGGCCCTCGAACGTGATCGCGGCTACGTTAGTCTCTCCTAATTTTCGGACTCTGGCGAATAAATGGCTTGAGTAATATCCGCTTCAGTGGCTGTGGGATCCACTTGAATAACACCACGGCTTGTGTTGTCCGATGACTTGAGGTAGGCTTGAACCGCTCGGGCCTCACCTCCGAGTTAGAGCTGTCCGATCGCAAGGACCTCATGAATAAGTTGGGCGTTCTTGATGCCAATAATAATTATATTCTGGTCCCAGGCCGGTCAAATAGCGAGCGCCTGCGACGCCCACGGAATGCCGGCGGCAGCGTACGTTGCTTCCCCGATGTGGTTGCTGCCCTTAAATTGTGCGAGGTTCAGAGTTCCCTTTGGCTTGATGATGACCACAGCGTCTTCCGCTCCGAATTTGGGCATGACGTGTGGCTTCCAGCGTTTACTTTGAGCTTGCTTGCCAAGAGCCACAGTGGCGACGCGGCCGTCACTGCCGCCACCGTTACTGCCTTGATGTTCGGAACGGGCGCGCGTCGTGGTTGCTCGCTCCCACTGTTCTTTTTCTGGATGGTATACTACGTAGTTTCATCAAAAACTGACGTCTCCGCGGTCGAAAGCTCCATTTCTCGCATGCTGTCTGGGTCATAGCCCCGTACGAGAGCCATGGAAGCCACGGCTGGTGCCGCGTCCGCGGCTACCGCACCTACCGCGTTCGCGTGGTTGAAGAATAGAGTCCCACAGAACTGCCAAAAATTTGCCCACCTGAATAATAATGGTGTTCACGGGTTCCTGGTAACTTCGCAGATGTGGTCGAACTGGTTTCGGGCGGTGCAGAACAAATTTTTGGCGGCAGGACATCGATTCGATGGAGCCGACGTGAAATGCGTCCACCCTCTATGACAGCTCGCAACCCCCCTCCTCCCTCAGGATTCTGAGACACACCATTAACGGTGCAAAAGCGTAAATGGCAATAATGAGCCTGAAACAGGGAACATACCACTAGGGATGGTGTGCCAAAAATGAGGTGATTGGTGGAAAACGACATCAAAAGCATCGACGGCGTCATTGCCAACAATGACATCGCAACGTCAACGCCAAATATATTTTACGCGCAAGCGTAGTTCTCCACCTCTCCAAATCAGCAGTGTCTGTCTGAATCCGCAAAGCAAGAGAACGAAGAAGGCGCGGTATGGTGAAGAAAATCGCGCGCAGGTGAAAGTACAAAGGAGAGTGAGCACGCGTCAAAGCAACGCCACCTAGAGGAAAGTGTAGGTAACGTTGAGCCAAGGCGGGAAAGAGAAACTAGGGGAAGCGTCGCGAGAGAACGAAGGTACGCGGAGGCGCACCGAGTTGCGACACAGCGAGGGTTGGCACTTCTGGAGTCGCCAGACGTTTGTTCCCAGGCTCAAGTAAGAGCGGGTGCAAGAGAGAAAATGTGGGGGCTGTTGCTCCCTGAATATCTGACTTCACCTAGGTCCCTAGGTGGCCGGCATTGCGCAGTGCGGTGGAGTTTTTGAAGCTCTGACGCTAACTGCCGGCGCGGGAAAGCAGGCGAAGGAGTGGGCACTGATGCCCCATTTGGTGATCGCTGTGTCTAAAAGTACATCAGACGTACACGAATTGCTGAAGCTGAAGGTACGTCGGACAAACTTTCTCGCGGCTCCGGCGCTCTTGCCTAGTCAGTCATGCCGGATTATACCTTTCTCGTGCCTTGCCGCACTCTACCTTCAAGGGAACACGGCGCAATCATCGACCTGAAGTCGAAGTCGATAACGCTGTCGGAAGATCGAGCGATACCACCGGAGAGCTCTCGTAGTCACCGCGCCTTGAGTGTGCTCGAAGGATCCCGCTTCGCTCCAGCATTGTTTCCGTCGGCACTGACACACCAGCAGACGTAGAAGGCGTCATCGAGGGGACCTAGCGTCTACTGCTTAACCGTGAAATTTGCGTCGCAAGAGGGATCGCTCGACTGCACGGAGGGAAAGCGAAAGTGATGCTGACAAACTTCAGCCAGAAGTTCAAGAACATTAACAGGGGCACGACGATCGCGTACACTAAGGAAATTGCGGAAACCAGCAATGAATTGGTCCTCTCGGATCCTGCTGCATCAATGCCGATGAACGTAGTTCCCGAACCGAACTTCGACATAAATCCAAGTCTCCCCGTGACTAAGCCGCAAAAGATCATAAGTCTGCTGCGATGATACAGAGACTGCTTTTCGATGTCATCGAGGATTCGACAACCACCAGTCGTAAAGCATCGCATAATAACCGAAGAGTGCGCTCGACCGTGCCTAGACCGCCAGAACCTTTATTGAGTTTCGATGCCAGAACGCGAAGCTATCAGGTAACATGTCGATGAAATGCTACACGATGACATCATCCAGCCGTCCAAAAGCTCATGGGCGTCTCCTGTAGTCTTGGTGAAGAAAAAGGACGGAACATTACGTTCCTGTGTCGATTATCGTCAACTAAACAACATCACGAAGAAGGTCTTTTCACGCATCGCTGACCTGATGACACAGCTAACTAAATGTGATGTGACGTTTACGTGGGAAACGCCGCAGGCTGACGCATTTCAAGAAGAGAAACGACGCATGCAATCACCGTGATATGCGCACTTCGACGAGGACGCCCATACCAAAATCCACACTGACGCCAGTAGCTTAGGCCTCGGTGCCGCCCTAGTCCAGAGGAAAGACGGACAGGTTATAGCTAGCGCTAGCCGGTTGCTGTCAAAAGCGGAAGACAAATATTCTACGACCAGAAACGGACCATCATTTGGGCTGCAGCGCAATTCCCCCCTTACCTATATGACAGGTCATTCAAAGTTGTCAGTGACTATCAGGCGTTGTGTTGGCTAGCAAAATTAAAGGACCTTTCTTGTCGGCTGGCGCGGTGGAGCCTCAGACTGCAAGAATATGGCATCATTGTAGCCTACAAGCCCGGCAGAAAACACTCTGACGCCGACTGCCTATCACACGCCCCCATCGATCCCCCGCCGCAAGACGACGAGGACGACAAGACCTTCCTTGGAAGAATAAGCGCGGAAGACTTCACTAAACAGCAACGAGTAGACCCGGAGCTAAAAGGCCTCCTCGAGTACTTGGAGGGGAACACCGGTGTTGTCCCTAGGGTATTTAAGCGAGGATTGTCTTCGGCCTTGCTTCAAAACAACCTACGCGCAAGAAGGCCTTCTCACCAGTCCGCGCCAACAACCTTGTTGTTCCCTCAACACTCAGTCCAGAAGTACTGCACGCCCTACATGACGATCCGGCTACTGGGAACGTTGGATTCTCCCCGACGCTATTGATGATACAGGAAAAGTAGTACTGGCCGCGCCTGACCACCGAGGACGCCCGTTACGTCAATACATGCCGAGACTGTCAGCGCGCACCGACAAGGCAAGCGGGATTACTACAGCCGATCTAGCCTCGTGGCAGACCGTTTCTGCGGATCGGGATGAGCATGTTGGGACCCTTTCCGTGGTGAACATCTGGAAATAAGTGGATCATTGCTGCGACGGACTACCTCACCCACTTTGCACAAACGAAAGCACTGCCGAAAGGTAGCGGAGCCGAAGTGAAGAAATTCTTCGTCGAGAACATCCTGCTGCGACATGGCGCCATAGAAGTCCTCACCACCGACAGAGGAACTGCCTTTACAGCGAGCTCACCCAAGTCATTCTGGAATACAGCGAGACAAGACAAAGGAGGAAAACTGCCTACCACCCGAAGACGAATGGTCTTACGGAGCGCCTGAGTAAGACCCTCGCCGACATGTTAGCAATGTACGTCGACGTCGAACACAAGACATGGGATGCCATCCTGCAGTACGTAACAATCGCTTACAACATGGCGGTGCAAGAAACAACACAGATCACGCCGTTGAAGCTGGTTCACGGCAGGAACCCGACGATGACTCTCGACATCATGCTGCCGCACGTGGCCGACAAAGAGGACGTTGACGTCGCCATCTATCTCCAGCGCACCGAAGAAGCCCGATAGCTCGCCCGCCTGCGGAACAGGAACTCCGCTACGTCGGGTACTAGTACGGCTACCGTGTTTGTTGTATGGACCCCGATATGGCGACGAGGACTCAATGAGAAAATATTACGCCGCTATTTCGCACCCTACAAGATCACCCGACGCATTGTCGCACTCGACTATGAGGTCGTGCCGGACGGCGTTTTGCTATCACAGCGGCGCCGCTCACGAACTGAAATAGAACATGTTGTGCGGCTTAAGCCGTTCTACCAGCGCTAACCAACTTTGGGACATTACATAGCTGAACTTTGGACTTCTTTTAACTTTGGAATTTTCTTCTTTGTTGTTTTTGGTTTTGTTTATTAAGTGTGCTTCTTGTTTTTAGCTCTCCTATTTGGTTTTCAGCATCGGGACGATGCTTTTTGAGCAGGGGCCATTGACAAGTGTACGTGTCTTTTTCAGGCGACCGCTTTTCACCGTCTGGCAAATTTTATCGTTCAGCGCGGGCAGTGCCTGCACGTATCGGAAGTTTCTCGAATGTTATCGATGGTTCTTTTTGCTGTTGGTTGTCACTGAACCTTGTGTAACCTGATTTCATGCATGCACCACGCCAATGGTGTAGAACTTTTTGGATGACATGCGGGCACCAGCGATTACTTTGGAACCTTCTATGACTGATGTATAAAAGATTTTCGACAATCGCCGACTTTATTCACCGCTGTCACTGTTCGTTGAGAATAGGCAGCTTTCGAGGGCGAAAGTTCGCCCACTAAAACGCTAGTTTCGTCATTCCCACTTTTTCTGCTTGCTTCAAATATCTGCTTCAAATATTGTCCCGTGGTAAGGACTACTACGGGACAATATCTTACCGGTGTACCGAACATGGCGTGAAGCTGCCCATGATTGCTAATGGTAATAAAACAGGCAAGCGAAAATAATAGTGCTTTTGACTGTGGAAGGATGCCGCTGCAGGAAAGAGCCGCAAGAGCTACCTAAGTTTGCAGCGCTTTATTGCGATAGGGAATCGTTTCATGATATTTCATGATGCGTTTCATGGTGAATTGAGGTATCCTCAAAAGCATGCGCGCTTCGGCAATCGCGGCAATGGCCGGCAAGATGCTATGACATCATTCCGTGTGGGGAACTGGTATGTCCGCGTAGTGTTAGGGTTCGCATCTGGCACCACGTGTTGAAAGGAATTTTAACCGACCATCTGTCACGCGACCTTGTTCGCCGAAATGAGGCGTGACTTCTCCTGCGATGGTTGGCGTCCCGCACCACGTGCAGAAAGAACTTTCTCTCACACGACCTTCTTCCACCAGGCCTCGTCGAAATGATGCGTGACTTCCTAATTCGCCATGACCATTCCGAGTGTCTGCAGGACTGGCGAAAGCCCCGCAGTGTACAGGCCTCTTTTGTGTGTGTGTGTGTGTGTGTGTGCGTGCGTGCGTGCGTGCGTGCGTGCGTGCGCGTGGGTGTGTGTGTGTGTGTTTCGAGAGATCCTTCCCTCGAAGAAACTACAGGAGAACTTTCACGAACCCGCAACGCGCAGTAGAGACGGACAGGCGTCTACAATTCCCGGAGGCGGGACAATCTCCTCCTTGCAGCAGGCTCGGTATAACAAGAGGACGAGGGGCACTCTTTCTGTGCCGGTCACGTGACGTCGACGGAAGCAAGATCCCGCCCACGATTGTAGAGAGCCTGTTTAAGGGGCTCTCAAATGTACTTTTAATGATTTCATGATTTTCTCATTTTCTTTCATCCACCTTTGAATAAACCATGCAAGTTTCGCACTAGAAATCGTCTCGCCCTTGCTTGGTCGCCATGGTCTACCGGATGCCTGCAGCCCACCAACAACGCCACGCTACCCAATAAGTAACGTCGGTGATGCTGCAATAGGCAGGCGTCGCTACAACTCGGTAGCAGTGCGATACGCTACCCTGCAGTACGCAACAGTAGACATATTCAAACATCAGTCAGTCTGTCCAATATCGACGTTACCACAGGTGCATGGAATCCTATACACCACTCCAGAGGAAGTTTCGTGAAAGGGAAAATTTGTCATCCACCTGAATGTAGGAAAAAGCAAACCCATAGAGGTTTTCCAGAAAGGACGCTTCGCAGTTGAGGAAAAATTTGTCCTTGCCGGGACTCGAAACCTGGACCAACGCCTTTACGCGGCGGTCACTGTACCATTTGAACTAACCAGCAGGCTAGCACATAACAGCGCGAGGGCAAATGAATCGACAATTCGAAGCAGAGGGACAAAGAAAATGGCAAATTAGTTGTGCAGAATCCCGCAAGGTGGAGAAAGTGTGACGAAAGGGAAAACTTCTCATCCATAAAGAATTTCAGCAACTCGTCTGTGCTCACTCTGTGACACTACAGGCTGACTGATTTTATACGCTTTACTTTTGTGCTTCTTTAACAAACGCTGAGCAGCTGTTTCAAGAACGCTTGCAGCGGCGCTGACTGAGCGCGTCGACGTAAGCTAGCCAACCGTGGCCGTTGGAACGCGAAACATCTTTATAAACACACACAGATATATGCGTAGAAGGTAAATCTTGCCTTGATATCATCCAAGAGGTGCTTGCCGGCTAGTGGACAGCTGGCCAATACCTTCGTTGCATTTGCCAAGCCTATCCCATTGCTATCCCATTTTTGTTAGTTCGGAATGCCCTGGTTCAACAGATCGCAACATCACGAACATGCGAATTCTTTATAGGGAGCGGTGCTGCCGCATCTTGAAAGCCACTGTCGTGAATACGGCTGCGCACCTTCTTCTGACAATACCTCAATCATCATAAAACACCACAATCGGCGATTACGTTAAATTGCTGAGACAATAACGTTGTAAAGAACAAGAACGTGTGTATAAGTCAGTTGTCAGTTTCGCTATCAAACGAAGAGCAGCGAAGCTCCGAGCATTTGCCTGCCATGCCGTATTGCAGAAATTTGAGGTACAAGGGACGCCGCTTCTGCACATCACGTCGCAGTCAGCCGAAGTTAATCTGGACAGTCAAGGAGCTGCACTCGTGATAGACAAGTACGCTGAACTTTCCACGGAGGGCGTGGGACTCATCAGGGAGCAACCCGCACGGCTACATATAAAAGAGGGAGCAACACCAAGGTTCTGCAAGGCAAGAAACGTTCTATGCGCTCTGTTACTTACGGTCTCCATGGAGTTAGACCAACCCGTCGCTGTGGGAATTAATTCGCCTGTTTCCTATGCAGAATGGGCAACGCCGGTGGTTCCCGTATTGAAAAGCGATGGAACAGTTCGCATCTGTGGAAACCTTAAAGTAACAACTCAACTCAATCTGAAAACGGAAAGGCACCTTTTCCCCGTAGTAGACGACATTTTCGCTACGCTTCGCGGTGGACAGCAGTTCAGCATCTTGGATTTATGCGATGCCTACAACCAAACTCTTCTAGACGAAGATTCGCGTAAATTAGCTGTTGTAAGCACCCACAATCTTCTTCTCTTCTGTTATAATCGGGTGTCATTTCTAATTGCGTCCGCACCACTGATTTTTCAAAGAATGATTGAGTATTTTCTGCAACGCCTTTCAGGATTTCAAGAGTACTTCATGATGTCCGAATATCAGATGCGAACGATAATCTGAATATGAACCTGCAAGCAGTTCTCTCCGGGCCTAGAAGTTCCGACTAGGCGAGGCGTCCGTTACGTATCTAGGACATCAAATTGGCGCGGCAGGGTCGCATCCTTAAGAGAAGAAAATCGAGGCGATTAGGCTGGCTCCGACGTCTCGGAATATTACGGAGCTGCGGTCCTTTTGGGCCTGCTTACTTTTTATAACAAATTCTTGCCTTATCTGTCGACGCCCCTCCCGTCTATGTCTATGGACTTGTGGCCTTACAGTTTTTGTAAGCTAGTCTGCAAAATGCCGAGGTCTACAGAGTGACTACAGGTGGTTTATAGATTAATAGAAATTCACTTTTGCAGACAAACATCTGCGGAATATCTGTAGACAAAGGCTTACATATTTCTACTTTTGCAGACCGCTCTATCATATGTCTGGCAAACGACTATAGCTTATCTAGACTATACCTATAGACCAGTCTATAGTCTGTGGACTTTGGTCTGACACTTTTTGTAGATTATTTTCTACAGAGGGCCTATAGACAATTCCTGTAGACCAGTCTACAGCGAATCTATAGATTTACACTTTGTCTTGACTATTGTCGCTACAGGGTCTCCCAGCTAACGTAGATTTAGCGAAGCTGTTCAAAGAAGAATAGTACTTTAAAAAAGAAGGTGAAATTAGGTGCGATCTTAAGACGCATTGTGTCTAGCCATGAGAGGTCTGACCTGTTGGTTCTTTTATAATCGTATACCTTGCATCGTCTATTTTTAACATTTTATTTTCGTTGAACAGCTCGGTTTAAATAGCTGGGACACGCACCTATATTCTAGTTATATAAATCACACTTTGCCAACAATATTTCGGCAGGCCATTTGATGCTGATTATATTGCTACGGGATAGTATTTCCAATGACGAAGAGCCGAGCAGTAAGAAGACGACGACGACGATTGGAAGCTAGCGCGGGCTGTTGCCTCTCAGTCAACTGTGGCGTATCGCCTTGTAAATATACTTGTAAATAGCTTTTCGTGGGTGTCTTCCTACGTAACATATCTGGTGGAGGTGGACGTTCCCTGTACCTCGTCACGGAGCTTCGCAGTGGATGGTACGTCGAGCCTTCCTTCATGGCTCCAGGCGACGACATCTCGACTCCGCCGGCTCCGACACCTGCTGCCACTTCGACGACCTACATCACTCTCCCCGTTCCCCGTGATCCTGGCGTATTCTCGGAAAAAGATGGGGACGACATCGAGGACTGGATCAGCCTGTACGAACACGTCAGCCGCAATAACCGGTGGGACCCTACTATCACGCTCGCCAACGTAGTCTTTTACCTCGGTGTCACACCTCGACTTTGGTTTCGGACGCACGAAGATGAGCTCACCAGTTGGGATTCGCTTAAGCAAAAGCTCCGAGACTTGTTCGGCAAGCCCTACGGTCACCAACTCGCCGGGCAGAAGGCGCTTTCCCGTCCTGTGCAGACGTCAACGGAGCCCTACGTCACGTACATTCAGGACGCCTTGGCTCTGTGCCGCAAAGTTGACGCACACATGACTGAGTCCGTCAAGGTCTCCCACATCCTCAAAGGCATTGCCGATGACGCCTTCAACTTGCTCATATTTAACAACGTGGCGACGGTCGATGCAGTTATAAAAGAATGCTGCCGCCTGGAACTCGCTAAAAGCCGACGTATCGACCAACAGTTTGCCCGTCTGCCCAACACCCCAGCGAAATCTTCCTGTGCCGACGCTCCTCGTCCCAACAACACTGGCGATGTTGCCAGGATTGGCCGGCGTGAGATCGAGGCCGCCTATCCGGCTGCCTTCGACTCCAGCCCCTCCAATGCACCTGCAGTCACTGTTTCCCTGTTCCAGGCAGTTGTCCGCCAGGAGTTCGCCAACATGGGTATTCACACCATCTGCTCGGCCCATCGCCCTGATACCCACCCGGCTTCTTCGATTCCGACCCGTCCCGCACCTTCTTACCCACCACGTTTCCGCAACCCCTCTGAATGGCGCACTGCAGACGACAAGTCAATTTGTTTTCACTGCCATCGAATTGGGCACATCTCTCGGCACTGTCGCAGTCGCTGGAGTTCCCCGAACCAGTCTACATATACTGCCTACTCTCGCCGCCCATGTGGCCTTTCTCGTCCCTATGCTGCCCGTTCAGATAATGCCGCCACCGATTCTCCTGCGCCGAACCGCCCCTATTCTCGTTCGCCTTCGCCCCAACGACGACAATCTCGTTCCCCCCAGCCCCGTCGCTCCTATTCGCCGACTCCCTTCGGATGCCGCTCCCAGCCGGAAAACTAGACGATACAGCCCCTCGAGGTGACGCTGCATTGCTCCCTACGCCGCCAAATCCTCTCCTGACGTTGCCCACACATTTGAATCTACTTCGGTATATCACTTCGGTATATTGCAAACGTCCCGCGCAATAGTTCTACAGTTACATTGTTTACCCGCTATAAAATATTCAGTGTGAAACGCATGTTCGATTTTCGTTTAATGTATGCTTATTTCTTTTCAAACGAGCAATTCAAAGTTTTTATGAAAGATTTATCTAATATAAGCATGCATTACACTGATTCACGCACCCGCAGCACCGACAAGTGGCTTGTTCCTCGTTCCCGCACGGCCTATTTTTTGCAGTCTCTTCGATTCACACTGCCGTCCCTACTTAATAAATATGAAGAGAAAGACGCCAACTTTTCTACGTTTACAAAAAAAGAAATGCGTGAATTTTTTCTAACTCTTGTCTAATGTGTTTTGTACTGCCCGAACATGATCAAGTATGTTTCATTATTCCTTCTAACACGTTTATTTTCGTCATTTTATGATGTGTGTTCACGTGAACATTGAATATTAGAACTATAATGTACAACTGTTCTGGAGTGTACTTATATATTGACATTATTTGTTCTATTGTTCCGTTGTTGTATTTGCACAACCTCTTAATTTTTTTTTGAACTGCATATTTTACTTGGTTATTGTAAATTTGTTTTTGAACGTATGAATCGTAATACCGCTGTCATGTACGTGGCCCTTTAGGTATTTTCAAGTGGTGCTACTACCGCTTTTCGCCTAAGGGAGCCCCAACTGTCGTTGGAAATAAAGATTTGATTGATTGATTGATTGATTGATTGATTGATTGATTGATTGATTGATTGATTGATTGATTGATGTGCAAGTCGACGGTGTTCCTGTATCTGCTGTCATAGACACTGGGGCGCATTTGTCGGTAATGAGCGCTGACCTTCGTAACCGGCTGAGGAAAATAATCACGCCCGCCACGACGCCTGTTGTCCCAGTCGCCGATGGCGGAACAGCCCCTGTAATTGGTATGTGTGCCGCCGGCGTCTCCTTCGCCGGTCGCTCCACTACCGCGCCATTCACAGTCATCGCTCACTGTCCCCACGACATCATCCTCGGCTTAGACTTCCTCTCCGCACATTCTGCTCTCAGCGATTGCTCCGCCAGTACCTTCCGCCTCGACCTGCCTGTTCTGGATCCCGCTGAACAACACCCTACTCGCCTCTGTTCCGTCGACTTCGTTCGCTTGCCACCTTCGGCACTGACTTACGTTGACTTCTTGTCATCCCCACCAGTCCCTGAGGGTCACTACATCGCTGCTCCTATGCAAGACGTCCTCCTTACACAGGGGATCACAGTACCTCATACAGTTTTATCTGTTACGGTGAATTGCGTCTGCCTGCCAGTGGTCAATTTTGGCTTGACGACACAAGTGCTGCCACGCGGGATGTCTCTGGCCGAACTTTGCTCATTCGAGGATCACTCTGTAGCTTCGATTTCAGTAGACGACAATTCAGCCGATCCTCCACTACCATCGCAGTCGGCAACTTGTACCATCGCCAACTTAAAGAAAATCATTGCACCCGACATGCCGTCCGAGCACGCTCATGCGCTCTACCGCGTTCTGATTTCCTACCAAGATATTTTTGACTTTAACGATCGTCCTTTGGCCCAAACAACAGCTGTTAAACATCGCAGTAATACCGGCGATGCCCCTCCTATTCATCGCCGCCCGTATCGAGTATCACCGGCTGAGCGTCAAGTTATTCACACCGAAGTTCGCAAAATGCTTGCCAAGAACATTATTGAACCGTCATTTAGTCCATGGGCGTCACCTGTTCTGCTGGTAAAAAAGAAGGATGGCTCATGGCACTTTTGCGTGGATTATCGGCACCTTAACTGGGTTACGAAAAAGGACGTGTATCCCCTACCTCAGACTGATGACGTCCTTGACTGCCTCCACGGTGCTCGCTATTACTCCTCTATTGACCTTTGCTCCGGCTATTGGCCGATTGCCGTGGACAATCTCGACCGCGAGAATACTGCCTTTGTAAAACCCGATTATCTTTATCAATTCAAAGTGATGCCGTTCGGTCTATGTAACGCTCCTGCCACTTTTGAACGCATGATGGACTCGCTTCTTCACGGCTTCAAATGGTCTACGTGCCTGTGCTACTTGGACAACGTTACAGTATTCTCCCCAACATTCGCTACGCACCTCGAGCGCCTCACAGCAGTCCTGGATCTTTTTCGGCGAGCCGGTCTGCAACTCAACGCATCAAAGTGCCAATTCGACCGTCGCCAGATTACCGTGCTTGGACATCTCGTTGACGCGTACGGAGTGCAACCGGACCCAGGCAAGATCCATGATGTTACGCACTTCCCTGTTCCAAAGTGTGTCAAGGATGTGCGCAGCTTCATCGGCCTTTGCTCGTACTGCCGCCGTTTCGTGAAAAATTTCGCGGCCATAGCACGACCACTAACCGAGCTTTTTAAAAAAGACGCCCCTTTCCAGTGGGGCGATAATGAGGCCTCAGCATTCTCGCGTCTAATCGACCTTCTCCCAACGCCTCCCGTTCTGGCCCATTTCGATCCTGCGCCTACCGAAGTCCGTACTGATGCCAGCGGTCACAGAGTTGGCGCAGTACTGGCACAACGCCAGCGTGGCCATGACCGTGTTATCGCTTACACCAGCAGGCTCCTCTCGCCCACGGAGCGCAACTATTCCATCACTGAGTGTGAGTGTATAGCCCTAGTTTGGGCGGTTGCGAAGTTCCGCCCATACTTATATGGCCGACCCTTTTCCGTTGTCACAGACCATCGCGCGCTTTGCTGGTTATGCTCATTGAAAGACCCTACAGGAAGACTTGGTCGCTGGGCCTTACGCCTCCAAGAATATTCGTTCTCTTTCACCTACAAATCTGGCCGACTACACAACGACGCTGACTGCCTGTCTCGCTACCCGGTAGACGAGCCTGACGACGCCGACAGTAGTACCGCCGACGGCATTTTCTCTGTGTCTGCCTTCGCTCACATCGCCGATGAGCAGTACCGAGACATATCGCTGAGAGTACTTATCGAGCGTCTGCTATCTACACCTACCGACGCATCCGTTCGCCGATATGTCCTCCAGGGCGGCATTCTGTACCGAAGGAACTTCCTCCCTGATGGCCCTGATCTTCTTGTCGTGCCAAAACATGTACGACAGACTGTGCTCTTTGAGATGCATGACGCATCCACTGCAGGACATCTTGGGGTAAACCGCACGTACGACCGCGTCCGCCGCCGCTTCTATTGGCCTGGTGTCGCTCACTCCGTCCGACGCTATGTTGCTGCCTGCGATCCCTGCCAGCGTCGCAAAACACCTCAGGTGCTACCTTCCAGTCATCTCCAGCCGATCACCGTCCCTATGGAACCGTTCTTTCGTGTTGGATTAGACCTCCTCGGTCCCTTTCCCACGTCATCCTCTGGGAACAAATGGGCAGCCGTCGCAACTGATTACGCCACCCGATACGCTATCACGCGGGCTCTCCCTACCAGTTGCGCCACTGACGTCGCGGACTTTCTCTTGCGTGACATTATCTTAGTGCATGGCGCCCCGCGACAGCTGCTTACTGACCGTGGTCGTAATTTCCTCTCGGAAGTTCTCGCCGACATTTTGCGTTCCTGCTCTATTCAACACAAGCTGACTACCTCATACCATCCTCAAACCAATGGCCTGACAGAGCGGTTAAACCGTACTCTTACCGACATGCTGTCCGAGTACGTTTCGAAGGACCACCAGGACTGGGACGTTGCCCTTCCTTACGTGACATTTGCTTATAATTCTTCCCGGCACGACACCGCCGGATTTTCTCCATTTTATCTACTCTACGGTCGCGAACCGACCTTGCCCCTTGACACGGTACTTCCTCCTGCTGCGACCTCAACAACCGAGTATGCGCGCGACAGCATCGCCCTCGCCGACCATGCACGCCAGCTTGCCCGTGCTCGACTGACGGACTCGCAAACCACGCAGCAGCGTCAGTACAACGCCCGCCACCGTGACGTAGTTTTCGCCTGGTGCACTCGTGCTCCTGTGGTCGCCCTCTCATCACGTCGGACTTTCAGAAAAACTCCTTTCGCGATACACAGGGCCCTACCGCGTACTGCGCCAGGTGACGCCTGTGACGTACGAAATTGCTCCTGTGAGCTCAATCTCGTCATCTACTCTGGCATCTAGTGATGCCGTGCACGTCAGTAGGCTCATGACCTACTACACTGCTTCAGAGTCCGGCCTTTGGTCGCTCCGGGACGGCGCTTTTGGCGCCGGAGGTAGTGCTACGGGATAGTATTTCCAATGACGAAGAGCCGAGCAGTAAGAAGACGTCGACGACGATTGGAAGCTAGCGCAGGCTGTTGCCTCTTGGCCAACTGCGGCGTATTGCCTTGTAAATATACTTGTAAATAGCTTTTCGTCGGTGTCTTCCTACGTGACAATATATAAACACTCGCTGTTGTAGGTTGTTAATAAGCATTTTATTGGAGATGTTTCTAAAAAATTATAGCATTCATTATGCAGATGGGAACACACACAGTGAATGGTACACAGAAAAGCCTCCATGCGGATGCAAAAATTGCAAGAATATCAAATACATGCAGCCGTGAATCTGTATGTAAGGCTGCATGAGCATTCATTCACATGCATATTTAAAAAATATTATTTACATGCAAAGCATCCGTTTTAATCAAGTCTGCTAGCTATCGGCTAACTAGAATTTAGTTAAAATATTTCTTAGATGTTGCCGAAAGAAAATTATAATGCATATTATGCATGGGCCCCTGCTGCTTCTAATCTGCCCTTATGCGTGGATGTTATTCAATTAATAGTGCTCCTGAAGCAGCTGCACTGCAATGTGTCGCATAAACAGAACAAAATTGAAGCTATACCATTAGTGCTGAATCATACACAGCGAAAAAGAAACCAAGTACACATATATTGAATGTACTGTTTTTATTGTACGATATAGTATGGTAATTCAATAAACATGTGTACTCTGCTATTATCACCAGACTACTTACGTATTCATATATATATATATATATTTGCTGTATAGTTGTTGCAAAGTAATTATTGTTTCTTCAGGAACACCACGTTCAATACTGTTTATTGTGCTTCTCCACATAAAAGCTGCTACAAATTATGTTACTTAACTGGGGGAAGCATTCACATGGCAATAGTGCTAATTTTTGCAGGAAAGTAGACAAAGTTACTCTTAAATATATTTCCGTTTTCCATGCCAAACGCCCAAGGCTTCGTGACGGCTCCCACGACAGGTGGTCTCAAAAGTGCAAACATTAAGCAGTTTCCATCATGAATAGGCACAAGCCCCATAATACAGCAGCTACATGAACATGACGAAGAAGACGACGAGCGATAGGCTCGCTTCCGAACGCCCGTCTGTAATTTTAAGTCTTTTTTAGCAAGTGTAGAGCGCCTTTTTATTCTTTGTGCCTCTATTTCACCGAACGCCGGCCTGGGGGTCACCGTCCTGCGAGAGACGCACAGCAAGCGGCTTCCGAAGCGCACCGGACCGAAGCAGCGCGGCGAGCCTCCGCCGTCGGCCAACCTTCGTGATGCTCTGATGGCATCCGTCGCAAGCAATCAGCAATCAGGTCAGCACGTTGCTCCTGTAGACCACAGAGAAGATGAGCAAGCAAGGAAAAGGCTACGTGAAGATGACATCGACGCAAGGCAATCTACAGGAGACAACGAAGAGATGGACCAGACAGCCTTCACTGTTGTCTCTTACAAAAAGAAAAGAGCCGCAGGTGTTCCTGTTATATTCAAGCCAACTCAGCCTGACAGCAGCTTATGGAAAGTAAACCCAAATCTTCTGGCTTCTGCGGTCGTGACAACAGCCCAAGAAAAGATACTCAGCCACCGTCTCAACAAGGATGGCAGCCTCATGGTGACAGTGTCTACACTTCCTGCAGCCAATCGTCGCCTCACAGTGACAGATCTATCGGGTATTCCTGTAGAAGCTCGAGTTCCATACTCCTACTCTGCCACGTACGGGAGGATACAGGACGTTCCTGTTGAGTACTCAGATGACGACTTCAAGGAGTATTTGAGCGAACAAGGAGTCATATCTGCTAAAAGGCAAGTTTTATACGTCCCTAACGAAGATGGCGTAGTAACGGAAACCCGAAGACGCTCGGTCATCCTGGAATTCTCTAAGGACGCCCCTTTACCAAACCGAGTGTCGCTTGGATTCTGCAGTTATCCTGTGACGGAATACATGGGGTCTGCTACTCAATGTTTCAGATGTCAAAGACATGGACATATAGCGAAATATTGTAAAGGCCCCATCCGCTGCAAGATATGCGCTGGTCCACATACGCATAAGGAGTGTACGTCACGTTCCCAGCCTCGGTGTGCAAACTGTGGAGCTGAGCATGCTGCGTCATACGGAGGGTGTCCTAAGAAGAAATCAGCCACTCTTGCACGGACGATGGAGCAAATCCAAGGAAAAGTGCGGAAACGACGAGAACCACCACCGAATCCGGATGTGATGTATACATCTACAAACCAAACGCAACACGACACGGTGCAGCGCAGCGACACGGTTTTGAAAAAGTCCTACGCCTCAGTCGCGAAAGAAAACCAGCAAAGGCCTTCAACTGCAACGAATCCATCAAAGCCCTCAAGTGATATAACCTCAAGCCCACGACAGCAACAAGTGTCCTCAAGGTCGCAGCAGAAGAACAGGAAGAACCAAGAAAAGTTGTTAGACGGTAGCACTGCAAATGAGATACCAAGTATGCTGATTCCCATGATGTTCGCCGCAATCAAGGCTATTCTGCGTGCCAGCCCATCGTTTAAGAGCATCCCTGAAATAGAGGCCGTCCTGGCTTTGGAACCGCTAATGCCGTCATCTTTCACGGCGCAAAGCCGTGATTCTTCGCAGTAGCAACGATGGATTCGCCAACAATCGTCTCACAAGCGGTGTCCACCAACAAACACTTCCGCACATGTACTATATTCCAGTGGAACGCTCGCGGCTTGCGCTCTAAGTTAGCAGACTTTAAGCATCTTACGCGAGCGTACCGATTCCCTTTTTTAGTCATTTCCGAGTCTCGCGTCGACGAGCACTTTAGGATAAAGGGGTATTATTTTCATCATTCAAGGCGACAAAATGGAATTAGCCGACTTCTCGTTGGATTTCGCAACGACATACCTGCCTCTGCGATTGACGTAGCACCACATGACAAGAACGAATATATTTGCGCAACCACAGTGATTGCATCTAAAGTGTTTACCCTGATCGGCGTCTACTTGGAACCAGGATCACCTTTCGACGTGACAAGATTGGAAAACTTGTTGACAAACACTCAGTCTCCACATATTATTTGTGGCGATTTCAACGCACATAACGAGATCTGGGGCAGTTCACATACATGTGCTCGGGGTGCCAAGCTGGCGAAGCTTTTTGCAAAATACAATATAGAGCCCTTGAACGATGGCAGCATAACATACCTTAAAAATCCGACGACTGTTAGCTGCATTGACGTCACATTCGTATCAAGTCAAGTGGCCCCTATGTTCGGATGGTCTACAGATTTCGAGACTCGAGGTAGTGATCACTACCCGATCCTAATCTCTGCCCTCCATTTTCGGACGTCGCCCAGAAAAGTGAAACTGAAGTCGGTAGACTGGGAAGCTTACACAGCAGCCGTAGACAAAGAAATCACAGCCTCAACTACGAATACAGAAATAATACCGACAATAGCTCATTGCCTCAAACAAAGTACTCGCTCTGCCACTAAGCATTGTAATGTACCAACAAACGACGAGGAATTTGAAAGGTTATGTGCCATTCGAAGGCGTGCCGAAAGGAAGGCTCTACGTACGAAGGATATCGAAGACCTCAGAACTTGTCGACGTACACAAAGACATATACGACGTTACCTCACCAAACTGGACCGAAAAAGGTGGAGGGACTTTTGTGGGACACTGGACATACGACAACCGCTGAGCAAAATCTGGCGAGTCGTCAGAGGCATTCGCAAAGAGCCGCAACAGCTGTATCCTTTTATCGCCCTCTCATTACATGAGCGCGCATCCCTGAAAGAGGTGGCAGAGCAGTACTGCAGGCTCCTTTCCAACGGGGCACAACCTTTGCGGCAAATTGCAAGTCGTCAGCCTAGTCCACCTCGAGCTACCCTTCCTGACTTAGAACTACCATTCACCATCGAAGAGCTCACGGCAGCAATCGGCGACGTAAACAAGCGATCATCACCTGGCCATGACGGCGTGAGTTATGCAACGCTCGCAAATCTAGGCCACACATCTCGCCTACGCCTTCTGGAATACTACAACGCCTCATGGATAACTGGGGAGGTTCCTACGGAATGGAAGCTTGCGAAAGTCATTCCTATATTGAAACCAGCGAAGCAGCCAACAAATTACGCCTCCTTCAGACCCATATCTCTGCTTAGCTGCGTAGGGAAGCTATTCGAAAAAATGATCTACAAACTACTAAATTGGTTCTTGGAAACTGCAAAAATTTACCCGGAGGAAATGAATGGCTTCCGGCAAAATAGATCCGCAATTGATAATGTCATTGCCTTGGTCTCATCAATTGAAGAGGAGTTGGTCTCTGGAAACATACCTACTGCATTATTTTTAGACATTAAGGCAGCATATGATTCGGTCTATCATAAAGCAATACTTGACGCTTTGGCAACCCATGGTCTTGGAGGACGGCTCTACGCATGGATTGAAGACTATCTTCAAGGACGCCAACTTTTCATGTGTACCCCGGATGGCCCCACGGCGCTTTATGCCGTCGAGAAGGGAGTGCCACAAGGAGCTGTGTTAAGCCCGGTATTATTTAATTTAGTCCTCATCCATCTGAAAAGAAACCTGCCCCCTGGCGTCAAAATCACACTGTATGCGGACGACATCTGCATTTGGAGTGCGGCGCGTTCCCGCAGTACCACCCAACAACGCCTCCAGAGAGCGCTAGCAAATATATCGGCCTACCTAAATCCAAGGGGTCTGAAATTGTCCCCCGACAAAAGCGTTGCCATGGCTTTCACGCGGAGGTGTATGGACAAATACCCATTAGTGTTGGGTGGTCGTGCCCTTCCATACGTCAAGACGCAAAGGTTTCTTGGAGTGACGATCGATAGGAACCTCACATGGTCGCCCCAAGTGAAAAAACTGAGTGAGAAGATTTCCTCGGCGTCGCACGTATTCCGATTTTTAGCCGGAACACAGTGGGGCAGCAACTGTAGATCAATGGTGCTCCTCCATAAGGCCTACGTCGACGGAACACTACGATATTACCTCCCGATCCTGCACAAAATATCTCCCACAAGCAAGAGAAAACTCGAGGCAGCACGAAACAACTGCCTTCGCGTATGTCTTGGCCTTCCGAAGGGGTCGTCCCGGTCAGGGACTGTAGCAGAAGCTGGATGCCTGCCTCTGGAAGTGCTATGTTCGCAGGAGACACTTCGGATACACCTCCGCCACGTCATTCATACGAAGACTCACTTTTTAAAGGATATTTCCAGAACCCGTGCTACATCTAGCTTTGGGCAGGCCGTCGGAAGCATATCTATTTCGATTCCTGCTCAGGCGTCACAAATTATGCCGCGCAACATTTCACCATGGACACTGTTCCCACTGGAAATCGTGCCATATATACCTGGAATCAGTGCGAAAAAGAAAATGCCTCAGGCAGCGACTTATCAGATAGCTTTAGAATATATGCACAAAGAATACGCAGCCGCAACGCACATTTTCACAGATGGCTCTACAACTCCACATCGTTCATCATGCGGACTTTTTGTACCCTCTACAGGGCAACGATTCTCGTTTCGTCTTGAGCGAGCGACATCATCTACTTCAGCGGAGCTATATGGCATTAAGGAGGCCCTTGTGTATGTACTTCGACAGCAGCCGCCAAGGACATGGGTGATTTTCACAGACTCAAAAGGAGCCCTACAAAGTATCTGGAACAGGCACAAGCGTTGCAATAATCAACCAGCAGCATTTGACATTGCTTATCTTCACCACAGGGCTAAGATTGCTGGGCATTGCATAAAGTTCCAGTGGATACCTGGCCATGCCGGCATTTCGGGAAATGAAAGAGCGGACGAAGCCGCCAGAAATGGACTCCATTACCGCAAGTTCAAAAGAACATATTTTACAAAAGCCGATGCTTCAAACATGGCAAAAAAATATGCCTATCAAGAAAAAGACCGCATCTTGAATCTGCCGCTTCACCAAGATAACTTCCTACGTTACATTGACCCAGAAATGAGACCGAAAATTCCACGACCACTTCCTCGACACTTAGAGACATTGTACCATCGTCTTCGACTGAATGTGGCATACACGAACAATTATCTGTACAGCATAGGACTTACCACTAACTCATACTGTGATAACTGTCGCAACTTAGAGACAATTGAGCACATATTACTAGAATGCCCCGCGTACCGCGACGAGAGACAATTTTTTGAGCACCAAATGGACATGATTTGCCACGAACCGTTAACGTTACCGAGCATCTTAGGTCCAATGCCCGGCCCTTCAAACCAGCGACGGGTTTTGGATTTATTGTTCAATTACCTGACAGAAATTGGTCAAATAGGAAAGCTTTAAAAATTGCATCCTTCCTATACAAAAGCTTAAGTTTACCCGCCATGTCACCTGTAAATATTAGTATCAGGTCCACTCGGACATTTCATATTTACTTTTATCCTTTTTTTCTCGGACTCTTTTCTGGAATCTTTTAATCCCATTCCCCATCCCTATACAGAGTAGCATGCCATCAGTTATATACGCGCCGGCAAAATTCTCTGTTTTTCCAATAAAGAGCCCTCTCTCTCTCCCCCCCCCTATCTCCAGATTGGATGCACACAAATCGTGTCTCCTTGTCAATGTGAAAAACACTGCACGTTTGTTGAGTTCGTGTATGGTTTACACCATAGATATGGCACTAGGGCAAACAAGAAATAAAAAAATGGCCAGGCTTAGCTTGGTTAAGCCAAGAATGCGTTGCATATTGCGCGGTCAGGTGGTGGCTGCGGCCGCGCGCGACCGCGCGAGTTGGGGCCCAGCTTTTCCTCCGTGACGTCACGCGCCGGCGCAGCGTCCCTAGCGGGAGGAGCGGGAGTCAGGTGGTGGCTGCGGCCGCGCGCACCGCGCGATTTGGGGCCCAGCTTTTCCTCCGGCTGTCGTGACGTCATGTCACGTGGTTGCGCTAAAGGTCAATGGTGGCTGCCCAGCCGCGCCCAAGGGCTGAACTGTGTGATTGCAATATGCAACGCATAAAAGGCACCAATATTAGCACTGTGCGTGTTCCACACATGCAACAGTCTCGTCACCGTTTGCTTGACGGCTATGACAGCCAATGAGTAGCGTGGCCATCCATTGTTTAATTCCTATGTGGGCTGCTAGAGCCGAGAGTAAGCAGACTATATTCGGCTACCGTTTCTTGGCTGATCTCAGCTATCTGCCTATACCAGCTGTAGTATGAGAATCCAGCTAGATGGCGAAATATCGCACTGAAACGGGTAAGGAGAACTATGCTGTTGAAAAGAAAGTTTGCAAAAAAAAGGTGACCTTGCGCTTCACTTGTGAGCACCGCACGTCCCGCAAGAGTTAAAACTTTCGCGGAGATGTTCACAGCAGCGTATGCTATCCGTGTATGCATATATTTCACCAAGTTCGAGGGGTGTTTCAGTACTCCTTTCAGAATCAGAATCGTTTTTATTTCAGTAATTAGAAAGATTACAGGATGTTAATGCACGGAAGGTGCTCCCGATGTCAAAGACTGCAATGGGACCACTTTTACAAGCTAACGTAATAAACCACAAATTGCGGCAGTTTCAACAAATCGTTAACGAAGAAAGATTACCGGTTTTAGTATGACTAGCATAATTGAAGAATTAAATTGGCATAAATATGAGGCATATAAAAAGGCACTGTAGGATAATTTCGTTTAACAATAATAAATTACCAGTATATGCGACATGACATACAGATCGTAAGTGGCGAACTCGAATATATATCCATGGCAAAGACCTCAAACAGAAATCTCATAGTATGACAATGAAAATCAATTGAAGGAACACTAAAAGAATGGTTATGAGTATGAACTAGGCATAAGTATTCAATAAAATGCGTTCTTTTAGTTGTTTCTTTTTAATTCGTGAATTTTAAGTGTTCTTATATCTAATGGTAGTGCATTCAAGAATGCGATAGGTGAGAACTGGACGCTCTGCTGGCCAGAATTGGTATGTATTTCGAAAAAAAAAACAAAGTTCCTATTTATTGCAAACCTGGTAATATTGCTATTTATTAGAGAAGGTAGTCGTATCAAGCAATCACATTGTGTGTAATGAGTTGACGGAACAGAAAGGTGCTGAGGTTACATTCAACCAGTAAAAAAATATTATGGGGTTTTACGTGCCAAAGCCACTTTCTGATCACGAGGCACGCCGTAGTGAGAGAATCCGGAAATGTGGAACACCTGGGGTCCTTTAACATGCACCTAAATCTATTATCGCATTGCCTTATTTTATTTACATTGAATAAAGTTTTACTCTCTCTCTCTCTTCACCCCCACCGAATTGAGGCGACAATCCCGCGACGTCGTGCTTAGCATTTAACGAGTGGTGTGACTGAAACAATGTGATTAGTTCATAAAAATATATGGCGTTGTGGTTGGACGGGCTAAATTTAATTATCCGTATAGCCTGATTCTGTTGAATTTGCAAATAGCGAAATTGGGTTACGGAAGTGTTTCCCCAACAAGAAACGCAGTATTTAAAACGACAGAAAGCTGAGCTAGTTGGTAAGTATTCATTATGCAAAATAGAAGTGAGGCGTGCAGACAGGACACAAGAGTAGAGAAGTAGAGAAACGGCGTTCGTGTTGTCCACTACTCTACTCTTGTGTCCTGTCTGCACGCCTCACTTCTATTTTGCAGTATTTAATGTGGGAATGAATAAATAAAAATCATAAGAATAGTAATTATTTATTGCTTAAATATTTTCCGTGCTTTTAATTAGCAGTACCCTGATTCTGTATATTATCTTCTGTATCCTCATACAACTAGAGGGAGCTCTGGCGCTAGCGTCTACGGGAGCTGCAACAGAAGCGGTTGAACCGGCATGGAAATTGTGGAAAGTACGTGGAATTGCCTAAACTTTGTCCTTCTGGCTTCAAAGGGTTTCGTGACTTTGTAAGCTCACCATTCTCAACAATGTAACGCGTAACAAGGGATTAAATAAATATTTTTAAATTGTCCGACGGTAGGATTAGAACACAGGGCCTCTATTCGAGACGCCCGATATTGAAACTATTACGCCACAGACAAATGCATTGACAAGCGACATATGCAGTCTTTGTTAATTTATCGCGGGCAAAACAGTGCCTTGAGACCGTTGGTGCGTTTCGATTTGGCCACCACGACAAACTGAACCGTTGCAGTGAGTAGCGATTGTGCTAGTTCGTAGCGTTTTCTGCACTAACAAAAGTATATATGGCTCTAAAATTTGCTACAGTGGAGGCATACAAAGCTTAATAAACGAATACACAAGAACATCTGTATGCACAAGAATGAAGGTCAGAGAAATCACTGTACTTCCCGTCATTCACTTGGTGGCTCAGCGACTGCAGCGCATGAGTTCCTTCTATTATATTGCAGGAAACCTTATGGAAATATATTTCTCTGGTTTCTATCTTATTAAACAGGGTGTAGATGGCGCTGTATGCATAATGTCAGTTCCTCCATGTATAGCATATGTGCAGCAGGTATTTTTTCACACCATAATAGTCACTCCCAACTGTAGCTAGACTTAGCTAAAATAGCTAGATTAGGAACTAGATTTCGCAAAATGAAGCTGGAACAGCTACTCGTAACCAACTTAAATTTTTCGTAGCTAGCTAAGTCCAAAAATAGCTAGATCTAGCTACAAAGTTTATCATTTGGCAACAGTGCCTGGTGCAGTTGTTGAGAATTCAAATTGACGCGGACAGATTGTGCGCCGCCGTAGCTGTCATTGCGCATGCGGAGGTCCCAGGGCGAAGGGGGCATTCGCGCTCCACAAAGCCCGAGCACCTTTCCCCCTTTTTATCTCTCTCTCTCTGTGCGCCATGCACGCGATACGGGTTGCTATTCTCGTCCATTTTCCAGCTTTTGCCATGGGCTAAGTAAATGTGTTGGCGCGTCGTATTAGAACCGCTGTGTGCTATCGTATGGAGCTGCAACGTACACTTGCATGAATGCACTGTTGGTAAAAGCCGTCAGAAGGCACGTCAGCCTTTTGCATTATCGCCAACGACGGTGAGCAAAGCAGTGCATTTCCAGCATATCTTCCAGCGTACCGCCAAATGGAATACCTGCACACACGTTAGTGCACATTTGTCTGCTTTAAAGGTATGTCAAAGCAAACAATACAGTAATGACGTACGCACATGCTCGGTCGCACAGGCATACCTCCTGCGAAGCTCTGCGTAGGTTCAGAGAATTCGGCACATATTTTAAGTGAACGACAACCTTTGATGAGTTAATAGTGCAGGATACCTGTCTAAGAAAATCCACCCGCTGTTAGTGATGCAGCCGAGATATGAGGACAACGTGAAACATATCTGAGAATCGCACGATACACAACGCGCGCACCAGATGCCCGACATCGGTTCATCGCACACTCACAAGTTCTCCATTGTCAGCTGCAAACTTTACGAGTCTCTGTGCTGCTATCTTGATGCCTGTATGGAATCTGCTTGTCGCGAAAATCGGTATTCATGACGTCCATTATCACGATTGGATTAATGTTTAATTTTCTTTATTCTACTGTCGCAAAAATCATGCTTTCGCAACTGTAAAGGCTGTATTCGGATTGCCGACAGTGGCTACGGAGGTCATATAATGTGGTCAGCAATTGCTGAGGTACACACTATATGTATACTAAACTCTACAAATAGGTTTTAAATCAATCTCAACAGTATACAACCCCAGTGGCTTATATCTAAGGTACCTCCATTTTATCCGCCGGTACCTCCGCTTGATTACAGCGTACATGGGTTCGGCCGGGTTTAACGACTTTTGCCAATAGTCAATCTATAAAAGGCAAGCGTGTCTGAAGCAGCAACATTTCAAGTTCATCTAACGCCTTACCCCAATCGGTATACGGGCTGTTCGCTGAAGTTAACGTGAACTTTGGCGACGTCCCACCTTATAGCCTTCATCGGGGTGATATAGGAAACCACGGAGAATCATTCCAATTGCAAAGCAGTATACAGGGCGTTTCGCTTGAGCCAAATTTTAAGAATAGGCAAATTCTACGCAATTGGGCAGAGCCAAGTTAATGTTGTTTGCCGTCGGTTGGAGATACTCAGATAACTTGTTCCATTCTGCTCAATTATATAATTAGTCCTAATTTAATAACCAAGTTCTTAATTATATTAGATGAAAAGTATCAATGAGAAAATCGGCAATTGCTCAATACGTCCTGCATAAAAGTGTTTTTCCAAAGTTAAAGAAACCCGCGAATACAGGCTAAGTGCCTCGAGCGGCCAGTCGCGCGGCAATAGAATAATGAATAACGACATACCCTGGAATGCCTGGGAATTCTGCTATGTGATAAGGTTACAGCAGTATACATTTCCACAAAAAAATGCAGCCGCTAAGTGGGGATGCCTAAGGCCTGCGGCACGGCACAGGGAAAAGTTCGTAGAGGGGAGGGGTAAGCATCGAGGTGTCCCCAATAATTGCCTGTTATGCTCGTCAAAGTATTCATTATACCAGCCTTTCAATTCAGATTACAGGCAAGGAGTGATAAGTCGACATGATATTGAGCTTAACGCCCCAAAAATTATCTCTAGTGTATGTGGTTTAGCGATAGTTATAATGTCCTTATCTCTCGAAGTGCACCCGATACCAAAAAAGCAATTGCTCAATTATCGAATGGGCCAAAATCAACTGAGGGAGTGTCGTTAGGTGTTAGCCTGTTGTAATGACTTCTGTCGCCCGTAAAATAAGGAAAAGTCGTAATCAGTGTCGTAGCAAGGGGGGAAGGGGGGGGGCGTGAGCCCCGGGTGCCAGGTGGAGGGGTTGCAGATATCTAAAGACCCACCGTTTTCCCGCCGGCTTGACTGGCGGTAACCATCCCGGTAATTCTCTGGTAACCAGTAGCACGAGCTTATGTAACATGTGTAGTGCCGCAGAATGGTCGGTTGCAGCGTTATCAACATCCTCCGTAATAATTGCACAAATCTGCGTGCGGAACAATTTTTTGTTAAGTGGTTGCTAAACTACTCGCCTTAGTGAAGCGTTTCATGTGTGATGCGCTTGTGGGGTGCGCCCATGTCACACAATAGTTTGTGTATGGTCAGTATGTCAACAGTCTTCCATTTGTGAGTTTTGTATCATTCGTGTAATTTTAGTATCAATTTCGCAGTGTTGAATAAAACACTGTCTCCTAGTAATATAGGTAACCGTCTATGTCCTTTTGTTGTTGTTGTCACAGCGGCGTCCTGCAGGATGGGGTATTGAGCCTTACTATCCTTAACCTATAGATGGCCTTGCTGAAATATTGCCCAAGACAACCCAACCATCAATGTACGCTGATGAAATTTTTCTTTGGTCTTTTGCAGTGACTCGTCTTCCAGTGGGTGCAAGAATTCAGCGGGCATGGCGAGCTAGTTCGTACCTTCACAAACAAGGCCTTAGTGTGTCCATCGAACAATGCGCGCTAAACGCCCTTAGGCGCAAACTCCTGCCACCGCACCCTGCTCCTCTCAATGGCCAGCGTATCACATACCAGAAGTCTCAGCGCTTCTTAGGTGTGATTATTGACGGGGACTTTTCATGGAGCCCCAACTGCATCTACCTGAAGCGGAGACTAATTTCGATTGTACGTATAATAAGGTTCCTGTGCGAAAAAAATAACCTGGGGCACTTGGGCACGGTCCACGAAGCAGCTGTGCAGAGAGAGCACTCTTTCTAGTTTTCTTAAGGTATAGTTTGCCGGTTTTGGCGAACACATCTAAAACAAACATTCTAACCTTCGAAAGTTTGCAAGGCCAGGATATAAGGACATGTCTAGCACTACCACGATGCCCCTCGACTCACGCAACAATAATAATTGCTAGAGACTACTTGGTTCCAACATATATACCGATTGGCAACCTTAGAGCACATATTGGACATCTTTATAGCGCACCCAGTCACTATATTGCTGCTTTGCTAGCACAAAGACCACAAGCCACAGTTTTTAAATTTGTTGCGACACATCAAGGCTACCTTTCCTCGGCCTTTACACCAGCAGCAAGGCCACTTTTACGCCTGTGGTGCCTACGACAGCCACAAGTACGCCTCACGATTCTGGGAATAAGGAATGCGACCGGATGTACAACAGTGGTTTTACCTCATTCCACATTGTCATTACTGAACCAGGCCTATGAACAAAGAACGCACATTTGCAGCGATGGATCTGTCTCAGCCACCATTTCCACAGGCACCGTTATCTAACCGGCCTTACAAGTCACCAATTACGTTCAAAGTGTCCCGTATAACGACCTCTACGTCAATAAAACTTTCCGCACTACATGCTGCTGTTCATTACACCGCACAAGCCAAACCTCAAAAGTGGGTTGTTTTTGTGACTGCAAGGCAGCCCTTCAGAGTGTGCAATCAGCCTCACGACGCAAGACCTATGAACAACTGTTGACTGAGACCAAAGAGTTTCTCTATCAAGCCCTCATAAACGGACATGACAACATCTTGCAATGGCTTCCGGGATGCTGTGACATCGTCGGAAATGACCTTGCTGATAATATACATATATAATTCTCAAGGAGCACAGACGCTGCGAAGAGTCGTTTACTTGCTCAAACCGGGACTGAAACTTTGGGAGAACACCGAGATTTTCTCCAACTGCCGTCTCAACTAGCTGGATCCAATATTGAAGCTGCAGATTCCATTGAACTTCTGCCGCCGTGATGCAACTTTACTGTGCCGCCTCTTGTTACGGGTAGCTTTTACGAAAGCCTACTGATTCCTTACTGGAACGACCGATATACCGATTTGTGACTCGTTAAATTGTGAAGAGACGATCGCGCACGTGTTCCGTTTTTGTACTCTATGAGATCAAACGCGACGTTCTTCGGAGGGTGTTAAACCGATTAGATAGCAAACCATTTTCAAAAACTAAGATCTCGGACCATGGCCTCACGCGTCACAGGCTTACAAAGTGACATGGGCACTGCTACGTTTCTTGAACCTGACTAGCCTGACCGACTATAAGCGTGCAATTATAGAAAACCGCAAGGATTCAAAGTGACAGCGCCTTCTCCCTTCCCTCACCTCGCTTTTTTTCCTGTAAACCCGTTCCCCTTTGTAGGGTAGCAAACCGGACGTGTTCCTGGTTGACCTTCCTACCATTCCTTCCTTCTTATGCTCCTCCTCCTGTTGTTGTTGTTGTTGTTTTCTGACTTTATGTGACAAATACTGTAATCTGTTTCAGCTGGACGGAGTTTTACAAAACGGTGAATTTTGAGAGACTATCTCTCAACATTCTATCAGGTTATGTGCCTTTGTGACCACTAGGAACTCATTATCGTGCAAAATATGCGAGATTATAATTGAGAATATTTTAAGTAACTGCTTCATTAGCAATTATAGAGCAAACATTGCAATTCGTTAATTGAGGACCGAAACTCATAATATTTGCTCAATAAAAACTTCGCTAAACAAAATCTTCTTGGGTGCTATAGCCTGTAGTACTATGGCAATGAGGGCGGCCCAGTATGCCAGTACTGAACAAAATATGAAATAGTGCACTAGTGACATCGATCTCTCTATCATCTCCGTTGCGAGTGCAGACCAAGAGTAGCGCGAGCTTCCCGCGGCCTTCTCGTTTTCTGCATGGTGACGCCATAAATCGACGGGGTGCGTGCTCTATTCCGTTTCAAAACTTGTGGCGGTGCCGCCGCTCGGATGATCACGTTTGCCAAAAGCAGCTAATAATGAACGGCGTTATGGCTCAGAATGGAGAGAACACGCAATTATCGCCCACGCAACAAAGAAGTAGTTGGCGTTTTCTGATAGGGTGGGGAGATCAGCGTCACTGACACACTACTTAATTTTCATTTGGGTTCAGGGCTGGCGACAGCTAATTAAAGGGAAGCTGAAGAGTCTGTCGAATTCAATAAGACGCTCATATACGGATGCGGGAACCTTATAAACCATGTAGGGTAAAATTTTGGTTTTTTTTTCAATTAGGAGCGACGTAATCGTCGGTTAAAATTGCGCTGTAGCTCCGCCACCCGTCGAATGCCGCGCGCTGCTGCT
Source organism: Dermacentor variabilis (assembly GCF_050947875.1). Classification (NCBI taxonomy): domain Eukaryota; kingdom Metazoa; phylum Arthropoda; class Arachnida; order Ixodida; family Ixodidae; genus Dermacentor; species Dermacentor variabilis. The sequence continues at coordinate 48,768,275 of NC_134573.1, forward strand.
GACGCTGACGATGCGAGCAGAGACCGGAAACCGCGGTGTTGTGACGTCAACTCTAGTGTTTTGTTCCTTCGCAGCCTGCGCGACCATGCCCGACCGTGCTTGTTTCTGCGTGCGTGCCATCGTAATCTGCTTCGATCGACCCTGCATTCCTTTGTTGGTGCGTCTGCGTGTATGTAGAGTGATAGTCAACGTGCGCAGCATCAACTGAAGTGGTGGGCCGATCATGCCGGCTTTCTGTGCAGCCTACGGGTGCACGAGCACCGGCGGCCGCGACGATGTTGTCTTCCACCTATTAAAAGTGAAGTGTGTTGATTATGACATCAAAGACTACCAAAGAAGCATTTGCACTCATGAACAAATGCAAAGAACTAGTATCAAATTGCCAAGTGCACCTTAGCTTGATACATTGTCAAGCACGCAGCACGTATACGGCCAGCCCTGCAATTCGGCCTGCGTAGTTGCTGTATATGGCCACAGAATGAGAGAGGACTACTTGCCACTAGCAGGCTTTCTAAACACAGCGCGAAAAGATCGGAGCAACGAAAAACAAAGACGGCACGAGTGCGGACTGACTGATGATAAGTGGTTTTGGAAGGCCTTATGAATACACGAAGTCGCCCAAACCTGGATTTTGATTTACTGCGAGCTCCTTCGTGTTAGCACGCTGAACGGAAGGTGCATGTTTATCTCCCGCCCTTGACGGAGGCTTCGTCGCAAAGCGCCGCGAATTTTCTATTTGCACGTGTGTTGTAAAACAGCCTGCATGCAGCTACCATAACGCAGTGCAAATGAAGAGTTTGCATGTGCTGGAAAGCCGGCGCACGCCAGGACACTACGCTCTCCCCTTCTGTCGCGCACAGCGTGAAACCGACCGTCTCACGTAGTCGACGGAATTCGCCGCCTTTACGATTGGGTTACGAGTAGTGTGTGGATGGCGTACAGATGAAGGTCACTACACGTACTGCATGAACCGGGAAGCTTGTCACGCGTTTAAACCGTCTTTGTAGATTGCCGACAGCTTTGGACAGCGCACAAATGCCGACGATCGCATCACCGCTTACGTTCGACTAGGAGGCATGCAGGAACACAACACTAGAGTTGTTTGACCGGAAACGAGCTCACTAGAGCGGCGAAAGATCGGCGAGATCACTTGATCGCTTTGCAAAAAACGTACTCACCAAAGAGCATTTCCAACACGAGGAGATCCCAAGACTTCGCTTTCGTTCGCGTCGAAAGCACTGCTCGCACCAGCATCGTTTGCTTCTTCGAGAGGCCGGCTCTTCGCAATCGGCTCGTACATGTAGGGAGTAACGCCGAACTCCTCAGAAAAACGCAGTCTCTCTAAATTTTCCATTACCTCTTAATTTTCCAATACAGCACCAAACTACCTGGCACCGCGCTTCATGTGTAGCGGCAGCGGTCGGTCACTAGAGTTGACGTCACGAGGCGCCCGACCAATCACAGGCGGAAACGAGACGCGCGAGCTGGGCGTGTCCGCTGCTGCACTTTTCGTCGAAATAAAATATATTTGCGCTTTCTGTCGCTTAATTTCGATACGATATTCGAATTCGGAGGGTAGAAAATCATTATGTACACATGTTCACTCATTTTTTTCTGGAAAACCTTTCAGCTTCCCTTTAACTGCACGCTGTAGTACCTATGACGATTTCTGTGCAGTTGTTGTTGGACAACATATGACTGTCGGGCTTCAATATTGCAAATGCAATATTGCCTCTGAAATCGTTAATTAAATCTTTATCTGTATTGGCTGCCAAGCCTTACAGTCTGACACAAGATGTGCAAATGCGCTTATCACAAGTTATCAGTGCAGCACCCTGTGTTATTTGGTGCAGAAAATAAAACATCCTGTGTACCTGCTTCATTAGAGATACCTGGGAACAAAAGCAAAAGGGAGGGGGGGGGAGTCCAGGGTGGCTGTGCTGGTGCTGAAACATCACCACCCCCCTATTTCCCGGACATTTTCGCTATCCTCGCCTTCCTGACTACACCCGCGTGGGGCTGGGGTGACAGAACACTTATGGTCCCGGGTGCCAGACGACATAGCTACGCCACTGCCCATACGTCTTCTGTCACCCCCCCTGATGTAGTCAGGAAAGCGAGGATACCGAAAATTACCGGAGAAGCAAGGCCAACCAGAGATACGTCCGGTTTGCTACCCTACACAGGGAAAGGAGTTTACTCGAAGAAAATAAGGGAGAGGGAGGGAAGAAGGTACTATCATTGTGAATACGTGCGGTTGTCCATAACTCCACGCCTATAATTTGTCATTGAGGCCAGTGAGTTGGGAACGTAGCAATTCCCGCGTCGCTTTGTAAGCTTGTGATGCGTGAGCGCATGGGCTTAGAATTTTATTCTTCGAAAATGGTTTGCTATCTAATCGGTTTAACACCCTCCGAGGAACGTCGCGTTCGATCTCATGGAAAACGAAAACGCAACACATGCGCGATCATCTGTTCACATTTGAACAAGTCCCAAATCGGTGTGTCCGTCATTCCAATGAGGAATGAGTAGCGTATCATAAAAGCTACCCTTAAATAGAGGCGGCACAGGAAAGTTGCATCACGGCGGGAGAAGTTCAATGCAATTTGCATCTTCAATGTAGGATCCAGTCGGTGCAGACTGCAGTTGGAGAAAATCTGGATGTTCCACAAAGATTCAGTCTCGGTTTGAGCATGTAAAAGATTCTTCGCAGCGTCTGCCCTTGATAAGGGCATAGGAAGTGCCAGGTTTCTTTATAGAACGACTGGGCGGCATCATTAGCAAGGTCCTTTCCGACGATGCCACAGTGCCCCGGAAGCCTAAGGAAGATGATGTCATGTACGTGTATGAGGGCTTGATGGAGATGCTCTCCAGTCTCAAACAACAGTTGTTCGTGGATCTTGCGTCGTAAGGCGGACTGCCGACTCTGAAGGGCTGCCTTGAAGTCACAACAAACAACCCACTTCCGAGGTTTGGCTTGTGCCGTGTAGTTAACAGCAGAACGTAGAGTGGCAAGTTTTGTTGACGTAGAGGCTGTTATACGGGACACTTTGAACGTAATTGCTACTTGTAAGGCCGGGGAGATAACGGCGCCTGTGGAGCTGGTTGCTGAGACATATCTATAGGTGTAAATATGCGTTCCTTGTTGATATGCCTGGTTCAGTAATGGCAGTGTGAAATGAGGTAGAGCCGCAGTTGTATGTCGACTCGTATTCGTAGTTCCCAGAATCGTGAGGCGTGCTTGTGACTATCCTAGGCGCCAGAGGCGTAACAGTGGTCTTGCTGCTGGTGAAAAGGCCGACGAAACGTAGCCTTGATGTGTCGCAACAAGTTTGGAAAATGTGGGTTGAGGTCTCTGTGCTAGCAAAGCAACAATATAGTGAATGGGTACGCTACAAAGATGTCGAATATGTGCTCTAAGGTTGTCAATCATTATATATGTTGGAACCAAGTAGTCTCTAGCAATCATTATTGTTGCGTGAGTCGAGGGGCATCGTGGTATTCCAAGACATGTCCGTAGAGCCTGGCTTTGCAAACTTTCTATGGTTAGAATGTTTCTTTTACATGTGTTCGCCAAAACAAGCAAGCTGTACAGTAATAGGACCAGAAACAGTGCCCTGTTTCTGGTCCCATTACTGTACAGCTTGGGCCTGGGCCACGTCGGCCCCCCGACGTGGCCCAGGTTTTTTTCGCGAAGGAACCTCATTATACGTGAATTCGAAATTAGCCTCTGCTTCAGGTAGATGCAGTTGGGGCTCCATGAAAAGTCCCCGTCTATAATCACACCTAAGAAGCGCTGAGACTTCTGTATTTGATACCCTGGCCATTGAGAGAAGCATAGTGCGGTGGCAGGAGTTTGCGCGTAAGCCCGTTTAGCGCGCATTGTTCGATGGACACACTAAGGCCTTGTTTGCGGAGGTACGAACTTGTTCAGGCTGCCCGCTGAATTCTTGCACCCACTTGAAGACGAGTCAGCGCAAAAGACCAAAGACAAATTTCATCAGCGTACATTGATGGGTGGATTGTCTTGGGCAATATTTCAGCAAGGCCATTTGTAGTTAGGTGAAAGAGAATAGGGCTCAATACCCCGTCCTGTAGGAGGCCGCAGTGACAACAACAACGCAATGACAGGGAGGCTTAGGTACATGACTAAGAGACAATGTTTTTATTCAACACCACGCGACTGATACAAACCTCACAAATGGAAGACTGTTTACATCCTGACGACACACAAACCATGGCGTGACATCAGCGCACCACACATGAAACGTTCCGCTAAAGGCGAGTAGTTTAGTAACCACTCGGCAAATAAATTTTTCAGCCCGCACATTCGTGCAAATATTACGGAGGATGTTGATGAAGGTTCAGGCAAAGTTCTGCCGCACTACACATCAGATATATGAGCTCGCGCTGCTGGTTAACGGAGCATTAGCGGGGTGGTTACCTCCAGTGAAGCCAGCGGAAAAGGGGTGGGTCTTCACATATATGACACTCCTCCCCCTCCACATGGCATCCGGAACCCACTGCTTCGACCCCTACACACCCAGCCGCATTGCTACGCCATTGCCTATGGGCCCCGGGTGCCAGACTACTTAGCTATGCCACTGGGCGTAATATTGCCGCAGGGAACTGTCCACACGCCAGTTACTAGCACTCTCGCGTGGTACCCTTCCAAACGCCTCATCGCATCGCCATTAGGACAGAGGCAGCAACGCCTCGCGCATAGTGACGCAGCGCTTGTCTCTCGGGCACGTGCACGTCACACCGCGCAATTACCCGGTCCAATAAGTTGTCAGGGCGCTGCTCCTGGTCATCGGGGCACGAGAGAAGTGTGTTCGGTGATGGGGCGGGGTTGACTGTTCAACATGCTCCAGTGAACTCTGCTAGCAAATTGTGTGAAAGTGTTTTAGTCTTTAGTGTCCGTACACAAGTTCATCGACAATAAAACCAGTTTTGTTAGTGTGCTTCTTTGAAGAGTTAAAATATATCAAGGAGATAGCTCATATTATGGTTCCCTTTAGTAGAATAGGGGCGTATAAGACCGTTACCGCGACTGGGCACAGATTCAATGTAAGATTTAGAGACATACTATTTTTGAAAACGTCGGAAAGACTGATTTCCTTTAAACTGACACAATACCTTGACGCTTATTTGATATCAGGGTTGAAGGATAGCTGCGAATACTGTAATTGTCTCTCAGGGTTGCTACAGGCAACTCTGACAAAAGATAGGAGACGGTAGCGCATTTTTGCAAGCCTTAGGCATGTCATAAGCGCCCACAGAGGATACAAGCATATTTATGAGTATATTATGTAATATGTTTTCTGAAGTATGATTATGTATGCGGTTCAGGTATTATACATCGTCAGCTTAGGGCACGGCCACCACTTCGTCGAGAATCTGCTTAATTAATTGGTACCGCTGCTATCACCGAGAGATTGACCACAGCGTGGATCGGATGCAGATAGCGGGGAGCTCGCATGCACTGATGAAGGGCATGACGGTCACTGACTAAAGGCTGAAATTCACTTAGTTCTAACAACTCAGATTCTTGCACAAACTTGAATGCTAGCACGCAGATTTATGCCGCTCACTAGGCAGTTCCAATATATTTTTGCGTGATGTTCGCTGAACGGTATGTAGATGCGATTCCTCAATTAGCATCTTCGCAAGCCCTTTCATATTGATGCTGGTAGTGCAACGTGCATAAATTAGCAGCGTATCTTATTTAACAAGCGAGCATTTCTCTTCACAATTACGCAAGAACAAGAAATTAAATTTATGTGAATACCAAGGGCTGAGAACTACTATGCGAACTTACGTCCACGGAAAAAAGACAACGAGGCTATTGCTACTGAAAATACATCGCGGACAATGTGTCCGCGTACAAGCAATAAAACATATACGGCTGTTTACGTGGTACTATTTTTGCTATTTTTTCTGTGCTAGCAGCCTTGGCTGTGAGTGTACTTATACGTAGACTTGCCTTCATATCAGTCACAAGGCTTTCTAATACATTGACACTGGGGTCACTACATAGCCATAAAAATGCATGGTCCTTTAGGGAATCCTTAAGATTAGTATCACCAAAAATAAAAACTGCAATGCTGTCTTAAAGACCAGGCATATTGAACACAAAAGATTCGGTGCCTTACTATAGCGCACTAGAAAAGTCGACGGTACATTCTAAATTCATATCACTAGTACAAGAGAAATTCTGCAGCGCGAGGAATTTTATCCGTCAGCCACTGGTCCCCTTGTTGTCAGACGCCTGCTCTCGTCACGCCCAGAGAAGGCACGATGACCAGCTTTTTCTAACGAGGGAAATCTCTTCAGATGATTCCTAGTAGCAAAAGCGACAGCGTTTCAAGCTAAAAATGAGCACGCGCTCACATACTATCCCACACGCAGAAACAACCAGACGCGGACACACTTAAAGCCTCGAAGCTTCACTTAAGTTCGTGGTCCATCCGTTGTTTTCATAAAGTATCTTTGTTAAAATCGCAGCTATCAAAGTATGTAAGTTAGAGTGTAGGCATTGTATTATCGGCTGCAGGGAAAACAATAACTGCCATTTCAAGGGCCACATAAAAGGATTTATTTTGACTACGGCACAACCTAATAGCTGGCAAGCCAATTGACACAAGATGAATTTAATAACTGGCATCGTGGACAAAACGCTATTCGCGGATGCTTTTTAAAACAGCAGCAAGCCGAAGTGTTGGAAAACCCGAATCAGAGGAAGAGCCCGGAAACGTACCAAGTCTAGTTACCAAGAGAAGGTACTACTGGCCCCTCTTTTTACCTACACTTAACACCACTTTGCTTGTGAACTTAAAACTGCGCTAGGCACCAGACACCGAGGTAGAAGAAGATGATAGGACGAACGCGGACTAACAACCGGTTTATTGTAACCACACAATTCTGTCTCTTCGAACTATGCGCATGCCCAAGCCAGATAATAACCGTGTGACCATGCAACACTCCCGTCCTGTCTTCTTCTACCTCGGTGTCTTCTCCCTAGCTCAGTGTAAGCTAACAAGAAATGTCTTACCAACTAGCCTCCCAAGACACTCTCCTGTATTTAACACCATGTTTTCATACCATTAAAAATTTGTCTAGTTGTGTTTTTTTCCTGAAACGACAGCGCTGTACGAGTCGCGAGACATAAGATTGCGAATATTGCATTCGAAATGCCTCACACAATTTAGCTAGCCTATAAAACTTGAACATAAGTACAGAAAATTCAGGCCACGTATGCGGACTGCATAGATTCAGCAACAGATTAACGTGGGGCTTTCGGTGCAGCCGCAACAGAAACCACACTTCATTTATTTCAGCTTAGCTGACTGCTCACTATAACAGTCTGATGAGGGTGAAACCTCTGGCATGTATTGAAGCAGAAGAATGGCAATTTTTGCTAACAGCTGGGAAGAGCTCTCGCGGAGCGAAGCTAGCAGTGCCTTTTTATGGGGTCGCTTCGGTCTGCCGGGCGGGAAACGACGGCGTGTCGGTAAGCTGCAAAGTGGGACAGGAAGAGAGCCAGTTGTGATACCTAATCCTGCTGCGGGTAACCATTCGCGAAGGCTGATTTGATTGTGCTGCTCTGTGAAGCGATCAGCCCGAAACAATGGCACCGATTATCCTCGGTTACTGGGACATCCGAGGTCTCGCTCAGTCCATCCGCTACTTGCTGGCCTATGCAGACGTCACCTACGAGGACAAGAGGTAATAATCATTTCAGTTTGTTTGTCTACGCACTTGCACCATTGTAACGATAGAGCATAAAAAGAACCACGTGACACAGGTGGCGGCTCGGGCGATTTCCTTACTTTGCGGATGCATTTCGCCTTCATGCAAGAACTGCATGAACCGTCAAATCAAAACTTCTTGGCCCACACCGTTAGTTTTACGGCTATGGTATTGCTAGAGGTCGCGGACTAGATCCCAGTTGCGGCAGCCGCATTTCGACGGGACCGAAATAGAAAAAGCCCGTGCACTTAGATTTTAGGACCCGTTAAAGAACATCACGGTGTCAAAAGTAATCTGGAGCCCGCCACTACGGCTCGCCTCACAATCTGAGTGTGGTTTTGGAACGTGCAGCCCCATATTCCAATTCAAGTTTAATACTTCTGCCACAGTGTGATGTGGGGAACATGTGCTACCAGTGGTCCAGTTTACCCAGTTGACCATTTACCCAGACCATTTGCATTAGGCCAAACCATAGTGAAAGAGGTTAAAACTTTTTTTTCGTGGGAACATAATAAATCATTGTCATGTCATCATCGTTGCCGCCTGGCTTTCGTCGTCGTCTTCATCGCTTTGCTGCTCTCATCGCAGAAGGTCGCGGAGCGCGCATAATGGCTCGCCTTAAGAGGAAGCTTTAGCTCGGGCCCAACTCCGACGCGGCCTATTCAAATACATGTAAAACGCAAAAACGTTTTTATGAGGTAACCCCTGGACCGATTTTGATGAAATTTGTTGCATTTGAAAGAGAAAGTTAAATTCTAGTGACTGTTGGAAGCGGAATTTCGATTTAGGGCTTCAATTTTCTTAAAACGTTTTTCAAATATTTGACCGTTTGAAAAAAATAGAAGCGCGAAGTTTACAAATTCATAGCTCTGCATCAAGAACTGATATCGCGGTTCTGTAAACGGCACCCGTTAGATCACTCAAAGCGGACAAATTCAATATGTAATTTTACATCTTACGTGAATGTGTTACGTTGGTTACAATGGTTTTGCAAAAGTTGTATTTCCCTATGATTACCTTTTTTTTATATTTATGTGTAACATATCAATTTTGTCCGCTTTAGATGTACTATTAGATCCAATTCACAGAATTGTATTATCATTTTTAGTGGTTAAGTTACGGAGTTGTAAACTTGATAGTTTCGTTTTTTGAAACTTTTCGATTTTTGCCAATTTTTCATAAAAAATTGACGATCTAACTCAAAAATTCGAAACCAACAGTCACTAGATTTTAAGTTTGTCTTTTAAATGCAACAAACCTCGTCAAATATGGTGCAGTGGTTGCCGAGAAAAACGAATTCTCCTCTTACATGTATTTAGATAGGAGCACTCGAGCTAAAACTTCCTCTTAAGCAAACGTGTTGCACAACTCCGGTGAAGCTCTCCAGAAACTCAAACGACGCTTGATTGTGAGCTACCTGCAAGGTGCATCATATAACGATTGCCGCTCTGCGTGATTCAAGTTCTTAACCTCTCTGCGTTTTCTTTGTCAACTTCACTACTTCGTTATTTTTTCCTAAAGAACGTTTCAATTTTTTTTGGCCCCGGGAACGTGATTGCAATCTCAAACTTACTGGCAATATACTCTATTTGATCGCATACTTTTAGACCGCAGAGCTTTCACTGCGAAAATAAGATATTAGCTTGAGAATTTTCTTGAGAATGTATGCATTCTTCCGAAATAATTTCCAACGGTTCTTATTAAAATGTGTGTTGATGGAGAGAATCAAGCTAGCGCCTTTATGTGAGTTGAACTTTAATCGGTGAATTCGCGCTCCACACACACTTTCTGCTGAAATCAACTGTTAAGAACTAAGAAATGGGCAGATCGATGGTGTAACCATACAGAAACAAATAAAACAAGAGGGGAGATTTGGCGTAAACTGGCAACAGGAAATACGTCACGCCAGCATAAATGCCGTCCGTTAGCTGTGGCGAGCTCCGTAAAAAAGAATTCGAAAGAGGTTAACTTACATTGTTTCATTTTTTATTCTTTCGCGCTAAAACTAGAAAGCTTCGCGCATAAGTGAACTTATACTTTGTGACTTTTTTTTTCTTACGTTACCTAGCAACAAGCTAACGACACAGCAGACGCGCCAGATGCATGTGTCATGCGCCTGACACGCCACCGAAGCGAGCGAGGACTGCTGCGCATGTGAAGTTTGCACGTCGCCTCTTTGGCGACCCGCCTCTCGTCTTTTCTTTCTTGTGTAGCCTGGTTTGTTGGGCTCCCGCCACATTCTTGCGTTTCTTCAGCAGTTCAACTAGCCACCACTGTATTATCGCACTACGGCAAGGTGAGAAATTTCGTTTGACAGTCTGCGACGCATTTCATGTCGTTTAGGCTTACGCCACGCACCCAAACTCGTCAAGCAGTTAGGGAAAAACAGCTCGGCCGCCTTGACGCAGTTAATTTAAGTTAATGGCTCGCACTAAGAAATGTTTGCGACAATTTGTACGGGCCTCTACATTATTGTAACTTATCTGGGTAGTTTTTGGCCTCGCTTGCTGCACCCGGCTTTGTGGCGCAGTTAGCGAGAAGTAGCTCGGCCGTGTGACGCAGTTTCGCGTGTACTGAATATGTACCTGCGACAAGTTCGTGACGCTTTCTCTGATCCCAACGTTATTCTAATTCCGTAGCTTTTTGGGATACAGTTGAAGCACGCTTGCCGCACCCAGCTTTGTGACGCAGTTAGCGAAAAACAGCTCAGGCTTTGTGACAGTTATTTTGGCGTGTACTGAATCTTAGTGGGACATATTTGTGATGCTTCTTATAGCCCCGACGCAACATATACATTTTTTCGATACTCACGCTTGTCAAAATCATGACGAGCAATTGCTGACAGTGATAACACGGGAGTGTGTTGCTTGCCCCGGCACAACGCACAAAGGTAACACCAAGGAGATGAAACACCAGGAACTTGTAACTCGAAAATTCTGTCTTCTGAACGACTCAAAAACAGGCTTTGCACCCAAGCATTTGTCTTGAGTGCGAGTGGAAGCGATTCTGCGAGCGTCTAGCACGGTCTCGTTCAGAGCCTGCGTTGGGGCCACCTTTGTGTATACGTAGCGTACTATCGCGTCGGTTGAAGCCAAGTTGTTTTGGAAACGCGCAGTAGCCCGCTTGTTTGTGCTCTTAGTGAGCAGTACATAACGCCCAGGAAAGGTCGAATGCTTGCAAATAAGATTTTTGCTTCATATTTTAATATAGTACTTGGGATATATATTGCCACGCTACGTATGTAAAAGCGAATTTATTTTATTTGTAATGCCGCCAATTCACCAGTTTCGCGCGTTTCGCCTCTACGCGCCGTATTCCTGAAGGTCCAAATACCAATATGACACAAGCCCGTAATTCATCTTTTTTTTTCAGCTGACGTCGCCCGGTGGAGCTCCGTATGGGAACTACTGCTGCTTACCTGGTGCCACAACGTTGGATGAATGCACAAAAAGCCCGGAACGAGCATTTATATACAGCAAAATAAACATTCAATAATTGCACAAGGGGTCTGTCATATTTATCAAATTTCACACTACAAACATTCGGTGGAGGCTTGAAAAGATCGCTCGCAAACATTTTTATTCATTGATAAAACTATTCCGTACGAAGACTGCGCAAGGTTGAGCAGTAGAAGCAATAAAAATGCTGCGCCGATCAGCGCTGCCGGTGTAACGCGTATCAGCTAGCGTTCACAATGCGCATGCCCAAAACCAAAGCCGGAAGTGTGGCGTCTGGGCTCTGAGTGTGTCCGCTCTTCTGGAATTTATTACTACGATAGCAATTATATGGACGCTCCAGGCGGATTTCTACCGTCGCCATCGCCGTGAGGTCCCGTATTATTGATAGCGTGAGGATGAGCCGGCGAACGCGGTTCAATCTCGCGTGCCCGAGAGAGGAACGCGGCTCAGATGCGTGCCCTCTCCTGTGGCGCGCAAGCCACGGGGTTGAGGGGAGGGAGGAGGGTTGTCTTCGCCAGCCGCGTAGGGAGTGTACGCAACCGCGACGTCTACGGCATTGGCCACGAAATTCATGGACGCGTTGAGGGCGCTCGTGTGTGTTGAAAGCAGTCTGTAACGTTGCTACAATGCGCACCCGCGCGGGCCTCATCTTCAGATATGAGATGTATGCGCAGTGCGCGTAGTACCGGCAGCTTCGCAGGCGCTGTATTTTCGACATTTCGTAGGCGTTGAAGCGACATATGCAAGGAGGTCAATTGGCTCGCGGCTGTTGCCGCGATAACTCCAGCGTTTTCACAGACAGTTTCCGTTGTCATCGAGCGATGCGTGTTCATGTTTACCTGTGCGCGCGTGACACAGTGCTGGTTAATTTAGTTCAAACAAGTTGACCGGGCTAGTTGGTTTGAATCCATGATATATTGAGTAAGCACGACTGAACAAGGACGTAGAAAGAAGCGGACACACAAAGACAGTGCTGTCTCCGTGTCTGTTTCCCTCTACGTCCTCCTCGAGTCACGCTTACACATTCTATTATTGTTAATTTAGTTAGTAAGGGAATGTTTACAAGTTTATACGGCCGATAAAACTACTATTCTTACGTCGGACAGCTATCTACTAATTTAGCCGCCGTGGTTGCTCAGTGGCTATGGTGTTGGGCTGCTGGGCACGAGGTCGCGGGATCGAATGCCGGCCACGCAGCCGCATTTCGATGGGGGCGAAATGCGAAAACACCCGTGTACTTAGATTTAGGTGCACGTTAAAGAACCCGAGGTGGTCGAAATTTCCGGAGTCCTCCACTACGGCGTGCTTCATAATCAGAAAGTGGTGTTTGCACGTAAAACCCCATAATTTAATTTATGCTACTAATTTGCTTTCGCAATCGATGCTTCGGCTTTCCGGCGGTGCTGCGAATTTTTTCTCGATGGTGTCACCCTGGAGCTGTGATGATTTAGAGGGCGGCGTAGCACGCTGGCCACAAGAACAGAAAGGGCTCTTGGAGTGGGTCTGAAGCTAACGAACAGTAGCAGAAAGCTTAATTGTGTAATTCTGTATTTGACGCCATCATGGATCGCGCAAAAACTCTTCAAAGTTGCCAGCGTCAAATTTGCAACTTCTACAATGCACACGACGCACACCAGTAAATGAGAACCTAATAGGCGATCCTGCCAATCACTTGAACAGACCGCATCGCCAAGTACAGGGAAACACGATTTGTCGCAAATTGAGCTCTTACAAACTAGCTAGCAATATCAGCACAACCTGAACGCGACGTCTCGCCAAAGATCCCGCCAGCGCTTGCTGTTTAATTGATAAAAAAACGGAAGAAGTAAAAAAAAAACATGTGCACATAGCGTTGAACAGCTGATGTATTCGGATTGTTATAGGCCTAAAGGAAAACAACCCGCATGCGTGGTCTATACCTTGAGTCACAAGTAGCTTGCAGCACTGCCGCAGGTGCGGGGGCAGCACAGACTATATTCACGCGCAGTAGAATATAGTTCAGGACGAACCTGTGTGATTATTGGCGGGATTAAAGAGTATTGACTTTCCTCGTTACATATACTACTATATGTACGTGATATGTTAGGCGTGCTATATATTCACCTTTCATACCGTAAATTATTGGAGTTTTAGAATAGCATGTGCAACACATCTTAGGCACATAGCACACATGAACTAGTGTTTTCGTCGCAGCGCATGCTCTGTACGTTACTGCCCTCTTTCGGTTACGTACGATATGTTAGCCCACATTAATTGGTGGGTTTAACGTACGTGACGTCTACGTACACTAATGAATAGTGCTGTGGAACATGGGGGCATTGCATTGCTCACGCTTCAGCCTGAGTTCTCTTGATGGCTACGCTCTCAATATCTTTCAGAGCCAGTGATGGTAAACATGAATTTTCGCTGCCACTAAAATCCACTAGAACGATAGTTATGAGCTCATAGCGCGTCCGATGTCTGAGGTGGTTCGGTGATTGCGTAGGACTAGCAAGACGAGTAGTCGTAGAAATGACAGGATTATGGTGGCTGGAATGCGAAGGTGTCAAGCACGTGGCGTGTTTCCACTGGCGGATATAGCTGTTCGTTGCACGCACGCCGCTAGGGCTAAACGCGGCGCTGCGGCTCCAGGCGTGCTGGCCGGGCGCTCCCATGATTTGTGGCGCCGTTATTTCGATGTGTAAGCTTTTAATTAAGCTGGGAACACATAAAGCGGGGCAAGTCGTTACACTTAACAAGAACCGCATTTCTACCAAATGTGAACTGGATGTCGTTTACAGTTGCTTTAGCGCTGTGGGAGACATTCTATAATGGTCATATATGACACCCTGGCTTGAGACGTTTGCATAAGTAATTTGATGCAGAAGCATTAAGTCACAGTTTCGACACTTGGTGTACGCAGCCCGCGTAAGATGTTCCCGATTCCTGCAATACATTAAACGTTATGACACGTTAAGTTCCTGCAACATATTGGGCAAACTACGTGTGTGGTTCGTAGTAAACACTTCTACAGCTTTGGTACGTTTGAACAGAGTGCTGAATATTTCCCTGCTCATGTTCAAAAAAAGATCTTGCACTGACCGCTAAACTGTTCTTGATCAAATTTAGTACGATCGCATTTCGTTGTCGGCTTCGTTTAGTATAACACTTGGCACGATTAGTCTCGTGTTGTTTAAAGGGATAGTGAATAAAAAATTTGCCGCCGAGGTTTCTGTCTCCAGTGATAGCTGTCGCACCGAGAGCGACCAAAACAACACTCTTTCTGAGAAGTGAGCGAGAAGTAATTACTTAAGTGTATATTTCTCAAATCACAGCACCTACCGTTCTCCTCCGAACGCTCCGGCAAAACCGGATATCGTGTCACGCTTACCCACCTCGAGGCCCATTGCGAGCGATCGTCAACACTGAGCGCGCGAAGGGGCGAGTTGACGTTTGCAGCGACGCGTTTTCTTTGTTCGACCGTCCGATTCGCACCGCTTCCTCGTGTGAGCTGTTCGAAAAACTCGTCTTTTATCTCGTCGTTTTGTAGATTGATGTGTGGAATAGCCGTGTCAATGCCTCAGAATGCCGAGGGTCTGCTGCACGCATGTGAAAACGGCAGGCAGCGGCAGTCTTTTTCTCGCGTGCCTCTCACGAATGCTTCTCCCGTAAACCGCTGGCTTGTTCACGCTGTAGTTCGGCGCACAGGTGCCGTTTGACCGTAATTTGTTGTTTGTACGACGTTCTGAGCAAGATGTTTGGCCAATTCTGACAGGATGAATCGAAATGCGCATCGTCTGAAGCGACGGTTGACGAAAAAAACATTAGCCGACATGAGACTGGTGACGCCATCTCGTTTGCACCAAGGGAAGGAGTGCTCGGCTGCGATGTGAGAACGGGACGCTGAAACCGTTCCGCATGTACTCGTTCACTCCGTGAATAACAAGACGCTCCCTGCTTACCGAGGCCCTTTTTAGTCACTGCACATGCCTGGCTTCAATCCTCACCCGTTGCTTCATCGCATCTATTCTCAGTAACAGCTACTTCCGCGCATCAAGCACGTGCCGCGCGAGAGTCGGCAGCCGACTGTTATGCTCGCGCCGCCGGCCGCACCTTCGCCGAGTTTTAGCGCGGTGTCAATCGCTAGCGAAGCGAGGCGCGTACGAAGTTGAACTTGAGGTAAGGTTTGCACGCTGCTAGATTCAGGCACACAAACGCGAGGAAATGCTTGCTGTAAATGAATACACAGCATCGATAGGCAGACATCATTTTCGACATGACGCGAAACGGCGGGCCTCCTGCAATCTTTGTTGACTGCATGCTGCTAGACAAGTAGTTAAGCCTACACTGTAGTAGCGGCCATCTGTCGCTTTAGCAACTGATAAAAACTGATGCTATGCATATGAGCTCCCAGTAACGTACGTGCGAATCGTGCTGCAACGCGAGCTTGTGCGCTGCTCGCTTGATGTAGCTTTTAATGACAGCGCTCGAACATCGATGTGCTGCAATCAATACTACCTTGCTGCGCTGCCTCAACGTGCTGGCTTGAGATCAAGGATGAGCGCATTTAACTCTCTTAACCTGTGGTGCTTGTAGTGGAGTAGTGGACTGTCATCGAATGAGACCAACCATTTGTGCTCATTTGCACACACCTGGTCACTTCACCACTTCGCACCTGTCGAATTGTTAATTGTCGCTGTAGCCGGGTCTCGAATTGTGAATGACCAGCCATGCCTGCTGCTATGTCGGTATGCCGTCGAGAGTGTAGGTGCAAAAGACTGAATTTTAGAACGCAGATAATCAAGCAAGCTTCAAGACAGGCGAATCAGTCAGCATGGCGCGAGGTTTCGCTTACCGAGCGCGACGAACTGCAGCTATCCAGCGCGCCCGACGCTTGGCTTCGTGAGGCCTTGAAGGAAAACGGTAGAATCTGATGTTGGGATTCAGGCCTTCTTGTTTATGGCAGCCCACGACGCAGAAGTAACGACGGTAACGCTTTTTCGAGGCTGAGCTAGGTCTCTCCGGATCGGCGTCTCCGATTCCTTCTGCTGCCAGCATTACGTCTCACGGAGAGTCCGTTTTCGTTAAACTATAGGCTGCGGTGAGCTCGCAGCGTGGTCGGCGTGGTTTGTGAGAAGTGATGAGCTTTTTCGCACTCGCAACAGGGCAGAAAAAAGCGCGGATCGACGCAAAACTTGGGCTAGAAACGTGCTTCCCGATAGCCAGGGCTCAATACTACCCAAGCCGGTACTACCCAGATAACGCTTCGCGCGCCGCCACCAGGCGCCTCTACTATACCTCAAACTCCAGAGCAAGACTCCCATATGGGGAACCAGCGCTGGATAGGCGGCACGTCGAAAAGAGTGCGTTGCACGCTGCCCTGGAGACGAGACGCGGCATATTCCAGCCTCCCTACCAGACGAAACACACGTGCGCGGTCGTAATATATAGTTCGTATGTCTCCGTTTTCGCGCCGCTTCAAGTTGACAGTTTTCGTAAAGCTAGCGCCATCAAGTGAAGAAATGACGAAAGAAGCTTTTTACGCTTTATATATTTTTCACAGTGTGTCGCGGCGAGCACGTGTGTTTCTTTAACGGTTGCGCCTAGCTGCCTCGCAAATCTAGCAGCTACGGCTCCGGTCGTGCTGCGCTATGGTTTCGGAAGTATTAGTTGGCCTGAAGACATTCCATATTTCTCTGGCTAGACATAAAAAATTCTAAGGCTACTTCGCCACAGCAGTCAATGGAGAAGAAAGCTTTATCGCATCAGCTGACTCGCGCAAGCAAAGGTTTGAGTGCTCCGCTGCTGGATCCCTAACAACGCTGGCTACATTTAGCATTAATTACATAAATTTAGCGGATGCATCTCAGCGCCGAGTCCTCATGCGCATTTTTAAAAAGCACATAGGCAGCTTAGTCGCGCGTGCGCCGGCAGTACGCGCACACAACTCGCATTACAAGGCAGCTTCCCTCCCACATAATTCTTGGCAATAAATGGATAATATTTACCTTTCGTATCTTTCGCTTGATGCGGTGACGTTGGAAGGGGCTTGGCGGTGGTATTACGAAGGAAAAATGGTTGGTACATATGCCGGATGGTGCATGCTATTGCTCATATTGTTTCCGACGAAATGCCGACTGCAGATTCTGCTGTTTGGTACTGCCTGCCACGGCTTACCGTCTTAACTATCGAATAACCCACGCGAAATTCGATTTAGAAACCAGCCCGACACTGCTGGACCGGGCGACAAGACGGGAACTTACTCCGCTCGCCTGACTGCTTGGATCCAACGCCGCCTCTATTCTTGTTCGTAGGGTTTAGATGGAAAGACGCAGAAGGATACATCCTCCCTCATCCCGACGTAGTTGTGGCACTTGTATACGCAACAGAATCGTCCGCGTCCTTTTGTTTTCCTTCGACTTTCAGGGCACGCAACGCCACTACCAGTAGCAATTTTCGTCCGCGGGAGCGGCTGCATTGTGCACGTTCTGACCGCCAGGGCGGCGCTGCAGGCGTCGTGAAAACTCCAGCGCTGGTTCCCCATTAGGCAGGTTGCGAACGTAGTTTCCGCGCCTACTAGGGCGCCCCTCGCGGCGGCGAGCGCGCACCCGGCAGGATACGACCGGGCGGCCCGCTTGCGTTCGCAAAGCGTGTGTGTGCACTGTTTGGCGCGTAGCTGTTTTCTTTTCTGAGCAATCTTGAAGTGTAACCCGAGCTACACCCTTCTGCGCCCAGCATATCAACTAAGGGGTAGTTGAGATCGCCAAAATATTTGACAACGTTGCGTATTGGAACCTGCTTTGCACGCACTGAAAAGTCGCAGCAACATAAAAGTATCGAACTTCCAGTAACTTGGGCGAGAATATTTTCCCAGCGTAGTCTAACACAGCTGGTAAGTTCCTCACCTTTTCTTGTGTTTGGGGAGAGCAACGTTAGGATACCTCGGGTAGGTCTTACGAGTCGTTTGTACGCCCCACGTTCTTGGATCAGATGTTTTGGATTCGCATTTGCCGTGCTGTATGCACAGGGAAACTACCGCGGCGTGCTTGAACTTCCCTGCGATGCCAGCACGGCAGTCGCAGCTCCCCGCTAGGATTTGTCTTCTGTCGCCGACCTTCAAGAATCAATGTCACGTATAATTTCATGCGTCCACACCGTAGATAACGAAGTCACTTACGCTGAGTTTCACGCATCTCACTGATGCGTTATTTTTCGTTTGTGGAATACACCTAGAAGTCATTTTCGATCAGTGCGAGTTCAACGCTTCCGTCACGTCGTAGACGTGCCCCACTTCAAGTAGACGGCTTCCTTTCTCTAAATTATTTGCACGAAAAAAGCTGTCAAGATCTTGTTTTTCCCGAAACCCGGCTATTAATATCGGCACGCTGTTTCGCACCATCACTACCGTTTGACAGGGCGCCAAACACGCAGCGCAAGCTGCTGACGCCGTGAGTAATCCTACCGCATTCGAACCACGCACACTGTCACAGCATACATAACCGCACCGGCCAACTCCTGCAGAGGGGTTATCCATGGAGTTGACGCCGGCACATCTTCGGAGCACCTGATGCAGAACTTGGACACTTTTGGGCCCACCATACTAGCCTCCCGGATGATGGGCCGTTCAGAGACTGCTATTATTACATTTGAAGGAAGCATTGTCCCCAGGAAAGTCCTCTATC
Organism: Dermacentor variabilis; assembly: GCF_050947875.1. Classification (NCBI taxonomy): domain Eukaryota; kingdom Metazoa; phylum Arthropoda; class Arachnida; order Ixodida; family Ixodidae; genus Dermacentor; species Dermacentor variabilis. The sequence continues at coordinate 48,787,146 of NC_134573.1, forward strand.
ATCGAGCTATGTTCCGATGTCTGCCACACCACCCCAAAGCAGAGTTCTGTTCCTTATGCCTGATGTATGATCATCGTGCTGACAACTGCCCCACCAAATCAACTATTTTCAGATGTCCTGACTGCACGAGACAACTCAAGCAGGCAGGAGAGGAACACCAATGCTTTCTCCTCTGCCTGCACTGCGGTGGCGATCATAGAACCAACGACCCCAGCTGCCAAATTAAAAGGCAAAAAGACCATAACAAGACAGAACGAGCCTACTTGCAACGCATCAAACTGCGCAACGAGCAACAGCCTACGCTTGGTTCCAGCGCCCCCAACACCGCAACGTCAACTGATTACCATCGCGAATACCCTGCATTATTATCGCACGGACAGCAACAGCAAACAACGCAGACGCAACAGCCCCAGAAGAAGCAACAAGACATGCTACCTAACACACCGCTGTCACAGCCGACGACTTCGGCAAGCGCTACACCGAACGTGCAACGACCGGCCTCGAGCAAAAGCCCTGCGCGCACCCCACAGTCTGGGAAAACCATCATATCCAAGGCGCCTGGTAAGCCAAGCACTCCTATCATCCCGCAATCCCCATCCTTCAAGACCCTAACATCACAAGCACAGTCCCCTACTCCAATTTACGAAGCACCACAATATCAGCAACACGTCCTACACGCGCATTCCCACAAGACACGTTCAACGCTAGAGTCTCGTCTAAACAAATCAGAGACCCTGTTAGAACGCTTCGAAAGCATAGAAAAGAAACTCGACCGCCTCACTGATATTGTCGAAAAACTTGCCTCAGCCTACGAACGTCACGAAACACGCCTAACCGTGCTGGAACAACGAGTAGACCGCATGCTTAAGCGCCTTCTTCCAGATGAAGATCTTAGCTCCGAAAACATGGACCACATGTCTCATTCGCAAAAGAGACAACTTCCTGATGACCCAATCGACACCTCCAACACCCAGTCTAAGACCGCAAAGGTCGCTAATCCATGGCAGAAGTAAGGGACGGAAACTTTTGCGTTTGGCAGTGGAACTGCCGCGGTCTCAGTAACAAAAAAGCAATAATGAGGCAATACTTCCTAAAATTGAAAAACCCACCACATGTGTTACTTCTGCAAGAAACATACAAAGAACAGAACATCCCAGGATATACAGCTACACATTCAGCGCACAATGAATACGACCTACCATTAATTTCGACGTACGTAAAACATAACATTAAACACTACACGGAAACAGCACCAGACTGTTTAGCAAAGTATGTCTTAATAACCACAATATACCCGGACAGCTCACAACGACCTGCCAAGCTGTACAACGTCTACAATCCACCAAAATCCACGTACAACCTTAGTCAGATCTTCAAGCACGCTAAAAAAGATGAGAAGACTCATGACATTTACATCATGGGAGATTTCAATGCGCCCAACACATCATGGGGATACAAGGCGAACACGAAAACGGGCAGGTTGCTGGAAGACAACATAAACAAATTTCAGTACACAGTTCTCAACACTCCGGGGGTAACAACTCGCGCAGGGGCGCAAAATCAAGTTCCTACTACACCGGACCTCGCGTTGCACAAAGGTGAATATGCTACGAGCTGGGAGAACACCCATGAAAACCTAACTAGCGACCACGACATACTAAACATCATTATACACATGACGCCTCGAAAGCGCCGCGCTACAGTCACCTTCACAAATTGGGACAAATTCCGGAAACTGAGGCAGAATAACACTAACACAGGGCATGACTTGGACACGTGGGCTAAAGGCCTCCTAGAAACTAAGACAGCAGTTACAGACACGCACACAACTTCAGCGCCGGTAGACCGGCCCGACCCGCACCTCACACGCGTCTGGAAAAAACGTAAAAAACTATTGAGAGTCTTATCCCAGCAACCGCATAACAATCAGCTTCGTGGAAAGGTAGATGATGTAACTATTCAAGCGATCAATCATGCCCGGACGCTCGAACAGACAGAATGGAACCATATTTGCGATAGCATCCAGAATACGTTAGACAAAAAACACACGTGGCATCTTTTGCGTGCCCTGCTCGGCACAAAGAAACAAGTGATCCCTACCATAGAGAAACACGCCAGTACACAAGGTATAAACAAAACATTTGATGAACTCCGGACCCTTTACATACCTGCGGCACATCAGTCACTGTACACAGACTATACGGGCCCCCCAAACGACAACATCGGTGGTGACTTCACTATCGCAGAACTAAACATAGCATTGATGCAAAACAATAGGGCGACGGCGCCGGGTCCTGACGGCATCACATACACTCTTCTGCGTAATCTGCCCGACGAAGATAAAGAAACGCTTCTCTCGCACATAAATGAGCATTGGAACGCGGGCACCCTCCCAGACGAATGGAGAACATCACACATTACCATGATCCCAAAACCAGGGAAAAAAGCCACGCTTTGCAACCTCAGACCCATATCCTTAACATCATGTATGGGCAAAACAATGGAACGGCTTGCACTGAACAGACTAGAAGAACATTTGGATAACACGAAACATTTTCCGCACCAGCTCATAGGCTATCGCAAGAACATTTCCACACAGGACTTATTTCTCATACTACAGAACACGCTTCTGCAGCCAAAGACAGCACAGACCCAAGCCCTTCTGGCAATAGATATAAAAAAGGCATTCGATAATGTCACACATGATCATGTACTCAAATCGGTTCACGACAGTGGATGCGGCGCCAACATGTACAATTACATACGCAGTTTCCTCAAAGGCAGGACAGCACGCTTCAAGGCAGCGCAGTCTCTTTCCTCCCCCATCAATATTTCCCGTGGAACACCTCAAGGATCGATTATATCTCCCACCCTCTTTAATCTTTGCATGACAGCGCTATCAACGCAGCTATCCACAATCCCTAACCTTCACCACACTTTCTACGCCGACGATATTACCCTATGGTGCGAAACCGGATCTCCAGGGAACGTCGAAACGACCCTCCAGAAAGGCGTCGAGACCATAGTTAACCACTTACATAAAGCCGGACTTGAACCTTCAGCAGAAAAGTCGGAACTTCTCCTCATGAATCGAACACATTACCAAAAGAAAACAAACGCCCTGATACAACTCACCTTATTAGGCAAGCAGATACCAAAGGTTACATCGTGCCGAGTACTCGGCTTTATCATAAATCACAACAACAATGCTAATTCTAACGTTATACAATATCAAAAAGACTGCCGAAATCTCACGCACCTAATGCGAAGAATCATTAGCAAAAAACACGGACTGAGAGAAGAACAAGCAACACAGCTCGTGACTGCGCTCGTGTATAGTAGGCTTCTGTACACCGCCCCATTCCTAACACTGACACAAACACAAACTCGGAAACTCGAATCTTCACTCAACACCCTTCACAAGGCCGCCCTGGGCCTACCGATATACACCTCAAATGAGCGCCTTCAACAAACGGGCCTCTTTCACACTTTCGCAGAACTAACACAACAACACCGAGACCGACAAGTAGCGCGATTGTCTTGTACGGAGCAAGGATGCGACATCTTGAAACGAGCAGGGATCGCCCTTATCCAGTTGACACCAGTTAACTAAAGCCCTCCGCTACCACGCAACATTGCATTTACAAACATACCAAAAAATATGACGCCACACCTACATGACGGTCGACGTCAAGCGCAAGCAAAACATCACCACATAGACAGGAAATGCATCACGATATACACGGACGCCACACGCTCTGACATGGGATCATACGCGTATGCAATATATACACCTGGACAGACAGCACCGATCATCCAAACAGCTGGGCCATTTTACAACCCTCCCAACATAGCCACTCTGGAGACTCACGCGATAATATATGCCATACAAGAAGCCTCTCTACTCACTAAGCACCACTCCAGTAACATCAACCTTTATACCGACTCCAGCAAAGCCATTCGCAACATACAACAACGACTGTTGGAAACACACCTACATGACATCTTAACAGAATCCTGTAACCGCAAACCGAGCATTACAATCACCCTGCGTTGGGTGCCTGGTCATGCTGGGATCGAGGGAAATGAGTTGGTTCATCAACGTGCCCGCGAAATTAACCTCCGGGCGCCCTCGATTCCCTGGCCAAATCCAACGACAGTGGAAGACGCTGCCACGTACAAAGCGCAAATAACTGATTACTACAAGAACATCAAGGAAAACCGTACTATTTTGCCCCAACCTCACTCCTCACTCAACACGGAACAAGCACATGTCCTTCGTAAAGTTCAAACGAACACTCTTCTCACGCCACTAATGCTCTACAACTTCGGTTGGCGTAGCACAGCTCACTGCCCCAACTGTCCGGAGATAAGGGCAGGTGCAGAACACATTCTGTACTCATGTAACACTGCCATTACCTCTCCTCATTTTCCTTACCCTCCCCCTCCTTCCTGGAGTGCTTGGCTTCACTCGGACTCGGAGGATGAACAACGAGCCTTAGCGGGGCAGGCGCTCTACTTCACTGGGCCTTAATGTTGGCCTTAAATAAAGTTTTTTTCCTTCCTTCCTACCGCATTCGAGCAACTATTCGTCATATGGCGCTAGGGGTCCGAAAGACAGGGCGCCGCCTAGCACTTGCAACGTGCCCATAGGGAGGTGTACACGCGTCAATATCTTTAACGATTTGTACATTTTTTTTGTACAGTGTGTACTCACGGCACCTGTATTGTGCATTGTAAGCTTTAATGTTTTACGCGCTAGCAGCTACTCATAACATATACAACAAAGCGAGCCGAGCAAGCCGCTTTGCGCAGAACGCAGAGTAATTTCCTTACGTAGCCTGACACTGCATAGCCTGCGGCATAAGCGCCCTCGCTCTGTTGAGACCAAACATGGCAAAGCGTTTGCGTGATTCAATCACACAAGTCTGTGCCAGGGCCGGCTTTTCAGACGCTATTTTTTCCATAGGATAAAACAGTTTCCCATTTTTGTCTTAAAAAACAGGCCACTAATCGTACCAAGTGTTATACTAAACGAAGCCGATAACAAAATGCGATCGTTCTGCTATATTTGACCAAGAGCAGTGCAGCGGCGAGTGCAACATCTTTCTTTTTTTGAACACGCGCAGTGATATATTCAGGACCCTGCACAAATCATTTGTTGGGAATGCAGTGAGAGAAGTTCAAACTTTAACTATTCAGTAGGGGTAACGAACAGCCCGATCCAAATATTTTTTATTTTTTTGCAACTATAGGATTGCTGCCACCTAGCATGGTTCTTTAGTTGAAGGGGGTCGAGAATCGGCCCACGCACTCCAAAATATACCTACCCTCGGCGAATGACCTCGTTCTTTCTGAACATCATTTAAATGGATAGTTAATGTTTTCGAGCTTTCGTTAGTCGCACTACGAGCTTCGCTGTACTGCATTCGCGGAAAGGTCTGTAAGCACCGTTGAAGACACCGGTGCCTCGCGGCATGCGCACGATTTGAAGCAAGCCGACGCCGCTCATCGCTTGCATGTGAGGGGCTCTCGCACATGCTCTAGAGACAAACGAACAACCCAGTAGCGTAAACAATCACAAGGGCATTTATTGCATCTTTTATACACTAATGCCTTCCAAGGGAATTGCTAACGACAGAACATGCCGATTGGCGAGCGACAAATCTAGGAAGTCCGACTCGCCGCGACCGGATATCGAGCGAATATGTTCGCCCCATGCTGAAAGCCAACGCCTGGTCTTTCGTGTGTACTCTTATGCGAACGGTGGCGCGGTCCAACGATCGTGTTCGTCCATTCCATTGTCGTGCTTCTTGGCCTCGCGAGATGGTCTCAGGGGTGGGACACTCCCCGGTTTCAGTGGCACAGGAAATTGGCGCCATCTCTGTAATGGGCGAACGCAAAAATCCGTTTCCCTTGCATGGCCTCGTAGATCGTCGCGCGCCGATCCAGGTGGCCAAGCCCTTCCCCCCGCTCAACTCCTCTCTCCACGCCCTCTCTCGTAACACCCACGCAACTCCCTCACCTTCGACTGTCTACGCGCCCGCGCCGCCGTGAGGTCCCCACCGGCCCGGCTGCTGCTTAGTCCGCTACGCAACGCTTTATTTTTGTTATCTACTGTCATCGAGATGCGTGCGCTGCTGTGCGTTGACCGACGTGGCTAGTTTCGTCAGTTCTGTGGTCCTCGGTAGCTGTGTGCTTGTGCTCCGCGAGGTTTTACCCGTTGCACGACTCGTACCGCTCGTGCATCGTGCAGTGGTGCACAAATAGCTCAAAAACAAGTCCTGCAAGGTTGTTCCGGGTGCCTAAAGACAACAGGTGAGCGCTCAGACCCAAGGACATCAGAAGGCGCATGTACACGAACACAGCCCTGTCCATTTGTGTGCTCCATGAGGCTCCGGACGTCGTTGCGCCTTGATTGTGCTACACTTGCCTCTTCCCGGTAGAGAAAGCTGACAAATAGATGTTCCTCCTCATTGTCACATGGTCTGTGACTTGTGTTTTTCTGTGCCAAGTCTCATTCTGCAACTTCAGTAACTTGCCCAGCTTTCCATACCGCCCTCAGTGCTTTTTCTGTGTATCACGTTCTACAAACCTACTAACAGCTGAAAAATTACTGTTAGTGTTTGTGTACTATCTCCGTAACCCCCGATGGGAAAACCGCGCGAACAACCTTCATGTGTAGGCATGATACGCTTTTTTTTTCTTCTGGAGAGCATGAGCATTGCAAGTGTCCTACATGCAGATTTTTGCAGTTCGTGTTTATTATGCAAAGGAGAGCCCAGTAGGTACGACTTAGTGCCTTAAGTGACGTAATTTTATTGCTAAGCATTGCATTTGGGTAGAAAGAAAAGTCGTGTTGGCTTGTTTTACCTGGTCTTTGACTGAGGAATAAGCCTTTCTGCGAATGTTTTCTATGCGATGCTGCAAAAGCCGACTACCTTCTGTTCCCCTTGCCACCGTTACTCAAGTTGTGGCCAAGTGAAAAATAAGGTGGTAATGTGTGTTTCAGTGTTTAGTACAATGTTATTTTCTTCTGCTATGTTTTTTTTTTTGAATTTGTACAGCAGTAATGAGCATGTCACGCATTTCATATACTTTCGTGCAGATATATAAGTAAGCTTTCTTTTGGTGTGGCTCTCAGTCAAACAATGTTAGCATTTTATTCTATCTTTCAGGTATTTTGCGTGTCATTGTTTTTGCCATTACCAGTGAGTTTTACCTTTTTGTAGTTGTCATGACTATGTCATACACGTCGTCCAATTTTGGCAATATCTTAGTGCACATATCAGGAGCTCGTCTACATTTAGGTCTTGAGGACGTTATATAAAAATCTTGTTTTTTTATGTGTGTACATGAAACGGCCTTAGCGTTTTCTAGCGCTTTCTTTTGTTATTTCACCATCGGTGAACTTTTGTCTTTAGTACTCTTGTATATGTCATGCACCTTTCACTTTTGCTCATTTGTTGAGCGTGCATCACACCACGTTGTAAGAAAAATCTGCTTTCGGAAACGAAGTCAATAAAGCGAGACTAAACATCTGTTGTGTTGGAAGTGGAATTTTTTTTTATGTCCCGGCACATGCTGGTATAATACAAGTATGGGCAAGACTGCGTGCGTGCCAACGCATAGCCCACGGCGCGCCACGTGCCAGCTCGCAAGCAATGCCAATGCGCGGCGTAGCGCGCGCATTGCTTGCGAGCTGGCGCGTGGCGCGTCGTAACAAGCGCGCTATAAAAAAAAAAAACGCGCCGCTTACGAGTAAAAACAAAAAAAAGTGAGCGGCGCGCGCGGCATGGGGGAAAGGGGGAAATGGAGCGGAGCGAGTCGGCATAATAAAAACAAAAAGGAAAGAAAACCGTTTGGGAGAGGAGGTGCCGTGCGGCTGCTGCTGCTGTTGCCATGACAACGTAAACAATCATGTGCGCCGCCATTTTGCTTTTGCGTCGCCCATTGGCTAGGGCCGTAACTGAAGGGGACCTTGGCGCTAGCGTCGAAAGAGCGTCTGCTCGAAAACGGCCAATGGGAGCCATACGGAGTGTCCCCCCCCCTGATGGTCTCGCAAAAGCATGGATTAGCGCATGCGCGCTAAACCCGCGTCGCTCGCCGACTCCAAGCCAAACAAGAACCGCCTTCTCCCTGTTTAGACGAAGTAACCCCGCCTTTAGGCGGCGTTGAAAGCGCAACGCCTTGCGCCATCTCTCGCACTTTTCTGCAACCACACCGATCGCCACCGTAAAGTCACGCGGCGAAGACAGATTACACAGGCCGTGCGGGGAAAACAACATCAGGAGACGCGTGAGAGTCGCGCATCCCCACACATGACAGTACTGGAACGGTGCTGGGCTGGCGTAACACACTGAGAGGCGCTGGGTACTGGTGGGAAAAGCATCTCTAGAGAGAAAATGACGCGATGTCGCCCGATCGTATGTTATCTTTTTTTAATAAAAAAGGCCAGGGTAGTGCAGTAATTTACTAAAATGCCCCAATATTTTATAGTAAATGTGTAGTAAAACTAGATTAGAATAGCAATAGCTAATGCAATAAAGTGCAGTAATAGCACTGTCAGAATGTGAACCTCTTTCGAATTAACGACAATCCCAGTAAACTACCGCTACAAACACTTGGCTTTCGGATATTTAGCTCGTAAGCATTTAAAAGCAGTTTCTATTACTGTTTACCTGTTAAAAGCACAAAATATGGGAAAATGGACTGAGATAGTCTAGCTTACTTCGATGATTGATAACACAATCTAACTGTAGTGATGTTCTCGTGGAAAAAGACAATTGTAAATGTTGTGAAGGCTGTCCCACTAACTTAAATATGTGTACAAAACTTCTCCTGAGCGTTTTAAGAAGAAACATAACATGTCGAGGAAGCCTTCGATAGCTACATCACTCTACAAAAGGATCAGTAATAAACTTAAGTATTTGCGCAATTTATTAAAACCGATGACAAAGCAATCCTGCACGAGTATAAAAAAGTTGGGGATAACTTTGGCGCTGACATTATGCTAGCACGGTATCAACAGTAATTGTGCAAGTTCTAAAAAAAGTAACATGGACTATGCCTAATGAATCGCTCGGCACACAATACAGATGAGCCCTGATGTCACCACATGTGAATGTTGCTGACCACACAGGAATGAGTTGGCCAATAAACTTAATAATCTGTTCTTAACCACTGGTGCAACAATTACAAGAGTAGCCCTAGCCCGGACCCCGTAACGTATTTAAGTTCCGGCAATTTGAACTCAATATTTCTATCCAGTTGTGACGAGAGCTGAATAATCAACATGATCTCCTCCTTACGTAATGACGATGCCCAGGTATTGACGATATTTCAGTTAGCTCCATCAAGGAAGTTGCTGGGATGATCGTTTGCTCGCTCACCCAAAATGCAACGATGTGCTTAGCACCGCACATTTCCCTGTTTAGGCGACGGCAGCTCGCGTATGTGCCACATTTAGAAGGCTAGAGTTATAATGGCCTGATAATTATATGCCTATTTCGGTCGTTTCTGTATGTGGCAAAATTACGAAATAGATTTTTGACCATCGCCTAATGAGATTCCTTGACACCGACAAATTCTTTAAATACCAGCTTGGGTTTCGAGAAAAACAAAATACTGAATTTGCACTACAATGCAAGATCTGATGGATAATACAGAAGACAAATATAGACGTTTGGGTTTGTTCATCATTTACGATAAACTTTAAACTTTGTGAATGATGTTTATCTTTTGAGGAAGATGCAACACTACGCAAGAAGGAGAGCACCACTCAATTTATTAGCACATAGCTTGACATTACGTTTAAATACACTGTGACCATTTTGGTCGTTGGTATTGTGTCATTGCTAGTGTCCCCCAGGGATCCATCTCGTGTACTGTTTTACTTTTACTTTGCATTAATGTTATAGTTTAAAGGCATAAAAGTCACATCAACTAGTTACACACACGTTACTAAAGGTCTCTTACGGGACCAAACTTGTTCGTAATACCAAATACGGCTAATGAATGGCTAAATGAGCCTGAATTGTGGTTGAAATTCACTAGGCTTTAACCTAACGTTGTGACGACAAAATTTGTGATATTCCGCACAAGAACAAGGCTGTTGCACACGGCTTCAATCTTACATTTCAGAGCACCTTCCTAGTTCGAGAAAACTGAATGAAATTGCTTGCTATAGTATATATGATGGATATATGTTGGGGTCATAGCACATTCGATAAATACGGATGAAAATAGCAAGCTATGTAAATGTATTAAACAGGTTCAGAACTTCGATGTCATCCAGAGTCAAACGCAGCTTTAATATTCCTCAGTTTACTCTCATATACAGCATGTGCTTTTACTTTAGGCGACCACGTACGCTTTAACCGTTGTATCATTCTCAACTTTCAGAAACACGCTATCCGGGCATTAAAAAAATTACCTGTCAGTAGAAATTCCACCTTTGTATTCAAAACGTACTGGTCTCTGGTATCTCATAAGAAAATAACCCTTCGCATACTATCACTTTCTAACAAAGACAAAAGACGACTTGAGCGTAAATATTTAGTTGCACACACCACTTTCTTTATGCACATGCTATACAGGATAAACATTTTTGTTTTAAGGATATTTTTTAGGTCGCCTGTGGCACATAGCATTATTCTTGTCTTTGAGCTGGATTATACGAAGAGACAGACATTACTATATTCGCGGACAACTTTCTGCGCCTATGTAGGGAAACCTACAGGGGCGGAGCTTTTGCGCGTTTGTTGTCACGCCAGGAAGTCTGCAAGCGCTTGACAGTGCTTTTGGTTGCTCGGAAGAGACGGCGAATCGACGCTGTTTCCAGGTTCGATGGTTCCACGTTTGCCCACGCGCGGAAGGGAAAAACCGCAACATAAATAAGCGTTTACATAGAGTGGCGTGTTTTGTCTTATTTAACTGTCGCGAATAAGATCTTAATGTTTTCTTTTCCCCAGTTTACACCAACGGGGATGAAGGCGCGGGACTCTCTTCAGAATGGTTGTCATTTGGGTGCGCTTTGCCTGAGTAGCTTTCCCTTCATAGCCAAAGAAAGTTGTTCGCTATTATAGCTAGAGAAATTGAAGCTTATTCACCGAATTTGAAAAGTTGAAGAATTAACTTCGTATTCATTTGCTAACGACACACACACACACACACACACACACACACACACACACACACACACACACACACACACACACACACACACACACACACATATATATATATATATATATATATATATATATATATATATATATATATATATATTTATATATATGCACTAAGGGTAGGGAGTTGGGAAATCTCATCAGGCGCCAGCCTCCATTCCCACCAATATCCCCCCCCTTCCTGACAAAATAACATTCTTCCCTTATGCATGCCACAACCAAGCAGGAGCACAAAGTAAAAAGCGGATAGCTCAGTTTGCTGCATCGGTCTTTGCTTACTGCCTGATGTGACTTCGTGGACTCGCTTTTAACCTCCACATAACCAACAAAATGCCAGTGGCAGTATCGCTTCTGTTCGCGACAGCTATCACACGATTTTCAAAACATTACACTTGTTTGATCAGATTGCAGGGGTATATGTATAGTAGTATCCGTAGAGTCATAAGTGTGGATAACTAGTCTTGTTCTCATTTCGTTCTGGAAAAAGCGCCTTTTGTTATTGTGAACATCTAGATACGGGCTTAATACCACTTTTGGTTCTCCGCCTACAGTTGTCATCCTGAAGTGACGCGTCGCCTGCTTGCGTTTCAAACGAATAACACAATTTTATTTCGTGGTCGGTGACAATGCAGCAGAACTTTCACAGAAATGATGAATTTCCTTTAATACCAGCCACAACAAGATTATTGCACGCTTGGTGTATGTCACCTGAATTTACTTTTATTTGGTAAATTTGTTCAACCTACCAATAATGGCTTATGTTTGAAAATGATTACAGCCCTTGTGTACTAGTGTAGACATTATATGAAGAGTAATGTGTTCCTTGCCGCTTGGACGAGAGTTATTCAGTGCCGCTATATGCGGGTGGGCCTACTTTCAGTACAGAAATGGAAGCGACAGCAAGCGAAGCACGCATCTCGATCATATTGTGCAAATACTGGCTAGCGACGTCATAGAGCAGACAGCTCCTAATGGGGTGCACGCACTATATCATCTTGTGTCAGGTACGCCGCCCGCCATCTGCTGCATCACATCGCTCGCCGGCGCCTGCCCGGTGCGATCGAGAAAGCATTTTTCTAGCACAAAACATTGCAACAGTTATCGCAGCAGCTGCCAGTTCCTAGCTGCCAGCGCTTTGACTGTCTCTAAGCGTGTACTATACCATTGCATGGCAGGATGTAGGCGTATTCGCTTGTGGTTGATCGGACCGGGCTTTAGGTGTGACATGTTGCGCCTTGTCCGGGTGTGCCATCGTCGGGCAGGTCTGGCTCACCAACTGAAAGTGACGGGCCTGGCCCAGGCGGGGCGGCGAAACGATGTCGAACCACGTCTCTAGTTCACCGTATATTGATGATCGTTTTGATAATGCAGTAGAAACCTGTATGCATAACTCTCTTGTCCCAATCCCAATTGTCTACTCCTCATGCTGTCCAACTATCAAGTCTTAATATAAACTACTCCATCTAGTACTTCCTTTTGCCTCTTATTATTAGTGGTATATTATACCTTGCTCCCCCTCGAGGTGTACGCAAATCATTTCCGCTTCGAATTATTGCTGCGCAGTCCTTGGTTTCTGCTTATATTTGTTATCCTCGAAATGTTGGCGCCACAACTTTGTAAGGGAAGAACGGTCTACCTAAATATGGAAATTTATTATGTAAGAGGCCGTGAATTATTTTTAGCTCCAGTGTAGAGAAATTCAACAGAACCCATCCCACGATGACGGTCGACAGTCATGCGTTGATCAATAAATCAATATAGCGACGCAACCTAATGACACCTAACTCGTCGCGTCAAAACGAGTTAGGTGTGGGCCTTGTACTGCAGTCGGATTCCTTTTGCTCGCTTCCCTAAGGGCACTCGACGCCATCTAAGCCACCATTACGAACAATGCGCATGACCTCCAAAATACATTGCGCGCCAATGCGTGCGAACGCTTAAAACGCCTAATGCGGCAGCTCCTCTCTCGCCCTTCTTTCTGCACACGCTACGCTATCTATACTCCGTTTCAGATATCAGGTGCAACGCTGCGGTGGCTAGAAAGACTTTTTGCAGTGTCTGCGTCCGCGCTTAGTAGTAGTTTTATGTTATGGATCGTCATGGTGCGAAACTGTTCTTTATAGAGGCTTAGTATTGAATAAAGAACGTTTTAATCCTTAGAGGCAAAAAAACTGTGGTATACGCTTATCTAATGCGTTGTTGTACTACATCAACTTGTTTTTCATTGGGTTTCGTTTTAGGTTTTTTTATTGGCCGCCCGTCGCGGCAGCCTCCCGCGAGCATACGCCTTTGCCATGCAGCGAGGCATGGAAGGAACGCGCGGAGTAATACATTTTCGTCACCGCACATCTTGCGTAGCATCCACCGCGTTGCACGTGATGTCTGAAATGTAGGGCAGTAGCACTGCAGAGAACTCCACTCGTGGTCTCTGAGACGAGAAGTATGGCGCGCCGATGCCTGCGAACGCTGACAATTGTTCCTTCACTAGCGGCACACTCAGTGGCGCATATTGATTGAATCAAGATGGCGAGACGTTCACTGAAGAGCGGCGAATACCCAGTGAACTTATGGGGCAGCTTGCTGAAGCGTTGACGCGAAAGGCATTCATTGAAAAGCCCCACTTATCTATACATTTGTGGAGAAGCCTGATCAAGCAAGTTAGGAGCCTTTGTGACGTGGGTTTGATTCCGCTGAGCATCGGAGAAACTTAATGTCCCTGTTTCGTCATTGCCGAGCGGCACATTCCCAGTAGCACCTACTTAGTTCCCCAAGTTAGCATAAATACTCTCATTGAAGGACGGCACGCCCCTACTGGACCATACCCATTGACCTAACTTGGCAATAATGTGGTTCACTGAAGACGAGCACAGAAGGAGCGGCCCGTTAAAGGTTAAAGGTCACTTCGAGGTCAAAGGGTTTCGTCGAATAGTGCCGCATCTAATGAAGAGTAGCACATGTCGACGCCAATGTGGTTTATTGAAGAGCAGCATATATGTACACATTGCCACATACTGGGTGGCTCAGGTGGGAACCATGGTTGGTTTCCAACAATTTTCCCTCAGCAAGCCTGATGCGCCTTCCATTTGTACACGAAATACCAAGTGAGCCACGTAAGCGGAAAATCAGCTAAATACAGACATACATACATAGAAGGCTGGCCCTAAGAAAGTGCGTGGAATACTCTAAGAAAGCTATTGCTTTAAAACTACTGCGATAACCGCTCTCGCATGTGATCGCCCACAATATTGTCAGTACGACTATCTTGAACTGACAATCGACCGCTGCTGTCTCTGCGCAGGTACTCTTACGGCAGTGATTCAGAGCCTAGCCGAGATGAGTGGCTGGCGGTGAAGTACCAGCTCGGCTTGGACTTCCCGAACCTGCCGTACCTGATCGACGGCGACGTACGGATGACGCAAAGCCAGGCCATCCTGAAATACTTGGGGCGCAAACACGGCCTCGTACCAAAGGACGAACAAACGTTGCGGCGGGTTGAGGTGCTTCAACATGAGGTGACGGCCGTATCGCGTAGACAAGCAAACAAATCCTTCATTCTTTGTTTCATGAGCTTACTGAATGCAGCACTACTCAAAGCTTGTTAAGAAGCTGCAGCATTTTCCCTCTACGGTTGACCTTGGTACACAAAGCAACAAATGAATGTTTACTTTCAAGCCAATTAGCGGAATATGCGCAAGCAATGCAAACTTTCGTGTTGTAGTCACCTTGTCTATCCTTTTTCGCATCATCCTAACAGTGGATTGCAGACTGCGTCTCAACTGTTACGCTGAGTACCTATTTGAAACTTATATGCTGGCGTTTTGCGTTCCAAAACCACAATTTGATTATGAGGCGTGCAGTTTAGTGGGGCACTGCGAATACTTTGACCACCGTGGGTTTTGTAACGTGGATCTAAATGAAACTGTGCGAGCATTTTTAAATGCATCCACCACAGTCGGGATCGAAAGCTGGGCATCGAGCTCCGCAGCGCAATTCCACAGCAACCAAGCTACCGTGGCCGTTTGTTTTAAGCACTTATGGGATGACTTGTCTGAATGATTAGAGCATATGCAGAAATACGAAATAGGGCAATTGTATGTTTAAAGCGGCGCAACCACATTATTGTAGAACTTAAATAAAAGCCTATTTATTTGCGCTGACATGTGCAAATTTTTTACCGGCTAGGATGGCATCGTCTCGGAATAAACGCTCCTAAATTACTGTTTTCAAAATACAATACAACCTTTTACTACACGTTCAAAACTGAAAGAAGCGCTGAAATATGTGGCACTACTTACAATGTTTATTTTAACATAAATACGTAAATCAAACTGTCATAATGCTTCAGACCACTCAAGCACTTTGCCTGCGTGCGCGCCTGGGCTTTCATAAAATTGATGTATGCTGTCCTGTATTGCAAATTTTAATCTATCACCATTTCCATAGCAGCTGCTGCGACCTATTTGGCAATTTGCAGATCGTTTGTGTATTTATTATTATCTCCACGGTTCTGAATCTACCCCAACCGCGTAGTCAGCAGGCGCTCTTTAAAAAACCTGTTTATTTTCGCAAACAAAAATTTCTTACGGTGTGCGTTTTGCACAGCATGGTAGTTCTAGGTCCACCTTCATTGAAATAATATCGATACTGTTTTTCTGGTTACAGGTTTGTCGCTGCGACATTCAAATTCGCCCAGTGAATTTCTGGAAGGCCGTACTCTATCCCTACACGCTTTTGGTCAGAAAAATAACGCAGTACTTACGGCGGCGTTTCTACAGGCCTTGTAATGGGCCACGCGAATTGAAAAAAATTCCTGGGAAGCACCCAATTTACTGGCACCTTTGCTATATCGAAAAGCGTACCCGTTTTCCCGTCACCTTACTTACACAAATCAGGCATTTCATTTACAGTAAGCTGCGACATTTTCTTATTTAGATTAGCACTTCTTTGCGCTCATGCTTCTTTGTCTACGTTCTCTTCCTTGCGCATATGTCGCAGTTAATTGTTTACGTTTAAAACGCTTCTAATCGAAGAAGTTGCTTCAGGCGGCCAAAGAAAAGTAACTTCCTTTCCACTCTGAGAAAAAGGATGATCGGCGAAGCTGTGAATGTGGGCCCCTTACTGGCGAACTGCACCTCTGCCGCGGATCGGCCTGGTGTTGCACAATCTTCGGGATCGGCCAACCTATGGGTAGTGCTTCACACCTGCTTCACCTCCATCGCGGGTCGGCGCGGCATTGCACTAACTTCGAGATCGGCCTACGTATGGGGAGTGCTTAACGCTTGCTTCACCTTCACCGTGGGTCGGCCCGTCATTGCAAAATCTTCGGGATTGGGACACGTATTTACAGTGCTTAACGTCTGCTTCATGTCCGCCGTTGGGCGGCCCAATATTGCGCTACACTTCAGCATGGGCCCACGTGCTTGACGAGTGATTCGCGTCCGCCGGGGTTCGGCTCAATATTGCACAATCTTCGGGATGGGCGGACGTACGCTGAGTGCTTAATGCCTACTTCACCTCCGCCGTGGGTCGGCCCGGCATCGCCCCACATAACGGAAGTGCGTAACGCCTGCGTCAGCTCCACCGCTGGTCCGCCCCGCATTGCACTGTCTTCGGGATTGGCCAACGTATGGGGAGTGATTAACGCCTGCTTCGCCTGAGCGGTGCGTCGGCCTGGTATTGCTCTATCTTCGGGATCGGCCAACCCATGGGTAGTGCTTCACACCTGCTTCACCGCCACCACAGGTCGGCGCGGCATTGCACTAACTTCGAGATCGGCCCACGTATGGGGAGTGCGTAACGCCCGCTTCACCTTCACCTTGGGTCGGCCCGGCATTGCACTAGCTTCGGAATCGGCCTACGTATGGGGAGTGCTTAACGCCTCCTTTTCCTCAGTGGTGCGTCGGCCTCGTATTGCAAAATCGTCGGGATTAGCCCACGTATGGGCAGTGCTTAACGCCTGCTTCACGTCCGCCATGGGCGGCCCAATATTGCACTACTTCGGGATGGCCCCACATACGAGGAATGCTTGACGCCTGCTTCATGTCCGCCCTGGCTCGGCTGAATATTGCAGTGTCTTCGGTATGGGTGCACGTACGGCGAATACTTGACGCCAGCTTCACGTCCGCCGTGGGTTGGCTCAATATTGCACTGTCTTCGGGATGGGCGCGCGTACGGGGTAACGCCTGCTTCACCTCCGCCGTGGGTCGGCCCGGCATTGCACAGTCTTCGGGATTGGCCCACGTGTGGACAGTGCTTAAAGCTTGGTTCACGTCCGCCGTGGGGCGGCCGAATATTGCACTACTTTGGGATGGGCCCACGTACGGGAAATACTTGACGCTTGCTTCACGTCTGCGGTGGATTGGCTCAATATTTCACTGTCTTCGGTATGGCGCACGTGCGGGGAGTGCTTAATGCCTGCTTCATCTCTGCCGCAGGTCGACCCGGCATTGCACTGTCTTCTGGGTCGGCCCAGGTATGGGTAGTGCTTAATGCCTGGTTCACCTCCGCTGCGGGTTTCTGCCGACATTGCACTATCTTCGGGATCGGCGCACGTACGGAGAGTGCTTAACGGTTGCTTTACCTCAGCCGCGGGTTCGACTGGCATTGCACTGTATTCAGGTTCGGCCCACGTACGGGGAGTGCTTAACGAACGCTTCAGCTCCACCGCGGGTCGGCGCGGCATTGCACTAACTTCGAGATCGGCCGACGTATGGGAAGTGCATAACAGCTTCCTCACCTCCGCCGCGGGTCTGCCCGGCATTAAACTGTCTTCGGGATCGGCCTACGTAGGGGGAGTGCTTAACACCGGCTTCCCCTCAGCGGCGCATCGGCCTGGTATTGCACTATCTTCGGGATCGGCCCACGTGTGAAAAATATTTGGTCAATGTCCATGGATACAAGATCCACAGAACCTACCCAAAACAGCTTTGCTGTAAAAAGTGAAACAAAGAAATGTAGAAAATGCCAGACGCTATACAATAGGGCCAAAGACATCACTGTAATCGCAGCGAAGTTGCCGCTGCTTAGGTTGTGTCTGCATCAATACGAAGCCACGCAATCTCAGTGGCGATTCTTGTAGAGTGCTTCTTGTTACAGCCTGCTCCCCAAGAACGCATTCAATCACGGAAATGCAAAACAAAAAGAAAATAATAAGCGCAGTGTTTGAGTATACATAAATGCACATCGGCTATCACCAGTACATCTAAAAACATTTCTAGTTTGCGTTTATTGAGCGGCTGCCCTTCCTTGGGTTCGCAGGCCTTCGACATTTTGTGGGATACAGCGCGCTTGTCATATGACCCAGACTACACGGATGACAAGCGGCGGCAATTCTTGGCTGACGTGGCTGACAGGCTCCATCAACTTGAAGTCTACTTGGCCAAGCACGGACCGTACGGAGCTGGAAAGAACGTCACCTATGTGGACTTCATGGTCTATGAGAGTCTTCAAGTACGCACTCTTGCTCTAAAAAGCCCTGATGGGCCTTAGTATCAGATTGTACCTGTGAAGCACTTCAGTTGATAAGATGTATGCTGCCCAGCGACAAACCTCATGAAGGGGATTTGAATACAGTAGTTTTTATTCATATAAAGCTACAATACACTTAGTGTCGACAGTGGTAAAACAAGGAATGTTGATGAAGCGAATGCTTCGACAGGGGGATTCGTGTTTGTCGGTAATGTGAGTGCTGTCGCTGTTGCTATACTGACGTGTACACGGCGAGTCGAAATATTAGCTTTAGTTACATTACTTGTCCAACAGCGGCTTGTCTCTTTGAGTATCCATCTTTCTGGGAACTTCGGTCTTATTTTACAAAATACTTAGTATACTGTTGTCAAGTTCTTGACCCACGCATACAACTAAGTTGTGTCCTACGCACTTCTTCGTAGCATTGAAGATTTCGTAGGAGGACGTCATCATACCCGCTCTTTATATGTAACCCCTAAAGCACCCTGTACTCTTACGAATATGGGCTGACATAAGAAACTGTACCGATGGCTACCTAAAGCTCATGTGCAAATAAAAAAAAATATAACATGAATGATACCGACTGCTTCATCAACGTAATTGGTTCGGCAACATTTTCAAATCTGAACGCGAAATATAGCAAATGTGCATCGGTGCCAACAAATCCACAATATAAAACTCCGGCAGAGCCTATCTCACCATGAATTTCGGCATTATTGTGATTAGCATTGAAGAATTGCAGCTACACACTGTCTTGCCACTGGCGAAACACATCATGTAGGGGGCGTGTGTACAGCCGGGCTCTTCTCACGTTTTGGATGAAGAGCTCGTATAAAATTAGCTGGGAAGCTCTGTATATTGAGACACTGTCAGCACGTATACGAGGCGTGCTAGATTCCGCAAATCAGCGAACAAATTGAAAAATATTTCTGGTCAAAAAGAAGAGATGCTGCCACTTTGAGCTGTAGAAATCGGCTACGTTATTCTCCTCGTTTGTTTGCCCTCAATCACTCTGATGGAGGTGACTAAAAGAGCGACGCCCGATCCCTCTTTTAAGAAGCTATACTCTCATCATCATCATCCTTACCTCACGCGTTCGTTGCATTTGGGTTGTGTCGCCTTACTTTGTCGTCAGCGCATCGGCACTTCGGCACTTCGGCACCCCCACATGGAGTCTCGTTTTCAAGCACATACCGCATTTTTCGTCTTGGTATAGGCGTCTTGAAACAGTTTAATGAGTACAGTGTGGAGACGGCAAGTTGGAGGTTAGAGGGGGGATGAGTGTAGTACGCAAACGGGGTCAGCGGTCAGTACAAATCGTCGGCGTTCATGCACCGGTAATATCTACAGATATTCTGGAGGGCGGCGCTGCGTACTGGGTATCGGGCGGTGTCTTGACCTCTTGAAATGTTGAAAAATGTTTTGTTGATGGGGTATGATCAGGTACGGGCCTTGCCGTGGGGAGGAATGAGGGCGTGCGTAGATAACCAGGAGCTTCGAGGAGTTCCAGCTTCGCAAGAAGGACGTGTGAGCAGGTCGGCAGCGTGTAATCACCGTACGGGTCGGCATAGGTTGGTTGAACTCCTGGAGCGCGCAGGCGCCGATGTTGAGAAGGCATGAACAGCGAAGTGGCCTTAAAGGACTGGGCTAGGTGTGCAGCGGTCAGGAAGGCGTCCGTTTCTGGAGCGCGTTCTTTACGCGCCTGTAGGTGTTATTTAAAAGAAAAGCTTTCGTTTGCGAAGCTCACCGCGTTTGCATAACCCTGGGTGCTGCGCGTCTTTTTTTCTTGCTGCATAGGCAAACCAAGTACAGCGGAGGACGTGCGTGACGTCATCCCTGCTGCGTGTCTTGCAGCACCACCACATGTCACTTCCGCAGTTGCCAAAGACAGTTGCGAAACAGGCGGGTACAGTAGTAAAGCAGCAACTTCCAGGTTTGCTTTATGCGGATGGCGTTGTGCTGATAGATAACAAGGAAAGTGATATGCAACGTCTGGATAATATGTGTGGACAGGAAGGTGATAGATTAGGACTTAAATTTAGCGTGAAAAATCAGGTGTTATGATATTCAATGAAAACACCAAACATACAGTGACAATGCAGGGCCAGGAAATACCTCGCGTCAAAGAATATGATGACTTTGGTATACGGATCAACGAAGGCAATAGATTTATGGAAATACCGTTAGAAACAACAACACTAAAGGGGAATAGAAATGCCGCCACAACGAAACACAGAGCGCTATGGGGATACAATAGGTAAGAGGTGCTCCAGAGTATGTGGAAAGGTGTGATTGTTCCAGGACTTATATTTGGAAATGCGGTTGTTTGCTTGAAATAAGGAAACAGTCGGGTCTCAATGGCAACGAAAGGCCAGTAGGACGCCTCACATTGGGCGTACACGAGAAGACTACAATTGGAGCTGTGCAGGGTGATACGGGCCGGACAAGTTTCGGAATGAGGGAAGCTCACAGTAAAATTAATTATGAAGAACGACTGCGTAATATGGAAAAAAGCAAATGGGCTTGGAGAGTGTTCAGGTACTTGTACAGGAATAACATTGATTCACAGTGGAGGAAAAGAACTAGAAAGATTACCAGCAAGTATGCAGCCTGTATGGCGAGCAGCACTGCTACAGAAAACGTCAAGCGGAAAGTCAAAGAGGCTGAGGTCGTCTCATGGGTGGCGGCAACGTAGAAGAAACATGCCATGAGTAATTTTTAAGAGGCAAAAACGAAATCAGGAAAGAAACAATTTATGATAACTCTAAGTGAAGTTAATTACTTTTCGATGTGCGATCAGGATGCCTTAGAACGCGCACTAATAAAGTTAGGTGCAACAAGAAGCATGTGCATACTGGGGTAAAGCTATGGGAACGATGAAGCAGGTTTATTAGACTGAAAATATCTGCCCATCGGTGCGTTTAGGCTTCTCTAGTCTCCTTGAATGCCTTGGTTTCAGCGAGACCGGGGGAAAGGTAAACATGTGCGCAATAGAGATTAGTAAGAGGCTACTGGAAGATTGTTGGAAGAAACATGCAATGGAGGCTTACAAAAACAATGTTGCTAATAGGGGTTCAGAAAGTTTGTTGACGGGAACTGCTCATGTTACTTAAGGTAAGTAGGCGAAATAATAACTAGGCGAAATAATAACTAGGCGAAATAATAACAACTGCTTAGTGTTGCAACCCACCGCCCCAAAGGGGACGTTCTTGGATCCATTCATGCATTCATTCACGGCAGCGGCGGCCGTACTGGGTAAGAAAAACAAAACATCCGAGAACGCTTAAGCACTTCTTATTAGTTGTGAATATGAAAGCGTTAATGTACAATTGAAGGTCGCTTAGCGGTCATTCGAGTTTTACGCTGCGAGTATTATTATACAGGCTGGCGCTGCTTGCTGCCCGAGCCAGCAAGCAGCGCCAGCCTGCGGTGCCAACGGCGCATCTCGCCAACGTCCTGCACGACGCGAGACCGAGGGAACAGTGGCAACAGAGTCTTGGCAGGTGATAGCGGTAGGTGCTGGCCGAGCCAGCAAGCAGCAGCAGGCTGCAGTGTTGGCCCGGGCACTACGCGCCAGCTTTCGAGAACCAGGGCGAGAATGACGTGCCGTCACGTTGAAACCTCTGCCCCCACGCAGTACCTGGGGAAGTATAAAAACTCTTAATGGATCTAAAAATAATGACATCTCCTCTCCTCCTCCTCTGTCGGTGGTCCTTCTCTTGGCTCTTGCCGAGTGCCGACAGTGGCAGCACCTAGGCCGGGTACAGCTAGCAGACGCTCGAAACGTTGGCTACCTATGGCGCGCTGTGCACTGCGTGCCGGATGGATTTGGTTGCTGCGTTTCAGACGGGAGAGGTTCATAAATGAGTTACTCCAGTAACTGCTGTGATCCACGTTGCATTGCTTTATCGAAGATCCTTCCGCTGCGATCACTTCGAATGCGATGTCAACTCTGGAGGTGGTGTGCGCAAGGGAGCGAAAGGAGTGTTTTTTCTCTGATGGCGCCTTTTCATCAGCTTTGTTTGAACTTCAACGCCACCAAGAGAAACTAGAACAACACACAATTTTTATGTGTATATTTACCTTTTACTTCTGATTTGGGGTCTAGGCTTTATATGAACCCATGGTGGTGTAGTAATTCCATAATATATTCTGGCAAAGGCGCGTTTGCTCGTACTGCAGAAAGGCTTGGTAATGCATTGGGCCTTAATTTCTTGATGCCGTAGTTCCGAAGGAATTGGTTTTCAAATTGGTATTCACTGAAGTGATCCTAAGTTGAATAAACTAAGATTTGGTTTAGCACAAGTTTTTTGAGGAATAATACAAGGCTTGAAGGGGGGGGGATATACACCGTGATATTTCAGAAATAATTTCGAAAATAAGAACTGTTGATACGTCAGCCCGCCGTGTACGTGCTCGTAAAAATTTCATCAACGTCGAACGTAGAAAATAGTCTGCGTCATTGCGCGCCCTTTCGTTAGAGGTTTCTTCTACCCGACCTATCCGCGTTAAGGATGTTTCAGTGAGCTTAGATATACACGACATCATTGAACGCAATGTAATTTCGGCTGTGTTTAGCGGATGTCTGCGTTCTGATTTATCATGCGCGCAGATAAGGCATACTGAAAATAATGTGCCGTTGCTGTGCCTACGCACAGTAACTTCCGACTTTGGTAACAACCCCGCAAATACAAATACGTGCACCAATGCGTGCTACATGAAAGCTAGACTTGCACCGCGAGTAGCGTGAACAGCGGGGGTTCAGACCATGAGAACAGCTGTTTTGGTTTCGAGTTCGTGAGTGGAGTCCAACTAAAAAAAAGAAAAGATAAATACGTCGAGCAATGCGCGTCACTTCAGTATGGAATACGCGTCACTGAAGGGCGGGTCGAGCTAACACATGAAGCGCAACTTTCGTGTCAGAGCCCAGCAGCGGTTTCAACTAGAACGAAACGAGTGCGCCACGCAATGTAGGCAACATCATAATGAAGCCTGCCAAACCAGAAGCCTGAACGGTGAGGCTCATACAAAATGAAGGACGGCTTTCATAGCCGCGAGTGAACGTTTTCAACTACAACCATGCCGAACGTTACTGAGTGCGAAGAAAGGCTGCTGGTGCTCGCGCTTCTCACCAAATATTCTGAGTACGAGCGATTTCTGATGAACGTCCGCTTTCCTCACAAAGGCGCGGTTCCCGCACATTTTCAAAATTTGCCCCACCGATGCTGTTCAGCCAAATTTTTCGGCGAGCCGCGTTGCTTCTTCTGGATCGAATGGCGAAAAGTATTTCCCACTAGCGTCCTCAGTTGTTGCACCAATAAAGACAACATAGGCTAGGCAAGCCACAATACGTAAACGGCTATAGCAGTAGCGAAACGCTTCCCGCCAAAACTCCGCCACCATAAACCAATCGAAGCGCAATTTAGATACCCAGGAATGGCACCGGCGTCAGCTAAGGACCAAGAAAAAAGAAAGAACGCGCTAGCATGTGACCATGGCGGTTCAACTAATAGGAGGCTCTCCGGAGGCGTGGCAGGCGAGAGAGAAAGCGGTAAAGTTCAGCGGAAGTCGTTGCTTCTTTATTTAGGGGTTTTAGGGAGGTATGCTTTAAGTGTCCACCTAGCGGTGCCTTCAATTTCGTCTCCTGCTGAAGCGCTCACTGGCTGGAGGCACCTATTTCAGACGCGTAACATAGCCCAGCCCAGCAACAGATGAAATGGCCGCGCGCAGTAGGTGGAGCTTAACAGACTACCCCTCTGGAGTGCTATTGCGAGAGCAGTTCCCTTGAGCCCGATCTGCTCCGTTGAAGTGCGCTCGTGACGTGGCGTCCCAGCGAATGGGCCCTTACGTGCCGCTTCGCTACAAGATAGTGCAGACGCCGGCTTTTTCCCTCAACGGAGCATTTCACGCTTTGGATCCAACAAAAGGAAACAAAACTATGAGACACAATCTCGTGTTGGGACTCTTTATGACCGCCCACAACGCTTCGCTTGATGTAGATCCCAACTCGTTGGATCTGATGCTCTTTTTATTGCAAAACGACACAAAACCAGAGATCGAAGTTTGTTGGACGGTTGGTTTCGACCACAGTTTCCTCTGCGGAATACATTGAGGTATCAATGGACTGAATGACGGTTGGGGTTTTACGCGCCAAAAACACGATTTGATAAGGAAAGGCGCCGTGCTGACGGACTGCGGAATAATTTTGACCACCAGAGGCATTTAACGTGCTCCCAATGCACAACACGCGGGCTTCTCCGCATCTCGCCGCCATCGGAATGCCGCGGCCAAGGCGCGGATTTGATCTCACGACCTGGTACTTTTACAGTAAAATCTAGAGGCCCGAATAAAAACACACTTTTTTCAAATAACGATAAGCTTTTCTTGCCCGTTCCTCCAGTTTTGCAGTTCCTGGTTGCTGCCGTGCAAGATTGGTAATCAAATGCCAAGGCTCAAAGTATCTTTATTAGTGTTACATAGTGGTACATGGTGTTACCAATGGTACATAGTGTTGACTAGCGGATTGGCTTGGTCATAAAGGTTTATAAAGCGAGCGCAGCCACATTGGAAGGAGTGCTTATGGCGTTACGCTGCTGATCTAGAGGCAGTGGATTTATTCCCAGCCACAGCGGCCTCATTTCGATGAAGGCGAAATCTAAAAATTGTGACTAAACCCATCTCAGTATGAATGTCGATGCTAATCCGTTCCAGCAACGTACTTCCACCGTCCGAAACAGTCATGCCTAACACTCGCAATGCAGCGAGACTGCTGTTTAGCGCTTCCCTAAGGACCCTCGGCGCCACCTAGCGGCACCGCCACGAAGCCTGCACATTTTTTTCTGAAATGTATGCCACGACGGTGCGTGCGAACGCTGAGAAACGCTTCTGGACACACTGCGCCTTCTAGACGCACTGCCGAGAAGTCAGCGCATGGCATCCGAGACTACAAGCGTGTCGCGCTCGTGCGTGCGAACGCTCATAATTGTTCCCTCGCTTGCTGCACATCCAGTGAAACATAAACAATGGCCTAAGTTAGCGAGACGTTCACTGACGAGCGGCACATACCCATTTCATTGGTAGCTCAGCTGGCTGTAGTGTT
Source organism: Dermacentor variabilis (assembly GCF_050947875.1). Taxonomy (NCBI): domain Eukaryota; kingdom Metazoa; phylum Arthropoda; class Arachnida; order Ixodida; family Ixodidae; genus Dermacentor; species Dermacentor variabilis. Next base: position 48,812,901 of record NC_134573.1, read on the forward strand.
ATAGTGAGAGACGTTCATTGAAAAGTGGCACATACCCAATGTATTTGTGGCCAATCCTGCCAAAGCATCTTGTTGCTGTCTCTCATGAACTCTTGTAACGGGGGTCGATTCCGCTCAACATTGGAGAAGTTTAACGGATAATTTTCGTCATTCTAGGGTTTCACGCACCTACTGGTACATACGCAGTGACTCATGTTGGTATCAAAGAGGTTCACTGAAGGCTATCACAGGCAAAGCCCTACATACCCAGCTTTGCAAGCATGCGTCAGAGACCTTCATTGGGCATCGGGACATACTCAGGTCAACATCAACAGTGACCCTTGACGGCGTGAAAGAGGTTCGTTGAAGAGCTGCATATATGTACACATTGTCACTCATTCAGCCGTAAAAGTTTGTCCCACTGTTGATTTCGAACCCTGTTCCCTCATTGCACCAGCTCGATGCGCTACCCATTCGACCATGGAATACCCAGTGACCCAGGCAGAGTGGATAACAGTTAGATACGGAACAACATGCATACATAAATATATCTCTGATATATATGCATAGCCCCTGGAAAGTCCGTGGAATATCCTAACCATCCGAACACGTAAAAGACGCCCCACTTTATATCTCGGAGCACGGTAAATTACACTACCATGCCAAGAAGTATCAAATGTTCAACTGTGGTGGGACTCGAAAATGTAGTGCTGTTTTGGTAGTTGTATCAGTCAAATTAGTTTTGTATTTTAATTTACTGCGAGCCCGTGCCGGCTCTTATACACGAAGCAAATCAACATTGATGTGCAGCAACGAATGATTCACAATGTGGTTCACATGTGCTCCTAAACGAACAACTGGAAGCATTGTTTTGTAGTAATAAGACATGTGCAGTACAAGTCCTTCTCCTTTAAATGTTCAAACAAGTATTTTGATGGATTGTTCGCGGAAAACGATTGCGCTTTGGTCTGCAGAGTGTGTGATGGACCTACGTTCCTTTCGGGAACGTATAATGGGTTGCAGCTGGAAAGTTTACGTCAAGGGAAGTGTCTTGCGGAAAAAGCTTTTTTTACCTTGTTGTTAGCTCCTTAGTTGTAACTTGTTAGTACGCAAGGACAGCTTTCCTAGCAAACAACTGAAGCTTTTCTCACACTGATTTTGGGACCCGCATAAGCTTCGTCACTTATGCCTAGTTTCACACTTGTCGGGCAAAGCACAGGAAGCTACACGCTACGCCAATTCGCAGCCTTAGGTGTGTTTTTGTTGTGTATGTTAATCACTCCGTTGCAGTTATCGAAAAGGGCATTTTAGTGAAATTACGCACCATTATGGAAGGGTGAGTTTTCAGCTAAACAACGCACCAATGCGCTGTTTAGTTGAATTGTACGCTGTGTTTTCTTTTCACAGCGACATATTTTGTTATATCACCACCCTGGACTTTCGGTTGTTCGCCGGAGTAAATCCAGAAGGGTTTCCAACGGTTTAAAGAATCACAAAGTGAATAATAAAAAAAGATCTACGCAGCCTTTCACCTGGATTGCAGCACTGGTGCAACAGATTGCCTGTCGCAAGTTTTAGCTCTCTGCCACAGTGCCGAGTTTTCCACACTGAATAACACAGCGCTTAAGGCGTGCGATGGTGCCTATGACTACTATAATACGCTGACGCTACGGCTTTCAGTTTATCCGCAAGGCAGCACCAAGGCGAAGCAATTTAATCAAAACTAGCAATCAGATCTGAAAGATTACTAAAGAGGCTAGCACAAAACAGTTGTCTCTCCACTAACCACCGGGCATCGCCACGTCAGTATTAAATATGTGTTTTATCCGTAGCAGATTGCTCTAGCATGCCCTTACGACTGTTTATTCCAACCGATCTTGCATGAAAAAGTACAAGACTTACTGCACGCATTACTGAGCCGGTGCGGATGCTACACCAGAAAAAACAACACCTCAATAACAATGATTGGCTGAGGTGCCATTATTAGCTGACTCTTGGAACCCGATTTATTATAACAACACTGAGTTGAAACAGCTTAAACGAAGCCAGCGGTAAAAATCAAAATGCCGGAAAGGAAATAAAAAAACAAGCTCCCTCTCTCCACTTCTACACCGGGGAGGCCATACATAAAGTAGCAGGATGACATCCTAAGCCAATTATAAGCGTATGGCCTGCTCGAACAATTGCTTGGCGCAAACCGCATGAAAGTAAAGCCGTATTACATCCTCCAAATCTGATGTTCGAACATCATTGTATCCTGTAATGTGCATGTTTTACAATAAATACCCCTTTAGCACCATGAGAAAACATAAAAAGGTCGCTAGGGGTGTTCTGCTACCACCGATCTTTCGAATTTTCATCAAAAGTATGGTTCCAAAAAAGGTGCTTCGTCCTTCGACGCACACTCAACGATGCAATTTTCCTTAGACTGTACGCAAAAGTCTGGTCGCAGAATTCTCACTTTGCACGCTTCGCACTGTAGTTGTTACGCATTGGCAATGCTATCTACGGGACAGCTTCTTCATGTATTAAATGTAGAACTTAAGGACGCAATGCTACGTCCAATCTCTTATAAATTGTACACCTTTGTTCTTCAAGTGCGTGGCTTTGGTCATGAATGGAAGAGGTGCGCAGTTCGCGCTCCTTTGGTGGTAGATAGGTTCAGATCTCTGACGCCTTCAATATAGAATGTTGGTTATACTTAGCGATAAAAATGATGAGACCTAATTTTACATAAAAAATAATGCGTCATTGTGCGACGCACTGTTTTTCTTTCTTGTTTTTTTTTTTGGTAGGGAACGCGAGCAGTAAGAGGAGTCCCTCTTGCTCTCGTAACGTTCCCTGCTATGTGTGAAAGGGAATATATACTTACCTGGGTTGAGCTATTATCGACACTCACTCAAAGGCTCATTTTTATACGCTTAGGCGTGTCAATGTCCTTTTATTTTTCATCGCTCCGTTCTCCTTGACATTTTTATGTCGCGAGCCGCTCCATGTAGACAAGCGGTGCTTTCCAGTTAAAGAACCGCATTCTCCATAGGTAACTCTAGGAATATATCCTAGTGTAAGGTCACTGACTTGGCATTTCGCACAATGTCTGCCGCTAGAACGAGGTGCTGCACAAGGCATTAGGTAACAAAGAGTGAATGCATCCATGAAAGTGATTGATCAATAATGAATACTCAATCCGTCTACAGGAGATGGGATTGGTTGTTGGATGAAACATGAACACTGAAAACAATTCAGACAGCTACCCAGTTTAGGTTAAGGAGCGCTTGAACGTAGTGTATGCAATTATGTACTATGGTACTTACAGGGATGTCTCTTTAACTATAAAACTTGCCAGAAAATCAACATATATTGAGGTAAATCTCGTTACTGGTAGTTTAAAGAAAAATCATGAAAAATGGTGTTATTTCCCGCATGGCGAGATAAATTAGAAGAGGTCGTCGCAAGTTATAATGAGCAGCCGAGTGATAGTTATCACAAAGCATATTGTTTAACTGCCCTAAAAATGTTGGTTTTTATAGCTCATTGTTCTTGAGCACTACGACAAGTCGATTGCGAAGATAGTTATTGAACTTATTATCGAAGGAACGGTACAGAACAGACGCACATTCTTCTGTTCTTAGAGGAGGGAGGCCAGTATGGGTACCATACACTTTTTAATTGAAACAGCCACCTTATTTATTTCGCAAATGTACTGTAGTGAATAAATAAGGAGGGGCTGAAGCAGTGGCTGCAAGCAGCTCGGACTTTTCTCCATAACATGGGGCTTTTCATTCCACTCTGAGTAATGTATACCCACCAGCACCAGCGCCTTTCCCCTAATTTCCCTAGTTAAATTTCCGGTTGCTGCTTGGCGAGCTTGCATTTGGTGGGATGGCGCTTTAGTCAGTTGTACCGCAAAGCCCCTTGCAGGCTCAATTCCAGCGCAAGTGTTAAACTGTAAGCGGATTACAAAACGCAAACGATGCAAACGAGAAATAATTGCGATACACCTTTACTGAAATTTCGTGCCTCGCGAGAAAAGAACAGAAGGCCAGTAAAGTGTGTGAACTTGGTAAGCGCTAATCGGAGAAAATAACATTTGGACAAATGAGACCAAGTGCCCTTTAACGTAAAACTATCCCAATCTGTTTTTATTCCAATCTCTTGACGTCAAATTTGCGTAACCACCGACGCAAGCATCGTACGGTAACTTGCAGCGTTGGCTAAAAAGCTCGATCAAACGCGTTTCGCGTGTAGCGGCCGTCACTTTTTTCCTTTCAAAAGAAATACCGTTGCCTACATTGAGCACTTTTTGCTATTTAACTGGCTGATGAGAGCCGAGGAGCGCGGTCAAGCAGAGTGAGTTTCCATGGGATCGAGCCAGCGCACTGAAACTTGATAACCAGTTGATGAGCGTGGTGATGGCTCCTGTGCTTGGTACGCTTTCCTTTACTTAGCTTGCGGCGGCTGGTCAAAAATCGCGGTGGCGTGCAACAAAAGGCAAAATATGTCGGTAAAACGGATCCTCAGCCAAGAAAATTTGGCAGAGCGATGTAGTACACGTGCGGGAGGGTCTCAATACGGTATACTGCCGCGCAATTTTGTTTTTATTTTACGTAAATAACTCCATCCTCCTGAGCATCTCCGAGTAGCCAGTGCCAAAGCAATCGGCGGGCAGCCATATTCTATTCCTTTCGGAAGGGGGCAGTCTCTGGCTATTTGGAAGGAAATTGAGCTTTGTTCAGCATATTAAAGCGTTTTTAATGCGTACACGTACCTTTGACGAGGTTAGTTTTCGCGGTTTTGTGACGTCGCGTGACAGGGGAAGTAAGCTTAGGCCGAAAAAGTTTGACCAATAGCAATTGTGGAAATGGCGTCTTTTTCGCTAATGCGAAAAACGCATCGAAATGATAGGGGTAACGGCGAAACGCTATGACATTTAGAGAAATTGCCCTCGATGGATGGCAAGCAATATGTCCTAGCATGCGAGAGGCGTGTATTCTCGAACCTAGAATGCACACAAGAGAACAAAATTTGAAAGCTGGGCGCTTTTAATTATTCCACTGCTACCCCCCCCCTCCCGCCTTGGAGTTATACGTTCAATTCGTGAGCTCACTGATACGAACGACAACAATGGTTTTTACCAGTGATTTCACGCTGGCTGTGCTTTTGGTTTTCTCAGGTGGTCAAGATACTTGGCCCTACCACATTCAGCAAGGGTTATTCGGCTCTCGAAGAGTACTGTGACCGCATCGCTGCTCTACCGGGTATTAAAGAGTACCTGGCCTCGGACCAGTTCAGATCCTGGCCAATTTGGAGCCCATTCGCGAAGGCACTTTCGGCGCGCAGCGGTCCGCCTGCCGAGGACAGTTGAAAGTTGGAATTCTGCGCTAGATAGGTGAATGCCTTCTGCTGAGAAGCGAACTGGAAGCCGCAGATCCCATGCATTTACAATGCAATAAAGTGAATACGCTGCTGTTGTTGGCATAAAGCTAACATGTTGTTTCATCCAAATACATTATTTTAGTCATATTTTGAACGGTGTTCTTTCAGCGGTAAGGTGCTTAAAAGAGTAATACACCTCTCAAAGGCGGCGAGAGCTAAGGCAAGTGCGTGCCTCACACGTGCACAATCACACCAATGGACGTACTCTTGCGCGCAGATTCACTGTTTTCTTACAAGCGCACCAGCTTACATGGCCACCGTAGTGTTCAAGCACGAACAAATGGAACTTACTGCAATTGCATATCAAAGAAGCACTTGTGTTACTTCGCAGCGGCTGCTCTTATTACCTTACCCAGATTGTCTGCTGCTATCTCTGCTCAATGTCTTCATGTTTTGCCCATCATTAGATGATTCTAACCTGCACTTCTTGATTTATATTACCTGTTACAGGCTGCTTCCAGCGTACACGGGGAACATTGTGGACGATGGTTGCTTGCGGTCTCTCGCAAATCCAAAGCGCTCATCAAACACATCGATGAAACACAAAATCAAACATCCAAAGGCTATTTGACGCGTTGTTACCTTCCGGCTGCTTTCGGCTTACTGCCCCTTGCGCACGACCCCGAACCGCGGTGTTGGCGCATACCTACGCGTAGTTATTATCGTGTAGGTTATGGGCATGCGGCTTGAACAAAATCTCCGCAACTAAAACTCTGCAAGTGCACGTGACACACTCCAAACATTGCGTATTATCGACATTATGGAACTACCACGTAGTGGGCGTGCGCGGGCAAATTCGAAAGGTCGCCCATAACAGATAAACAGGGACTGCTGTTTGACGTAGCACGAAGCAAGTAGATCTATTGCTCATTAGGCGAATGGCAGCACGAAAGGAAATCTTAAATTCCCAATTAATTGAAAGCTACAATAAACTTGATAAACCTGGCGTCACGAAGGAGAAGCTGAAGGCCCATCAACATGAACATCCCAAATTCTACTTAATAAATTCATATATTTTTTCTTCCAGCCTACCTCTCTTTAGGCCCTTCAATCAAAGTCACATAGATATCACAAAGCGTGTGCACTCTCCATTATGGCATTATGTTAATCAAGTGAACTGCCGTAGAATGTAATAGGAATGCTGCGGAGTTAGCAATGGTGGTGTCACGTCGCAGCTTTCGTCAAGCCAGGCATCACAATGATAATTTCGGCCTATAGGCACGAAGTCATTAAACAGAGTGTATAGGCGATGTGGTATCTATGTGGTGTTGCTTCAATCTTTCATCTTCTTTCCCGTCCAGCTTTGTAAGTACACGACCATACACACGCCGCCAGGATCACTTAATTATATTGCACTGACGTCTGCTCAATATTTGGGGTGGAAGAAGGCTCTGTCTTGCGTGCACAAACTGAAAGTGCAAATTATTGCCGAAATCCGCATGCTCGCAGCGATTCTTGAGTTTTATTAGTGTTCTTGATGTTCAGTCACAATGGCAACGTATATGGATAAAGCATCATTAGGGAAAATGGCAGAAGCAAGCGAAAGCATACAAAGTGGCCACCGCGCAAAAGCCTGAGGCATTTGACCTCGCTACGATAGTATATAGTTAATCTCTGATGCGTGCCTCTCATGCGTGCAAATATGAGGATTTAGTTCGCGAATTTTAGTAGTGAGATTGTTAAGTCCTTAGGTGACTTGAATGAAGTGAAAACTATAAAAAACCAAACACTGCAGCTGAACAAAGCATAAGAGAAATTGAACTTCCTTTTAGTGTAACTGTGAAAACAACGGAAATATAAATAAAAGTGTTAGACAATTTGCTGCCGGGGGTAGCCCAACCCACCACCTTCGTATGCACTGATCTGCCGGTTGAAATCCGATGGCGGCTGTGTCCCTGTCAATGCTTTTCTGTGTTTGTGTATGTCTATTGAACAGAGCTAGTTAATGTTAGCCAACAGGCCTTATGGCTATGGTGTCGGATGTGAACCTTCTGTCAAATGCAGATATCATGTAGTACGTGACGCCAGCAGTTAGCACTAACATATTGTTCTTGGAACTGGCGGCTCAGTGTGCACCAAAAGGATATTTCTTTCCTTATAATGCATATAGAAGGAAATTTGAATAATTGTACCTTTCTGTACCATGCAGAATATATAGAGCACTTCTATATTCAGCGTGGATATTCAGCTCACCACCAAGAGAAGCTACAGAAACCGAACGGCGTTGGCGTAATCGTTGATGACCGCGTAGAAGACAAGGCGCGGTTCATACGCAGCTTGTACCTTCGAGCGACAAGTAAGCCTGCAAGTACGGAAAAGATTGAGACAGAGAAGTCTAATGCCGCCATTGATTGTCCTGTATTTCGATGCATGCAGCCTGCCAAGGAGCCTGCCCGCCTGATGTCTTTTTCTATGCCTACTTCGGTTGATGAAATTTCAAGAGTTGACCTGCAGGTCAGCACCATGCTGCAGTACCTAGCGAATGCCATGAAAGAACTACTGACCAGTATCACATTTCCAACTACTCGAAGTGGACAAGAAGTGCAGCAAGCGCTGAGTCCATTCCTAGCAACCCTCGAGTATAGGGATGGCTGATAATCACCTATCGTTTCGCAAAGAGGTCATAGGCGACCGAGTGGTTTTTCTCTATATTCATAAATGCTTTCTCTCTCTCTTTCTCTCTTAAGAAGCGTCGATCATCCTGTAGAGTTCCAAGAGACTTACATACATGAGGACTAATTGTCGTCATTATGCATACACTAGAAATTTTCTAATCATCGTAATCTTTTAAACCAAGTTATCAAACCCGTTCTGGCCGTGCGGCAACGTAGGAATCGTGCTATAGGCCTACAGGGAAAGCAGTAGGTCATGTTTATTGGTCGGGTGCTTACCTACATTGTTCAGCCTGGGTCGCCTCATCATGAGAACCAGTATGTTTGCATAGCAACGTTGCTTTTAAACTAGTGGTTGCAAACCTATCAGCCTCATATTCGCTTTGATAGTGTCACGAGCGATAGCAGACGACGCTTGGTGCGTACGTGTTTCACGCTTTCGAGCAGAGAAAGCAACCATAATCGACGTTGAGCTCGCGCTCGTGAGGAGGGCTCAAGGAATAAACAAGGGCTTGACTTTCCCACCTGGTCCCCACTGCGTCTGGATGCGTCTTACGCCACCCCAGGACCCACAGAAACCGACGGCCACAACGGCACGTCATAGATTGCAAGAGACCACAAAACACTTTGACGGAAAGGCCTGGTCTATGCTGACTAACGTCGGCCACCCTATTTGCGGGAAGACAGACGCTGGGCAAGCCAGCGTTTGTTTTCATTTGTACCTGACCATGGACGGTACCAGCATAACAATTGAAGCCCTATGTTTCTACGAGTCTAGTCGCACAGCAGCTGCTTGGACGTTTGTGTCACGTCGCTTCGTCACAGGGGCTAAGTGACTTTCGATATGGGGAGGCAACGGAGTGATTATATCGCCAGCTACCTTAAGATCAAAGGTGTAGCTCGCTGTCATTTGCCAAGCGAAAATCAGCAGATTGATTGATCTGCATTCAAACCCAGCATCGAAGAAGCTTGTTTCGAAGGGCTGTCTTCTGGCCATGAGCAAGCGGTCAAGGAAGCAACACAGCATGAAATGAGCATGCTGACATGCTCTCCAACATTCTCGGAATCCGACGCGGAGTTGGTGCGACTAGGTTTGATTCGTGGGCGTGCCGGGCGAAAATACCAACGCATAGAGCGCATCTGTGATCGAAGGATAGCCAGGCGTCCGTCATGGATCCAGCCACGAATCGGCAAACTGGAGTCTCAAGCGTGGGCAAAATTTGCTGAATCCGTCAGCCTCAGAAAACCTATTTCTCATATATATTGCGAGCCGTGCGAGGTACACGTGTATTTCCTCAATAACTCTTCCCCAGAAACTACTGGTGCTGCCATAACACCGACTCATTACTTCCTTTTCTCAGAATATATCCGCGTATGATGACAGCCTCCCTAAATATCATTAGCCTGTCGAGAGGCTGGTGCTTGAATCTATTGTGTTGGCTCTACCGCAATTTGGACTCTGTACCAGGAGTCCGAAAGGAAGTTGGCCTACCGTAGGCGCCTTTCTTGTAGCTATTTCTATTAATTCTATCAGTGACATACCCAGACCATACACTCATGGCTCTACAACTGTGGGCGAATCTACAGTAGCTGTGATCTTCCCCGCAAACTGCGTAACATTTCTGTTTCAAGCCTCTTACTGAACAGCATCGACTGCTGAGGAGCTTGCTGCACTTAGGAGCGGACTTCATATGATTCATGAAGATAACTTCAAGGGAACGTTCCACGTTCGTTATCCGCTCTACATCGTGGACGACGTAGACCACGTATTGCTGGAAATAAGACAGTAGTAACACCAACTAGCAGAGGAAGGGAATGAGCTGAATTTTCAGTGGTTAACAGGATACGGCAGTATCATGGACAAGACACATGCTGATGAAGCCGCTAGGGTAAGCTTACGAAAATGACGCTGAACAAACGCATTCTGGGGTGCTATGCAGGATGCGCCGAGTTTCTCGTTCACCCGAGTTTTACCCGAGTTTGCTCGACGGCAGTCAGTGAACGGAGATAGCTTGAAACGCGCCGAAGCTGCAGACAAAAAAATATGTAGACAAAAAGCCGCGCATGACAACATGAGCGCACCCTGCGCGGCACGCTGCTTCCACGTTTCAAGCGCAGAAGGCTGCACAACGAAACGCACCAGCGCCGCGTATTGTTATCAACGGATTATCGCAACTTAGCGATACCGCGACTGTGCCGCGGTCTGTCTGCACACTTGCCGTGAGCCGCTTGCCACGCCTTCCCCGGGCGCGTCAAGGGCGTGCCTCCTCTTTCGAGCACTATCTTTGTTTCCTCCTTCGAATGTGAACAGGGTACATGTGGCGCATTATTGCACCTACACTTTCACTCAAACGAATGCGTTAAAATACAACAAATAAAATAACTAACATTTTTATTTCTTTAAGTATCTGTTTTTTGTTTTCAACGCTAGAAATTTGTGATGACAAACGGAGATCGAGCAAATTATTAAATTTTGCACTTCTTGCCGCGAGTGGCGACAGTGAGGCGAAAGCTTAGAAGCGGTACATTGAAGCGGGTCGCACGCACGAGGGCGTTCATACGGTGATAAGTCGCCTAGGGGCGCTGTAGTGCTATTCTCAATAGCGGCGCTGGCATCGAGGCACCCTAATTCTCAATAAAGTCGGTCATGATCCATGGAGGGTCATGGCCACTCTTTCTCTGTTAGGGGAATACAAACGCAGCGCCGTGGTACGGCTGTTCATCGCAGGCCCTTCAGTAGGCTATTAAGGCTCCCGCTTTATCAACTGAAAACGACACAACGTCTACCGCTGCAAAATGGCGGTATGTTATTATAGAGTGCGTAGTGACGCAGTTCAGTGAAGATGTACCAGTTTATCTTTGTGCGCGAAGCCTCTGCGATACATTGTGAAAAGTGCGTGCTTCCCAGCGACACAATTCATCGCTTGTCATCGTTTGCCCAGTGAAGGTGCCTCTGACCGCATGTACGCAGTATATGAGTGTGTTGTGTAGTCGAAGGTGCTTGCGGATTACCTCTGCTGGAGCCAGCAGCGATCGTAGATGGATATCGTAACGACACCACAGCACTCGCATTTTGGCAGGGGAGGGCTCTTGTGTGCAGTTATGAAATCAGACTTCGAATGAAGAGAGGTGTTGGAACTGTTGAGTGCGCAGTGCTTGTGATGAAGAAATGCCATTGCACTGGGTCTAGAAGAGCGAGCGACTCTCGGACGCTGATCGTGATTACGACGCTGTGGCTCCGTTTCATCACCGATGACAGAGCAGCCATCTCAAACGACTGCTGCAATACGCACTCCTCAGCATCGTCGTCCTCCTCGGCGCATCGACGCCTTGCAAGCAGCTACAGTGACGTGCCGATAATTATTTACTGTGCGCTACGTCGCCACAATGCAGGCAATGAAACCGTGCTGTGGGGCCCTCTCAGCCCGAGAAGATATATGCATAAGCCAGCGACAGTCAACGCTTTGTTTTTGATAGTAGTGCGCAGTACATCACCGATGACAGTGTGTTGTGCGTGTTTTATGTCGGTGGTGAATATTGTTGATGCCTCTCAGCTCGGCACCGCGTCGCTGTTGCCGAAAGATAAGTTGGGCGTGGTCCAACCGTGGTGGGTGCGCGCACAAGAGTTACGTGCCTCGCGCGGGGCGTGACCTCTGGCTTTGATTGACAGGCGAACTCGTGCTAAACTCGTACATCGCGAAACCCCCTCCGAGTTCAACTCAGTAACATGGCGGCGGCAGCAGCAGCCTGTTTCATTGCATCCCGCGGCAGCAAGCGTCAGTATGACCGTCCGGACCCGTTCACCTACATGACCGACAGGGAGTTTCAGCGTCATTTTCGCCTGTCGAAGACAACAGTGCTCTGGCTGTGTGACGAGCTAGGCGAAGACTCTCGTCTGCGGAGACAGCGTGGCGGGCTTCATTCGCTCACCGTCGTAGAGCAAGTCATCTGTGCCCTCCGTTTCAACGGGACTGGGAGCTTTCAGGGAAGCGTCGGCGCCGAGCGTTACATTGGACGCCATCAAACTACTCTTAGCCACTGTGTCAGAGATGTGTCTGACGCGCTTATCGATGCGGCAGTGCGTAAGCGGTGGCTGGCTTTCCTGAATACTGCGGCTGAGCGGGCATATATAAAAGAATGCTTCCTACTTCGTGGGAACATTACGAACGTAGTCGGGTGTGTCGACGGAACGTACGTAGGAATTAAGGTGCCTTCAATGTCAGTGTTACTGTGATTAACACTGAAGCAATGTTTAGAGACCCATATTGCCAAATTTGCCACTTCTGTGTAGCCGACTTAAATTTTGTGTTAGCGACATCTCACATGCGGCTGCTTATGATACTGACTTTTTCGCTGGTTGATTACTTTTCGCAGATTGTTCTACTTGTCTGTCAGGGTGCCTTCCAAATGGCTCACTTTCTTGGCAAAGAGGTTAAGTATAAATAGATAAATGGATATCACAAATTGTGTGACGTAACCTATGAATCCTAATCTCATAAAGAACTTGGGGTTCTTCGTTGGTGAAGTTACTTAGTATGCACAATGCTGAATTTTGGTCATGCGTAATCTATCGACCGCACTATGAAACAGCGAGGCATTGCACAATTTGTTGCAGCGCGAGATGTGGATGTTGCGCCAAGCCGGTCGTGCCTATGCATTTGTGGCGAAATGAAAATGCATTGAGAATGTTAGTGTGTTGGCTTGCATGAAGAAAATACTTCAGATTGTTTGCTCTGTTCACTGTCGATGCATGTGCCAGAGGTTCAGTGTACCTTCTTTTTTTTTTGGGGGGGGGGCGTTACTGGATGGATAAATCGTATATTTTCGTATCATAATGGGGCTCTAATTCTTAAGCAGTAGAACAATGCACATCCAATGCTCTGCAGAACTCTCTGTACGTGAAGATGTCGTGAACCACGAAGGCAAAATTACATATCGGGAGAAATGTGGTGCAGATGCCAATGAATAGTGGGTCTTTAACCCACCATGGTAAAAATAAAAATTGCAGATCAAATAGACCATTTGTACAGCTTTAGAGCAACGATTACACAAAACGTGATATACTCAAACGAGTAAACGCTTGCCGCAATGCCATAGTAGGATGAGCGACATGCAGCATATATTGGCATTGAACATGTCTCATAACCGTTATTTTTATTGTAAGCCCTCGCTGTCACACCTTTCCCTCCGACACTCCCTTCACTGAAACGTGGCACTGTCTTTCCATTGGTGTCATGATGATAATGGTAACGACAGCAGCAAGGCTGGTTAATGCTTGCCCCTTTGATTCCTGTGAGTTTAGTGGTAAAGAATATGGCACATGCATACATACACCTGTGCTGCAAAATTTAACACTTGTGATTTTTTGGAGAGCTAATTTGTGTTGGGAAATTTCGAAGATGTGCACCATTGTGGCCTAATAACTAGAGCATTGGCGAGGTTGAAGACTGGGTGTATTGGTATAGAAGCTTGAAGTTTAGTTGCATAACAATTCGACGGGACACAAAGAAGAGAAATAGTACACACAGCAGAATGCTCTGCTTTGCGTCTTACTCTTCTTTGTGTGCCGTTGAATTGTTGTGCGATCGAACTTCAAATAGGGCATTGGGCTTCTTTGGTGCAGGACCGAGGAAGTGTGAGCTATTCGACAACATGCCAGTGCCTTGCCACACAATTATGGAAGTCGGAAGGTTTGCAAACAAAGCTTTGCTTTCAAATCCACCTACCTGCTCACGTAATACAAGCACTGATTGAAAGAACCATCATACAAAAATAATGGTGAAATCAGTGGCCTGTGAAAAGTGTAATTTCTATATTGAGACTGTTTACATATTAGGTGCCATACCGGCCTCCAAATTGTACTGGACAGAGCAGTTTGTTTCCTATGTGAAGCACAACCTCCCATTACATGCTGTGCAGATAACCAAACTCAGTTTGTTTTGACGTGCTATACAACATTCACGGTAATATGTTTTTGATTCTGAAGAAGTGCCAAACAACACCCCTTTTTTAAGGACGTCATGGGAATATTTGGCGAGACCTTTTTACAGCCCCTCAAAATGGAAGTGTGGCCAGCCAGCTTTGCTTGGATGCCTTTATAGATTTCTGCTCCTGATCATTGTGTGCTATCAAGTTGCAGAAGTCTATGCAACTGGTGCAAGGCATTACGTGTTTCTATAGTCGGATACAACTTTAGGAGGCTGTGGAATCTGCACTTTAAGGCAGGTGAACACAAGCCTGCACCAATGGTCACGCACTCTATAGACTGACATCGTGCCGCCGGACAGACTAATACCTGCTCGTTGGAGAGGGACTATTTCTTTAGACGTGGAGGCAATCGGCTGCTGCGCTTTGGTGATGTGGGCGGGGCCTCTCCTGTCTTCTGAAGTTTTATCCGACTGTAAAGGATGCTGCTTTTCATACAACACAAAAGGACAAAGTGTAACATTATTTGGCCTATGAAATGGATAAATCAGAAGTGTGCTATGCAAGGGCTTAAGATGTGTGAAGTACAGTACATGCAATTATAAGACAATGTTAAAGAATATGTGGTATCGAACATGCATTTAATGGGACATTTGAATCGGGGAGTGCTGCAGTCATATGCACAGTCTATAGGTGATAGCATTATTAAGCTCCTGCTGTTTCCTGTCTTCATTGTGAATTACACACCCCGTTCATCTTGTGGCTAATCAACACGCACTGTATTCTTGCACATAGAAAGAACAAACAACACAATGACAAGTATTCTGCATTAGTGTATTTTTTATTTACATGGTCTAAGAGTGGCACAGGTTGTCTTACGTTTCTGCCTATTTTGAAGAGACAACAAGTGCATGTTACAAGTCTCCTAATATGCACAGCACAATGTTTACTGCAATAATTTTATTTATGTTCTTGAATAATAAAATATTAAACTGAAAGCTCCTTTATAAGGTGCCTTCTGTGGGATCGACAGGAGAGCAGTGAGGGCACCAATACTACTGTTGCAGAGCAGCGCTCTGGACCTCTGCCACACTCTCAAGAGCATGTGCCTGGCGCTCCCCTACTGCCACCAGGCGGTTGAGTGCCCCCAGCAGCAGAATGTTTTGCTGCAAAAAAAAATTGTATTGGAATGAATCAGCTGCATACAAACCATTATTTACAAAGAAAAATGCTCGTTGCAGTATTAGTACTATGTGCCCTTGACTGTGGAAGCCTTTAGTATACTATGCATAATAAAAGAATGTGTCGGGACAACGTTGCTTTATTTTTCATAACTGGGGTTTTCTTTTTCAGAGCCAATTGTCAGTTGATTACTGTGCCAGCAGCTGAGGTGGCCCCGCACCTTCTCGAGTCTCTACTGTCAGCACCACAAACCTATTTTTGTTCGCTGCAAAACAAATGCCTCACCCTACAATCCCATCTTATACGAGCTGATTGCATCCTATGCCTACAAACATCATATTTTTGTCCCATTACGCAAATTTCTACCATCCTCGGCTGTAGTTCTCTCTCCTTGACATCCATTCTGTCACACTTATGTAATCGCCTGTTATGAATTGGCAACAATTGATCGAATACGTGCGTGACCTGCCTGCCGATTCCTTTTTTTTTTTCTTAATCTCACCTAGCATATCAGTTGCCATGGTTTACTACGCCACTGTCTTCCTGCCTTAATGCTATCTCCAACAATTTTTGTTACTTCGTTTTCTGCACAGTCCTTGACATCTCAAGTTTCTTTGTTAACTTCCAGGTTTATCTCCCATATTGCATAACCGGTAGAATGCAATGATTCTAAACTTTTTTCAAGGATATCGGTAACGTGGCGATCACGATTCGGTAATGCCTTCCATGTGCTGTTCAACCCATCAAATTTTTTTTGTTTCCAGCTTTATATCAATACCTGCTATTGATATTTCACCTGGATAAAGGTACTCTTCCATAAATTTTGCGGGCTTAATGTCACTCATGAATTTCTGTTATCTCACCAAGTTAGTGAAGGTTACCTTCATCTTTTCTATATTTTCGCGGGCCCACTTGCATGTAAAAGCACGAACACTCATTGGTTCTCACTGCCTTTTTTAAACTGAAGGACATGCAGTTCGTTACTACGAAAGTGACTTAATCCGTGCTCTCTTATTATGCTAAATATGAAACAGTAGAAATATACTTATCTGCAGTTTGTCGATGTCTCCTTCACTGTGTTGGTAGCGAGATCCATCGTCGGTACCACCTCCTTGTCGCATCGTAGCTATATAGGATGTCTTCCTTTTGCACACACTATGTAATGTTCGTAACGCTCGCAGTCACGCAGAGTGGATGAACTCCGCGCATTCGCAGAAGCAGCACCGGACAAGTTTCTTCAGCATTGCGCTGTGAACAGTAGGTGCGCGTTGCGATCTGTAAAATCGCCCAAGCTATTGGCAGTCTTACGGGGTGCACGGAAAGATTGCTGACGGAGGAACAGAACTATCTAAGAAATAGTGGTCATCGTCGAGCCTGATCACTACGTCGCGCACTGCAAGCTCGTTGTACGAGTTTGTTTACAGTGGGCCTTTTCGATGTTTAGCCGCCATGCTCGCCCGGTGAATGGATGTGATGACGCCACCACAGCGTTCCCTCGTGGTATAATGGGAAGCGTACTAAATTACAAATTAGTCTAATGCGCATTCAGTGTACATGTTGTAAGCTTTAAAATGCTTCTAAACCGCGTTAAACTAACTAATAATATTGTACTAAATGCGTTTGTTTTATAACTCGCTTGTGCATGTAATGCACTCGGTGGAACGACAAACAAGTGAAAGAAGGCACGACCGTGCACCGACGGTATGATCACGTGAGCCCTTTTTGTCGACCGCCCAGACGGCAACGCTCAAGGAATGATAGCCAGCCAGAGTGAATCTAGATAAACCAATGAAACTGGAGGCTTGTCGAAAGATGAACTGTGTCTCCGTACCATTCGTGCTTTCATCTTGGGGTGTCGCCAGAGCTCGTGAAGATCCCGAGTTTCGCCAAACTCGGCGCATCCTGCATAGCACCCCTGCGATCAAAAATTAATGCAGCAACAGAGATATGCATACTCGCGCGTGTTGTCACACGGTCCATGCTAAACATGAAAGCTTTCCGGCGTATTCCTCCGCATGACCGGTACCCATTCCTCCGGCTCCGCCTTGAAAGCGCCGGACGCTGGCGAAAATATAAGTTTCTTTCTCTCTCTCCCAGCCTTCAATGTAAACTCTGCTAAACCGAAACAACTGTTCTGTGCTTACGGTAGCTGGAGTTTTTCACAAATGCGCTTGTTTGCCACATCAAAATCGCTCATAGTGCGGCCTGTGTCAATCGCGGCAGTGAGGAAACTATTGATGATAACCTTTGATTTTGTCCTCACTACAGCTCCCAAATACAGCCCCTAGCGATAGCACTGGCACATCTCGACAATCGCAATCGGGCGCTTTCTGATACACCGAGCTTGAAGTGCTACCTTATACGGACTTGACACAAGAAGTTCACGAAGGTGGTGCTGAAGTTTCTCCGGTCATGTGGCGTAGTCGAGCGGCTGTGACAGTAGTGCGTTGTTTTGTGTGGTTGTGTTTTTTTCTCTCCCTTTGCGCTTTCCTTCCGTATCGATCTTCCTCCCCTTACCACTTCTCGATTACAGGGTAGCAAACTGGATGTTTATATTCCGGTTAATCTCCCCGTCTTTTGGGTGTCATTTACATATATCTCTCCAATTTCAAATTGAATATTAGGCTATTGGAACAGACAATTGCTGAATCAAAGGTGGATCGAGTTGAAACAAATATTCGCAATCAAAATTTCACGTACCAGCACAACTCTTACAGCAAATCGTACACATTCGATGGGACGAAAGACAGTTAACGCACGATAAGCGCTTGTCTTGTTTGTAAAAATAGAGGCTGTTATTCATTTCTTAAGCAATTGACTATATCGAAGTGGCAGTCATTAACATTAATTAGCTGATTTAGGGAGTCAATTTATTGAAGGGAAACTTCTGCTAGATATCTATATTTGCATCCGCAATATGAAGACAAACGTTGGCTGCAATCTTGAAATTTGCCATACCTAACCATACCTAGCTATATTGGTACTTCCATAGCGCAAATATGACCCACGACAACTACCAGGTGATCAGTCTTATCTGTGCACCACTGGGAAGGAGGACTGGGCTTATGTCTGCCGTTCCTCTGTCCTCGTTCCAAGTGGTGCGCAAATAATATTGATATTGAATTGTAACCAAAGCGCCCAAAACAGCTCCAGATGATGTCAACGAGGTGAGCATCCGCCTAACCGCCTCCTCCGCGACGCTTCGCCTGCTTTCTCTTCTTCGCTTCAACGGTGGTGCGGTTCAATGGTGGTGCTGTTGCTTTGCCGCGAGCTCAGCCCGCTGCTGCGTACGTTCCCCGGCGTGCGATTTTCTCCACCTACAGGCACCTTCCTCCTCTGCAGCTCGCATCCCTCCAGGGGACGCACATGATCTCGCCGATGTCACCAACGCAGCATTCACAGTTGCGCGTAAAAAACAACCCGAAAATTCGTCTTCGCGCATAGCTTTCGTTGCAAGTGTTTCCTGGTAAACATTATGATTGCATAGGCTGCAATTACCGAAAAGAAGTAAAAGCCGGGAGCGACATCATTGCACTTTCTTACGTAAAATAACAACCTGCTTAGCAAGTGATCTCGTTTGTGTTGTGCTAGCGCTATGGAAAGGCCACGGATACTTTGGACTTCCGAAGAAGAGCGTGAACACAATGAGCGGCGACGGGAAATGCATCGTCGATAGGGACGACGGCTTCATAGTCAGGCTAGAAGGACACAGAATTTTCTGCTCAAAGCAAGCCACGCAGAGTTAAGACTACTGAAGAGCAGCGAAAATACAATAAGCTGCGAAAACGAGTACCTACCTCAGCAGGCGCAACGGCTTCGTGCTCAGGCTAGGCATGAGCTAGTTCAAGGCTGCTTCACATTGATTCTGTGCGGTGGGTGCCGGCCGTACAATAAGAAAAAGGGCGGAAACCCAGTAGTGCTCTCAGTGGAGGCATAGTAGGCGTAGATGACGAAGGGCAGACTGGCATTCCAGCTTGTGTGGTCGGAGGCTACGTGCATTGCGCGCATGTCGCCAAGCGTGCGGTTAAAGCGTTCTGTGAGACCACTGGTCTGTGGATGGTAAACAGTAGTTGTGCGCTGCACAACATGCAACGTTTCGATGACGGCTTCTACGCCTTCCGGTAGGAAGACACGTCCGCAATCGCTGAGCAACTGCTCTGGTGGACCATGACGCAGTATAATCGGCGAAACAGGAAGGCGGCAACATCGCGCGCTGTAGCAGCCGGGAGAACAGCAGTTTCGGCGTACCGCGTGAGGTGGTCAACAGCCGCGATAGCTCAGCGGTGGTGGCCGGGGCGCGGTGCTAGCCCAGCGCAAACAGGGGTTTCTTTAATATGACGTGGCGTATGCAAGTCGTACGCTTAGGAAAGCTGAAAACAATTACAATGTGAGAGAAAAACAATGCCTGGCCATCATTAGGGCTCTATGTTCAGGCATAATTTGCAGGGCCGTCCGTTTGATGTAGTCACGGACTCACATGCACTATGTTGGCTGTCATCCAATAAATATCCCTCAGGCCGTCTTTCTCGATGGGCACCTCGCCTGCAGGGCGACGATATCCTCATGCTATACCACAGCGGCCGTCAGCACTCTGACGCCGAAGCCCTCTCTCGCTCTCCCTTGCCCGACGACAATGCCCGCTGCTCCATATCCAGGCTTGCCGTTTATTCCATCCACCTTCGCGTCATCGCTTCTGAACTCCATGATGACTGGATGACCTCGGTGATAGACTTTCTCCCTGATCCATTGGCACAACCAACCACTCGCGCGTTATGGCGTCAAGCCCACCATTGAGCCATTCGCGAAGACCTACTGCACCCACGCAATTACACTGCCGCGATGGCAGCCAGTGGTTGCTAGTCATCATCAACATCATCAGTCTGGCTACGCCCACTGCAGGGCAAAGGCCTCTCCCATACTTCTCCAACAACCCCGGTCATGTACTAATCGTGGCCAAGCCATGCCTGCAAACTTCTTAATCTCATCCGCCCACCTAACTTTCTGCCACCCCCTGCTACGCTTCCCTTCCCTTGGGATCCAGTCCGTAACCCTTAATGACCATCCGTTAGCTTCCCTCCTCATTACATGTCCTGCCCATGCCCATTTCTTTTTCTTCATTTCAACTAAGATGTCATTAACTCGCGTTTGTTCCATCACCCAATCTGCTCTTTTCTTATCCCTTAACGTTACACCTATCATTCTTCTTTCCATAGCACGTTGCGTCGTCCTCAATTTGAGTAGAACCCTTTTCGTAAGCCTCCAGGTTTCTGCCCCGTTGGTGAGTACTGGTAAGACACAGCTATTATATGCTTTTCTCTTGAGGGATAATGACAACCTGCTGTTCATGATCTGAGAATGCCTGCCAAACGCACCCCAGCCCATTCTTATTCTTCAGATTATTTCCGTCTCATGATCCGGATCCGCCGTCACTACCTGCCCTAAGTAGATGTATTCCCTTACGACTTCCAGTGCCTCGCTGCCTATTGTAAATTGCTGTTCTCTTCCGAGACTGTTAAGCAATACTTTAGTTTTCTGCAGATTAATTTTTAGACCCACTCTTCTGCTTTGCCTCTCAAGGTCAGTGAGCATGCATTGCAATTGGTCCCCTGAGTTACTAAGCAAGGCAATATCATCAGCGAATCGCAAGTTACTAAGGTATTCTCCATTAACTTTTATCCCCAATTCTTCCCAATCCAGGTCTCTGAATACCTCCTGTAAACACGCTGTGAATAGCATTGGAGATATCGTATCTCCCTGCCTGACGCGTTTCTTTATTGGGATCTTGTTGCTTGCTTTATGGAGGACTACGGTGGCTGTCGAGCCGCTATAGATATCTTTCAGTGTTTTTACACACGGCTCGTCTACACCCTGATTCCGTAATGCCTCTATGACTTCTGAGGTTTCGACAGAATCAAACGCTTTCTCGTAATCAATGAAAGCTATATATAAGGGTTGGTTATATTCTGCACATTTCTCTATCACCTGATTGATAGTGTGAATATGATCTATTGTTGAGTAGCCTTTACGGAATAGTCCTGCCTGGTCCTTTGCTTGACAGAAGTCTAAGGTGTTCCTGATTCTATTTGCGATTAGCTTAGCAAATAGTTTCTAGGCAACGGACAGTAAGCTGTTCGGTCTATAATTTTTCAAGTCTTTGGCGTCCCCTTTCTTGTGGATTAGGATTATGTTAGCGTTCTTCCAAGAGTCCGGTACGCTCGAGGTCATGAGGCATTGCGTATACAGGGTGGACAGTTTCTCTAGAACAATCTGCCCACCATCTTTCAACAAATATGCTGTTACCTGATCCTCCCCAGCTGCCTTCCCCCTTTGCATATCTCCCAAGGCTTTCTTTACTTCTTCCGGCGTTACCTTTGGGATTTCGAATTCCTCTGGACTAATTTCTCTTCCATTATCGTCGAGGGTGCCACTGGTACTGTAGAAATCTCTATAGAAATCCTTAGCCACTTGAAGTATCTCATCCATATTAGTAATGATATTGCCGGCTTTGTCTCTTAACGCTTACATCTGATTCTTGCCAATTCCTAGTTTCTTCTTCACTGTTTTTAGGCTTCCTTCGTTCCTGAGAGCATGTTCAATTCTATCCATATTATACTTCCTTATGTCAGCTGTCTTATGCTTTTTGAATAACTTCGAAAGTTCTGCAAGTTCTATTCTAGCTGTAGGGTTAGATGCTTTCATACATTGGCGTTTCTTGACCAGATCTTTCGTCTCCTGCGATAGTTTGCTGGTATCCTGCCTAACGCAGTTACCACCGACTTGCATTGCACACTTCTTAATGAAGCCCACAAGATTGTCGGTCATTGCTTCAACACTAAGGTCCTCTTCCGGAGTTAAAGCCGAATACCTGTTCTGTAGCTTGATCTGGAATTCCTCTATTTTCCCTCTTACCGCTAACTCATTAATCGGCTTCTTATGTACCAGTTTCTTCCGTTCCCTCCTCAGGTCTAGGCTAATTCGAGTTCTTACCATCCTGTGGTCACTGCAGCGCACCTTGCCGAGCACGTCCACATCTTGTGTGATGCCAGGGTTAGCGCAGAGTATGAGGTCTATTTCATTTCTAGTCTCGCCGTTCGTGCTCCTCCAGGTCCACTTTCGGCTGTCCCGCTTGCGGAAGAAGGTATTCATTATCGTCATATTATTCTGTTCCGCAAACTCTACTAATAACTCTCCCCTGCTATTCCTAGTGCCTATGCCATATTCCCCACTGCCTTGTCTCCAGCCTGCTTCTTGCCTACCTTGGCATTAAAGTCGCCCATTAGTATAGTGTATTTAGTTTTCACTCTACCCATCGCCGATTCCACGTCTTCATAGAAGCTTTCGACTTCCTGGTCATCATGACTAGATGTAGGGGCGTAGACCTGTACAACCTTCATTTTGTACCTCTTATTAAGTTTCAGAACAACACCTGCCACCCTCTCGTTAATGCTATGGAGTTCCTGTATGTTACCAGCTATATTCTTATTAATCAGGAATCCGACTCCTAGTTCTCGCCTCTCCGCTAAGCCCCGGTAGCACAGGATGTGCCCGCTTTCTAGCACTGTGTATGCTTCTTTTGACTCCTAACTTGACTGAGCCCGATTATATTCCATTTACTACCATCTAATTCCTGCAATAGCACGGCTGGACTCGCCTCACTAGATGACGTTCTAGCGTGAAACGTTGCCAGGTTCATATTCCAATGGCGGCCTGTCCGGAGCCAGTGATTCTTAGCACCCTCTGCTGCGTCGCAGGTCTGACCGCCGCCGTGGTCAGTTACTTCGCAGCTGCTGGGGACTGAGGGCCGGGGTTTGGTTGTTGTGTTCATATAGGAGGTTGTGGCCAAGTACTGCACCAGGATGGCCAATCCGGCTCTGGTGATGGAGTGCGTTACCGGTTCTGGTCACCGGGATCAGGCCACACTCCAGCCCTGTTTGTGCAATTTTATCAACTCGCGGATTTTTTTTTAATCTGGTGGAAAATTGCCGGCACCGGATTCGAACCACGGACCTCTTGCACGCGAGGCGGGTGTTCTACCTCTATGCCACCGCTGCACATGGTTGCTAGTAGTACCGCGCATCTTCACCACTCGTAAAGGCGTTTATTGGTCACGAGCGTTTGGGAACGACCGTTAGAGCAGGGCAGGGACTCACAGCACGAGCGGCATTCACGAGCAAAACGCTGAAGAGGACAACCCACTAGAAAGCACTGGAGAGGAGGACCCGCTATGTCGTTCCATTCCTTCCCTACATCGTCGGTTCAACGAATCGGGAGGCAGGACTTCTGACAGACATCCTCCACAGCACTATGCCCGGTAAATAACCAGTCGCTCGTGTTATAGTCTGTATCGAGGCTTGCTTGATTTACTTTAAGCCATAGCGTCGCAGATATAACGTCGCAGACTGGAGATGTAGATTTCGTGAAAATTTCAGCGGCTTGAAAAGAGCTGGTTTGCTTAATGTATATTTTAAAAAATATAAAAAAGCGGAAAAAAAGAAGATTGCGCACAAAACTGGGAAAAACTCCATAGACGTGTTTCCCTCAGATTGAAAAGAACATAATTGTTACATTATTGCATCACAAAAGCCCTAGCAGAGCTTCCGGCTTCAAAATTGAGACATGATTTACATTAATTCATTGATTTCACATCGAAGCACCAAGACCGGCATTTATACGAATCAATGCCCGATTAATTTGCGCTTACGCATCAACGCTTCATTCTGCACGGTGGAGGCCCTCTGGACATAGAGGTTCGAGTGCGCGGGCTCAACTTTTTGCACGCGATGCTCTGCGAGTCTATTGGGCATCTTGGTGCGCAAACTGGTCCCAAACTGGGACCAGTTTCTTTCACCTCCCACAGAAGAATAATAAATCTCATGTAGGCGACAAGCGAGGAGGCTCAAGGCTTGGTAGGAGCAAGGACCTTGCCACAACGAAGATGGTTTCAGGTGCTTCGGAGGTTCCGCCCAAACTCCTTCTCTTGACCAAACTTTTAAATACGTCGCAAGAAGTCACATCGTAGCAGAAGGATTCTGCAGGGAAAGTCTTTTTCTTATTTTGTCATGTTTGAAAAAATATGAAAAAACTTTTCAGACCGACATTTTGAGCATTCTTTTCAACCGCTTACATCATTACATATGACAGAATGCACTGCGCATGTTTTCATTAACCTACACGTTTTAACACAATGCCTACGCGACTTGCACTTTTTTTATACGTATAAACGTTTCGTGGTCGTATTTTGTGCGCTTAATAATTATGTACACCAAGAGGCTTAAATTCGCGGGCTATCGAAGCAGCGTGTAAGAACTTGATTGCGATACTTTTAGATTCAGCACACTTTTATTGACAAAATTTGAGGCTCCATCGTGAAAACTCTTGTTAAGAAAGCAACTTTTTGCCTTTTAGCGTTGCTTATTACTCATCTTGAGAGGGAATGGGTTTGTGCGCCTGTTTCGGTCTGTTCGCTTTTGGTGGTCGGCCGGTAGATCTGCGGTGCAAAGGCACCACGTACGAAAGCGTGCATGCTCTCTATAAATCAAGATAGCGGGTGCATTTATCGAAAAACAGCATCGTAGATCGTTGAGACGGACATGGTGATTCACGTAAGCTTTAAAGTGTGTGAAGGCTTCGATGCTGCAGCGGAACACTCGCAGAGGAAACGTGCGCTCGCCGGCTCGTTCACTCGGTCGTTTATTCGCCACTTGTTTTTTTTTAATTTCTTTCCTCAAAGGTCTCTTGCTGAGACATTACTTGAAGGAGTGGGGGTTAATGACAAAGAAAGACACTACAAATTACAAAGGGATATTTTCGATGATACCCGCCGTGGTTGCTCAGTGGCTATGGTGTTGGGCTGCTGAGCACGAGGTCGCGGGATCGAATCCCGGCCACGGCGGCCGCATTTCGATGGGGGCGAAATGCGAAAACACCCGTGTGCTTAGATTTAGGCGCACGTTAAAGAACCCCAGGTGGTCAAAATTTCCGGAGTCCTCCACTACGGCGTGCCTCATAATCAGAAAGTGGTTTTGGCACGTAAAACCCCAAATATTATTATTATATTTTCGATGAGTCACTTGAATGCAAGTGGGTCGATGATAGTGACAACTTTGGTCTGGTGTGCGCAGGAAGAATGATTGCTGAAAGTCACGGTATGGGCTTGTGGGGGATATACTGTGTTAGAGTGACTGGTGCGGGCAATGCGATGTGCTCTTTTTATGTGTGGGTTGTCAAAAAACAAAGAATGGGAAAGAATTTTGAAAAAGGTTAAGACGTGCTCGTAATTGGGGCAGTAATTCGCTCGCTTTAATCGTACACTCGGTCATAACTTGACTAAAGTGCGGTCGTTCGCTCGTTCGATGGCTCGTATAGTAGTCATTTTTAGTCGTTTGATCGCTTTAGTTGTTCGCTAGGTGATAGCAAAACTTAAGGCAAATCTTGCAAATGCTATTTTGCAGTGAGCGGAACCATCATCAATGCGTGTACCTCTTAATTGCTGACGGTGCAACTCGCTTCGCCATAACAAGTGTGCCACGTCGTGAACAGATCACCTAACGAACGATGGGATCTTACTCGAGATCAGTCACTAACCTGCAAGATTAAAAATAATTTACTCAACTTAAGCTCACTATGCCCTTTCAGTCCGAGTGAAACGCTGTTGCCGTGTTCCCACTAGCGAAGTAATGTTAACAATTGGTGTAGAATGCACGCTGTGAAGGTGGTTGTACAGCGAAGCTGCGGTATCACCTGATCCAATAGAACAATGTGAAGTAGCCTCGAACAAGTTCCTGGCAAACCTGAACACGGCGCCATTGTGCATATTGAAGTCGTTGTTCCTTTGGTCCCTCATCTTGCCGGCAGTGCTCTACGGGAGTGCTAACTGTGCGTGGCCTTTCCATAGCGCTATCACAAGAAAAATGAAATCGTTTGCTATGAGGGCTCTTTTTTATGAAGGAATGTTTAGTGTTGTCGTTCCCTGCTTCCTTTTCTACCACTCCCATTTCCCGGCAACTACAGTTTCGATGAATGTGTGTTATCCAGAGGAGCAAGGGTCAAATATGGGCAAACAGCGCCGCGCCATTGGTAATGAGTTTGCAGTGGAGCGATGAGTTCTATGAAGTTGATGTGACCTGGCTGTAAAGGGGCCTAAAATAATCGCTGTAAATTGCGTAAAATCTACGTGTACTAAGATAACAGCAATGACTAATGACCTGCACCATGACGATTAAAATGTCATGCGAAATATTGCTACGATATACAAAATATGTCAGATGCTGAAATTGGCTAAAGCACTACTGCCTCGCCATAGCCCCTGAATCAGAAGTGCCTGGAGGCACGCGCTATACAAAAAAAAAAAAACTATTACGACGGCATCCTCTGGGAAGTGAATGCGCTGCGAAGATATTGGGCTTATAACAGATAGGATAATATTATTCAAGAAAGCGAGAACTGCTTCGGTCTTAAAAAGTGGTTCTTTAACCAAGGAACATAGCCGGATTAAGAGAAACACAATAAAGGTATGCAAGAGAAAAATGTTTCTGTTCGCTCTCTTTCGGCTTCCCGACAATCTAGTACGACGTAGAGGACGGTCAGCCTGTCACCGCATCTACCAAAGGCTGGAGGCCCGTTGCCAGTCAACAAAAAGTTATGAGTGCCATGTGTGTGTCCTATTTTGAGACGAGACAATAGAACATCTGTTACGCGTGCTTTCGTAGTTGAGGGCCAGAAACCTAACTTCGGCCTAATCACTTGAAGCTTAATGCTTGCTTCAGCATCCCACAAGCTTTGCCAGTGGCTTGGCAGTTTGTTTCGTATCAAAGGCTTCAGTTCTGTGGCAAGGGCAGCAGCAGAATGATTAATACCTTGCGGTGCTATTGATTTGGCGATTTCGTCGCCAAGCACATTACCTTCTATGCCTCTATGGACAGTTATCCAGCATAAAGCTACATGTCATGAGATAAATAAATTTTGCACAGGAGGGAGTAAAGTTGAAGCGAAACTAGGATTTGTATGTTTTTCAAAGACATTAACGCTTTTACAAGTATTAACGAGTATGCGACTGCGAGGGGCGCCTGAAAAGTCCCTGGCGTTTTCCGGACGTAGGGATTGTGGGCTGAAATTTTGCAGCGAGTTCTCGAGATAGTCTGCCTTGAGGGTCACACATGTACACCATCGCTAATGAAGTTTCATTATTGCAGTTTGATGGAAAGTTTGGTCCTGCTCGTTCAAAAAGTCTTTTACAGTGCCCATGACGGTTTCATCAGAAAGAAAACTGTATTCTCCGCATTGTGTGTGAGGTTGTCATTATTGTGTTTATCACTGTTTTACATACCTGTTATTTTGGAAGTCTGTAATGTGAAAGTTTGGATGATGTTGTGATTTGTATATCTCATAAGCTTCTCCGTCATCTGTATCTTCTTTTGCAGAACATTATGTATAATTCAAATAGCTCGATTCTACGTTATCTTCTTGCCATACTCAAGGATGTTAACATAGGTCCAATATCCTTAACACTTTCTATGTACCCTTCTGGGTACTTATGAAAATGCCTCTACCATAATGTCTACAGACCCTTGTAACCGAATCCTGTTAAAAAACCTGATGGGATGGAAATATCACGAAAAAGAAAATTTAAAAACCCGCCAAGGTGTTTTTTTTTATCTGAGGGAATAGGTGGTTGTCCTACAGAGCCAAATCTTGTGAATATGGCAGGTCCTCAAGCAGTTGGAAACCACAGGAGTAAATTGCAGTCATCACTACAGCCAATGTATTAACTGGCGCATTGTCCTGGTGGAAACCACTCCTTCCCAGGGCATCCCTCACCGTTTTTCCCGAATTGCCGACCTCAGACGACGAATCTGAGTTGCATAGTATTCCCCGTTGATGGCTTGACCTTTTAGGGGAAATTCCAGAAGAATGACATCTTTGCGATCCCAGAAATGTCATGCAACCTTGTCAGTGGAAGGAACCACCTTTGCCTTTTTGGGGCGGGTGCAGGTGGGACGTTTTCCCTGTTTCGAGGCTTCCGTTGACTAAGGACGAAATTGATGCACCCAAGTTCCATCCTTTGTAACTAATCTCTCCAGAAAAAAAAACATCAACTTCAAACACTTGCAGGTTTTCTGCAGAGCGAAGTTTTGTCAGCCGTTTGCTCTTTAGTGTCTTTAGACAAAACTCTCGGCCAACATCGGGCCGAATAATTGTGCA
This sequence comes from Dermacentor variabilis, assembly GCF_050947875.1. Lineage (NCBI taxonomy): Eukaryota > Metazoa > Arthropoda > Arachnida > Ixodida > Ixodidae > Dermacentor > Dermacentor variabilis. The sequence goes on from NC_134573.1 coordinate 48,841,235, forward strand.
TGTCCAGGAGCTGTGTTAGGATACAGACAAGCCTCTCCACTGATATGCCCACACATTCTGCAATGTGCCGTTGTGTGACACGTTGATCAGACATTTCAATGTCTTGCACGTTTTCGACGTTTTGCAACTGTGCATGCTGTTCAGGAATGACAACTGCGCGCGTCACCTTCAATTGATCTGTGAAGTTGCTTGAAATAAGCTACACACTTTTTCACCATACCATAAGAACGAGCATAGTTCCCTGATGCTTCCAGCGTGTCCTTGTGAATTGCTTGTGGTGCCAGTACTTCATTCAAAAGGCATTGAATGACGGCTTGGTTCGTGAATTTCTTCATTCCTATATTTCAGATTCAAAACCTTGTTTTAAACGACTGTGCGAAACAAAATAATCTAAATAAATCCAGATTGCTCATGGGACCATTCAAATAACTGAATAGCATTGCCAAACAAGACCAGGCCCAATATATTTCACGGGGGGCTTCAAAATTTTCAGGCACCCCTTGTATTTTTGCTTTCTCAAGTTTTGATTTCTTTATATATTTTACAGTAGACAGTTCCGTAAAGGCTTCTTCAGTGAACATACTTCACAGAGGGTTCAATACGTCAGATTTGGAAAAGGGGGGACCAACAGCAGCGTAACAACTGCAGCTTAAGCAGCCCTTACATTTACCGAGATACGCTTAGTTAATTTCTTTTTCCACCGCTCGGCCGGTGCTACGCGAATGCGAGCGGGATCTGGTGGTGACGCAAAAAACTCCAGCGCCACACGCGCCCCGCGCCTTCCGCTGTGATTGATCGAGTTTTGGCTACGGAGACGAAAATATCTCAGGCTCCTATAGTAATATTCATCCTTTATGCGGTGATTTTGAGAGCGCTGCCATGTCTAATCACGTGGCGACGCGTCCATTACATGCCTCATCTTTCTCCGTTGCCTTCGCACTTACAAAGAGTGTGTATGACGCAGGTGCGGATAGTTAACCTCTGTTTCAGGAGATATCGTAGACGGTGACTGGGTGGACGACCCGAAGCTTCGGCCACAGCTTCAAAGAACATCAGGTGAGCTTTGAAACCTGAATATGTCATGTCCGAACGCTGCGAGCAGTGTATATGGTGCTTGTTTTAAAAGCGAGGCTAAATATGTATTCCAAGCTATCGAAACTTTCGCTCATGAAATGAATTACAATTAGTGTGTTTTGCTTTTCGTCCTTTATTTGGGGAAATATTTACAAGCAGTGGCTTGTCAGATTTCTGACTGAGTAAATTTCCTTTGAGTGGCCAGTACCATATTATTACTGCCTGATCGCTCGCGGGTATGGTCAATTCCGATAGATTTGTTCTTGCCGCGCGCAAGGCTTGAAACGTAGCGGTTTTGTACATTAAAATGCATTGAAGCAAAACATGCATTATCGCTAGTAGCTCGCTTACTATTGTGGACCGTCACTAAACATTCAGCTTTGACCATTCGTGCGCTATCGATGTCGTCCGTCATTTATTCTGCGTATGTCGTACGTATATAATCAAGTGCGCGCCCATTCACTTATATACACGTTGGCGATAGAGTAGGCGTAAGATTCCGTGGCAGCTGGGGTAGCTGTGTGTACATACTGTGCGGAAAACGTTCTATGACAGAAAGCGGCGCTACTTGCTTTGTCATTGTTTAACGAGCTGTACTCACTCTTGTGGACCTTGCGGGGCTGAGGCACTTTCTTTGAAGGCTAGCGAGACAACGCTGGCGGATCAGCAAATTTCTGTGTCCTCAAAGAAATCCGTACATATCGAATTGCCGGTAACACGCGCGAACAGTTGGAGCAGTGGTCCGCGAAGTAGACTACACAGATTCCTTGATATGCCAATCCCAATTTTTTTCAGCCAACTACTGCTCATGTCTTCAATGGCCATCATTCAATCCGGCATTACTAGAGCACTGTGCCTCAGCTAAAACTAGCGATAAACCAACCGCTGATCGCACAGAAGCGAGGTGGAACCGGTAATGGTTTCATGATGGTGCGCTGTTGCTGAGGTGACGCGCGGCGCGCCGCCGGAAGCGCCGCGCGACGTTTATACAGACAAAGACGCGTGGAAAATCCATTGTGTACGTCTTGTCGCTGCTGCGAGACACTTCAGCACCTTATATTTCAGTGTCCCGCTTTCAGTGCGCAGCGCATGTCGCTAGTGAGAAACTATCCTCTCCTTGGCCTGCGGTGTACGACACTCGAGGAATGTTTATACCCCAGTGGTTGTGCGTCTAAACGTGGTCAGGCTCATGGCGCCCTACTTACTTTTCCAGATTTAGCTAACTTAGGATCACGTTTGTAGCGTCGAAAGTATTCTATTCAACTTTCTGTAGTAGCGTGACCTTCAGTGACAGGCCCTACTGTGTGTGATCCGTACTGTTCTACTTCAGCCTTTAGATTTCTCCTGTTGCTCTTCCTTTCCTCTTTCCTCCCTTCCTTCGTATCTTCCAATTCTGTGTTGCTGTCACCTCCCTTCTGAAGAGTAGGCAGGCGTTGTGTCCCTTCCGGTGGCAGTTGCCAGCTTGCTCCTCGCTTTCCCTTTCCTACTAATTGTGTATATGTGTTCAAAACAAATAATAATAATAATAATAATAATAATAATAATAATAATAATAATAATAATAATAATAATAATAATAATAATAATAATAATAATAATAATAATAATAATAATAATAATAATAATAAATTGTTATTGCTATTATAAATCAAACAGAGATGAGTGTGTTCCCCTCTTTGCTTTTTATTTGGCGAACAATTTGAAGAAGCAAATTGTCATCTTTCCGAGTCAGTAAAGTTGATCGGTGCAGTTCGTATTTCATTGTTCATTTGCTGCCTAATCGCTCGCTGGCATGCTCAGCCGCAATAGACTTTGTCTTGCGTGCTGCGCACAAGGCTTGGAACATAGCTATTCTGTGTTTTGTGATAGGTTGTAGTAATGACGTGTTATTGTTACTCGTTTGCTCACTCTCTGGGTCCCCGCGAACAATTCAGCATGGACCATTCATCTGCTGTTGGTGTAATCGTCGTTACCCCTGCTTCGGCGCATTGATTCAAGTGGCCGCCCATTTACTTATTCCTAATACAGTGGCACTATAGTGGGCGTAAGTTGGCCTGCGAGTTGGGGCGGATGTGTGTGGATAGCTTGCGAGAAACTTATATGCCAGGAAGGGACTCTACTCCCTACGTCATGTATTAACTAGTAATTCGTTGAAGAGAAAGAAATTTACTCATCCGCTATCATGATTTCTATGACTAATCTTTAAGGAAGCGACTTCAACCCGGAAACGTCGGCAGCAGTTAAATTCCAAGTTAATCGGTACTGTCGGTGCTACTACTGGAGCTCCCGCCTTCGCACCATATTCAAAGAGAGAGAGAGAAAGAGAGAAAGGCAAAGGAAAGACGGGAAGGTTAACCAGAGATTATTTCCGGTTGGCTACCCTTTACTGGGGGAGGGGCAAGGGGGTGCGGTAGGTGAGAGAAAGAGAGAAGGATAAAAAATATATTAAAAAAACTACAAACACACGCACATACACGCGAACTGTTTCTGTGGGCACTGTCACGCAGCCCGCAAAGGCGTTTGTAGTGTTACGCAGTGTCACCGTACAATCATAGAATCAGCGGATCGCCCTGGTGTTCGCGTGGGCAAGTTTCCAAGAATCTTGTTTTCTGTCATTGGGCGCTTGTCCACGTTGTCAAAGGTGGCTGAGAGGACTGCTCTTCTGGTGCTGGTGCTGTTTCCGACTAGTGCTGAATAAGCTAATGACACTGTCCAAGGCAGCACAGCCTGGATGTACAATACACGAAACCCCAGAGACGCAGTGGGTTGCGGTCACGGTTCCCATTGCCACTGCTGCAGTGGCTGCTGTCATCATCGACATCATCAAACAATCACCTTCCCCAAGACAAATACTGCATCAGTGCACATGCTACAACGACGTTAGCTGGAGCGCGCAGTTCCTAGTGGAGGCAACAGCACAGCTAAAGGCAGCGGAAGTAACTCGAAGCCCAGTGCACCACTCTACTGCGGACCGCATGGTAGCGTTTGTAATGTTGTACCTGCCTTTTTCTATTGTAGGTGAGAGGATGGCTTGGGACTGGAGTAAGAGCCATGGCTACGCAGGGTAGCCGCTGCCACCTGCATGATGATACAAATTGTATCAAATCATATCCGTCTGCACATCGTTGAGTGAGTGAAGCATGTGATATACAACATAGGCCTAGTGGAGAGAGGCTGCAACAAAAGAATGTAGAGGCCGAGTAACTGACGCTGGTGTGGTCAGTACCGATAATAATAGCCGGTGCATAGCATCAATTGTAGCATCCATCAAGCTGGCTGTTCGGGTAAGTTCGTCTGCGTTCTCGAATAAGTACCAGCGTAAATAAGAATGTGGCAAGACACATGCGTTGTACTTCAATTTGCATACACATTACAAAAATTAGTTTGAAGTACAGCACAGGTACGTCGTCACTTTCTGTTTAACACAAATATTAATCGAAACATTTTAACATCCCTTCAAGGGCTATGTCACCCACATATTCAACAAGTTAATGCAACATAAGCCTTTTGGGGTCGGACATTTTCTTGCGGCGGGATCACACTAAACTGTATTGCTGCCGTAATTACAACTGCATCTATTATTCCTGTGCTAACATGGAAGGTGCTCTCCGGCTTGGACAATCTGTCTCCCCTGGAACCGACGACGCAACCACGTAGTCTGCCAGGCTCCGGTCCCAGAGTATACACGGCGAGAACCGTCATGCCTGCCTCACATACCAGACGAAAGCGTGCACAGAATCAGCCACGCGCTGCTATGACGGTCAAATTAGAGAAACATGAAGACCGAAGCGTATGAGCATGCTGTTGACGGCAGATACCGCCTGTGCCACATAAAAGTGGCCTTCTGCTCACCGCTTGGTGCGATAATGGCAATAAGAATGCCCTACATAAATCCGATTGCACCGGGAACGCCGCCGCGTCGTAGGAACCCTTTATTCACTGCCGCCTCTTCTTCCGACATCCTCGGAAAGTAGACCGACTTGTTGTGGGCATAGGCTTGAACGAGCGCCTCCGTCAGTCGTCGGACGCAGTTGCTGACCGCAAGCTGAGTAACGCCAATTGTCTCCTCGCTTCCTACCGAGCCTTGAAAATTGCCCGTGAGGAAGAACCGCAACGTGCTCAACACGTGACGCTCCAAGGACAGCGCTGGAGCTCGCATGCCTCCGAGTTCGTCCACCACTTCGTCGTACAGCCACCGCGCAGATTCTTTCTTTACACGAAAGTGCCGCCGAAGCAGGTCGTCTGGCTAGTGAAACACGGGCTGCCTTCTCACGCGCCCGAGCTGACGAGCCGCAGCTGGCCACGCCATCAAGAAGGCAGCCTTTTCTATTCCAAATAGAACGGGGCAGTCACCGGCTATTTTATGATAGTGCTGGGCTTGTTCGATATAATTTAGCAGAAATAGTGCGTAAGCGTCACTTTGACGTGTCGATATTTTGAGGTTTCCCGACGTCGCTTCACAGACAGCAAAAATGGGTGCGACCGGACGAATTTGAGCCTATCAGCAATGAGCAATAGCGTATTTGGAATAAAAGCAGTTTGAAATCATTTTCTCATGCAATCCATGGGGTCTCTAAAGTTGAGATTCTCTAAAGCGCGCGAGTTAGCGCCGTCCACAAACTACAAAACGCTCGCAAGCCGCGCAATTTCCCTGCGGCAACAACTGATCGCCGCGGTGCTGTGAATCACGTTTAAGAGGAAGCTTTAGCTCGAGGGTTCCTATCTGATACATCGAAAAAAGAATGTTTTTTGTTCTGTGACCATTGCATCGAGTTTCACAAGATCTAGTGCATTTAAAAGAAAAAGTTAAGATCTAGTGATGTTGATAGCAAATTATTTATTTGACTTGTCAATTTGTTGAAAAACATTGGCAAAAATTTGGTCGGTACGTGCGTTTTGCCGACAAAAACAGTGAGTACCACATTAACGGGCCTTATTTCTCATAATCGTTACCACGAAATATCCTTTGAATGGACAAGTCAAGTTTGTGCGACGCACTCTAAAAATATACTGTGAGCTTGCCGTGGTGTCTAATCTAACTATAAAACATGTGTTTCACAGATAAATGAATGCTTTTCTTCCACATTGTGAGTGACTATTTCTACGTTTCCATGCTTTTCTCCGCGATCCTGGCACAAGTAGAAGATGTAGTGTTAACAAACAAACCTTAAGTCCTATTTGCAGCCATGCACGGCCCGGGGAATGCGTACGGGAGAGTTAGTACCCCTGTACATACAGGGACATTAGGGAGAGTTAATTATTCATGACTAGCTTATCGCAGCGGATACTGTAGGCATCCCGAAACCTTAACGATTCAACCAATGTCGCTCGTGTGGCGACATTAAACTGCCTTGCTTGCGCTTCCACTGGCCCGCTATTCGCGCATTTACTATCACGTACGCGATCAGGCCAACTCGCGTCACCGAAATAATTTGTTTGGCGTGTTTATAATTAAAACTTTTCCTGCCTCGAATGTAATTCCCCTTCGTGTTCACGCTAATTCGCACGCTTGCTGTTACGGCAAAGTGTTAAGTTCCAACTTCAAGTGTGATGGTTGCGTGTGACACGCCTTTCTTCTTTTGACTTTGTACTGCGCATTCTATCGAGATACAGACACGCTTCGAATCGCCTGACTGCTCGTCGGTATTATTAAAATATTGCGATCTTCGCAGCTGACCGCTCAAGGTTGCATTCTCTGCAGGAAGATGAGAGCACACCACTTTGCGCATGGTCTTCCTTGGCGTCCTCCGTTTGACCCATCAATTGTGTTGGGCTACGTTAATACGCATTGACGTTCGTAAAGCAAGTCATGAATATAAATCTCTTGAATCTCGCGGGCTCAAGATGAGGAAACTTTAGCCAAACTCGTAGTTAATAAAAATCTGGGGCTTTACGGGTCAGAATCACGATATGATATTCAGGTACTTATTAGTGGGACACTTTTTACCACCGGGGGCTCTTTAACGTGCACCCAATGCACAGCACACGAGTCTTTTTGCATTTCGTCCCCATTGAAATCTTGTTGTCATAAGCCGGGATTTAATCCTGCGCATTCTAGGCGATCTCATAGTGAGATCAATTGCGTGGCTGCTGTTCTGTACAGCGGCTTCTTCGGACAACATGCATGCTAATTGTGCCGTGCCGACGTGCCACCTCTCGTACGTAATATACGGCGTGCTATCTTTTATTAATTACCACACTTTCTAAAACTAACTTGTGACATGTCGCGCAATTCTACTTCTTGAGCTCAATCAGTCTGCGGCGGACATTATATGGACGATAAATCAAAATGTTTCACATATTAACAATTTTTAATTAGCATTTAAACGAATAACCTTACGGCACATGTCGCCATTTACAAGTTGTAGCCATTGTCATTGAATGCCACCCGCTGTGGTTGCTCAGTGGCTATGGTGTTGGGCTGCTAAGCACGAGGTCATGGGTTCGAATTCAGACCACTGCGGCCAGATTTCGATGGACGCGAAAACACCCGTGTACTTAGATTTAGGTGCACGTTTAGGACCATGAAGTGGTTAAAAATACCCGAGTGCCTCACTACGACGTGTCTTATAATGTGACAGTGGTTTGTACACGTGAATCCTCCTCATTTCATTCTTTTTCACTTGGAATGCCATATCCACTTTATAAGAGTATTTAGAGATATGCTTTACTAAAGTTTGCGAGGAAATGTATTGGTGTTCAGCTATTTATTTTTCTTCAATATATAAAATGCGTTTTCTTAAGTAGGTAAGCGGAACAACTGGGCATTTTTGCTGGAAGTGTGAGAGCGCATGTCTCAGCACTGCTGCTAGTTTCGGAATTTGCGGGAAGTCATATCTGCAATATGAAATCACTCGCTTCAGTTTGTCTATATTTATGTGCGCTAAATTAATTAGTTCGAAAGGTGATTATGACACTTTTGGTAATGAGTCAATTACCCATGTTGATTTTCGGTGTAAGTACCGTCCGTCTCTCCGGCTAATCTAGCAGAATAATCAGTGCCATATGCCATAGGCGATTTACGTTATCGTAAGACATCCGGTATTTTTGTCTATGCTAAATGGCTGCTATACACGAGGTGGCGGGATCGAATCGCGGCCACGGCGGCCGCATTTCAATGGGGGCGAAATGCGAAAGCACCCGTGGTGAACGTTAAAGAATCCCAGGTGGCTCAAATTCCCGGAGTCCCCCACTAGGTCGTGCCTCATAATCAGATCATGGTTTTGGCACGTAAAACCCCATGATTTAATCTTGTTTTTAATTACAGGCTTGTCATATATCTGAGTGGAACTTCTATACGAAAGATACCGCGTGAAGGTCCCATGTAACGCGCCCCATCGTAACATATTGCTACGCCGAATTGAAAAACTGTTCTTTGCATTTCTCAATTAGCATCGTTGCCGTCTGAGAGGATGTGTGTCTTTTTTAAATGCTTGATTTCTATGCTTACCCTACACACAAAGCCGTCCGTCCAATAAGACGATCGCTCTCATGATAGGGCGCGCAGCAGCGAGCGAATTCACCTTCGTGCTGCCTCTCGCTTCAACGCAAACTAACCGGCGAGAACGCAGCGCTTACGGCCTCAACACGCCGCACTCTGCAGCCGTAGGATATCGCTTTTAAGATTGGCGGGCGCGCATCACGCTTCATTATTTCCATCGAGGCTGCTTTTTAGAGCGCAGCTCTTTGGCGTCCGTTCCTGGGTTTCGCGTCGTCGTCGGCGTCGTCGTCGGCCTCGTAACCAGCTCCGCCCCCCTTTCATCCCCCCAGCGCTAGCAGCGACCGACTGATACCGCTGGATGCCGCTGACGCCGCTAGAGAGTCAAGATAACGTGACTGCATAGAACACCGTCGCCGCCATGCAGAAAGAGGAGGAAAGGGTCCCCCCCCCCCTGTTCTTGTGTGGCGGATAGCTGGGGTTGACTCACTATCGCCGTCAGCGGCATCAGTCAGTCGCTGCTGTCTCTTTCCTCCTCCCTTTATCGTGTTGTCCGCTTGCTGCGCGCGCTTCTGCCCCCATCGTTTGCCGCTGGGTGCACACGCCGCCCCCCTCCGCTTCCGCTTACTGCTGGTTGCTCTCGACGGCGGCGATGAGCCTCCGCTTCGGCGGCGCGAACTGCAGGGTCTTCTCGGCGGCGGCGATGAGCTTCTGCTTCAGCCTCGCTTACTGCTGGTTGCTCTCGACGGCGGCGATGAGCCTCCGCTTCGGCGGCGCGAACGGCAGGGTCTTCTCGGCGGCGGCGCTTAGCCTCTGCTTCCCCCACGGCTGTGACAACCTCGCGAGGCACTTGTATAGATCTCGTCTTTGAGAATCAAGCATTGGTGTACCAAGTCGAACATATATCAGTCTATTTCTCCGACCACAAAGCTTCCTTCATGACTGTCAAGAACTGTTAGTGGAGTCTTTGTTAAAGGAATACGTGTGAAAAATAAAAAAAAATTATGTGGTAGCGCATACATGTGTTGCTCGATTTCTTTGCCTCAATCTATCCAAAAGGTGAAACAGCTTATTTGCTGCGCTCACATTTCGCATTAGGAAGTAACGTAATCGTCGGTAATTTTTGGTATTACTCCCTAGTCTAATGAACTAGTGGTGCTTGTCGATACAGTATTAAGGTGCTGACGCTTACAATTAATGGTAAACATTCCTGACTAGAAGTGGCGCCAAAATTTTAGTGCTTTGAATGGTTTGTACGTACGTCACCTTGGGGCCCTAAATCACCCCAGGCAGCACACCAGCATTGGTCCAACCATGGCCCAATGCTGGCAGAAATTGGTACCAATGTTGGACCAATGTTGGCATATTGGCAAAGTGCAACCCAATCCAATGATGGCCCAGCGTTAAAGCCAAGATTGGACCAATGTTATGCCAATGCAGCAGCCATCGTAGGACCAGCGTTAAAGCCAAGATTGGACCAATGTTATGCCAATGCAGCAGCCATCGTGCTGCCAGCGTAGGACCAGTGTTGAGCCATATCGTTGCCATTATTAATGCCAGCTTTGAGCCAATGCCCTTTGCATGACGGATATTCTAGATACGCTGGCTTTATAGCACGCACACATTCTTACCGCAAATATTTTGCTAGCGGCATTTTTGTAGCAATTGTCCCCTTACCGTCTTGCTCAATAGTAGCTAGGAAAGCTCGACAAAAAGATGTCAAGAAGCAGAAGTCATATATGCTTACAAATAATAATAAAAGAATACTGATATTGATGTTTATGACATTTTATTTGCGAATAAATTTTCACAAACAGGCATTTTCCGTGGACCTAGATGGGTGACGCTCGGTTATCTTCAAACAGTTTATTTAGAGGCACTGCCCTCAGGATAGGAATTGGGCAAGGTGCCGAGGATGGTGGGCTGGCCAGGGGTTTCAGGGCAGGGAGCTGACGTCGATAGGCAGGTTGGTCAGTGCTTGGATGACGGCGGGCTGATCACGCCCCCGAGGACCACGATAACGCGGTGGTTTCGTTGATATTGCTACCATATCCCATAGCGACTTCACCACTACTTGGAGGAAATGCTTGCACTGTAAAATAAAAAGAAACATTATCAGAAATGTTCGTATGACAAATGTATGTGGCAGCGTTTTCATTTGAAAAATGGCCATACTGCAACAATATTATATGTCTGGGCAGAGAGTTCCAAGGGGTGAATCAAGAAACTTTCTTGCAAGAGATTTGTCAGGTAACACTTCTTAATATTTCCACATATATGGCATATCTTGTACAAGGTGTAACGTAATATTTAGAACAGACATAAAATGCGCAAGATCCATCCGCCTTGTTTACAGCCCACACCTAGTCAGCGTAGCACTTTATAATAAAAAAATTGCAGAAGAAACTGCTACAGCACAAGAAGCCTAGTTTCAGACTGTCTAGACACAATGCGGCCTTCGTGCGAAATTTTTAATGTGGAAACCGAGAAGTTCCATCAGGAAACACTAGTAAAAGAGGCATTTATTATACGAAAAAAAAGAAATACTGTCGGCTGGAAATGATGCTTGACCTAGAACAGTGAGAAGAAGCGTGGTTCGTCGGTATCACTAGCATGATCAGGCCGCGCGCGTGACTTGATAAAATCATAGTCCTGGAATTTGGGTGAAATTCACAGATTTACACGTGGTTCTACTCCGGGCACTATTCAAAGGCTGCAAATGAAAAGAGCTATGTAATTACGGGCACTCTACATTAGCCAGGCCTGTTTCAGTAATATATAAACCGCGTGATATTGCTTGGGTGATATTGCTCCTTATAAAACTTATAACATGCGCAAAACAAAGGGACTCACCATTGTAAGATCCATGCTTCTGTGTATCCGAGTTCATCCCACATCGAAGGCGGTGGCCACGATCGCCGACTTTTTTCTAATTCTTGTTTCGCCTATATTAATTCTAACACTCACAAAAATTCGTGGCCACATTGCTGCGTATTTCAAGATGTAGGCTTCTCAGTAGGAATGACGACCGCAAGCGAGCATTTTTCACGAGAGGAGTGCGCTGGCAAGAACGGACAAGACGGCAAGCACTCAGGTGGTGTTGCACCCAGTCGGCGTGCTAGCGACGCATTGAAGGAAAGAGTGAAAGGAAAGGGTGAACGAAGAATATGGGGTAAACGCCGCTTTCCCCCGCTGGACCTAGCCCGACCGCGTTTTGGAGTGGCAGCGACGGAGGGCGACAAGGAGCACAATAGTGACCCCGCCGCTTTCCCCCATGCTTCCGAGAGCACCCAATTCGACACAGCAGCTTATGGCTGTCTGAACGCTTGACTGATAGCATTGATCAGGCTCACGTTGGTGCGTGGGGGAGAGGCAAGTGGGGGCTGAAGGACGGAAAGCTAGGCCGAAAAAGAAAATCCGGAATGAGCCGTGCCTACTAAAGGCAAAGTCAAGAAGTTGTAGACACGCAAATGCCGAAACGTGCAATTAATTTTTTTTTATGTCAGGGGGATTCATACAAGGAGCTTACTACACATGCACGAACAAACAACAAATTAGAATAGGAGCATGATGATTATGTCGCCGCAACATGCCATGCATGCTAATCAAACAAAGAAAAGTTTCACTAATACATATGCGCTCCATCTCGATGCGATATAAAACGGTTCCATCAGCTCTGAGGCACTGTAATTCTCGATTCTCCTCAGGATCCTGATCCACCAAAGCCGCGGAGCGTACATGCAAAATATACAATGCGCAGGCAAATTCGCAATACCGTTGCTTCTTATGGAAAGGTCATGTTCTTATGCACGAAGAATAACGCAGCGGCTAATTTTATGCGACTACCCATGCTTGCTACGTGGTACACTGGCTTTTCTCTTTAGGGAACGCATTTCGCGAAAGGAGAAGTGCAAAAATGGCGGTGTACCATGCGTGGAGTTGACATGGGAGAACATATTCCTGGTTCCTGCGCAGTTTGCCTGTGATCAGTGCATTCGTTTTCAAAACACGTTGTTCAATCTCAGCAAGTCGTAGAGCACTAAAAGCCGACAAGGTGAAAATTGGCTTATTACGGGCCAATGTCCTCCAAAGAAAGCCAACTAGTAACCCATATTGGCAAATCCATACGAAAATCGGTCCAATAATTCCCGCCTTGTTGAACGGCAGTGCCAATATTGTTTACTGACTGTGTAATGTGGGCCAACGTTGGATCTCTATCAGAATGGCACAGCCAATATTGGCGCCACGCTGTTAACCTTAGGCCATCATTGGGCCAGGAATCAGAATGGCACTGCCAATATTGGAACCACGCTGTCAATCTTAGGCCGGCATTGGGCCAAGAAGTGCCAATATGTTTCCAACGTTGGCCCAACCTGACGTGCCGCCTGGGACATGTCCCTCAACAAATTCGCAAATGTCAAGCAACAATTTGCTTTACTAAATTTAGGGCTACGGTACACAAATATTGACTCGAAGGTGTCGTAGCTTGGTCTTCAAAAATCTATTTAATCGGTTGGGAAAACATGTTTAACACGTCTACAAGACGTCTCGCAACATTTCTTACGGCCGTTTTTAAAAGGGCTATATGATGTAACACATCTCACAGCGAGGGACGAGACACCGTGGTTGAAGAAGGCAGGGCGAACACAGGCTAACAACTGGCTTATTGAAATCACACATTGCTGCTTCTTAGAACCATGCGCATGCCTAAGCTAGATCACAACCGTGTGACCATGGAACACTTCCTCACCGAGCACCTATGTACAAAAAAAAATCAATCTCTTTCTTTTACACTTGTGTGTCTCGTCCCTAGCGTAGTTTAAGCTCACCAAAAATATGCCGTACCAACTAGCCTCCCAATACACTCTGCTTAATGCATACCCCTTTCTGAAACAGCTACAAAACGTCTCCCAAAACGTCTCGTAGCCTTTTTAAAACGGCTGCAAGATCTTTTGCAAATTGTCTTATATCCCTTATGAGGTGGCGAACTAGGAGGTGTTAACGACGGCTACAAGACGTTGTAAAACATCCGACAAAGTTTTGGCAAGACGTCTTAAAGAAGTCCTAAATATTTGCCAAGACGTCTTGATGATATGTTGTAAAGGTTTATAATAACTTACAAGCCGTTTTCCTCATCTTGCCAACAGGTCTTGTAGACGGTAATAGACTAATGTGAGTTCAGTGTGTTAAGTGCCATTGGCGCAGCGCATATAAAACGGAATAAAGAGGCACAAAAATGAGGTAATCTAAGCTTGTACGTTGGGCTCATTGGTGAGGTATATTAAATGCTATTGGCCCAGCGTGTACAAGTTGGGACGAAGAGGCACAGAAATGAAGTAGCCTCAGGTTCCACGCTGCACTTCTTGGTGTGTCGTTTTGAATGCCATTGGCGCAGCGCATTTAAGACGTGACGGAGAGGCACCGAAATGATGTCGTCTAAGGTTGCACGCTGCGCAATCACTAGTTAGATTCTGTTCAAAATATACTAACCAACTGTGTTCATCCATTTTTGTAATATACAACTTAGCCAACCAATCAACTGACTAACCAGGTCAGTGAAAGCAATGCGAAGTCGGCCTGTCTACTGCGACAGATATGCCTTAGTTAGGGCGTTATTAAATCTCAACCAAAATAGTGATGCTTGTGTCTAGTGTCGAACAGCCAAGATGAAGGGATTCTATGGCTGTTGAAGGGTTCAGAACATGTCACTATGCAAATCAGCTCTAGTTTCTGTGCTATGCATAGTGAATTGTTCTTTATTTATGTTTTTAAAGGTTAGCAGTACACAGTTTTCGCAAACATTAGCAATAAGCATTCACGGAAGAAAATGCAATTATCAAGCCAGTGTTTAGCCCAAAAGACAACATACAACCCATGTTGGCAAATTATGGTAATGTGGACCAAATATTTTCCGCTTTCTTGCACGGCAGTGCTAGAACTATTTACTGTCTGTGGTGATCAAGGAAACCATTGGATGTCTATCTGAATGGCACTGCCGAAATCGCGCCAAACTGTTAACCTTCGGTAAACATTAGACGAGGAATCTAAATGGCGCTGTCAATATTGGCACCACTCTGTCAAGCTGAGTTTGACATTGGACCTGAAAATATTGGACCAAACGTTGGTACGAACTGAACTGATATACCGCCGGGAATGACGCGCAGTCTACCTGCGCCGAAATTGTAATCTCCGAGTCTGTATGGGAAAAATGAGTTTCTAGTTATCGGTACCCTGTTCATTTGTCTTTGAAGAGATCTTCAAGTGTTTTAACTTCAAATTTGTGATATCACATGGATAAAATAAAATATATACAACAAGATGCACATTGGCAAACTTGTAGCCTTTAAATAACCTATAGATATACATATATATGAGAGCAGAAGAAGCCTATTCGCTTCTGTTAAAATTTCAAAAATACATATAAAGCCTCGGCGTTGTAGTGGAAACTACCACGAATTAATGAAAAATTCTGTACTGTCCGTTCTCTCGCAGTGTCGCATAGTTATTTGAGTATGAATCTCTCTGCTGAGATAAGCAGAGATACGTTCCTGGGTATGAAATGAAATAGCAGCACGTTCGGTATATTTGTTCTTTAGAGAGCGCCGAGTGATGCCATGTAGCCAACGTTTTTCCGGCACTGGCGGTCTGCTGTCAAGCGCAAATGCTGCCCCCACCGATAACAATTGCGAAATTAATAAAATTTCGATAAGCATGCACTTTTTTTTGCCGACAACGGCAGCGAATGCTCGCCTGATTTTAAGTGCAGCTGTCTCTAAGCGGCTTTCCTGGCGGGGTGAAATGATTTGCGTCGCTGTGCTTTGAATCGTAGAAGCCTGGTTCGCAAATAAAAGTAGTCTGTGCGTCAAAAAGGAATGTAAAAACGTAGCAAATGAAAGAACGCATTTTCGTTTTACCTGCAGGCTGACGCAGTGGCTACACGCCTGGCTTTAAAAATGCCTGCCATCAAGCAGCCTTCTCAGTGGAGTGTTCAGAGACGCTGCGATGCAAACTTGGGCTGCTTTTTCCCTGGCCTTGCTCTTACCAGCCACCGTGGTCATGGGTGAGCTGGGCCTTCCAGGAGGACCCCTGAAGCTTGATCACAAGGTGTACGACGGGGCAGACATTATAAAGGTAGCTAGCTGTCCTAAGTGTAATGCCTTGCAGTGCAGTTTATCACTGTGCAAGCTTATAACGTTTGCACGTGGTCGAAGAACTTTGTTTCCTAATAGTGAAAATATTGAACAGTTATGGGTTACTTATACAGAGATTACATTGTGATTACTTTCATACTCGATTCGAACCCCCAATGTTCAGCTCATCCAGTAAGAGGGACATGGCTCAGAAGGCAGTGAAGGCACTTTTGTACTATCTCAGAACTTCTGGTTTGCGCAAGCGGCTTTAACTCAAGTGCTGTGCGTGCACATATCTACAACCTCTCTCCCTCCACTCTCTTCCCCTTCTCCCTTCTCCCAGCGTAAGGTAGCCAACCGGGCTATTGACAGGTTAACATCCCTGCCTTCCTATATTCCTCTCTCTCTCTCTCTTGTTCATCCATTATCTTACGACTTTGGGTGACATCTTTGCGGCCGCCTCGCTTACGGGGCCAGTATTTTTGCTATTTTTCAGTGTGTGGCAACTGGTAAGTCTCGTTGCCGTTCGTATTGTACAAGTGTCAGCTCATGCCAAGTATCCCAGACGTAATGCTTGATCATCTAAAATTTACCGCTTTGCCCACAATCATTTCGCAGCATTCATTCACTGAAAAAATTGTCACGTGACGAGTTTCGAATGTTTGCGAGCGTGTGCTATACGTGTTTCTGCGAAATAAAGTGTATACAAGGAATGTTTTTCTAAATTAGTTGAAGTACAACTATAGATACCTTGACAACGAACAGAAATAAATTGTTCGTCACCATAAGAAAAGTTCTCATAGTTATTTCTCACATACTGGTTTATAATTCTACCGAAGGGTTCTTAGTTCGTTACGAAAATAATAATTTCTTTCCTTCATCAGTCGCATAAAGAAGGCCTTAGCATGTGAAACGTCTTTCATTGGTAGAAGAAAAATAAGATACATTTATTTGCGGCGGTGCTTTCTCCGCGTCACTATACAACTGAGAAAGAATTCAAGAGAGTATTCGCGGAATGTTTGTTAGTGCTTATGGAGCGTTGATCTTTCTTGGCTTTCTCCCCTTTATTCTGATAATGGAATAACTACAGAATAACGTGATGTCGGATGCCTTGGGACAGGAATATAAGCGGTTTTAACATATAGGTAGCATCCCAGTTCGCCATTTCTTCACGTGGTTCGAAAAGCATGGATTTCAGCCAGTTGAATTTTTGTTTTTTTTCTCTGAGTCACGCTAGAGAAAATGCTGATGATTGACTATAACCTGTACATGGACATTACATTCAGCTTTTTTTTATCTCCAATGCAGCACGGACGCGTCTCTCAGTGATCTGCTACAATCCTTTTAATGCATCGTAGTCATGTGCATTGTAATCATATGCATTTAAATTACATAACCTGATCAAACCACTTGATCGTCTGCCTTTGCATCTCTCATTTAGCATAATCAACAAACTCGCGGATCAACCAAAGCTTCAGGAGTTACTGTGGTGCATTTCTTGTACGTCTCAGATCTTTGTACCATTTTCTTTCGTTCATGCTTACAAACTGTGCACAATTGTTTACGTCAGTCCACGCGTGCTCCTTCATTTGGAGTTGTCTATATAGCATTCCATCCCTGATAAGAATTGTTGAAAAGTTATTCAAATGTCATTGGTCAGCGTGAACCTATGGTATTCATAGCACAATGTGGTATTGTTTAAACATCACTGAGGAAGTTGACAAGTACTGGTAGTTGACCATGGATATTTTGTCAAAACATTATTGAGGCACTTTAATTTGAAAAGTCATTGATGCATTCATAAGAACGGAATAGTGGGCTAGTTGGTGGTTCATAACAGAGTGCTCGTAGGACAAAAAGCGGGGACGATGTTTTAACCATGTGGAATAAAAATTCAGATGGTAGTAACATTGTGTCTTCGTCTTGTTTTGTTGGCCTACGCGCTCTCTTGCGCTTAACCTCTAGTCATTGGTGGATTGTTGAAACCATGTTGTATTTCCATACTGAAAGCCCATTGAATAATTGTTGAAGACTTCTAGTCTAAACATTGAAAACCCCTGTGAAAGTGGAAGGTGTTGTATGTAAATATGCAACACCGCTTTGAAAAACCCAGCTCCAGAACAAGAGTTATGCGGTCTGCCTCGAGAAATATTTAAAACTTCGCAAAGGGAAAAATGATCATTCCGTATAACCTTATCATTCATAGGTCGAATGGAGTCATGCCAATTTCGCTAACCATTTCCTACCTGTGAAACAACATGGCAATTGCATTACGTGATGCCATAGTGGCAGTTCACTGTGCTGAATTGGTTGTTGAATGATCCAGTTTTCTGCCATGATTACTAGGTTCCTCAACAGGCCGTCCCATGCCAAGCGACTTCTTTATTTTGACTACTTCAAATTTTTATAAGGAATACCTTGGCCATTAGCAGCATGCTAATGTGTTAACAACATGCAACATGCTAAAAATGGTGAAAGACGGGTCGTTGACTGTGTCTCGGTGTTATATGCGTAAGTAACGAAGGGGAGTCCCAATATGAGTAGTAGGAGTCAATGTACATCGAGAGCCTATCTCCCAGCGTGCAGTTGAATCGTTGAACAACAGCTTTCTTTCGTTCTAAGACTTTAAACAATTGTTGCCGCTGTGATTTCTATTTCTATTTTAATCATTGCCCCAAAAATTTAGAATAAAAGAATTCACCAAAATATCAGAATCAATATACATGGAGAGCATATCTCCCCGCGTGCGCTTGAAACGTTGAACGATGGCTTTTTGTCGAGCTAAGACTTTCAACAATTGTTGCTCCTGTGACTTCCATTTCTATTTTAACCAGTGCCACATAAAATAATAAAAGAATTCACAAGAAATTATATTTCAAATATACATGAAAGGCGCATCATCGCCATTACCAGATAGCTTGTGTCGCACTTTAAATTCAAGCAAACTTATAACTTTTAATCCTTATTCATGGCCTCACGCAAGGAGACACAATTTCTCCAATGCTATTCACTGCTTCCTTGGAAGAAGTATTCAGGCTATTAAGCTGGGAAGGCTTAGAAGTGTGGATCAATGGCGAATACCCCAGCAACCTTCTGTTTGCAGGTGACATTGTTCTGTTCATCAACACTGCGGAAGAATTGCAACTAATAAAGGGATTTATTGACGATAAGCGACAGACGTAAAACCAGCGCAGTCCCAAGAGAACAACGGCCTCGGCGCCAAACGCTCGTGATCTGCGCTCACGTAATACATCAATGATAGCGCCGCTCTACTTCTTGCTTCCTGTTCTTTTTCATTACAATAACCCAGGCGGCGATGAGGAGCCATCCTGGCGTCTCAATGCGATAAAAGTATGAGATGGTCGTGATGCGGCTTGAGGCGGCTGATAGGAACCGTGTCGCGACCAAGGCCGCGCTTGTCCAAGTAGGTGCTGACCGGTTCAATGACATAAGTGACGGGAGACCGGCACTCGATGACGCGGTAAGCCCCGTGGTACTTGACAGCAAACTTGGAAGTGAGGCCAGGGGAGTATAATGGTAGTCTGAGCCAGACGATGAATCCAACGGCAAAACTCTGCACATGCTGACCGTCGTCGCGGCGATCTTTTTGGAGGGCTTGGCTGTCGGACGTAAATGAGCGGGCCAAGTGACGACACTCTTCTGCATCGAGAAGGGTGTCGAGAGAGCGATCGAGGGCGATCGAGAGAGCGCATCCGCGTCAGAATGCTTGCGCACGCATCGGTCAACATCGCGAATGGGGAATTCTTGTATACGAAGAGCCCAAGGACTGAGGCGACTAGAGGGATCCTTAGGGAGGCCAACCAGCAGAGTGCGTGATGGTCTGTTACCAGGTCGAAAGGCCTGCCATACAAATAAGGGCGAAATATTCCTAGCGCCCATACAAGTGCGAGGCACTCTTTTTTGGTGACCGAATAATTTGCTTCCGCCTTGGTGAGGGCGCGGCTTGTATATGCCACAACATACTCACGCAAGCCGGGCTTGCGTTACGCGAGAACTGCACCAAAGCCGTAACTACTGGCGTCTGTATGTATTTCGGTTGGCACAGCGAGGCCCTAATGGCGCAGCACGGGTGGCGAAGTAAATAGGCGACGTAGTGTCGCAATGATGTCATTGCAGGCGGATGTCCACTGAGAAAAGTCGACGGGGCCAGCGAGGAGATTCGTAAGCGGAGCGATGATAGAAGCAAAATTTCCGACGAAGCGACGAAAATATGAGGCCAAATGGACAAAGGTTCTGAGTTGTTTGATGGTAAATAGCTTCGGAAACTCGGCAACAGCACGTAGTTTGTCCGGGTCAGGTAGAATTCCTTCCTTGGGGACGACGTGGCCGAGGATGGTGAGACGGCGAGCCCCGAAGTGTAATTTCTTCAGGTTGAGTTGTAGGCGTGCGCTCGTAAGGCAGCGGAGAATTGTGTATAGGCGAGATATTTGTGAGGAGAAATCGGGGGAGAACACGACGACGTTATCCAGGTAGCAAAGACATATTTTCCTTTTCAGACCGCGTAATATGCCGTCTATCATCCGCTCGAATGTTGCGGCTGCATTGCAAAGCCCGAAAGCATCATTGTAAATTCATACAGGCTGTCCGGCGTAACGAACACCGTCTTCTGACGATCACACTCCGCCATAGGGACCTGCTAATGTCTCGATGGCAAGTGGAGGGTATTCGGTCGTCATCTATGCGAGGGAGATGAGAAAAGTCTTTGCGAGTAATCTCGTTGAGGTGCCGGTAGTCCACGCAGAACCTAATAGAGCCATCTTTCTTTTGACCAGTACAACAGACAAGGAGCTGCAAGAAGGCGTGATGACTCCGAGCTGAATCATATCGTCAACTTGTTGCGTAAATACCCGATGCTCCACAGGGGGCACATGATAGGGGTGCTGTCGCAAAGGAGCCTGATTCCCAGAGTCAATCGCGTGAACGAACGCATTAGTTCCGCCGAGTGACGCTTGCGGTAAGTCAAACGAAGTACAGAACTTCGTTCTGTACTTCGTTTGGGCATATTGCCCTGACTTGTTGCCCTGACTTCGTCAGGGCAAGAAGCTATATCTGTTCAGGCGGAGCGAGGCCGCTGTTGATCGAACGGTGAAACGAATCCGAGGGCGCGGCATCGGACGCAAGGTGAGGTGGCAGGGCGTTCAGCTGATGATTTGGCTCAGGCTCAAAGGGATCCAGGGGCACGATAACGTCAACGTCTGTAGGCTACACGCGCCCACGCGTTTCATTATGGTACAAGGTCAGAGGGCCCGAGTTGGGGTTGCAAACAAATAGTCCGGGATTATCTTGATGAAGCGCGAGGATGGTAAATGGCAGTGACATATTGTGGTGGCGACGAAATATGTCGGATGACGTGAACAGAACGGTGGCATCGGGAAGGACGGTACAGGAAACGGGAAAAACAACGGCCCTGTGAGGTGGCAGGTCAGTATCGACGGCGACGACAAGCTTGCTATCACCAGGAGTGGCCACATAGGCAGAAGGCGTCGCGCAATATACATAGAGCTCGACCTGAGCACGAGTGCAGCCGATAAGAGCGTGATTACTCGATAAAAGTCCCACCCAAGTTAGACCATAAGAACACGAAGCCAGCACAAGAAACTCAACGCTGTAGCTGACGCCTTGCATGAGCACCCTGACCGTACTTGCTGCAATGGGTTGAATATGTTATGCGCTCGCAGCACGGAGAGAAAACCCTGAAGGTTGCGTCGTCAATTTACGGAGAGAGTGGCAAAACTTCTGGCTCGTTACAGAAATAACGGCACCAGCGTCAGCAAGCACGAGAGTTTTCCACTTTGAACAAACACTTCAATAACATTGCCGGGGGACAAGCGAGGACTGAGACGGTTGAACGATGGCGTAGTTCGTGCCTCAGAAACTGCACCAGTAAGTTTTCCGCCTAAAGACCGCATGGCCGGGGCCGCATAGGCGGAAGAAAATGGCGGCGCGGTGAAGGTGACCGAAGAGGAGCGATAGGCTGGGCTGCAGTATGCTTCCGGTTGTTGATCTGGCTGCGTGCTATAAGGAGGTCGGAAGGGGTAAACCGGACATCTTTGTGCACTGGTGGTCCCCGCGGAATGCCGGCGATAGAAACGGGCAACATGACCCGCAATTCCGCAGGCGTAGCAGATCGGCCGGTTTTCTGCAATGCGGATTTGCGTACTGCGGCTGTGCCCCGACAGGTGGCGTCACTGGTGGTTGAATTGGTCGTTGAAGGGTCAACATCGACAGAGGACTTGGCTTCATGATTCATTCGCATACGTCAGTGGCGTGCCGAGCGGAGTCGGCGGAGTGGCAGACGGCAGCGTAAATGATAACGGTGAGGGGACAGGAGTCGGCTGGCAGACAGACGGCAAAGCCTAGGTGAATGAATGAAGTAACTTTATTTTGGTCCAGAGAAGACGCAGGGGAGATCCCGCGCCACCCGGCTAGTCCCACGTAGGGACCGCCAAGCCGAGCTTGACGGCCCGATCGCGGGCACTCTGGACGGCCAGGGTTTGGTCGTTGAGTTCGGGGCTGCCCAAGAGCGCAGCCCACCTATCCTCGCTGAAGGAGGAGCCGATGGCTTCACACTCCCACAACACATGGTCCAATGTTGCCCTTAGTCCACAGGCAGGGCAGTCCGCACTGGGATATCTTTCGGGGTATATGGCATGAAAAACCGCGAGGTTAGGGTACGCACGGGCTTGTAAAAGTCGAAGGGTAACCGCCCGCGCCCTACATAAGGCGGGGTGCGGGAGGGGGAAGACCCGTCTTGACAGATAGTAGTGCGTAGTGATCTCATTAAACGTAAGCAAGGGTTCCCCGCGGGGCTGAGGGACTGCTGAGGCGGGCAAAGCCTAGGTGACCTGCTCCTGTATAACGTGTCGGATGGCCGCAGACAGTGCGTAGGTGATTGCGTGGCTGGGAATAACGAAAGCTGTCGAGTAACTTCCTCTCGCACAATCTCCTTGATCTTTGCTGGGAGCGCCGTGTGATCGCCACCGATGGTCAACGCGGCGAGAGTATCGTCTTTTGAGATCTGCCGCAGAGTTAAGACGCGTTGCTTCGGTAATTTGTTGAAGCTCTGGCACAGGCTCACGAGTTCAGACACGGTGCGTGGATACTTAGCCACCAACATATGAAAGGCGTCGTCGCCTATGCCTTTCATGATGTGCTTGATCGTGTCTTGGTCAATCATTGAAGGATTCACGCGCTTGGACAAGTCAATGATGTCTTCGATACAGCTGGTGAAGTTCTCGCCCTGCTACTGCGCCCGCTCGCGCAGAGGCTGTTCAGCACGGAGCTTGCGTACTGCGGGGCGACCGAACAATTCCGCTAAGCTCGTCTTGAAAGTAGTCCAAGTGGGGAAGTTGGGTTCATGTTTGCAGAACCATAGGTTTGCGACATCTTTTAGGTTGAACAGGGCGTTCCGCAGTTTCGTAGCGTCGTCCCACTTGTGCACGCTCACCCTTTCAAACGACGACAGCCAATCTTCTACGTCATGGTCATCAGTGCCACTAAAGAAGGCAGGATTGCGCTGGCGCAGCACGCTTGACACGATGAGCGGCGGCGATTGTGCCGCGCTTTGCTAGGCGGCATCATCAGGAATTGTCGGAACGGCAGTGGGCAACAGCTTGCTGAAGAGCTCCAGGTTTCAAAAGGGTACCTAGAACCTCCGCCACTTTGATAAGGGGATTTATCGACGATAAGCGACAGACGAAAAACCAGCGCAGACCAAAGGAAACAACGGCCACGGCACCAACCGCTCGTGATCTGTGCTCGCGTCCCGCATCAATGATAGCGCCCCTCTACTGCTTGATTCCTGTTCTTCATTACAAAAGAAATGATTGAGCACCTTAAAATAGAAAATAGAGTGGGGTTTAAGATTCTTCTGCAGAAGACAAAGATAATGTTCAGTAGCCTGGCAAAAGAACAAGAGTCCTGGATCCCCAGTCAGCCTCTAGAGTCGGTAAAGGAGTACATTTATCTAAGTCAATTACTCATAGGGGACCCTGATCATGAGAAGATAATATACACGCGAATAAAAATGTATTGGAGTTTATACGGCGTGCATTGCCAGATCCTACCTGAAAGCTTACCACTATAATTGAAAAGTGTACAATCACTGCATTCCACCAGTGTTAATATGGGAAAGAAACTTGGAGGTTAAAAAAGAAGCTTGAGAACAAGTAAAGGACCGCGCAAAGAGCGATGGAACGAAAAATGTTAGGCGTAATGTTCAAAGACAGGAATAGAGCGCTGTGGGTCAGAAAGCCAACGGTGATAGCCGATTTTCAAAATGACATTAG
The DNA here is from genome assembly GCF_050947875.1 of Dermacentor variabilis. Classification (NCBI taxonomy): domain Eukaryota; kingdom Metazoa; phylum Arthropoda; class Arachnida; order Ixodida; family Ixodidae; genus Dermacentor; species Dermacentor variabilis. The sequence goes on from NC_134573.1 coordinate 48,865,186, forward strand.
GTGAAAATAAGTGCAGTTTGTCAGGCCATGTAACACATAGGATGGATAACCGGTGCACCATTAGAGTTACATAATGGGCGCCAAGAGAAGGGACGTGCCGTCGAGGATGGAAGAAGACTAGGTGGCGTGATGAAATTAGGAAATTTGTAGGTGTAAGTTGGAATCAGTTGGTGTAGCATGTGGGTTTTGTAGATTGCAGGGAGATCGCTTTCGTCCTGCAGTGCACATAAAGAAAAAATTGCTGCTGCTGCTGATCTACTGGCACAGAAAAATCAACCATTTTTTAGCCTATGTAAATTACACAGCTGCTATTACATGTGAAGGAAGGAAACGAAAGCTTTCGAAAAATTTCTTCCAGCACTTAGTTTTGCTTATTGAACAAACTTGAAAAAGTGTGGCTTCATGGAATAGATATTGAAAAAAGGTGGGTTGTTACAGACCAGCCCAATTAGCATACTGTTAGCACAAAAGCATCGAGCGCTACAAATCACATTGGTTTGTTCATTTAAGAAATCCAAATTGAGCGTTTCAAGAGACTAACGTAAAAAGAATCATCATCAGCCTGATTACACCCACTACAGGGATAAGGCCTCTCCCATACTTCTCCAACTACCCCGGTGATGTACTAATTGTGGCCATGTCGTCGCTGCAAACTTCTTAATCTCATCCGCCCACCTAACTTTCTGCCGCCCCCAGCTACGCTTCCCTTCCCTTGGAATCCAGTCCGTAACCCTTAATGACCATCAGTTATCTCAACGTCTTCATAGAAGCTTTCATTGTCCTGGTCATCATGACTGGATGTAGTGGTGTAGACCTGTGCGAGCTTCAATTTGTACCGCTTATTAAATTTTGCAACAAGACCTGCCACCCTCTCGTTAACGCTATTAAATTCCTGTATGTTACCAGCTACATCCTTATTAATCAGGAATCCAACTCCTAGTTCTCGCCTCTCTGCTAAGCCCCGGTAGCACAGGACGTGCCCGCTTTTCGGCACTGTACATGCTTCTTTCGTTCTCCTAACTTTACTGAGCCCTATTATATCCCATTTACTGCCCTCTAATTCCTCCAATAGCACTGCTAGACTCGCCTCACTAGGTACCGTTCTAGTGTTGAACGTTGCCAGGTTCAGATACCAATGGCGGCCTGTCCAGGTACAGGGATCAAGCATACTCTGCTGCGTCACAGGTCTGACCGCCGCCGTGGTCACTTGCTTCGCAGCTGCTGGGGACTGAGGGGCTGGGGTTTGATTGTTGTATTCATCTAGGAGGTTGTGGCCAAGTACTGCTCTAGGGTGCTCAATCCTGCTCTGGTGAGGGAGTGCTTTACCGGTTCTGGCCACCGGGATCAGGCCGCACTCCGGGCCTGTTTATGCAATCTTATCAACTCGCGGATTTTTTTATGCGGCGGAAAATTGCGCGGCACCGGGATTCGAATCATGGTCCTTTTGCACGCCAGGTGGATGCTCCACCTCTAAGCCACCGATGCACCACCGCTGCACCACTAACAACCATAAAAGTGCGTAAAAATCTCGAGATTTACAAAAGCATAACACTTGTGTTCCGGTTTTAAACTGGTTTCTCCAACTGATTGCCGAGGAGGGCGAGTGCCTATATTTTTGTGACACGATTTGATTTGTCATCTCATAATGGATTGAGCTCTTCCATTGTTCGGCGAACTTCTGCTTAATGTCTGATAGCCTGTGTTTCTTTATGCGCGCAATAGCCGGATTTGTCAGACTCCCGATGGCATTCTATAGCGTGCAAGCAAATGGAAGCGTAGTGTCCATCCCTGACAATCATGATGTTTATTATTGGTGTGTTACGAGCACTTTTATCGTATTTTTTCTAGTTTGAGCTTTCTCTTACTCCTGGAGCTACAGATTATTTTTTCTAACGCTTTGGCACTGTAGTTCTCTATGCGGAATAACAGAATGAAACAGCACCTCATGGCTTCAAATTATCAAAACTTATTATTTTTGCACAATTTTCTGTCATCTTGCGCGCTGTTAGCTTAAGCCTTTGTATTGAGTCTAGTGTTGGATTGTAGCTGATCTACTCGGGATGAAACATTAAGCAAAAAACGGCAGGCACCGACCAATAGAAATGCTAAATATGAATAATTCTTTAAGACGTTTCGGCTTCATACGGAAGCCTTGTTCACAATGGGTGAGGTAAAGTTCATGGGAGTAAAAAAAACTCGGAGGACACCTCGACACTTCTTACAAGTTGGGAATGTGAAATCATCAATGTCCAATGGACACATTGCAAACAAGCTGCTGCGCATGCGCGCCGCTCGCGAGCGCCCCTTATGCGGTTAGGAAGCTAGCAGACGACTCCCCGCCTGGCTGGGCTTTCCGGCACGCTCAGGCATGCTCCGGTGTCCACGTTTCTGAATGCCATGACAGCGCACTGCGTTGCGTACGGCTGTGCGAATTATAACGGCCAACTCACAGCTACCAACATTCCATCGCCTTCGAGCAGCTGTCCGCCACCACGTGATCACCGGTTGGATCTACCATTCTCGATCCACGAACTTAAGGCAGCATTAGCTTTGTGTAGCCGCACATCAGCGCCAGGGCCTGACGGAATTTCCTACCGAGCTCTGTGTCACCTGGGGGAGCGAGCGAGAGGGGTTCTTCTTGAGGTGTACAATGAATCTTGGAGAAATGGCACGCTACCAACAACCTGGAAGACAAGTCGCCTTGTTCCACTGCTAAAGCCTGGCAAGTCGCCGCTGGATCTCTCATCATATCGCCCGATCGCTTTGGCGAGCTGTGTGGGCAAAGTAATGGAGAGGATGGTCCTAGGACGCCTGGAGTGGTACTTGGAGTACCACAACACCTACCCAGATGCCATGGCGGGCTTCCGACGCGGTCGATCATCGATCGATAACGTCGTCGACCTGGTGACCTACATTCAACATGAGAAACGCCGTAAGCGTCTCTGCGCATCCTTATTCCTCGACGTTAAAGGGGCGTATGACAACGTTACGCATGAAGCCATCCTCTCTGCTCTCGCAGAGGCAGGAGTGGGTGGTCGGATGTTTCAATGGATGCGGAGCTATCTATCCATGCGATCCTTCTTTGTAAGCACCGAGGAAGGCCATACTTCTCTACATTATAGCTACCGCGGCGTCCCCCAGGGCGGTGTACTTAGCCCCGTGTTATTTAATCTAATACTAATTGCTCTCCTTGAGCACGTGCCAACCACAGTCAGGCTATCAATGTACGCGGATGACATCTGCATATGGACATCTGCAGTAACACGCCTTCAGCTGCGAGCGAGGATTCAGAAAGCCGCGACGCAAACTGCTATCTACCTCCGTAATCGAGGCCTGGAAATTTCCTCCGAAAAATGCGCACTTGTGCCATTTACGCGCAAACCCATGGCAAGCTACAGTGTAACGATAAATGGCCAAATAATACGACGGGTCCGATCGTACAAGTTTCTAGGTGTCATAATCGACAGGGACTTGTCATGGAGCCCACACATATCTTACGTGAAAAAACGGTTGACAGGCATTTGCCACCTGTTCAAGAGTTTCGCTGGCAAGACCTGGGGAATGTCGCCTAGTGCCATGTTACAACTGTACAGGGTGCTTTTTCTGGGATTTCTGCGATACAGCTTGCCAGCAATAAACAACACAGGCAAAACGAGTCTACGCACAATACAAAGTCTTCAGGGTCAAGCGCTCCGGATCTGTCTAGGCCTGCCTCAGAGTGCTTCAACAGTGGCGACGATAGCAATCGCTAGAGACCACCTTGTCAAGACCCACATTGAAATTGAAGTACTCAGGACCCATATAAGGCATCTAGCCAGGACTCCTCATCACCATTTAGCCTCTCTACCAGCGGACAGGCCACACACATCTTTCAGCCAAACGATAACTGCATATGATGAATCATTGCCAGCTTGTTTCACTCCGGCTGCGAGACCTTCGATCCCTCCATGGTGCCTCGCTCAGCCAAAAGTCAACCTCGCAATACCTGGTATCTCGAAAAAAGCTGATCTGTCATCACCAGCCCTTAGACAGCTCACGCTACTATATTTGTACGAGAACTACCGTGACTCTACGCATATTTACACTGATGGATCTGTCCTTCCAAGCAGCTCCGCGGCGGCAATCGTCATACCAGCGAAAGCTACTACAATCAAATTTAAGACGACCCACGCGACAACATCGACGGCAGCAGAGCTCGCAGCGCTCTTTACTGCTCTTCATCACATTGGTGATGAACCGCCACACAAATGGACAATATTCTGCGATTCGAAGGCGGCACTGCAGTCTCTACTGTCACCTTTACGACGCGGACCGCACGAACAACTAATATTCCATATTACAGAGACATTACACCATATAAGTGATGCAGGCCAAGAAATAACCTTTCAGTGGCTTCCAAGTCACTGCGGGATCAGCGGCAATGAACGGGCGGATCACGCTGCCCGCTCAGCCCATACTGAGGAGTGCCATGTCCCAATTCCTCTTTCTAGAACTAACGCGGCACGGAATCTCCGCCTACTTGCTCGGCAGTGCACCGCGTCGCAATGGAATGAGCCACATTTAAGAAATCCGCGACTGTACTCACTTGATCCAACATTAAGTCTTCGAGCACCCTCACAGCTTCGCCGTAGAGACGCCACGCTTTTATATCGACTTTGGTTGGGCGTTGCCTTTACTAAAGCCTATGCCTTCCGCATAGGGATGACCGACACCCCAACCTGTGACCACTGCGGCCATGAAGAATCAATTGGTCATATTTTGTGCACCTGCCCGCAGTACAGTCCACAGAGCGCATGCCTTAGCCACGAACTTGAACAACTGGACGACCAACCGCTATCCGAAAAAAGAATTCTGCAACATCGAAAGGACCTACCGTCACAGAAGAAGGCCGTGCAAGCGCTTTTGCGCTTCTTGCGATCTACCGGCCTGTGTGAACGACTTTAACTGGAACGCCTTTTGTGTGTGTGTCTCCAGGTGTGCGCGTTCGTTTTTTTTTTGCGTTTTCCTCTCTGTCATCTTTCTAACACCTATCCCCCATCCCCAGTGTAGGGTAGCAAACCGGAGACTCATATCTGGTTAACCTCCCTGCCTTTCCTCTTCACTCTCTCTCTCTTGTTACTTAGTTGTTTCTGTCCAAGTAGCGGTACACGCTGAAATGAACGTCGTGGGTGAACGCCGTAAAGCAGTAGAGTGCGGACGGCTCACTTTTGTAACTCAAGGATTTGGATTCGCAGCGAGCACTTATAGCAGCTGTATGTCATGAATTTTGGTCTGTAATGAGTCCTTTTTATTAATATCTGCTCTTCTTCCATTTTAGGCCAGCTTCAAACTTTTGTAGCCAACCTGACTACGTGCCAACTATTTTCTCATACACCCGAAATTCCGGCCAGGCTGCAGTGCAGCGGCACGGTTGTTGCATAGATAAAGAGGCATGTAGGAGCACGTTAATGACAGCGAAGTAGGATTTCAATGTGGCATGTGCGTTGCGGCGTATGCTACCAGTTTTAGAGCGCGCTTTCGTTCTCGGTGTGCGCTCGTAGGTCTCAGCGCGCAGGCTAGTTCCGCCGGCGTATTGCCGGCTTAAACCGTGCGCGCGTGCGCGCGACAACTAAGGCACGCGTTTTTGTTGCGTGAGGAAACGAAAATTAAGGGCCGTAAATGCTAACGATAATTTTGAAAATCATGTAATACCACCTCGCACGTCGCTACACATTCGATAGCACATTGATTGGCTACTTGATGCGAGTGCATAAATGCACTGTGTTGGAAAATATGGCGTAAAATCCGTGATCACTCCACGCTGCAAATCGAAGTGCGAGATGAGTCAGCGATATGAAGCAAAGCCTTCCCGACGTAATGCAGTCAGCTTCGACAGTTGACAATGCCACAGGTTGTATGTGTTAGCGTCTACCCAAGCCACTTGATTCAGTTCATCCCTGAACTACATTTTATCTTTAATTTAATACATACATGTAACAGTTTGTACAAAACTAAATGTGCATTGTAATACATATAGCTGAGCTTCTACAACATTGCAATAATAATAATATTTGGGGTTTTACGTGCCAAAACCACTTTCTGATTATGAGGCACGCCGTAGTGGAGGAGTCCGGAAATTTTGGCCACCTGGGGTTCTTTAACGTGCACCTAAATCTAAGCACACGGGTGTTTTCGCATTTCGCCCCCATCGAAATGCGGCCGCCGTGGCCGGGATTCGATACAACATTGCAGGAAGAGAACACCAAAAGTCAATTAACACACGTCAAATCCAAAGAGTAGACGCAAGCCGCCTGAACAAGAAGCACTTGTGGGTCACTGACGCTTAGACTGAGCATAACGTTCTTCACGAAACCTTCTTTTTTAAATGCCCAACCACAATGGGCCTGACGCACGGTAGCGGTTGTTGAGTGCATGGAGTTCCACGCCTCGTCGCTGGCGAACGAGCATCGCGAAAAGTCACAAGTCCATCCCTTGTCCAAGAAAGGAAACGGAATGCAGTCTTCCTCCATCTTTCTTAAACGACGTAAGGAGACTTATTATCAATTTCACGCCAAGAAACTCGATGGCACAAGTAGCAACAAGGCAACGACGGGGAATTTTTTCCACGCAAATACTCTCGCACCCAGCGCACCGAACCCTTCCTTAGGCCTACGGTAGTGGGCGCTCACTTTTTTTGCAAAGTGTATATCGTAATTGGGTGGTTTTCCTTTTTTTTTCTTTCGTATTTCGTGTGCGCTCGTGTGTTTCGTGTACATTTGATTTTGCAGGATGGTTAGACTTCTTTAGCGCCACGTGCTTCAACACGTGCAGCCGGATGGGACATTGAGTTACTAGAGAGACTAATAGCTATTAGTAATAGTCGAGACTACTAATAGTTGAATTGACTTGTAATAGAGTACTAAAAGTAGACTAATAGTTGACACTGAAGCTATTAGTGGTTTTACTGTCCGTGTTTCGGTAGGAAAGTGAGAGCGGGGCCGTGTGGTTGAGCACGTGCGAGAGCGTGTCATATCTTGGGTCTCCGCAGCATTTATTGCCTTTGAAACAGTGGTGAGAGTTGCTTTGCAACTATATGAAGATTTCGATCCTGTGCGTATCGGCTTTTGCTAAAAGGCACGTGCTCTGTATTATTATATTATTGTAGTACTTGCATCAGAAAAACACATGCAATACATGACAAGAAAGCCGGGAAAGCCGGCAGTGCGGGGGGAGGGGGTGTCCCTCAAGGCCGATGAAGGAACGGATGAGAATGGAGAAGGAATCGAGTCAACCGGTACACACTGTGATGTCGAGACTAGGCTGCAGAAAATGGAGGCCTTCCAGGAAGAGCTTGTCAAACAGGGGGAACAGCTCATAAATAAACTAAACAGCGAGCGTGATACACACAAGGTAGTTGTATAAAAAAGAAGTAGCCGAGGAAAAGCTGAACAAAGCTGCCATTGTGAACGAGAGAGAGAGAGGTGGTTCTTGTGAGGAAAGGAGGAAAGGCTAGCACTATCTTCTGGAACCCATGCGGGAGCACGGCTCAGCGCCAGCAGGCTGGCGCAGATGGAAGTAATGGAAAGAGAGGTAGGAGCGAGAAAGGTAGAGGGTCGTCTCAGCAGCATCAGAGCAGCCCAGCCGGCAGGGCCCAGTGGGTTCGACTGGAGTAGTAGGCTGGTGATAGACCGTATAGGAGGTGGCGCAGCAGAAACGAAGTTGTGGCGGATCGGGAAACCCGAGGTGGCGGGATGGCCATTAGGCTATCGGTCTTTGTAGAAATTTCCTATAGTCTCGCCGAAGCCCCGACGAGTCGAGGTACTCGAAGACACTTAGAAAGGCGGGTAGCTGATTATGGCAGGGAAAGAGGATATATTCCTGTCGTGAACATGGGAGTGTCAGGCGGTGAAACTCCTGCAGAAGTCGGCCGCGGTGCGGCAGGGGAGCAGGGCAGGCCAGCAAGAGGTGCTCCAGAGTCTCTGGTTCACCGCAAGAGGCACAGGCTGGCGAGGTGGCTTTCCCAAGGCGGTGCCGGTGGGCTGCCGTCCAGTAACAGCCAACTCGCAGTCGGACCAGCAATGAGGCATCCCTTCGTGGGATGCCGTTCTGTAGAAGAGGCCGTGGAGGCCGGCCCAGTGATACCCACTTGTCCGGGTGGCAGGCGATGATGTGCCGGCGCAGCCTGTGTCTCGAGAAGTCTGCGGCTGTTACAGCAGGGCTGAGGGGACTGCTTGAGTGCTGGGCACTCTTCGCAAGAATGTCCTCCTCTTCATGCCCACGTGTGCCGGTAACCAATGCAGGGATAGTGAGCATCCTGCGTCCTGAAGGGCCGTCAGTCTTGAAGAGAGCAGCGCAACCCTAAGGCTAGCCCTGTCAGGGGTCTGCAGGCAGAGCAGTGCCGCCTTGGAGTCACAGAAGATGGCTGCCGGGGTCGCTGGTAGTTCCTCTGCCAGCAGGTCCACAGCAAGGTGCAATCCTGCTAGCTCTGCTGCGGTAGAGCTTGCATGTCTCGGGAGATGGCACAGCTTGCTCTTTTGTAGGGCCTGTGCAACGCAGGCTGCTGTGGATGAGCCCGTCTCCGGTTTCACGGATCCATCGACGATGATGTGAAGGCCGTCCCCAAGTCTCTCTTACAGAAGCTACCGTCTGCTGTAGGGCACATGTTGGAGAATGGTTCTTCGAGACACCTGGCAGCTCCATCGAGATAGGGACTGGTAGTCGCGTTGGTGGGCGAGGCTGTACAGCGTTCGCACGCGTGTTCCCTATGACTTCCTTATCGAGGCCACACAGCTGTCCCTTTTATGATGCTGGCCGGGAGCGTAGGCGGGTCAGGAGTCCTTGACCATCCGCGGCATGGTGTAGGCGATCAATGTGCCGTAACCCCTGTTGCAAGAAGAGTAGGGACAGGAGCCATGCACCTGCCTCAGCAAGAGTGGTGGTCACTTGTGAGGTTCAGGAGACGCCAAGACAGAGGCGTATTGCTGACCGGTGCTGCAGCCCCAGTTACCGCAGGCGGGCTGGGGGCAGCGCCACAAGAGAGAGGGTATACAGTAGCCGTGAAGTGGCTGAAGCTTCAAAGAGTTGCAGGGCCCACCTGGTGGTACAGCCATGTCCTCGGGCAGCGAGCTGTAATATCGCCTTGCGGACCCGAAGCGTCTAGGCGCACAGGGCCTTGGTAGCCGGCAGGCAGGTCAGCCGATTGTCAATGTGCAGCCCCGGGTAGGTGACTGCCTTGTTCCATTAGATCTGGGCGCCTTCCAAGAGTAGCCGGGCAATGGAACGCAGTCCCCCGACGTGACAGGAGAGGGAGTGCTAGCAAAGTATGTGGAATGCGTGCAACATTATGATAGGTAAGCTGGAAAGAGCGGCACCTACCTTGAGGCCGCCACGCGGCAAAAGCAAGAGCCCAGGGGATAATGCCCCTTGTCGAGTCCCAATCACGCGGAAAAAGACAAAGGGCCGCAGGGAGAGGTAGGAGAGAGTGAAAGGGTGTTTATCGCCGGCGACTCAAACCTGGCTGGGTGCTCAGAAGCAATTGTAGAGAGGGTTAAAGGCGATAAACGAGTGGCGGTATGGACATTTCTAGGGCGGTCACTGGCTTCTGTCACCGAGCGAGCAAAAGAAAAGCTCGCGGAAAATCCGCACGTGCGCAATCTTGTCATAGTAGCAGGTGACTAAATGACGTCATAAACAGGAAGGGGACAGGACTAGCCTAGCTCTTGGCGAAGGGGGTAGACGACTTACGCGAGCTATCCCCTAAAGTGCAGATCGTGGTGTGCACGGAGCCGGAAGTGCCTGTACGTTACCGTCACGTACTAAGAGCCGTGGTGGCTGCTAATGAGGCGATATGGAAAGTGAGCCGAGAGAAAGGCTTCGAGGTTGTCGAAGTAAACAGGGAAGTGAGAAAGTGTGGGGGTTTTAAACGAGACGCCATCCACTTCTATTACAGGCTGGCACGAGAAGTGGGCTGGCGACTTGGTGGTCGCGCTGTTGCGTTTTGAGGGGGTCCGCAGGCGCTCACGAGGCAGAGTAGGTAGTAATGAAGAAGGTCCCCTAGGGGAACCTCAGAAGATCATCGCCGTCTATAATAGAAAAAAGAGAAAAGCAAGAAAGAGAGGTCGCCATGCAATAGGCTGCATAAACATGCACGGTTTGCGCATGCACACATGCATGCATGTTGCCGTGCATGCAAACATGCACGGCAACAGCCCTTGCATAAACATGCAAGGACTGAGGAGCGAGGAGAACTTTCATATCAACAAGAGACTGAGGCAGGGGTGCCCTTTATCCCCTCTGCTATTTATGATGTACATGGTGAGGACGGAGAGGGCGCTAGAAGGAATATCGGGTTTACTTTCTCATACAAACAAGCAAGTACAGTAGTAGAGCAGGAGCTCCCACGTTTATTTTATGCGGATAACATTGTGTTGCTAGCTAACAAGCAATGTGATTTGCAACGTCGGGCTAGTATCTGTGGACAGGAAGGCAACAATTTAGGTTTGATGTTTAGTGTTAGAAAATCAGGTGTTATGGTATTCAATGAGGAGTGGGCACGGTGACACCGCAGAAGCCATGTCACCTGTAACTCGTCTTCTGTTCCTTGAACCGGTGCTATTGATCTGCACATCTTGCCATGACAACGCATACAACACGTGCATCGTTGCATCTGTTCCTGATATGGTCGTCTTCGACTGGGAAGTGCCTGTCAGCGACACCCTCGGCACCAGATACTATGGAAGCATCACGGGAACTTCGTCCAGTGCTATAAAGGCAGCGGATTCAGCAGCCTGCGTCAGTGGGCATGGTGGCACCGCAGAAGCCATGTCACGTGTACCTCGTCTTCTGTTCCTTGAACAGGTGCAGTTGATCTGCGCATCTTACCATGAGAACGCATACAACACGTGCATCGTTGGATCCGTTCCTGATATGGCCGTCTTCGACTGGGAAGTGCCTGTCAGCGACACCCTCGGCACCAGATACAATGGAAGCATCACGGGAACTTCGTCCTGTCCTATAAAGGCAGCGGATTCAGCAGCCTGCGTCAGTGGGCACGGTGGCACCGCAGAATCCATGTCACCAACTCGTCTTCTGTTCCTTGAACAGGTGCTGTTGATCTGCGCATCTTCCCTTGAGAACGCATACAACACGTGCATCATTGGATCCGCTCCTGATATCGCCCTCTTTGACTGGGAAGTGCCTGTCAGCGACACCCTCGGCACCACATACTATGGAAACATCACGGGAACTTCGTCCTGTCCTATAAAGGCAGCAGATTCAGCAGCCTGCGTCAGTGGACGTGGTGGCACCGCTGAAGCCATGTCACCTGTAACTCGTCTTCTGTTCCTTGAACAGGTTGTTTTCTATTCGTACTATGATTACAAGAATGATAATTGCTTCATTGTAGTGCTGCCGTGCCCAAAAGTGCTTTATTTATCATTCGCTTCTCTGTGTCTGTTGTTATCTGGTGAAATTGAGACGAATCCAGGTCCTAACACAACAACGCTCATGAAAGTACTGCTTGACCGGCAACAAGCCATAAAAACGGATTGAGCCGACTTGAGTGAGAGAATAAAACAAGTTGAGAAGACAGTGCATGCTGTCTGGGACCAAGCCAAAGTGATAGCTCAGTTAACTAAGACAAACAAAACCCTGAACGCGTCTGTAGAAACGCTGTAGGCTTGTGCCATTGAAAGACAGAAGCAGACGAAATAACCTCAAGGTTTTCGGGATTCCGGAGGGCGAAAAAAAACAACAGAAGAACAATCTACAAAAGTGCTTACCGACTTATTTGCCAAGCAGCTGAACGTAACTCTGCACACAGTTGAACGAATATACCCGCCGTGGTTGCTCAGTGGTTATAGTGTTAGGCTGCTGATCAGAAGGTCGCGGGATCGAATCCCGGCCACGGAGGCCGTATTTCAGTGGAGGCGAAAAGACCCGTGTACTTAGATTTAGGTGCGGGTTAAAGAACCCCAGGAGGTTGAAATTTCCAGAGTCCTCCACTACGGCGTGCCTCATACTCAGAAAGAGGTTTTAGCACGTAAAACCCCATAATTTTTTTTGTTGAACGAACACATAGGATAGGGAAACGGCAGAGCAAACAGCCGCGACCTGTTATTCTAAAGCTTTACGATTCCAGTGAAAAGTCAAAAGTATACAAAAACTGTAAAAAACTGAAGGGAACAAGGCATATCCATTGCTGATAACTACAGCAAGGAAAGAGTTCGCAAACGCAAGCTTCTTTGGAATTCTGCGCAGGATGAATGAAAACAAGGATCGCGCGTGCGTCTTGACTATGATAAAATGTTCGTCGATGGTGATATGTACAGTTGGGACGACGAAATACCGTCGAGTCAAGCTCAGGCGTTATAAGAGTACTCTATCAGTTGTAAGCGAGGAGTGACCGAAGCAGGGAGGGCATCATGAATTTCATCTAGTTAACTTTAATGCTAAAAGCATCGTGAGTAAAACTGCAGGCTTAGAGTACAATTTAGGGAATTATGATCCGGTCGTTGTTACGATCACAGAGACATGGTTGCGTTCAGAGATTCAAGATAATGAGATAATACCTCCCGGATACAATGTAGTACGTCGGGATCGACAGTGTCGAGGAGGCGCCGTTGCAATAATAATGAAAGAAATTATTGAATTCAAAACACTAAATGGTATCCCAGGACACGAAAGTCTTTGGTGTGAAATGAATATTGGAACGTCACGAGTCCTTCTCGGTACAATTTACCGACCCCCAAACTCGCCTCTTTCATTCTTAGAGTCGATACAGAGTTACTTAGAAGCAAACAAAAAGCGCCACTGCCGACTACTCCTAACCGCTGACTTCAATTTACCTGCAATTAACTGGGACACATTCGCAAGAGAATTGCGGGAACAGGCACACTGCGATTTGCTTCTTGACATTGCATTCACTGATGACCTTTCCCAAATTGTTCGTCAAAGTACGCGAAATTCAGGGGAAAGTCCATCCATCCTGGATCTGGTATTCCTTGACGGGCGCTTTGACCAGTTTGAAGTGTCGGTGTAGGAGGGTATCTCAGACCACGAAGTTGTCTTCGTTCAGATAGCACATAACGAGACAAAGTCAAAATATAAAGAGGCAGTTACATAAGTTCCAAATTTTTTGGAAGCTGGTGACACAAGTATCATTGACTGCTTGTCATTTGCACTGGACAATTTTGATTCTCAAAGTGATATCAATACCATGTGGCAATCGTTCAAGCATATTATTTTCTATTGTATTAGCAAATTTGTGCCGGTTCGTAAAAGAAAGAAAACTAAACGGAACCCTTGGATCAACAGGGAAATCATCCAACTAAAATGTCGAATAAGCCGCCAGAGACGGGAAGTAACCAAAGACCACGCAAAAATAACTGAGTTGTCTGTACAACTGCGTTCTATGATTACTGAAGCCAAAAGTAAATATTACAAAGAAACATTGACAGATTTCATGAGGTCGTCTCCCGATAAAGTTTGGCGTCGCATGTCGAAAAAGGAGAACGAGTCGCATAGCATTGTAGTTGATAGCGCTGTAGTTACTGATCCTGCAGTCATTGCGTCTTCTTAGAAGGAGTTTTTCCAGTCTTTGTTTTCTGCTCCATCACAATGCAGAACTGAATCCATACTCTCCCCATCGCTTCGCTCGGAAGAGATGCCAGACGCTGTAGTCTCGTATGAGGGAATTGTAGTTCTTCTACTAAACATTGACGTCAAAAATCGGCAGGTCCCGATGACATACCCAACGCATTTCTGCGCAGGTATGCGGAATGAGTTGCGCATTACTTAAAAATTATGTTTGACGCGTCCCTTGCGGAAGGCCGAGTCCCTGATGACTGGCTTACGGCAAAGGTTATAACTGTGCACAAATCTGGAGATGGACAGATAATTCAAAATTATCGACCAATATCGCTTACCTGCGTTTGCTGGAAGCTCCTAGAACATGTTGTAGCCAAGTCAATTTACACGTACATCGAAAATTCGAACTCATTATTTCCCAACCAGCACGGATTTCGACAGCGCCTTTCCACAACAACACAGCTTCTTGGAACAATCCATGACTTTGCCAGCGCATCAAACAATAAGAAACACATAGACGCCATCTGTCTTGATCAGTCGAAAGCATTCGACAGAGTGGTACATGCAGAATTGATTGTGAAACTGAATAATGTGGGAATAAACGCGAAAATAGTGAAATGGATAACCGCGTGCCTCCGGGGCAGAACCCAATACGTAGAAGTGGAACAGATTAAATGAAAGCCGTTGAACGTAACGTCTGGTGTCCCAGAAGGGTCTGTTTTAGGTCCTGTACTATTTTTAGTATATATTAATGACATTCCCTCTGAAATTGACGAAGGTGTCACGGTGCGACTTTTCATCGATGATTGCTTACTATACAAAGGAATTAATAGCACAGAAGATCAGAAATTACTCAGTGAGGCTCTTAGGGCTATAGAAAAATGGTGTGACAAATGGAAAATGAAAATAAATGAGAGTAAAACTGTTGTATTGCGCATAACAAATAAAATAAATCATATGTTTAATTTTAATTACATAGTGAATTCTTCGGTTCTTTCCACGGAAGGCGTGCTGAAATACTTAGGCATACATATATCCGCGAGTTTAAGCTGGTCGAACCATGTCACAAAAATATGCCAAACTGCGGAAAAGAAGCTTTCGTTGTTGCGACAGAAATTGCAGTTAGCCTTACAGTCAGTAAAACTAACAGCTTATTTAACGTACGTTCGACCCACGTTAGAATATGCCAGCATAATCTGGCAACCTTATCAGTCAGGGTTAATTCAGAGACTGGAAAGAGTTCAACGTCGACCAGCAAGATTTATTCTATCGCGTTATTCTCGCACAGATACAGTCTCCGAAATGCTCGGTTTGCTGAACTTGCCTACGCTCGCTGAACGCAGGCGCATAGCTTGGTTAAAGTTCTTTTTTCTTCTCACTAAAAACACAGTCAACATCAATAGCGAACAGTATTTGATAGAACGACAAGGTAGAACACTACGGAAAAGCAAATATAATACTTTTCAAATACCTCAGATGCACATTAACGCTTACGCATGTTCCTTCTTCCCAAGAACCATTAAAGAATGGAATGAATTACCGGTGTTAACGCGAGAAAGCATCGGTGCGGAAGAATTTGAGAAAAACTAAAGCAACATTGAAAGATGCACGCACGTATACGTGTTTTTTTTAGGGGGATGAGTGTATGACCTTGTTTATTAACGCTGCATTTATAGTCGTATTGATCGGAGTATAATACTTCGCTTATGTATCGCCTTTATTTGCTTATGTTGACCTATTAACACACTATTGATGTACTGCCTTCACGTAGTGTACTAATTGCCGAAATACTGCTATTGACTTGTTTTTTGTGCTATATGTAATATTGTAATACCATGTATTGTACTAATTGTTGAAGTGCTGCTTTGACCAGGCGTCTAACGGCCGACAGGGCAACAATATCAGTAAATAAAAAAACAGTGAACAGACATTGGCGATACAGGGCCAGGAAATACCTGGTGTAACAGAATATAAATACCTTAATATATGGGCAAACGAAGGCAATAGATATATGGAAACACAGGAAGAAACAATAACAGTGAAGGGGAAGAGAAATGGCAGCCATAATGAAGCACAGGGCGCTATGGGGATACAATAGGTACGAGATGCTCCGAGGTATGTCGAAATGTGCAATGGTTCTAGGACTTACTTTTGGAAATGCGGATGTTTGCTTTAAATCAGGGTTGCAATCGGGACTCGATGTGAATGAAAGGTCCGTGGGTCGCCTCGCATTGGGCGCTCACGGGAAGACTACGAATGAAGCTGTGCTGGACTAGTTTTGAAGTGAGGGAAGCTCGCAGTAAAATTGATTAGGAAGAACGACTGATGAATATGGAAGAAAGGGAATGCGCTGGTAGTGTGTTGAGGTATTTGTACAGGAAAAAACATTGATTCACAGTGGAGGAAAAGAACTAGGAATCTTACCGGCAAGTATGCGGCCTGTAGAGTGGGCAACACAGCAAAAAAGAGCCTCAAGCTGAATGTCAGACAGGCTGAAATAATGTCATGGGTGGCGGTAATGGAAAATAAACCTGCCATGAGTAACTACTTAAGAGGAAAATGCTAAATCAGGAAAGAATCAATTTATTATAACTCAAAGGTGTGTCCATTACTTTTCGAAGCGAGATCAGGATGCCTCAGATCACGCACGTATGTAGCGAGATATAAGAAGGAAGAAGCATGTGCTTGTTGCGGTAAAGCTAGAGAATCTATGGCGGATCTTTTATTAAAATGTGAAGATGTCTACCCAGCGGTCGATTTAGGCACCACTTGCCTCCTTGAAGCCCCTCGGTTCAGCGAGAGCAGTGGAAAAGGAAACATGTCCGCAATAGGGATTATTAATAGGCGATTAGAGGATTGGTGGAATAAGAGTACTTAAACTACAACAAACGGAGACGTACAAAAGCACAGTGCGTTATAGGGGATCAGAAAATTTGGCTGTGGGAGTTGATATAGTTTTTTTTTAGTTTAACCTAGGTAGGTCATTAGTCAGTATAATAGCAAGAGCTTGGTGGCGCAACCCACTGCTCCTTTCAAAAGGGGACGCTCATAACATCCATCCATCCAGTGTGCATTAAACGCCGCTGAGTGTTCCTTTGAGTTACGAGCTCATCGCGTGCAAGCGAGCGCGTTGAGATGCGTGGCACGTTTAGATTTCGCCTTACTGAGGCGTAGTTTGAACGCAGATGAGAGCTTGCGCGGGGAAGGAATGCGCGGGTAACAAGTACCTCCGAGAGCAAGGGTGACATGGCGTCGTGGTGGTGCCTTTTCCACCTCACGCAACACCTGGCTCACTTTCCTTGCAGCAGGTTTCTCTTTCGCCCGATTACCACCTTCGAGGAACGCTCATGCCGTGGCGTCGCAATTAATGACAACCCCGTCGAGGCGCACAGGTGACGTGGCGTCGCAGCCAATTTCGATGGGAGCTTAGCTACCGTTTCGCTACGGGAGCCGACAGCCAGGAGGCTTTCTCGTTCAGTGAGTCATTTGACGCTTTCGCATCAATAAAATTGACAGTGGCTTAGCTCGGCTATGCCAGGATATACATAGCGAAAGCTAAGGCATAGCATGGTTAGCCTTGGTTAATCTTGATTGCAATTCCTGGTTAGTCTGGTTGTGTAGCGATGTTGCGGCGTTTAGCCAGTCGTTAGGCGCGCTCTACGTCTGTTCCCTGGGCGATTCGCTTCCTCTTCATCTCGTTCCGATGTCGATTCGAGGCCTCCTCCTGCTTATCAGAATTGTCGGCATCCATAATGCCGCCTCAACTGTGCTTGCGGAGCAAGCGAGCTCTCCTTTTCAATCCTCCGTCATGTTATCAGGCATTCGATGCAGCTGGTGAAATGAGTGGAGGCGTGCGCAACGACGAGGAACGTGGTGTCAGGTCATACCAAACCGCGGCAGCGGAAAGGCGCGGCGCTGGGCAGCGGGGGAACACCTGTGGCTCGGTGCTACTAGTGGCGCATGCGCAGTAGTGACTAGGGAGCGAGAGGGAGAGAAATATCCGCGGCGAAGCGATGGTTGCGACGTCATGTGCCTCCTCGGTGCACCGCCACGGCGAAATGGCAAGTTCGCGGCAAGTAAAGCTTTTGCTTTAATATCAAAACTTTAGGAGTAGCGGTTGTTGGTGGTGGTTTAACCCGTTTCTCTGCTGCCTGAGTTGACACTTGCGAGGCACATTCTTCAGCGAAGTTCGCGGCGCGTTCCTTGTCAAGATTGGCTGCTTTGTCATCACGGCATACTAAAACTTTTGTTAGAGCTCATGGTCTAAATGATTTTACTGCGGAAACAGCGCTTGTTGAACTTTGCGAATGACTTTTGTTTCATTGAAACTACGTCATTGCCTGAGGTGGCGGCAGAAGGTCGGCCCACTTCAGGTAAGACGGGTAGCAGTTTGTGTCCTGTGTGCCTTTTCGCCAGGAAACGTATGAACGTGAATGAGAATCCGAAGAGTCGCTTATCGGTGTGGCTTCAGACAGCTTACGCTAACGTGCTCGGACGTGCCCAATAACTCTGACTATTCGTCACGACATCCTGTACATGGTTAAGTTGTGAGAGGCTACATTTCGCCCTGTTTCAGTGACGTGCGTGGAAACCTCGCATGTCGTTGTCAAAGGGCCCTGTGAAGTGTTTCACAAAAACTCTTTATTTACTTGTTCGTGCTGTGTTCTTACTGACCCTTACTAGACTTGTTGCAAAATTCAAGCTTACATCTATTGCTTTTTCTACGAGTTAAGGCAGCCCTTCAAAAAAGAAAATGCTTGCATCAGTATGATTAGATGAACAACTCTGTATCATACAATTCGTTGCCCAACTAAATATTTTGTTCGCACCTGGGCCATGCTTTCCGAGTGATCTCTTATTTCATGGGTAATTCGCATTTAATTGCCATATATTAGAAAGTCAATTTGTGAACAGTTTCACTGTTTTTACGAGAATCAGTAGCAAAATATTCTGCGGTATGGTAGTTTGGTTCATACGAGAAAAAATTATACAGTTGTTGGTAATATTTGCAGGATGAGTCCTCCCTCTTAATCGTACGCGGCGGGACAGAATTACACAGCAGAAAACGCCAAGTATTTAGCAAAGAATGTTTGGCTTCACTATAGTGGCATTTTTTTCATATGGTGCACTTTCGGTGACAAGTTGATATATTCATGTCGATCCGAAAGCGGGTTGACTACAAAAAGACTTGCGCACAACTTTTTTTTTTACTCTACAATATGAAGTGGTTGCACACTATACAGATTTTTGTGAAAACATATGTGACAGATGGCACAATTATAGTCCTTGGGCTGTATAAGATGAAGAAGTAAACAGTCCTAGCAATAAAAATCTAAAGACATAATTAAAGAAGTTAGCTACTTTGCTTACGGCACAGATCGCGACGGTTATTCATGAAAGGGTATGTATTCACCTCAAACAAATTCTCAGGACAACACCAGTTTCAAGATACTGATTCCTAAAATGTGCGCGGAACTACTTTGGCATTCCAGTTACTTTCGCGGTTTGATGGATTAAAGAATGTTTTGTCAAAAACGTAAGTGAAACGGTGCATTTTCACAAGAGATTTTGCTGCGCATATAATAAAACCTGTGGCATCCTGAGAAATCCTTCCTAGTGGAGGTATCCTACACTCACAGGTAGCACTTCGTAAATTCCAATATAGGTAGCTAGACAAAATCTAATGAGTAGATTTTTCTTGGTAATCTTATGTGCATTTCCTTTTGTGCGCAAATATTTCACTTTTGGGGCGTCCAGTTGAAGAAATAAAAATGTGCTATGAGGCACGGATAACTTTTGGAAATTCTGCATAATCTGATAGTCTAGAGGAGGAGGAGGAGGACAAATTCATTTGCTCGAACTGGTTAGAAATAAGCGGTGGCGGATGTGGTCGGCCGTCTTCACGGTATTCTTCCCCATCTGCGCAGGGTCGATGCCCCTATTCCCGGGCACCACTTAGGACGGCTACTCGGCGAGCGTGCCTTACAAGCCCATGCTGGATAGTCGGGTCGCTGATGGAGAGCACCCTCTCCCACTGCTCCGCACTCAGGTCTTTTATTTGAAGGAATTGTTGACCGTGAACGCATCCCCATGTAACGTGGCATAAGCTGGGCTTGGCACCTCATCAGGGGCAAATGCCTCTATACTGGGTGGGAAAAATCTTCGATAGCGTGTTTAGATTTGGGTATGTTCCTGTTTGCAGCCTCCTCCAAGAGGTTGCTTCATGCTGATTTAGTATGTTTTTGCGTGGAGGGTATTTGATTCGAGCCTTTCTTTAGTAATTCAGAGCGTCACAGTAGTTTGGGTCGACTGGTATGGGTTCCTCAGGATCGGTGCTTGTGGCCGCTCGGTTTGTGTGCTCTTGAGTAGTGCGCCCTTAGGTGCCCTTCTATTCCAGAGTGTCCCGGTACCCAGAAAATTGCATGCCTGACTTTGTTGTTAGCCCTGCAGGAGCTGAGGACGTGAAGCGCTCTGCGTCCTATTCTGCCGTTCATGTAATTCCGACACGTAGCTTGCCAGTCTGTGAGTATTCTTGAAGCCCTTTCGCATCGGTGGCCCTCCACTGTCGCTACAGCTACGGCTATTTCCTCAGGTTCCGTTACCGAGCAATCCTTCATTGACGCACTGCTGATCTCGTTGTATTCCGTGCTTATTACTATCGTAGCTGTCTTTACTATGTTTGTTCTCTTTGCTTGGCGTATACTGTAGCATCTGTGCATATGGTTGTGTTTTTTTGGCCAGGTACTTTTCGACGTATTTCGCCCTTGCGTCTCTTCGCGCCGTGTGGAAGTTTGGGACCATGTTTTTTTGGGTAGGGGGCTAACAGTGTATGTCTTCCGATATTCATCAGGAATCCCCTCCGTTTTTTTGGTTTCTTTGATTCATTCCACGAAGCCTATCCTTATTAGCAGTTCTCTTCCCGTTTTGGTTGCCTGGAGTCTCACGAACTGTACGATACTTTGGGCTTCTTTTAGTTCATCGAAGGTGTTGCTTAAACCAAGTGCCATTAGTTTTTCTGTCGATGTGTTGTTCGGCAGGTGAAGCGCTGTTTTGTACGCTTTGCGCAACATGAAGTCTGCTTTTTCCATTTCCTGTTTGGTGCAGTTGAAGTACGGGAGTGAGTATGCGACCCTGCTGACCACCAGGTTCACAGCCAGCTTAAGTTTGTCTCCTTCTTTCATCCCATATCTCTTTTGTGACACTCGCGTGATCATGCGTGCTATTTGGGTTGTTGACTGCTTGAGTGTTTTCAGCGTGTGGGTGCAGCGCTGGTTGGATTTCACCCACATTCCGAGGATCCTGATATGTTGGCTTTCCGGTATCGGATGCTCCTTTGGCCGCATGTTAAGGGTTTCTTTACTTTTCTTGTCGCGTGTAATTCTCAGGAGCTCGGATTTCTCCGTTGAGCACTCAAGGCCTCTTTCGCTGACGTATTCTTCCACGCAAGTGGCTGTTTCTTGCAGATAGCTTTCTTTTTGGCGCAGCGAGCCTTTAGTGGCCCAGATGGTGATGTCATCTGCATACATGACGTGTTGTGTGTTTTCGATTTTGCTCATTTTATGTACTAGGCCTCCCCGCAGGGGCGTCTGCATCAGCAGGCGTTTGGTGCGTTGTGACACCACGGACCGGAGCACATGAGGGTTGGATCCTCCCGCGTGTAGCCGTGCGCGGCTTAGCCGTGTCCGGGGAAAGGGGGATCCTGGAGGTTGAGCCGATGCCGGGTGCTCGGACCTTTAAGGCCCCCGGGCGGAGGCAACACACCTCTTTGGCCTCTGCTTCACGTAGAGGGCACCCCCGGACTGACCCACCCGGGGGAAATCGGTAGTTGCCTTTTCCTGTCTCTCTCTTCCTCCAGCCTTCGTCTTTCTCTCACTTTTCATCTTTCCTGTCTTCTACTTTTTTCCGCTTACTTCCAAATTTTCCAGGCAGCAAGGGTTAACCTTGTGTGAATAGCCAACCTAGGTTACTTCATATTTGGTTATAGTGGTAACGTACAGCTGGCGTTTGCAGGCCGTGTTTCGCGTGTACTGCAGCGTCCCCTTGTAGGACTCCACGGTGGGTGGCTGGCGTTACTGCCGAAATTACAATCTCCTATGGCTACTTCCTTTCCCCCACTACCTGATCGCTCCCTGAAGAGGGGGCGCACCGATGATGTTTTAGAATTTTTCGCTCGTCAAAAAGAAACTTTTCCTCGCTTCCACGTTGTCCACTCCGAAACACCAAACAAACCAGTACGAACAATATCACCATTACTCGTGTCCAAGTCTCTGACCCAAGTTCTCGGTACAGGTTACAAAGCATCCAGAATGACAAGCGGTGATCTCCTTTTGGAGCTCCGCAACCTGAAGCAATATGAAAACCTACCCAATCGAGTTTCATTTGGTGACGCCAAAGTGACAGTAACTCCGCATCGTACTATGAACACCACCCGTGGCGTAGTCTCCGATGATGATCTCTTAAAGTTGACTGAGGCTGAGCTCTTGGAGGGCTTCAGCGAGCAGAACGTCATCAACGTTAAACGAATTAAGATGAGGCGTGACAAAAAAGAAATACAGACGAAACACCTGATACTTACTTTTGGAACAAGCATCCTACCCGAGTCAATCGAGGCCGGGTATATCAAGCTCCGTGTTCGGCCATACATCCCTAATCCCCTGCGTTGCTTCAAATGCCAGCGTTTCGGTCACAGTTCACAGAGCTGCCGAGGCCGCCAAACCTGCGCGAGATGCAGTGCTCACGAGCACACTTCTGATTCTTGTGAAAACTTTCTCCACTGCGTAAACTGTGAAGGCGAGCACGCCGCGTACTCACGGTCGTGCCCATCCTGGAAAAAAGAAAAGGAAATTGTTACAATTAAAGTCAAGGAAAACGTAAGTTTCAAAGAGGCACGTAGGCGGGTATCTTTCCTGCCAAAGCACACCTTTGCCGATGTGGCGCGTCAGGGGGCAGCGCAACAACGGTCTCCGGCGGCTGTCCGACCCACAAGCCGTGAGTCCGTAGCTATGCCATCTGCCCCCGCGGCGGTTGCAGCTAGCGCTGCTCCGTCAACCCAGAATGAGGGATCATCGACCCCGAAGGTTGGCGCAGCCGGGGCTGCCCCGGCCTCCCCGGCCCCTTCCAGCGCTGGCCACAGCCGGCGCAGCCAAATCAGTCAGGGAGCCCCATCGACCTCCGGGCTGGTGGGCGCAGGGGTCTTGCCCTCCAAGGCGGGACTCTCTCTGGTAACCTCTCGCTCGCAAGAGCACGTGTCCGGAGCCTCACTAGAGGCAATGGGCACTACACCTGTCCTGAAGGCGCACCAAACGCCTAAGGAGCAGCGAGGCTCCCTCGAACGCTCCAGAAATGGCAAAACCCCGATTACAGGGCCTCGAAAGGGCTCTGTAATTTAATCTCTGAAATCTCCACAATCACTACTTCTGTTTCTGTACACACAGCACCTATTTACTATCAACATGGATACACCGATAATTCAATGGAACGTCAGAGGTCTCCTTAGAAACCTTGATGATGTACAAGAACTCATCCACAAACACAATCCAAAAGTGCTGTGTTTACAGGAAACACATTTAAAATCTATACACACACACTTTCTCCGAAAGTATGTTACATTTCGCAAAGACCGCGAGGATGCTGTCGCATCATCTGGCGGTGTAGCCATTATTGCTGACAGAAGTGTAGCGTGTCAACTTTTAAAGATCCAAACGGCCCTTGAGGCCGTGGCCGTTCGAGCCATACTTTTAAATAAACCTATTACCATCTGCTCTTTGTACATACCACCACATTATCAGCTTCACAGACGCGATTTAGAATCATTAGTAGATGAGCTCCCAGAACCCTATATGATTCTCGGTGATTTTAATGCACACAGTAGTTTGTGGGGCGATTCACGCTGTGATGCGCGAGGTCGCGTCATTGAATAGATGCTTTTCTCTTCTGGAGCATGCCTCTTGAATACAAAGGAGTCTACGTATTTTAACCTGGCTAACAAGTCATTTTCTGCCATAGATCTTAGCATTTTATCGCCGACACTTTTACCCTATTTTAAATGGCATGTGCTTAACTGAACGTATGGTCACTCCCATACGGGTTGTATGGGAGTGACCACTTCCCAATAATCCTAACTAAGCCGAAACAAGCTCAACTTCCCCCGCAGGTACCGCGGTGGAAGGTTGACTCAGCCGATTGGGAGCAGTACCGCACTCTTACACATATGACCTGGTCTGAGATGTCCGGTATAACCTTAGATGACGCTGTTGCATATTTTACAGCTTTTATACTTGATGCCGCATGTAAATGTATTACTCAAGCGAGCGGCATGGGTTCCAAACGGCGTGTTCCCTGGTGGAACGATGCATGCAGGCAAGCACGGAGGGACCAGAACAAAGCGTGGGCGATGCTTCGCGATTCTCCAACAGCAGAAAACCTGGAAAACTTTAAACATATCAAATCCCAGGCGAGGAGAACGCGCCGACAAGCAAGACGAGAGAGTTGGGCGAAGTATATAGCAAGCATCAACTCGTACACAGACGAGAGCAAAGTATGGAATAGAGTGAAAAAAGTCAATGGGCAACAAACATATTCCCTGCCTTTAGTAAATAGCCACGGAGAAAGCCTGGAAGATCAAGCCAACTCTCTTGGTGCACATTTTGAATACATATCAAGCTCCTCGCACTACTCCGAAACCTTCCTAAAGTACAAAACGCGAATAGAACAGCAAAAGTTACAAAGAAAATGTGATAAAATTGTGGCGTATAACGAACCATTCTCCATAGCAGAACTACAGGCAGCACTGAATGATTGTAATACATCCGCCCCAGGCTCAGACCGCATAATATATGAGATGTTGAAACAACTACCCTCCGAAACACAAAAAACCCTCCTTTACCTTTACAGTGTTATATGGTTTTCGGGCGAAATCCCTTTGTTTGGAAGGAGGCTACTGTAATTCCAATTCTAAAACACGGAAAGGATCCTTCCTCTGTATCAAGTTACAGACCAATAGCATTAACAAGTTGCCTCTGCAAAGTTTTCGAAAAAATGATTAACTGTCGCCTACTACACTTCCTCGAATCAAACAAATTACTCGACCCATACCAATGTGGGTTTCGGGAGGGTCGATCTACCAATGACCATCTCATACGTATCGAGGCACGTATCCGTGAAGCTTTTGTTCATAAGCAGTTTTTCATATCCGTATTCCTAGATATGGAGAAAGCATATGACACTACGTGGCGGTTTGGGATACTGAGAGACCTCTCACAGTTAGGTATACACGGTAATATGTTCAATATTATCGAAAGTTATCTGTCTGATCGCACATTCCGTGTTCGAGTGGGCAACGTTCTGTCGCGGAAACTTGTACAGGAAACTGGAGTGCCGCAGGGTGGGGTGCTCAGCTGCACGCTCTTTATAGTAAAAATGAATTCTCTTCGTCTACACATACCACGTAACATCTTCTATTCAACATATGTTGATGATGTGCAGATAGGTTTTCAATCAAGTTCTCTCGCAATCTGTGAGCGACAGGTCCACCTTGGTCTTATCAATGTCTCCAAATGGGCTGATGAGAACGGGTTCAGACTGAACCCACAAAAAAGCACATGTGTCGTTTTCTCTAGAAAAAGAGGCCTGCACCCTGATACTGAAATTGTGTTGCATGGTGAGCGTCTGCCCGTAAACAGGGAACATAATTTCTTAGGCATAATCTTAGACGCGAAATTAACCTTTATACAGCACATAAAGTATCTTAAAAACAAATGTATGAAAACAATGAATATCTTAAAGGTGCTGTCATGCACAACCTGGGGCAATGATATAAAATGTCTCATGAACCTATATAAAAGCCTCATACGCACACGACTAGACTATGGAGCCATAGTTTGCCAGTCGGCTACTCCAACTGCTCTGAAGATGCTAGACCCTGTACACCACTTAGGAATTCGCCTATCAACAGGGGCCTTTAGAACAAGCCCAGTGGAAAGCCTTTACGTTGAATCGGATGAGTGGTCACTTCATCTGCAGAGAACATATTCGTCGTTCATGTATTTTCTGAGAGTGAACGCAAACAGTGACCACCCCGCGTATTCCTCTATAAATGATTTGTTCAGTTCTCAACTTTTCCGCAACCGGCCCACAGTGGCAAAGCCTTTCTCACTGCGTGTTAGAGACATAGCTGCAGAAACAAGGGTTCCACTGCTTGAATACCACCTTATGCCCCCTGTTATACAGCCGCCGCCCTGGCGGTGGCAACCTATACACTGTGATACATGTTTCGTAGCTGTTACAACGCGCGCGCCTGTCGCGCATATCCGAATGCACTTCCTCGAATTACAGCACAAATATTCCTCTCCTGAATTTTTTACTGACGCATCGAAGTGTTATTCTGGCGTGTCTTACGCAGCCGTCGGCCCATCCTTTTCGGATTACGGTGTTCTGCATCCTAGTACAAGTATTTTCACAGCAGAGGCCTACGCGATATTGGCCGCCGTTAAACACATTAAAGAAAATAATATCCCAAAGGCAGTTATATACATAGATTCATTGAGCGTCGTAAAGGCTTTGAAAACTGTCAAAAAATATCAAAACCCTAACATTGTATCTCTTTACTCAGCATTACTAACCACCTATGCGTCCAAGCAGCAAATCGTGGTATGCTGGGTGCCGGGGCACCGAGAGATAGAGGGAAACGTGCTGGCTGATCAGCAAGCCACATCGGTCCACGCGAACGGTTCCAACTCTTCCACGACTGTCCCTGTAATGGACCTCAAGCCCTCAATAAGAAAAAAGTTAAGGGCTTTCTGGCAGCGCTTGTGGGACAAACAAACAGAAAATAAACTACATGTTATCAAGCCGTATCTTGGTAACTGGCCGCCGGTATCAAAGAATCGCCATACAGAAGTGACACTTTGCAGACTCAGGATAGGACACACATACAGCACACACACATACCTCTTGTCCGGTGGCGATCCACCCATGTGTGATAAATGTGGTGAGCCACTTACCGTGCTTCACATCCTGCTGCAATGTACTGAATTAGACGCAAATAGGAAAAAGCATTTTCCATTACCACACCGGCAACAAATTCCACTTCATCCTCTTATGATCATAGGCATAGAACCGCTCCTTAAATATCAATCCTTGTTAGAATTTTTAAAAGATGTGCAAAATTTTCATGTTATATCACCAGGAAGTCCGTAGCACGGCCTCTTACCTGAAGTCTCGGCTGCGGTAACTGCATTAAGAGAAAGCACCTGCCTCCCAGCCTTTGGGCTCAAAGGCCTCCCGGAGGCACAGGTGCTATTTCCATGTTCTTGCATTTTAGCACCATGTTCATTTATCATGCATACTATCTCCATAGACAACTACATGTATCACTATAATAATTTTATTTCATATATCATTTTATGCTTCTATCATACGGATTGATTTTAGGCCACTTTACAGCCGTGCTACATCCCACCATCGCCACTCACAAATCAGCGCTTAACCGAACATTATAAGTCATGGCGCTCTTTGGCCACACCTGGCCCTTGCGCCACTAAACAACACACATTCATATGTACTAGGCCAATCATTGCGATCTTAAAGAGTGTCGGGGAAATTACTGAGCCTTGGTGTGTGCCCTTGTTTGGTGTGGGGGATATTTGTGATTGGATCTCTCCCAAACTTATTCTTGCTGTTCTATTGGAGAGGAAGGCCTTTGACGTATCCGTGTACTTTCTTCCCTGAGTCTACGCTGTTAAGGCCTTCTAGTATTGCCGCGTGGCTGACATTATCAAAAGCTGCTGTTATGCCTAGTGCCATTAAAACGTGTTCTCCTTTGTATGGGATGTTGCTGAGAACTTCATGTTTAATTTGGAGAATGATATCCTGTGTCGATAGCTTGGTTCGGAAACCGAACATACTATGGGGGTATAGCTCGTTTTCCTACATGTAATGTTGTAATTCTTTTTTTACTTTCCTCTCATATAGTTTTCCTAAGCACGATGTGAGGGAGATTGGAGTTTTTCTTAAATTTGTCTAAGTTTGTCTTAAGTCTGGTTTGGGAATTATTACAATGTCGGCGTGTTTCAGTTCCTCTAGTACCGTTTCCGCAGCCCAGTGTTCGTTGAGTAAGGTGGTGAGCTGTTCCACCAGTTCGTCCCCTAGGTTTCGAATGAGTGAATTTCTGATTTTGTCCGCGCCCGCTCCTGTATTCATTTTTACGCTTCTTATGGCCGCGTAACCTCTTCGTCCAGCAGCTCGTTTTCTTTGCCTTTGTATTGCTGTGTGTATGCCACCGCGTTGTCATGTCCGAAACATTTGACTCTGACCTGCTCTAGCAGTTCAGAGTCCTGTGCCTCGAATTGGTGTACTAGGCGTTGAATGGCCTATTGTTTTCAGATTTTGTTTTCGTTGGGTCTAGGAGCGCCTTGAGAATAAGCTGCTACGTGAACTTAGTGTAACTGAATGACCTCTACATAACTTCGCTTCTAGAAAACACTCAGACGAAGGAGCGTGCCACTGTGGGCTCCCAATCACGTTATCGCTGGCTTGCATCCTTCAAAGATTGCTGAGTTGTGCAAGATAATTGAAACGTAATTTTTCTTGCAGTTAATCTCGACCTTCGACTATGTTGTGGCTATATCTGATGCGGACAATGATACAATTTTTGAGTGCATGTCTGCAAAACGACTCGAATATGACCCGGCGGTATTGTCAGCCACATACCTCTGGGTGTTCCCGTCAACAGGGTAAGTACATTCTCTTAGGCGAAAAGAAAGTGCGAAGCAAAAATGAAAATAAGTATATCCTGAAATATATATGGATCTCAGTTAAGTATCCAACGTGTTCTCGTCATTGGCGGTTCTGCTGTATCATATTAAACGGCTATCGCCCTGTGCACATTAACGCGTAACCAAGATGCATTCCCGAAACATAACTGCGCTGTAGGAAATGCAGTGCTCCTTCGTAATCGTACGTGCATTGGGAGTGAAAATGGTGACTTGCCTTCTTCGTTCTTGTATGAATGGTAACGTCATTTGTCTAATCGTCAGTAATCACTTTATCACTCTGCGTACGTTCTTAGTATCCGAATGTGCTTAGCATCAGAATGGTTGGCTGTTATGTGCCTGTGTACCACTCCATTTCATGTATGATTTCTATTATCTCTTGCTGTTGTTTACTTTGTGTTATCTATTGCTAAAAATGTGTACATTGTATATTATTCCTATTAAAAGCGGGTATAAATTATAGGCGTTACAAGCGTCTTGGCCATCGAATTCCAACTCGGCATCACTCCTAGTTATCATTAAGGAAATTCATTGTGTCTACCTTTAGCTCTTATACCTTTGTGATAACTGTCACTGCGTTGAGTTCTTGTTTGTTCTGCCGTGTGATGCTTATGTATTATTATACTTGCATGTAAAATCCATACGCCCACGTGCTATGGTCTTGGAAAAAAATTGGCGCTATTCAAAATAAAATAGTAATAATGATCACATCAATACCTCCACGCTGTTCTATCTGGGGTCTGGAAAGCTTGCAATAATTTTGCATATTTAGCTCTCAAAGGAACCATTTATAGGAACCAACTGCAGCTTCTCTATTGCAGTGTTTCCTAAAGGCTAGTATGTTTGTGGACCTACGTCAGAGAGACAAAGAGAAATGTGTCGCAGGCTTCCCGGTTCTCGAGGTAGCCGATATCGTTTTCACAATGACCGTATTAGGTGGGGCTGCATTATTACTAGTTAGAGTTACGTGCGTTCTCCATAGTGATATGAAATCTTGTTTTATTTGGTATGGGCAAACATTTTTTTAAAAGCGCATTGACTCGCTAGTGGCCAGTTAATAAGGCAAAGAGCACGAAATAGTTTTCAAGGTGTTGTCTTTTGCCAAGGACGTTACAAAGCATAATATGTTAATAAGATATGTGCTTACAAAATCTTTTGGTAGCAATTCAAACCGAAGCTTAGTTTTCAAGAAGCTCTGAACTGCCGTGATTAACACGAGCTCTTCAACTTGACCAAGATAAAACGGGACAGCATGCCGAAAGACGCCGGGATCAAGTATGGTACTTCAGACGTGCTCCTTCGACATAGGCAGGTATTACCGTAATTGACGGAAGTCTGTGAACGTAGTGAATTCCTAGTCGAGAAGCATTTTTGCGTCTAACGCATTAACCTTAAGCGTTCCAGATTCTGCTGTAAACTAAGTATATCCTGAGTTAGATATCGTTGCGCAGAACATCCGAGGGAACAGTATTGCAGTGCAGTAGGCTTATAGATTTTTAGAGCAACTTCTCTACTACTGATGGAATAATAGATACCAGAATTTTTTTTTGTGCTAGAACATAAAAACAACCTTGTGACTGACACAAAGTTTAGGTTTGCTTATTTTGACATAACACTTATTTGCTTCCCTGATTGGCCGAAGGAGTTTGCACACGCTCGTAAGAAGATCGTGAGAAGATTCGAGCTATGATGCAGCGGCTTGCTTAATTCCGTAGGCGTTCTGTAAGGCGTGAGGAAGGAGAGCATGCAATATCGGCTACGATTGCCTGATGCAGTAAGTTATAAAATAAAAAGAAATGCCCTAGCGTACGCAGGTTTCTATGCACACTAAAGAACCGTCCGTGGCGACGGCTAATACATAGTTCTCCACTATGCTCCAAAAACGACTTGAGATTTGACTTGCTTACTTTGCAGGAACGTTCACTATTTGCATTTAGGTGTGCATTCACACTCAGTGTATTCGCAATTTATTTGCTATTGTTTTTAAGTATGACAAAGAGCGGCCGTTGTCGGTGGCAGAAATGAATTCCTTAATGCGGTGCATCGGAAGCGATGTGGTATGAAAATTCACAGGAAAGATGAGTATTAGATAGGGAGTGGCAAAATTTTTTCTGAACCAAACACAAATATTGTCATGCAGCGTTCATGTACAATAAACTGCAGCGACATCTGCAACTCTGGTTATTATATATAATAGGGTAGGCTACTAACTGCTTCTGGATAATTATGTGCATGAAGTAGTGCTTTCCAGTATGGTCAAAGAGAATAGAACATTCAACGTTACAGAATGTGAAGCTGTTGCCTGATCAATTACGGGCTAAGCAGAAATGGTCAGCAAGACAGAATTGAGGCATACAACGAGTACAAAGCAATATTTATTTCCTCCACAGGCTGCAAGTTCCCATTTTTATACAACCGGGTGGCCCCGTAGGGACAGTTCAGTTTACGATACCACAAGGTGAGGAACATATCTGGCTTTACAGCACCTGCGTTCACACTATACACTCTGTTGAGTTATAACATCATGAAGCGGGCACCCAAGTTTATCTGTTTAGAGTTGAATAAGTTATTTCGCAAAGGCATGGAACGTATAACATTTTTTTTCTGTGATGTGCTAGAAGTGCTCATTGTGCACTTCGACATCATTTGGAGGAAATTGCAGATGACAACGTTATGTGCTGCTTTACAGCTTTTGAAAGCGTTCGTTATAAATTTTGCACGTTTGCACAGCGAATATTATAAATGTTGAAATCTAAAAATATATTTTATCGAGAGGGTGATAAAAAGCGTATCACCAGGTTACAAATGAAGTGTTGAAACAATAAAACTTTCCTTCTTTTATGAAATCTTGCAGATGAAACTCCGAAGGAAGCCATTGTATACTATTCAAACTACGAGAACTGCGTGGTCATTAGTGTGGAGCTCTACGGAAACCGTAAGGAATACGACGGACATGTCTTCGCGCACGCGCGTGTGTTTGTGTGTTCGTGTGTGCGTTTGTGTGTGCGTTTATGTGCTGGCGTCGGCAGCAGGCTTAGTACCAGTTACAATGGCAAACATTGGCTCAAGCTGCAGAAAGTTAAAAATTATGGACAGTACCAGCACGTGTGTTAACGCAAGTCTCTGAGGGATCGCACACCTCTAAAGATAATGCTCCGAGTGGTCATACCAATGAATAAGTAATGGCCACGCTCTCACATGATCCTGCGACTGGCAATAGGTCGCAATTTGCTCTCATTTGGAGCAAATGACGGATCACAAGCAATGCAAAGAAAATATTTCTCAGCGCAGTCGAAAAAAATAAAATTGCAGTTTAGTAATCCTTCAGTCGTTTGCATTGAATTTGGAAGTACAGGGTTGTTTCTGCTTGTACAGACTTGCTTGCACATACATTTTCTGCAAGTAAAGACTTGTTTCTATACGTACTGTGCACACGATGACTAGACAAAACCTCTGAGTGGAATGGCGCATAACGCTAAACAAAGAATCTCGAGCACTGCCACAAGAGAGAAAATAATCACATTGTATGATCACTACCAGTGCTGCAATACATACAATTACACGGCCTACTATTAGGTGGTGTGGGTGGTTACAGTCATCACATAATACAACACTTTAACCTGACGCGAACGTATCCTTACAGGAAAAGCAGACATCTGTAGTCTTCGTACACTTTGGCTGCAAGAACAATTACTTAAAGCACAGACACAGCAGGAATATAGTTTGGTTACAAGAGCAAAGTACTTAAAAGAGCACACAGCAGGAATATCAGGGTGGCAGCAGTGGCAGCAAACACATGTTTAAGAACGAGCGCGAGAGGAAACACCAACCAGCAAAAAGCAAAGTAACAGTTTAGCGTTGTTCCTTCCTGCCACCGCTGCCGCCAATTGTGGGATGGTCCGCGCCGACCATCCTTTTATCTTCCCGGTCGTCGGCCTGAAGCGCCACGGGTGGTTTGGGCCAGCTCAATGATTGGGTCATAGAGAAAGGAATACAACAAGAGCGGACACTCCCATAGAGCCCAGCGGCCGAATTAACTGCAGCGCACCAAGCCGTGGATGTTAAAACCTTAAGCACACTTCCGGTTTCGGTTTTGTGCGCGCGAGTTTGGATACTAGCTGGTGCGCGTCACGCCGGCTGCGTTATTTTTGTTTGCTTTCGCAGCAAATATTTATTTATATATTTATTTTTTATTTAATAAGTATTTATTTGCAAACCATATTAAGTAAAATTGATTGCGAACGATCTTTACAAGGCTCCATTGAATATGTGCCACGTGCAATTTCATAAAGACGCTAGACACCTTGTGAAATGAGGCAAAATTAACGTTTATTTTATTCTTTATAAATGCTCGTCGGGGGCTTTTTGTGCGTTCATCCAACGTTGTGGCACCAGGTAAGCAGCAGTAGTTTCCGCAGGAAGCTCCACCAGACGACATGTGCTGAAACAATTACAAGCGTTATTTCGGTATTAACATGCAAGAATAATGCCTGTAGAGGCGAAGCGTGCGAAAGTGGTGAGTGGGCGGCATTACAAACAAAAGCAGTTCGTATTTACACACACGGCGTAGAAAACACCCGACTCATCCCAAGCAATACCGTACATACCACAAACACATTCTAATTCCAAGCATTCCACTCTCCCCAATACTTATTTCCTGCACTTTAATAGCACGAATGCGCGGGCAACGGCGCGTTTCGCGAACTTGGCTACAACCGACGCGATAGTACCCTACGAGTACACAGAGGTGGCCACAACACAGGCTCTCAACGAGAGCATGCTGGACGCTCGCAGAATTCCTTCTACTCGCACTCAAGACAAAATGCGTGGGTGCCGTTCAGAAGACAGAATTTTCGAGTTACTACTTCCTGGCGTTTAAGCTCCTTGGCTTATCTCTTGTGCGTCCTGCAAGCGCAAGCAACGCACTCCCGTGTTATCACTCTTGACGATTGCTCTTCGCGTTTTCGACAAGCGTGGGTACCGAAAGAAGGCTTAAATTGTTGCGGGGACATAAAAATTGCCACAAACTTGTCGCAGTAAGATTCAGTACGCGCCAAACTAACTTTTTCACGACGGCCGAGCTGCTTTTTGCTGCGTCATGACAGGCGCGGCGAGCGGGTCGCATAACATAAAAGTTCGAAAATAATTTTAAACAATGTTGGGCGTCAGAGAAAGAAAAGCGCCATGAACTTGTCAGTGCATTAAAGCGCTAAACCCCGCACCACGGCCGAGCTGATTTTCGCTAACCGAGTCACAGCGCCAGGCGCGCCCACTGCGCTCGAAAGGTCGCCCAAAAAGTAATGGAATTAGTTTCAATAATGTTGGCAGTCAGATAAAGCGCCAAAACTTATCGCAGTAAAATTCAGTACACGCGAAACTGCGTCACAGCACCCTGTGCGACTAGCGTGCCCAAAAACTACCGAAATTAGTTAAAATAATATTGGGGCTTATAGCAAGCGTCGCAAACATCTCCCAGTACGATTCTTTAATTCAACTTAACTGCTCCACGACGGCCACGCTGTTTTTCGTTAACTGCGTCACAAGTCTAGCCTAGGTGCCGGGCTAGTAAGCCTAATTGCTTGAAGTGCGTCACAGACTGTCGAACAAAGTTTCTCACCTTGCCGTAGTCCAATAGTGCAGTGCTGGCATGTCGAGGTTCCGAATGAACGCAATAATTCGCCGGGAGGCCACCAAACCAGGCTAAATCCCAATATAGAAAAACAGGCAGACGGGTGCCCGAACAGTCCAACGCTCAGATGCGCGGCCGCTCTCTCGCTTCGGCGGTGTGTCTGACGAATGACGGATACATCTGGCTCGTCATTCGCCGGTTCTCCTGTCGCTAGGCAACGGAAGTAAGCCGCAAAGTTTAATTTAATTTATACGCAGATATCTTTAATTTTTCCGGGAAAGAATAGAAAAAAAAATTACCGACGATTACGTTACTTCCTAATGCGAAATTTGAGCGCAGCAAATAAGCTGTTTCACCTTTTCGATAGATTGAGGCAAAGAAATCGAGGAACACATGTATGCGCTATCACAGAAATTTTTTTTATTTTTCACACGTATTCCTTTAACAAAGACTCCACTAACAGTTCTTGACAGTCATGAAGGAAGCTTTGTGGTCGGAGAAATAGACTGATATATGTTCGACTTGGTACACCAATGCTTGATTCTCAAAGACGAGATCTATACAAGTGCCTCGCGAGGTTGTCACAGCCGTGGGACGCGTTACGAGCGAGAGGAACGGGATGTTCTCCCGCATAAGTGTCAGGAAATTGCTGTTTGTCTTTATGTCAAGCCGCCACCGATCTGGCTCTCTGATTGCCACCGCACAGGGCGAACGGCAGCGGCAATTTCGGCTCGGGCGGTGCACATATACAGATCCGCCGCCACCGATCTGGCTCTCTGATTGCCACCGCACAGGGGTTGCATTGGAGGAGGAGCGAAGAAAGGAATTAAGTTCGAGCCGGCGCTTTGACAACCGGACACTCGCAGGAAGAGGGGGGAGGGGGGCGGCGTGTACACCCAGCGGCAAACGATGGGGGCAGAAGCGCGCGCAGCAAGCGGACAACACGATAAAGGGAGGAGGGAAGAGATAGCAGCGACTGACTGATGCCGCTTACGCCGATAGTGAGTCAACCCCAGCTGCGGAGTTGGTTTCAGGGACAACGCCGCTGATGCCGACACAAACAATATGATACCCTCGCTTCCGCAGCGCTAAGAACCAGGTCTAGCCGTGGGAAGGTGGTCACGTATTCGTCGACGTGCCGGGGCCTACGTGAAATAACCGGCGCGTCGGCCACTGAAGAGCACCCTATCCGCCACACAAGAACAGGGGGGGGGGACCCTTTCCTCCTCTTTCTGCATGGCGGCGACGGTGTTCTATGCAGTCACGTTATCTTGACTCTCTAGCGGCGTCAGCGGCATCCAGCGGTATCAGTCGGTCGCTGCTAGCGCCGGGGGGATGAAAGGGGGGCGGAGCTGGTTACGAGGCCGACGACAACGCCGACGACGACGCGAAACCCAGGAACGGACTCCAAAGAGCTGCGCTCTAAAATATAACAATTTCTGTTAATCTCATTTCACATTCTTCTTTTTTTCGATGCTCGTGGCCCCAATTCGTCGATGTTAATACTATAGCGTGACGTGTTTCCTGTTTCCAATTTTCGCCGAGTGTCCGCTCTTGTTCAATCCCTTTCTCTATGATTTGGTGCCGTGTGATGATTCTGCGCAGATGGGTCCCAAGTACCGCTCAGACTGTTTCAGGGAAGGCAGCGATGCGGTAGAGTAGACGAAGCTGCAAAAAGCCGAGTCGCAGTTTAGCGTGGTTCCTTCCTGCCGCCGCTCCCGCCAAGTGTTTTAGTTCACCCATGATTTAAAGAGAAAGGCGTAAGAGGTCAGCGAGGCTGTAAAGTTTTGTTAGGCGCTTGAAATGGCGAAACATTTCTGCTGCTCGTTGGCGTAATAACAACAAAGCACACCCCAGCAGGTACATTGCAGCAAAAAGATCTTCAAATGAACCACTAGAGCAATCCATCTTTGAGACTAGAATGTTTGATGGCTGGGAGAAAAAATGGCTCTGAAAATTGTCTATAAGAGCCTGCATATGTCCCTCATTTGCACAATATTGCAGGTATTGCCACGTGGTGCCCGATAGGAATCAACGGGCATTACCCAAAGCCTAAGTAAGAACATATTGTGCAGTGCGAGAATTAGCAATAGAACACACCATTCCCAAATGAGGATCGGTACCACAGCAAACAAGCAAGCAATCTATGAGCTCCTCAGTCATGAGCTATCGCGTGTTGATGAAACGCATTACACCTACGTGTCTTGGCAAACATTAAAAGAAAAAACAGTAGCATATGAAACTCATAATCCTTAACTATGACATGTAACACGCTGTCGTACGAGCTATGCAAAAGAATTGAATCGATACTGGTTACCTTCGCTGTTAAATAACTTGCAACAATAAAATGGGGTCACCTTTGCAAGAATAGCATTGAAAGACGTTGACGACATGTTCTTGTCAAGACGTTTTATTTGTCCCTGGTTTTACCAGACTTCGTAATACTTTCTTCTTTCATCCTTTTAATTGTTGAACTTTCTGATATGTTAACTTATTACATTGTCGCGTTATTTGTTTCTTGCAAAATTTGTTTCATTGCGTCAAAACTCCTTTTTTTAGCAATAAAGGTTGCCTCTCAGTTCTGTGTTTAGGAAATTTCAACCATCATTGTAGCAGCTTCTCTATGTAATCTGATTTTCTTCGGCGAACTGCCTGTTGCTGTTATTGGCAGCCACCTTGTCAAGCTACTCGGTGTAGTAGGGTTATGTGACTGCGCCTTTATTGCTTTCAAAGAAACATAAATAAATCATTATATTGAACAGAATTGAATTTAATAGAATTAGAAGGTTTTTCAGCAGCACAATTCATGTACAACGAGTACTGAACTGGGTACAATGCATATGGCCGCGTCAATAATGTTCAATCAAACAGGTAGTGACTGCTATGGAGAGTTTGAATATAGCATAGCGTTTTAAGAACCGAAACTATGATCGCTGGCGCAACGCTATAACAATTGCCAAAAATATTAGCGCTTATCATGCTTTCACTTAGACAAAGCTCACTTTTTGTTCCTTTATAGCATAATGACCGTAGATGTGAACTTTTCATTCTGTGGTCGAAGTTAACAACACCGGTGGTCCGAAAAAGATCGATTAGGTATGTGGTTACTATAAGCGAGGAGAGCAGCTGGATTTTCTTTTCGCTTACACGAAAGCTAAAAAAATGTAGGTTCCGAGAGAATTAAGCAGAATGATCAGCGTTGTTGCCGTGTTGAAATGCGGATCTCATTTGGTAATGACGCCGTAGTGAATTGCAAGGGCAGCAGATATTCAAAAAAGTCTGATAAAAAACCAAGTACTTTGCCCCCGCGTGAAATTGATATGCGTGAAAAATATTGGCATATATAGGCTGTAAAGGTCTGAAAAAACTAATGCCAAGCAGTACAAACGCGCCAGCGCATCTCAGAGGAATTGAACTTTTTCTGCGGTATTAATTGCTAATAGCCCAAAGTACAAGCGACAAAATCATCAATGAATGCGCGTAAAGGGGACGAATTATATAAAATAAAGAGAAGGTAACTGCAGACCGAGCACGAAGATATATCATTAAGAATTGTAACCATCATAGCCTTGTTATGCGGACTTGCTTGCAATATACAGCGCAAACACGAACGCAGGTAGCGAGATGCCTTAAACAGTTGGGGTCAACCTGCCGGGAAGTCACATTCTGCGTTAAGCTATTGATATAAGTAGTAAATTCTTAACGGCGAGTTCGTTGTCACACTCTTCTAAAAGAAGATGCTGAATTTGGTGACCTCCATGACCACTTCTTATACGAATGTAAATTAAATTATAAAAAAAAATGTTAAGCTATTCATAACAATAATTATGTCGATAGAGCCGCTGTTTCATTGGCCGTTTCACAGGAAAGCTAAGTTCTTTGATCTATTCATCCTCATAAAAACAGTGTTCTACCAGGAGTGAAGTGCTAATTTATCATGTCACAGAAGAGACTAGGTTAAACAGATTATATATTGTCGAGTCTTTCTTAGCATCATTTAAAACCTTAATTGCAATAGTCCTCCAAATACAAACGGCTCTAATGTCAAACCGCGAAGTCTGAAAAGCAATGCAAATAAGGAACAATAGTAAAAACGTGCGCTCTAATTATTTACCTTTCTTTTTATCCTGATGCACAGAATGCATACTGTGGACCAATACAGCGGTTAAGGACAATGTGCCGCAAGACTGCATCGACCATTTTGTGGACACGTGTGGAGTCATCGTGCCAAAACACAGCCGAGACTTGTGCCCCGACGGCGAAGGAGACTACTAGTGTTGAAAGAAGCGCTCCAAAAGATGACATCACTAAATGAACGTTTGTTAAGCTCATCATCACAATAAAGGTATATAGATAAACAGGAAAAAATAAACTGCTTGCAATGTTCTGAGTGATGTTACACATGGCGGAGCGAATAATGTAAGACGTCTAGTACTCTTTTATGTTACATATGCGACACATATCTTTTTTATATTTAAGGCGTCTTTACCTTTTAAATTATTTATGTGTGTATTTGTTGCTGATCGAAGCTGCAGCTTCTCCGTAAATACATTTAAATTTAAATGCACAATACACAAAGCGACCGATTTAGACAAAATATTCTCTTGCGCAGGTATTTTACAACAGAAAAATTAAGCGTCAGCGCTGTTTATAACCAACGGGGAACAGTTTTGTGAAGAAAAGGCGACATTTAGAGGAATTTGCAGTGCAAAGGCGATGCTTAGATTGTGGATCTCATATCGTGCTTGATTCTGTATTTGTCGTGCCTTATATGCTAATACTTGACTTGCAAGTCCTGTTCTACCTTTTAGAGCATGAAGTCAACTTCGGGGGAAAAATTTGTCGACCGTAATGAGTACAGATTACTAGCCTATGGTGAAGAGCACACATTTCTAGGCAAATTATAGCCTCATAATATGCGTTACATTCTTATTATGTTTAAAAGAAAGGGAACCTGGATGTCGCGGCAACACTCAAAACATTTATTTGCTTAAACGCAGCGATACTATCTTTGGTAGTAATCTGAGTGAGTGCCTGAATTCTGCAATGAAAGAAAACTAATGACTATGTGAATTGTCGGAGAACAGTGACTGAATAATAAAAAGCAACTACCCGTTCCCAATTCACACGCCTTGCTATAAAACAAGCCATATCAGGAATTCTTGCAAGATTTCACTTGATGTGGTGGACTGCATGCCTAACTATGTGAGGAATAGGTGTGCAAAGCGTCAAAAAAATCAGGTTTTTTAAAGAAAAAAGTTAACCGTAGACGATTGCACTTCATAAATATATCTTCGAATGACATTCTTACGGAAGTCCAAAATTTATACACGATAGGGCCCCGGCTGCCGCACGAGGCGTTTCGATGTGTTCGCGCGCCCCGGTGCGCTGTGCATTTCGGAGGCCACGCACAGGGTTCGCGGTGGCGGCGGTGGATGGCGCTCAATGTTCTTAAAGAATCGCGAAAGAGGGGTCCAGTTGGGGTCCAGTCACTACGCTCATTCAATGCTAAAGCATAACCGTCAACAGCCATGAGGCCTGTTCTTTCTTTTGACTGACCTTTGCAAATTATGAAGACAAGACATGGTCCTCTTTTGCGGCATCTTCTTCTATTGAGCTTGCGAGATCACTCGCAGTAACTAGCAATATGGCAAAGAAAGTCGCTTGCAAAAATGTGATAAGCTTGCCTAGAAAAATCCTCCTTCCGAAGCCTTACTATTATATTTCAAAGCAACCAGAATAGCTATCGCAAATAGAGACGGATTTCATGATCCCTTCCTTATTTCGTTCCTCACGCTTTTATTGCGGTCACAATTATAAGAAAACTCCGGAGGCACTTTGCCGTCGGCGTCGTTGTGGCCCTGAAGTTGCATATGAGTG
Organism: Dermacentor variabilis; assembly: GCF_050947875.1. Lineage (NCBI taxonomy): Eukaryota > Metazoa > Arthropoda > Arachnida > Ixodida > Ixodidae > Dermacentor > Dermacentor variabilis. The sequence goes on from NC_134573.1 coordinate 48,905,032, forward strand.
AAAGCATATAAAGGTGATCCAGCGTACGCGGTTCAACCTCGCGTGAGCGAGCGAGGAACGCGGCCAGGATACGCGCCCTCTCCTGTGGCGCGCGATGCATGGGGCGTCAGGCGAGGGAGGAGGGGCGTTCGTGAGTTGAGTTGTTGAGTTGAGTGGTTGTAGGCTACTGGTGGAATTAGCTTGCAGTTGCTGCTGGCAAGTGCGCCACCGTAGCGACACTTAAAACAAATAAATCACAGAAATCAGACACAGACCTCACAATTACAATTAGTCACTCCTAATGCCAACATGTGGAGGCCAAACGCGTGTCCTGCAGGTAATTTAAAGGAAGGCGGAAACCTGGTTCCTACACAACTGGTTCCCACGCGGGAAAACAATGTCCTGAAGAGAACTGTGGTGAGTTCCTATCTTCCTGAGGGACCCGAATAACAGACTACGCGTTATACAGAGTACAGCACATAAGGTAATGTACAATGTCCCCGCACACACCACACTTTGAACATAATGGAGACAACGCCAGGCTAGTCTTATACATCTATACCAGTGTACCAGCAGAGCCCGTGCGAACGTGGAGCTTTAAAGTGGCTTCGCTTGTTTTGAGGCCCTTGGTCACACATGTCTTTTCAGGTGAGCTCCACAAAGAACTGAATTGGCAGAACACCGCTTATCTGAAGAGACTCTGATCCTCTTGAGGCACTTTTCTCAATGGATTCCTGACAGTGCTCTATGGGGGAGGCTGTCCGCCCTCTCGTTGCCTATGATTCCTATGTGTGAGGGCACCCATTGGAAACGTATGGAAAAGCCTTTGATATGGAGATTGTGCACCGAGCGTAGGGAGCTAAGACATAAGGCCTCAGTCGGGAACACGTGTTCTAACCTTTGAAAGGCAGATTTCGAATCTGTAAGAATGACGACAGGTTGAGGCGTACAAAACCATAGCTTCTTTTGTGCTGCCTCAATTGCAACGCTTTCGGTCATTGTGGAGGACACGGCTGCAGTGAAGCGAACAGACCAGCCATACTTCAAAGAGGGAATGAGTAAAGCAGCTGCAATAGATCCTCTGACTTTGTGCATAGAGCCATCAGTAAAAATTTGAAGATGACGTGCAAATTCAGCCTCAAGGTTTTCCAGTGCGAGCGAACGCGTGGCCGCCAAGGGAGAACTCCGCTTAGCGCCAACGTGAGGAGTTGTCAACGAACAATCAAGGCTCGCGAATGACCAAGGTGGTTTCAACCTGTTAGTTCGACCTCTAGCGTCAAGACCCAGGTAACCAAGAGTATTAAGGGCCAAGTACGCTCGGAGCTCCGATCATTTTCGAAGGCGCTGTAGAAGGGCTTGCCGGGCTACCGTCTGTTTGAGGTGGTCAATTTGCATCAATAACCTTTGTGGAGTGACTAGGCTAAGGGTCTAGACTCATAAATTACTGAATCGGCAGGAGCAGTCTGCGGAACGCCAAGAGCCCTACGTAAGCCATTTCTGTGCAAAACCTCAAGTCGTTGCAGCTGTGACAGCGAGGGGGAAATTAAAGGGAGCTCATACATTATTCGACTCGTCACAAGTGCATCGTGCAGCCTGATCCTAGAAGAAAGGTGATTTCCCCATCGCTCACTTTCAGCTCTATGGATCAGATTGAGACGCGAAGATAGTGATGTCACAATCGGGTCCACAGCTCGTCGCCACTGTAGACGGTAGTCAATAATGACGCACAAAAAGCGCTTGTGCTTCAATTGGCGAAGGTAAGATTGATCAAGGCCTATCTTCAGCCGCGCATACCGTCTTCCTCTACCTGGAAACATAATGAAGCCATATTTTTCCACCGAGAGAGTCAACCAAGCACCTTGAAGGTAATCTTGAACTGAAAGTAATCCCTGTCGAGCTATCAGAGCTAAACGCTTGTGTTGATATCCGGTTAACCAAAGACAAATGTCGTCCACATATATCGATATATGGGCATGCCTGCAATGTTATTGCACTTTAGCGGGAAGACCAGCCATTACAACATTAAAGAACGTTGGGGAAAGAACACTTCTCTGAGATACACCTTGCGATAGCGCCCTTTCGAGGCTTACGATACTTCCTAACCACACTTGAATTTTATGTTCACAAAACTCACATCACGGTACCTCCAAAGGGCCCGTGAACTAATCTCAATCTCTTAAACACACAGCACCCAACACATTTATCCTAATGGAAACAAATACTACAGTGGAGTGTACGAGGACTTCTACATAACCTGGACGACGTTAGAGAACTACTACAGAAACATAATCCAAGGTTGCTGCGTGTTCAAGAGAAACATCTGAAACCTGCACAGACAAACTTTCTACGTCAGTACACAATCTATCGTAAAGACAGAACGAGGCTAACGCCTCCGTCGGTGTTGCGGTAGTTACGGACAAGTCTGTAGTTTGCTCGCGAGCACATCGACCTCCACACGCTCCATGAGGAAGTGTCAGTTCGGGCACCCCTTTTTAAGGAAGGGGTGACTGTGTGTTCTATATACTTACCACCTAACTATCATCTGCGATAAACTGATTTTTATAACCTAATTAATCAGCTTCCTAACCCCTACATACTCGATGTAAGTGACCAATTTGCTGTAACATTAAACTGGATGACTGTGCTTGAGAACCCTCCGTATATTCCTCGATGTAAATTAGCATCGGCGGATTGGGAGCATTTTAAAGAATCATCTAATTTACCACCAGATTTTATAAATAATTTTACTATAGATGATGCCGTTGCATATTTTGCCGCTTTTATTATTGATACAGCCGAAAAGTTTATCCCGCAGAGGAATGGTGGTTCACCAACAAGACATGTTCCCTGGTGAAACGAAGATTGTAGAGCTGCGCGAAAATGAGAGAACAAGGCATGGGGCGTATTGGGCAGATCGCCTAATGCCGAAAATCTAATTCAGTCTAAACAAATTACATTAGAGGGAGGGCGGACACGACGTCAGGCTGAGAGAGAGAAAACTGGGTGAGGTTCCTCTCCGCCATTAATTCATACACACAGGAGGCAAAAGTGTCGAATATCTTGAGAAAGCTAAAAGGGACGCAAATCGATCCGTTGTCTGGTGAACTAACAAGGGGATACCTTGCAAGATCAGGCAGACTCTCTTGCGGAACACTTTGAGCGTGGGTCGAGCTCAATAGACTATTCTGAATCTTTCCTTAAATACGAAGAAATAGAAGAACTTAAGCCATTTGTCCGTTAATGCAGACACGCCCAAGCGTATAAGCGGCCATTCAGTATGGCCGAGTTGAGAGCTGCGTTGATCTCATGCAAGAGCACTGCACCAGGACCTGACCAAGCCATGTATGGCATGATCATAAACTTGCAAACTGACACACAAGTTACACTACTCACACTCTTCAACAATATTCGGGCTGCCGGATACCTTCCATACAATTGGAAAGAAGCGATTGTGGTCAATTTTTTGAAGCAGGGGAAAGGCAGTACCATGGCGGCAAGTTATTGCCCGATAGCTCTTACAAGCGGCCTGCGTAAGCTTTTAAAAAAAAAGATTATTCGCAGATGCATTTCCTTGAACTCATCAATATACTCAACAATATATCCGCGATGCATTTGTACATAAACAGTTTTTCTTGTCAATATTCCTCGATATCGAGAAGGCGTTACTGGATCATGCGGTACTTGTCTGGAATGGGCATCTGTGCAAATATGCTGAAAATAATTGAAAGTTATTTGTTCAATCATATCTCTCGCGTGAAATCGGCAACCTATTGTTGCGACCTTTTACACAAGAAGCAGGTGTACCCCAGGGTGGCGTGCTTAGTTGTACGTTCTTTATTGTGAAGATGAACACGCTTCGTGCTGCATTACCACCTGCCATTTTTTATTCCGTCTACGTGGGCGAGATTAAAATCGGCTTCAAATCCTGTTGCCTGGCAGTATGCGAAGACAGATTCAGGAATCAGGAATCAGGAACACCTTAGACTTCTGTCAACCAAAGGACCAGGCAGGATTCCGTAAAGGCTACTCAACAATAGACCATATTCACACTATCAATCAAGTTATAGAGAAATGTGCAGAATATAACCAACCCTTATATATAGCTTTCATTGATTACGAGAAAGCGTCTGATTCAGTCGAAACCTCAGCAGTCATGGATGCATTACGGAATCGGGGTGTAGATGAGCCATATGTAAAAATACTGGAAGATATCTATAGCGGCTCCACAGCCACCGTAGTCCTCCATAAAGCAAGCAACAAAATCCCAATACAGAAAGGCGTCAGGCAGGGAGATACGATATCTCCAATGCTATTCACAGCGTGTTTACAGGAGGTACTCAGAGACCTGGATTGGGAAGAATTGGGGATAAAAGTTAATGGAGAATACCTTAGTAACTTGCGATTCGCTGATGATATTGCCTTGCTTAGTAACTCAGGGGACCAATTGCAATGCATGCTCACTGACCTGGAGAGGCAAAGCAGAAGAGTGGGTCTAAAAATTAATCTGCAGAAAACTAAAGTAATGCTTAACAGTCTCGGGAGAGAACAGCAATTTACAATAGGCAGCGAGGCACTGGAAGTCGTAAGGGAATACATCTACTTAGGGCAGGTAGTGACGGCGGATCCGGATCATGAGACGGAAATAATCAGAAGAATAAGAATGGGCTGGGGTGCGTTTGGCAGGCATTCCCAAATCATGAACAGCAGGTTGCCATTATCCCTCAAGAGAAAAGTATATAATAGCTGTGTCTTACCAGTACTCACCTACGGGGCAGAAACCTGGAGGCTTACTAAAAGGGTTCTACTCAAATTGAGGACGACACAACGAGCTATGGAAAGAACAATGATAGGTGTAACGTTAAAGGATAAGAAAAGAGCAGATTGGGTGAGGGAACAAACGCGAGTTAATGACATCTTAGTTGAAATCAAGAAAAAGAAATGGGCATGGGCAGGACATGTAATGAGGAGGGAAGATAACCGATGGTCATTAAGGGTTACGGACTGGATCCCAAGGGAAGGGAAGCGTAGCAGGGGGCGGCAGAAAGTTAGGTGGGCGGATGAGATTAAGAAGTTTGCAGGGACGGCATGGCCACAATTAGTACAT